>NW_027256882.1:17833517-19323517 GCF_029215685.1 Pituophis catenifer annectens
TATGAACTCTCTAACGAGTTCCAGATAGTTTCAGGAGATACAACTATTGACAGATGCTTTGTTTTGTCCGTCCCTTTTGCTTTTGGAATATTTCATTTCAATCAGAGACTTTTCTGGAGGGATGGAGAGATGAAAAGTCTGGAGGGATGGAATTAAGAAAATATTTAAGCATTAATTGGCAACCAGTAGGTTCCTTCTCATGGCTCTATGAACATCAATTCTTCATATATCCATGATTTTAACAAGATTAAATTCTCAAAGGTATATTAAAGTTTTATTCTATTAGATTTATGAAAATAGAATAAAACTGTGATAAGAAAGAAACTGGTGACTGGTAGGAGCTGCAAAGGTTTTTTAAAGACTATATAAAACATTACAAAGCTGCTCTCCTTGGAAAGTAGTTGAATATAGTCTCCCGGGTAAGATACATAGGGAAAAAATTCCTTACAAACCAAGGTTGTCAACCTTAAAAGAGTTGTTCTTTGTTTAGTTGTATTTCTTTTCTTTAATTTATATGGCTGTCACCTTTGTCAAATGAGATTAAAACTGATTGCCTAAATTTTAGAACCATAGTTAGATAACATGGAGGTAAAGTCATGAGAACATGTCCCTCAAAAAGTTAAACATCTTGAGCCCTTTGCTGAGAAAAGTTATTTCTATGGCCCCAACTGGATATCCAACAAAATGTCAGAGTTGATATTCAGATGGTTCAGACCAGTTTGTCCGAACTGGTAGTGGAAATCATGGAGCATCAGCTCTATGCCAGCCTATTTAGGCAATCTTTTGAGGGTGGGTGCATGCGCAGAAGGCAAATGTGAGTGCAGCGAACTGGTAGTAACCATATTTATTATTAATGACATTTGGAACCAGAGAGATTTAAGTTAGCTAACAATCAAGATAAAGAATTGCAGAGGAAGAGGCCTTTTAAAAGTGAAAGGCCAAATCTAAGCAACATTTCCTTTCAAACTGTCCCTTGTTACTTCCAATATCAGGAAGGGCTTTTATATGGCTCCAAGTCATGTTTCAGTGCTCCAGTTTTCCGAGTCAGGGCATTATCTCACATCAGGCCAGTCATTATGATTTCAGGTGGACTGAATGCCTTGGACCTCCTTCCAATGAGCAGATGGCCTATTGCTGTATCTCAGTGGGGTGAAAGAAAAGCATGGATAATTCTGGTCAACATTTACCAACACGTTTTCCATCCAGAACAATCTGAATCCCAAAGTATATTTGCCATACGGACCAAGAGGGTACCTATTACTCTTGATTCAATTTCATTTAATTAATTAATTAATTAATTAATTAATTAATTAATTTGTATTTATTTTTGTCAAGCATATATTAGATAACAGATATAAGTATAAACATGATTATGAATACATGAAATGGATATGAATAAAAGGGAACATTAGGACAGGGATGGTAGCCACACTGGTGCGCTGATTAACGTCCTTTACAGACCTCTTAGGAAAGGGGTGAGGTTGACAGTAGACAGTCTAAGGTTAAAGTTTTGGGGGTTTGGGGAAGAAACCACAGAGTCAGGTAGTGCTTTCCAGGTATTGACCACTCTATTACTGAAGTCATATTTTCTGCAAACAAGTTTGGAGCAGTTTACCATAAGTTTGTATCTATTGTGTGCTCGTGTATTGTTGTGGTTGAAGCTGAAGTAGTCATTGATAGGTAGGATTCAGTCTAATTCAGTCTAAACCTGAACTTGGGAACTGTTTAATAGAATTGCTTTCTCCTTTGCTATTTTAGAACAAGGAACAAGTAAAGTTGAGTCTATCAGTACCACAATGGTTGGCTTTTGAGGGTCTCTCTCACCAGTTTTAGGGAGATACCAGATTGCACAGGATGTACAAAAGGGTCATTTCACCCGGATCCTAAAAATTTGCCACCCAACATCCCAAGCTGAACAGTGCAGAATCAGCTTAAAAAACAGTGCTCCCTATTTTAGCGTGTAGAGGTCATCTTGATTAATAATATTAAAGCCTTCCAGATGTCTATGGAGATTCTCAGTCATCCAGGTCATGATTTATTTATTTCTTTATTTATTTTTGAATTTGTATACCGCCCCTCTCCCTGAGGACTCAGGGAGGTGAACAGCCAGATAAAAACATCAGATACAAATATTAAAACACATTTAAAAATATATATAGATTTGGCCCCATTAATTAAAACGATAAGCAAAACAAAACAATTAAAAAAACCCTTAAAAAGAAATTAAGCCAGCCCGGCTTGTTGAAAAAAGAAAGTTTTAAGGGCACGGCGGAATGATTGTGCCAAAGGTGCTTTTTCAAGAGGCAGCTGGACTTTTTGGTTTAAACCAGAAGATCCAGCTGCCTCTTGAAAGAGAACTTTTGGGATAAAGTTTTCCAAGCAATCTAAGTAAACTGGGAGATTTCCACTCCTCATATTCAGTTCTCAGTGAACGCCAACCACCTCGGTGATGGGGCATAGCTGACTCGAAATGACTCCTCAGGCTTTAGGAAGTAGAGAAAGGACATCAATATTTCTCCTACCTTGTTGTGCAAGTTTAGCCATAACAGAGTAGCTTTATTGATAATAAATTTCTGCCTTTCAAAACTCCCCATTTCTTTGTCGATGGGATCTCTTCTTGGAAGGAGCACCCAGCTTATGGCATTCAGGTCTGCTGCTACATCTCCATTTTGATCCAAATGCAATTTCCAATGGGAAATATTGGAAAATTCATTCTTCTCCAGAAATGGATGGAACTAGAATAGAAACATTGAGGAATTTTAAAACCAGAAATCTAAGTTGTTTCATACTTGAGTCTTCCTTCTACAGTTCTCTAACTTGCAAACATTTGACCTCGGGGAGCTGGGGAAGGCATGGCCAGGGTGGGTGTGGCCAGCTCAACATTACTCATGTCAGGGGCACCTGTGGTGGCCCAAGCAATCTGCCAGTGAAAATGGAGCTCGGGAGGGCTGCATGCAGAGGCACCGCAGGCCGGTCCTTCACTGTTTATAGGGCAGCCCCGCAGTCCAGATCTAAGCACCCCATGGGCCGAATACAACCTGCAGACCTTGAGTTTGGCACCCCTGCTCTAAAGACCCCAGAAACTGCCTGTGCCACTTTCTTCTCCACCAGTTGTAGCATGCAAGTGCTTTTCAAGGGTAACCTCAGGTAGAATTCATTCAACAGTCTGAATGGGAGGGCTTGAGTGCTTGAACATAAAGTCTCGTGATCCAAGAAAAGGCCCTGCTGATACAGAACATGAAGTTGTGCAAAGGCTGTCCTAACTGTGACTGTCACCTGCTCCTTGAGCAGGAATTGCAAGTCCAGGAGATACCCAAAGTTGTGGGCCAGGTCTTTCAAAGGTAGTGCAACCCCATCCAGAATTAAATATGTTAAATTATGGCATTCCTACAACCCGTGCAGCTAAGGCCATTTGCTTTTGCCAGGGTTCAGCCAAAACCTCTTGCCCCTCCATCCCCACAACATTATTCCCTGAGTGATTAAATTGGCTCTTCTCTGTCTCCTGTGGTGCTTCATGGAGTCCCTACCTGCCACGGCTGCAGCATTGGTGCTCCCAACCTCTCTTCATCCTTCTTGCTTCCCCTCCTGGATCTGGAGGAATACGCAGCATTCAAGGCATAGGCCAGACTCTTAATAACACTGTGTAAATGGAGGTGAATTGGAATCCATATCCTCCTCCGTTCCTCTTCAGACTTCAGTGGTGCTTTCTGGGTGCATCTTTTCTGACCTTTGACAGAAAAAACATGCTTTGAAAAAGAACACTGAAAACAACGAACTTCAAATTTTCCAAGGAGTTTGGTTCCAAAAGCAGCATCTGTTGCCTTTTTTCTCCTCTGAAAAGCAAAAGTCCAAATACTATGCACATATTTGTAAAGTCTCTCCTGTCTCATTATCAAACGCTCGATGGTTCCCATGATCCAAACTTTCCCTTCAGTAGGTCCTGGAACAGCATTAAATGTTACCTGTAAAGTATGAACTCTGTCCCAAATGTCAGTATTTTCTATATAGTGAACATAGACATTGACCTGTCTCCACTTAGAGACAGCATCCCTGAGAGGTGTTGTATGTCCAGTCACTGAGAATCGTTGTGATACAAGAACACAAATCCCATTCCTGACAAGCATAGGAGTAATAATCCTCATGAAATTCTCTCCATTTTCTGTGTCTGAAGTAAAGAGAAAAATCAATGTCCATCTGAAATGGAGGAGCAGTTGGACAATTGCTGGATACATAATCTCTTCTTTGGGGAGCATCCGGTGGAAAAACGGGAATTGACTTTTATCATTCAGAGCCTCTGAAACAATTGTATCACTGATCTGAAAAAACAATGAAGAATGCTATGCGATGTTTGGGATCAGATCAAGGCCAAAATACTAGATTTTAATAAATCCAACTTGTTTTCTCATAAGCATATTAGAATAGTTTATTGTTGATTACTCATGAAATCACATCAAGATGCAGAATATAAAGTACAGAACTTTTAAATATCTAAGATATTTATAGCTCTCTTCTTTATACATTGGAATACAATGTCTTCTTTCTCTAGAGCTCTGCAAATATAAGCATGCTCTGTAAAAGGGATTTGGCTAAATCTTCTATTACTAACCATTGTGTTCAGCTGCTCAAATCTTACTCAAATAAATATCATACTTCATGTCTGTATATTTTTGCATTGAAATTCTTGGTAATTCGAAGGGTCCATTTGTAGCAATTTATCCATTTCATTGGGAGGCACGGTTGCTCAATACCTTAAGGACGCTGGGTCTGCTAACCCGAAATGGTCAACACTTTGGTGGTTCAATCCCTGGTAGCACTGTGGGATGCCTCTAGCTCCTGTCTTGCCTACCCACTGACACTGACAGAGCAAACCAAGAGAATTGCAGCTGCCTGCAATTACTGCGAGTTCAAATCTCACCAGGCTCAAGGTTGACTCAGCCTTCCATCCTTCCGAGGTAGGTAAAATGAGGACCGGATTGTGGGGGCAATAAGCTGATTTTGTATAAAAAAGAACACTGCTTAGGGAGGGCCAAAAGCCCTACTAAGCAGGTATATACAAAAGTATGAAGGCTATTGCTTAATGCATTGAAAACCGCCCTGAGTCTCCGGAGAAGGGCAGCATATAAATCGAACCAATAAATAAATAAATAAATAAATAAATAAATAAATAAATAAATAAATAGGCAGCAAACCCCACTTCCTACTAGAATTGAAGATGTTACTTAGTCTGCAAGAAAACAGTTGATCTCACAAAGCAATAAGGACTCATTCACAGCAACCCCACTCATTTTGCCAGATAGAGAAACACACACGAACCTGTGGGACTTTGTGGGATCCTACTAATGTTGACATCTGAATGGAGATGTCCCTCTTAGCTCCATCCACAAGAGCCAAAAGGTTCTCCTTCCTTCCACAGCTGTAGTTTGGAACATTGGCTTCTCCAGTAGAGAGCATGTCCATCAAGGCTTCTGAAGTGCCAATGGTGTTTAAATAGTTGTCATGGATGTTGTAGCCAAGTGTGAGATTGTGCAGCAACTGGGGATCCTTGTTGACCATTTGAATGGCAAAAATCAGGATTCGCAGTTTAAAATTATTTACTGCACTGTAATGAATGTTCATGTTATTATCATCATCATCAACAGGAACACTGTTTTTTTTTTTTTACAGTTTCAATTTTTAACCCTCTTTGTCTCCACAAACTTACTGAGGGTTAACACAATACAAATCAACAGCCAAAGGCAAATAATAGCTACCCATGAGCATGCAATTCCTATGAACATGGAGAAGATGGGATGAACATTGAGAAGATGGGATAGAGATAGTCCTCCACCATGGTTAAGAATCACATCATTATTTGTAGCAGTCCTAATTTTCATTTGCCCAGTAACCTGTATGCAAAATCTTTCAATCATTAAAGTAGAATAACCATCGAAAGAAGAGAATGTTTCATAAGTGACCCAGAAAAGCAAATCTAAGGATCAGACATTTAATATCAGTATCAGCAGTTATATAAATATGGAAGTGGGCTGGGCAGACACATCTATAACTCTTTCGATCACTGCTTTAAACCAAACTCAGAATTCAAGTGATGAGCTCAGCATTGCAGGGAATTGGTTAATAATGTGAACTCCTTTCAGGTTTTATTTGCTTCATGTTTGGATTTGAATCTATTCTACAAAGGAGGAAAGCTTAGAAATCCAGACATTTCAAGAAATTAGACAGGTCCTGCAATATAGGAATAAGTGAAATAAAAAGAAAATAAGTTTAGTATAACCGCAAATGGAGGGAATGCAACTCCATCACACTGAATAACTTACGAAAGAGACTGACTAGTAGGAGCCATGTTGAAAGGCAACATTTTATGTGATACTTTTGTCATAGAGGTGACTATGCCAATGAGATGGTCTCCTGGCCTGTAAAAGCTCCATGGTTTTTTCCCATCCCGGATCTCAAAATTCAGCGGGCACTTCATTCTAAGCTTCACAGTGACTCCCTGAGACGCCAGCACCATCAAAAGCAGAAGATCCATAGTTTATAGGGCTGAATCAATCCCCTTCCTGTTTCTAAACAAAAGCAACAAGAAGGATTAGAAGATTTCACAGCACTCTCACTTTCCTGATTCAGACAAACCAATATACACCTGAATAGGAGAGAAAGGTACACTCAAGAACACAATCTCTGGCTGTCCTTAAATTCGTGCCACACAAAATATGACCTGAAGCATTTATCCTTTTATACTTTTCTGAGCCTGCAAGAGCCTTTCATATTGTTTCAGTCTTGATGTTTATACGGAGAAGTAGCATATTGAGATCTCAAAAACCAGGATGATGATAATTACAGTGAGAAGCAACATTTCCTCTGGGGATCCTGAAGTTCTTTCATGACTCCATGTGCAGAAGTTCAGCTGGGCAATAGCAGGTAAGTGAAAAGTCACAAATATATCCCTGGGGGAGTTGTGGTCCTTCTTGTCAGGACATGTGGCAGAAAGTGATCCTGGAGGAAAACAGTTCAACCCCCAGAGTATTGACTTCTGCTGTCCTTCAATGTGGTATCACCAGAGTGCTGAGGAAGGTCACCTCCAATGTGGCATGGTGCGAGAAGGAGGTTGCGGGGCTTTTTAACCAAATTTTTAGGTAAAATTTTAAGGGGTTCTGGGAGGGATAATTTATGGGGGATTGGGACCAGCCTGGTGGGGGGCAGTGTGATAGGGGGTGCGGGGTCAGGGGTTAAGGAGGGGGCCAGTGTCCATATTGTGGAGGGTTGTTCCATCGGTACCGTGGTTGGGAGGGGCAGATATGGTGGGAGCAGGGGGCCATATCATGTTCGGGGAGTGCGCACTCGCCATCTCCAGGCGATTGCGTGCTCCAGCCCTCAAGGCTTTTCTTGTTCCCTGGGTAGTCCAGACCCTCAGGGCCCAGGTTTTCGGCTAATGTTATGCAACGCCAGGTCCATGGTAAATAAAGCCCCCCTCATTTGCGATCTTATACAGGAGGGGGTGCAGACCTGGCGGGTGTTACAGAGACCTGGTTGGGGCAGTACGGGGGGTCCCCCTTGCTGAACTGTGTCCACCGGGTTTCTGTGCGTTCCATCAGCCGAGGGCTCAGGGTAGGGGCGGTGGGTGGCGGTCATTATTAAAGAAGATCTAAGTCCGAGAGAGGCCACTGTTCCTCAGATAGCCAGATGTGAGTCCCTTTTTGTGAAGTGGGGTCATGGGGTTCAGATGGGCCTGCTGACTGTGTACCTGGCTCCCTGCCATGTAGCAGTGGCCCTGTCCGAGCTGCTTGATGTGATAGCCGGGGTGGTGGTGGAGACCCCCAGACTTTTGGTCATGGGGGATTTCAACCTGCCATCTGTCGGCGAGACATCGGAAGCAGCTCGGGAGTTCATGGCTTCCATGACGGCTTTGGACCTGACCCAGGTAGTTCATGGCCCAACACACATCGGGGGACACGCTCTGGACTTGATTTTTGTCTCAGATCAGTGCCTGAATGATCTAGATATAGGGGATGTAGTCATTGAACCCCATGTAGTCATGGTCTGATCATTCGCTCCACCGACTGGACTTCTGTACCACTGCCCCCCGCCGCAGGGAGGCGGAACCGGTCAGGTGGTTCTGCCCCAGGCAGCTGATGGATTCCAGAGGAGCTTAGGCCATTTCCTGGCTCACGACTCAACCGAGGACCTGATGGCTGCCTGGGATAGGGCGGCCGCCAGAGCCTTGGATCGGGTCATGCCTTTGCGGCCTCTGACCCGATGCCGATCCCGTGTGGCTCCCTGGTTCTCCGAGGAGCTTAGGGAAATGAAGCGCCGGAAAAGATGCCTAGAGAGCGGTTGGAGGGCCAGCCGATCCGAATCTGACCGAACACTGGTGAGGTCTTATATTAAGACCTACCTAGTAGCGATAAAAGCGGCAAAATCGGAGTATTTTTCCGCTTTTATTGTGTCATCAGATAATCGCCCAGCCACCCTGTTTAGGGTGACCCACTACCTTCACCATCAGGGAGCAAGGGAAGACCCCTTGCAGGGCAGAGCTGAGGACTTTGGTCAATATCTGTATGACAAAATCGCTCAGATTCGGGAAGGATTGGACTCTGACTGGGTAGTTTCAGACGGGGTGACAGAGGCGGGCCTTGAGAATGTCATTTGGAAGGAGTTTGACCCTGTGGCTCCTGAAGACGTGGACAGGATTCTGGGTAGACTTAGTGCGGCCACATGTTTAATGGACCCGTGTCCCTCCTGGTTGGTACTGGCCTCCCGGGAGGTTACACAAGGCTGGCTCCAGGGGATTATCAATCCTTGTTTGAGTGAGGGTAACTTCCCCGCCGCCTTGAAGGAGGCGGTGGTGAGGCCCCTCCTTAAGAAGTCTTCCCTGGACCCGGCTGTATTAGCTAATTACCGTCCTGTCTCCAACCTTCGCTTTGTGGCGAAGGTTGTGGAGAGTGTGGTGGTGTGACAGTTTCCCAGGTACCTGGAGGAAGCGGTTTATCTAGATCTGTTCCAGTCGGGTTTCAGGCCTGGGCACAGCACAGAAACGGCATTGGTTGCATTGGTTGATGATCTCTGGAGGGCTCAGGACAGGAGTTGTTCCTCTCTCCTGGTCCTATTAGATCTCTTGGCGGCTTTTGATACCATCGACCATGGTATCATGTTGCGCCGATTGGAGGGGTTGGGGATAAGGGGCACCGTTTTATGGTGGTTCTCCTCCTTCCTTTCTGACCGGTCGCAGTTCGTGTTGACAGGGGGACAGAGATCGACATCGAAGCACCTTGTGTGTGGGGTGCCGCAAGGGTCGGTTCTCTCGCCCCTCCTGTTCAACATTTATGTGAAGCCGCTGGGTGAGATCATCCGTGGTTTCGGGGTGAATTGTCATCTGTACGCTGATGATACTCAGCTGTACATCTCCATCCCGGACCACCACAACGATGCCCTTGATGTGATGTCCCGGTGCCTGGAAGCCGTACGGATCTGGATGGGGAGAAACAGGCTCAGGCTCAACCCGTCCAAGACCGAGTGGCTGTGGCTTCCAGCATCCCGATATAGTCAGTTGGTACCAGCACTGACTTTTGGGGGCGAGTCGCTGGCCCCCACAGAGAGGGATCGCAACTTGGGTGTCCTCCTGGATTCACGGCTGTCCTTAGAAGAACATATGATGGCTGTGGCCAGGGGGCCTTCTATCAGGTTTGCCTGATTCACCAGTTGCAGCCATTTCTGGATCGGGATGCCTTATGCACAGTCACTCATCCCCTCGTCACATCCCGCCTGAACAACTGTAATGCTCTCTGCATGGGGCTCTCCTTGAGGAGCACCCAGAGGCTCCAACTGGTCCAGAATGCGGCTGTGTGGGTGGTTATGGGGGCGACTCAGTGCTCCCATGTAACACCTCTCCTGCGCAAGCTGCACTGGCTCCTGGTGGTCTTCCGGGTGCGCTTCAAGGTGTTGGTTACCACCTTTAGAGCACTCCATGGCTTAGGACCCGGGTACTTACAAGACCATCTTCTGCCACCGGTAGCCTCCCACCGACCAGTACACTCCCACAGAGAGGGCCTCCTTAGGGTGCCGTCGGCCAGACAATGCCGGCTGGTGGCCCCCAGGGGGAGAGCATTCTCTGTGGGGGCACCTACCCTCTGGAACGAGTTGCCCCCAGAGATATGACGGATCCCTGACCTTTGTGCTTTCCGAACTGCCCTAAAGACGTTTTTGTTTCATCAAGCCGGGCTGGCCTGACCTACTCTTTTTAAAAAGAATTGTTTTAAAAAATTAGGGGTTTTAATATAGGGTTTTTAACTATGGGCCAAATTGATTTAATTGGATTTTAATATTGTTTTAAATTTTGTTTCTGTGTATTTTATTTGCTGGCTGTTCACCGCCCCGAGTCCCTCGGGAGAGGGGGCGGTATATAAATATAATAAACTAACTAACTAACTAACCTAGAGTAATGAAGTTTGATTAAACTCTACGTTGATGACACAACCCTAGTCTTTCCTGTCTTCTAATGCAAAGGAGGCACTCAGTATCCTTGAACCCTCCCTAATGTTAAGAGTAGGATCTTTTTATGCTGTTCTTTTCAATGAGATCTCCATATATTAACCCTAAATTGGAGCTTAGTTTATAATTCTTGGTGTCAGAAGTAAAATTTCATTTCCCATCTGTTCTAGAAATATATTATTATTATTATTATTATTATTATTATTATTATTATTATTATTATTATTATTATCAACCAAGACAGCCTGATACAGAGAACCTGGACAAGAATTACCCTTCTAAGCCTCCCAGAAAAGAAGACTGACATCCTGCATAGAATATTTCCATTAATCACTGCCTGGATGGCAAACCTCAGGGCCAGGGAAATGACAAATGCCCCTGCTGCACCATTTCAGACAAATGGTTATCCAAAATCTTCTTAAAAACGTCCAGTGTGGAAGCATTCACAACTTCTGGAGGCAAGTTGTTCCACTGATTAATTGTTCTAACTGTCAGGAAATTTCTCCTTAGTTCTAAATTGTTTCTCTCCTTGATTAGTTTCCACCCATTGCTTCTTGTCCTACCCTCAGGTGCTTTGAAGAATAGCTAAACTGCCTCTTCTTTATGGCAACCGCTAAGATATTGGAACACCGCTATCATGTCTCCCCTAGTCCTTCTTTTCATTAAACTAGACATACCCAGTTCCTGCAACTGTTCTTCATGTGTTTTAGCCTCCAGTCCTCATCTTTGTTTGTTTGTTTGTTTGTTTATTTAGTCATATTTCTATGCCGCCCACTCTCCGTGGACTCTGATGTTGCTCTTCTCTGCACTCTTTCTAGAGTCTCCACATCTTTTTTACATCGTGGTGACCAAACTTAATGCAATATTCCTAGTGTGGCCTTACCAAGGCAGTTTCAGTTAACTTTTATTAATCAGCCTATAGGCCATATCAAAGCACAAGGTGCAAACACATCTTACCAAGGCCTTATAAAGTGGTCTTAACACTTCACGTGATCTTGATTTTCTCTTTTTGTTTATGCAGCCTAGAACTGTGTTGGCTTTTTTGGCAGCTGCTGCACATTTCTGGCTCATATTTAAATGGTTGTCCACTAGGACTCCAAGATCCCTCTCACAGTTACTACTATAGAACGAGGTGCCACCTATACTGTATCTGTGCATTTTGTTTTTCTTGCCTAAATGTAGAACCTTACTTTTTTCACCAGTGAATTTCATTTTGTTCGATAGCGCCCAATGTTTAAGTCTGTCAAGATCCTTTTGTGTCTTGAGCCTATCTTCTGAAGTGTTGGCTATTCCTGCCAGTTTGGTGTCATCTGCAAATTTGATGAGTTCCCCATCTATCCCCTCATCCAAGTCCTTGACAAAGATGTTGAAGAGTACTGGGCCTAAAACAGAGCCTCGTGTGCCCCACCTGGTGTGCCATGCCCAACGAAACACAAACTGAGGTGGAGATTGCAAAGACTTTATTCTGGACAGAAGAAAGGACACAGGGGTATCACTACCACGAGGCCACTCCTTCAACTGTACAGTTTTCATAGTTATGTCTCCATAAGTCTACCTTGAGCCAACCGTTTTAGGCAGTGGTGGGTTCCTCCTGGTTCGGTCCGATTCGGCCGAGCCGGTAGCGGTGACGATATGACATCACCGAACCGGTTCTCCCCCCCGCCCTCCCACCCCCCCCACCCCTCCACACCCCCCCACGTTATTCTTACCTTTTATTTGGTCAAAAACCCCAATCTATTGCTGCCTCCTGAGTCCCAGCTGATGACTAGAGGGAAAAAACTGTTTAAACTCTTGCCGCGGGGCTTCAAAGGGCCATCCTACAGCTGATCAGTGTTAAAAGCAAACAAAAAAGTCGGGTTGTAAGTGCGAGGGCTGGTCGTAAGTGCGAGGACCTTCCAGAAATGACTCTGACCAGCTAGCCACGCCCACCTAGTCACATGACCTCCAAACCACACCCACAAAATAAGCCACACCCACAGAACTGGTAGTAAAAAAAATTAGAACCCACCCCTGCTTTTAGGTCATTCTATGACTTCATCCATATTACATGAGTTCAGCCAATATTGCTTAGCTAGCATCAGCATTATCTAGTAACAATCAGCACATATGTCCCAAATTTCCAGTAACACTTAGCCCACCACACCATAATTATTACACTGACCCCATGTTCCTTTTTCCCAAAACTGTTGCCCTTTCCTGCGATTTGTTTGGGGTTTCACTTGAACAAGCATTCTCAATGACTTTTCTTTTGTAAGCATTCTTGCTAGCAAATTACTAAGTATCAATTAGAAAGTATCTAGGAGCAAATCATGATTAGCAGGTCTCTTGTTCACCTTGTTTCAGCTGGATATGATGAGGTTCAGATCTGTTGGGTTGCTACAATTTATTTTCTATGCGTTTTGTTCTCAGTGTTCCTCACCTGCATTTTGTACACTGCATTTGGCCCTCAATGCTTTTAATCTTCCTATTTAGCCCTTTCCCAAATCCAGGTGTGTGGAAGGTTGCCCAGTAGGATTCTTCAAGGTATCTCAAGGAGGAGACCACACATTTTCAATTTCCTGTTTTATTTTTGCTATTTATATCCCCCTCTCCAATTCCAAAAAACCAAGGACCTTGGAAACAATCCTTCCCTGTCACACCACATGCCCTCTAGAACAGGGGTCAGCAACCTGCGGCTCTGGAGCCGCATGTGGCTCTTTCATCCCTCTGCTGTGGCTCCTTGTTGCTGGTCGGCTCCACAATTGATAGGACTTTCATTTAGGACTGGCTGAGGAAAAAGGACGCTGCATTAGGGGGAGACTCTATAGTGGAGGAACTGGACTTCCGGTCGGCTCCAGAATTGAATGGGGGGCTTCTGGTTAGGACCTTTGTGGCTCTTTGAGTGTTTAAGGTTGCCGACCCCTGCTCTAGAACAACATCCTCCCTGAGACTTGTTGAACTCCAATCCTGATCTTCTTTAAAAGATCATTTAAATGTTGGCTGTATCCCCAGGCATTGCATTAGAGTGGATCTGAACCCTTATGTATACTATGGCTCTTTTAAAGCATTGTGGATTTTAATTAGAAATCTGCTAGTTTTTTCAAATTATCATAAGGAAGTCAGATAGATTTATAAGATCATTATTTTTATTTATGTTGTTAAATGTACATGCTGCCCATCACCCAATGACTCTACATACTTCATAAATTCAGACATTGAAAACAAGGATCAGTATAATATGAAGAAGATTGCAAGAATAACACAATCCAGGGTAGAAACCAAACAGAAAGCCACGTATTCCAGGGATGGTGATCACTTATCTCCCCAATGTCATCTTGTACTAAAAACCACAATCAAAATAATGGAATTTCAGCCCCTTCCCCCATTATATATTTCTGGCATAATAACAAGATTCCCATTGCACAGGTGTTATGATTAAAAAAAAATCTGGATGTGCCATCTCAGGCCTTGATCTGCATTGGTAGATATTCTGCCTTAAGGATTCAAGAAAGCTCAGTGGAGAACATTGAATTATACTTTATAGAGTTGGGGACATTATCTTCTAAACAAACTTTAAAAATATTAAACATATTAAAAATATTGGTTTACTTATGTATAGAGAACAGTTTGGACCATCTTTTTGGTGTAGAGTTGGAAAAACTTAAGTTCTCCTGTCTCACAATTCTACATTTCTTCTGGTTGTAAGCTGCTCCTTTGTGTTCAGATTTGGCCTCAGAATGATAATGTAGCACTTGGGGATGAAGATGCAGCCCAGCAGAGCAGCATTGGAGGACAAGATGGAGAAGATCTGAACAGTCACCATGTATTTCCCTTTGGTGCTCATGTAGGTGGGTACAAAACTCACCCAGACACTGCAGAAGACCAGCATGCTGAAGGTGATCAGCTTGGCTTCATTGAAGGCCCCAGGGAGATTCCTGGCTAGGAAAGCCACGGTAAAGCAGATGACAGCCAGGAAGCCCAGGTAGCTGAGGGTGATGTAGAACATGACAACAGAACCTTCATTGCATTGCAGAATGATCGCTCCAGGCTGGGAGTGAAGGTCAAAATCAGGGAATGGTGGAGAAACTCCCAGCCAGATGAAGCAGATGATAATCTGGACAGCAGAACAAGAAAGGATGATGGAGTAGGCCAAACTCTTGCCCAACCATCTCTTCACTCTGTTTCCTGGTTTTGTGGCCAAGAAAGCCAGCACCACTGTGATTGTTTTGGCCAAGAGAGAAGAAATGGCAACTGAGAAAGTGATGCTGAAAACAGTTTGTCGGAGAAGGCAGGTGGCTTTCCTTGGTTGACCAATGAAGAGAAAAGGAGACAAAAAGCAAAACAGGAGGGAGACCAGGAGGATGTAAGAGAGGTTCCGGTTGTTGGCTTTCACAATATGTGTTTCCTGGTATTGAAGGAATAGGATTAACACAAATCCTGTTATTAAGAACAAGAGGAGGGCAAAAGAGACCAGGAGGATGCCCAGATGTTCTTCATATAACAGGAAGGTTATAACTTTGGGGATGCAGAGAACTTGAGCCTCATTTGGATATTTATCATCAGGACATTTGGTGCATTTTTCTGTATCTGAGAAAACCACAAAGCAACATTTCCTCAACATTCTGTCCTTTTAAATTTCAAGAATTCTTGGAGCAACAGCTGATACCACAAGCACTTTCAAAGAAGTATTGGTTAACATTTGAAGTAAAAAAAATATGAAAAGTAAAATTGTCTGTATCTGTCTGTCTGTCTGTCTCTGTCTGTCTGTCTGTCTGTCTTTCTGTCTGTCTATTTAGTCTGTCTATCCACCCACCCACCCACCCATCCATCCATCCATCCATCCATCCATCCATCCATCCATCTATCTATCTATCTATCTATCTATCTATCTATCTATCTATCTATCTATCTATCTATCTCCTGTGAAATATGAAGAACCTCCAAGGGAACCTACAGAATTATAAATTAATAATGAATCAGCTAATCTTTGTAGACACTCCAGAATCCTGCACTGTGGCACTTCCTAATATAATGGACTCAAGTGATGTGTATCTTGTGAATGTTACTAAACTGGCAGAGAAAGTTGGACATGGAAATAATCTGGAATGGCTAATGAGAGCAATGGTAATATGGGTGCAATGAGGTGTAACTGTCTACAGCACCTCACTGTGGATGAGTGGTGCCTTCCTAGTGATCCTCATAGGGAGGCCCATATGGAATACAGAGCAATAATCCTTCCCATAATTATCCTAACACAATTCCTCAAGTTTCAAAGAAATCAGATTTTGTCATGCCCTCTTGGAACTTGCACTTCCATGAAAATACTCTGGATGAATTCACCTCCTCAAGACCTGCCCTTTTGTATGGTGTCACCCACCTTCTTGAGTGGAGATTGTCCCCTCTGGACAAGGAACACAATCATAGCAGCAAATTGGCTCTCCTTCTCGAGCCCTCTTGACAAATCCAGGTTGACATTTTTCCACACATTTTGATTCAGGTAGAGACTAAAGAAAAAACAAACAAGAAACGACCAAGAAAATATGTTAGGACAAACCATCTATAGAAAATAAAGGTCAAGATGAACATTAACCATAGAGTTTCTGGCTTTCAGTTAGGTAAGTATGAACTCTCTAAGGAATTCCAGATAGTTTCAGGAGATACAACTATTGACAGATGCTTTGTTTTGTCCGTCCCTTTTGCTTTTGGAATATTTCATTTCAATCAGAGACTTTTCTGGAGGGATGGTGATATGGAAAATCTGGAGAGATGGAATTAAGAAAATATTTAAGCATTAATTGACAACCAATGGGTTCCTTCTCATGACTCTATGAACATAAATTCTTCATATATTCATGATTTTAAACAACATTAAATTCTCAAAGGTATATTAAAGTTTTATTCTATTAGATTTATGAAAATAGAATAAAACTGTGATGAAGAAAGAAACTGGCAACTGGTAGGATCTGCAAAGGTTTTTTTAAAGACTACATAAAGCTTTACAAAGCTGCTCTCCTTGGAAAGTAGTCGAACATAGACTCCCGGGTAAGATACATAGGGAAAAAATTCCTTACAAACCAAGGTTGTCAACCTTAAAAGAGTTGTTCTTTGTTTAGTTGTATTTCTTTTCTTTAATTTATATGGCTGTCACCTTTGTCAAATGAGATTAAAACTGATTGCCTAAATTTTAGAACCATAGTTAGATGACATGGAGGTAAAGTCATGAGAACATGTCCCTCAAAAAGTTAAACATCTTGAGCCCTTTGCTGAGAAAAGTTATTTCTATGGCCCCAAGAAAATGTCAGACGTGGTAGTCAATCAGTTCAGACCGGTTTGTCTGAACCGGTAGTGGAAATCATGGGTGGGGCCACTCGCCCACCCGCCCACCTGCTGCAGCTCTATACCAGCCTATTTAGGCAATTTTTTGAGCCTGGGTGCCTGCACAAAAGGCAGACGTGTGAGCAAAGCATGAGCGCGGAAGGCCAGTGCATGAGCAGAAGGCAAATGTGCGTGCAGCGAACCGGTAGTAATATAATGTGAAACCCACCGCTGGAAAAGGTCCTTTCTGTCAAAGAACTACAATTAGATAGCATCAATTGCCATGAAAAGACGGAACCATATTTATTATTAATGACATTTGGAACCAGAGAGATTTAAGTTAGATAACAATCAAGATAAACAATTGCAGAGGAAGAGGCCTTTTAAAAGTGGAAGGCCAAATCTAAGCAACATTTCCTTTCAAACTGTCCCTTGTAACTTCCAATATCAGGAAGGGCTTTTATATGGCTCCAAGTCATGTTTCAGTGCTCCAGTTTTCTGAGTCAGGGCATTCTCTCACATCAGGCCAGTCATGATTTCAGGTGGACTGAATGCCTTGGACCTCCTTCCAATGAGCAGATGGCCTACTGGATCTTAGTGGGGTGAAAAAAAAAGCATGGATAATTCTGGTCAACATTTATTGTTTATGGACCTTCTCTTTCAGGGGACATGGTCTCCAGCCAGAACAATCTGAATCCAAGGTATATTTGCCATAGGGTACCTATTACTCTTGATTCAATTTCAGTTAATTAATTAATTAATTAATTTTTATTTATTTTTGTCAAACATGTATTAGATAACAGATATAAGTATAAACATTATTGTATAAAAATCAAGTATAAACATGATTATGAATACATGAAATGGATATGAATAAAAGGGAACATTAGGACAGGGACGGTAGCCCCGCTGGTGTGCTTACGCACGCCCCGTTAAAGACCTCTTAGGAATGGGGTCAGGTCAACAGTAGACAGTCGAAGGTTAAAGTTTTGGCTGTTTGGGGAAGAAACCGCAGAGTCAGGTAGTGCATTCCAGGCATTGACCACTCTGTTACTGAAGTCATATTTTCTGCAAACAGGTTTGGAGTGGTTTACCATAAGTTTGTATCTATTGTGTGCTCGTGTATTGTTGTGGTTGAAGCTGAAGTAGTCATTGATAGGTAGGATTCAATCTAATTCAGTCTAAAACTGAACTTGGGAACTGTTTAATAGAATTGCTTTCTCCTTTGCTATTTTAGAACAAGGAACAAGTAAAGTTGAGTCTGTCAATAGCAGAATGGTTGGCATTTGGAGGTCTCTCTCTCACCAGTTTTATGGAGATACCAGAGAATGCACAAAAGGATGCACCTGGATCCTAAAAAATTGTCACCCAGCATCCCAAGTTGAATAGTGCAGAATCAGCTTAAAAAACAATGCTCCCTATTTTAGTATGTCATCTTGATTAATAATATTAAAGCCTTCCAGATGTCTATGGAGATTCTCAGTCATCCAGGTCATGGTTGTCCTAAAAGTGCTTTTTCAAGAGGCAGCTGGACTTTTTAGTTTAAACCAGAAGATCCAGTTGCCTCTTGAAAGAGAACTTTTGGGATTAAGTTTTCCAAGCAATCTAAGTAAATTGGGAGATTTCCACTCCTCATATTCAGTACTCAGTGAAGGCCAACCACCTCGGTGATGGGGCATAGCTGACGTGAAATGACTCCTCAGTCTTTAGGAAGAAGAGAAAGGATATCAATATTTCTCCTACCTTGTTGTGCAAGTTTAGCCATAACAGAGTAGCTTTATTGATAATAAATGTCTGCCTTTCAAAACTCCCCATTTCTTTGTCGATGGGATCCCTTCTTGGAAGGAGCACCCAGCTTATGGCATTTAGATCTGCTGCTACATCTCCATTTTGATCCATATGCAATTTCTGATGGGAAATATTGGAAAATTCATTCTTCTCCAGAAATGGATGGAACTAGAATAGAAACATTGAGGAATCTTAAAACCAGAAATCTTAGTTGTTTCACACTTGAGTCTTCCTTCTACAGTTGTCTAACTTGCAAACATTGTGAGTTAGGAAAAGGTACTGTCACATCAGGGTTGTGTTTGACCTTGGGGGGCCAGGGTAGGCATGGCCAGGGTGGGCATGGCCAGCTCAACATCACTCGTGTCAGGGGCACCTGTGGTGGTCCAAGCAATCTGCCAGATTAAATGGACCTCAGGAGGGCTGCGTGCTGAAACACTGCTGGCCGGTCCTTCATTGTTTATAGGGCGGACCTGTGGGCCAGATCTAAGCACCCTGTGGGCAAAATACAACCTGCAGGTCGAGTTTGACACCCCTGCTCTAAAGGCCCCAGGAACTGCCTGTGCCACTTCCTTCTCCATCAATTGTAGCATGCAAGTGCTCTTCAAGGGTAACGTCATGTAGAATTCATTCAACAGTCTGAATGGGAGGGCTTGAGTGCTTGAACATAAAGTCTCGTGATCCAAGAAAAGGCCCTGCTGATGCAGAACATGAAGTTGTGCAAAGGCTATCCTAACTGTGACTGTCACCTGCTCCTTGAGCAGGAATTGCAAGTCCAGGAGATACCCAAAGTTGTGGGCCAGGTCTTTCAAAGTTAGTGCAACCCCATCCAGAATTAAATATGTTAAATTATGGCATTCCTACAACCCGTGCAGTTAAGGCCATTTGCTTTTGCCAGGGTTCAGCCAAAACCTCTTGCCCCTCCATCCCCACAACATTATTCCCTGAGTGATTAAATTGGCTCTTCTCTGTCTCCTGTGGTGCTTCATGGATCCTGGTAGGGACTCCCTACCTGCCACGGCTGCAGCCTTGGTGCCCCCAACCACTCTTCACCCTTCTTGCTTCCCCTCCTGGATCTGGAGGAATACGCAGCATTCAAGGCATAGGCCAGAGTCTTAATAACACTGTGTAAATGAAGATGAAAAGGAATCCATATCCTCCTCCGTTCCTCCTCAGACTTCAGTGGTGCTTTCTGGGTGCATATTTTCTGACCTTTGACAGAAAAAACATGCTTTGAAAAAGAACACTGAAAACACTGATCCTCAAATTTTCCAAGGAGTTTGGTTCCAAAAGCAGCATCTGTTGCCTTTTTTCTCCCCTGAAAAGCAAAAGTCCAAATACTATGCACATATTTGTAAAGTCTCTCCTGTCTCATTATCAAATGCTCGATGGTTCCCATGATCCAAACTTTCCCTTCAGTAGGTCCTGGAACAGCATTAAATGTTACCTGTAAAGTATGAACTCTGTCCCAAATGTTAGTATATTCTACATAGTGCACAAAGACATTGACTTGTCTCCACTTAGAGATGGCATCTCTGAGTGGTGTTGTATGTCCAGTCTCTGAGAATCGTTGTGATACAACAACACAAATCCCATTCCTGACAAGCATAGGAGTAATAATCCTCATGAAAATCTCTCCATTTTCTGTGTCTGAAGTAAAAAGAAAAATCAATGTCCATCTGAAATGGAGGAGCAGTTGGACAATTGCTGGATACATAATCTCTTCTTTGGGGAGCATCCGGTGGAAAAACGGGAATTGACTTTTATCATTCAGAGCCTCTGAAACAATTGTATCACTGATCTGAAAAAGCGATGAAGAATGCTATGCGATGTTTGGGATCGGATCAAGGACAAAATACTAGATTTTAATAAATCCAACTTGCTTTCTCATAAGCATATTAGAATAGTTTATTGTTGATTACTCATGAAATCACATCAAGATGCAGAATATAAAGTACAGAACTTTTAAATATCTAATATATTTATGTCTCTCTTCTTTATACATTGGAATACAATGTCTTCTATCTCTAGAGCTCTGCAAATATAAGCATGCTCTGTAAAAGGGATTTGATTAAATCTTCTATTACTAACCATTGTGTCCAGCTGCTCAAATCTTACTCAAATAAATATCATACTTCATGTCTGTATATTTTTGCATTGAAATTCTTGGTAATTCGAAGGGTCCATTTGTAGCAATTTATCCATTTCATTGGGAGGCATGGTTGCTCAATACCTTAAGGACACTGGGTCTGCTAACCCGAAATAGTCAACACTTTGGTGGTTCAATCCCTGGTAGCACTGTGGGATGGGTTGAGCTCCCATCACCTGCCTCTAGCTCCTGTCTTGCCTACCCACTGACACTGACAGAGCAAACCAAGAGAATTGCAGCTGCCTGCAATTACTGCGAGTTCAAATCTCACCAGGCTCAAGGTTGACTCAGCCTTCCATCCTTCCGAGGTAGGTAAAATGAGGACCGGATTGTGGGGGCAATAAGCTGATTTTGTATAAAAAAGAACACTGCTTAGGGAGGGCCAAAAGCCCTACTAAGCAGGTATATACAAAAGTATGAAGGCTATTGCTTAATGCATTGAAAACCGCCCTGAGTCTCCGGAGAAGGGCAGCATATAAATCGAACCAATAAATAAATAAATAAATAAATAAATAAATAAATAAATAAATAAATAAATAGGCAGCAAACCCCACTTCCTACTAGAATTGAAGATGTTACTTAGTCTGCAAGAAAACAGTTGATCTCACAAAGCAATAAGGACTCATTCACAGCAACCCCACTCACTTTGGCAGATACAAAAACACACACACGAACCTGTGGGACTTTGTGGGAGCCTACTAATGTTGACATCTGGATGGAGATGTCCCTCTTAGCTCCATCCACAAGAGCCAAAAGGTTCTCCTTCCTTCCACAGCTGTAGTTTGGAACATTGGCTTCTCCAGTAGAGAGCATGTCCATCAAGGCTTCTGAAGTGCCAATGGTGTTTAAATAGTTGTCATGGATGTTGTAGCCAAGTGTGAGATTGTGCAGCAACTGGGGATCCTTGTTGACCATTTGAATGGCAAAAATCAGGATTCGCAGTTTAAAATTATTTACTGTACTGTAATGAATGTTCATGTTATTATCATCACCATCAACAGGAACACTGTTTTTTTTTTTACAGTTTCAATTTTTAACCCTTTTTGTCTCCACAAACTTACTGAGGGTTAACACAATACAAATCAACAGCCAAAGGCAAATAATAGCTACCCATGAGCATGCAATTCCTATGAACATGGAGAAGATGGGATGAACATTGAGAAGATGGGATAGAGATAGTCCTCCACCATGGTTAAGAATCACATCACTATTTGTAGCAGTCCTAATTTTCATTTGCCCAGTAACCTTTATGCAAAATCTTTCAATCATTAAAGTAGAATAACCATCGAAAGAAGAGAATGTTTCATAAGTGACCCAGAAAAGCAAATCTAAGGATCAGACATTTAATATCAGTATCAGCAGTTATATAAATATGAAAAAGGGCTGAACAGACACATCTATAACTCTTTCGATCACTGCTTTAAACCAAACTCAGAATTCAAGTGATGAGCTCAGCATTGCAGGGAATTGGTTAATAATGTGAACTCCTTTCAGGTTTTATTTGCCTCATGTTTGGATTTGAATCTATTCTACAAAGGAGGAAAGCTTAGAAATTAAGACATTTCAAGATACTAGACAGGTCCTGCAATATAGGAATAAGTGAAATAAAAAGAAGAGAAGCATATTAGAACCGCAAATGGAGGGAATGCAACTCCATCACACTGAATAACTTACGAATGAGACTGACTAGTAGGTGCCATGTTGAAAGGCAACATTTTATGTGATACTTTTGTCATAGAGGTGACTATGCCAATGAGATGGTCTCCTGGTCTGTAAAAGCTCCATGGTTTTTTCCCATCCCGGAGCTCAAAATTCAGCAGGCACTTCATTCTAAGCTTCACAGTGACTCCCTGAGACGCCAGCACCACCAGAAGCAGAAGATCCATAATTTATAGGGCTGAATCAATCCCCTTCCTGTTTCTAAACAAAAGCAACAAGAAGGATTAGAAGATTTCACAGCACTCTCACTTTCCTGATTCAGACAAACCAATATACACCTGAATAGGAGAGAAAGGTACAATCAAGAACACAATCTCTGGCTGTCCCTAAATTTGTGCCACACAAAATGTGACCTGAAGCATTTATTCTTTTATACTTTTCTGAGCCTGCAAGAGCCTTTCATATTGTTTCAGTCTTGATGTTTATACGGAGAAGTAGCAGATGAGATCTCAAAAACCAGGATGATGATAATTACAGTGAGAAGCAACATTTCCTCTGGGGATCCTGAAGTTCTTTCATGACTCCATGTGCAGAAGTTCAGCTGGGCAATAGCAGGTAAGTGAAAAGTCACAAATATATCCCTGGGGGAGTTGTGGTCCTTCCTGTCAGGACATGTGGCAGAAAGTGATGCTGGAGGAAAACAGTTCAACCCCCAGAGTATTGACTTCTGCTGTCCTTCAATGTGGTATCACCAGAGTGCTGAGGAAGGTCACCTCCAATGTGGCATGGTGCGAGAAGGAGGTTGTGGGGCTTTTTAACCAAATTTTTAGGTAAAATTTTAAGGGGTTCTGGGAGGGACAATTTATGAGGGATTGGGACCAGCCTGGTGGGGGGCAGTGCAATAGGGGGTGCAGGGTCAGGGGTTAAGGAGGGGGCCAGTGTCCATATTGTGGAGGGTTGTTCCATCGGTACCGTGGTTGGGAGGGGCAGATATGGCGGGAGCAGGGGGCCATATCATGTTCGGGGAGTGCGCACTCACCATCTCCAGGCAATTGCGTGCTCCAGCCCCCAAGGCTCTTCTTGTTCCCTGGGTAGTCCAGACCCTCAGGGCCCAGGTTTTTGGGTGATGTTATGCAACGCCAGGTCCATGGTAAATAAAGCCCCCCTCATTTGCGATCTTATACAGGAGGGGGTGCAGACCTGGCGGGTGTTACAGAGACCTGGTTGGGGCAGGAGGGGGGTCCCCCTTGCTGAACTGTGTCCACCGGGTTTCTGTGCATTCCATCGGCCGAGGGCTCAGGGTAGGGGCGGTGGGTGGTGGTCATTATTAAAGAATATTTAAGTCCGAGAGAGGCCACTGTTCCTCAGATAGCCAGATGTGAGTCCCTTTTTGTGAAGTGGGGTCATGGGGTTCAGATGGGCCTGCTGACTGCGTACCTGGCTCCCTGCCACGTAGCAGTGGCCCTGTCCGAGCTGCTTGATGTGATAGCCGGGGTGGTGGTGGAGACCCCCAGACTTTTGGTCATGGGGGGTTTCAACCTGCCATCTGTCGGCGAGACATCAGAAGCGCCTCGGGAGTTCATGGCTTCCATGACGGCTTTGGACCTGACCCAGGTAGTTCATGGCCCAACACACATCAGGGGACACGCTCTGGACTTGATTTTTGTCTCAGATCAGTGGCTGAATGATCTAGATATAGGGGATGTAGTCATTGAACCCTTGTCATGGTGTGATCATTCGCTCCCCCGACTGGACTTCTGTACCACTGCCCCCCGCCGCAGGGAGGCGGAACCGGTCAGGTGGTTCTGCCCCAGGCAGCTGATGGATTCCAGAGGGAGCTTAGGCCATTTCCTGGCTCACGACTCAACCGAGGACCTGGTGGCCGCCTGGGATAGGGCGGCCGCTGGAGCCTTGGATCGGGTCATGCCTTTGCGGCCTCTGACCCGATGCTGATCCCGTGTGGCTCCCTGGTTCTCTGAGGAGCTTAGGGAAATGAAGCACTGGAAAAGATGCCTAGAGAGCGGTTGGAGGGCCAGCCGATCCGAATCTGACCGAACACTGGTGAGGTCTTATATTAAGACCTACCTAGTGGCGATAAAAGCGGCAAAATCGGAGTATTTTTCCGCTTTTATCGTGTCATCAGATAATCGCCCAGCCACCCTGTTTAGGGTGACCCGCTACCTTCACCATCAGGGAGCAAGGGAAGACCCCTTGCAGGGCAGAGCTGAGGACTTTGGTCAAGAGCCTTGATGGTACAGTGGTTTAATGCACCCTGTTATTAACACAGCTGCCTGCAATTTCTGCTGGTTCAAATCTCTCCAAGGCTCAAGGTTGACTCAGCCTTCCATCCTTTCTAAGGTAGGTAAATTGAGGACCCAGTTTGTGGGGGCAATAAGCTGACTTTGTATAAAATATACAAAAGAATGAAGGCTATTGCTTAACGCATTGTAAGCCGCCCTGAGTCTCCGGAGAAGGGCGGCATATAAATAAAATTAAAAAAAAAAATCTGTATGACAAAATCGCTGAGATTCGGGAAGGATTGGACTCTGACTGGGTAGTTTCAGACGGGGTGACAGAGGCGGGCCTTGAGAATGTCATTTGGAAGGAGTTTGACCCTGTGGCTCCTGAGGACGTGGACAGGATTCTGGGTAGACTTAGTGCGGCCACATGTTTACTGGACCCGTGTCCCTCCTGGTTGGTACTGGCCTCCCGGGAGGTTACACGAGGCTGGCTCCAGGGGATTATCAATGCTTCTTTGAGCGAGGGTAACTTCCCCGCAGCCTTGAAGGAGGTGGTGGTGAGGCCCCTCCTTAAGAAGTCTTCCCTGGACCCGGCTGTATTAGCTAATTACCGTCCTGTCTCCAACCTTCGCTTTGTGGCGAAGGTTGTGGAGAGTGTGGTGGTGCGACAGTTTCCCAGGTACCTGGAGGAAGCGGTTTATCTAGATCTGTTCCAGTCGGGTTTCAGGCCTGGGCACAGCACAGAAACGGCATTGGTTGCATTGGTTGATGATCTCTGGAGGGCTCGGGACAGGAGTTGTTCCTCTGTCCTGGTCCTATTAGATCTCTTGGCGGCTTTTGATACCATCGACCATGGTATCATGCTGCGCTGATTGGAGGGGTTGGGGATAAGGGGCACCGTTTTATGATGGTTCTCCTCCTTCCTTTCTGACCGGTCGCAGTTCGTGTTGACAGGGGGACAGAGATCGACATTGAAGCACCTTGTGTG
This sequence comes from Pituophis catenifer annectens, assembly GCF_029215685.1. NCBI lineage: Eukaryota > Metazoa > Chordata > Lepidosauria > Squamata > Colubridae > Pituophis > Pituophis catenifer. The sequence continues at coordinate 17,859,115 of NW_027256882.1, forward strand.
TGGGGTGCCGCAAGGGTCGGTTCTCTCGCCCCTCCTGTTCAACATTTATGTGAAGCCGCTGGGTGAGATCATCTGTGGTTTCGGGGTGAATTGTCATCTGTACGCTGATGATACTCAGCTGTACATCTCCATCCCGGACCACCCCAACGATGCCCTTGATGTGATGTCCCGGTGCCTGGAAGTCGTACGGATCTGGATGGGGAGAAACAGGCTCAGGCTCAACCCGTCCAAGACCGAGTGGCTGTGGCTTCTGGCATCCCGATATAGTCATTTGGTACCAGCACTGACTTTTGGGGGCGAGTCGCTGGCCCCCACAGAGAGGGATCGCAACTTGGGCGTCCTCCTGGATTCACGGCTGTCCTTAGAAGAACATATGATGGCTGTGGCCAGGGGGGCCTTCTATCAGGTTTGCCTGATTCACCAGTTGCAGCCATTTCTGGATCGGGATGCCTTATGCACAGTCACTCATTCCCTTGTCACATCCCACCTGAACAACTGTAATGCTCTCTGCATGGGGCTCTCCTTGAGGAGCACCTGGAGGCTCCAACTGGTCCAGAATGCAGCCGTGTGGGTGGTTATGGGGCGACTCAGTGCTCCCATGTAACACCTCTCCTGCGCAAGCTGCACTGGCTCCTGGTGGTCTTCCGGGTGCGCTTCAAGGTGTTGGTTACCACCTTTAGAGCACTCCATGGCTTAGGACCCGGGTACTTACAAGACCATCTTCTGCCACCGGTAGCCTCCCACCGACCAGTACACTCCCACAGAGAGGGCCTTCTTAGGGTGCTGTCGGCCAGACAATGCCGGCTGGTGGCTCCCAGGGGGAGAGCATTCTCTGTGGGGGCACCTACCCTCTGGAACGAGTTGCCCCCAGAGATATGACGGATCCCTGACCTTTGTGCTTTCCGAACTGCCCTAAAGATGTTTTTGTTTCATCAAGCCGGGCTGGCCTGACCTAATCTTTTTAAAAAGAATTGATTTAAAAAATTAGGGGTTTTAATATAGGGTTTTTAACTATGGGCCAAATTGATTTAATTGGATTTTAATATTGTTTTAAATTTTGTTTCTGTGTATTTTATTTGCTGGCTGTTCACTGCCCCGAATCCCTCGGGAGAGGGGGCGGTATATAAATATAATAAACTAACTAACTAACTAACTAACCTAGAGTAATGAAGTTTGATTAAACTCTACGTTGATGACCCAACCCTAGTCTTTCCTGTCTTCTAATGCAAAGGAGGCACTCAGTATCCTTGAACCCTCCCTAATGTTAAGAGTAGGATCTTTTTATGCTGTTCTTTTCAATGAGATCTCCATATATTAACCCTAAATTGGAGCTTAGTTTATAATTCTTGGTGTCAGAAGTAAAATTTCATTTCCCATCTGTTCTAGAAATATATTATTATTATTATTATTATTATTATTATTATTATTATTATTATTATTATTATTATTATTATTATTATTATTATTATCAACCAAGACAGCCTGATACAGAGAACCTGGATGAGAATTATCCTTCTAAGCCTCCCAGAAAAGGAGACTGACATCCTGCATAGAATATTTCCATATTCTATGGATGGCAAACCTCAGGGCCAGGGAAATGACAAATGCCCCTCCTGCACCATTTCAGACAAATGGTTATCCAAATCTTCTTAAAAACGTCCAGTGTCAAAGCATTCACAACTTCTGGAGGCAAGTTGTTCCACTGATTAATTGTTCTAACTGTCAGGAAATTTCTCCTTAGTTCTAAATTGCTTCTCTCCTTGATTGGTTTCCACCCATTGCTTCTTCTCCTACCCTCAGGTGCTTTGAAGAATAGCTAAACTGCCTCTTCTTTGTGGCAACCCCTGAGCTATTGGAACACTGCTATCATGTCTCCCCTAGTCCTTCTTTTCATTAAACTAGACATGCCCAGTTCCTGCAACCGTTCTTCATGTGTTTTAGCCTCCAGTCCTCATCTTTGTTTGTTTGTTTGTTTGTTTGCTTGTTTGTTTATTTATTTATTTAGTCATATTTCTATGCCGCCCACTCTCTGAGGACTCTGTTGTTGCTCTTCTCTGCACTCTTTCTAGAGTCTCCACATCTTTTTTACATCGTGGTGACCAAAACTTAATGCAATATTCCTAGTGTGGCCTTACCAAGGTAGTTTCAGTTAACTTTTATTAATTAGCCTATAGGCCATATCAAAGCACATGGTGCAAACACATCTTACCAAGGCCTTATAAAGTAGTCTTAACACTTCACGTGATCTTGATTCTCTCTTTTTGTTTATGCAGCCTAGAACTGTGTTGGCTTTTTTGGCAGCTGCTGCACATTTCTGGCTCATATTTAAATGGTTTTCCACTAGGACTCCAAGATCCCTCTCACAGTCACTATTATTGAACGAGGTACCACCTATACTGTATCTGTGCATTTTGTTTTTCTTGCCTAAATGTAGAACCTTACTTTTTTCACCAGTGAATTTCATTTTGTTCGATAGCACCCAATGTTTAAGTCTGTCAAGATCCTTATTGTGTCTTGAGCCTATCTTCTGGAGTGTTGGCTATTCCTGCCAGTTTGGTGTCATCTGCAAATTTGATGCGTTTCCCATCTATCCCCTCATCCAAGTCCTTGACAAAGATGTTGAAGAGTACTGGGCTTAAAACAGAGCCTCGTGTGCCCCACCTGGTGTGCCATGCCCAATGAAACACAAACCGAGGTGCAAAGACTTTATTCTGGACAGAAGAAAGGACACAGGGGTATCACTACCATGAGGCCACTCCTTCAACCGTATAGTTTTCATATTATGTCTCCATAAGTCTACCTTGAGCCAACCCTTTTAGGCAGTGGTGGGTTCCTCCCGGTTCGGTCCGGTTCGGCCGAGCCGGTAGCGGTGACGATATGACATCACCGAACCGGTTCTCCCCACCGCCCTCCCATCCCCCACCCCCCCCACATTATTCTTACCTTTTATTTGGTACCACCCCCAATCTATTGCTGCCTCCTGAGTCCCAGCTGATGACTAGAGGGAAAACAACTGTTTAAACTCTTGCCGCGGGGCTTCAAAGGGCCGTCCTACAGCTGATCAATGTTAAAAGCAAACAAATGAGTCGGGTCGTAAGTGCGAGGACTGGTCATAAGTGCGAGGACCTTCCAGAAATGACTCTGACCAGCTAGCCATGCCCACCTAGTCACATGACCTCCAAGCCATACCCACAAAATAAGCCACGCCCACAGAACCGGTAGTAAAAAAATTAGAACCCACCCCTGCTTTTAGGTCATCCTATGACTTCATCCATATTACCTGAGTTCAGCCAATATTGCTTAGCTAGCATCAGCATTATCTAGTAACAATCAGCATGTATGTCCCAAATTTCCAGTAACACTTAGCCCACCACACCATAATTATTACACTGATCCCATGTTCCTTTTTCCCAAAACTGTTGCCCTTTCCTGTGATTTGTTTGGGGTTTCACTTGAACAAGCATTCTCAATGACTTTTCTTTTGTAAGCATTCTTGACCATTCTTGCATGCTAGTGGATTACTAAGTATCAATTAGAAAGTATCCAGGAGCAAATCATGATTAGCAGGTCTCTTGTTCAGCTTGTTTCAGTTGGATATGATGAGGTGCAGATCTGTTGGGTTGCTACAATTTAATATCGAGGTTTATCCATTTATTTTCTATGCGTTTTGTTCTCAGTGTTTCTCATCTGTGTTTTGTACACTGCATTTGGCCCTCAGTGCTTTTAATCTTCCTATTTAGCCCTTTCCCAAATCCAGGTGTGTGGAAGGTTGCCCAGTAGGATTCTTCAAGGTGTCTCAAGGAGGAGACCACACCTTTTCAATTTCCTGTTTTATTTTTGCTATTTATATCCTCCTCTCCAATTCCAAAAAACCAAGGACCTTGGAAACAATCCTTCCCTGTCACACCACATGCCCTCTAGAACAGGGGTCAGCAACCTGCGGCTCTGGAGCCGCATGTGGCTCTTTCATCCCTCTGCTGTGACTCCTTGTCGCCGGTCGGCTCCACAATTGATAGGATTTTCGGTTAGGACAGGTAGAGGAAAAAGGACGCTGCACTAGGGGGAGACTCTATAGTGGAGGAACTGGACTTCCTGTCAGCTCCAGAATTGAATGGGGGGCTTCTGGTTAGGACCTTTGTGACTCTTTGAGTGTTTAAGGTTGCCGACCCCTGCTAGAACAACATCCTCCCTGAGACTTGTTGAGCTCCAAACCTGATCTTCTTTAAAAGACCATTTAAATGTTGGCTGTATCCCCAGGCATTGCATTAGAGTGGATCTGAACCCTTATGTATACTATGGCTCTTTTAAAGCATTGTGGATTTTAATTAGAAATCTGCTAGTCTTTTCAAATTATTTTAAGAAAATAGGCTGGGTATTGTCATAAGGGAGTCAGATAGATTTATAAGATCATTATTTTTATTTATGTTGTTAAATGTACATGCTGCCCATCACCCAATGACTCTACATACTTCATAAATTCAGACATTGAAAACAAGGATCAGTATAATATGAAGAAGATTGCAAGGATAACACAATCCAGGGTAGAAACCAAACAGAAAGCCACGTATTCCAGGGATGGTGATCACTTATCTCCCCAATGTCATCTTGTACTAAAAACCACAATCAAAATAATGGAATTTCAGCCCCTTCCCCCATTATATATTTCTGGCATAATAACAAGATTCCCATTGCACAGGTGTTATGATTAAAAAAAAATCTGGATGTGCCATCTCAGGCCTTGATCTGCATTGGTAGATATTCTGCCTTAAGGATTCAAGAAAGCTCAGTGGAGAACATTGAATTATACTTTATAGAGTTGGGGACATTATCTTCTAAACAAACTTTAAAAATATTAAACATATTAAAAATATCGGTTTACTTATGTATAGAGAACAGTTTGGACCATCTTTTTGGTGTAGAGTTGGAAAAACTTAAGTTCTCCTGTCTCACAATTCTACATTTCTTCTGGTTGTAAGCTGCTCCTTTGTGTTCAGATTTGGCCTCAGAATGATAATGTAGCACTTGGGGATGAAGATGCAGCCCAGCAGAGCAGCATTGGAGGACAAGATGGAAAAGATCTGAACAGTCACCATATATTTCCCTTTGGTGCTCATGTAGGTGGGTACAAAACTCACCCAGACACTGCAGAAGACCAGCATGCTGAAGGTGATCAGCTTGGCTTCATTGAAGGCCCCAGGGAGATTCCTGGCTAGAAAAGCCACGGTGAAGCAGATGACAGCCAGGAAGCCCAGGTAGCTGAGGGTGAAGTAGAACATGACAACAGAACCTTCATTGCATTGCAGAATGATCACTCCAGGCTGGGAGTGAAGGTCAAAATCAGGGAATGGTGGAGAAACTCCCAGCCAGATGGAGCAGATGATAATCTGGACAGCAGAACAAGAAAGGATGATGGAGTAGGCCAAACTCTTGCCCAACCATCTCTTCACTCGGTTTCCTGGTTTTGTGGCCAAGAAAGCCAGCACCACTGTGATTGTTTTGGCCAAGAGAGAAGAAATGGCAACTGAGAATGTGATGCTGAAAACAGTTTGTCGGAGAAGGCAGGTGGCTTTCCTTGGTTGACCAATGAAGAGAAAAGGAGACAAAAAGCAAAACAGGAGGGAGACCAGGAGGATGTAAGAGAGGTTCCGGTTGTTGGCTTTCACAATATGTGTTTCCTGGTATTGAAGGAATAGGATTAACACAAATCCTGTTATTAAGAACAAGAGGAGGGCAAAAGAGACCAGGAGGATGCCCAGATGTTCTTCATATAACAGGAAGGTTATAACTTTGGGGATGCAGAGAACTCGAGCCTCATTTGGATATTTATCATCAGGACATTTGGTGCATTTTTCTGTATCTGAGAAAACCACAAAGCAACATTTCCTCAACATTCTGTCCTTTTAAATTTCAAGAATTCTTGGAGCAACAGCTGATACCACAAGCACTTTCAAAGAAGTATTGGTTAACATTTGAAGTAAAAAAAATATGAAAAGTAAAATTGTCTGTATCTGTCTGTCTGTCTGTCTCTGTCTGTCTGTCTGTCTGTCTTTCTGTCTGTCTATTTAGTCTGTCTATCCACCCACCCACCCACCCACCCATCCATCCATCCATCCATCCATCCATCCATCCATCCATCCATCCATCCATCCATCTATCTATCTATCTATCTATCTATCTATCTATCTATCTATCTATCTATCTCCTGTGAAATATGAAGAACCTCCAAGGGAACCTACAGAATTATAAATTAATAATGAATCAGCTAATCTTTGTAGACACTCCAGAATCCTGCACTGTGGCACTTCCTAATATAATGGACTCAAGTGATGTGTATCTTGTGAATGTTACTAAACTGGCAGAGAAAGTTGGACATGGAAATAATCTGGAATGGCTAATGAGAACAATGTTAATATGGGTGCAATGAGGTGTAACTGTCTACAGCACCTCACTGTGGATGAGTGGTGCCTTCCTAGTGATCCTCATAGGGAGGCCCATATGGAATACAGAGCAATAATCCTTCCCATAATTATCCTAACACAATTCCTCAAGTTTCAAAGAAATCAGATTTTGTCATGCCCTCTTGGAACTTGCACTTCCATGAAAATACTCTGGATGAATTCACCTCCTCAAGACCTGCCCTTTTGTATGGTGTCACCCACCTTCTTGAGTGGAGATTGTCCCCTCTGGACAAGGAACACAATCATAGCAGCAAATTGGCTCTCCTTCTCGAGCCCTCTTGACAAATCCAGGTTGACATTTTTCCACACATTTTGATTCAGGTAGAGACTAAAGAAAAAACAAACAAGAAACGACCAAGAAAATATGTTAGGACAAACCATCTATAGAAAATAAAGGTCAAGATGAACATTAACCATAGAGTTTCTGGCTTTCAGTTAGGTAAGTATGAACTCTCTAAGGAATTCCAGATAGTTTCAGGAGATACAACTATTGACAGATGCTTTGTTTTGTCCGTCCCTTTTGCTTTTGGAATATTTCATTTCAATCAGAGACTTTTCTGGAGGGATGGTGATATGGAAAATCTGGAGAGATGGAATTAAGAAAATATTTAAGCATTAATTGACAACCAATGGGTTCCTTCTCATGACTCTATGAACATAAATTCTTCATATATTCATGATTTTAAACAACATTAAATTCTCAAAGGTATATTAAAGTTTTATTCTATTAGATTTATGAAAATAGAATAAAACTGTGATGAAGAAAGAAACTGGCAACTGGTAGGATCTGCAAAGGTTTTTTTAAAGACTACATAAAGCATTACAAAACTGCTCTCCTTGGAAAGTAGTCGAACATAGACTCCCGGGTAAGATACATAGGGAAAAAATTCCTTACAAACCAAGGTTGTCAACCTTAAAAGAGTTGTTCTTTGTTTAGTTGTATTTCTTTTCTTTAATTTATATGGCTGTCACCTTTGTCAAATGAGATTAAAACTGATTGCCTAAATTTTAGAACCATAGTTAGATGACATGGAGGTAAAGTCATGAGAACATGTCCCTCAAAAAGTTAAACATCTTGAGCCCTTTGCTGAGAAAAGTTATTTCTATGGCCCCAAGAAAATGTCAGACGTGGTAGTCAATCAGTTCAGACCGGTTTGTCTGAACCAGTAGTGGAAATCATGGGTGGGGCCACTCGCCCACCCGCCCACCTGCTGCAGCTCTATACCAGCCTATTTAGGCAATTTTTTGAGCCTGGGTGCCTGCACAAAAGGCAGACGTGTGAGCAAAGCATGAGCGCGGAAGGCCAGTGCATGAGCAGAAGGCAAATGTGCGTGCAGCGAACCGGTAGTAATATAATGTGAAACCCACCGCTGGAAAAGGTCCTTTCTGTCAAAGAACTACAATTAGATAGCATCAATTGCCATGAAAAGACGGAACCATATTTATTATTAATGACATTTGGAACCAGAGAGATTTAAGTTAGATAACAATCAAGATAAACAATTGCAGAGGAAGAGGCCTTTTAAAAGTGGAAGGCCAAATCTAAGCAACATTTCCTTTCAAACTGTCCCTTGTAACTTCCAATATCAGGAAGGGCTTTTATATGGCTCCAAGTCATGTTTCAGTGCTCCAGTTTTCTGAGTCAGGGCATTCTCTCACATCAGGCCAGTCATGATTTCAGGTGGACTGAATGCCTTGGACCTCCTTCCAATGAGCAGATGGCCTACTGGATCTCAGTGGGGTGAAAAAAAAAGCATGGATAATTCTGGTCAACATTTATTGTTTATGGACCTTCCCTTTCAGGGGACATGGTCTCCAGCCAGAACAATCTGAATCCAAGGTATATTTGCCATAGGGTACCTATTACTCTTGATTCAATTTCATTTAATTAATTAATTAATTAATTTTTATTTATTTTTGTCAAACATGTATTAGATAACAGATATAAGTATAAACATTATTGTATAAAAATCAAGTATAAACATGATTATGAATACATGAAATGGATATGAATAAAAGGGAACATTAGGACAGGGACGGTAGCCCCGCTGGTGTGCTTACGCACGCCCCGTTAAAGACCTCTTAGGAATGGGGTCAGGTCAACAGTAGACAGTCGAAGGTTAAAGTTTTGGCTGTTTGGGGAAGAAACCGCAGAGTCAGGTAGTGCATTCCAGGCATTGACCACTCTGTTACTGAAGTCATATTTTCTGCAAACAGGTTTGGAGTGGTTTACCATAAGTTTGTATCTATTGTGTGCTCGTGTATTGTTGTGGTTGAAGCTGAAGTAGTCATTGATAGGTAGGATTCAATCTAATTCAGTCTAAAACTGAACTTGGGAACTGTTTAATATAATTGCTTTCTCCTTTGCTATTTTAGAACAAGGAACAAGTAAAGTTGAGTCTGTCAATAGCAGAATGGTTGGCATTTGGAGGTCTCTCTCTCACCAGTTTTATGGAGATACCAGAGAATGCACAAAAGGATGCACCTGGATCCTAAAAAATTGTCACCCAGCATCCCAAGTTGAATAGTGCAGAATCAGCTTAAAAAACAATGCTCCCTATTTTAGTATGTCATCTTGATTAATAATATTAAAGCCTTCCAGATGTCTATGGAGATTCTCAGTCATCCAGGTCATGGTTGTCCTAAAAGTGCTTTTTCAAGAGGCAGCTGGACTTTTTAGTTTAAACCAGAAGATCCAGTTGCCTCTTGAAAGAGAACTTTTGGGATTAAGTTTTCCAAGCAATCTAAGTAAATTGGGAGATTTCCACTCCTCATATTCAGTACTCAGTGAAGGCCAACCACCTCGGTGATGGGGCATAGCTGACGTGAAATGACTCCTCAGTCTTTAGGAAGAAGAGAAAGGATATCAATATTTCTCCTACCTTGTTGTGCAAGTTTAGCCATAACAGAGTAGCTTTATTGATAATAAATGTCTGCCTTTCAAAACTCCCCATTTCTTTGTCGATGGGATCCCTTCTTGGAAGGAGCACCCAGCTTATGGCATTTAGATCTGCTGCTACATCTCCATTTTGATCCATATGCAATTTCTGATGGGAAATATTGGAAAATTCATTCTTCTCCAGAAATGGATGGAACTAGAATAGAAACATTGAGGAATCTTAAAACCAGAAATCTTAGTTGTTTCACACTTGAGTCTTCCTTCTACAGTTGTCTAACTTGCAAACATTGTGAGTTAGGAAAAGGTACTGTCACATCAGGGTTGTGTTTGACCTTGGAGGGCCAGGGTAGGCATGGCCAGGGTGGGCATGGACAGCTCAACATCACTCGTGTCAGGGGCACCTGTGGTGGTCCAAGCAATCTGCCAGATAAAATGGACCTCAGGAGGGCTGCGTGCAGAAACACCGCAGGCCGGTCCTTCACTGTTTATAGGGCAGTCCCGTGGGCCAGATGTAAGCACCCTGTGGGGTGAATACAATCTGCAGGTCTTGAGTTTGACACCTCTGCTCTAAAGGCCCCAGAAACTGCCTGTGCCACTTCCTTCTCCACCAATTGTAGCATGCAAGTGCTCTTCAAGGGTAACCTCATGTAGAATTCATTCAACAGTATGAATGGGAGGGTTTGAGTGCTTGAACATAAAGTCTCGTGATCCAAGAAAAGGCCCAGCTGATGCAGAACATGAAGTTGTGCAAAGGCTATCCTAACTGTGACTGTCACCTGCTCCTTGAGCAGGAATTGCAAGTCCAGGAGATACCCAAAGTTGTGGGCCAGGTCTTTCAAAGGTAGTGCAACCCCATCCAGAATTAAATATGTTAAATTATGGCATTCCTACAACCCTTGCAGCTAAGGCCATTTGCTTTTGCCAGGGTTCAGCCAAAACCTCTTGCCCCTCCATCCCCACAACATTGTTCCCTGAGTGATTAAATTGGCTCTTCTCTGTCTCCTGTGGTACTTCATGGATCCTGGTAGGGACTCCCTACCTGCCATGGCTGCAGCCTTGGTGCCCCCAACCACTCTTCACCCTTCTTGCTTCTCCTCCTGGATCTGGAGGAATATGCAGCATTCAAGGCATAGGCCAGAGTCTTAATAACACTGTGTAAATGGAGGTGAAGAGGAATCCATATCCTCCTCCGTTCCTCTTCAGACTTCAGTGGCGCTTTCTGGATGCATCTTTTCTGACCTTTGACAGAAAAAACATGCTTTGAAAAAGAACACTGAAAACAACGAACTTCAAATTTTCCAAGGAGTTTGGTTCCAAAAGCAGCATCTGTTGCCTTTTTTCTCCTCTGAAAAGCAAAAGTCCAAATACTATGCACATATTTGTAAAGTCTCTCCTGTCTCATTATCAAATGCTCGATGGTTCCCATGATCCAAACTTTCCCTTCAGTAGGTCCTGGAACAGCATGTCTAAGTGTTACCTGTAAAGTATGAACTCTGTCCCAAATGTCAGTATTTTCTATATAGTGAACATAGACATTGACCTGTCTCCACTTAGAGACGGCATCCCTGAGAGGTGTTGTATGTCCAGTCACTGAGAATCGTTGTGATACAAGAACACAAATCCCGTTCCTGACAAGCATAGGAGTAATAATCCTCATGAAAATCTCTCCATTTTCTGTGTCTGAAGTAAAGAGAAAAATCAGCGTCCATCTGAAATGGAGGAGCAGTTGGACAATTGCTGGATACATAATCTCTTCTTTGGGGAGCATCCGGTGGAAAAACGGGAATTGACTTTTATCATTCAGAGCCTCTGAAACAATTGTATCACTGATCTGAAAAAACAATGAAGAATGCTATGCGATGTTTGGGATCAGATCAAGGCCAAAATACTAGATTTTAATAAATCCAACTTGTTTTCTCATAAGCATATTAGAATAGTTTATTGTTGATTACTCATGAAATCACATCAAGATGCAGAATATAAAGTACAGAACTTTTAAATATCTAAGATATTTATAGCTCTCTTCTTTATACATTGGAATACAATGTCTTCTTTCTCTAGAGCTCTGCAAATATAAGCATGCTCTGTAAAAGGGATTTGGCTAAATCTTCTATTACTAACCATTGTGTTCAGCTGCTCAAATCTTACTCAAATAAATATCATACTTCATGTCTGTATATTTTTGCATTGAAATTCTTGGTAATTCGAAGGGTCCATTTGTAGCAATTTATCCATTTCATTGGGAGGCACGGTTGCTCAATACCTTAAGGACGCTGGGTCTGCTAACCCGAAATGGTCAACACTTTGGTGGTTCAATCCCTGGTAGCACTGTGGGATGGGTTGAGCTCCCATCACCTGCCTCTAGCTCCTGTCTTGCCCACCCACTTACACTGACAGAGCAAACCAAGAGAATTGCAGCTGCCTGCAATTACTGCGAGTTCAAATCTCACCAGGCTCAACGTTGACTAAGCTTTCCATCCCTCCAAGGTAGGAAAAATGAGGACCCAGATTATGGGGGCAATAAGCTGATTTTGTATAAAAAAGAACACCGCTTAGAGAGGGCCAAAAGCCCTACTAAGCAGGTACATACAAAAATATGAAGGCTATTGCTTAATGCATTGAAAACCGCCCTGAGTCTCCGGAGAAGGGCGGCATATAAATCGAACCAATAAATAAATAAATAAATAAATAAATAAATAAATAAATAAATAGGCAGCAAACCCCACTTCCTACTAGAATTGAAGATGTTACTTAGTCTGCAAGAAAACAGTTGATCTCACAAAGCAATAAGGACTCATTCACAGCAACCCCACTCATTTTGCCAGATAGAGAAACACACACGAACCTGTGGGACTTTGTGGGATCCTACTAATGTTGACATCTGAATGGAGATGTCCCTCTTAGCTCCATCCACAAGAGCCAAAAGGTTCTCCTTCCTTCCACAGCTGTAGTTTGGAACATTGGCTTCTCCAGTAGAGAGCATGTCCATCAAGGCTTCTGAAGTGCCAATGGTGTTTAAATAGTTGTCATGGATGTTGTAGCCAAGTGTGAGATTGTGCAGCAACTGGGGATCCTTGTTGACCATTTGAATGGCAAAAATCAGGATTCGCAGTTTAAAATTATTTACTGCACTGTAATGAATGTTCATGTTATTATCATCATCATCAACAGGAACACTGTTTTTTTTTTTTACAGTTTCAATTTTTAACCCTCTTTGTCTCCACAAACTTACTGAGGGTTAACACAATACAAATCAACAGCCAAAGGCAAATAATAGCTACCCATGAGCATGCAATTCCTATGAACATGGAGAAGATGGGATGAACATTGAGAAGATGGGATAGAGATAGTCCTCCACCATGGTTAAGAATCACATCATTATTTGTAGCAGTCCTAATTTTCATTTGCCCAGTAACCTGTATGCAAAATCTTTCAATCATTAAAGTAGAATAACCATCGAAAGAAGAGAATGTTTCATAAGTGACCCAGAAAAGCAAATCTAAGGATCAGACATTTAATATCAGTATCAGCAGTTATATAAATATGGAAGTGGGCTGGGCAGATACATCTATAACTCTTTCGATCACTGCTTTAAACCAAACTCAGAATTCAAGTGATGAGCTCAGCATTGCAGGGAATTGGTTAATAATGTGAACTCCTTTCAGGTTTTATTTGCTTCATGTTTGGATTTGAATCTATTCTACAAAGGAGGAAAGCTTAGAAATCCAGACATTTCAAGAAATTAGACAGGTCCTGCAATATAGGAATAAGTGAAATAAAAAGAAAATAAGTTTAGTATAACCGCAAATGGAGGGAATGCAACTCCATCACACTGAATAACTTACGAAAGAGACTGACTAGTAGGAGCCATGTTGAAAGGCAACATTTTATGTGATACTTTTGTCATAGAGGTGACTATGCCAATGAGATGGTCTCCTGGCCTGTAAAAGCTCCATGGTTTTTTCCCATCCCGGATCTCAAAATTCAGCGGGCACTTCATTCTAAGCTTCACAGTGACTCCCTGAGACGCCAGCACCATCAAAAGCAGAAGATCCATAGTTTATAGGGCTGAATCAATCCCCTTCCTGTTTCTAAACAAAAGCAACAAGAAGGATTAGAAGATTTCACAGCACTCTCACTTTCCTGATTCAGACAAACCAATATACACCTGAATAGGAGAGAAAGGTACACTCAAGAACACAATCTCTGGCTGTCCTTAAATTCGTGCCACACAAAATATGACCTGAAGCATTTATCCTTTTATACTTTTCTGAGCCTGCAAGAGCCTTTCATATTGTTTCAGTCTTGATGTTTATACGGAGAAGTAGCATATTGAGATCTCAAAAACCAGGATGATGATAATTACAGTGAGAAGCAACATTTCCTCTGGGGATCCTGAAGTTCTTTCATGACTCCATGTGCAGAAGTTCAGCTGGGCAATAGCAGGTAAGTGAAAAGTCACAAATATATCCCTGGGGGAGTTGTGGTCCTTCTTGTCAGGACATGTGGCAGAAAGTGATCCTGGAGGAAAACAGTTCAACCCCCAGAGTATTGACTTCTGCTGTCCTTCAATGTGGTATCACCAGAGTGCTGAGGAAGGTCACCTCCAATGTGGCATGGTGCGAGAAGGAGGTTGCGGGGCTTTTTAACCAAATTTTTAGGTAAAATTTTAAGGGGTTCTGGGAGGGATAATTTATGGGGGATTGGGACCAGCCTGGTGGGGGGCAGTGTGATAGGGGGTGCGGGGTCAGGGGTTAAGGAGGGGGCCAGTGTCCATATTGTGGAGGGTTGTTCCATCGGTACCGTGGTTGGGAGGGGCAGATATGGTGGGAGCAGGGGGCCATATCATGTTCGGGGAGTGCGCACTCGCCATCTCCAGGCGATTGCGTGCTCCAGCCCTCAAGGCTTTTCTTGTTCCCTGGGTAGTCCAGACCCTCAGGGCCCAGGTTTTCGGCTAATGTTATGCAACGCCAGGTCCATGGTAAATAAAGCCCCCCTCATTTGCGATCTTATACAGGAGGGGGTGCAGACCTGGCGGGTGTTACAGAGACCTGGTTGGGGCAGTACGGAGGGTCCCCCTTGCTGAACTGTGTCCACCGGGTTTCTGTGCGTTCCATCGGCCGAGGGCTCAGGGTAGGGGCGGTGGGTGGCGGTCATTATTAAAGAAGATCTAAGTCCGAGAGAGGCCACTGTTCCTCAGATAGCCAGATGTGAGTCCCTTTTTGTGAAGTGGGGTCATGGGGTTCAGATGGGCCTGCTGACTGTGTACCTGGCTCCCTGCCATGTAGCAGTGGCCCTGTCCGAGCTGCTTGATGTGATAGCCGGGGTGGTGGTGGAGACCCCCAGACTTTTGGTCATGGGGGATTTCAACCTGCCATCTGTCGGCGAGACATCGGAAGCAGCTCGGGAGTTCATGGCTTCCATGACGGCTTTGGACCTGACCCAGGTAGTTCATGGCCCAACACACATCGGGGGACACGCTCTGGACTTGATTTTTGTCTCAGATCAGTGCCTGAATGATCTAGATATAGGGGATGTAGTCATTGAACCCCATGTAGTCATGGTCTGATCATTCGCTCCACCGACTGGACTTCTGTACCACTGCCCCCCGCCGCAGGGAGGCGGAACCGGTCAGGTGGTTCTGCCCCAGGCAGCTGATGGATTCCAGAGGAGCTTAGGCCATTTCCTGGCTCACGACTCAACCGAGGACCTGATGGCTGCCTGGGATAGGGCGGCCGCCAGAGCCTTGGATCGGGTCATGCCTTTGCGGCCTCTGACCCGATGCCGATCCCGTGTGGCTCCCTGGTTCTCCGAGGAGCTTAGGGAAATGAAGCGCCGGAAAAGATGCCTAGAGAGCGGTTGGAGGGCCAGCCGATCCGAATCTGACCGAACACTGGTGAGGTCTTATATTAAGACCTACCTAGTAGCGATAAAAGCGGCAAAATCGGAGTATTTTTCCGCTTTTATTGTGTCATCAGATAATCGCCCAGCCACCCTGTTTAGGGTGACCCACTACCTTCACCATCAGGGAGCAAGGGAAGACCCCTTGCAGGGCAGAGCTGAGGACTTTGGTCAATATCTGTATGACAAAATCGCTCAGATTCGGGAAGGATTGGACTCTGACTGGGTAGTTTCAGACGGGGTGACAGAGGCGGGCCTTGAGAATGTCATTTGGAAGGAGTTTGACCCTGTGGCTCCTGAAGACGTGGACAGGATTCTGGGTAGACTTAGTGCGGCCACATGTTTAATGGACCCGTGTCCCTCCTGGTTGGTACTGGCCTCCCGGGAGGTTACACAAGGCTGGCTCCAGGGGATTATCAATCCTTGTTTGAGTGAGGGTAACTTCCCCGCCGCCTTGAAGGAGGCGGTGGTGAGGCCCCTCCTTAAGAAGTCTTCCCTGGACCCGGCTGTATTAGCTAATTACCGTCCTGTCTCCAACCTTCGCTTTGTGGCGAAGGTTGTGGAGAGTGTGGTGGTGTGACAGTTTCCCAGGTACCTGGAGGAAGCGGTTTATCTAGATCTGTTCCAGTCGGGTTTCAGGCCTGGGCACAGCACAGAAACGGCATTGGTTGCATTGGTTGATGATCTCTGGAGGGCTCAGGACAGGAGTTGTTCCTCTCTCCTGGTCCTATTAGATCTCTTGGCGGCTTTTGATACCATCGACCATGGTATCATGTTGCGCCGATTGGAGGGGTTGGGGATAAGGGGCACCGTTTTATGGTGGTTCTCCTCCTTCCTTTCTGACCGGTCGCAGTTCGTGTTGACAGGGGGACAGAGATCGACATCGAAGCACCTTGTGTGTGGGGTGCCGCAAGGGTCGGTTCTCTCGCCCCTCCTGTTCAACATTTATGTGAAGCCGCTGGGTGAGATCATCCGTGGTTTCGGGGTGAATTGTCATCTGTACGCTGATGATACTCAGCTGTACATCTCCATCCCGGACCACCACAACGATGCCCTTGATGTGATGTCCCGGTGCCTGGAAGCCGTACGGATCTGGATGGGGAGAAACAGGCTCAGGCTCAACCCGTCCAAGACCGAGTGGCTGTGGCTTCCAGCATCCCGATATAGTCAGTTGGTACCAGCACTGACTTTTGGGGGCGAGTCGCTGGCCCCCACAGAGAGGGATCGCAACTTGGGTGTCCTCCTGGATTCACGGCTGTCCTTAGAAGAACATATGATGGCTGTGGCCAGGGGGCCTTCTATCAGGTTTGCCTGATTCACCAGTTGCAGCCATTTCTGGATCGGGATGCCTTATGCACAGTCACTCATCCCCTCGTCACATCCCGCCTGAACAACTGTAATGCTCTCTGCATGGGGCTCTCCTTGAGGAGCACCCAGAGGCTCCAACTGGTCCAGAATGCGGCTGTGTGGGTGGTTATGGGGGCGACTCAGTGCTCCCATGTAACACCTCTCCTGCGCAAGCTGCACTGGCTCCTGGTGGTCTTCCGGGTGCGCTTCAAGGTGTTGGTTACCACCTTTAGAGCACTCCATGGCTTAGGACCCGGGTACTTACAAGACCATCTTCTGCCACCGGTAGCCTCCCACCGACCAGTACACTCCCACAGAGAGGGCCTCCTTAGGGTGCCGTCGGCCAGACAATGCCGGCTGGTGGCCCCCAGGGGGAGAGCATTCTCTGTGGGGGCACCTACCCTCTGGAACGAGTTGCCCCCAGAGATATGACGGATCCCTGACCTTTGTGCTTTCCGAACTGCCCTAAAGACGTTTTTGTTTCATCAAGCCGGGCTGGCCTGACCTACTCTTTTTAAAAAGAATTGTTTTAAAAAATTAGGGGTTTTAATATAGGGTTTTTAACTATGGGCCAAATTGATTTAATTGGATTTTAATATTGTTTTAAATTTTGTTTCTGTGTATTTTATTTGCTGGCTGTTCACCGCCCCGAGTCCCTCGGGAGAGGGGGCGGTATATAAATATAATAAACTAACTAACTAACTAACCTAGAGTAATGAAGTTTGATTAAACTCTACGTTGATGACACAACCCTAGTCTTTCCTGTCTTCTAATGCAAAGGAGGCACTCAGTATCCTTGAACCCTCCCTAATGTTAAGAGTAGGATCTTTTTATGCTGTTCTTTTCAATGAGGTCTCCATATATTAACCCTAAATTGGAGCTTAGTTTATAATTCTTGGTGTCAGAAGTAAAATTTCATTTCCCATCTGTTCTAGAAATATATTATTATTATTATTATTATTATTATTATTATTATTATTATTATTATTATTATCAACCAAGACAGCCTGATACAGAGAACCTGGACAAGAATTACCCTTCTAAGCCTCCCAGAAAAGAAGACTGACATCCTGCATAGAATATTTCCATTAATCACTGCCTGGATGGCAAACCTCAGGGCCAGGGAAATGACAAATGCCCCTGCTGCACCATTTCAGACAAATGGTTATCCAAAATCTTCTTAAAAACGTCCAGTGTGGAAGCATTCACAACTTCTGGAGGCAAGTTGTTCCACTGATTAATTGTTCTAACTGTCAGGAAATTTCTCCTTAGTTCTAAATTGTTTCTCTCCTTGATTAGTTTCCACCCATTGCTTCTTGTCCTACCCTCAGGTGCTTTGAAGAATAGCTAAACTGCCTCTTCTTTATGGCAACCGCTAAGATATTGGAACACCGCTATCATGTCTCCCCTAGTCCTTCTTTTCATTAAACTAGACATACCCAGTTCCTGCAAATGTTCTTCATGTGTTTTAGCCTCCAGTCCTCATCTTTGTTTGTTTGTTTGTTTGTTTATTTAGTCATATTTCTATGCCGCCCACTCTCCGTGGACTCTGATGTTGCTCTTCTCTGCACTCTTTCTAGAGTCTCCACATCTTTTTTACATCGTGGTGACCAAACTTAATGCAATATTCCTAGTGTGGCCTTACCAAGGCAGTTTCAGTTAACTTTTATTAATCAGCCTATAGGCCATATCAAAGCACAAGGTGCAAACACATCTTACCAAGGCCTTATAAAGTGGTCTTAACACTTCACGTGATCTTGATTTTCTCTTTTTGTTTATGCAGCCTAGAACTGTGTTGGCTTTTTTGGCAGCTGCTGCACATTTCTGGCTCATATTTAAATGGTTGTCCACTAGGACTCCAAGATCCCTCTCACAGTTACTACTATAGAACGAGGTGCCACCTATACTGTATCTGTGCATTTTGTTTTTCTTGCCTAAATGTAGAACCTTACTTTTTTCACCAGTGAATTTCATTTTGTTCGATAGCGCCCAATGTTTAAGTCTGTCAAGATCCTTTTGTGTCTTGAGCCTATCTTCTGAAGTGTTGGCTATTCCTGCCAGTTTGGTGTCATCTGCAAATTTGATGAGTTCCCCATCTATCCCCTCATCCAAGTCCTTGACAAAGATGTTGAAGAGTACTGGGCCTAAAACAGAGCCTCGTGTGCCCCACCTGGTGTGCCATGCCCAACGAAACACAAACTGAGGTGGAGATTGCAAAGACTTTATTCTGGACAGAAGAAAGGACACAGGGGTATCACTACCACGAGGCCACTCCTTCAACCGTACAGTTTTCATAGTTATGTCTCCATAAGTCTACCTTGAGCCAACCCTTTTAGGCAGTGGTGGGTTCCTCCCGGTTCGGTCCGATTCGGCCGAGCTGGTAGCGGTGACGATATGACATCACCGAGCCGGTTCTCCCCCCCGCCCTCCCACCCCCCCACGTTATTCTTACCTTTTATTTGGTCAAAACCCCCAATCTATTGCTGCCTCCTGAGTCCCAGCTGATGACTAGAGGGAAAAAAACTGTTTAAACTCTTGCCGCGGGGCTTCAAAGGGCCATCGTACAGCTGATCAGTGTTAAAAGCAAACAAATGAGTTGGGTTGTAAGTGCGAGGGCTGGTCGTAAGTGCGAGGACCTTCCAGAAATGACTCTGACCAGCTAGCCACGCCCACCTAGTCACATGACCTCCAAACCACACCCACAAAATAAGCCACACCCACAGAACCGGTAGTAAAAAAAATTAGAACCCACCCCTGCTTTTAGGTCATTCTATGACTTCATCCATATTACCTGAGTTCAGCCAATATTGCTTAGCTAGCATCAGCATTATCTAGTAACAATCAGCACATATGTCCCAAATTTCCAGTAACACTTAGCCCACCACACCATAATTATTACACTGACCCCATGTTCCTTTTTCCCAAAACTGTTGCCCTTTCCTGCGATTTGTTTGGGGTTTCACTTGAACAAGCATTCTCAATGACTTTTCTTTTGTAAGCATTCTTGCTAGCAAATTACTAAGTATCAATTAGAAAGTATCTAGGAGCAAATCATGATTAGCAGGTCTCTTGTTCACCTTGTTTCAGCTGGATATGATGAGGTGCAGATCTGTTGGGTTGCTACAATTTAATATCGAGGTTTATCCATTTATTTTCTATGCGTTTTGTTCTCAGTGTTCCTCACCTGCTTTTTGTACTCTGTATTTGGCCCTCAATGCTTTTAATCTTCCTATTTAGCCCTTTCCCAAATCCAGGTGTGTGGAAGGTTGCCCAGTAGGATTCTTCAAGGTGTCTCAAGGAGGAGACCACACCTTTTCAATTTCCTGTTTTATTTTTGCTATTTATATCCCCCTCTCCAATTCCAAAAAACCAAGGACCTTGGAAACAATCCTTCCCTGTCACACCACATGCCCTCTAGAACAGGGGTCAGCAACCTGCGGCTCTGGAGCCGCATGTGGCTCTTTCATCCCTCTGCTGTGGCTCCTTGTTGCTGGTCGGCTCCACAATTGATAGGACTTTCATTTAGGACTGGCTGAGGAAAAAGGACGCTGCATTAGGGGGAGACTCTATAGTGGAGGAACTGGACTTCCGGTCGGCTCCAGAATTGAATGGGGAGCTTCTGGTTAGGACCTTTGTGGCTCTTTGAGTGTTTAAGGTTGCCGACCCCTGCTAGAACAACATCCTCCCTGAGACTTGTTGAACTCCAATCCTGATCTTCTTTAAAAGATCATTTAAATGTTGGCTGTATCCCCAGGCATTGCATTAGAGTGGATCTGAACCCTTATGTATACTATGGCTCTTTTAAAGCATTGTGGATTTTAATTAGAAATCTGCTAGTCTTTTCAAATTATTTTAAGAAAATAGGCTGGGTATTGTCATAAGGGAGTCAGATAGATTTATAAGATCATTATTTTTATTTATGTTGTTAAATGTACATGCTGCCCATCACCCAATGACTCTACATACTTCATAAATTCAGACATTGAAAACAAGGATCAGTATAATATGAAGAAGATTGCAAGGATAACACAATCCAGGGTAGAAACCAAACAGAAAGCCACGTATTCCAGGAATGGTGATCACTTATCTCCCCAATGTCCTCTTGTACTAAAAACCACAATCAAAATAATGGAATTTGAGCCCCTTCCCCCATTATATATTTCTGGCATAATAACAAGATTCCCATTGCACAGGTGTTATGATTAAAAAAAAATCTGGATGTGCCATCTCAGACCTTGATCTGCATTGGCAGATATTCTGCCTTAAGGATTCAAGAAAGCTCAGTGGAGAACATTGAATTATACTTTATAGAGTTGGGGACATTATCTTCTAAACAAACTTTAAAAATATTAAAAATATCGGTTTACTTATGTATAGAGAACAGTTTGGACCATCTTTTTGGTGTAGAGTTGGAAAAACCTAAGTTCTCCTGTCTCACATTTCTACATTTCTTCTGGTTGTAAGCTGCTCCTTTGTGTTCAGATTTGGCCTCAGAATGATAATGTAGCACTTGGGGATGAAGATGCAGCCCAGCAGAGCAGCATTGGAGGACAAGATGGAGAAGATCTGAACAGTCACCATGTATTTCCCTTTGGTGCTCAGGTAGGTGGGTACAAAACTCACCCAGACACTGCAGAAGACCAGCATGCTGAAGGTGATCAGCTTGGCTTCATTGAAGGCCCCAGGGAGATTTCTGGCTAGAAAAGCCACGGTGAAGCAGATGGCAGCCAGGAAGCCCAGGTAGCTGAGGGTGATGTAGAACATGACAACAGAACCTTCATTGCATTGCAGAATGATCACTCCAGGCTGGGAGTGAAGGTCAAAATCAGGGAATGGTGGAGAAACTCCCAGCCAGATGGAGCAGATGATAATCTGGACAGCAGAACAAGAAAGGATGATGGAGTAGGCCAAACTCTTGCCCAACCATCTCTTCACTCGGTTTCCTGGTTTTGTGGCCAAGAAAGCCAGCACCACTGTGATTGTTTTGGCCAAGAGAGAAGAAATGGCAACTGAGAAAGTGATGCTGAAAAGTGTTTGTCGGAGAAAGCAGGTGACTTTCTTTGGTTGACCAATGAAGAGAAAAGGAGACAAAAGGCAAAACAGGAGGGAGACCAGGAGGATGTAAGAGAGGTTCCGGTTGTTGGCTTTCACAATATGTGTTTCCTGGTATTGAAGGAATAGGATTAACACAAATCCTGTTATTAAGAACAAGAGGAGGGCAAAAGAGACCAGGAGGATGCCCAGATGTTCTTCATATAACAGGAAGGTTATAACTTTGGGGATGCAGAGAACTCGAGCCTCATTTGGATATTTATCATCAGGACATTTGGTGCATTTTTCTGTATCTGAGAAAACCACAAAGCAACATTTCCTCAACATTCTGTCCTTTTAAATTTCAAGAATTCTTGGAGCAACAGCTGATACCACAAGCACTTTCAAAGAAGTATTGGTTAACATTTGAAGTAAAAAAAATATGAAAAGTAAAATTGTCTGTATCTGTCTGTCTGTCTGTCTCTGTCTGTCTGTCTTTCTGTCTGTCTATTTAGTCTGTCTATCCACCCACCCACCCACCCACCCACCTATCTATCTATCTATCTATCTATCTATCTATCTATCTATCTATCTATCTATCTATCTCCTGTGAAATATGAAGAACCTCCAAGGGAACCTACAGAATTATAAATTAATAATGAATCAGCTAATCTTTGTAGACACTCCTGAATCCTGCACTATGGCACTTCCTACTATAATGGACTCAAGTGATGTGTATCTTGTGAACGTTACTAAACTGGCAGAGAAAGTTGGTCATGGAAATAATCTGGAATGGCTAATGAGAGCAATGGTAATATGGGTGCAATGAGGTGTAACTGTCTAGAGCACCTCACTGTGGATGAGTGGTGCCTTCCTAGTGATCCTCATAGGGAGGCCCATATTGAATACATAGCAATAATCCTTCCCATAATTATCCTAACACAATTCCTCAAGTTTCAAAGAAATCAGATGTTGTCACGCCCTCTTGGAACTTGCACTTCCATTGAAATGCTCTGGATGAATTCATCTCCTCAAGGCCTGACCTTTTCTATGGTGTCACCCACCTTCCTGAGTGGAGATGGTCCCCTCTGGACAAGGAACACAATCATAGCAGCAAATTGGCTCTCCTTCTCGAGCCCTCTTGACAAATCCAGGATGACATTTTTCCACACATTTTGATTCAGGTAGAGACTAAAGAAAAAACAAACAAGAAACGACAAAGAAAATATGTTAGGGCAAACCATCTATAGAAAATAAAGGTCAAGATGAAGATTAACCAAAGATCCGTGATGGCGAACCTTATGGCACATATGCCACAGGTGGCACGCGTAGCCATATCTGTGGGTACGTGAGCATTGCCCTAGGTCAGATCCAGTGCACATGCATGCGCCGGCCAGCTAATTTTTGAGCCTTCGGGGCCCACCGGAAGTTGGGAAATTGGCTGTTTCCAGCCTCTGAAGGGCCTCAAGGGAGGTGAGGAAGGCTGTTTTTGCCCTCCCCAGGCTCCAAAAAAGCCTCTGGAGCCTGGGGAGGGTGAAAAACAGGCCTACTGGCCCCACCGGTAACTTTTTTGCCAAAAGCAGTGGAAGCATGGGGGAGAGGGAACACGCACATATGCAGAGGAGGGGGCAGGGGGTTGAGCATTGACTTATGGGTGTGGGCACACACAAGTGTAACCCTCCTGCACTCCCCCCGCTTTTGGCACACAACGGCGAAAAGGTTAACCATCACTGCCATAGAGTTTCTGGCTTTCAGTTAGAGAAGTATGAACTCTCTAACGAGTTCCAGATAGTTTCAGGAGATACAACTACTGACAGATTCTTTGTTTAGTCCATCTCTTTTGCTTTTGGAATATTTCATTTCAATAAGAGACTTTTCTGGAGGGATGGAGAGATGGAAAGTCTGGAGGGATGGAATTAAGAAAATATTTAAGCATTAATTGGCAACCAGTAGGTTCCTTCTCATGGCTCTATGAACATAAATTCTTATATATCCCTGATTTTAAACAACATTAAATTCTCAAAGGTATATTAAAGTTTTATTCTATTAGATTTATGAAAATAGAATAAAACTGTGATGAAGAAAGAAACTGGCGACTGGTAGGAACTGCAAAGGTTTTTTAAAGACAACATAAAACATTACAAACCTTGGAAAATAGTCAAACATAGTCTCCCGGGTAAGATACATAGGGAAAAAATTCCTTACAAACCAAGGCTGTCAACTTTAAAGGAGTTGTCACTGCGTTAAGTCTTTGCCAGCTGAGCTTCCATTCTAAGACTTACAGTAGATGCTGAGAGTCTTATCTCTAAGCTACTGGGCATGTCCACATTTTTTTCTTTCTTCTAACTTTCTTTTTTTGTCTGTCAGAACTTCTGCTGGCAAGGCAGGGAAGTTTGCCAAGATGTAATTAATAGCTAGTAAGATTGTTTTTACTTCTTTATAATAAAATGTGTTTTATTAGAATGTATCTCGGGTTTATTTTCTTTTAGGGTATGCACCATGGAAAACAAGATCCAGTCACCTCTAATTAATTACAGTTTTCCCAAGGGGGGAAACGAAGCTGATTCACGCTTCGACATCTTTGTTTCATTGTATTTCTTTTCTTTAATTTATATGACTGTCACCTTGGTCAAATGAGATTAAAACTGATGGCCTAAATTTTAGAACCATAGTTAGATGACATGGAGGTAAAGTCATAAGAACATGTCCCTCAAAAAGTTAAACATCTTGAGCCCTTTGCTGAGAAAAGTTATTTCTATGGCCCCAAGAAAATGTCAGAGGTGGTATTCAACCAGTTCAGACCAGTTTGTCTGAACTGGTAATGAAAATCATGGGTGGGCCCACCTGCCCACCTGTCTCAGCTCTATGCCAGCCTATTTAGGCAATTTTTTGAGGCTGGGTGTATGCACAGAAGGCACACGTGTGAGGAAAGCATGTGCGCAGAAGGCCAGTGCATGCACAGAAGGCAAATGTGTGTGCCGCGAACCGCTAGTAACATAATTACAAGCGGTGAAACCCACCGCTGGAAAAGGTCCTTTCTGTCGAAGAACTACAATTAGATGACATCAATTGCCATGAAAAAACAGAACCATATATGCCATAATCTGAATCCCAAGATATTTATTTATTTATTTATTTATTTATTTATTTATTTATTTATTTATTTATTTATTTATTTATTTATTTATTTATTTATTTATTTATTTTATTAAATTTCTATACCACTGTACTCCCGAAGGACTCAGGGCGGTGAACAGCCAGAGGATAAAACACATATATATTTGCCATAGGGACCAAGAGGGTACATATTTAATTTAATTTAATTTAATTTAATTTAATTTAATTTAATTATTTAATTTATTATTTATTTATTTATTTTCGTAAGCATGTAACAGATAAGAGATATAAGTATAAGCATGATTATGAATACATGAAATGGATACTAATAAAATGAAACATTAGGACAGGGACAGTAGCCACGCTAGTACGCTTATGCACGCCCGTTAAAGACCTCTTAGGAATGGGGTGAGGTTGACAGTAGACAGTCTAAGGTTAAAATTTGGGGGGTTTGGGAAGAAACCACAGAGTCAGGTAGTGTATTCCAGGCATTGACCACTCTGTTACTGAAGTCGTATTTTCTGCAAACAAGTTTGGATCAGTTTACCAAGAGTTTGTATCTATTGTGTGCTCGTGTGTTGTTGTGATTGAAGCTGAAGTAGTCATTGACAGGTAGGATTCAGTCTAATTCAGTCTAAACCTGAACTTGGGAACTGTTTAATAGAATTGCTTTCTCCTTTGCTATTTTAGAACAAGGAACAAGTAAAGTTGAGTCTATCAATACCACAATGGTTGGCTTTTGAGGGTCTCTCTCACCAGTTTTATGGAGATACCAGATTGCACAGGATGTACAAAAGGGTCATTTCACTTGGATCCTAAAAATTTGCCACCCAGCATTCCAAGTTGAACAGTGCAGAATCAGCTTAAAAAACAGTGCTCCCTATTTTAGCATGTAGAGGTCAACTTGATTAATAACATTAAAGCCTTCCAGATGTCTATGGAGATTCTCAGTCACCCAGGTCATGGTTGTCCTAAAAGTGCTTTTTCAAGAGGCAGCTGGACTTTTTGGTTTAAGCCAGAAAATCCAGTTGCCTCTTGAAAGAGAACTTTTGGGATTAAGTTTTCCAAGCAATCTAAGTAAATTGGGAGATTTCCACTCCTCATATTCAGTACTCAGTGAAGGCCAACCACCTCGGTGATGGGGCATAGCTGACTTGAAATGACTCCTCAGGCTTTAGGAAGTAGAGAAAGGACATCAATATTTCTCCTACCTTGTTGTGCAAGTTTAGCCATAATAGAGTAGCTTTATTGATAATAAATTTCTGCCTTTCAAAACTCCCCATTTCTTTGTCGATGGGATCCCTTCTTGGAAGGAGCACCCAGTTTATGGCATTTAGATCTGCTGCTACATCTCCATTTTGATCCAAATGCAATTTCTGATGGGAAATATTGGAAAATTCATTCTTCTCCAGAAATGGATGGAACTAGAATAGAAACATTGAGGAATCTTAAAACCAGAAATCTTAGTTGTTTCACACTTGAGTCTTCCTTCTACAGTTGTCTAACTTGCAAACATTGTGAGTTAGGAAAAGTTACTGTCACATCAGGGTTGTGTTTGACCTTGGGGGGCTGGGGTAGGCATGGCCAGGGTGGGCATGGCCAGCTCAACATCACTCGTGTCAGGGGCACCTGTGGTGGTCCAAGCAATCTGCCAGATTAAATGGACCTCAGGAGGGCTGCGTGCTGAAACACTGCTGGCCGGTCCTTCATTGTTTATAGGGCGGACCTGTGGGCCAGATCTAAGCACCCTGTGGGCAAAATACAACCTGCAGGTCGAGTTTGACACCCCTGCTCTAAAGGCCCCAGGAACTGCCTGTGCCACTTCCTTCTCCATCAATTGTAGCATGCAAGTGCTCTTCAAGGGTAACGTCATGTAGAATTCATTCAACAGTCTGAATGGGAGGGCTTGAGTGCTTGAACATAAAGTCTCGTGATCCAAGAAAAGGCCCTGCTGATGCAGAACATGAAGTTGTGCAAAGGCTATCCTAACTGTGACTGTCACCTGCTCCTTGAGCAGGAATTGCAAGTCCAGGAGATACCCAAAGTTGTGGGCCAGGTCTTTCAAAGTTAGTGCAACCCCATCCAGAATTAAATATGTTAAATTATGGTATTCCTACAACCCTTGCAGCTAAGGCCATTTGCTTTTGCCAGGGTTCAGCCAAAACCTCTTGCCCCTCCATCCCCACAACATTATTCCCTGAGTGATTAAATTGGCTCTTCTCTGTCTCCTGTGGTGCTTCATGGATCCTGGTAGGGACTCCCTACCTGCCACGGCTGCAGCCTTGGTGCCCCCAACCACTCTTCACCCTTCTTGCTTCCCCTCCTGGATCTGGAGGAATACGCAGCATTCAAGGCATAGGCCAGAGTCTTAATAACACTGTGTAAATGAAGATGAAAAGGAATCCATATCCTCCTCCATTCCTCCTCAGACTTCAGTGGTGCTTTCTGGGTGCATATTTTCTGACCTTTGACAGAAAAAACATGCTTTGAAAAAGAACACTGAAAACACCGATCCTCAAATTTTCCAAGGAGTTTGGTTCCAAAAGCAGCATCTGTTGCCTTTTTTCTCCCCTGAAAAGCAAAAGTCCAAATACTATGCACATATTTGTAAAGTCTCTCCTGTCTCATTATCAAATGCTCGATGGTTCCCATGATCCAAACTTTCCCTTCAGTAGGTCCTGGAACAGCATTAAATGTTACCTGTAAAGTATGAACTCTGTCCCAAATGTTAGTATATTCTACATAGTGCACAAAGACATTGACTTGTCTCCACTTAGAGATGGCATCTCTGAGTGGTGTTGTATGTCCAGTCTCTGAGAATCGTTGTGATACAACAACACAAATCCCATTCCTGACAAGCATAGGAGTAATAATCCTCATGAAAATCTCTCCATTTTCTGTGTCTGAAGTAAAAAGAAAAATCAATGTCCATCTGAAATGGAGGAGCAGTTGGACAATTGCTGGATACATAATCTCTTCTTTGGGGAGCATCCGGTGGAAAAACGGGAATTGACTTTTATCATTCAGAGCCTCTGAAACAATTGTATCACTGATCTGAAAAAGCGATGAAGAATGCTATGCGATGTTTGGGATCGGATCAAGGCCAAAATACTAGATTTTAATAAATCCAACTTGTTTTCTCATAAGCATATTAGAATAGTTTATTGTTGATTACTCATGAAATCACATCAAGATGCAGAATATAAAGTACAGAACTTTTAAATATCTAAGATATTTATAGCTCTCTTCTTTATACATTGGAATACAATGTCTTCTTTCTCTAGAGCTCTGCAAATATAAGCATGCTCTGTAAAAGGGATTTGGCTAAATCTTCTATTACTAACCATTGTGTTCAGCTGCTCAAATCTTACTCAAATAAATATCATAATTCATGTCTGTATATTTTTGCATTGAAATTCTTGGTAATTCGAACGGTCCATTTGTAGCAATTTATCCATTTCATTGGGAGGCACGGTTGCTCAATACCTTAAGGACGCTGGGTCTGCTAACCCGAAATGGTCAACACTTTGGTGGTTCAATCCCTGGTAGCACTGTGGGATGGGTTGAGCTCCCATCACCTGCCTCTAGCTCCTGTCTTGCCCACCCACTTACACTGACAGAGCAAACCAAGAGAATTGCAGCTGCCTGCAATTACTGCGAGTTCAAATCTCACCAGGCTCAACGTTGACTAAGCTTTCCATCCCTCCGAGGTAGGAAAAATGAGGACCCGGATTATGGGGGCAAGAAGCTGATTTTGTATAAAAAAGAACACCTCTTAGAGAGGGCCAAAAGCCCTACTAAGCAGGTATATACAAAAATATGAAGGCTATTGCTTAATGCATTGAAAACCGCCCTGAGTCTCCGGAGAAGGGCAGCATATAAATCGAACCAATAAATAAATAAATAAATAAATAAATAAATAAATAAATAAATAAATAGGCAGCAAACCCCACTTCCTACTAGAATTGAAGATGTTACTTAGTCTGCAAGAAAACAGTTGATCTCAGAAAGCAATAAGGACTCATTCACAGCAACCCCACTCATTTTGCCAGATAGAGAAACACACACGAACCTGTGGGACTTTGTGGGATCCTACTAATGTTGACATCTGAATGGAGATGTCCCTCTTAGCTCCATCCACAAGAGCCAAAAGGTTCTCCTTCCTTCCACAGCTGTAGTTTGGAACATTAGCTTCTCCAGTAGAGAGCATGTCCATCAAGGCTTCTGAAGTGCCAAGAGCATTGACATAGTTGTCATGGATGTTGTAGCCAAGTGTGAGATTGTGCAGCAACTGGGGATCCTTGTTGACCATTTGAATGGCAAAAATCAGGATTCGCAGTTTAAAATTATTTACTGTACTGTAAAGAATGTTCATATTATTATCTTTACTATCAACAGGAACACCAGGTTTTTTTTCAGTTTCAATTTTTAACCCTCTTTGTCTCCACAAACTTACTGAGGGTTAACACAATACAAATCAACAGCCAAAGACAAATAATAGCTACCCATGAGCATGCAATTCCTATGAACATGGAGAAGATGGGATAGAGATAGTCCTCCCCCATGGTTAAGAATCACATCATTATTTGTAGCAGTCCTAATTTTCATTTGCCCAGTAACCTGTATGCAAAATCTTTCAATCATTAAAGTAGAATAAACATCGAAAGAAGAGAATGTTTCATAAGTGACCCAGAAAAGCAAATCTAAGGATCAGACATTTAATATCAGTATCAGCAGTTATATAAATATGGAAGTGGGCTGGGCAGATACATCTATAACTCTTTCGATCACTGCTTTAAACCAAACTCAGAATTCAAGTGATGAGCTCAGCATTGCAGGGAATTGGTTAATAATGTGAACTCCTTTCAGGTTTTATTTGCTTCATGTTTGGATTTGAATCTATTCTACAAAGGAGGAAAGCTTAGAAATCCAGACATTTCAAGAAATTAGACAGGTCCTGCAATATAGGAATAAGTGAAATAAAAAGAAAATAAGTTTAGTATAACCGCAAATGGAGGGAATGCAACTCCATCACACTGAATAACTTACGAAAGAGACTGACTAGTAGGAGCCATGTTGAAAGGCAACATTTTATGTGATACTTTTGTCATAGAGGTGACTATGCCAATGAGATGGTCTCCTGGCCTGTAAAAGCTCCATGGTTTTTTCCCATCCCGGATCTCAAAATTCAGCGGGCACTTCATTCTAAGCTTCACAGTGACTCCCTGAGACGCCAGCACCATCAAAAGCAGAAGATCCATAGTTTATAGGGCTGAATCAATCCCCTTCCTGTTTCTAAACAAAAGCAACAAGAAGGATTAGAAGATTTCACAGCACTCTCACTTTCCTGATTCAGACAAACCAATATACACCTGAATAGGAGAGAAAGGTACACTCAAGAACACAATCTCTGGCTGTCCTTAAATTCGTGCCACACAAAATATGACCTGAAGCATTTATCCTTTTATACTTTTCTGAGCCTGCAAGAGCCTTTCATATTGTTTCAGTCTTGATGTTTATACGGAGAAGTAGCATATTGAGATCTCAAAAACCAGGATGATGATAATTACAGTGAGAAGCAACATTTCCTCTGGGGATCCTGAAGTTCTTTCATGACTCCATGTGCAGGTAAGTGAAAAGTCACAAATATATCCCTGGGGGAGTTGTGGTCCTTCTTGTCAGGACATGTGGCAGAAAGTGATCCTGGAGGAAAACAGTTCAACCCCCAGAGTATTGACTTCTGCTGTCCTTCAATGTGGTATCACCAGAGTGCTGAGGAAGGTCACCTCCAATGTGGCATGGTGCGAGAAGGAGGTTGCGGGGCTTTTTAACCAAATTTTTAGGTAAAATTTTAAGGGGTTCTGGGAGGGATAATTTATGGGGGATTGGGACCAGCCTGGTGGGGGGCAGTGTGATAGGGGGTGCGGGGTCAGGGGTTAAGGAGGGGGCCAGTGTCCATATTGTGGAGGGTTGTTCCATCGGTACCGTGGTTGGGAGGGGCAGATATGGTGGGAGCAGGGGGCCATATCATGTTCGGGGAGTGCGCACTCGCCATCTCCAGGCGATTGCGTGCTCCAGCCCTCAAGGCTTTTCTTGTTCCCTGGGTAGTCCAGACCCTCAGGGCCCAGGTTTTCGGCTAATGTTATGCAACGCCAGGTCCATGGTAAATAAAGCCCCCCTCATTTGCGATCTTATACAGGAGGGGGTGCAGACCTGGCGGGTGTTACAGAGACCTGGTTGGGGCAGTACGGGGGGTCCCCCTTGCTGAACTGTGTCCACCGGGTTTCTGTGCGTTCCATCGGCCGAGGGCTCAGGGTAGGGGCGGTGGGTGGCGGTCATTATTAAAGAAGATCTAAGTCCGAGAGAGGCCACTGTTCCTCAGATAGCCAGATGTGAGTCCCTTTTTGTGAAGTGGGGTCATGGGGTTCAGATGGGCCTGCTGACTGTGTACCTGGCTCCCTGCCATGTAGCAGTGGCCCTGTCCGAGCTGCTTGATGTGATAGCCGGGGTGGTGGTGGAGACCCCCAGACTTTTGGTCATGGGGGATTTCAACCTGCCATCTGTCGGCGAGACATCGGAAGCAGCTCGGGAGTTCATGGCTTCCATGACGGCTTTGGACCTGACCCAGGTAGTTCATGGCCCAACACACATCGGGGGACACGCTCTGGACTTGATTTTTGTCTCAGATCAGTGCCTGAATGATCTAGATATAGGGGATGTAGTCATTGAACCCCATGTAGTCATGGTCTGATCATTCGCTCCACCGACTGGACTTCTGTACCACTGCCCCCCGCCGCAGGGAGGCGGAACCGGTCAGGTGGTTCTGCCCCAGGCAGCTGATGGATTCCAGAGGAGCTTAGGCCATTTCCTGGCTCACGACTCAACCGAGGACCTGATGGCTGCCTGGGATAGGGCGGCCGCCGGAGCCTTGGATCGGGTCATGCCTTTGCGGCCTCTGACCCGATGCCGATCCCGTGTGGCTCCCTGGTTCTCCGAGGAGCTTAGGGAAATGAAGCGCCGGAAAAGATGCCTAGAGAGCGGTTGGAGGGCCAGCCGATCCGAATCTGATCGAACACTGGTGAGGTCTTATATTAAGACCTACCTAGTAGCGATAAAAGCGGCAAAATCGGAGTATTTTTCCGCTTTTATTGTGTCATCAGATAATCGCCCAGCCACCCTGTTTAGGGTGACCCACTACCTTCACCATCAGGGAGCAAGGGAAGACCCCTTGCAGGGCAGAGCTGAGGACTTTGGTCAATATCTGTATGACAAAATCGCTCAGATTCGGGAAGGATTGGACTCTGACTGGGTAGTTTCAGACGGGGTGACAGAGGCGGGCCTTGAGAATGTCATTTGGAAGGAGTTTGACCCTGTGGCTCCTGAAGACGTGGACAGGATTCTGGGTAGACTTAGTGCGGCCACATGTTTAATGGACCCGTGTCCCTCCTGGTTGGTACTGGCCTCCCGGGAGGTTACACAAGGCTGGCTCCAGGGGATTATCAATCCTTGTTTGAGCGAGGGTAACTTCCCCGCCACCTTGAAGGAGGCGGTGGTGAGGCCCCTCCTTAAGAAGTCTTCCCTGGACCCGGCTGTATTAGCTAATTACCGTCCTGTCTCCAACCTTCGCTTTGTGGCGAAGGTTGTGGAGAGTGTGGTGGTGTGACAGTTTCCCAGGTACCTGGAGGAAGCGGTTTATCTAGATCTGTTCCAGTCGGGTTTCAGGCCTGGGCACAGCACAGAAACGGCATTGGTTGCATTGGTTGATGATCTCTGGAGGGCTCGGGACAGGAGTTGTTCCTCTCTCCTGGTCCTATTAGATCTCTTGGCGGCTTTTGATACCATCGACCATGGTATCATGTTGCGCCGATTGGAGGGGTTGGGGATAAGGGGCACCGTTTTATGGTGGTTCTCCTCCTTCCTTTCTGACCGGTCGCAGTTCGTGTTGACAGGGGGACAGAGATCGACATCGAAGCACCTTGTGTGTGGGGTGCCGCAAGGGTCGGTTCTCTCGCCCCTCCTGTTCAACATTTATGTGAAGCCGCTGGATGAGATCATCCGTGGTTTCGGGGTGAATTGTCATCTGTACGCTGATGATACTCAGCTGTACATCTCCATCCCGGACCACCACAACGATGCCCTTGATGTGATGTCCCGGTGCCTGGAAGCCGTACGGATCTGGATGGGGAGAAACAGGCTCAGGCTCAACCCGTCCAAGACCGAGTGGCTGTGGCTTCCAGCATCCCGATATAGTCAGTTGGTACCAGCACTGACTTTTGGGGGCGAGTCGCTGGCCCCCACAGAGAGGGATCGCAACTTGGGTGTCCTCCTGGATTCACGGCTGTCCTTAGAAGAACATATGATGGCTGTGGCCAGGGGGCCTTCTATCAGGTTTGCCTGATTCACCAGTTGCAGCCATTTCTGGATCGGGATGCCTTATGCACAGTCACTCATCCCCTCGTCACATCCCGCCTGAACAACTGTAATGCTCTCTGCATGGGGCTCTCCTTGAGGAGCACCCAGAGGCTCCAACTGGTCCAGAATGCGGCTGTGTGGGTGGTTATGGGGGCGACTCAGTGCTCCCATGTAACACCTCTCCTGCGCAAGCTGCACTGGCTCCTGGTGGTCTTCCGGGTGCGCTTCAAGGTGTTGGTTACCACCTTTAGAGCACTCCATGGCTTAGGACCCGGGTACTTACAAGACCATCTTCTGCCACCGGTAGCCTCCCACCGACCAGTACACTCCCACAGAGAGGGCCTCCTTAGGGTGCCGTCGGCCAGACAATGCCGGCTGGTGGCCCCCAGGGGGAGAGCATTCTCTGTGGGGGCACCTACCCTCTGGAACGAGTTGCCCCCAGAGATATGACGGATCCCTGACCTTTGTGCTTTCCGAACTGCCCTAAAGACGTTTTTGTTTCATCAAGCCGGGCTGGCCTGACCTACTCTTTTTAAAAAGAATTGTTTTAAAAAATTAGGGGTTTTAATATAGGGTTTTTAACTATGGGCCAAATTGATTTAATTGGATTTTAATATTGTTTTAAATTTTGTTTCTGTGTATTTTATTTGCTGGCTGTTCACCGCCCCGAGTCCCTCGGGAGAGGGGGCGGTATATAAATATAATAAACTAACTAACTAACTAACCTAGAGTAATGAAGTTTGATTAAACTCTACGTTGATGACACAACCCTAGTCTTTCCTGTCTTCTAATGCAAAGGAGGCACTCAGTATCCTTGAACCCTCCCTAATGTTAAGAGTAGGATCTTTTTATGCTGTTCTTTTCAATGAGGTCTCCATATATTAACCCTAAATTGGAGCTTAGTTTATAATTCTTGGTGTCAGAAGTAAAATTTCATTTCCCATCTGTTCTAGAAATATATTATTATTATTATTATTATTATTATTATTATTATTATTATTATTATTATTATTATTATTATTATTATTATTAGCAACCAAGACAGCCTGATACAGAGAACCTGGACAAGAATTACCCTTCTAAGCCTCCCAGAAAAGAAGACTGACATCCTGCATAGGATATTTCCATTAATCACTGCCTGGATGGCAAACCTCAGGGCCAGGGAAATGACAAATGCCCCTGCTGCACCATTTCAGACAAATGGTTATCCAAAATCTTCTTAAAAACGTCCAGTGTGGAAGCATTCACAACTTCTGGAGGCAAGTTGTTCCACTGATTAATTGTTCTAACTGTCAGGAAATTTCTCCTTAGTTCTAAATTGTTTCTCTCCTAGATTAGTTTCCACCCATTGCTTCTTGTCCTACCCTCAGGTGCTTTGAAGAATAGCTAAACTGCCTCTTCTTTATGGCAACCGCTAAGATATTGGAACACCGCTATCATGTCTCCCCTAGTCCTTCTTTTCATTAAACTAGACATGCCCAGTTCCTGCAACCGTTCTTCATGTGTTTTAGCCTCCAGTCCTCATGTTTGTTTGTTTGTTTGTTTGTTTGTTTGTTTGTTTGCTTGCTTTTTTGTTTGTTTGTTTGTTTAGTCATATTTCTATGCCGCCCACTCTCCGAGGACTCTGTTGTTGCTCTTCTCTGCACTCTTTCTAGAGTCTCCACATCTTTTTTACATCGTGGTGACCAAAACTTAATGCAATATTCCTAGTGTGGCCTTACCAAGGCAGTTTCAGTTAACTTTTATGAATTAGCCTATAGGCCATATCAAAGCACAAGGTGCAAACACATCTTACCAAGGCCTTATAAAGTGGTCTTAACACTTCACGTGATCTTGATTTTCTCTTTTTGTTTATGCAGCCTAGAACTGTGTTGGCTTTTTTGGCAGCTGCTGCACATTTCTGGCTCATATTTAAATGGTTGTCCACTAGGACTCCAAGATCCCTCTCACAGTTACTACTATTGAACGAGGTGCCACCTATACTGTATCTGTGCATTTTGTTTTTCTTGCCTAAATGTAGAACCTTACTTTTTTCACCAGTGAATTTCATTTTGTTCGATAGCGCCCAATGTCAAGATCCTTTTGTGTCTTGAGCCTATCTTCTGAAGTGTTGG
The DNA here is from genome assembly GCF_029215685.1 of Pituophis catenifer annectens. Classification (NCBI taxonomy): domain Eukaryota; kingdom Metazoa; phylum Chordata; class Lepidosauria; order Squamata; family Colubridae; genus Pituophis; species Pituophis catenifer. The sequence goes on from NW_027256882.1 coordinate 17,894,394, forward strand.
CTATTCCTGCCAGTTTGGTGTCATCTGCAAATTTGATGAGTTCCCCATCTATCCCCTCATCCAAGTCCTTGACAAAGATGTTGAAGAGTACTGGGCCTAAAACAGAGCCTCGTGTGCCCCACCTGGTGTGCCATGCCCAACGAAACACAAACTGAGGTGGAGATTGCAAAGACTTTATTCTGGACAGAAGAAAGGACACAGGGGTATCACTACCACGAGGCCACTCTTTCAACCGTACAGTTTTCATAGTTATGTCTCCATAAGTCTACCTTGAGCCAACCGTTTTAGGCAGTGGTGGGTTCCTCCTGGTTCGGTCCGATTCGGCCGAGCCGGTAGCGGTGACGATATGACATCACCGAACCGGTTCTCCCCCCCGCCCTCCCACCCCCCCACCCCTCCACCACCCCCACGTTATTCTTACCTTTTATTTGGTCAAAAACCCCAATCTATTGCTGCCTCCTGAGTCCCAGCTGATGACTAGAGGGAAAAAAACTGTTTAAACTCTTGCTGCGGGGCTTCAAAGGGCTGTCCTACAGCTGATCAGTGTTAAAAGCAAACAAAAAAGTCGGGTTGTAAGTGCGAGGGCTGGTCGTAAGTGCGAGGACCTTCCAGAAATGACTCTGACCAGCTAGCCACGCCCACCTAGTCACATGACCTCCAAACCACACCCACAAAATAAGCCACACCCACAGAACCGGTAGTAAAAAAAATTAGAACCCACCCCTGCTTTTAGGTCATTCTATGACTTCATCCATATTACATGAGTTCAGCCAATATTGCTTAGCTAGCATCAGCATTATCTAGTAACAATCAGCACATATGTCCCAAATTTCCAGTAACACTTAGCCCACCACACCATAATTATTACACTGACCCCATGTTCCTTTTTCCCAAAACTGTTGCCCTTTCCTGTGATTTGTTTGGGGTTTCACTTGAACAAGCATTCTCAATGACTTTTCTTTTGTAAGCATTCTTGCTAGCAAATTACTAAGTATCAATTAGAAAGTATCTAGGAGCAAATCATGATTAGCAGGTCTCTTGTTCACCTTGTTTCAGCTGGATATGATGAGGTTCAGATCTCTTGGGTTGCTACAATTTATTTTCTATGCGTTTTGTTCTCAGTGTTCCTCACCTGTGTTTTGTACACTGTATTTGGCCCTCAATGCTTTTAATCTTCCTATTTAGCCCTTTCCCAAATCCAGGTGTGTGGAAGGTTGCCCAGTAGGATTCTTCAAGGTATCTCAAGGAGGAGACCACACATTTTCAATTTCCTGTTTTATTTTTGCTATTTATATCCCCCTCTCCAATTCCAAAAAACCAAGGACCTTGGAAACAATCCTTCCCTGTCACACCACATGCCCTCTAGAACAGGGGTCAGCAACCTGCGGCTCTGGAGCCGCATGTGGCTCTTTCATCCCTCTGCTGTGACTCCTTGTTGCTGGTCGGCTCCACAATTGATAGGACTTTCATTTAGGACTGGCTGAGGAAAAAGGACGCTGCATTAGGGGGAGACTCTATAGTGGAGGAACTGGACTTCCGGTCGGCTCCAGAATTGAATGGGGGGCTTCTGGTTAGGACCTTTGCGGCTCTTTGAGTGTTTAAGGTTGCCGACCCCTGCTCTAGAACAACATCCTCCCTGAGACTTGTTGAACTCCAATCCTGATCTTCTTTAAAAGATCATTTAAATGTTGGCTGTATCCCCAGGCATTGCATTAGAGTGGATCTGAACCCTTATGTATACTATGGCTCTTTTAAAGCATTGTGGATTTTAATTAGAAATCTGCTAGTCTTTTCAAATTATTTTAAGAAAATAGGCTGGGTATTGTCATAAGGGAGTCAGATAGATTTATAAGATCATTATTTTTATTTATGTTGTTAAATGTACATGCTGCCCATCACCCAATGACTCTACATACTTCATAAATTCAGACATTGAAAACAAGGATCAGTATAATATGAAGAAGATTGCAAGGATAACACAATCCAGGGTAGAAACCAAACAGAAAGCCACGTATTCCAGGGATGGTGATCACTTATCTCTCCAATGTCCTCTTGTACTAAAAACCACAATCAAAATAATGGAATTTGAGCCCCTTCCCCCATTATATATTTCTGGCATAATAACAAGATTCCCATTGCACAGGTGTTATGATTAAAAAAAAATCTGGGTGTGCCATCTCAGACCTTGATCTGCATTGGCAGATATTCTGCCTTAAGGATTCAAGAAAGCTCAGTGGAGAACATTGAATTATACTTTATAGAGTTGGGGACATTATCTTCTAAACAAACTTTAAAAATATTAAAAATATCGGTTTACTTATGTATAGAGAACAGTTTGGACCATCTTTTTGGTGTAGAGTTGGAAAAACTTAAGTTCTCCTGTCTCACATTTCTACATTTCTTCTGGTTGTAAGCTGCTCCTTTGTGTTCAGATTTGGCCTCAGAATGATAATGTAGCACTTGGGGATGAAGATGCAGCCCAGCAGAGCAGCATTGGAGGACAAGATGGAGAAGATCTGAACAGTCACCATGTATTTCCCTTTGGTGCTCAGGTAGGTGGGTACAAAACTCACCCAGACACTGCAGAAGACCAGCATGCTGAAGGTGATCAGCTTGGCTTCATTGAAGGCCCCAGGGAGATTCCTGGCTAGAAAAGCCACGGTAAAGCAGATGACAGCCAGGAAGCCCAGGTAGCTGAGGGTGATGTAGAACATGACAACAGAACCTTCATTGCATTGCAGAATGATCACTCCAGGCTGGGAGTGAAGATCAAAATCAGGGAATGGTGGAGAAACTCCCAGCCAGATGGAGCAGATAATAATCTGGACAGCAGAACAAGAAAGGATGATGGAGTAGGCCAAACTCTTGCCCAACCATCTCTTCACTCGGTTTCCTGGTTTTGTGGCCAGGAAAGCCAGCACCACTGTGATTGTTTTGGCCAAGAGAGAAGAAATGGCAACTGAGAATGTGATGCTGAAAACAGTTTGTCGGAGAAGGCAGGTGGCTTTCCTTGGTTGACCCATGAAGAGAAAAGGAGACAAAAAGCAAAACAGGAGGGAGACCAGGAGGATGTAAGAGAGGTTCCGGTTGTTGGCTTTCACAATATGTGTTTCCTGGTATTGAAGGAATAGCATTAACACAAATCCTGTTATTAAGAACAAGAGGAGGGCAAAAGAGACCAGGAGGATGCCCAGATGTTCTTCATATAACAGGAAGGTTATAACTTTGGGGATGCAGAGAACTCGAGCCTCATTTGGATATTTATCATCAGGACATTTGGTGCATTTTTCTGTATCTGAGAAAACCACAAAGCAACATTTCCTCAACATTCTGTCCTTTTAAATTTCAAGAATTCTTGGAGCAACAGCTGATACCACAAGCACTTTCAAAGAAGTATTGGTTAACATTTGAAGTAAAAAAAATATGAAAAGTATAATTGTCTGTATCTGTCTGTCTGTCTGTCTGTCTGTCTGTCTGTCTATTTAGTCTGTCTATCCACCCACCCATCTATCTATCTATCTATCAATCTATCTATCTATCTATCTATCTATCTATCATGTATCTATCTCCTGTGAAATATGAAGAACCTCCAAGGGAACCTACAGAATTATAAGTTAATAATGAATCAGCTAATCTTTGTAGACACTCCTGAATCCTGCACTATGGCACTTCCTAATATAATGGACTCAAGTGATGTGTATCTTGTGAACGTTACTAAACTGGCAGAGAAAGTTGGTCATGGAAATAATCTGGAATGGCTAATGAGAGCAATGGTAATATGGGTGCAATGAGGTGTAACTGTCTAGAGCACCTCACTGTGGATGAGTGGTGCCTTCCTAGTGATCCTCATAGGGAGGCCCATACGGAATACATAGCAATAATCCTTCCCATAATTATCCTAACACAATTCCTCATGTTTCAAAGAAATCAGATGTTGTCACACCCTCTTGGAACTTGCACTTCCATTGAAATGCTCTGGATGAATTCATCTCCTCCAGGCCTGCCCTTTTCTACAGTGTCACCCACCTTCTTGAGTGGAGATTGTCCCTTCTGGACAAGGAACACAATCATAGCAGCAAATTGGCTCTCCTTCTCGAGCCCTCTTGACAAATCCAGGATGACATTTTTCCACACATTTTGATTCAGGTAGAGACTAAAGAAAAAACAAACAAGAAACAACAAAGAAAATATGTTAGGACAAACCATCTATAGAAAATAAATGTCAAGATGAATATTAACCAAAGAGCCATGATGGCGAACCTATGGCACACATGCCACAGGTGGCACGCGTAGCCATATCTGAGGGTACGTGAGCATTACCCTAGGTCAGATCCAGTGCACATGCACGCGCCGGCCAGCTAATTTTTGAGCCTTCGGGACCCACTGGAAGTTGGGAAATTGGCTGTTTCCAGCCTCTTAAGGGCCTCAAGGGAGGTGGGGAAGGCTGTTTTTGCCCTTCCCAGGCTCCAAAAATGCCTCTGGAGCCTGGGGAGGGTGAAAAACGGGCCTACTGGGCCCACTGGTAACTTTTTTGCCATTGTGTGCCAAAAGCAGTGGAAGCATGGGGGAGAGGGATCACGCACACATGCAGAGGAGTGGGCAGGGGGGTTGAACATTGACTTATGGGTGTGGGCACACACAAGTGTAACCCTCCTGCACTCCCCCCGCTTTTGGCACACAACGGCGAAAAGGTTAACCATCACTGCCATAGAGTTTCTGGCTTTCAGTTAGATAAGTATGAACTCTCTAACGAGTTCCAGATAGTTTCAGGAGATACAACTACTGACAGATTCTTTGTTTAGTCCATCTCTTTTGCTTTTGGAATATTTCATTTCAATAAGAGACTTTTCTGGAGGGATGGAGAGATGGAAAGTCTGGAGGGATGGAATTAAGAAAATATTTAAGCATTAATTGGCAACCAGTAGGTTCCTTCTCATGGCTCTATGAACATAAATTCTTATATATCCCTGATTTTAAACAACATTAAATTCTCAAAGGTATATTAAAGTTTTATTCTATTAGATTTATGAAAATAGAATAAAACTGTGATGAAGAAAGAAACTGGCGACTGCTAGGAACTGCAAAGGTTTTTTAAAGACTACATAAAACATTACAAACCTTGGAAAATAGTCAAACATAGTCTCCCGGGTAAGATACATAGGGAAAAAATTCCTTACAAACCAAGGTTGTCAACTTTAAAGGAGTTGTCACTGCGTTAAGTCTTTGCCAGCTGAGCTTCCATTCTAAGACTTACAGTAGATGCTGAGAGTCTTATCTCTAAGCTACTGGGCATGTCCACATTTTTTTCTTTCTTCTAACTTTCTTTTTTTGTCTGTCAGAACTTCTGCTGGCAAGGCAGGGAAGTTTGCCAAGATGTAATTAATAGCTAGTAAGATTGTTTTTACTTCTTTATAATAAAATGTGTTTTATTAGAATGTATCTCGGGTTTATTTTCTTTTAGGGTATGCACCATGGAAAACAAGATCCAGTCACCTCTAATTAATTACAGTTTTCCCAAGGGGGGAAACGAAGCTGATTCACGCTTCGACATCTTTGTTTCATTGTATTTCTTTTCTTTAATTTATATGACTGTCACCTTGGTCAAATGAGATTAAAACTGATTGCCTAAGTTTTAGAACCATAGTTAGATGACATGGAGGTAAAGTCATGAGAACATGTCCCTCAAAAAGTTAAACATCTTGAGCCCTTTGCTGAGAAAAGTTATTTCTATGGCCCCAAGAAAATGTCAGAGGTGGTATTCAACCAGTTCAGACCAGTTTGTCTGAACTGGTAATGAAAATCATGGGTGGGCCCACCTGCCCACCTGTCTCAGCTCTATGCCAGCCTATTTAGGCAATTTTTTGAGGCTGGGTGTATGCACAGAAGGCACACGTGTGAGGAAAGCATGTGCGCAGAAGGCCAGTGCATGCGCAGAAGGCAAATGTGTGTGCCGCGAACCGCTAGTAACATAATTACAAGCGGTGAAACCCACCGCTGGAAAAGGTCCTTTCTGTCGAAGAACTACAATTAGATGACATTAATTGCCATGAAAAAACAGAACCGTATATGCCATAATCTGAATCCCAAGATATTTATTTATTTATTTATTTATTTATTTATTTATTTATTTATTTATTTATTTAATTAATTAAATTTCTATACCGCCCTTCTCCCGAAGGACTCAGGGCGGTGAACAGCCAGAGGATAAAACACATATATATTTGCCATAGGGACCAAGAGGGTACATATTTAATTTAATTTAATTTAATTTAATTTAATTTAATTTAATTTAATTTAATTTAATTTAATTTAATTTAATTTAATTTAATTTAATTTAATTTAATTTAATTATTTAATTTAATTTAATTTAATTTAATTTAATTTAATTTTATTATTATTTATTTATTTTCATAAGCATGTAATAGATAAGAGATATAAGTATAAGCATGATTATGAATACATGAAATGGATACTAATAAAATGAAACATTAGGACAGGGACAGTAGCCACGCTAGTACGCTTATGCACGCCCGTTAAAGACCTCTTAGGAATGGGGTGAGGTTGACAGTAGACAGTCTAAGGTTAAAATTTGGGGGGTTTGGGAAGAAACCACAGAGTCAGGTAGTGTATTCCAGGCATTGACCACTCTGTTACTGAAGTCGTATTTTCTGTAAACAAGTTTGGATCAGTTTACCAAGAGTTTGTATCTATTGTGTGCTCATGTGTTGTTGTGATTGAAGCTGAAGTAGTCATTGACAGGTAGGATTCAGTCTAATTCAGTCTAAACCTGAACTTGGGAACTGTTTAATAGAATTGCTTTCTCCTTTGCTATTTTAGAACAAGGAACAAGTAAAGTTGAGTCTATCAATACCACAATGGTTGGCTTTTGAGGGTCTCTCTCACCAGTTTTAGGGAGATACCAGATTGCACAGGATGTACAAAAGGGTCATTTCACTTGGATCCTAAAAATTTGCCACCCAGCATTCCAAGTTGAACAGTGCAGAATCAGCTTAAAAAACAGTGCTCCCTATTTTAGCATGTAGAGGTCAACTTGATTAATAACATTAAAGTCTTCCCGATGTCTATGGAGATTCTCAGTCATCCAGGTCACGGCTGTCTTAAAGGTGCTTTTTCAAGAGGCAGCTAGACTTTTTGGTTTAAGCCAGAAGATCCAGTTGCCTCTTGAAAGAGAACTTTTGGGATAAAGTTTTCCAAGCAATCTAAGTAAATTGGGAGATTTCCACTCCTCATATTCAGTACTCAGTGAAGGCCAACCATCTTGGTGATGGGGCATAGCTGACTTGAAATGACTCCTCAGGCTTTAGGAAGTAGAGAAAGGACATCAATATTTCTCCTACCTTGTTGTGCAAGTTTAGCCATAATAGAGTAGCTTTATTGATAATAAATTTCTGCCTTTCAAAACTCCCCATTTCTTTGTCGATGGGATCCCTTCTTGGAAGGAGCACCCAGCTTATGGCATTCAGATCTGCTGCTACATCTCCATTTTGATCCAAATGCAATTTCTGATGGGAAATATTGGAAAATTCATTCTTCTCCAGAAATGGATGGAACTAGAATAGGAAAACTTGCTGTCACATCAGGGTTGTGTTTGACCTCGGGGGGCCAGGGTGGGCATGGCCAGCTCAACATCACTCATGTCAGGGGCACCTGTGGTGGTCCAAGCAATCTGCCAGTGAAAATGGAGCTCAGGAGGGCTGCGTGCAGAAACACCGCAGGCCAGTCCTTCACTGTTTATAGGGTGGCCCTGCAGGCCAAATCTAAGCACCCTGTGGGCCGAATACAATCTGCAGGTCTTGAGTTTGACACCTCTGCTCTAAAGGCCCCAGAAACTGCCTGTGCCATTTCCTTCTCCACCAATTGTAGCATGCAAGTGCTCTTCAAGGGTAACCTCATGTAGAATTCATTCAACAGTCTGAATGGGAGGGCTTGAGTGCTTGAACATAAAGTCTCGTGATCCAAGAAAAGGCCCAGCTGATGCAGAACATGAAGTTGTGCAAAGGCTATCCTAACCGTGACTGTCACCTGCTCCTTGAGCAGGAATTGCAAGTCCAGGAGATACCCAAAGTTGTGGGCCAGGTCTTTTAAGGTAGTGCAACCCCATCCAGAATTAAATATGTTAAATTATGGCATTCCTACAACCCTTGCAGCTAAGGCCATTTGCTTTTGCTAGGGTTCAGCCAAAACCTCTTCCCCCTTCATCCCCACAAGATTATTCCCTGAGTGGGCTTCCGGTTGGCGCCGCCATCGTCACTAGACGGTCTCTTTAAGACAGACCGCCCCGCCGCCCGTAAAGAGCCGCCTCTACAGCTGAGAGGCGGCTTGAAAAACTCCATGTTCCTAAGAAAAGGAGATCCAGCGAGACCAGGTAGAGCCCCCTGCGAAGCCCCCAGATTGTCTTTTTTGCTTCTGGGGAGGAAGTAGGGTGAGGCTCCCTATGCAGCTCGCCGAGGCTCCGGACTCTGGGGACAACTCTGTATCCAGCAGAGCCAGACAACGCGACCAACATAACCAGCGAAAGCCAAGAGAATTATTAAAAATAAACAGGGTGGAATCTGGATTTGAAACTTAAAACTGCAAGTATTTGTATTAACCCTGTGATTGAATTTAAGAACGGAGAAAAAGTGAAAGTTTGCTAAAATGGCATCCAGCTTCAGCGCTAGGAAAAAAGCTGAAAGCGAAAGTGGATTTGCCTGAGTGTTTTAATATGCTACAAAGTATTTAAAGCAACAGCACTGGCTAGAAGAAAAGGGAAAAGGTTTTTTTTTAAAGTGATTTTGATCTGTTCCTCCTCCCTTAGAGACTTGATTAAAGCTGGGGAAATTTCTGAGAGGATTCTGTGGTGGTGAAAAGGCAGGGAAGACTTCCTTCTTAGAAAGAGTCAGATGTGGTAGAATGGCTTCAAAGCAGACAAAGCCAGCCACTAAACCTGCAGAGGTGGGGGGGCTCCCCCACTCATAAGTCACAAGAGCAGCTATCAAGTTTGCAGACTCAGCGCCAAGCACAGGAGACTGGTTTTAAAGATTTAAAGGAATTTATTGCTGCGGCTCTGATGAATCAAAATGAAGTTTTGGACCAGAAATTTGAAAAATCTCAACAGGAAATTAAGGAGGTGGTTCAAGAAAAGTATGACAAGATGAAGTGAGATATACTGACAGGGGTGACTGGCTTGTCAGAAGTAGTTGTCCAGATTGATAAAAAAGTGGAAGAACTCAGTTCAGAAGTAGAATCTAAAATGAAGGAAGCTGATTATAAAATTTCTAATGTTGATAATAAAATGCAAAGGATTGAAAATGAAGTGACAATGATGCAACTTAGATTCATGGAGTTTGCTGTAAGACTGAGAGGAATAAAAGAAAATAACAGAGAGGATTTGAGAAGGGTTTGTGCTGATGCCCTGGCTGTGAAGCTAAAGGTCAACCCTGAGGAGATTTTGTGCAAGATGGACAAGGTCTACAGAGGGAATTCTTGGGTGGCAAGGGAAAGGCAATTACCTAGAGATGTGGTGATCTACTTTACAGATAGAAGAATAAGAAATGATATCTTGCAAAAGTCTTTTGTTTCTACTATTCAAGTGGATGGAAGGGAGATTGGGATTTATAAAGAGTTGCCGCCTAAGATGCTAAGAGACAGAAAGGATTTTGGATTTTTGGTGACTGACTTAAAGAAACAACAAATTCCATTCAGATGGGACGCTCCAGTTGGCATAATATTGAGGTATCAAGGAGAGAGATATCGATTAAATACTGTTGAAAAAGCAGAAGAATTTTACTTTAATGTTTTTAAACCTGGCTCAACATCTCCATGTACATCCTCAGTGTTAGGTATAGAGGAGGGCGATAAAGACAAGCAATTTGAACAAGAGCTTGCAAAGCAGCGGAAACAGATGGAGGTGAAGGCAATGGAAACTCAAGGAGCAACAGGGGGTTTTTTTTGGATGAACCGTTGTTGGATCTTCCCTTAGAGGCTATAGCTGGACCACCCAAAAATACAAGAGAAGTGGCAGTGGATCTCTAGTTGATGTCGTATAAAGCTAAAGATCAGCGTATAACTCGAGCAGTTTATAAACAAATTCTAGAGAAACAACAACAGCAGAGGTCTAAGCCACCACAAGATAAGAAGGGAGCCAATGGTAAAACACAAAAATCTGAAGCTATGGGAGGAGCCAAGCCGAAGACTATCAGTCTGGAACAGAAACTTCAGCAAATGCTCTTAACGCTTCAGGAGACTACAAATGACAATTAAGTTTTTATCCTGGAATGTGAATGGATTGAACTCACCACAGAAAAGAAGAAAAATATTTCATTATCTGAGACAATTTAATAATGATGTTATTTGTTTACAAGAAACTCATATTAGAATACAAGATCAAAAATATTTGATAAACTCTAGATTAGGAGCACAGTTTATAGCCTCAAATCCAGAGAAAAAGAATGGTGTGGTGATTTATACAAATAAAAGATTGCCAGCTAAAATTATAGAAGCAGATGACTGTGGAAGATATATAGCAATTGAACTTTATACACATAATGGTCCAATTTTGGTGATTGGAATTTACGCTCCTAATCAGCAACAAGAAAATTTTTACAAAATATTGTACTCTAAAATATTACAATGGGACTATAGATCTATTTTACTTACGGGAGATTGGAATGGAGTAATAGATCTCAAAAAAGATAAAAAGAGTTTGGCAAAGTCATGTGTTAAATTACCACAGATCTTTTTTGATATGAAAGAAGATTTGGAATTGAAAGATATATGGAGAGTGCATAACCCAAAAGAATTGGACTTTACCTTTTTCTCAGACAGACATAGATCCTTCTCTAGGATTGATTTTATTCTACTTACGGCTGATTTACTTCTAAAAACAAAGAAAACAAAGATATTTCTGAGGACTTTAACTGATCATAGCCCGGTATGGATAGAAATAAAAATGGGAAAGAATGAGAGAAGATCGTGGAGAGTAAATGAAAATTTGTTTAGATATGAAAAGAATGTAAATGAACTCAAAAAACAAATGAAGGAATTTTTTGAAATGAACTTGAATAAGGGTACCTCTATTGAAATTGTTTGGGACACGAGCAAGGCGTATATGAAGGGGGTACTGATCTACATGAATTCTAAACATAAATTAAATTGACAAAGAAAAAGATTAGAATTGGAAGGAGAGATAAAGAAAAAAGAACAGTTACTCATAAAAAATCCAACAGATGAAAAACTACAAGGAATTATAAAACTTTTGAAAGATCAATTTCAAATGCTTACAGCGGAACAAGCAGCAACTAATTTACAATTTGCGAAACATAATACATTTTGTAACGCTAACAAACTGGACAGGTGGTTGGCTTACACACTGAGGAAGCAGCAGAGTACTCGGACTATTGGCAGTATTGAGTATGGAGGGAAGGAAGTTTTTCAACAAAGATCAATCAAAGAAGCCTTCTTAGATTACTATACTAAACTATATGCCAAAGATGATATACAGAATGAACTTATAAATAAATATATAGAAGAAAGGAGAGTTATGAAAATTTCTAGTGATCAAAAGGAAAGAATGAGTCAACCAATAACAGCTGAGGAGATTATCATTGCTATCAAACAACTGAAAACAGCTAAAGCTCCAGGGACGGATGGTTTAACTGCGGTGTATTATAAAACTTTACAAGTAGAAATGATTGAACATCTTAAAGATTTATTTTGTAGCATACAACAAGGGGGTAAAATACCCCCTTCATGGAAAGCAGCTTTTGTTTCATTGATACCGAAAGAGGAAGCAGGGTCTACAAAACCGGAAAATTTTAGAACAATATCTCTCCTGAATACGGATTATAAAATTTTTGCAAAAGTATTAGCCAACAGATTAATGCCAGTTATTCAAGAGGTGATTCATCATGATCAAGCAGGATTTATAGGAGGCAGATACATGAAGGATAATGTGAGGCAAATTATAGATTTATTTGAATATCTTGAGAAGAATAAACAGATCTCTGCAGTGCTGGTGTTTTTGGATGCGGAGAAGGCCTTTGATCGAGTGAATTGGAACTTTCTATTAAAGACTTTAAGAAAGATGGATTTTGGGGATCAGTTTGTGCAGGCGGTATCAGCAATTTATCAAGAGCAAACAGCACAAATTATCATTAATGGAAGTTTAACTACAAATTTCAGTATAGAAAAAGGTACAAGACAAGGTTGTCCGTTATCCCCGTTGTTGTTTATTTTAACTCTAGAAATCTCGTTGAATACAATACGGGACTCGAGTACTTTGAATGGAATAGTTATAAGGCAAGAGGATCACAGAACAAGGGCATTTGCAGACAATCTGGTTGTTACCCTAACACGGCCGATGGAATCAATAATTCAGATGAAAGACATTATAGAAGAGTATGGTATGGTATCAGGATTTAGATTGAATCAGAAAAAAACCAAGATGATAGTTAAAAACATGATGAGGAGATCAAAAGAAGGAATTTGAAAGCAAGGCAGGCTTTGAAATAGTACCAAAGGTGAGATATCTAGGAGTCCAAGTTGCAGATTGAAATATAAAATTGTTCCAAAATAATTATGAGGTGTTGTGGTGAAAGGTACAAAAGGATATGGAAACCTGGAAAAAACTGCAGCTGTCCTTACTTGGAAGAATAGCAGCAGTTAAAATGAATGTTCTACCTAGATTTTTATTTTTGTTTCAAATGATTCCGGTGCTTAAAAGTGATAAGCAGCTGATGGAATGGCAAAAAGGAGTGAATAAGTTTGTTTGGAATGAGAAAAAGCTGAGAGTTAAACTGAAAATTATGCAAGATGTTCGTGAAAGGGGTGGCCTTAAACTTCCAAACCTACGACTGTACTATGAAGCAGCAGCGTTGACACAAACAAGTGATTGGTTTGGAAGGACAAAGACTGGAATATTGAATATAGAAAGTCATGACCTTGAATTTGGTTGGCATGCATATTTATTTTACGAAAATAAAGTGGATAAAGTATTCAACAGCCATATACTTAGAAACTCCTTGATGAGAGTATGGAAGAAGCACCAGTTCAAATGGGATTATAAAATACCGTTGTGGTTGGATCTTGGTCATATTATACAGAATATAAATATAAAGTCACTCGGGGGGGGGGGGTTATACAAAGAAGTACTTTTTAATGATGGGGGCAGATGGCAACTAAAGACATTAAATACACTGCTGGAAGAAGGGATTAATTTAACTTGGTTACAGTATAATCAACTTCAATTGAGATGGAGAGAAGATCAAAAAACTGGTTTAATGTTGCATGAAGAAGAATTGGTAAGACAGATAAAAGAGAAAGGCCCAATGCATATTAAGAGGGTCTATAACGTTTTGCTAGAAAGAGATTCAGAAAATGAATTGGTTAAAGATTGTATGATAAAATGGGCGCAAAACTTTGCAGAACCAGTTATGATGGAAACGTGGGAAAAAATATGGGTTCAGAATGTTAAATTTACACAGTCACAGAATTTGAGGGGAAATTTTTACAAAATGTTTTATAGGTGGCATTTAGATCCTAAGAAATTGTCGTGCATGTATCCTAATGTTCAACCAAAATGTTGGAGATGTGATTGTTTAGATGCTACATATTATCATATATGGTGGACTTGTAAGAAAGTCTTTTTGGATAAAAATTTGGTGGGTTATGCAAAATGTTTTCAAGAAAAAACTTCAATTTTCTCCTCAATCGATTTTATTGGGTATAGTTAAGGACTTTTCACTGGGAGAAACAAAATTGATATTGTATATGGTGACAGCAGCTAGGTTACTGATTGGTCAATATTGGAAAAGGGATGTTATGCCTACTATTGAAGAATGGACTTTGAAGGTGGCCAGTTTTGCAGAAATGGCGAAGATATCAGCATACTTAAAAGAACAGACTCAAGAGACTTATGCATGGGAGTGGAAGAAATGGATAGATTATGTGCAGAATAAATATCAAACTAGGAAGTATCAGATAGCTTTTAGCTGAATGTTGTGTAGAAATGTATAGTATACAGGGGGTAGAATAGTTGAATGTCATGTAGAAATGTATAGTACACAGGGGGTAAAATAGATGGGCGGTAAAGTATGATACAATATGATTTGGATTTGGATTTCATCTTGGGGAAGTCATGGGGGGAGGGGAGGTTTAGGGAGGGAAAAGGGGGGGGGAATGGGAAAATTTGTATTTGTAAAACTTTTTCAATTAAAAAAAAAAAGATTATTCCCTGAGTGATTAAATTGGCTCTTCTCTGTCTCCTGTGGTGCTTCATGGATCCTGGTAGGGACTCCCTACCTGCCACGGCTGCAGCCTTGGTGTCCCCAACCACTCTTCACCCTTCTTGCTTCCCCTCCTGGATCTGGAGGAATACGCAGCATTCAAGGCATAGGCCAGAGTCTTAATAACACTGTGTAAATGGAGGTGAATAGGAATCCATATCCTCCTCCATTCCTCTTCAGACTCCAGTGGTGCTTTCTGGGTGCATCTTTTCTGGCCTTTGACAGAAAAAACATGCTTTGAAAACGAACACTGAAAACACCGATCTTCAAATTTTCCAAGGAGTTTGGTTCCAAAAGCAGCATCTGTTGTCTTTTTTTCCCCCTGAAAAGCAAAAGTCCAAATACTATGAACATATTTGTAAAGTCTCTCCTGTCTCATTATCAAATGCTCGATGGTTCCCATGATCCAAACTTTCCCTTCAAGGGATCCTGGCAAACGTCTAAGTGTTAAGTGAAAAGTAAGAACTCTGTCCCAAATGTTAGTATATTCTACGTAGTGAACATAGACATTGACTTGTCTCCACTTAGAGACAGCATCCCTGAGAGTTGTTGTATGTCCAGTCACTGAGAATCGTTGTGATACAAGAACACAAATCCCATTCCTGACAAGCATAGGAGTAATAATCCTCATGAAATTCTCTCCATTTTCTGTGTTTGAAGTAAAGAGAAAAATCAGTGTCCATCTGAAATGGAGGAGCAGTTGGACAATTGCTGGATACATAATCTCTTCTTTGGGGAGCATCCAGTGGAAAAACGGGAATTGACTTTTATCATTCAGAGCCTCTGAAACAATTGCATCACTGATCTGAAAAAGCAACGAAGAATGCTATTCAATGTTTGGGATCAGATCAAGACCAAAATACTAGATTTTAATAAATCCAACTTGCGTTTTCATAAGCATATTGGAATAGTTCATTGTTGATTATTCATGACATCATATCAAGATACAGAATATAAAGTACAGAACAGATAAATATCTAAGATATTTATATCTCTCTTCTTTATACATTGGAATACTATGTCTTCTATCTCTGGAGCTCTGCAAATATAAGCATATGAGTCCAGAGATATTCCACAAGAAGAGTCCTCCTCTCCTCTGCTCGCAACAGAATACCTTATGCCACCACGTTTGAAATTTTGGGCTTAGATAACTTAGAACTACTCTGCCTTTGGTCTGACCTAAATTATCTGCTCCAACGTCCTGTCAATGACTATTTCACCTTCAATCGCAACAATACATGAGCACACAATAGATACAAACTTAAGGTAAACCGCTCCAAACACAATTGCAGAAAATACGACTTCAACAACAGAGTGGTCAATGCCTGGAATGCACTACCTGACTCTATGGTTTCATCCCCAAACCCCCAACACTTTAACCTTAGACTGTCTGCTGTAGATGTCACTCCATTCCTAAGAGGTCTGTAAAGGGCGTGCATAAGCACATCAACATGCCTACCATCCCTGTCCTACCATCCCCATTTATTTCTACCCATTTCCTGTATTCATAATCGTCTTTATACTTATATCTATTATCTTATATCTATTATCTTATACATGCTTGACAAATAAATAAATAATAATAATAATAATAATAATAATAATAATAATAATAATAATAATAATAATACTTAGTTGTGCATTGGAATGTCTGCAAGAAAACAGTTGATCTCAGAGAGCAATAAGGACTCATTCACTGCAACCCCACTCACTTTGCCAGATAGAGAAACACACACACAAACCTGTGAGACTTTGTGGGATCCTACTAATGTTGACATCTGGATGGAGATGTCCCTCTTAGCTCCATCCACAAGAGCCAAAAGGTTCTCCTTCCTTCCACAGCTGTAGTTTGGAACATTAGCTTCTCCAGTAGAGAGCATGTCCATCAAGGCTTCTGAAGTGCCAAGAGCATTGACATAGTTGTCATGGATGTTGTAGCCAAGTGTGAGATTGTGCAGCAACTGGGGATCCTTGTTGACCATTTGAATGGCAAAAATCAGGATTCGCAGTTTAAAATTATTTACTGTACTGTAAAGAATGTTCATATTATTATCTTTACTATCAACAGGAACACCGGGTTTTTTTTCAGTTTCAATTTTTAACCCTTTTTGTCTCCACAAACTTACTGAGGGTTAACACAATACAAATCAACAACCAAAGACAAATAATAGCTACCCATGAGCATGCAATTTCTATGAACAATGAGAAGATGGGATGAACATTGAGAAGATGGGATAGAGATAGTCCTCCCCCATGGTTAAGAATCACATCATTATCTGTAGCAGTCCTAATTTTCATTTGCCCAGTAACCTTTATGCAAAATCTTTCAATCATTAAAGTAGAATAACCATCGAAAGAAGAGAATGTTTCATAAGTGACCCAGAAAAACAAATCTAAGGATCAGACATTTAATATCAGTATCAGCAGTTATATAAATATGGAAGTGGGCTGGGCAGATACATCTATAACCCTTTCAATCACTGCTTTAAACCAAACTCAGAATTCAAGTGATGAGCTCAGCATTGCAGGGAATTGGTTAATAATGTAAACTTCTTTCAGGTTTTAATTGCCTCATGTTTGGATTTGAATCTATTCTACAAAGGAGGAAAGCTTAGAAATTAAGACATTTCAAGATATTAGACAGGTCCTGCAATATAGGAATAAGTGAAATAAAAAGAAGAGAAGCATATTAGAACCGCAACTCAATCACACTGAATAACTTACGAATGAGACTGACTAGTAGGTGCCATGTTGAAAGGCAACATTTTATGTGATACTTTTGTCATAGAGGTGACTATGCCAATGAGATGGTCTCCTGGCCTGTAAAAGCTCCATGGTTTTTTCCCATCCCGGATCTCAAAATTCAGCGGGCACTTCATTCTAAGCTTCACAGTGACTCCCTGAGACGCCAGCACCATCAAAAGCAGAAGATCCATAGTTTATAGGGCTGAATCAATCCCCTTCCTGTTTCTAAACAAAAGCAACCAAAAGGATTAGAAGCTTTCAAAACACTCTCACTTTCCTGATTCAGACAAACTAATCTTCATCTGAATAGGAGAGAAAGGTACACTCAAGAACACAATCTCTGGCTGTCCTTAAATTTGTGCCACACAAAATGTGACCTGAAGCATTTATCCTTTTATACTTTTCTGAGCCTGCAAGAGCCTTTCATATTGTTTCAGTCTTGATGTTTATATGGAGAAGTAGCAGATGAGATCTCAAAAACCAGGATGATGATAATTACAGTGAGAAGCAACATTTCCTCTGGGGATCCTGAAGTTCTTCCATCAGCTGGGCAATAGCATGTAACTGAAAAATCACAAATATACCCCTGAAGATGTTGTGGTCCTTCCTGTCAAGACATGCCCAGAAAGTGATGCTGGAGGAAAACAGTTCAACATAAAGATAATTGACTTTTGTTGTCCTTCATTGTGGTGTGTTATCTCCAGGGCCTATTAGGAAAGCTCACCAAGAACTATAGAGTTTTGTTAAACTCTGTGTGGATAACACAACTCTAATCCTGCCCTGTCTTCTAATGCAAAGGAGGCAATCAGTATCCTTGAACTCCCCCCCACCCCGTAATATTAAGGGTAGAGTCTGTTTGTGATTTTCTTCTCTTTGAGATCCCCATTTTTCAATCCCAAATTGGAGCTGATTTTAAAATTCCTTATGCCTGAAATGGAAATTTCATTTCTCATCAGTTCTGGAAATGTCAATTGTTGGATAAGAGCCAACTAAGGGGCAGGAAAGTGACAGCCTGTGGACCTTATTATTGGGTAGACCATAGTATAATAGGGTTTCAATGGAATTTAGAGGCCTTATAGTCCAACCCACTACCAAGGGAAGGAGATCCCATATCATTCCAGAGTTACTTTGGCCTTGATGGGATGGATACATGTGATCATAGAAAAAAAATAATAGAATGACAAAACAGAATGAAACCGCAAGTCCTCCAATCCATCCCCCCCCCCCCCCGCATGCAGTAAACACTACACAATTTCAGACAAATGGCTGTCCAATGTTTTTACTGGAGATTTCTTAAAAAATTCCAGTGAAGGAGCACCACAGTCTCTGGAGGCAACTCATTCTACTGGTTAATTGTTCTCACTGTCAGGAAGCTTCTCCTTAGTTCCAAGTTGCTTCTCTCCTTGATTAGTTCCCATTCATTGCTTTTTGTTCTATCCCCAGGTGCCCTGAAGAATAGCTTGACTCCCTCTTCTTTGTGGCAGCCCCTGAGATATTGGAACACTGCTATCATGTCTCCCCTAGTCCTTCTCTTCATTAAACTAGACATACCCAGTTCCTGCAACTGTTCTTCATATGTTTTAGCCTCCAGTCCCCTCATCATGTTTGTTGCTCTTCTCTGCACTCTTTCTAGAGTCTCAACATTTTTTAAGGTTCTGGTAGCCAAATCTAGATGCAATATTCCAAGTGTGGTTTTACCAAGGCATTATAAAGTATGATCTTGAATCTATCCCTCTGTTAATGCAGCCTAGGTCTTCAATGGCTTTTTTGGCAGCTGCAGCATACTGTTAGTTCATATTTAAGTGGTTTTCCACTAGGATGCCTACATCCCTCTCACAATTACTGCTAGTGAGCCAGGTTCCATCTCTTCTATGGACATTTTTCTTGCCTAAGTATAAAACCTTCCTCTTTACCATTGAATTTCATTTTAACAGAATAATGGAGTTGGAAGGGACATTGGAGGTCTTCTAGTCCAATCCCCTACTCAGACAGGAGACCCTATAACAGGGGTCAGCAACCTGCGGCTCTGGAGCCGCATGTGGCTCTTTCATCCCTGTGCTGCAGCTCCTTGTCGCTGGTCGGTGCCACAATTTTGAGAAGAGCTTCTGGTTAGGAGTGGGGGGAAACATGGCATACCAGGAGGAGATTCTATGGTAAGGGGCAGGCTTTCCGGTCAGCTCCACAATTGATAGGGCTTTTGGTTAGGACAGGTAGAGGAAAAAGAACACAGCACTAGGAGGAGACTCTATAGTGTGGGAACCAGACATCCGGTCGGCTCCAGAATTGAACAGGG
Source organism: Pituophis catenifer annectens (assembly GCF_029215685.1). Lineage (NCBI taxonomy): Eukaryota > Metazoa > Chordata > Lepidosauria > Squamata > Colubridae > Pituophis > Pituophis catenifer. Next base: position 17,913,717 of record NW_027256882.1, read on the forward strand.
GGTTTCCGATTAGGAAGGTTAGGACCTTTGTGGCTCTTTGAGGGTTTAAAGAGCCTTGGTGGTGCAGCAGACTAAAGCACTGTTAAGATGACACCAGCTGCCTGCAATTATTGCAAGTTCAAATCTCACCAGGCTCAAGGTTGACTCAGCCTTCCATCTTTTCGAAGGTAGGTAAAATGAGGACCCGGTTTGTGGGGGCAATAAGCTGACTTTGTATAAAAAAGAACACCGCTTTGGGGGGGGGTCGAAAGCCCTACTAAGCAGGTATATACAAAAGTATGAAGGCTATTGCTTAACACATTGTAAGCCGCCCTGAGTCTCCGGAAAAGGGCAGCATATAAATCGAACCAATAAATAAATAAATAAAGTTGCTGACCCCTGCCCTATAACATTTCAGACAAATGGTTGTCAAGCTCTTCTTAAAAACTTCCAGTATGCAGGTGTGCAGAGCAGTGGTGGGTTCCAACCGGTGTTACTACCAGTTCTCTTCGTGCACAAGCTTTGCCCGCGATCACCTTCAGCATGCTGGTCTTTTGCAGTGTTTGGGTCTCCTTCCTGCCCACCTACCTGAGCACCAAAGGAAAGTCCATGGTAGTTGTGCAGATCTTCTCCATCTTGGCCTCCAGTGCTGGGGCAACAATTGAGCCAGGTTTCATCTAATCTGTACCTGTACATTTGTTGTTGTTGTTGTTGTTGTTGTTGTTGTTGTTGTTGTTGTTGTTGTTGTTGTTGTTGTTGTTGTTGTTGTTGTTGTTTTTAACCTAAGTGTAAAACCTTACTTTTCTCTACATTGAATTTCATTTTGCTAGATAGGGCCCAGTGTTCAAGATCATATGAAATATTAGTACCACTTTATAAAGCCTCAGTAGGATCATACTTGGAATACTTCATCCAGTTTTGGTCTCCATATTATAAAAAAGAAGTTAAGACTCTGAAAAGAGTGCAGAGAAGAGGAATAAAGATGATTAGAGGCCTGGAGGGTAAAGCATATGAAGAATGGTTGTAGGAATTGGATATGTCTAGTCTAGTGAAAACCATAGTTATGGTTTCCCCAGTTGCAATGTATGGCTGTGAAAGTTGGACTATAAGGAAGGCTGAGCACCAAAGAAATGAGGCCTTTGAACTATGGTGCTGGAGAAGGCTCCTGCGAGTCCCTTGGACTGCAAGGTGATCAAACTGGTCAGTCCTAGAGGAGATCAACCCTGACTGCTCTTTAGAAGGCCAGATCCTGAAGATGAAACTCAAATACTTTGGCCACCTAATGAGAAGGAAGGACTCACTGGAGGAGAGCCTAATGTTGGGAAAGATAGAGCAAAAGAAGAAGGGGATGACAGAGAATGAGGTGGCTGGATGGAGTCACTGAAGCAGTAGGCGTGAGCTTAAATGGACTCTATAGGATGGTAGAGGACAGGAAGGTCTGGAGGAACATTGTCCATGGGGTCGTGATGGATCGGACACAACTTCGCAACTAACAACAACAACAGTCTAGTGAAAAAAAGGATTAGATTGATAGGATAGCAATGCTCTAATATTTGAGGGGCTGTCACAGAGAAGAGTCCCTGTCAAACTGAGAACGGATCTGCCTACTTCCCCCATATCTCAACTCCAGATACATCAGGAACCCAGTGATTCCCAAATGCAAATGTTCCAAGTGTTTTGTGGTCTTTGGGGAAGAGGGTCATACACAGCATCAGTAATGGAAAGGCCAAAGGGATCTCACTCCACTTAGTGTGCTCAGGAAACAAGAAGAATGTCAGGCCTGGAAGCCATTTTTTTCATTGGACCTTCAGGCCTGCCACATTTACTGCTGTGGGAAACTGGGAGGAAGGATTGTATGGAGCCAGGGTGATATATAGTCATAATAGCATTCCTTTCTCAGAAAGGCAAGGACATCTTGCCCTGCACCTGGACAGCTGAAACTGGGAGGCATCTCCAGTTGGGATGGTACTTTGATTGGACCATATGATGGACATGTGGGTGTTGGGAAGGGACTTAAACTTTCCTTTCCGTGGGGAAAACCTGGAAGCTTTCATATTCGGGTTTTCCTAGATTTCCCAATATGACATCTGTAATAAAATGGAACTTTGAGGAAACTCAAGACTCGGAGTTTTTTTTTGTTGGGGGTATTATTTGGAACCCTGAGAAAGAAGGGCCATAAGGTACCATAAAACCAGTTTCTGGGTTGATGCAAGAAATCAGGTCACATCCTCCATCATGTTGTGGGCATTGCCATTATCTCAGAGGCAGGCCTCATAGCTCACTGTTTATTTAATAAACAGACTCTTCCAAATATAAAATTACTCAATGTCTTCTATAAATACGGAAGGACAACACACAAGAGTTTAATGAAAAAAATATCTATCCACTCTATAACTTTATTCATATCTACCCAATAATATAGTCCACAGGCTTTGACTTTCCTGACCATCAGTCCCAAATATTGCTCCAACACTGATATTTTCAAATTCAGATAGGAAATGAAATTTCACTTCAGACATAAGCAATTTTAAATTGACCTCCAAGTTAGGATTACTATATGGAGATCTAATATATATAAAAACAAGCCCTACCCCATTAGGCAAGATTCAAAGTTATCAAATAGCTTCCTTAGCATTAGAAGACAAGCAGCACTAGAGTTAATTGTCGTCAATCTACAGTTGCACAAAACTCCATAACTCTAGGTGACCTTCCCCAGCTTCAATGTTGTCTCTTGTCAAAGGAGGCAAGTCAATTCCTGGGAGTTGAACTATCTTGCTCCAGCATTATTTTCTAGACATGTCCTGACAGAAAGAACCATAACAACCACAGAACACTGTCCCAAGGGTATATCTGTGATTTTTTTTCACTATGTTTTTCTCCAGACACCTCTCTACACACGGAACCTCAAAGAACCTCAGGATCCCCAGAGGAGAAGTTGTTTTAACCATACCAGTCTTTGAGAAATCTTCTCCTACTTCTCCATTGAGTGCCTTTGGTGTAAACATCAGACTGGAGCAACATGGAACAGATCTTAAATCAGAAAAGGATAAATACCTTGGGTCACTCTTTGTATGTGACAGACAGTGGCTGTGCTCCTGAGTGCACCTTTCTCTCCTTTCCCTGGGAAGCTCAGTTTATCTCTGTCTGAATCAGGAAAGCTAATAATCGCTTTTCCATCTTGCAAGAGTGCTTTGAATTCTTTTAACTCTTCCAGTTGTTCTTTCAAACCAAGGATTATGAAACAAAATCTCTTGTTTCTGCTTCTAATACTGTTGTTGCCCCAGCACATCTCTGGGAAGCTAAGAACGAAATGCCCACTCAGGGTGAGGATGGAAAAAAAACCATGGAGTTTTTACAGGACAGGAGACCATCACATAAACGTAGTCGTCTCTGCAACAACAGTATCACATCTAACATTACCTTTCAACATAGCTCCTCACGGTCAGCCGAGATAGTAAGTCATTCAGTTTGATAGAGTTGCATTCCTTCCATTTGCAGTTCTACCATTTTCCTTCTTTCCTTCTTAGCCACTTACTCTAATTTACTCCACTGTCTCATTTCCTGAAGGGTTTTGATTTCAATGGCTTTTCTCTTTTGTCTTATTTTGTGGAAGAGACTCAGATACAAAGATGAGGCAGAAAAATACTTGAAAAAAATCCAGATTATTTTCTCCCCCCCCAATCCAGTTCCCAGTTCATCATTTGAATACACAGTTTTGTTTAAGGTAGTTATTGAAATGGTTGTAGTTGCCTCTTTTCAATTATATTCCATAGTATTGTAACTGCTGATTGATATTCAACATGGAATTCTTATAGAAATAGAGGAGTATTTGTTTCATTTTGTTTTCAGTTGCTTTTCTGGGTTACTTTTGAAACATTCTCTTCCTTTGATGATGATGGTAATGATGATGTTAACAGTGATAGCCATTGTCATCGGGGCACTTGGTACCATGTCCAAGAATTTTATAAAACACATCAAGAAATTGCAGCTTCCTGCAATAACACCAGCGGAACTGCAAAAAACTGCACTATTCGGAACATCATATATTTTAAGAAGATATTTGGTTGATACCTAGGACGCTGGCAGCAACCCGTATCAACCATTAGCACCAGTCAATCGTATTTGTAATACATTTTTAAATGTTCAGTTGACTTAGTTTCATGTTTAATGAATAAAAGAGATGATAATAATAATAGCCTTTATTGTCATTGTACATCATGTATACAACGAAATTGGTTTTGCTTCTACTGGTCCAATCCATAACAGAAAATACAAGACAAGACAATTCCCAATTTATACAAGTAATTGGGGAAGAAAAAAAACTAGTCATACGTTTCCATCTGTCCGTGGAGTGATTGTGATTGTGTTTAGGAGTCTGACAGTCCATTGGGTAGAAGCTGTTTTTAAACCTGTTTGTTTGGCTGGCTATACTTCGATGTCTTCTGCCCGATGGTAAAAGTGAGGACAGACACTGGCCAGGGTGTGAATCATCCCTAAGTATCTTCCTTACTCTGCTGAAACAGCGAAACCTCGCGATGTCATCCAGTGGTGTTAGAGGGTAACCAATGGTTTCTTGTGCCAAATTGATCACTTTCTGTTGTGCCTTCCTGTCCTATTTCTATTAGTATTCTTTATTGGCCAGGTGTGATTGGACATACAAGGAATTTGTCTTTGGTGCATATGCTCTCAGTGTACAAAAAAAAGAAAAGATACATTCGTTAAGAATCATAAGGTACAACACTTAATCATAGTCATAGGGTACAAATGAGGAGCCTGAGTGGCGTAGGAGGCTAATGCCTCCTACTAAGGCAGCATTTAACATCCAGCTGCCTGCAATTACTGCGAGTTCAATTCTCACCAGGCTCAAGGTCTACTCAGCCTTCCATCCTTTCTAAGGTGGGTAAAATGAGGACCCAGTTTGTGGGGGCAATAAGCTGACTTTGTATAAAATATACAAAAGTATGAAAGCTATTGCTTAACGCATTGTAAGCTGCCCTGTGTCTCCGGAGAAGGGCGGCACATAAATAAATAAATAAATAAATAAATAAATAAATAAATAAATAAATAAATAAAATATGCAATCAAATCATACTAAGAAACAATATCAATATAGATCATAAGGATACAGCAACAAGTTACAGACATATAGTAGTAAGTGGAAGGAGATGGGTGATGGGAACGATGAGAATAGTAATGCAGACTTGGTGAATAGTTTGACAGTGTTGAGGGAATTATTAGTTTAGCAGAGTGATGACATTCGGGAAAAAAACTGTTCTATTTCACAATTGTATTATTTTGCACTCTGATTACTGGGCTGATGGAAATCAATAGTGTATTTGTGATTAGTGGAGCATGAATAGTGTATTTGGGACTTTAACACTGGTGGAGGACTATGCAAAACTATCTCCTTCCCATCTTCCCAACACTCATTAAAATGAAATGGGGAAGGGTGACTATCATTTGCCTCTGGTTTTGTATCAATATCGGTTTAAGATTCACTAGGCCTATACAGACAAAGTAAATTAAATATTTTGTTGTTGCTGTTGTTCAAGATGGTGATAATAACATGAACATTTTTTTTACACTAGTAAACCTTTTGATACATCAGGAATGATATATGTAATTTTCGCTGTTCAAGTAATTAACAAGAATTCCCAGCTCCTGCACAATCTCACACTTGGCTACAACATCTATGATAACTATTTGAGCACACTTGGTACTTCTGATGCCTTGATGGACATGCTCTCTACTGGAGAAGACAATGTTCCCAACTACAGCTGTGGAAGAAAGGACAACCTTTTGGCTCTTGTTGATGGAACCCACAGAGACATCTCCATCCAGATGTCAACATTCGTAGGCACCTACAAAGTTGCACAGGTTTGTTTTTGTATTTCTTGAGAGGTAGAGCGAATTGGATGATGGCACCTGAATGATAAATTCAATGATATCTTCTCTTATGGAATTTAAGAGCTGCTTTTTAGGATTGTAGGTGTCATTTTTAGTGATTGAGATCCACAGTGGGAAGGGGAAAAGGATCAAAGCAGACATATCCTCTCGTGACAACATCCTCATTTCTTTGAGGGCTTCTGTTTTGCACACTTGGGAAGGTGAAGAGAGGCTCTGTGTCCAATCAATGGGTCTTCTGTACAAAAAGTTGAAACAGTGATGGGAAGCTCATATTTTTATTTTTACATGATCATAGCCTAAATCACATGTGGCTCTTTCACCCCTCTGCTGCAGTTCCCTGTTACTCAAAATATGCATCACAACTGCCAATGTGTGACACCTACTGGCACACAATTTATTGAGCTTTTCAATCCCCGGTAGGCCAACCATGGATAAATCTAAGAAAAGAAAAATTTCCGAAGAAAACAGAACGTTTAATTCAACTACATATGCTCAAGAAATAGTCAGGCACAGGAAGGGTTTTGTGGCTCCCGGTGTTTTCTTTTCTGTGGGAAATGGGTCCAAATGGCTCTTTTGAGTGTTTAAGGTTGCAGACCCCTGGCCTAAATAAAGACCTGTTCAATGGTGAAAAAAATCCTAGATTTGTGAAAAGAATCCCAAAGGATTATTTTATCTGCTGTTGAATATATGTGTATGCCTTAGGGACTTTTAGCAATCACTAGCATTTATTACCCAATTTATTTTAAAAATTACAAGCATGTTAACCAAGGTATTAACTATTTTTACCCTAAACCAATGGTGGAATTCAAATTTTTCTACTACCGGTTCTGTGGGGGTGACTTGGTGGCCATGGTGTGGCTTGGTGGGCATGGCAGGGGAAGGATACTGCAAAAACTCCATTCCCTCCCCGCTCCTGGGGGAAGGATGTTGTAAAATCTCCATTCCCACCCCACTCTGGGGCCAGCCAGATTATAGATTAGCATAATGTTAAAGATATAGAATCTGAAACACTCCCAAAATTCTGTCTTTTAGAGCAGACAAAATATCAATAAAGACCTCTTGGATTGTACAACTGAAAAAATACTTTAAGAGTTGTGGTCTCCATGTCTCTTGTACACCTGGAAAAGCTAAAAATGTTGCTTCCCAAGGAATCCAGGATGTGAAAGCAGAAAAAGATACAGCTAACCTCAAGAATTACATGTAATGTGGCCCTTCATTTGAGGGAAAAAAAAACACAATTCTATTGAGAACTATATGTATATGTACGTATGTGTGTGTGTGTGTGTGTGTGTGTGTGTGTGTGTGTGTGTGTGTAAAAAACTGCTGCTCTCCAATCAGGATGCAGAGTTGTAGGCTAACCAGCATACGTCAGCAGCAGCGAAGACAGAAAAGCGACAACTCCGATCTCTCAGCATACTCACAGCTTCTAAACTGAAAGTAGGGGCCCGATGATGACAAGTTAGAGAGCTTGTCGAAACGTTGCCAAAAAGAAAACTTTTAAAGTGTTGGTTAGGATTTTAGCCAGAGTTTCAAAAGACCTTACAAAGCATTTTGTTGGGATTTTGGAGGATTTTAAGATGGGATTTTAGCCAAGATTTTAAGTATTTCAACTAACAAAGTTTTAATGATGTGGGAAAACACCCGAGATTTTAACTTTTTATATATACATATACATATACATATACATATACATATACATATACATATACATATACATATACATATACATATACATATACATTATATCTATATATCTATATCTATATCTATATCTATATCTATATCTATATCTATATCTATATCTATATCTATATCTATATCTATATATCTATATCTATATCTATCTATCTATCTATCTATCTATCTATCTATCTATCTATCTATCTATTGCAGTAAATTTAATGATAAAAGAAATGCAATTTGCATTCTTCACTCTTATTCTTTTTTTTTTTTTTTTACTTGCTTGGTTTCTTTTATTCCATTTTGTTATATAGTCTTCACAATTTTCTTTGCATTATATTCTGTATCTCGATAGGGCCTGATGACTAATAAACAATAAATTATTCTCATATATTCAGCAGAACAAAGTTTGGATTTATTAAAAGTTTATATTTGGGGCATGATTTGACCCCAAATATAGCACAGCACTTTTCATTGCTTTTTCAGATTGGTTATATAAATCCCCCAGCGGCTCTGAGTGACAAAAGTCAATTCCCCTTTTTCTACCGGATGTTCCCAAAACGAGGGTCCCACTACCCAGGAATTGTTCAACTTCTCCTCCATTTCAAATGGAACTTGATCGGTCTCTTTGCTTCAGATACAGAAAATGGGGAGAATTTCATGAGGATTTTTATTCCGATGCTGGTCAGGAATGGAATTTGTATTGTTATCTCAGAACTATTTTCAACAACCACAGCTACACCAGCCCTCAGGGACGCCATCTCTAAGTGGAGACAAGTCAACGTCTTTGTTCACTTCATTGAACTGGTTTCTATTTCGGAGAGAGTTCTTCCTTTCCATTTAACATTTACACAGTTGCAAGAACCCATTGAAGGGAAAGTCTGGATCACCACAACTTTGGGAACATATTCAATAAAAAAGGACAAACTTCTCAAATATGTCCACAGTATTTGGTCCTTTGGTTTTCTGGAGAGAAATAGGCCAAAAGATGAAGCCTTTGAAACCTATTATTTATTTATACATCCCAAGTTTAAAGTTCACACTTTTGATTGTTATTTTTCATATAATAGATTTTCTATCAAGGCCCGGAAAAGATGCACCCAGAAAACATTGCTGGAGACCAAACAAAAAAGAAACATTGTCCCAATGATGAATAGTGACTTTATGTACAGTATCATTTTGACTCTGGCACATGTTTTGAAGGCTGCATATTCCTCCAAATCCAGGAGGAGAAACAAGAAGGTTGAGGAGAATTTGGGGGCTCCAAGGCTTCAGCCATGGCAGGTATAGGGTCTGTGCACCAATTAAATGTTTCTTTAGAGAGAATATTTTTGAAATAGTCTTCTTAAGTTTGGTCACCCTTCTTCCAGTAGATCATTAATGCTCTTATATTATCAAGTCTTAGTTGCTGAAAATCAGATATTTTTATTGGATTTTACTCATGCACCTCTCTGCATCAGAAAATCATATTGTTTTTTCCTGACACTTGATAATTTTAAACAAGATCAATCAAGTATGTGTTGTTGTTAGTTGCGAAGTCTTGTCTGACCCATTGCGACCCTATAGACAACGCTCCTCCAAGCCTTCCTGTCCTCTACCATCCCCCAGAGTCTATTTACGCGCACGCCTACTGCTTCAGTGATTCCATCCAGCCATCTCATTCTCTGTCATCCCTTTCTTCTTTTGCCCTCAATCTTTCCCAGCATTAGGCTCTTCTCCAGGGAGTTCTTCCTTCTCATTAGGTGGCCAAAGTATTTGAGTTTCATCTTCAGGATCTGGCCCTCTAAAGAGCAGTCAGGGTTGATCTCTTCTAGGACTGACCACCTTGCAATCCAAGAAACTCACAGGAATCTTCTCCAGCACCGTAGTTCAAAGGCCTCAATTCTTTGGTGCTCAGCCTTTCTTATGGTGCAACTTTCACAGTCATACATTGCAACTGGGAAAACCATAGCCTTGACTATACACATTTTTGTTGGCAGGGTAATGTCTCTGCTTTTTAGTAAGCTATCTAGAGTTGCCATAGCTTTCCTCCCCCAAGAGCAAGCATCTTTTAATTTCTTGGCTGCTGTCCCTATCTGCAGTGATCTTGGAGCCCAGGAAAATAAAATCTGTCACTATTTCCATTTCTTCCCCATCTATTTGCCAGGACAAGTATGTGTAAGAATTGATAAAAATCTTGGAGCACAGAATCATGAGTTATCAATTCTATTCTAGCAATTGCAATATAGAAAAATAGATGTCTAATTTTGATTCATAGTTACCCAGTTTTATGACAATGTTTAAAAAGATTAAATATTATTTTACAATGTATATGACAGTTTTTGTCCATTTAATTATCATACCATCCAGCCCTTGCTTAACTAGCTTCCTAATCATCACATTACAAAATAGTTTAACACTTTGCCTAAATCATGTTGTATCACCAGCATTCCCATAATCAAATAAGGAAGTCTAAAAATGTATGAAAATAACTTTTGGAAGGAGAAGAGATGCTGCCTAGGGAAGCTAAGAAGAAGAAGCTGCATAACAAGCAGAGAAAGAAACTCAGAAACTTAGAAAGGAATCTCCATAACTTTTCAGATTGAAAATAAAGTTGGTGGTAGATTTCTACTCTCAGACTTTCAAGATTTTTTAATGTAGCCTTCAATAAAGTAGAATTAGCTTATCTGCTTGTGTTTCCCAGCTGATCTACCTGGGAGGTGATGAGGCTGGCAACTCGCTTCCTGACAAATCCATGCTTTCTGGTAATCACATGTTGTTTTCAAGGAGTTTATAAATAATCTCTCCCCCACCCCCTGTTGCTCAATTTATTTGTCAGCTGGTCTAGAATTGTCCCAATAATATATTTTGATGTTTTATCAAAGTAGGACTGATATTTTTTCCCTGAACCTTTCTTGTTAATTAATGACATTAATGGTAACATTTCCTAATTAAGCATTATTTCACATTAAAAAAAGAAAAAACTGTAGAAGAAGTATTCAAATGTGAAAAGACCACATTGAACAAGAACCAAGGTTTCTGCTTGTAAACTTTTTTGATGTTTCCATTCTAGTTTCATCCATTTCTGGAGAAGAATGAGTTCTACAATCTTTCCCAGACAATACTCTACATGGACCAAAATGGAGAGGTAGCAGCACATCTGGGAATCACCAGTTTGTTGGTTTTCCCCAAGAAGGATAATATTCACTATCAATTTGGGAGTTTTGGAAGACAGAGACTGATTATCAACCAAGATGCTCCATTACGTTTCAAGTTGCTCAATAAGGTGGGATGAAAATGGCTGTGTTGTCTGTTTTCCAAAGCTTTATGACCTGTTCTGTCCCCTTCGCATGCAAACACACAAACAGACAGCCAGGAGTTAATGAATCAAACAGTCAGGAATTCCTTTAAGATAACAGTCTTGGCAGCAAACCATGAACTTCCTGCCAAGAGACTTTACTCACCAACGGAGGTTTTTTCTCCTCAGTCCGATATACCAAATTAATTCCTCAAAGCAAAGAATTGTCAAAGTCCAGTCCGAAAAAATCCAAAAAGAGATTCTAACAGGGTTCTAGAAACACGATATGACTTCTGAGCTTTTCAATTTGTCCGTCACAAGGCCTGAATAGCCGACACACCCCCTTTTATCCCTTGTGGGGTGTGGTCCAGTGACTCAGCTCAATCTCTGGCCCGCCCACGCCTCTTTCTCTGCTGTGTGCGCTTATCCTTCCGACGCTGTCTGGGATCCAGCCAAAATTCATCCCCCTCGCTCTCTATCTGCGGCTGCTCCTAAGTGCCTTGCTCCTGGCATATCTCTTGGCCTTCAGAGGAAACCTGAGGCATTGCCAGAGAGGAGGGTCCTGGAGAGGGAGGCCTTGCCAAATCCTCTCCTTCACCTTCTGAGTCCTCTCCCTCTGTTAGGACAGGCTCGGGGGTCAGAGTCACAACAATGACCCATTGCAACTGGGTTAAGCCTAGTCACCAAGGTGGATGAGAAAATAATATGGGGAGTAAAACCCTTATTGCTATATCAGACTGCTTGGGAGGCCTCAGTATTATTTTCAAAGCAGTGGTGAAATCTAAATTTCTTTCCTACTGGTTCTGTGGGCATGGCTTGGTGGGCATGGCTTGGGGGAGTCATGTGACTGGGTGGGCCTGGCTATGTAGCCATGTGACTGGGGGATCAAAAGACAGAAACTCACTAAGAATGTCCTTCTGGAGCAGGGTTGGACTGGATGACCTCCAGGTCCCTTCCAGCTCTGGATTATCCTCTGAAGCTGCGTCTAGTGCCAGGTTTGTAGTCCTTCCTTCCTCTTTCCTTCCTTCCTTCCTTCCCTCCGTTCTTTCTTTCTTTCTTTCTTTCTTTCTTTCCTTCTTTCTTTCTTTCTTTCTTTCTTTCTTTCTTTCTTTCTTTCTTTCTCTCTCTCTCTCTTTACTTTTCTTTTTTCCTTCCTTCTTTCCTTCCTTCCCTCCTTTCTTTCTTTCTTTCTTTCTTTCTTTCTTTCTTTCTTTCTTTCTTTCTTTCTTTCTTTTTCTTTCTCCCCCCCTCCTCTCTCTCTCTCTCTCTCTCTCTCTCTCTCTCTCTTTCTTTCAAAAACGCACCCCCCCCACCTCCCATTTTTGGCCTAGTAGACTTCAGGGAAGCCTACTGGGAGCAAAAGCGGACCCCACCCCCACCCCACCCTGTAAAAAAAAGATTCTGATGATCATGCGCCACAGCTGTGATCCTTGGAGCCTTTTTTTAAAAACCTTTTAAAAGCATTTTTTTACTAACGGCTCGGGCGAATAGGTATTTTTAAAATGCTTTTAAAAAGAAAACAAAAAGGCTCTGAGGATCAGCTGAACAATGTTGGAACTTTTTTTTTTTTTACTTTTTAAAGCATTTTTAACAACCGTTTCTGGCATGTACCCCTGCATGTGCAGAGGATACAAAACATTACTTCCTGGTTAAATCCGGGTGGGTGGGCGGAGCCTTGCACCAGGATCGCTACCGGTTCTCCGAACCACCCGCCAGGATCGCTACCAGATCAGGCAATCCGGTCCGAATCGGGAGCATTTCATCTCTGTTCCAAAGGTGTTCTTCAGATGCTATAATATGGAATACTGCTTTAAACTGATTCAGCCATGTCCAACATTGGATGCTGGACAGTGGTGAAATCCAAATTTTTCTACTACACTCTGTGAGTGTGGCTTGGTGGGCGTGGCAGGGGAAGGATACTGCAAAATCTCCATTCCCACCCCACTCAAGGGGAAGGATACTACAAAACCCCATTCCCTCCCCTCCTGGGGAAAGATATTGCAAAATCTCTATTCCCACTCCACTCTGGGATCAGCCAGAGGTGCTATTTGCTAGTTCTCCAAACTACTCAAAATTTCTGCTACCGGTTCTCCAGAACCTGTCAGAACCTGCTGGATTTCACCCCTGATGCTGGATGATCATTCCTTAGAATGCAGACCATGACCCCTTTGTGTCCCCTTTTACAATTTAGCATCTCCATCAAACTGGTGAGAAATCCTGAGGTGCTGGGAATTGTGTTTTTTATAGCCTCAGGTTCATTTGGTCCTTGTTCTCAAATAGCAAAGGAGGCAATTTGCTGATTAGTGCCTGAATTCAGTTTCATCCCAGTGGGAAACAAGCTTCATCTTTTCCAGGTTGGAGTCAGTGTCTCCTAAAAATGCAGGTCCTTAATCTGGGATGCTTTTAAGTAGCCCAAACCAGGTCCATGCCTCTCTTTAATTTCACTGAGATAGAGTAGTTTAGTTCACATGAAATCAGTGGTAGTATTCAGCCAGTTCTATCCGGTTCGGGCGAATCAATAGCGGCGGCTGCGGGAGACTCTGCCCATCACTAGGACATCTTCATGTTCCATTTTTGATGCTCTGCACATGCGCGGAAGGCCCTGCGCATGCATGGAAGTGGCGCACACTCACATTTGCAAACCGGTAGCAAAGGTAAATGAATACCACCCCTGCATGAAATCATAAAGAATGTTTTAATGTCAAATAACGTGCTTACTCAAAAAACTGAAGCACTGAAACAAGACTTTGATCCAAAGAAAAGCCTTTCCTCATATCAGAAGTAACTAGGGAGAATGAGAAAGGAAATGCTACCTAGATTTGGCATTTGAATGTGTAAGAGGGCACTTCATCTGAAAAACCCCTGAACAGCTTTTTTTATCTTGATTGTTGGCTACCCCAAGTCTCTCTGCATAAAAAGGAGGCTCCACATTTAACTATATGACTAGGTGACTGTCTTTCTATGCCAGTTGGTGTCATCAAGTTGAAGTTCTCCAATAGAAAACATCCAGATACCTAGAATATATATTATATTATATATATTAGAATTATTCCATTTTAACACAAGGCTCATTATCCTGTCCCATCTACTACAGCAAGATCTATAACAACAACCTATCTAACAGGTAGGTTAAAAGGCCAAAATCAAAGCTTCATTTTTTTCCACCTCAAGCACAAAGTCCAGAAGTAATTATGTTTTTTTAAGAAAATCAAAGTAGTCAGTTTAGCCATCTAGACTAACTCCATTAACATTTTCCTGCTTAGTCTCTGCCTCAGTCCAAATGTGTGGAAAATTGTCATCCTGGATTTGTCAAGAGGATCCGAGAAGGAGAGCCATTTTGCTGCTATGACTGTGTACCTTGTCCGGAGGGGACCATTTCCATTCAGGAAGGTGGGTGACACCAAAGAAAATGACAGGCCTTGTGGAAATGGATCCATGCAAAATAATTTGATAAAAGGGCAAGTTAAAAGACACATTGAAGCTCAACTTATTTTCAAACTGCACAATTTCTTACCTAAAGGGAAAAGTAACAAAAAGACTTTGAAGGAGGGGCTGAGAAAAGATAGGAGGATGTGGTAGCTTAACCAAACTTTACTTCTGCAGAGAAAATATCTCTTCTGCTTTTCAGTTTGGATGTGTCCTTCCACATTTACCTCTCTGGGAACATCTGAGTTCTTTGAGACTTGAGTTCCTGTTTTATGTCTCCCTCTTAAAAGGATTCTTGCTGTACCTGAGATTCACTGAAAAGGTGTCACTGGTTCACAATGAGGTGGTGTTGACAGTTTGAGGTGAACGTCATTGAGGACTAGCTGTCAGGCCTGGAAGCCATCTTTTACATTTGGGCCTTCAGGCCTGCCCCATAGTCTTCTGTGGGAAAATGGGAGGGGGGATTGCATAGAGTATGGGTGATATGTAGTCAAAATAACATTGCTTTCTCAAAGAGTCAAGAACGCAGTGCCCTGGCACCTGGAGTCAGATGACTGGGAGGTGTCTCCAGTTTGGACTGTGGATGATTGGACCATGTGATGGACATGAGGGTGCTGGGCAGGGACTTGAACTTTCACTTGGGTGGGGAAAACCTGGAAAATTTCAGATTCAGGTTTTCCCAGATGTACCAATATGGCATCTTTAATAAAAAGGAACTTTGAGGAAACTCAAGCCTCAGAGTCTTCTTTTGTTGAGGGTGTTATTTGGAACCCTGACATTAGCATTGTCTGTCAGCCAAATGGTATTGCACAAGATAGGTATTCTCTGAGTCCAATATATTAAGAAGTGCCATTGGGCAGGACTCAGGATGTTTGCCTAGAAAGATTAACTGATTCATTATTTATCTCTAATATTGTAAGTTCTTATGAAGTTTCTGCACATCACACCAGAAGTCATTCGAGTCCTAAGACCTATCTCAATTTCATAGACAATTTCAAAATATAGCTTGTTTTTATTAAGAAAAAAAAATATTCCTATCCTCTTTCTGCACAGATGTTAAGAAATACTCTTTAAAAATGCTCATGTTATTTGTTGTTTTCCCATGAAGGTATTTCTTGAAAATAAAAAGGAGTTATTGCTTTTTGGTTTTCTCAGATACGGAAAAATGCACCAAGTGCCCAGATGATAAATATCCAAATGAAGACCGGGTCCACTGTATCCCAAAAGTTATAACCTTCCTCTCTTATGAAAAACATCTGGGCATCATTTTGGCCTCTTTTGCCCTTCTCCTGTTCTTAACCACAGTGTTTGTATTAATCATATTCATTAAATACCTAGAAACTCCCATTGTCAAAGCCAACAACCGAGATCTCTCTTACATCCTCCTGGTCTCCCTCCTGCTTTGCTTCTTGTCTTCTTTCCTCTTCATTGGTCAACCAAGAAAAGCCACTTGCTTACTTCGTCAAACAGTTTTCAGCATCATTTTCTCAGTTGCCATTTCTTCTCTCTTGGCCAAGACAATTACTGTGGTGCTGGCTTTCCTAGCCACAAAACCAGGAAACCGAGTGAAGAGATGGTTGGGGAAGAGCTTGGCCAACTCCATCATCCTTTCTTCTTCTGCTGTCCAAATTATCATCTGCTCCATCTGGCTGGGAGTTTCTCCCGCTTTCCCTGACACTGACCTCCACTCCCAGTCTGGAGAGATCATCCTGCAATGCAATGAAGGCTCTGTCCTCATGTTCTACATCACCCTCAGCTACATGGGCTTCCTGGCTGCCATCTGCTTCACAGTGGCTTTTTTTGCCAGGAATCTCCCTGGGGCCTTTAATGAAGCCAAGCTGATCACCTTCAGCATGCTGGTCTTCTGCAGTGTCTGGGTGTCTTTTGTACCTACCTACTTGAGCACCAAAGGGAAATACATGGTGGCTGTTCAGGTCTTTTCCATCTTGGCTTCCAGTGCTGGTTTGCTGGGCTGCATCTTCATCCCTAAGTGCTACATTATCATTCTGAGGCCAGATCTGAATACAAAGGAACAACTTACAACCAGAAGAAATGTAGGGATGTGAGACAGAGGAAAATTCCACTGTCAACATGTTCTAACAGTCCAAAAGTAGAAAATGGTCAAAGCTTGACCATTTGTGGCCAATGTTTTTGCTGGAAAACATTAAAGGGTGGCTGAAAGGTAGTGTCCCCCATCCTTGTTCAATAGAACTGCAAGATCGTCACTGAGCTCTTTTGAGCAGTTGAATTAGGATATCTGTCCTGTGTCCTTAACCTACGTGAAATGCCACGCCCCAAATATTTGAAACCTTGTACTTTTGCAATAGGAATCTTGTGGACATGTTAATAATATTAGTAGTAACATGTTAGTAATTTTTTTACTATTTTAATGTAATCAGAGTTGATCTGCTATTGGAGTTCTTTGCACTATTTGGGTTAACCATCAGGGTTAAGAATAAAAAAAAAATGCCCCGTTATTTGTAGCAATACTAATTTTCATCTGTCCAGCAACCAGAATTCAAAATAATTCAATCATTAAAGAAGAACCACCAAGAGGAGGAATATTAAACCACTGACCCAGAAAAAGTTATTAACAACAACTCATCCTCTATTCCTACAAGGATCAGACATTGGATATCAAGATCATATTATGAATGAATGAATGAATGGGCTGATCTACTAAAATGCTTTCAATAAATACTTTAAACAAAAGATGGTATCCAAGTGATGAATGGAAGACTGGATGGGAAGATGAAATTATCTGAACTTCTTTCAGGTTCTTTTCTACCCCATCTTTGGATCTGAATCTCTACCACAAAATAAGACAAAACCAAAAAGTCATGGAAATCAAAAGGATTCAGGGGACAAGTACTCCAATATAGGACTCAGTGAAATAAGAATAAAAGAAAAAAAATTGAGGAGACCGGTTCGCATCGTGGCTGGAAATAGCAGAGCTCCACTGAGCTCTGTGAAAACTAGCCAGAATGCTGGGAGACCCTACAGGGTCAAAGCCACCCTGGAGGGATGGTGAAGGAAGGAGAGGTGCTTAATAGGCAGAAATAGCTATCTGAGTCTCCCAGAGAGCAACACAGAGTTGCAGTTTGTCAGCAGAAAAAAAGGCCCAGAAACTTGTGAATGAGATTTCACAGAACCAGGGCTGTAGAACAACTTAGTTTACGTAGGTAAAACCTGGCTAGAAAAATATGCACATAAAAGCCTACGAAAAAGGAAAAAAGACACATTGTACCTTTACAGGAAGGATATCTGAGAAGTGGGTGGGGCTCACTGATGACGCCTTAATAGGCAGAAATAGCTATCTGAGTCTCCCAGACAGCAACACAGAGTTGCAGTTTGTCAGCAGAAAAAAAGGCCCAGAAACTTGTGAATGAGATTTCACAGAACCAGGGCTGTAGAACAACTTAGTTTAGGTAGGTAAAACCTGGCTAGAAAGAATATGCACATAAAAGCCTACGAAAAAGGAAAAAAGACATATATATATGTGTGTGTGTGTGTGTGTGTGTGTGTGTGTGTGTGTGTGTAGGTCTTTGGTTATTCAGGTTTTCTCCCGCGTAAAATTGGAGATGTCTTGGCAACGTTTTGACGAAGTCTCATTTGTCACGAAACGTCGCCAAGACACTTCCAATTTTACGTGGGAGAAGACCCGAATAACCAAAGACCTACATACAAACACCCGCGAAAACCTGAGAAAACAAATATATATGTGTGTGTGTGTGTGTGTGTGTGTGTGTGTGTGAATATATACCATAAGCAATAGTACTATTGGACAGTACGTGATTATATATTAAAACATAGAGTGATATATGTATAGAGTGCTATGGTAAGGTAAAGGTAAAGGTTCCCCTCGCACTTATGTGCTAGTTATTCCCGACTCTAGGGGACGGTGCTTATCTCCGTTTCAAAGCTGAAGAGCCAGCACTGTCTGAAGACATCTCTGTGGTCATGTGGCCAGCATGACTAAATGCCAAAGGCACACGGAACACTATTATCTTCCCACAAAAGTAGTCCCTATTTTTTTACTTGCATTTTTTACGTGCTTTTGAACTGCTAGGTTGGTAAAAGCTGGGAAAAGCTTAGCTTTTACCATCATAGCTACTGAGCTACTTAGCGTCTTAGCTACTGAGCCACTGTGTGTCCCCCCCAGAGTGTTATGGTACAATTATGAAAATAATGGTTATAACTATGACATACAACATTATGTATTTAAAAGAGACCATATTGTATGACTACGAGAATAATACTCAGGGTGTATAATACTATCTATGCTTAAAAAGGACTTGATATAGCCAGTACACTGGTGTTGCAAAACTGGAAATGTGATGTATAATAAAGGAAAATGTATGATAAAAATATTTTTTTTAAAAAAAAATCATTTTATACTCCTACATTGATAAGAGAGGATTTTAAATATAAATATTCAATTTTATTTAATTCAATGTTTCCTTTTTGGATTGATGGATAAACAGATAGAAAAATGTCATAGAAGATTATTTCAATTTCTGATTAATGTAGCAAGATTACAAAGATGGGAAAATTCAATGCTACCCATCATGGAGGAATGGTTGGTGAAATGGACAGAACTTGCTGAGATGGACAAACTGGTAAATTCTATTAGAGAAAGCATAATATATGTACTTTTATTGATGACTGAAACACCTTTAGCGTCTTTTTGCATAAAAAATCCACAAAAATCAACTTGTGATTTATACTTTTAATGATTGGACAGGATAGATTATAGAAAGAAGAGAGTTACAGTGTAACTTTAGAAAGAGAGAGGTTAAAATATAATTGTACTTAACAATTGCTGTGAAGAATATTAAAAGCTACTTTTTGCACTTTATTTATATCATTCTGGTTTTTTAACTCATCTATTTTACTTTCTTCTTGCACTTTTAGCTTTTTCTGTTATTTCTCTCTTTCTTTTTGGTTCTCTTTAGTCTAATTGATTTATGTTGCTTTTCACTTTGTGAGCATCCACCCAATGCTGCAAAGACCTCTATTTCTTTTTTCTTTTTCTTTTTTTTTGCCTTGCAAGAGATCAACCAACATTTCTGGCTCCTTCCAAATGTCCAACTGGGTTAACATTTTGAGGTAATGGACATTGTAGGGGTCAGTAGGAAGATATGCAATGATTGAGCAGAATGAGCAGATAAGCACTCCCAATGCTCACATTTCTATCTGCAAGAGGAGAAATTACTTGCTTCTTCATAACAATCACAGTCTTTATAATAATCTTGCTTTTCTTTTGCTCTCAAACAAAGCTGATTATACCACTGCACATTATTATTGTTATTGCTTGAAAGAACAAAATCCAGTGTCATTCAGGCTCTTTTCTATTCTACAATTTGCAAATAAAGCATTTCCATTTTCTTATTTGAAACATCAGTTCTCAGTGGAGGGCTGAACAAGATGTCCACAGAGGAGAAGGAGGAGATTGAAAAAATCTTGTCCCCAAAAACCATCTCGTAAATCTCACAGTGTGGCACAGGTCTTAAATGCTGCATATTCAAGCAGGTCCCAGAAGAGGATGAGAAAAGCTGTGAATTTATTCAGTGTTAGGAAGATACATCCATGACACAGCCAATAAGAAAGATATAGATAACCACAAATATTTCTGCTAAATTTGAGAATAAATGTGATTCTTTCAGGATGACTTTCATTTGTGAATAGGATTCCCTGGCAAACTTCCATTTTAAGAAGAAAAGAAAAAGTTTTCAGAATCAGATCAGGGCCCATCTTCATGTCAAAATGACCATCCAGATAGAATAGAATAGAATAGAATAGAATAGAATAGAATAGAATGGAATGGAATGGAATGGAATGGAATGGAAGGGAAGGGAAGGGAAGGGAAGGGAGGGGAAGGGAAGGGAAGGGAAGGGAAGGGAAGGGAACGGAACGGAACGGAACGGAACAGAACAGAACAGAACAGAACAGAACAGAATAGAATTCTTTATTGGCCAAGTGTGATTGGACAAACAAGGAATTTGTCTTGGTGCATACGTTATCAGTGTACATAAAAGAAAAGATACATTCATCAAGAATCATAAGATACAACACTTAATGATAGTCATAGGGAACAAATAAGCAATCAAATCATATTAGGAAACAGTCAATATAAATCGTATGGATACCAGCAACAAGGTTATAGTCATACAGTCATAAGTGGGGGGAGATGGGTGATAGAAGCATTGAGAAGATTAATAGTAATGCAGATTTAATAAATATTTTGACAGTGTTGAGGGAATTATTTGTTTAGCAGAGTGATGGCATTTGGGAAAAACTGTTCTTGTGTCTAGTTGTTCTGGTGTGCAGTGCTCTATAGCGTTGTTTTGAGGGTAGGAGTTGAAACAGTTTATGTCCAGGATGTGAGGGGTCTGTAAATTTTTTCACAGCCCTCTGTGCATCTGTACATCTGGAGTGTCCACAAGCAGAAGATATATGAATTATCCCAACTTCAACTGTGTGTTTATGCCCAACCTTACCCCTCTTCCTTACAACACAACCACAGGACAATCAATTATCCAATTCTGTAGGAATTCTTTTCTGGAAATCATGAGGCTGTATTTTAGCTCCTTTGTTTTTTAACTTCTATATAATCACTTAGTTAACCATCTGGGTAATCCAGATTATCCCCAAGCTAATTTATCTGGAGGTGTTTCTTTCCTTCTCCTTATGCTGATAATGTAGAAATTGTGATTCAAATTTTATGAAGAACCTCAATTGCAGATAAACTATCCTACAATTAAAATAATGGCATTTTTACAGCCCTGAATTATACTATTATTTCTGGCATATGAACAACATTCCCATTGCACAAGTGTCATATTTAAAATATCTTAGTAGAACACAGGATGGATATGATACCTCAACTGTTCAAAAGAGACATCTTGCAATTCTAGAGTACAAGAGAAAGGACTATGGACCAACTGCTGTTTAATTATTTCAAGCAAAAACATTGGCCCACTAATGTATAGAGAACAGCTTGGACAATTTTCTAGGACTGGCCTGTTAGAAACTCCCCAACTCACATTTCTACATTTCTTTTAGTTGTAAGCTGCTCCTTTGTATTCAGGCCTGGCCTTAGTATGATAATGTAGCACTTGGGGAGGAAGATGCAGACCAGCAGACCAGCATTGGAGAAGAAGATGGAGAAGACCTGAACAGCCACCATGTATTTCCCTTTGGTGCTCAGATAGGAGGGCACAAAACTCACCCAGACACTGCAGAAGACTAGCATGCTGAAGGTGATCAGCTTGGCTTCGTTGAAGGCCCCAGGGAGATTCCTGGCCAGGAAAGCCACTGTGAAGCAGATGGCAGCCAGGAAACCCATATAGCTAAGGGTGATGTAGAACATGACAGCAGATCCTTCGTTACATTGCAAGATGATCTCTCCAGGCTGGGAGTGGAAGTCAGCGTCAGGGAATGG
The DNA here is from genome assembly GCF_029215685.1 of Pituophis catenifer annectens. NCBI lineage: Eukaryota > Metazoa > Chordata > Lepidosauria > Squamata > Colubridae > Pituophis > Pituophis catenifer. The sequence goes on from NW_027256882.1 coordinate 17,935,430, forward strand.
TGGAGAAACTCCAAGCCAGATGGAGCAGATGATAATTTGGACAGCAGAAGAAGAAAGGATGATGGAGTTGGCCAAGCTCTTCCCCAACAATCTTTTCATTCGGTTTCCTGGCTTTGTGGCCAGGAAAGCTAGCACCACTGTGATTGTTTTGGCCAAGAGAGAAGAAATGGCAACTGAGAATGTGATGCTGAAAACTGTTTGTCGGAGAAGGCAAGTGGCTTTCGTTGGTTGACCAATGAAGAGAAAAGGAGACAAGAAGCAAAGCAGGAGGGAGACCAGGAGGATGTAAGACAGATCTCGGTTGTTGGCCTTGACAATGGGGGTTTCTCTGTATTTAGTGAATATGATTAAAATAAGGCTTGTCATTAGGAAGAAGAGTAACAACAAAGAGACCAGGATGATGCCCAGATGTTCTTCATAAGACAGGAAGGTCAGAATTTTGGGGATACATTTGACTCGATCTTCATTTGGATATTGATCATCTGGACACTTGGTACATTTTCCTGTATCTGAGAAAACCAAAAAAATTATCTCTTTAACATTCTGTCCTTTCACATTTCAAGAAATACCTTTTGGGACAACAGCTGAAATCAGGGGTATTTTCAAAGAAGCCTGTGTTAACAACTGAACCAAAATAAACTAAGAAGAATATAATGTATCTCTCTTTATCTCTAGCTCTATTGCTAAGGTCTATCAAATTGGGGAAAGTCCTAGGATATAAATGATTTCTTCTGTAATGTGTTGAACCTTCATAGGAAGCTACATTATTAGATTAAAAATTGAATCAGTTAATCATTCTAAGCAAACATCTTGAATCATGTCAGGTGGCACTTATTAATACACTGGATCCAGAGAATATTTTTCTTCTAAAATGTTTCTGGCAGAGAAAGCTAGTCCTGAAAATGGACTTGTAACACCTTCTCAGTGATCCTCAAGGGGAGGCCCATGTAGACACATCATAATAATCCTTCCAGTAGGATAAGGATAAGGATAATTTTATTTCTATACCGCCCCTCTCCCGAAGTACTCGGGGTGGTGTACAGCCAGGCAAAAACACAATACAAATCACAATTTAAATTTAAAAATTATTAAAAGTATTAAATTTAAGGCCAATTAACTAAAAAACCCAAAAAATTTAAAAACTCCAAATTTAAAACTCCATTATGAAGCTAGCTCTGCCTGTCAGAAGAGCAGGGTCTTAAGAGCACAGCAGAAAACTCAGAGGTCAGAGATCTTGCGTATGTCTGGGGACAGTTCATTCCAAAGGGCAGGGGCTCCCACAGAGAAGGCTCTCCCCCTGGGTGTCACCAGCCGACATAATTTGGCCGATGGCACCCTGAGGAATCCCTCTCTGTGGGAGCGGACTGGTCAGTGGGAGGCTATCGGTCCCGTCACTCAGAGAAGCATTTATAATCCCCTGGAGCCAGCCTCGTGTAACCTCTCGGGAGGCCAGTACCAACCAGGAGGGACACGGGTCCAATAAACATGTGGCAGCACTAAGCCTACCCAGAATCCTGTCCACGTCCTCGGGAGCCACAGGGTCAAACTCTTCCCAGATAATGTTCTCAAGACTTACCCTCATCTCCCCTCCCTGGACTCACCCAGTCGGAGTCCAAGCCTTCCCAAATCCGAGCGACTTTATCATGCAGGAACTGCACAAACTCCTCAGCTCAACCCTGCAAGGGGTCTTCCCGCACTCCCCCCCCCCCGAAGAAGGGAATGGGTCACTCTAAACAGAGCGGCTTGGCGGTTCTCTGCAGATGTGATAAGAGCGGAAAAATAATTAAATTTTGCTGCTTTTATCGCCACTAGGTAGGTCTTGATATAAGACCTCACCAGTGTTCAGTCGGATTCAGATTGACTAGTCCTCCAGACACTCTCTAGGCGTCTTTTCTGACATTTCATCTCTCTCAGCTCCTTGGAGAACCAAGGAGCCAATTGAGATCGACATCGGGTCAGAGGCCGCAAAGGCATGGACGCGGTCTAAAGCCCCGGCGGCCGCCCTATCCCAGGCGGCCACCGGGTCTTCAGTTGAGTCATGTGCCAGAGTCTCAGGAAATGTCCCAAGCTCTGTCAGGAACCTATCAGGGTCCATCAGGCGCCTGGGACGGAACCACCTGGTCGGTTCCATCTCCCTGCGGCGAGGGGAAGCGCCTCGAAAGTCTAAGTGAAGGAGGGAATTATCTGTCCATGACAAGGGCTTAATATCTAAATCCCCTATTCCTAGATCATTCAACCACTGACCAGAGACAAAAATCAAGTCCAGAGTGTGTCCTCCTGTGTGACTGGGGCCTTGAACTAACTGGGTCAGATCCATGGCCATCATGGAAGCCATGAACTCCCTAGCTGCTTCCGACATCTCACCGACAGATGGCAGGTTGAAATCCCCCATGACAACAAGTCTGGGGGTATCCACTGCCACCCTGGCAATAACATCGAGTAGCTTGGGTAGGGCTGCCGCCACGTGGCAAGAAGCCAGGTACGTAGTCAGCAAGCCCAATAGGACCTAAGACTATTCCTCAAGGTTCAAAGAACGCAGGTGTTCCTAGAAAAGTAAATAGCAAAGATCACATTCAAACTAACAAAATAGAAGAAATATTTTCTCTGACAGTAGTAAAGCTTAGCTAATCTTCCATACCCTCTCATTTCTAGCCAGCTCCTAATTCAAGGCCATTTGGGTATTACTCCCTTTAGCTAAGAAATTGTGCACTTTGAAAATAATAGCTGAGCTTCAAACTTTAAACTGTCTTTAAAGTTGCAGTTTCATGAAAATGCTCTGGATGAATCCACTTCCACTTCCTTCCTGCCCCTTTCTTTGGTGTCACCCACCTTCCTGAGTGGAGATGGTCCCATCTGGACAAGAAACACAGTCATAGCAGCAAACTGGCTCTCCTTCTCGCTTCCGCTTGACAAATCCAGGATGACATTTCTCCCCACATTTGGACTGAGGAAGAGACTAAGGAGAAAGCAAAGAATGCCAAAGAAAATATGTTTGTACAGCCATCCTGGCATGTATGCTTATTTCATGCTCTTGAAATAAGACTAAAAGGGACTGCTCAGTTTCTCAGAACTGTAGTGATATGAGACAGGGGTCATGAAAATACAGTATATCCCTCAAAAAGGGTAATTAAGGCATTTTTTTCCCTGCAGCACTTAGGATGTGGGTATGAGTCCTGTGTCAGAAAGGGATATTTTTAAGACCCACCTCGGTATCCAAGAAACGATCCTTTCTGTTCAAGATCTATTTTAATTGTATCCATATTAATACCTATATTGATTATATCCTCTCCTCTACTCGCAACAGAATACTTTATGCCACCTGACTTGAAATTTTGGGCTTAGACAACTTAGAACTTTGCCGTCTTTGGTCCGACCTAAGTGTAGGACATACTGACTCTGTGGTTTCTTCCCCAAACCCCCAAACTTTTAACCTTAGACTGTCTACTGTTGACCTCACCCCATTCCTAAGAGGTCTGTAAGGGGCGTGCATAAGAGCACCAGCGTGCCTACTGTCCCTGTCCTAATATTTCCTATATATGTATCTATTTTATGTATTCAATTCATGCTTATACATATATATATATATATATATATATATATATATATATATATATATATATATATATTACATAATATGTTCTTGAGAAATAAATAAAAAATAAAATAAAATAATGTGAATCCTAATTCCAGAGGTAATTTGGGCAGCAGGAGCTCCATCCAGTGCTGATTAAATTTCATCAATTTTAGTCCAAGCCTGAACTCAGGCACTGGTCAACAAAATTGCCTTCTTCTTTGAAGTTTGTGAACAAGGAGCAGATGAACCTGAGGCTATCGGCACTAGCACCTGAGGGCCTCTCTTACCATTTTCATGCAGCAACCCTATTTCAGCACTAAGCCATGGCACATGGGTTTATCCTAATTGAAATAGGTTGGAACCAGTGGTGAAATCCATTTTTTTTAACTACCGGTTCTGTGGGCGTGGCTTGGTGGGCATGGCAGGGGAAGGATACTGCAAAATCTCCATTCCCTCCCCACTCCTGGGGGAAGGATACTGCAAAATTCCCATTCCCTCCCCACTCCTGGGGGAAGGATATTGCAAAATCTCCATTCCCTCCCCACTCTCGGGCCAGCCAGAGGTGGTATTTGCCTGTTCTCCGAACTACTCAAAATTTCTGCTACCGGTTCCCCAGAACCTGCTGGATTTCACCCCTGGTTGGAACTCTTTGGGAAATACAGAAAAGACATGAAAATGTCTCCCACTCTGTTGAGCAACTTTAGCCGTGACAGATGATTTTGGTCGATAATCAGTCTCTGTCTTTCAAAGTTCAACAGTTTCTTTAGGATGGTACCCTCCTTCGTGAAAAACACCCAGCTTGTGATCTCCAGATCAGCTGCTAAATCTCCATTTTGGTCCCAGTACAGTTTGAATTCAGAAAAATTGTAGTACTCATTCTTCTCCAGAAAGGGATGGAACTAGAATGGGAACATCCAGGAATTTTAGAACTAGTAAACTTGGTAATTTACTTTTTTTAAAAATCTGTTCTCATATGTATCATTCCTCTACAGTGATCTAACTTGCAAGTTTTACCATGATCTTCAAAAGTGAAAAAGAAAGATTCAGTAAAATTTCTCTTCCCTCTCTCTGATTACTGATTCCCAGTGATCCAGGTCATGGTTGTCCAAATGCATGGCACAGCATAGGAGAATAAACACATCCGGACAAGATTAAGCAGTCCATCTGCACCAAAACAAATTCCTTGTGTGTCCAATCACATTTGGCCAATAAAGAATTATATTCTGTTCTGTAAAGCACCTTTTGGATTTTCCCTGATTAGTAGTAGAATTTTAAAGTGATTAGATAATAATTATATAATTAATTTCATAATAATGTCATTAATGCTTTAGATTAAAGGGAATTGAATGCCAACCAATTGAAGCTGAGATCAATTGGGCATCTAAAGATATATTTTAATCAAGGTGTAAAATTCAAAACAGATCTTGACTTTTTTAAATCAAAATACTGTAGGCTGAAACAAACCTTCTGAATGGAATTTAAAAGAGAGATAAATGCACAGAAAAATTAAAAAAAAACAAATGCAGAGCAAGAAGGATATCAAACTTGATAAGAATATTTGTGACAATGATATTGAAATAGTAGTTGATTAGAAACCAAATGTGAGTTAGCATTGTGATGATCAATGAAAGAAAGCAAATGCACCCATAAGAATCTCAATGAATGATGTTCTTTCTTTCTTTCTTTCTTTCTTTTTTTGGAGACCCTCAAGGCAAGTAAAATCTATGTTCATGTAGGTGGAAAAGCAGGAGTTTGGGAGCACATTTTCCAACTAATATAATCTCTGAGTTGGAGAAGGGAGCGAACAGTACTTATTCAATAACTGAGATGTTACCCAGAAGCTTAAACTCTGTTTATTGCTACTTCCAGAGTGTGGAACAACATCAGATAAACTAAGGCATACAAAAGTTTTGATAGACCAATTCTTGAATTCAGCTCAATGTATACAATGTCTGGAACCCGCACTGCATATCAGAAATTAATACAATTGAACGAGTCCAGAGATATTTCACAAGAAGAGTCCTCCACTCCTCTACTCGCAACAGAATACTTTATGCCACCAGACTTGAAATTTTGGCCTTAGACAACTTAGAAATTCATCATCTTTGGTCCGACCTGGTACATAAAATTATCTGCTACAATGTCCTACCTGTCAACGACTACTTCAGCTTCAACCAAAACAATACACGAGCACACAATAGATACAAACTCAAGGTAAACCTCTCCAAACTCGATTGCAGAAAATATGACTTCAGCAACAGAGTGGTCAATGCCTGGAATACACTACCTGACACTGTGGTTTCTTCCCCCAAACCCCAAAACTTTAACCTTCGACTGTCTACTGTCAACCTCACCCCATTCCTAAGAGGTCTTTAAGGGCCGTGCATAAGAGCACCAGCATGCCTACCTTCCCTGTCCTTCTGTCTCCATTTATTCGTATCCATTTCATGTATTCATAATCATATTTATACTTATATCTGTTATCTAATACATGCTTGATGAAATAAATAAATAAATAATCTCAGTCAGGAGATTGTGGCTGAATGAGAGAAGCAGTTTCAGAGTTGAACCAGTGAACCAAAGACTTTAAATCTCCACTTCACTGATTTTCTTAAATAGACCAAACAGCTATCAGTCAGAGAAGCTTTAACTGGGATTCCTGCAGAGAGAAGGGACTGGGCTACATTGTCTAAAGTGTTCCTTCAAATTTAGGAAGGTTAAACCTCTACCTTGCTAAACATAAAACCACACATACAGGAATTTATTTAAAAATAAACTATATACGTCATAGTTCTTGCTGTTTGGAATATTACGCCCCGAGCAATTAAAATGGCCAAACCTGTGAGCCTCTTGTACCATAAGAAGAGAGTTGACATGGTTCCCTTCCTTCTACTTTGGATTCACCCTCAAAAGGAACTAAGTTGGACGGCTTCGTACCTGCCATGGCTGCAGCCTTGCACCCTCCTTCCTCGTCCTCCTGGATCTTGAGGAATACGCCGCATTCAAGGCATAGGTCAGAGTCTTCATGACACTGTAAAAACGGTGGAAATTCCTGACCCCAACCAAGTTTCTTTTCTTTTGTGTTTCCAATGGTGCTTTCTCAGTGCATCTTCTCCGGCCTTTGACAGAAAAGATGTGCTTTGAAAAGGAACAGTGAAAAGACGAATCTCCCAATGGGGGCTCTATAAAGAAAAGGTGTACATGGGAATCTGACTCTGGCCATTTTTTCCTCACCAAACCTAGGGTCCACACGGTATTCACATATTTGAAAAGTCTCTGTTTCAGTGGAAAGAGTCCGATGACTGTTGTGATCCACACTTTCCCTTCAATGGGTCCGGGCAAACGCCTAAATGTTAAATGGAAAGTAAGAAGTCTATCCCAAATGGCACGATATTCTATGAAGTGAACATAGACATTGACTTGTCTCCACTTAGAGAGGGCTGCCCTGAGGGATGCTGAATTTCCAGTCGTTGAGAATTGTTGTGATATAACCACACAAATTCCACTCCTGACCAGCATAGGAGTCAGAGTCCTCATGAAATTCTCTCCATTTTCTGTGTCTGAAGCAAAGAGGCCAATTAAGCTCCATCCAAAATGCAGAAGAAGTTTGACAATTTCTGGGTAGAACCCTTTTTGGGGGAACAGGGAATGGTAAAATGGCAATTGACTTTTATCATGCAGCGCATCTGAAAATAATTCAAAGTTCATCTGAAAAAGCAATGAAGAATATTGGGATCAGAGCTATTCCAAACTGTTAGCTTTAAAGAAATCCAGTTTGGTTCTCAGAAACATCTTTGAATAGACTACTGTTGACTAGCCATTAAACCATATGAAGATACAGATCTTTTTTTAAAAAAAAAAAGCTTAACATTTACAAGACTGTATAAAACAAGTGTACAAAAGAAAATGAATTCTTAAAATGAATAAGAATAAAGAATGCAAATTGTACTTCTGTACCACCCCTATTATTGACCATAATCAGATCTACATATGCAGATCTCAACTGAAATATTTTGTTCAAATAAAGAGTCGTATTATATATATGTTTTTTAAAAAATAGACCACAAAGGAAATAACTTGTTTTAATATAAGAATCCCTATAAGTCATTCAGCTAATCTAAAGATACTGATCCCTATACATTGATGTTAAAATAAAAAAAAGTTATGTCTATCTCTTGAACTTCGCAAATAGAAGTCTGTTCATTATAAGTGGGTTGGTGCTCAAATCTTGCTTAAATAAATAGTGACCTAAGATATTTAGAGATTTCTACATTGAAATATTTGCCAATTTGGAAGTACATGTGTAGAGGCTCGTTCATTCCAATGTGCCATCCTTAGTGAGAATGGCTATATCTTTCTCTATTCAATATCCTAGATTCTTTGTGTAGATATTGGGGTTTTTTGCTTGTTCTCCAGTTGTATAAGAGACAGGAATAGCTTTTAGTATAATTTGTCAGTTGTACAATTCTTTTTCTGAAGCTGGGATGTGTTTACCATTGAAAACATCACTAGGGTTGCCAGGTCTGCTTCCAAAAAATAGTAGACAAGCGGGGATGGGGGGTGTTAAGTAGTAAAAAAATAAAAATAAATTACAATTAAATTATATATTTTCTTACAAACATTTTAACAAGTATTAAAATAATCACTTCAAAACTTTACTTAAAATTCAAAACATCAAATATATTATAATAATATGTAAAAGATTAAATTACATTTTACTTTGCTGTCGTGTGTATTTTTTATTTGACTGCGCAGCTTTGATCAATTCTTTGTGTTTAAGGAATAATTCTTTAATTTCAGTACAACGTTGAGAAATATTAAAAAATATACGAAGTTCACTTCGAACTGATACAAGCAGTCGGTTATGTTCGTCAGTCCACAAATTTCCCATGATGCTGAAAATTCGTTCAATGTTTGCATTTGATACCGGAATTGATGCACAATACTGGAACAGTTTTAGTAAACTCGGAGCTGGCTCTTTCTTGAAAAAGTACATCCACTTATCAAGGGATGAACTGCCCTGCAGGTGAACATAAACTTCTTCTAAGGCAGAAATTTCATCGAAGAGAGTGTTGGGTGGAAGTTCTTCTCGCCATGGTGATAATAACCAGATGTTCGTCATTTCTTCTAAAGTTGGAGGATTATTGCGATCAATTAGATTGAAACAACTTAGCGTCTCATATACTGAATCAGTGAAATTATACCACTTTTCTAGGTACGCAATGGCTCTTTGATACACATTGATGGCTTCTTTCTTGAACTTTTGCACGGCATTCTCAAGCAAATGATTTTTACGTAAGGCAAATAAAACTTTCATTCCAAAAAACTGCTCATCGTATTTTTTTTGCAAAGAATCACGCAGCTTACACATGATAATGTGAAGATCACATGCAAGAATTTTCTTGCTTTCCAGCTTCAGTAGGGTGTCTTGCATTATTGACATGAAGAAGTGCGTGAAATATAAATACAATTCTGAAATTGTTGGTTCATCGTCCTTTGCGAGTTCATTTTCCTGATCCAAAATAAGGTTCCAGGTAACCTTATGGCACTCATCAGATCCAAGAGAAATAAAATACGATTTTAGAGGTATCCAGTTTAAAAGAAGTCTTTCGACCGCTTTAAACAAACTTAACCAACGTGTTGGAACATGGCGCAAAACTTCATGGAATTCTGACTCGCAAAACTCAAAAAACGATTTCAACTCTTCTCGTTTCTTCACAGAATTCGAAAATTCGGCAAAAACCTTCAGCACTACATTTTCAATATCAAAAGATAACTGCTTTAATGCATTTTTTGCGCTGTTGTGTAAAATGTGATCGTTGCAATGAGCATTCGATCTTTGTCTCATTCTAACTTATGAAAAAAAAAAAGACAAAACGCGATTCTCCTATCCTTATTCTCTTAGACTGTACAGCTTTAGATTACGTACCATTTCATCATAAAGCTTTTGAATAAAAAAAAATGTCCACTAATTTGTGAAAAAAAATAGTGAACATAATGTGAAAAAAAGTGGACTGTCCGCTCAAATAGTGGACACCTGGCAACCCTAAACATCACTACCTTTGTTAATCTCATGTACAAACATGATCTTACCATCTCTGCTGCACCATCCATTCACACAGAAGACCTTTTGATCATACATAGAGCCTCTCCTGACCTTGTGTGAAGAAGAAGAAGACCCAAAGCAATAAGAAGATGTCATGAGATGTTCCCATTGCTTTGATCCTTATTCCCCCCCCCCCCAATCCCTAAACATGACACCTAAAATAGCCATGGTGAAAAGCAACTCTTAATTTTTGAACAGAAGACATGTTTGAATCTATTACTCATACACCCATTACCCCACTCAAATTACTTATCAAAGAAACAACCATACAAACCTGTGGGACTTTGTAGATGCCTCCTAATGTTGAAATCTGGATAGAGATGTCATCAGCAGCTACATCAACAAGAACCAAAATGTTGTCCTTTCTTCCACAGCTGTAGTTGGGAATATTAGCTTCCCCAGTAGAGAGTATGTCCAACAAGGCTTCTGAAGTGCTAGGTATGTTCAAATAGTTGTCATGAATGTTGTAGCCAAGTGTGATATTTTGTGGAAGCCAGGGAGTCTTGCTGGCCACTTGGATATTAAAAATGTACTGTAGAAATGTTTCTTTATCACAAGGTATACTAATGTTTAAAAAAAGAAGGTTTTCATGTTATCACCATCATCATTACATAACAATGTGCTTGTCTCCACAAGCCTTCTGAGGCTTAAGCTAATACTGATCCAAAATCAAATGCAAATGCTAGTCATTCATCACCATTTCATTTTGAAGAGTGTTCGGAGATGGGATTTAGATAGTGTTCCATTAAGCATAAGAATCACAACACACTATTATTTCTAGCGGCACTACTTTTCATCTGCCCATCATTTTCATCTGAATCATCATTACAGATGATTCAATCTACAGATGATTGAATCATCTGTAACTATGATTCAATATCATTCAATCCTTAAAGTAGAGCCATCATACTAGCAAGAGGGTGTTTCATAAGTGATCGAGAAAAGAAATCATTAAAAAACCCCTCCTTCTATTTGTATAAGGATTAGGCATTGAATATGAGTGACCACAGCTCATTACTTTAAATTAAAGTCAATATTCAAGTGATAACTCAGAATTGGACTGGGAAAAGTATATAAGTGGGCTTCTTTCAGGTTTTTCCCCCGCATCTTGAGATTTGAGTCTCTTCCACAAAATAAGGCAAAAGAGAGAAGCCATGGAAATCAAAGTGATTCAGGGTTCTGCAATGTAGGAATAAGAGAAATAAGAAGGAAAAAAAAGGTGAATTATTGAGAGCAAATGGAGGAATGCAACTCCACCACAATGAATGACTTACACTTGAGACTGAATTGTAGGAGCCCTGTTGAAAGGCAATGTTGTTATACGCAATATTTTTCTTGCAGTGGTGATCATAGTAATGAGATGGTCTCCTGGCCTGTAATAGCTCCGTGGTCTATTTTCATCTTGGTGTTCCAAACTTAGGGGGCATTTCATTCTAAGCTTCCCAGAGACTGGCTGGTACATCAGAAGCAGCAGAAGCAGAAGCAGGAGGTCCATGGGGCTGAATTAATTCCCTTCCTGTTTTTAAACAAGGACAAGAAGGAGCATTAGAAGAATTCAAAGCCCTCTCACAAGATGCCAGTGACTTTCATGATTCCAACAAAGACAATCTGAGCATCACCTGGAAAAGAAAGATAGAGACATTCAAAGTCACAGACCTCCCCTGTCCCTTAACTTGTGCCACAGAAAGTGTGGTATTTATTCTTTTCTGTTACAACATTCTTTTCTTGTTTCTTCAATCTGATGTTTACCTCAAAGGCAAATTGTAGTAGAAGAAGTCTCAAAGATCAGAACTGTGAAAATTACAGTAATAAGCAGCTTCTCCTCTGAGGATCCTAAACTTCTTCAGGACTCCTTGAGCAGAGGAGTAGCTGGATAAAAGCATGTTAGTCAAAAATCACAGTTACATCCCTGGGGACACTGTTCTGTAGTGGTTGCGCTCCTTCCTGTCAGGTCTTGTCCAGAAAGTAATTTTGGAAGAATATAGTTCAACAACCAGATGATGACTTCTGCTGTCCTTCAATAGCAATAGCACTTAGACTTATATACCGCTTCACAGTGCTTTACAGCCCTTTCTAAGCAGTTTACAGAATCAGCCCATTTCCCCCTAACAGTTTGGGTCCTCATTTTACCGATCTCGGAAGGATGGAAGGCTGAGTCAACCTTGAGCCTTTTTAGAGTCTGGGGAGGGCAAAAATGGCCTTCCCCACTCCCCCAGAGGCACTCTGGAGGCTGGAATCAGTCTTTTTCCTGATTTCCAGTGGGTCCAAAAGGCCCAAAAATCAGCTGGCTGGTGCACATATGCATGCCAGAGCTGAGCTCGCATGCCCACTGATATGGCTCTGTGTGCCACCTGTGATGACCTATAACCACTGGTTATAGGTCATCTAGTCCAGTGGTGGGTTGCTCCTGGTTTGCACCGGATCGCAAGAACCAGTTGTAAAAAATTTTAATAGTTCAGAGAACCGGAAATAAGATTGGCTGGCCATGCCCCCGAACCGGTTCCCGGCCCGGTCACCGTTCGCTTACCCCGCCCACTCCCAATCTGAGTCTCAGCTGATGGCTAGAGGGAAAAAAACTGTTTAAACTCTTGCCGTGGGGCTTCAAAGGGCCACCCTACAGCTGATCAGTGTTAAAATAAAACAAATGAGTAGACCGGTGCCTGCAAAAATAGAAAAAAACCAGCCCCTTACAGCTTCAGCATAGGTTAATTAGCACAAGTTGATTAGATCGGCCTCCCGACTCTCAGCTGATTTGCTCTCAACTGTTTTGGGCAGGGCTCTGTTGTTAGCTGCAGAGTGCTGGAGCAGATTTTTTTCCCCTAGCTATGCTGAAAAAACGAAACTGAAAGTAAAGCAGGGTCTTTGCTGCAACATGACAAAATGAGGCAGAGAGAGATTTCTTTTTCTTTTTCCTCATCAAAAAAGGTAGGTGCAAAACTGAAAACAATGGGAAATTTAGGGCAAAAGAGGAGAGTTCAAGATTTTAAAGCACAAAAAAAAAAGCTCTATTTAACTAGGGAATTGTAATAATTGAGATACTATTAATTGTATATTGTGTTGAAAGCAGAAATGGTTAAGTTGTGGCTTGGAGGAATATATGGGAGAAATTATTTGATTTATTATTATTGGTAAATATAATTAATTGATTTGTAAGAAATTGGATTGCATGGAAATAATTGGAATATTCATGTTCATATTGATTAATATACAAAAAAGATAGTTATATAACTAATTGATTTATATTAAAATGTTGAATTTGTATTAAACAACTGTATTACATAATTACATAATTAACCAATGTGAGGATGGATATAAAAATAGATGACAATGGGAAGGGGTATAATATAGAATAGAAGGGAAAAATTGAATTTGATTAAGATTAGAGATGAGGATGAAGGGTAATATTGGTTTTTTTAAAAAATAGATGATGAATAAATGTGGCAAAAAGGAAATATAGAAATTGTAAATTTAATTGAAATGACTAAACACTGTTTAAATTTGTGAACCGGCCAAATACTCTGTTCAAAGAAAATACATTGTATGTTTGTATGTGTGTTTCTAATTATTGCTATTTATTCATATTTGTTCTCTTTTATTCTTTAAAGTTTAACAATTCATTCTTTATCTTAATATCTTTATATTTGTTTGGGGTTGCCTTTCTTCCCTTTCATCTTTTTTATTGTACAGCAATCTTTCTCCTCAAACCTACCACCTCTCTCTTTCCTTTCCTTCTTACTTTCTCCCCCCCCTTTTCTTCTCCTCCCTACTTCCTCTTCCTTTCTCCTTCTCCTCCTCTCTTCCTCCCTCTCTTACCCTCCCTCCTACTCTAATTTCCCTTCCCTTTCTTCATCCCTCTCTATTGCTGTATTCTTTTATGCATATGGACTACTCAGAAGGCTGAAAAAGTTATTTTTGACTGGTCCTTGCACTTTTGACCAGTCCTCGAACTTACGACTGTCCTCACATTTTACGTTTTTGCCCTATCTTGTCACCATGGTGAAGAGAAGCAGTTGTGAAATGAGTGGCATGGTTGTTAAGAATGCTACAATGGGCATAAATGATGACCAGTCATAAGTGCGAAGACCGGTCAAAAGTGCGAGAACCTGTCAGAAATCACTTTTTTCAGCCCTCTGGGTAGTCCTTTTGTGCATATGGACTACTCAGAGGGCTGAAAAAGTTATTTTTGACTGGTCCTCGCACTTTTGACCAGTCCTCGAATGTACGACTATCCTCACATTTTACATTTTTTTTGCCCTATCTAATCACCATGATGAAGAGAAGCAGTTGTGAAATGAGTGACATGGTTGTTAAGAATGCTGCACGGGCATAAATGTGAGGATGGTCATATGTGTGAGGACCAGTCAAAAGTGCGAGGACCTGTCAGAAATGACTTTTTTCAGCCCTCTGAGTAGTCCCTATACACATAGCCATGGCCACCCGGTCATATGACCAGCTAGCCATGCACACCCAGTCACATGACCTCCAAGCCATGCCCACAAAATAAGCCATGCCCACAGAATCGGTAGTAAAAAAATTAGAACCCACCCCTGATCTAGTCCAACCCCCTGCTCAAGCAGGAAATCCTATACCATTTCTGACAAATGGCATTCCAATTTTTTCTTCAGTGTCTCAAGTGATGAAGCTCCCACATCTTCCAAAGACAAGCTGTTCCATTGGTTGATTGTTCTCACTGTCAGAAAGTTCCTCTTCATTTCCAGGTTGAATCTTTGTTCAGTTTCCATCCATTATTCCTTGTCTGGCCTTCAGGTGCTTTGGAAAACAGCTTGACCCCCTCCTCTCTGTGGCAGCCCCTCAATATTGGAACACTGCTATCATGTCCCCCCTGGTCCTTCTCTTCACTAGACTAGCCATGCCCAGTTCCTGTAACCGTTCTTCATATGTTTTAGTCTCCAGTCCCCTAATCATCCTGGTTGCTCTTCTCTGCGCTTTTTCTAGAATCTCAACATCTTTTTTATAGTGTGGTGACCAAAACTGGATGCAGTACTCTAGGTGTGGTCTTACTAGGGCTTTATAGAGTGGTATTAATACCTCACTTGATTTTGATTGAATCCCTCTGTTAATGTAATTTAGGATTGCATTGGCTTTTTTAGCTGCTGCTGCACACTGCTAGCTCATATTTAGCTGGTTGTCCACTAAGACTCCAAGATCCCTCTCCCAGTCACTGCTATTAAGGGAACTCATAGATTCAAAAGCTTCCATCATCATTGGGGTGATCCTGCTATCCCATCTAACTCAACCCCCCCGCTCTCCCTTTCATGCTAAGGTATAGCATAGCAGTGTTCCAATATTTGAGGGGTGCCACAAAGAAAAGGGGGTTAACCTATTTTCCAAAGCACCAGAAGGCAAGATGAGAAGCAATGGATGGAAAGTAATCAGGGAGAGAAGCAACCTAGAAATAAGGAGAAATTTCCTGACAGTGAGAACAATTAATTGGTGGAACAACTTGCCTTCAGAAGCTGTATGTGCTCCATCACCTGATTGGACAGCCCTTTGTCCAGGAAGATATGGGGTCTCCTGCTTGAGCAGAGGTTGAATTAAAAGACCTACAAGGTCTCTTTGAACTTTGTTATACTTTTATTCCTTTATTCTGTATGCATTATTAATGTACCTTCTCTCCAAACAAGAAACATACTCTTTCTGACAACTACTCAAATATACCAGGAACACAGCGATACCCAACCACCTCTTTCAAGATCTTGGCAGTCTTGGGAAGTGAATCGCACACAATGTCAGAGATGTGAAGGCCAAAGAGCCCCACAACCATGGAGGGCATCCACACAACCAGAAGAAGGGAAACCATGTCCCTTCAAACTAGTTTTTTTGGTTGGGTTTGTCAAGGAATTGGTGTCAAGGAAAAAAATCTATTGGCCCTATATCTTTTTCCATATTTATGCAATGATACAACCCAAAAACATTCAGTGTCCTCAGTCTAGAGTGGCACCAAACTCCATAACTCTGGGTGATCTTACTCAGCAGTCTCTGGACAAAAGATACCATATTGAAGGACAGCAGAAGTCAACAACAATACTGTGTCTTCCTCCAGCATCATTTTCTGGACATGTCCTGACAGGACAGATCATAATCACTACAGAACACTGCCCTCGAGGGTGTATCTGTAAAGTTTCACTAACATGCTGTACTCCAGCTTCCTTTCTGCAAATGGAGCCAAGGAAGAAGTTCAGAATCCCCAGAGGAAAAGCTGCTTCTCACTGTAATTATCACCATCCTACTCTTTGACATGTATTTACCCTGCCTTTGATGTAAAAATATCAGACTGAAGCATCAGAAAAGGATAAATGTTTCAGGTCACTCTCTGTGATGTACGAATTTTAGGACAGGCAGGGGCTGTGCTGTTAAATGTATCCTTCTTTCCTTTCCAGGTGAAGCTTGGTTGGTCTCTGTTTCAACCAGGAAAAGCACTGGTTCTTGTGAGAAGGCTTTTAATTCTTCAACTCTTGTTTTCAAACAGGAAGGGAATTGATTCAGTCCTATGAATTATGAACCTCCTGCTTCTGTTTCTGATGCTACTGTTGTTCCAGCCAACCTCTGGGAAGCTTAGAGTGAAATGTGCACTGACTCTGGAACACCAGGATGGAAAAAAACCATGGAGCTATTACAGACCAGGAGACCATCTCATTAGTATAGTCATCACTGCAACAAAAATATCTCCTATAATGTTCCCTTTCAATGCAGCTCCTTCCAGTCAGTCTCACTCGTAAGTCATTCAGGATAATGGAGTTGCATTCCCTCCATTTATAATTCCTTCGTTTTGTTCTCCTTATTAAACTTGCTCTTTATACTGCAACACATGTCCTGTCTAATTTCTTGATTCATTTTGATTTCCATGCTTTGTCTTATTTTGGGGAAGAGATTCAAATCCAAAGATGGGACAGGAAAAAAAATCTGAAAGAAGTCCACATTATTTTCCTTTCCCTGATCAATTTTGAATTCATGACTTGAATACTGACTTTTGCTTAAATTAGTTATTATTATAGATTTCCTCTGCCCAGTTCATTTCAAATGTAACTATTTTTTGACATTTACTTCTGATCCTTATAGAAATACAGGATGATTTATTTTTAGAATTGGCTTCTGAGTCACTTTTGAAACATCCTCTTCCTTTTATGGTGGTTCTACTTTAACTATTCAATTATTTCAAAATCTGGTTACTGGACAGGAGTTTATCTATTGTACGTTCAAAAGTGCTGTGCTTTATTTCCATTAGTCATGAAAAATGATAACAAAATATAAAATATATTTTGCTATTGATAAGGATGGTGATGATAAAATGAACATTTTTTTTACAGTAAAGTATCTTCTGATCAGTCTAAACTCCTACGCTTGATTTTCGCTATTCAAGTGGTCAATAAGAATTCCCAGCTCCTGCGCAATCTCACACTTGGCTACAACATCCATGACAACTATTTGAACACCATTGGCACTTCAGATGCCTTGATGGACATGCTGTCTACTGGAGAAGCCAATGTTCCCAACTACAGCTGTGGAAGGAAGGATAATCCTTTGGCTTTTTATGATGGAGCTGACAGGGACATCTCCATCCAGATGTCAAGATTAGCAGACCCCTACAAAGTCCCACAGGTCTGTATGTGTGCCTCTCTATCTAGGGAAGTGAGTGGATTGGTAGGACATATAAGCGATAAATCCAACCACATCGATTCTATGGAGTTCAAGAGGTGCTTTTCTCCATGATCACTCTAGTTATGTTGTTTATTAATGGGGTTGACATTGGGGAAGGGGAACACGTAAAAGCAGTCACATCATCTCATGACACCATCCCCATTGCTTTGGGGCTTCTGCTGCACACTTGTGAAGATAAGGAGAGGCTCTGTGTCCAATCAAAGGGTCTTCTGTACAAAAGAATCACTGATGGAAAGCTCTTGTTTTGTACATCATCTTAGCCAAACTAATGATATTTTCAATGATATACAAATAACAGATTCATGAAAAGAATCCCAATGCCTTATCTTAGTTTGTGAGACATATAATACATATAAGACAAACTCTGCCTAAAATCTGGAGTTTGATCCTGACAGGACTCAAGGTTGATTCAACCTTCCATCCTTTCAAGGTTGGTGAAATGAGGGCAAATTTTTTTTTGGGGGGGGGGGGCAATAGGTTGACTGTGTAAACCATCCAGAGAGTCCTGCAAAGCATTACGAGGTGGTGTAGGTGAAACAATCTGGAGCTGAACACACTTAAAACTGTAAAGATGAAAGTGTATTTTAGGAAGATCCCTCCTATTCTACCACCTCTTACAATATTAGCCAACACAATATCAACATTAGATATCTTCTAGTTTCCGGGTTCTATAATCTTCATCAACTCAGAAAGTTCAGACTGTTTTTTTAAGAGTTTTTTTATTTTTTAAACAAACAAAACATTTAATACATAAGTCATCTCAGTGTTACCTCCAATGATTCTTTTTTGTTGTTGTTGTTATTTCTTCTGTCTTCATTCTTATTGAATCAATTACAACAATTCATCACTAACAAAATATTCTGATTATGGCATTTTTATACATAACTATTAATTTACTTATTTGTATCTCTTTTCTAACCAATAGTAGAATTGATTCCATATCTTAAAGTATTTTCAATCTTCTCTTTCTTTAATCATCAAAGTCAATCTATTCATTTCTGCACAATCTATTTTTTTTTAATTACTTCTCCTTCCAAAGGTATTTTCTCTGCTTTCCAGTGTTGTGCATAAACAATCCTTGCAGTTGTTATTACATGTATAATCAAATAAATATTTTCTTTGCTAATTTTTTCTAGCAGGATACCCAATAGGAATAATTCTGGTTTTAAATCAATACATTGTTGTATCATTTCTTCCAGCCATATCTTAATTGTATTCCAATAATTTTTTGCTTCCGGAGATGTCCACCACATATGGTAATAAGAACCTGGTAACTGGTGACATTTCCAACATTTAGCTGATTTATCTTTAAACATTTTTGCCAGTTTCTCAGGGAGGGCATATGCCATCTATAAAACATTTTATATTGATTTTCCTTATATGCAGTGGACATTGTTAATTTATAATTCCTTTCCCATAACTGTTGCCATTTATCTAGGTCTATTGAATATCCAAAATTCTTTGCCCAGGCTATCATTGTTTCCTTTACTTGCTCCTCCTCCAGTTCAATGCCAAGTAAAAAATATAGTTTTTTTAATTAATTTATCCACTGTTCCTTTGAGTATCTCATCCAACTCTGTTTTTTCTAAGTGAAAACCATATAATTAAGCATCTTTTTCATATCTTGTTTGTATCTGCATGTACGTATACCAATCCATCTCAATCCCCTGTTCTTCCAACTCTTGTTTCCCTTTCAAATCCCCCTTATCTGTTAGTAAGTCCTTATATCTAACAAAATTTCCAACATTAAAAACATTTGGGTGTATCAAAGTTTCCATTGTTGATAACCATATTGGTATTTTCAGATAATATTTATCTCTGACCTTCTCCCATACAATCAAAACATAAGGAATATATAAAAACGTATGAAATCTGTAAAGAAAAACAAGAACTAGACAAAATTATATTAGACTCTGAAGAGAAATTAATTAGTAAAATTTACAAATTTCTGCTGAGATATAAGATGGAGGAGGAAATAGTTAAAAACACGATGATTAAATGGATGCAGAATTTTAAATACTCAATAGAATTGGAGAGATGGGAAGAATTCTGGCAATTGAATACAAAAACAACATTGGCGGTGGCATACAAGGAGAACCAGCTAAAGGTGTTTTAAAGATAGCATATGTTGCCTACAAGATTGGCCAAAATAAACCCGAAAAACAGTTCAGTGTGTTAGAGATGTAAAAACCCAGAAGGCACCTTTTACCATTTATGGTGGACATGCCCGGCAGCAAAGAAATTTTGGTCCAATATTAAGAAATGGTTAGAACAAATCACCAAACTACAAATAGACAAGAGACCCAAAACTTTTTTGTTAGGAATTTTCACAAAAACTTATCCCAAAGAAATAAAATACTTGTTAATACATATTTTAATGGCAGCGAGGATAATATATGCTAAAAATTGGAAACTGGAAAAAACCCCAACTGAAGAAGAAATAATGGATAAAATTACACAGTGTGCTGAAATGGACAGGCTGACAAAAGAACTAAAGGAAAAAGAAAAAGTTTGGAATAAATGGTACCAATGGCATAAGGCTACTACTGAAGAAACATAACTAGAAGTCAGATAGAATAGAAATAAAAATGTGTATACAAATATTTTCTTATGGGCAGACAAACCTACAGAGAGAAACTCAGAAAGCAAAGGTATAATCCAAATATGTAATATACAGATTAATAAAGCAGAAGTCTTAGAGTAGAGAAGAGAGAAGAGGGAGAAAAGGTAAAAAGAAACTACTAAGTTAAGATTTAGGGGAATAAGTATAACTGTATTACCCGAAAGACCATTACGAAACAATCGCTTCAAATGATTGACTATCTACAATCGTTTATTGTACAATGTATTTATATGTTTTTGTTATGTGTGTTATATGTGTTTTATAAGTGTTTTAATAAAGTTTATAATTTTTTTTAAAAAAGAAAACCATATAATTTAGCATCTTTTTCATATCTTGTTTGTATCTGCATGTACATATACCAATCCATCTCAATCCCCTGTTCTTCCAACTCTTGTTTCCCTTTCAGATCCCCCTTATCTGTTAGTAAGTCCTTATATCTAA
Organism: Pituophis catenifer annectens; assembly: GCF_029215685.1. Taxonomy (NCBI): domain Eukaryota; kingdom Metazoa; phylum Chordata; class Lepidosauria; order Squamata; family Colubridae; genus Pituophis; species Pituophis catenifer. The sequence goes on from NW_027256882.1 coordinate 17,955,854, forward strand.
CAAAATTTCCAACATTAAAAACATTTGGGTGTATCAAAGCTTCCATTGTTGATAACCATATTGGTATTTTCAGATAATATTTATCCCTGACCTTCTCCCATACCAATAACAATGCATCCCTTATATAATGTCTATGAAAGTACGTATGTATCTTATGTCTACCATACGATAAAAATGCATGCCATCCCAATTGTAAATCATGACCTTCCAGTATTAATACTCTTGTATTTCTTAATTCAACCCATTCCTTCATTCAATTCAATGCTGCTGCCTGGTAATACAATTCCCAATTCGGTGACCCAAATCCACCACGTAATCTCGTGTCCTGAAGCATTTTTATGCTTATTCTTGCTTTTTCCCCTTACCATATAAATTTCCTTATTATCTTATTAAGCTGCTGAAAATAAGTCTTTTCAAGTTTTATCGGTACTGTCTGAAATATGAATAATAATCTTGGTAATATATTCAACTTTATTATTGCAATCTTTCCTATTAGTGACAATTTAAGGTTCTTCCACTTCTCCAAGTCTTTCTCAATTTGTTGTTTTAATCTATAACTATTATCCTCTTTTATCGTTACACATCTTGAAGTTAAATAGATTCCTAAGTATTTAACTTTTTTCACCACTTGTATATCTAAATTTTCTTCTATCTCTCTTTTGTGTTTTTCTGTAATATTTTTCACCAGAATTTTTATTTTATCTTTATTTATTTTTAGACCAGACACCTTTCCATAATTCTCTATTTTTCAATTTGTAATTTGGGACCTGTTGTTTGTGGTTCCTCTAAGATGAATACTAAGTCATCCGCAAAAGCTTGCAGTTTATAGTCTTCTTTTTTGATTTTCATCCCTTTTATCTCTTCATTTCACCTCATATTTCTATTTTCTGTCATTTCTCTATTCATCATTATCTTAGCAGATTGTCTGTCATAAATTGTTTTTATAGTGTTTATAAATCTATCCCCAAAGTCCATTCTCTGCAGTTTTTCTATCATAAATTGCCAGTTCACATTGTCAAAAGATTTTTGGGCATCTAAAAACATCATCACCATTTGTTTTTCTGAATGTGTCTCATAATATCCCAAAGTATTCAAAATTATCCTCATATTGTCTATGATTTGCCTTTTAGGTAAAAATCAATTTTATCTATCTATCTATCTATCTATCTATCTATCTATCTATCTATCTATCTATCTATCTATCTATCTATCTATCTATCTATCTACCTACCTACCTACCTACCTACCTACCTACCTACCTACCTACCTACCTATCTATCTATCTATCTATCTATCTATCTATCTATCTATCTATCTATCTATTTAGACTTATATGCCGCCCTTTCTCCAAGAGGACTCAGAGTGGCTCACAACAATAAAATGGAAAAATAAAACAAAAACTCTGGGTTAAAAGTTACACATAAAATCCCTAAAATCAATTAAAATCCATTTTAAAACCCCTATCAGTCCAGGCTGGCCAGGCAAAATAGCCACGTTTTTAGTTCGCGGCGGAAAGAGCAAAGGTCGGGGGCCATCCGGAGCTCCAGGGGGCTCCATGAATAAATGAATATATTCATTTAACAGGTTTTTTAAAAAAATCTATTTGCCATTATTGAGGCAAAAATCTTGTAATCCACATTCAGCAATGAAATCGGTCTATGGTTTTTTATCAATTGTAGGTCTGTATCCTCTTTAGGTATAAGTGTTACATAAGTCTCCCTCCATGAGTCTGGCATTCTTGCCTTCATTACTAATTCATTAAATAGTTCCAACATTACATTACTCATCCCTTCTTGTAGTATTTTACATAGTTCAGCTGGTAACCCATCCGATCCTGGTGCTTTCCCATTTTTTTCTCCTTTTATCACTTCTGTTAATTCCATCATTGTTATTCTGTCTTCTAACATTCCCTTATATTGTTCTGGTATTTTAGGTAAATCTGATTTTTCTAAATATTTTATTATCTCTTCCTCTGAGATCTTTTCTTGGGAATAGAGCTTTCCATAATATTTTTGAATTACTATCTTCTTTTCTTCATTTCTTCATCTTGTAAGTATTTTATTATTTTCTTCTCCTTCTCTTTTTTTAATTTATATGCTAACCACCTTCCTGGTTTGTTTGCATTTTCAAAAAATCCTGTTTAGATGCTCTTAATTTATTTGCTAATGATTCCTATTCATTTAAATTTATTTCATGTTTTTTCAGTTCCATCAGCTTCTTAATTTTTTTATTTTGGATATCTTTTTGGAATTCTTTCTCTAGGTTCTTATAGTCCTCTTCCAATCTTACCTGTTTTTGCCTTTTCTTTTTATTCTTTCTTCCCAAATACGTTATTGCCAAACCTCTAATATAGGCTTTCATCATATCCCATACATTCTGAAGTGATTTATCTTCTTTCTTATTTATTTTAAAGAAAAATTCTAATTCTTTTTCCATAAACTGCTGAAAGTCCTTTTCATTTAATATTGTTGCATTCAAAGTCCATTTTGTCTTTTTCTTCTTTCCTTTCCATATTATTGTCATTGGGCTATGGTCTGCCCAAATATTTGAACCAATATTTACTTCTTGTATATTATCTATAAGTTCTGTTGACATCCATATCATGTCTATCCTTGACCACGATAAACGTCTATTTGAATAAAAAGTATATTGGTTTTCTTTCAAGTGTTTTTATCTCCAAATATCTTGAATACTCAACTCTTCTATCATTGTAAAAATAGATTTTGGCAATATTCTTCTGGAAGTTTTATTTGTGTTCATTGTTTTATAGTCCTGATCCACATTTGTTACAGCATTAATATCTCCCATTATACACACATATTCATAATCCAATTCTAAAATTTTTCTGTAATCTCCTATAAAATTCTTCCTGTTTTTCATTTGGTGCATATAATGCTATCAAGAGTATTTGTTTAAAGTTCATATTTATTTCCACCATCAGAATCCTGCCTTCTTCATCCTCAAAAAATAATTTAGGTTCTAATTTTTCTTTGATATACAACACCACTCCTCTTTTGTTTTGTTGTATCAATGATATAAATAGAACTCCTAACTTTGGATATTATAATAATTTTAAATGTTGTTTTCTAATATGTACTTCTTGTAGGCATATAATGTCCATCTTCAAGCTATTTAATTTAGAGAAAGTTCTGTTTCTTTTTTTCACCACATTCAGTCCATTTACATTTAAAGATATTGCTTTAATTTCTTCTTCCATGTTTTACTTGTTACAAGTTTTTGACTTCATCGCCCTTGTCTCTCTTTGTTCCATTGGATCTTTAGATCTCGCTCCTTCTCTTAGGGCTTTTTCTTCCTTTGCTTTTTCATCTTTGTCTTTCTCTTCATCTTTTTGCTTTGTCTGTCCTATTGCTCCCGAATCTTCTTCTAGCGGTCCACAAAATTGTTGATAAAATAGTTTTGTTTTTTAATGGAGTCAAGTCTATGTCTTTGTTAATGCCAGGTCACCAAAATTCCTTCTGGTAGTAACCATCTAAAATTCACTCCTTTTAGTATTAGGAACGTGGTTAGAAACTGATATTCTCTCCTCAATTCTCTAACTCTTCTAGGTATTTGTCTTAATACCACAATTTCTTTATCTTTGTGTTTCAGTGCTGTATTTCTTGCTGCTTGTAATATCTCTGTTTTCACTGCCTTCTGGGTAAATCTTACATGTACTTCTCTCGGTAGTTTGTTCCTCATTGCATATCTTGTGTATACTCTGAAGGCCTCATCAATCTCATTTTAGATCTTTTCCTTGGATTGTTCCAAAACTTCTGATAATATCTCAACAATCATCTCAGGTAAATTTTCTCTTTTTTCTTCCTCTATATTTTGAAATCTTAAGTAAAACTCAGAACGCTCCATCTCCAACAGAATAATTGACTTTTCAGTTGGCGCCAATTTTTCTTCTAATTTCTCAACATTCTTTTCTGTCATTTCCACTTTTTCTTCAACTTTCTGGATTCTCTCTTCATTTTTTCTAATCATGGCTTCCATTTCTTTTATTTCCTGTTTTAAGTCATCATGAAGTGATTGTATAAAATTTCTTAATTCCATCATCTCTGAAGTTTTCTGTGTTTCTGTCAATGAGGGACTTGCTGTTGGATGTAGATGTGATGTAAATTTCTTCATATTTATAATCCAAATGCCTAATCCTCCCCAATGGTTGGATTAACACACACACACATACAAAGAGAATAATAAAAATGAAAATGAAAATGAAAATACAAAAATTAAAAAACAAAAATTCCAATCAACCACCTCCCTCAAAAATCAAATTTCCAATACCCCATCAGAGAGAGAGAGAAAAAGAAAAAAATCAACTGCCAAAAGTAAAAGATAAAAATACAAATCCAAACAACCAAAAAGGAAAAATTTTCTTCTGACTCTTCCAGTCTTAATCCGATTTCTTCTTAATCTAGTTCTTTTTTAAAAAATATTGGAACCTCGTAGTTCCAATATTCCGATTGGAAGCCTTTTTTAGGCACTATTGACCACGGAGAGGTCAATAGACAAAAGAGGAAATCTTGAGGATCTCGGAGGGACAGCAATCACCCTGAAGATTCAGAGTAATCCTCCTAAATCCATCCGGGAAAAAATCAGCCATCTTGGTGGGCCTGAGCGTTGACAACTGATTAGTGTGGAAGCGAAGATCAAATAAAGAAGACATCGGTAAGAATTAAAATAAATAACAAGAATAAAAAAGGTATAATTACAAAGAAACGAAAAGAAGCAGGTGATAGTGAGACTCCAAACACCAGCGGTTTTACTGCCAGACAAGCGGTGAGGGAAAAGAGACTGGAGTGGAAAATTAAAGCTGACAGTGACAGCGCAAATTTGACAGGCAGCGGAGGCGAGTGAAAGCGAAGAAATATTGTGAAAAGGTGGTGGATTACAAAATTAGAAAAATAAATTGGCTTTGAAGAGGAAAGTGTGTACAATTAGAATTGTGATCGTGCTGAGAGACAACGGGGAATGCGAGACTTAAGAAAAAACCGCGGACTGAGAGATAAGTGCACAGTGGAAACCCTAATGAATGGCAGATAAAGGACTTGAAGAAGAGAAACTTTCTCCTTACAATTAGAGATGGCGGTGAGGCGAACCACAGAAACAAGACATTGTAACTAGATACCAGAAGGATACACTGAATCCCTCCAAAAAAGGATACAAATGAGAGACTTTTTGCTACTGAAGAATCAGAAGATATTGACTTATTTAAAACAAGTTTCTTTAAAAAAACAAAAAAACAAACTGGAGTGATAGAAGACGGACTGAAGAAGGAAGATCACGGAAGTAAAATCCAACTGTTTAAACTTGATATAGTGGATAAACTTAACCTGTTATATATTCAATAATATATGTAATTAGTTATTTTCCTTTACTCTGTATATTTAAATTTAGATTTTACTCAACTTTGATTAAGTAGTTAACATAAAGAATCAAGAAGTACTATATATTATATATTATATATATATTCATAAGCAATCTTAGATATTGAACAATTGATACAATATTGGTAATAAGTGCCATATCTTTTTAGACAGTTAATTATAGACTTTAGGTATTGATATTGTCTAACAACTAGAACTATTATATTGCATATTAATTATATTGATTATTATTATCTTTTCCTGCTTTTTCCCCTTTTCTGTGAGTAACTAGATAGACTTCTACTGAGATATATTGATTAATTGAAACTCTTTTGATTATAACTATATACATTTATTATATAGATATTGCCTAGATATAGTAATCTTAAAATAAGCTGGTTGACGACCTTAGGCTGTACACAAAAACTACTGATAATTGATTATTTAGAACAAAAAGTGTGATTTATTAATCTTACTACTTGATATATAAATATTATAGTAAATAGAAATAAGAATAGAGTAATGAATTGCTGAACTATTGTACTTTCTCCCTGCTCCTCAACTGACTTACCTAACCCTTATATAACAATATTTTAAAGTGAAATTATTAGAAATACTCAAACTAGTGACTATACAATAGAAAAGTAAGAAAATAAATAAGGTATTTCACATACTGATTCTTTTCCTCAATTATACATATCAAACAAATTAATATTAATATTAATACAGAAATAAAAATACATAGACTCTATAAGAAAAACAGTGTATGAGAATCTGGGAAATCGTAAAACAAAAAATAAAGATGACAACAACAGGCTCATCAATAACAACCAAGACAGGTAAAAAATTAATATCAAACCAGACAGCTACAATATCCTCACCAGCACAACAAAAAACAATCGATGCAATGCTATTCTCAGACAAAGAAAAAGCCTCCACTACATTTAATATACAAAATATCCAATCGGTCTTAGCCATGATCTAAGAGGGGATGAATAAGATGCAAGAATCGATAGCGAACAATCACGAGGAAACGAGAAGGAACCATGAATAATTGAAATTAGATGTAGGAGAAATAAATGACAACATTAAAAAAATGGATGATAAGATTGAGAAAATACAACAAAATATTGTAAAAAACAAGCAACGGATTCAAAATAGAAGATTAAAAACACTATTCACTTCATTAACAGAATAAAAAAAAAAGAGGAATTGCAATATACATCAAAAATCATATACAAGCAAAACAAATTTATACAGATGGAGAAGGCAGGATCCTGATGATTGATATTAAGATGGAAACCAAAAATATATTACTAATATCAATTTACGCACCGAACAGAAATCAAAAAGAATACTTTTAAAAAATACACAACGTAATTAAAGATTTAGATTATGAACATATATCTATTATAGGGGACTACAATGCGATTGTAGATATAGAAAATGATTACCAAAGTAGTAAAAAGAATAAATTTAGGAAAAAGACACTTCCAGATACCTTCAAAGATATGGTCCAAGAATTACAACTACAGGACACATGGAGAGAACTGAACAAAACCAAGAAACAATACACATTTTATTCGAATCTGCATCAATCATGGTCCAGGATAGATATGGCCTGGATAACCATGGAGCTAAGGAAGGACATAAAAGAAATTGAAATTGCACCAAATGTATGGGCGGACCATAACCCAATAATAGTAATTTGGAAAGGCCAACAAAAACAAGAAAGATGGATGATGGACAAAGAGATTATAAATGATAAAGAATACATAGAAATGATCAAGAAAGAAATGAACATATTTTTCCAAATAAATACGAGAGAACAAACATCACTGCAAAATTTATGGGACACCACTAAAGCATATATAAGAGGTTTAACAATTTCCTATAAAGCAAAGAAAAATAGAGACAAATAGCAAAGGAAAGATAATCTACTGACAGAACTTGGATAATACGAAGCAGAACTACAGAAAGAACCACACAGTAAAACAATTAAAAAAAAAAAAATCTTACCAAACATGAAATAAATCTAGCCACAACAAGAGAAATAGCGAGAAAAATTAAAATGGCAAAACAAAACCAATTTGAATATGCAAATAAAACAGGACATTGGCTGGCCTACAAATTAAAAAAAGTAAAGGAAAAAAGAACAATATATCAACTACAGGATGAACAAAGACAAATGTATCACAGGAATGAGGATAAAAAAAAAGAATTGCAAAGAACTTCTTTCAGAACTTATACACACAAGAAGAAATTTGAGAAGAAGATGTTAAAGATTACTTAAGTAAAATCAATATTCAAGAAATAAACAAAATCCAAAGAGAATTATTGAATAGACCAATTTCGATGTGTGAATTAATGGAGACAAGAAAAAAACAGAAAAACAATAAAACCCTAGGCCCGGATGGCATACCATCGGAATTCTTTAAAATTGGCCACCAGTTAATAGATAATACTTTATTACAGGTCTTTAATGAAGCACTTTCAGAAGCCAAAATTCCTCAATCATGGACAGAGACAACTATTACACTTATACCAAAAGAAGATTCGGAACTTATTCAAATTAAAAACTATAAACCTATATCACTCCTGAACGTGGACTACAAATTATTTACTTTAATTATTTCGCAGAGACTGAAAAATATTATCACTGATTACATTCATCCAGATCAAAACGGATTCATTCCAAAAAGACAAATTAAAAACAACACAAGAACGATAATTAACATTCTCGAATATTATGAACAAAACCCGAACGAACAAATGGTATTAATCTTTTTAGATGCACAAAAGGCATTTGATAACCTCAATTGGACATTTTTAATATCACAACTGGAAAAAATGAGAGTAGGTGATAAATTCCTAAACATGATTAAGAGGATATACTCCAACCAAACGGCGAGAATATGGATAAATGGAGAGACAACGGACCAATTTGAAATAACTAAAGGAAGAAATACCAAAGAAATACAAGAAAAGGAAGACACAGAGTACTACCTAGTTTGGCAACGATGGTACGACTGGTTAGAGAAAAGGAAAATGAAATAAAAAATAATTAGTAAGATAGAAAGGGAATACCAACTAAGGAAACAAAATTAAGAAATAAACCTAAAATATTGTTATATAATGAAAGATGTAGATATATACATAGAGAAATATAGAATACCGAAGTAACCTTCTTTTTTCTTAGGGCTCAAGTTGCAAGACTTGATTTAAATGTATAGTTTGTTTATGTTGTGTATTGTATGTATGTTTTTGTTAGTCTATTTTTAATTAAATATTTTTTTTTAAAAAAAAGATCTCTTGGATGTTGTGATTTACAGATTATATTAAGAGATGTGATCTTTCTCTTACTCTTGTACAACTGGAATACAAGTTAAAAATATTTTTGCAGAAAGAATCTGGGACATCAAAGCACAGAAAGATAAAGCCATTCTCAATAAGTCTGACACATCGAAGCAGATAAGCGTCTAGTCACACCCCTTTGAAATTTTATTTTTTATTTATTTATTTCGTCAAGCATGTATTTTATGACAGATACAAGTGCAAACATAATTATAAATACATGAGATGGATACGAATAAAAGGGAACATAAGGACAGGGATGGTAGGCACGCTGGTGCACTTATGCACGCCCCTTACAGACCTCTCAGGAATGGGGTGAGGTCTACAGTAGACAGTCTAAGGTTAAAGTTTTGGGGGTTTGGGGAAGAAACCACAGAGTCAGGTAGTGCATTCCAGGCATTGACAACTCTGTTACTGAAGTCGTATTTTCTGCAGTCTAGTTTGGATCAGTTTACCATGGGTTTGCATCTATGGTGTGCTCTTGTATTGTTTTGGTTGAAGCTGGAGTATTCATTGGCTGGTAGGACATTGTAGCAGATGATTTTATGTACTATGCTTAGGTCAGACTGAAGACAGTGAAGTTCTAAGTTGTCTAAGCCCAAAATTTCAAGTCTGGTGACATAATATATTTTGTTGCGAGCAGAGAAGTGGAGGACTCTTCTTGTGAAATATCTCTGGACTTGTTCTATTGTAATAATGTCTGATATGCAGTGCGGGTTCCAGACAAATGAGCTGTATTCAAGGATTGGTCTGGCAAAAGTTTTGTATGGCCTAGTTTGCAGTTCAATATTACCGGAGAATAAATTACTCAAGATTAGGTTAACAACTCTTAATGCTTTTTTAGCAATGCTGTTACAGTATTGTGAAGTTTTTAAACACGGAAATGGATGCACATCTTAGGCTGATATTTACACAAGCAAGATTTGAGAAGCCTGACACAATGGTTAAATATGTACAATTAACTAAGTATATTGAACAGACCTGTATTAGTACCAGAGATAAAATGAAAGAGAGAGATCAGTATCTTGGAATGCACATTAAATGAAAGACTTATTGCAATCCTTATATTAAGATGCCCTCGTCACTTCCTGCCTCAACTACTGCAATGCTCTCTACATGGGGCTCCCCTTGAGGAGCACTCGGAGGCTCCAACTGGTGCAGAATGCGGCCGCGCGGGTACTTATGGGGGCGACATGGCGCTCCCACGTGACACCTCTCCTGCGCGAGCTGCATTGGCTTCCAGTGTTCTTCCGAGTGCGCTTCAAGGTGTTGGTCCTCATCTTCAAAGCGCTCCATGGCTTAGGACCTGGTTACTTATGAGACCACCTTCTGCCTCCGATAACCTCCCACTGGTCAACACGCTCCCACAAAGAGTGGCTCCTCAGGGTGCCGTCTGTCAGCAATGTCGGCTGGCGACCCCCCGGGGAAGAGCCTTCTAAGTGGGGGCACCCGCACTCTGGAATGAGCTACCCCCAGGGATACGACTGATCCCGGACCTCCATACCTTCTGCTGGGCCCTGAAGACTTTTTTATTTCAGCAAGCCGGGCTGGGTTAAAAAATTTTTAATTGGGGAATTTTATGGGTAAGGGGTTTTAAATTGGAGAAGCCAAAGATAATTTAATTTCGTTTTAATGTATTTTAATATTTGTATTGTGTGTTTTTAATTCTGGCTGTTCACCGCCCCGAGTCCTTCGGGAGAGGGGGCGGTATAAAAATTAAATAAATAAATAAATAAATAAATAAATAAATAAATAAATAAATAAATAAATAAATAAATAAATAAATAAGACAACAATGTATTTCCTCTGTGGACAGAATTTAAAACTTGCATATAATGCAACTCTTTACTTGAACAAAACGGTTCAGCTGAAATCTGTAAATATGGGTCTGATTGCTGAAAAATGTAGAGGTGATACAGAAATATGATTTGCATTCTTTACTCTGGTTCTTTAATTTGTCTCTTTTATTGTATTTTTCCTGGTCTTGCTAATGTTCTGTGTTTAATATTCTGTATCTTGATATGGTCTACCAGGTAATCAACAATGTAATATTTTAGTATGTTTATGACAAAACAAGTTGAATGTATTGAAATCTAATAACTGATCCTAAATACAGCATTCTTCACTGCTTTTTCAGATCCGTTTCACTGCTTCAGAAGTTCTGAGTGATAAAAGTCAATTCCCTTTTTTCTACCACATGCTCCCCAAATTAGGGATTCTCTACCCAGGAATTGTCCAACTGCTAGTCCATTTCAGATGGACCTTGATTGGTCTCTTTGCTTCAAATTCAGAGCATGGAGAGAATTTCATGAGAACCTTGACTCCTACACTTGTCAAGAATGGAATTTGTATTCTTATATCACAACAATTGTCAACCACTACACCTACAGCAATGCTTAGGGATGCTATCTCTAAGTGGAGGCAAGTCAATGTCTTTGTTCACTTCGTAGAATATTATTTCCTTTGGGACAGAATTCATCTTTTCCATTCAACACTTAACAGTTTGCCAGAACCCATTGAAGGGAAAGTCTGGATAAATGCAGGCTTTGGGGAATTGCAAATAAGAAGACACCCATTTCTCAAATATGTCCATAGTGTTTGGAACTATGACTTTCAATGGAGAAAAAGGCCAAATGATGATTACTTTGATCAAGATCTCCTTGTGCAACCACAGTTTGGAGATCAATCACTTCACTGTTCTTTTTCAAAAGACATCATTTCTGTCAAAGGCCGGAGAAGATGCATTCAGAAATCACCACTGAAGACCGATGTGGAAAGAAACAAGATATGGAATGGATATAACCACCTTGTTTACACTTTGATTAATATTCTGGTCCATGCCTTGAATGCTGCATATTCCTCCATAATCAGGAGGAGAAAGAAAGAGGGAGAAGAGAAGCTGGTGACTCAAAGGCTGCAACCATGGCAGGTATGGGGTCCTGACAATGATCCATCAAAGTTACTTTCTCTGGAGAAGGAATACAAGGGAGAAAGGAAACCATCTCAACAGTGATGGGTTACCCCTGGTTTGCACCGGTTCTATTGAACCGGTAGTAAATCTGGCGGGAGGCTCTGCCCACCAACCACAGTGTCATCAAAATGCTTCTGCACATGCGCAGAAGAGTGTGCACATGCGTGAGCGAAGGAAGCCCCGGTGCGATCCGATAGTAAAGGTAAGTAGAACCCACTCCTGCATCTCAAACTTTTTGTGCTTCAAAGGGTCAACAAGTTTGGCCAAACTTGTGGATAATTTTCCAAAGTGCAGGTACCATGACATATATATTTTGATATTAAACAGTACTCATTTTATAATGCATGCATTTTTTAATTAAATTCCTATCTTTATTTAATTTGTGATTAGCATTTTAGAATTTTATGCCCATAAATTTGAAGGAGACCCTGAGACCATGTAGCGCCACACCTCTTCTTTACAAAAATCCCAGTTAAAGCTTCTTTAAGTGATGGCTGCTGGGTTTTTGCATTAAAACAACCAGTGAAGGGGAGATTAAATTTATCTGGTTCACTGGATAAGATCTAAAACTGCTCCTCTTTTTAGGATGTTTTTCATCTCCTTCAGCCAGAATCTCCTCTCTTGTGATAGAGCTCAGTTTCTCATTTTCCCATGTCCAACACTCTGGAATAACAGGAAGCTTCCATCTTTCAGTTAGTGGAAGAGTATTGTATCCTCCCTTTTCCAATCAAGTGGTTCTTTCAGTTGGAAAAGGTGCTTCCAGACTCCTTCTGATTTTCAGCCTTCAAAAAGCAACATGGCTGTTCTCCTCCTTGTCTTCCCTTAAGGCTAAGATCAACTCCTTTGATCTCTTCCTTGATTTCATTGCCTTTCCTTAAAGCTGATCCAGTATTTGTGCAATGGCTTCTCAAAAGTGTGATGCCTGCAAGGTGTCTTTCTCCTTGACTTAGTTTCTCTCCAAACCAGGACCTTCACTCCTGAGACTTTTATGGATACATTTGCCTTCTTTCCATGAGCATCACACTTCCAACTCACATTTGGTTTGCAATCTACTATTTTGAGATCATCTTCACAAATGTTCTTATCAAGTGTAGTTTCCATCATCCTTTCTCCAGTGCATCATTAATGACATTATCATCCAACTGCACACGATTATTATCCAATCATTAACACAATACTACTGATTTATTATAATCAGTGACCAGGATGCACACACACACACACACACACACACACACACACACACACACACACGAAAGCATACAAATGGAATCTTAATGAAATATCTATGTTAAAGCCACCATCCCTTTTCTCTTATATGTCATACTTCATTAAAGTCCTAGTTGCTACAAATCAATTATTTTTCTACTGGCTTTCATTTATGCATTTATCTATATCAGGAAATCATAAATATTTTTCTTGAAGTTTGGCATTTTTAAATAAATTCAACATTGTTTTGTCTATGAATTGGTATAAATATTTTATCCAAAAATCATGATTTGTCAACTCTACTTTTCTGTATTACAGAAAATATAGAATAGATGACCAAGGACTAATTACTATTTATAACTAGAAAGTTTTATAAAGAACATTGAAAATTATTGAGTACAATAGTACAACAATTTTTATCCACATCATCCAGCCATCACTTAACTAGATTCCTAATCACATAAAAAAAAAATGTTTTACTGAAATCCAGTTATATCACCAGCATTTCCATAATCTATTTAGGAAATATAATGATATGTGAGAATGATGTTTGGGACAGGTAGAAGAAATGCTGCCTATGGAAGGATCTGATAAGAGGATGGGAATATGCAGGTTCATAATGGGTAGAGAAAGAAAATCAGAAATGATTCTCTCTATTTTTCAGGCTGTAAAAAGAGTTGGTGTGAGAATTGGACTTTCAGACTTGCAAGTTTCTGTTAATGGAGCCTTACAGTACAGTGGAATTAGCTGATGTGGTTGTGTTTTATGTCTGCTCTACCTGGTAGAACATTAGCTTGGTAACTTTCTTCTTGACAAATCTGTGCTTTCTGGTAATCACCCTGTTGTTTTCAAGGGTCCCCAGCTGTATAATATTACAGAAAGAAAGTGAGAAAGGATTCTCCTAAATTTTCAGGCTGAAAAAAAGTTGATAGAATAGAGTAGAGTAGAGTAGAGTAGAGTAGAATAGAATAGAATAGAATAGAATAGAATAGAATAGAATAGAATAGAATAGAATAGAATAGAATAGAATAGAATAGAATAGAAGCTGGAAGGAACCTTGGAGGTCTTCTACTCCAACCCCTGCTTAGGCAGGAAACCCTATACCATTTTCAGACAAATGGTTGTCCAATCTGTTCATCAAAATTTTAAGTGTTGGAGCATTCATAAGTTCTGGAGGCAAGTTGTTCCATTGATTAATTGATCTCACTGTCAGGGAATTTCTCCTTAGTTCTAGGTTGCTTCTCTCCTTGGTTAGTTTCCATCCATTGCTTCTTCTCCTGCCCTCAGGTGCTTTGGAGAAAAGCTTGACTCCTTCTTTGTGGCAACCCCTGAAATATCAGAACACTTTGTACTTTCAGAATTGCAAAATTCTGTTATGGTAGCATTACAATAAAGTAGAATGAGCTCATCTAGCCATATTTCATTTCTAGATGACCTGGGAAAACATCAACCTCACAACTTTCTTCCTGATAAATCCATGCTTTCTGGTAATTACCCTCTTGTTATATGAATAATCTCTGCATTTGTTTGTTTGTTCAATTTATTTGTGACCCTTCTGATATTTTATCAATTTTATCAATTATTTATTTTATCAATATATTGTTTGTCAATATATCATTAACAAAATTTGCTAAGTCTTTCTTTTTCTCTTTTGAGGACAGTGATAGCACTTGTTCTCTCAACTCAGGATATTTGCAAGTGACACATCTTTAGTAGAAAGATTCACTTGTGAAAAGAACATGTGGAATAAGAAACCAAAGTTTCTCCTTTTAAGATTCTTGGATGTTTCATTCCAGCTTCATCCCTTTCTGAAGAAAAATGAATTTTGCAATCTTTCCCTGCTTAAACTGTACTTGGACCAAAATGGTGATATAGCAGCAGATCTGAACATTAGAAGCATGTTAGTTTTTTCCGGGGAAGATCCCATCAGTAAACATCTAGGCAGTTTTGAAAGACAAAGAACTATTATCAATCCAGATGCTCTTTCACAGCTAAAGTTGCTCAACAAGGTGGGTGAAATATTGGTGTCATTTCTCTGTTTTCCAAAGCCTTGAGACACATTTCAAGTGGCTAAGCCTATTCACCAAATACAATGACCTTCAATGAGAATTAAATGTGGGGAGTAGAACCCTTATAGTTTTCTTAAATGGCTTGGGAGGCTTCAGTGCAATTGGTAAGGTGTCCTTCAGATTAGTGGTGGAATTCAATTTTTTTTTTACTACCGGTGGGTGTGGATACTGCAAAATCTCCATTCCAACCCCACCTCTGGGGGAAGGATATTGCAAAATCTCCATTCCCACCCCACTCTGTGGCCAGCCAGAGGTGGTATTTGCAGGTTCTCTGAACTACTCAAAATTTCTGCTACCGGTTCTCCAGAGCCTATCAGAACCTGCTGAATTGCACCCCTGCTTCAGAAGCTGTAATATGGAACACTGTTTTAAATTGACTCAGTTGTGTCCAACATGGATGATGATTCTCTAGCACACAAATCATGGCTATTTTGTGTCCCCTGTGCAATCTGGTATCAAAACTGGTGAAAGGGGACATCAGGTGTTGTGGGTTTTAGTGCTGATAGCATCAACTTGTCTTGTTTCCTTGCCTAAGATAAGCAAAATACAATGAAAGCCTTTTGTCCAATGCCAAATTTCCCAATGCGGTGAAAGAGGCAAGAATAAGTCTAATCAAGACTGGACGTACTTCTTGTTGATACCATTGGGAAAATTTGCTCTGAATTCAGGTTTATCTTGCCATGGTTGGGTAGGTTTATAGTCTGTGATATTCATAAATAGTACATACATGGTCAGAGTTGTCCATAGTTGTCTGTCATGCCAAGGGGATAGAAGAATAGGTCTTCTGCTCCTGGGGAGAAAGTCCAAGGCTTTCCATTCATCTAAAATGATAATGACTCTTCTGATGTGCCCTGAGTGAGAAAACTAAAGCACTGAAACAAGGTTTGATTCAAAGAAAAGAAAAGAAAAGCCCTTCTTTGTTTTGGAAGGAATGAGGGACAATTTTTAAAAAAATGGTTTTTAGCTTATCACTTCATATAGAACATCCTTGAAAGCAATTGTTTATTTTCATTGTTAGACACCTTAAATCTCTCTGGAAATTAGGAGGCTCCAAATTTAACCAATAATAAATGTAGCTCTGTCTTTTCATGCCAATTGGTGTCACCTAATTGTAGTGTTTCATTAGAAAAGACCTTTTTTTGGATTGACTTTAGAAACATCTCTCTCTGTCATAGGGCTCATATTCACGCCCCATGTGATACAGCAAAAAATGCCTGACTAACCATTTTAGAGGAACACATTCTGAGGACTCACCTCCATCTCATCTCATTCCAGTTCTGGAAACTAGGCAGTCAGTTTAGTCTTAGTTCACCAGCATAGTGACCATATAAAATTATCAAGTAAGCATATCAATAAACAAAGAACAGATGCATTAAGTTAGACAGCCCTAATCTGTAATGAAGTTTTCCTTTATATCTTAATTGGGAAGTTTTCCTTTATACCTTAACTTTCAAGTAGGGCTGGCTTTGCAATGATACATGTAGTCCAGAAGAAACCTTTCCAGATCCATCTGGTCAGAAGTTTCTTTCTTCATCACAGTTTTATTCTATTTTGATAAATTTCATAAAATAAAAATTTCATAAACTTTTCACAATAAATTTCATTCTAAACATTCATATGACTAAAGCATCTTAATTTAAATTTGTGGGTACATGAAGAGAGGAGGAATGTATGCTAATATAACCATGTGGAGGAATCACTAGTTATTCCTCCATTGCTTCTCTCCAGAATTTATTAAGTAGAAATGCCCTTTCTTGCAATGTGGTAGAACAAAAGCAAAAGGGAGGAACTAAATGTAATATGCAATAGTTGTATCTCTTACAACATTGGGAGCTAAAGATTTCTTATTTACCTAAGTGAAGTCCAGCAACTACTTGACTAATGATCATGTTACCTCCATTTTTAATTGATGGTTAGTTCTAACATACTTCATTTGTCATTCCTTGTTTTTCTTCTTAGTCTCTGCCTCAGTCCAAATGTGTGGAAAATTGCCAGCCTGGATTTTTCAAGAGGGCTCGGAAAGGAGAGCCAGTTTGCTGCTATGACTGTGTTCCTTGTCCGGAAGGGACCATCTCCACTCAGGAAGGTGGGTGACACCACAAAAAAAGGTATTGGATTAAGCTAAAGCATTTTGATCAATGTGTGTGTGTGTATATATATAAATATATATAATACAAGTGTAAACATAATTATAAATACATGAAAAGAATACAAATAAAAGAAAACATTCGGACAGGGACGGTAGGCACGCTGGTGCGCTTATGCACGTCCCTTACAGACTACTTAGGAATGGGGTGAGGTCTACAGTAGACAGTCTAAGGTTAAAGTTTTGGGGATTTGGGGAAGAAACCACAGAGTCAGGCAGTGCATTCCAGGCGTTGACAACTCTGTTACTGAAGTTGTATTTTCTGCAGTCTAGTTTGGATCAGTTTACCATGAGTTTGTATCTATTGTGTGCTCTTGTATTGTTTTGAAGCTGATATTCATTGGCTGGTAGGACATTGTAGTAGATGATTTTATGTACTATGCTTAGGTCAGACCGAAGACGGAGAAGTTCTAAGTGGTTCTTCATTTTCAAGGTGCCCAATTTCCTCCATAATAGGAGGAATAAGAAAGAGATCTGGAAGGATGAGGTAGGAAGAGATAGAAGAACATGGTGGATTATGCATAGTTACTTGTGCCAGAGGAAATCTCTCTTTTCCTGCCAGTTTGGAACTGTCCTCCCATTTTTACTTTTCTTAGGAACATCTGAATTCTTTGAAATTGAGGAATGCATTCAGGTCAATGGCTTTTGCTCACCCAACCCAGTTTATATTACAGCCCAAAATATATTGTACATAAATCAATCAATCAATCAATCAATAAATCTTTATGTGGATCATGGAACTACATAAGCAAAAAGATGTAATTCAGAGAAATACACACAAAAGACTCACCAGTTATAACAATTGCAAAAAGGAATATAGTTGTGGTTCTAAAAGAAAAAAAAATCTTACTTCCATTATTGGAATTAAAAGGAACCAGATCTAATAGAAAGTAGGAAGAGAACTAATTAATTAATCAGTCTACCTAATATCTATTTATACAAATGTGGAACCCATTTAGTCTTTAAAATTATTACTAAATTTAGAAATTATGGTAATAGACTACTGCTTCTGATTTTTAGGCACTAAAATCATTGCAAAGATAGATAATAGATTTTTTTCTTTTCTTGAATTACTTCAGCAATTAATTTTCCTTAAAATATCTATTTAAAATTTTATTTATTTGTGAAATTTATTGGCCACCAATCTTACCACAGGGTACCAAATTTATATTGCTGGCATCCCACACAAAGGATCTCTTGGTGTCATCCAATTAAAACAACAATTAAACTAGATGACACGTTAAATACCATGATTACAGGAGGGAAATGCATCAAGATTTTACACAGGACACAACCAGCTCACAGGGCTCTGGTACCACACAATGCCCAGGCCTGTTGAAAGAATACAATTGAAAGGAATTTGAGGAAGCCTCAAGGATAGTGGCAATCTGACCTTGGGGGTAGTTAATGCCCTTTTCCCCCAGGAACGGTGGTCCCACCATTTGCTTTGAAGGATGCGATTATGCACCTCATTCTAAAGAGGCTCTCCACAGACCCAACCATCTTAGACAAGTTTTGTCCTGCATACAATATTTGTTGAGAGTTTGTTGAGAGCATGATTGTCATTCAGGTACAGTACTGGTGGCTGAGGTACAGTTCCAAGATGGCATTGGTTGCTTTCACAGATGATCTCTGATAAGAGTCCTGCAAACATTCTGACCCTTCTGGATTTCTTTTTTTTTTTTTTAATTTGATTTATATGCCGCCCTTCTCCGAAGACTCAGGGCGGCTTACAATGTGCTCAGCAATAGCCTTCATCCTTTTGTATATTTATACAAAGTCAGCTTATTGCCCCCACAACTGGGTCCTCATTTCACCTACCTTAGAAAGGATGGAAGGCTGAGTCAACCTTGAGCCTTGGCGAGATTCGAACCCTGCAGTAATTGCAGGCAGCTGGTCTTAATAAGCTTAATAACAGGGTGCTTTAAACCCCTGTACCACCAAGGCTCTCAGTAGCTTTTGATAATATAAATCATTATATCCTTCTGAACTGGTTTCAGGGTTTGAGAGTGGAGGTGGGGTTTTCCAAAGGTTTTCCTTTATTCATGGTTGCTTTCAGTTGATGGGTTCTTAGGGAATAGAGGAGAAAACCTAGGCCCTGCAATGGGGCATCTCTCAGGACTGGAGTCTCTCCTTTCTTCTTTATCTTTTACATGAAATTGCTAGGTGAGGTCATTTGCTGCCATGGGCTTGGTATCAAAGTACACCACCCATGGCTTGTTAGATGGTAGTATTGTGATGCTGAATATGACATCCATAGAAGAGCTTCCTTGAAAGGTGAAAAGAGATATAAAAGAACTTTCTGTTTTCTCAGATACTGAAAAATGCACCAAGTGCCCAGATGATCAATATTCAACCGGGAGCAGAGTCCAATGTATCCCAAAAAGAATAACCTTCCTCTCCTATGAAGAACATCTGGGCATTATCCTGGTGTCCATTGCCCTACTCTTCTTCCTATCCACAGGATTCATTTTATTCATATTCATTAAATACCTTGAAACTCCCATTGTCAAAGCCAACAACCAGGACCTCTCTTACATCCTCCTGGTCTCCCTCTTGCTTTGCTTCTTGTCCTCCTTTTTCTTCATTGGACGACCAAGGAAGGCCACCTGCCTTCTCCGACAAACTGTGTTCAGTATTGTCTTCTCAATAGCTGTGTCATCTGTGTTGGCCAAAACTATCACAGTGGTGCTGGCATTCTTAGCCTCAAAACCAGGGAACAAAGTGAGAAGATGGTTGGGGAAGTGCTTGGCCAACTCTATCATCTTTTCTGGTTCTGCTGGACAAATTTTCATCTGTGCCTCATGGCTGGGAATTTCTCCCCCATTCCCTGACTCTGACTTCCACTCCCAGCCTGGAGAGATCATCCTTCAATGCAACGAAGGCTCTGTCACCATGTTTTATGTTGTCCTTGGCTATATGTGTTTCCTAGTTGCCATTTGCTTCACTGTAGCTTTCCTGGCCAGGAATCTGCCTGGGGCCTTCAATGAAGCCAAGCTGATCACCTTCAGCATGCTGGTCTTCTGTAGTGTTTGGATCTCCTTCCTGCCCACCTATCTGAGCACCAAAGGAAAGTCCATGGTGATTGTTCAGGTCTTCTCCATCTTGGCCTCCAGTGCTGGACTGCTGGGCTTCATCTTCTTCCCCAAATGCTACATTATAATCCTGAGGCCAGATCTAAACACTAAGGAAAGTCTAATGATAAAAGTAGGGAAATGACTCTGATATTGTTTCTTAGGCATGTAACATTTAATTTTTTCATTGCAATTGTTGGGCTTTTGTATTCTTCCTTTGCATTAATGTGACAATTAAGGTTATTTAAAACTGAAGGAAATAAACATATAAAGACTGTAAGATTAATGAAATTAAATTCCAACATAATCATCAAACAATAAAATAAACAATTAATAATTAAAGTTGTCATGCAGCCAAAGATGAACAAGCTAAGAAATAATAGTTATATTAAGTAAAAACAGCTGAATAGAAGAGAGAAGTCTTCCCAAAGAGAGAGGGAAGGAGTCTTTTGCCTGAGGTGAATATGAAACTCTAAATCTGTGTGAACATGGACACTTTCTCTCTACTGTATGTGACTTTTTCTTGAAAGTAGATGTGAGCAGTGGAAACTGGGTATCAAAATCATGCAGATGACTCCTCATCCAACACTCTGGTTGCCTACATTAGTTATTTCTGGAGGTGTTAGGTGAATTACAGATCTTATGGGACCTCAGAATTCCATGACTCTCTGTGGAGTCACAATTATCCTAATGTTCTGTCCCCCGTCCTCACACAGACAAATGCAATATCAAACACACCTGCCAATAATTTATTGTATAAACAGACCAGAATTCCTGGCAGATGAGGGTTCTGGCAGCTAACTGTAAAATGCCTGCCCAGTCCAATTAGTACTCCCAAAAAGCAGGAGAGGCCTTATCTGCAGTCCGTTTCCAGAGCGACAAATTATCCACAAGAATTTAGTCCAAAATATATCTGAGCCGAAGTGTAGGATTCACGATGTGACTGTGTAGAATTTAAACTTTTGTCTGTCACAAAGCCTGCCGAGCAATCATGCCCCCTTTTATCCCTTGTGGGGTGTGGCTCAGTGACTCAGCTCAATCCCTGGCCCTCCCATGCCTCTTCCTTTGCTGTGCACGCTTCTCTCTCTGACGCTGCCTGGGATCAAGCCAGGATTCATCATTATCACTCTCTATCAATGGGTGCTCCAAAATGCCTTCCTCCTGGCCCATCCCAGGCTGTTCCTCCTGGCGTTCGGATGGAACCTGAGGCATTGCCAGAGAGGAGGGTCCTGGAGAGGGAAGCCTTGTCAGTTCCTCCCCCTCACCTTCTGAGTCCTCTTCCTAAATGAGGACAGGCTCGGGAGTCGGAGTCACAACACCTAACATCCTTTCTGAACATGTCCAAAAAGCAGTGCCCCTGCTTCAAAACAGCACCTGGAAAGACCCAGAGAAGGAAATGGAAAACAGCTATGAATCCAACTGGTCTATTATCCAAATAAGGCATAGAATCCTCTTGTCCCCAAATCAGAAGCTTTCAGCATTCTGCTATGTGAATGGGAAAATAATCCCATTTTCAATAGATAGAAAATGGCAGGAGGGCATTTTCCCTGAGACTTCAATGTCTAGACTTAACTAGGGAGCTTCAGGAAGAATCCACCTTCTCTGGAAGCTACCCAGAGACCATCTGTGTTTACCACACCCAATTCCAGGAAATTTTTAGAAATGCAGATTTCAGGCATATGGGAGGCTATTTGCGATAGATGATAGATAGATAAGTTGATAGACAGACAGACAGACAGATGATAGATAGATAGATAGATAGATAGATAGATAGATAGATAGATAGATAGATAGATAGATAGAGTGGTGAAATCCTCCCGGTTCTATCCGGCTCACCGAACTGGTAGTGCAGGCAGCGGGAAGGTTCTGTGCATGCACAGAAGAGGGGCGCATATGTGTAGTGCATGTGCACTCCCACATGCTCCCGTTCCTGAACTGGTAGCGAAGATAAGTGGATTTCATCGCTGGATAGATAGGTAGGTAGGTAGGTAGGTAGGTAGATAGATAAATAGATAGATAGACAGATATTCTTTTTTTTTTTGAACCACTGATAAGTAGATGTTACAGACTCAATACTTCAAAAGGATTGGAAACTTGAACAGGTTTTCTCTCTACAGTGGTTGAAGAGAGATTTTCATTTCACAAAAGGAAAGCTTACACATTTTTTCAAAAAAGGAATTATAAATTATAAATGCTTTCAACTAATACCAAAATTAATCTTAATACTAAAACTGTTTTCTATTCCAGCTCCCTATTTTCTATAAGCTCTTCATCCAGACTACAGTCCTGTGATAAAGAAAGTACACCGTCTTTTGAGTTCTCTTCACACCTGGCTTCTCCATGTTGGCTTTCTTTTTGTAAAATGAATGATGGCATGGTGTAATACGTCATGTATATGCCTTGAAAGAGGTAGTGGTGAGGCCCCTCCTCAAGAAGCCTTTCCTGGACCGGCTGAATTAGCTAACTACCATCCGGTCTCCAACCTTCGTTTTGTGGTGAAGGTTGTTGAGAGTCTGGTGGCACGACAGCTTCCCCAGCACCTGGATGAAGCTATCTATCTGGACCCATACCAGTCGGGCTTCAGGCAGGGGTACCGCACAGAAACGGCATTGGTCGCATTGGCGGATGATCTCTGGAAGGCTTGGGACAGGGGTTGCTCCTCTGTCCTGGTCCTATTAGATCTCTCAGCGGCTTTTGATACCATCGACCATGGTATCATGTTGCAGCGGTTGAGGGGGTTAGGAATAGGGGGCACCATACTATGGTGATTCTCCTCCTTCCTCTCCGACCGCTCACAGTTTGTGTTGGCAGGGGGACAGAGGTCGACCTCGAGGCACTTCACCTGGGGGCCTCTCTTACCATTTTCATGCAGCTTCCCCATTTCAGCATTAAGCCATAGCACATGGGTTTATCCTAATTGAAATAGGTTGGAACCAGTGGTGAAATCCATTTTTTTTACTACCGGTTCTGTGGGCGTGGCTTGGTGGGCATGGCAGGGGAAGGATACTGCAAAATCTCCATTCCCACCCCACTCCTGGGGGAAGGATACTGCAAAATCTCCATTCCCAGCCCACTCTGGAGCAAGCCAAAGATTGTATTTGCTGGTTCTCCAAAATAGTCAAAAATTCCGCTACTGGTTCTCCAGAACCTGTCAGAGCTTGCTGAATAGCACCCCTGCTTTTACTTACTTAATACTTCTTCTTTCTCCTATTTTCCCTAAAACAACAATTCTGTGAGGTGGATTGGGCTGAGAGGGTGTGACTGGCTCAGCTGGTTTTTCATGCCTAAGGCAGGACTAGAACTCACAGACTCCTGGTTCCTAGGCCAGCGCCTCCAGCACTAGCCTAAACTAGCTCTCTGTGAGATTTTAACCTCCAATTAATTATTTGAAGTGCTTATGACAACCAAAAGATGTACCTATTTCTAAATGGAAAATGGTTGAATGAATTGAATTCTTATACCTCCTTTCCATTTCATCTAATAATAATAAAAAAAATTGTTAAAGAGTATTCCATCAAAATAATTCAATCCAAGAGGCACTGCATGCCTGCAGGGAGATGTGATTCCACTGAACTGAAAGGAGCCCCAAAACAATCTGTCCATTGCAACAAACTGATATTCATATCCTGCCATACCTTATCACATTTCAACCACCCTGAAACAAAAAAGAGATCTGAGGGCAGCCTCCTAAGTGCATGTAACAGTCAGTCCTCCTGTTTCCCCCCAGAATACAGATACAGATTAAAAGTGTTGGGAGAGACCTTATAGGTCAGTGATGGCTAACCTTTTTGCCACTGCATGCCAAAAGTGGGGGGAGGGTGTCACTCATGCGCATGCCCACACCCATAATTCTATGAGCCCCGCCCCCTGTGCATGTGTGTGCAACCATCACCCCTGCGCTCCCCCCACTTGTGGCATGCAATGGTAAGGTAGGCCTGTTTTTTGCTCTCCCCCAGGCTCCAGAGCCTTTCTAGGAGGCTGGGGAGGGCAAAAATGGCCTTCCCTACTCCCCCAGAGGCCCTCCGGAGGCTGGAAACATCCTTTTTCCTGATTTCCATTGGGCCCAAAAGGCCCGAAAATCAGTTGGATGGCGCACATATGCATGCCGGAGCTGAGCTCACGTGCCCACTGATATGGCTCTGCATGCCACCTGTGGCACACGTGCCATAGGTTCGGCATCATGTTTATAGGTCATCTAGTCCAACCCCCTGCTCAAGCAGGAAATCCTGCACCATTTCTGACAAATGGCATTCTGGTTTTTTTTTTTTTTTTCAATGTCTCAAGTGATGAAGCTCCCATAACTTCCAAAGGCAACTTCTGTTACATTGGTTGATTGTTCTCACTGTCAGAAAGTTCATCCTCATTTCCAGGTTGAATCTCTCCTTGGTCAGTTTCCATCCATTATTCCTTGTCTGGCCTTCAGGTGGTTTGGAAAACAGCTTGACCCCCTCCTCTCTGTGGTAGCCCCTCAAATATTGGAACACTGCTATCATGTCTCCCCTGGTCCTTTTCTTCACTAGACTAGCCGTGCCCAGTTCCTGTAACCGTTCTTCATCTGTTTTAGTCTCCAGTCCCCTAATCATCCTGGTTGCTCTTCTCGGCACTTTTTCTAGAATCTCAACATCTTTTTTATAGTGTGGTGACCAAAACTGGATGCAGTATTCTAGGTGTGGTCTTACTAGGGCTTTATAGAGTGGTATTAGTACCTCCCTTGATCTTGATTGCATCCCTCTGTTAATGCAATTTAGGATTGCATTGACTTTTTTATCTGCCACTGCACACTGCTGGCTCATAATTAGCTGGTTGTCCACTAAGACTCCAAAATCTCTCTCACAGTCACAGCTATTAAGGGAACTCTTATGGGGCAAAACCACAAGCCAGGTTGGCGTATTTTCAATCAAGAAGAGGTTTGCTCTTCTCTGGGCACAAGCCAGCTTCCCTGAGACATGGCAGGAAATATCATGGATGAGCTTGGCCTTGTTATGCATCATCCTGGCATTCAAAAGCAACAGCCAGAATTCAGAGCCACAAAAGATCTTGCAGTCAGGTACTGAGAGTAGAAACTGAGCTCCATAAAATAGGAATAGATTCAAAAGCTTCCCTCATCATCGGGGTGATCCTGCTATCCCCTGTAACTCAACCCCCCAGTTCTCCCTTTCATGCTAAGGTATAGCATAGCAGTGTTCCAATATTCGAGGGGTGCCACAAAGAAAAGGGGGTTAACCTATTTTCCAAAGCACCAGAAGGCAAGATGAGAAGCAATGGATGGAAAGTAATCAAGGAGAGAAGCAACCTAGAAATAAGGAGAAATTTCCTGACGGTGAGAACAATTAATTGGTGGAACAACTTGCTTTCATAAGCTGTAGGTGCTCCATCACCTGATTGGACAGCCCTTTGTCCAGAATGATATGGGGTCTCCTGCTTGAGCAGAGGTTGAACTAAAAGACCTACAAGGTCTCTTTGAACTTTGTTATACTTTTATTCCTTTATTCTGTATGCATTATTAATGTACCAAATTCCATAACTCTGGTTGAACTTACTCAGCAGTGTCTGGAGAAAATATACCATGTTGAAGGACAGCAGGAATCAACAACAGTGCCAGCACTCTTTTATGTGGGATGAAAAATACAAAACACATTCATATTTTAAAAGACACACAATAAGAAACTCATTACTACAAATCTGGCTTAAAATTAAAAAAACAGCATTATATGAAGATACCAAATTGGTTATTGCCGGTAGAATCAATTAGACACCCAAATCTAACAGATAAGACAAAAATAATTAGATATAAAGATATAATTTATAAATTTTAAGGGGTGGGAGGGTTGTATGGGTTTGGGGGTTAAGCCACGGGGGGAGGGGTCTGGCCCAGCTGTTAGTGGGGCCACGGAGGGTGCGGATTCCGGGGATAAGGGGGACATTAGAGTCCATTCTGTCGAGGGCTTTTCTATCAATGTGTTGAGTGGGAGGGGCAGATATGGCGGGAGCAGGGGGCCGCATCATGTGGTGGGGGCGCGCACTCGCTATCTTCGAGCGGTGGCACGCCCCGGTCCCCATAGCCCTTCTCGTATCCCAGGCTGTTCAGACTCTCAGGGCCCGAGCCTTCGGCTGCTGTCGTGCAATGCCAGGTCCGTGGTAAATAAAGCCCCCCTCATTTGCGATCTTATTCAGGAGGGGGGAGCGGACCTGGCAGGTATTACGGAGACTTGGTTGGGCCATGAGGGGGGGGTTCCCCTCGTGGATATGTGCCCACCAGGTTTTCGAGCATTCCATCAGCCGAGAGCTCAGGGCAGGGGTGGGGGGGGTGGCGGTTATTATAAAGGAAAGTCTTGATCTGAGGGAGACCACTGTTCCACAGATAGCCGGATGTGAGTCCCTTTTTGTGAGATGGGGTCGTGGAGTACAGATGGGCTTGTTGATCACGTACCTGGCTCCCTGCCGCGTGGCAATGGCCCTGCTCGAGCTGCTCAACGTCATAGCTGAGGTGGCGGTTGGTACCCCCAGACTTCTAGTCATGGGGGATTTCAATCTGCCATCTGTCGGCGAAACGTCTGAGGTGGCTCGGGAGTTCATGGCTTCCATGACGGCCATGGACCTTACTCAGTTAATTCATGACCCCACTCACACGGGTGGACACACTCTGGACTTAGTTTTTGTCTCTGGTCAGTGGTCGAGTGGCCTTGATACAGGGGATATAGTCATCGAACCCTTGTCATGGTCTGACCACTCGCTCCTTCGACTGGACTTTCTAACTGCTGCACCCCGCCACAGGGAGGCGGGACCGACCAGGTGGTTCCGCCCCAGGCGCCTGAGGGACCCTGATAGGTTCCAGATGGAACTTGGGCCATTTCCTGAGACTCTGGCTCATGACTCGGCTGAGGACCTGGTGGCCGCCTGGGATAGTGCGGCTGCCGGGGCCTTGGACCGTGTCGTGCCTTTGCGGCCTCTGACCCGGCACCGAACTCACCTAGCTCCTTGGTTCTCCAAGGAGCTTAGGGAGATGAAGCGCCGGAAAAGACGCCTGGAGAGTAGTTGGAGGACCAGCCGCTCCGAATCCGACCGAACACTGGTGAGGTCTCATATTAAGACCTACCTAGTGGCAATAAAAGCGGCAAAATCTAGCTATTTTGCCGCTCTTATCGTGTCATCAGATAATCGCCCGGCCACCCTGTTTAGGGTGACCCGCTCCCTCCTCCATCTGGAAGCGCGGGATGACCCCTTGCAGGGCCGAGCTGAGGACTTTGTGCAATATCTGTATGACAAAATCGCTCAGATTCGGGAAGGGCTGGCCTCTGACTGGGTATGTCCGGACGGGATGACTGAGGCAGGTCTTGAGAGTGTTATCTGGGGGGAGTTCGATCCTGTGGCTCCCGAGGACATGGACAGGGTCCTGGGATGGCTGAACGCGACCACATGTTTATTGGACCCGTGTCCCTCCTGGTTGGTACTGGCTTCCCAGGAGGTGACACGAGGCTGGCTCCAGAAGATTGTTAACGCTTCTTTGAGTGAGGGGGTCCTGCCGGCCGCTTTGAAAGAAGCGGTTGTGAGGCCCCTCCTCAAGAAGCCCTCTCTGGATCCGGCTGTTTTGGCTAACTATCGTCCAGTCTCCAACCTTCGCTTCGTTGCGAAGGTTGTTGAGAGTGTGGTGGCGCAACAGCTTCCCCGGTACCTGGATGAAACTGTCTATCTAGACCCGCTCCAGTCCGGCTTCCGGCCTGGGCACAGCACGGAAACGGCATTGGTCGCGTTGGTGGATGATCTCTGGAGGGCTCAGGATAGGGGTTGCTCCTCTATCCTGGTCCTGTTAGACCTCTCAGCAGCTTTTGAAACCATCGACCATGGTATCATGTTGCACCGGTTGGCGGGGTTGGGGTGGGGGGCACCGTTCTGCGGTGGTTCTCCTCCTACCTCTCTGACCGGTCGCAATCTGTGTTGACGGGGGGGCAGCGGTCGACCCCGAGGCACCTTGCTTGTGGGGTGCCACAAGGGTCGGTCCTCTCGCCCCTTCTGTTCAACATTTATGTAAAGCCGCTGGGTGAGATCATCCGTGGCTTCGGGGTGGAGTTCCATCAGTATGCTGATGACACCCAGCTGTACATCTCCACCCCAGGCCACCCCAACGATGCCCTTGAAGTGATGTCCCAGTGCCTGGAGGCCGTGCGGGCCTGGATGGGGAGAAACAGGCTCCGACTCAACCCCTCCAAGACCGAGTGGCTGTGGCTTCCAGCGTCCCGATATAGCCAGCTGACGCCATTGCTGGCTATTGGGGGCGAATCACTCGCCCCCATGGAGAGGGCTCGCAACTTGGGCGTCCTCCTGGATGCACGGCTTTCTCTAGAAGATCATTTGACGGCCGTGGCCAGGGGGGCTTTTTATCAGGTTCGCCTGATACGCCAGTTGCGCCCCTTTCTAGATCGGGACTCTCTATGCACAGTCACTCAGGCACTAGTCACTTCCCGCCTGGACTACTGCAACGCTCTCTACATGGGGCTCCCCCTGGGGTGCACCCGGAGGCTCCAGCTGGTCCAGAACGCGGCCGCGTGGGGGATTATGGGGGCGACGAGGCGCTCCCATGTGACACCTCTCCTGCGCGAGCTGCACTGGCTCCCGGTGGTCTTCTGGGCGCGCTTCAAGGTGTTGGTGACCACCTTTAAAGCGCTCCATGGCTTAGGGCCGGGGTACTTACGAGACCGCCTACTGCCACCAATAGCCTCCCACCGGCCAGTACGCTCGCACAGAGTGGGCCTCCTCAGGGTGCCGTCCGCCAGACAATGTCGGCTGGCGACCCCCAGGGGGAGAGCCTTCTCTGTGACAGCGCCCACCCTCTGGAATAACCTTCCCCCAGAGTTACGTATAATAACAGACCTCTGGATTTTTCGCCAGGCCCTGAAAACCTATTTATTTCAACTAGCTGGGCTGGCTTGAGCTAAATTTTAAATTGATTTTAAATTGGGTTGTTTTAATTTACGGCCAGAATATTTAATTATTTTAATACTGTTTTTTAAATTTTGTATGCTTTGTTTTTACTTAGGCTGTGCACCGCCCTGAGTCCTAATTGGAGAAGGGCGGTATAGAAATTTAAACAAATAAAATAATAAATAAATAATTGACTATCAAGGCAAATTAAAGACAAAACAACAATTGGAGACAGACTTACATTGAGAAATAGACTGGTGGACTTACACTCAAATACAATCTAAATACAGAGAACCTATAAAAACATATGAAATTCATAACCAAAAACAAGAAATCGATAAAATTATATTAGACTCAGAAAACAAATTAATTAGTAGAATCTATAAATTTCTTCTACGCTATAAAATGGAAGAAGAGACAGTCAAAGAAACAATGATTAAATGGGCTCAAAACATCAAGCATACAATACCTTTGGAAAAATGGGAAAAGCTCTGGCAGGTAAACATAAAATTAATGAAAGCAGCGGCATACAAGGAAAACCAACTGAAAATGTTTTATAAGTGGCACATGTCTCCAACCAGACTGGCAAAAATACAGCCTAAAAATAGCCCGATTTGCTGGAAGTGTAAAAAGACACAAGGAACCTTCTATCATTTATGGTGGACATGCCCGGCAGCAAAGAAATTTTGGTCTAACATTAAAAAATGGTTGGAACAAATAACAGAAACACAGATAGAAAAAGAACTAGAAACATTTTTATTAGGAATTTTTTAATAAATCATATCCTAAAGATATCAAATATCTCACAATTCATATCGTAACAGCTGCAAGAATAATTTACGCAAAAAATTGGAAGCAAGAAAGAACACCAAATGAAACAGAATTAATAGAAAATTTTTTAGATGTGCTGAAATGGATAGGTTAACCAAAGAAATACAAGAAAGAGAAGAATCAGATTACTGCAAAATATGGAATAATTGGTATAATTGGTTAAAAATGAGAAATAAACAAAAAAATATAGGGGGAAATATTACCGATTTAAAAAAAAAATGTTATTAGATTAAGGAGAGGTGAAGAAATATATTATAAGTAGAATGTCACTTTGAAAAAATGCTTAAGAAGGAAACATAATCTTTTTCTTTATATGTTGTATAAATGTTTGTTGTGTATATGTTATGTTATGGTTTTTTTTTAATATTTATACTCAAATAAAAATTTAATTTAAATAAGAAGTCAACAACAATACTGTGTCTTCCTCCAGCATCATTTTCTGGACATATCCTGACAGGACAGATCATAATCACTGCAAAACACTGCCCTCGAGGGTGTATCTGTAAAGTTTCACTAACATGCTGTACTCCAGCTTCCTTTCTGCAAATGGAGCCAAGGAAGAAGTTGAGGATCCCCAGAGGAAAAGCTGCTTCTCACTGTAATTATCACCATCCTACTCTTTGACATGTATTTATCCTGCCTTTGATGTAAAAAAAATCAGACTGAAGCATCAGAAAAGGATAAATGTTTCAGGTCACTCTCTGTGATGTATGAATTTTAGGACAGGCAGGGGCTGTGCTGTGAAGTGTACCCTTCTTTCCTTCCCAGGTGAAGCTTGGTTGGTCTCTGTTTCAACCAGGAAAAGCACTGGCTCTTGTGAGAAGGCTTTTGATTCTTCAACTCTTGTTTTCAAACAGGAAGGGAATTGATTCAGTCCTATGAATTATGAACCTCCTGCTTCTGTTTCTGATGCTACTGTTGTTCCAGCCAACCTCTGGGAAGCTTAGAGTGAAATGTCCACTGACTCTGGAACACCAGGATGGAAAAAGACCATGGAGCTATTACAGACCAGGAGACCATCTCATTAGTATAGTCACCACTGCAACACAAATATCTCCTATAATGTTCCCTTTCAATGCAGCTCCTTCCAGTCAGTCTCACTCGTAAGTCATTCAGGATAATGGAGTTGCATTCCCTCCATTTATAATTCCTTTGTTTTGTTCTCCTTATTAAACTTGCTCTTTATACTGCAACACATGGTCTGTCTAATTTCTTGATTCATTTTTGATTTCCATGCTTTGTCTTATTTAGGGGAAGAGATTCAAATCCAAAGATGGTACAGAAAAAAAAATCTGAAAGAAGTCCTCATTATTTTCCTTTCCCCATTCCGATTTGAATTCATGACTTGAATACTGACTTTTGTTTAAATTAGTGATTATTATAGTTTTCCTCTGACCAGTTCATTTCAAATGTAACTATTCTTTGACATTTACTTCCTGATCCTTATAGAAATACAGGATGATTTATTTTTAGAATTGGCTTCTGAGTCACTTTTGAAACATCCTCTTCCTTTTATGGTGGTTCTACTTTAACTATTCTATTATTTCAAAATCTAGTTACTGGACAGGAGTTTATCTATTGTACATTCAAAAGTGCTGTGCTTTATTTCCATTAGTCAAGAAAAATGCTAAAAAAGATATAAAATATATTTTGCTATTGATAAGGATGGTGATGATAAAATGAACATTTTTTTACAGTAAAGTATCTTCTGATCAGTCTAAACTCCTACGCTTGATTTTCGCTATTCAATTGGTCAATAAGAATTCCCAGCTCCTGCGCAATCTCACACTTGGCTACAACATCCATGACAACTATTTGAGCTCCATTGGCACTTCAGATGCCTTGCTGGACATGCTCTCTACTGGAGAAGCCAATGTTCCCAACTACAGCTGTGGAAGGAAGGATAATCCTTTGGCTTTTTATGATGGAACTGACAGGGACATCTCCATCCAGATGTCAAGATTAGCAGGCCCCTACAAAGTCCCACAGGTCTGTATGTGTGCCTCTCTATCTAGGGAAGTGAGTGAATTGGTAGGACATATAAGCGATAAATCCAACCATATCTATTCTATGGAGTTCAAGAGGTGCTTTTCTCCATGATCACTCTAGTTATGTTGTCTATTGATGAGGTTGACATTGGGGAAGGGGAACACGTAAAAGCAGTCACATCATCTCATGACACCATCCCCATTGCTTTGGGGCTTCTGCTGCACACTTGTGAAGGTAAGGAAAGGCTCTGTGTCCAATCAAAGGGTCTTCTGTACAAAAGAATCACTGATAGAAAGCTCTTGTTTTGTACATCATCTTAGCCAAACTAATGATATTTTCAATGATATACAAATACCAGATTCATGAAAAGAATCCCAATGCCTTATCTTAGTTTGTGAGAGATATAATACATATAAGACAAACTCTGCCTAAAATCTGGAGTTTGATCCTGACAGGACTCAAGGTTGATTCAACCTTCCATCCTTTCAAGGTTGGTGAAATGAGGGCACAGATTTTTTTTTTTGGGGGGGGGCAATAGGTTGACGTGTAAACCATCCAGAGAGTCCTGTAAAGCATTACGAGGTGGTGCAGGTGGAACAATCTGGAGCTGAACACACTTAAAACTGTAGAGATGAAAGTTTATTTTAGGAGGATCCCTCTATTCTACCATTAATTAATTATTAATTAATTTATCCACTGTTCCTGTGAGTATACCATCCAACTCTGTTTTTTCTAAGTGAAAACCATATAATTAAGCATCTTTTTCATATCTTGTTTGTATCTGCATGTACGTATACCAATTCATCTCAATCCCCTGTTCTTCCAACTTTCGTTTCCCTTTCAAGTCCCCCTTATCTGTTAATCCTTGTATCTAACAATATTTCCAACTTTAAAAACATTTGGGTGTATCAAAGTTTCCATTGTTGATAACCATATCAGTATTTTCAGATAATATTTATCTCCGACCTTCTCCCATACCAATAACAATGCATCCCTTATATAATGTCTATGAAAGTACGTATGTATCTTATGTCTACCATACCATAAAAATGCATGCCATCCCAATTGTAAATCATGACCTTCCAGTATTTATAGTCTTGTATTTCTTAATTCAACCCATTCCTTCATCCAAGTCAATGCTGCTGCCTGGTAATACAATTCCCAATTCGGTAACCCAAATCCTCCACGTAATATCGTGTCCTGAAGCATTTTTATGCTTATTCTTGCTTTTTTCCCTTGCCATATAAATTTCCTTATTATTTTATTAAGCTGTTGAAAATAAGTCTTTTCAATTTTTATCGGTACTGTCTGAAATGTGAATAATAATCTTGGTAATATATTCATCTTTATTATTGCAATCCTTCCCATTAGTGGCAATTGAAGGTTCTTCCACTTCTCCAAGTCTTTCTCAATTTGTTGTTTTAATCTATAATAATTATCCTCTTTTATCATTACACATCTTGAAGTTAGATAGACTCCTAAGTATTTAACTTTTTTCACCACTTGTATATCTAAATTTTCTTCTATCTCTCTTTTGTGTTTTTCTGTAATATTTTTCACCAGAATTTTAGTTTTGTCTTTATTTAATTTTAGACCAGATACCTTTCCATAATTCTCTATTTTTTCTAGTAATTTGGGACCTGTTGTTTGTGGTTCCTCTAAGATGTTAGTTCCTCTAAGACTAAGTCATCTGCAAAAGCTTGCAGTTTATACTCTTCTTTTTTGATTTTCATCCCTTTTATCTCTTCATTTCGCCTAATATTTCTATTTAAAACTTCTAAGGTCAAAATAAACAGCAATGGTGATAGAGGACATCCTTGTCAAGTGCCCTTCATAATACTAATATTTTCTGTCATTTCTCCATTCATCATTATCTTAGCAGATTGTCTGTCATAAATAGTTTTTATAGTGTTTATAAATCTATCCCCATTATTGCCATTATTGAAATCGGTCTATAGTTTTTGATCAATTGTATGTCTCTTTAGGTATAAGTGTTACATAAGCTTCCCTCCATGAGTCTGGCATTCTTGCCTTCATTATTAATTCATTAAATACTTCCAACATTACATTACTCATCTCTTCTTGTAGTGTTTTATATAGTTCAGCTGGTAACCCATCAGGTCCTGGTGCTTTCCCAATTTTTTGTCCTTTCATCGCTTCTGTTAATTCCATCATTGTTATTCTGTCTTCTAACATTCCCTTATATTGTTCTGGTATTTTAGGTACATCTGATTTTTCCAAATATTTTATTATCTCTTTCTCTGAGATCTTTTCTTGGGAATAGAGTATTCCATGATATTTTTGAATTACTATCTTCTTTTCTTTATTTCTATAGTGTAATTTCCCCTCTTTATCTTGTAAGTATTTTATTATTTTCTTCTCCTTCTCTTTTTTTTAATTTATACGCTAACCACCTTCCTGGTTTGTTTGCATTTTCAAAAAAAAATCTGTTTAGATGCTCTTAATTTATTTGCTAATGATTCCTGTTCATTTAAATTTATTTCATGTTTTTTCAGTTCCATCAGCTTCTTATTTTTTTTATTTTGGATATCTTTTTGGAATTCTTTCTCTAGGTTCTTATACTCCTCTTCCAATCTTATCTGTTTTTGCCTTTTCTTTTTATCCTTTCTTCCCAAATACATTATTGTCAAACCTCTAATATAATGCTTTCATCATATCCCATATGTTCTGAAGTGATGTATCTTCTTTCTTATTTATTTTAAAGAAAAATTCTAATTCTTTTTCCATAAACTGCTGAAAGTCCTTTTCATTTAATATTGTTGCATTCAAAGTCTATTTTGTCTTTTTCTTCTTTCCTTTCCATATTATTGTCATTAGGCTATGGTCTGCCCAAATATTTGAACCAATATTTACTTCTTGTATATTATCTATAAATTCTGTTGACATCTATATCATGTCTATCCTTGACCACAATAAATGTCTATTTGAATAAAAAGTATATTGGTTTTCTTTCAAGTGTTTTTTTCTCCAAATATCTTAAATACTCAACTCTTCTATCATTGTAAAAAAAGATTTTGACAATATTCTTCTGGAATTTTTATTTGTCTTCATTGTTTTATAGTCCAGATCCACATTTGTTACAGCATTAAAATCTCCCATTATACATACAAATTCATAGTCCAATTTTAACATTTTTCTGTGTAATCTATAAAATTCTTCCTAAATTAGGAGTTCTAAAATAGAACTCCTAACTTTGGATATTATAATAATTTTAAATGTTGTTTTCTAATATGTACTTCTTGTAGGCATATAATGTCCATCTTCAAGCTACTTAATTTAGATAAAGTTCTGTTTCATTTTATTGCCACATTCAGTCCATTTACATTTAAAGTTATTGCTTTAATTTCTTCTTTCATGTTTTACTTGTTACTAGTTTTTGACTTCATTGCCCTTGTCTCTCTTTGTTCCATTGGATCTTTAGATCTCGCTCCTTCTCTTAGGGCTTTTTCTTCCTTTGCTTTTTCATCTTTGTCTTTCTCTTCATCATTTTGCTTTGTCTCTCCTATAGCTCCCAAGTCTTCTTCTAGTGGTCCACAAAATTGTTGATAAAATAGTTTTGCTTTTTCAATGGAATCAAGTCTATGTCTTTGTTGTTGCCATTTCACCAAAATTCCTTCCGGTATTAAGCATCTAAAATTCACTCCTTTTAGTATTAGGAACGTGGTTAGAAACTGATATTCTCTCCTCAGTTCTCTAACTCTTCTAGGTATTTGTCTTAATACCACAATTTCTTTATCTTTGTGTTTCAGTGCTGTAATTCTTTCCGCTTTTAATATCTCTGTTTTCACTGCCTTTTTGGTAAATCTTACATGTACTTCTCTTGGTAGTTTGTTCCTCATTGCATATCTTGTGTATTCTCTGAAGGCCTCATCAATCTCATTTTAGATCTTTTCCTTGGATTGTTCCAAAACTTCTGATAATATCTCAGCAATCATCTCAGGTAAATTTTCTATTTTTTCTTCCTCTATATTTTGAAATCTTAAGTAAAACTCAGAACGCTCCATCTCCAACAGAATAATTGACTTTTCAGTTGGTGCCAATTTTTCTTCTAATTTCTCAACCTTCTTTTCTGTCATTTCCGCTTTTTCTTCAACTTTCTGGATTCTCTCTTCATTTTTCCTAATCATGGCTTTCATTTCTTTTATTTCCTATTTTCAGTCATCATGAAGCGATTGTATAAAATTTCTTAATTCCATCATCTCTGAAGTTTTCTGTGTTTCTGTTGATGAGGGACTTGCTGTTGGGTGTAGATGTGATG
The DNA here is from genome assembly GCF_029215685.1 of Pituophis catenifer annectens. NCBI lineage: Eukaryota > Metazoa > Chordata > Lepidosauria > Squamata > Colubridae > Pituophis > Pituophis catenifer. Next base: position 17,992,064 of record NW_027256882.1, read on the forward strand.
TAAATTTCTTCATATTTATAATCCAAGTGCCTAATCCTCCCCAATGATTGGATTAGCAAAAAAAAAAAGAATAATAAAAACAAAAATGAAAAATTAAATGCAAAAATTAAAAAACAAAAATTCCAATCAACCACCTCCCTCAAAAATCAAATTTCAAAATACCCCAGCAGACAAGGAAAAAAAGAGAAAAAATTCAACTGCCAAAAGTAAAAGATAAAAATACAAATCCAAATAACCAAAAAGGAAAAAAAAATGTCTTCTGACTCTTCCAGTCTTAATCTGATTTCTTGTCAATCTAGTTCTTTTTTTAAAAAAAAAAGGTATAGAAAAAAAGCCCCTTAAAAAGATAAATAAAAGACACAAAACACAAAATAGAGTGCCTTTCATCCACCAGCAAAGATCAAAATAATAATGAAAAATTAAAAGCCAAAAGGAAAGTCCAAAATCCAATCTTCTCTCTTGCACATCTGTTTTCTTTATCAGTCTACCGAAATGTCAAGGACAATTATAGTTAAAGTTTCTTCCAAGTCAAAATCTTTTTCCCTTCTGCCACTAGATGGCACTGCAGACCAGCTTTCAATAGAACACAGTACCTTTCAATCTTTTAAACTTTTTAAGAACGATCTTCAAAGTTTCATTTTGTCAATTACCACCATTCCAACATTTCAATAGAATGGGATTCAATCATTCATTCATTTAGTCCCAATTTCTTATTTTTAAGGGATTACAAAAGAAAACTTTTCTCAATCACAAAGAAAAAATATAAGAAAAAAGAAAAAGGCTTTTACTTCTCTTTTCCGTCGCCTGATTGCCAGATGTGAGAGTGAATATACACCCGTTCTCACTCCTCACTCTCAGCCAGTCTATTCTTATTTAATTTCCAGTTGGGTTCAAAAGGAAAAGTCTTTTTTAAAAATCAGAGTCTCTCTCTCCTTGATGTCTCACAAGATGTCTTCCTGTCTTCCTCTTTCATTGCACCCACCCCAGCTTCCTAGCAACTTCTAAGGTTGCTTTCAGAGCAGTCCGGTTTGAGGAGCTTCTTCTGGTTCAGCCAAGGAATTTGCAACCCCCCTATGCTGACCAGTCCATCCTCCTCTTGTTTGTCGTCCCTTCAGGATGACTTAGGTCACTCAGACCCCCGGACTGCAGAGATATGGATGGGTCTTCAAGAGATCTTAAAGAACCCGATTTGCCACTGTGACATTAGCCACGCCCCTCCCAGAAAGTTCAGACTGTTTAAGGAGCTGCTGATACAACTCTACAGAGGAATTATTGAATCTGTCATTTGTATTTCTATAACTGGTTTGGTACAGCAACTAAACAGGACAGGACAGATTCCGATGGATAGTTAGAAAAAACAGTTGCAACCAGCCTGCCTTTATTGAGGATCTGCATGATGCATGAGCCAGAAAGAGGACTGAGAAAATATCTATAGACTCCTCACATCCTGGACATAACCTGTTTCAACTCCTCCCCTCAGGATGCTGATATAGAGCATTGAATGCCAAAAGAACTAGACATAAGGACAGTTTTTTCCCCTCATGCCATCACTCTGCTTGAATATCTAATTAACACAGCACTGTCTTATGTCTAAGAATATTTATTCATGTAGTATGGTTGTATCATCATCATCATCATCATCATCATCATCATCATCATCATCATCATCATCTTTCCTACTACCTTTTTCTTCTGGTATCTTATGATTATATTACATTGTTGTTTGTAGGTACAATTGTTGTTTGTATGTACATGTTGTTTGTATGTACACTGATTATGTTATCTTTTTTGTATATACACTGAGAGTTTATGCACCAGAGACAAATTCCTTGTATGTCCACTCACACTTGGCCAATAAACTATTCTATTCTATTCTATTCTATTCTATTCTATTCTATTCTATTCTATTCTATTCTATTCTATTCTACTCTACTCTACTCTACTCTACTCTACTCTACTCTACTCTACTCTACTCTACTCTACTCTACTCTATTCTACTCTATTCTATTCTTCCCCTGGGAATCCGTCTGGTCCCGGTGATTTGTTTTTTTTCAATTTAGATATCGCAGTCTTCAACTCTGTCATTGTGATTTCTTTATTTAACATCTCTTTTTCTTCCTCCCCAATCAACGGGAGTTCTTTTTCCAATAAGTATTGTTCTACTTTTCCTTTGGGGATGTCTTCTTCCTTATACAGAGTAGAATAATATTCGCGAATGATCTCTAATTTCTCTTCTTCCTTATTTGTAATATGGCCCTCTTGGTCTTCTAATTGGTAAATAATCACTTTCTCTTTTTCTTTTTTAATTCTATAGGACAGCCATCTGCCTGGCTTATTGGCATTTTCAAAGTGGTATTGTTTAGTTCGTTTAATTTCATACGCCAATTTTTCCTGATCGATTATGTTTATTCTGTGCCGTATAGTCATCCAATTTTCTTTCTCTGTCTCATTGTCTGGGTTCAGCTGTACTTCCTTCTCTGCTTTCTCCAATTCTTCCAACAATTTCCTCTGGGTCTCCCTTTTTTCTTTATTTTTATGTGCTCCATATGCTATTGCCAGTCCTCTTAGGAATGCCTGTTGCCGTAATTCGAGGATCAGACTCAATAATGAATTCAGACTTCTTATTATTCAAATAGAAGATAGTTTATTTACAGAAGGCATTCTTTATTCACAAAGTGATTGTAGAAAGAAGCAAGGAGAAAGGGTGTACATCATCTTTTATACCAGGGAGGCGGGATTAGAAGTGGGGAGTGGTTAGTGAGGAATACATTAGAAAGGAGAGAATGAATTAACTCTTGACATTCTATGGATATGTGTTTCTTTCATTCAAGGATGAGGCATTTATATATGACAAATCCCCCTCTAAATGCCGATTTGATATACAACAATAATTACATTCAGAATTAGGACAATATTGAACACACAATTTAGAAGTTAAATATTTATGTTGTTTGGATTGTAAAGGTTTAGTCAATATATCAGCTATTTGTTCTGTAGTATCACAATGAATAGCTTTGATGAACCCATTTACAGATAATTGTCTTACATGTTTGTATTTGATATCTATATGCCTAGACCTTTGGCCAATAGCATCTGCTCTCGATATTTCTATTGCAGCTTTATTATCTTCATATATAGTGAAGGGTTGTGATGGACTCTTCCAAACATTATTCAATAAATCATTGAACCATATGAGGTTATTAGATGCTTTTGACAGACAAACATACTCTGCTTCAGTTGTTGAAGTAGCTACCAAATTTTGTTTCCCGGTATACCAGTAGACTGGGCAGTTGTTTAGGAAGAATACATAACCAGAGGTACTCTTCCTACTCTTAGTGTCACCAGCCCAGTCAGCGTCAGCTTAACAAGTAAGGATAGGCTCTTTAATATTGTTTGGTTCTAATAATAGACAGAAATCTAAACTGTGTTTCAAATATCTCAATACTCTCTTAACTGCTTCCCAATGGTAGATTAAAGGTTTACTGACATATCTAGACAATAAATTAAGGGGTAGAGCAATATCAGGTCTGGTCCAATTAGCAATATACAAAAGAGAACCGATAACTGATCTATAAAGCGTATTGTCATTAAATTCAGGAGATGATTCATTCATATTTCTTATGAAATCAGTTTGCATTGGAGTGTCACAAGGTTTTGCATTATTCATATTACATTTGTTTAAGAGCTCAATTATTTTATCCTTTTGTGATAAGCTAAATCCCTTCTCGGTCTTACTGATGTGTACTCCAAGATATTTGTTTACTTTTCCCAATGACTTTAATGAGAAATGATCTCCTAGTTTTGTTACAAAAACATCTCTCTTGTCTTTATGTTTGCCAATGTACAAAATGTCATCTACATAAATTAATACAAATTCTAATGATTCACCTTCTCTTCTGACAAAAAAAACAATTATCTGCCATTGTGGCATTGAAATTCATAGTTTTGAGTACGTTAACCAAGCATTCATACCAACGTTTGCCGGATTGCTTTAATCCATACAAACTTTTGTTCAGTAACCATGTATCATTTCTATTTGTGTTTCTGCTGTGTGGAGCTCTTACATAGATCTCTTTATCAAGTTTGGCATGTAGATATGCAATTTGTATATCATATTGAAAAACTTCAAGATTAAGAGCTGAGGCTATCACTAAAGCCGTCTTAACACTTTCGGTTCTCACTGTGGGAGAATATGTGTCGGTATAATCCTCAGGGTATCTTTGAGCAAAACCCTGTGCTACTAGTCTTGCCTTATATAGTGTGTTACCCCCTTCTAAATTTTTAATCTTAAATATCCATCTAGTGCCTATAACAGTCTTATCCTTTGGGACTGGTGCTGGAGTGAATACATTGAGTTCTCGTAAGCTATCCATTTCTTTAGCCATGGCTAGTTCCCATTTGTTTCTTTCTTCTAAGGGGAGTTTTAGTACATCTTCATAAGTGTTTGGTGTTGGTGTTTCATTGTGTATGTGCATTATATAATCCTTAAATCGTTCAGGTACTTGATTTCTGTTACATCTAACTGTTCTTTCTGGTCTATCATTATTATCATGTAAATATCTTGCCTCCTTTTGTGTCAATGAATCTATTTTGATTTTGGGACAATCTCCTATCCACATATTGGTATTGTCCTTTTGTGTATCACAATTCTGTTCTTGTTTTGTTTTACCTTGTGTTTTGACATTGGGCCTTGTTGTTGGGAGTATTTCGTTGAGATGTATCTTAGACCAATTGGTTTGTTCGTGAAATACAGCTGTCCTAGAGATTATGAATTTGTTGTTACTGTCAATAAACCTATATCCTTTTGTACCTGTCTCATAACCCATGAATCTAAGTCTTCTGGACACATTGTCCCCCTTACGCCTTAATTGTTTCGGTATATGTACATCTGCTGTAACTCCAAACACGTGCATGTGGGCTATCTTAGGTTTTTCACTATACATCAATTCATATGGTGTTTTGTTTATGACGCTAGACCAAAGACGGTTGAGTGTATAATTGGAATATAACAGGGCTTCTGACCAGAAATGCTTACCTAAACCTGCATCCTCTAATGTACATCTAATCATAGTTTGTAGTGTTGAGTTTCTTCGTTCTACTACTCCATTTTGAAAAGCAGAGAAAGGGCTAGAGGTGAAATGTAACATTCCCTTTGATTTTAACCACTGAGAGAATTCTCTTGACATGAATTCAGACCCTCTGTCTGTCATGATTTTTTTGATTTGTATGTGGTGTTGTGTTTCTACACGTTTATAAAATTCTTTAAATTTTTGAAATGTTTCATCTTTATGATTTAAAGTGTAGACAAAACCATAATGACTGAAGTTGTCTACAATGGTGAGAAAATATCGCTTTTTGTATGTAATTGATGGAGTTAATGGACCAACTAGATCCATATGCACTAGATTAAAAATATGACTTGATGACCTTGTTGCCTTTTTGGGTCTGGGTTTAGTTTTCAGCTTTGAAGACTTACATACTGAACATTCCAGATAATTGTTACAGTCTTTTATTTTAACACCTTCTGCATGTTCACTCATTTTTTGTATTACAGGAAAACTGGCGTGTCCTAACTTTCTATGTAATATATGAGCACATTCATCATGAATAGGTTTTCCAATTATGGGTTTTCTGTTTAAGTGTGTATTGTTGTCAGGTGTAGTTTCATCACCATGTTCTGGTTCATGTTCTTCATTGTCACTATCTATATCATTTTCTGTTTCTGCGTTAGTGTCAGTTTCTGTGTTTGAATTAATGTTGTGTAACCATTTTTCTTCTGTAATTAAGTATGGTAGGTCCCCTTTGGTAATTATATTACCTATGTTCATTTTGTTTCTTTCTAGAGTTACCTTTCCCTTTGAAAATATTATATTTATGTTTGAGTCCCTGCTTAGCTTTACTGCACTGAGAATGTTGTGAGGTATTTTGGGTATTAATAGTACCCCCTCTATTTTCCCTAGACCGGGTAATTCTACATTTCCTCTTCCAACAACTCGGACTTCCTCTTGGTTAGCTACCTTTATTAAAAATTTATCTTCAACGAAGGAAGACAATATTTTCTTATCATGTGTTGTGTGATTTGTTGCCCCGGAATCAATGAGCCAAGCATTGTCTTTTGATTCTTGACTTTTGATTATTGTGTGTTTATCTATTCCGTATAATGATCCTGATTTCCTGTCTCTTGAGTTGTCTCTGCCCCCTCTATGTTCTCTAAAATTTGGTGAATTTCTGTGTCTATATCTATCAATGGATGATTGTCTATCATGATATCTGTTTCTTGTGTCTTGTCTTTGTCTCTCTCTAGGAGGTTTTGGACAGCCTCTCCTATAATGTTCTTTAGATCCACAGTTATAACACTCTATTGTGTCTTGATGCCTGTCTTGGAATACTACCCTTTTGATCTGTTTATGCTCTTTATGTGCACTGTAGCGACTTCTTCTCAAATTATCTTCAGCAATTAATCTGTTTGACAAACTCTCTATAGATAGATAGCCTAAGTTAATTGTGTCTAGATGAGATATGAAATTATCCCATGATGAGTCTAATGAATTAATAATAATGCTTTTCATTGTCTGGTCAGATATTATTTTTCCCCTCAAATGAAGTTCTGCTCTAGTAGAGTTTAGTAATAATAGATGCTCACTTATAGTAGTGCCAGGTTTTACCCTGGCTGAGAAAAAGTTTTTAGACATTCTAGTTGTGGTTGCCACACTTTCACTATGAAATAGTTTAAACATACAATGAATTATTTCTGAGACAGTTAGGTTATGCTTAATACTATGATAAATAGCAGGTGAGATACTAGAGATTAGTAAATAAAAGGCTCTGTGATGCAGGCAGTCCAATTTCAGTGTCCATGGTTTTTTAGGAGGGTTAGTTATGAAAAACAGTAAATTTTCTTTTAAGAAAACAACCTGGAGTTGCTGACTCCATTCCTGTAAATTAACACCGTCTATTCTCAATTTTGGAAAATCATTAGGCAAATTTCCAATGTTATTTGTTGCATTACTTACAGCTGGTGGTTGTCCATGGTCCTGTATATGCTGGTAATTGCAGAATGGTGTAGGGATACTCGCAATCAGTCTGAATGGTTCCCTCTGCCTTTTATTGTCTCTAAGTTCATCTGGGTGTATTCGCGCATGCGCGTTGATCATTTCGTTCCTGAAGCTGTCGGGGAAGGTTCTCGCTGCTGCGGCTCCCTCGTAGTGCTCTTCCTCTAAGGATTCTCTTTCCGGCTCGACCTTGGGTGTCCAGGTGTGGATCGGATTCTGTTTCTTTTCATTGTAGTCGTCTTGGCTGAGGTTTCTGGCTCCCTGAAGCATCTGCGGTGTGGGCGAGTATTTGCAAGGCTCTCTGGGTTCAGGCATTAGCGTTCTTGTCGATCGGATCGGATCGGAGTGGACTTTAATCGATGCTGGGACGCTTGTGTGTTTGTTTCTGTGTCCTCGTCATTGGATCGTGTAGTTGCCTTTTCTTTATTATTTGATTGGCTGTCTTTGATACTTTTGTTGATTCTTTAGTGATTTTTAACTTCGGGCCGAAGGCGGTGAAGTGTGTTTTCATAGCTGCTTCGATTTGTAGTTTGGTTGATGTTTCTTCGGTGTCTGTATCAGATTCTTCTGATGAGTAGAATTTTTCTTCTTTATTTTTTAAGTTGTGCAAAGTTTTTCGCACCAGCCATTTTAAACTCTGCTTTCTGATTGGTTCTGGGTCAGTCATTTTGGCGGGCTGACAAATCCAAGATGGCTGCCATTCAAAATTTTGTGCGGTATTGCTAGTCTTTTCTTTGGCTATATTTTCATCTATGGGTAATTTGCTCACCGTTTCGTGGTCTTTTGGCTCTGATGTGTTGATGTGTTTTTCTCTCGCTGCTCCGCTATCTTTTATGATGTCTTGGAGGTTCGCGATGAGATTTTTGTCGTCTTTTTGGCTTTTCAGTAGTCTTAGTATTTCTAGTCTGAGTGAGTTGTTTTCTGTCTCGCTCGCTTCTTGGTCGCTGGATTCATCGATTACCTTTTCGTCGTCTGTGGTAAGGTTTTCAGATTCTTCTGTCATTTTAACTGTAGTTTCGTTGGTTATTTCTTGATCTGTTTCCATTTCTTTGGTGTGTGCCCTGGTGTTGGGTCTTTTTCTTTTGTTTCTGGAGTTTTCTTTCTTCGGCATTTTTGTTTATTTATTGAGTCAGTCTAACCATCCTCTGCTACCAGATTGTTGCCGTAATTCGAGGATCAGACTCAATAATGAATTCAGACTTCTTATTATTCAAATAGAAGATAGTTTATTTACAGAAGGCATTCTTTATTCACAAAGTGATTGTAGAAAGAAGCAAGGAGAAAGGGTGTACATCATCTTTTATACCAGGGAGGCGGGATTAGAAGTGGGGAGTGGTTAGTGAGGAATACATTAGAAAGGAGAGAATGAATTAACTCTTGACATTCTATGGATATGTGTTTCTTTCATTCAAGGATGAGGCATTTATATATGACAATGCCTTCATTGTATCCCAAATTATTCCTCGATCGGTTGGTTCCTTTTCATTTTCTTCAAAGAAAGCTTTTAGTTCTCCCTTTATTTTCTCAATATTTTGTTTATCCCATAGAAATTGTGTGTTTAATCTCCATCTTACATTCCTCCTTTTATATCCGCTCCTCCATTTGATCTCCAATGGGTTGTGGTCTGCCCATATATTGGGTGCAATCTCAGCTGACATGATATCCATTCCTATATTTCTACTTGCCCACATCCTATTAATTCTGGACCAAGATTTTTTGGAGTTTGTGTAAAAAGTATATTGTCTTTTATGTGGATGTAAGGTTCACCAGATGTCTACCAGGTTCAATTCATCTACAAGATCAAAAAAAGATTTTGGTAAGTTTTTCCTTTTTTTCTTTTGGCCTTTAGGTCTTTTGTGGTCTTTATTCGGGTCTATCACTCCAATTAAAATCTCCAATTAAGCATATGTTGTTATTGTCCATTTTGCTTAATATTTCTCGTACTTTGTGGTAAAATTCTCTCAGATTTTTATTCGGAGCGTATATAACTGTTATTAATATTGAGGAATTACCTCTCTTAATTTCCACCACTAGAATCCTACCCTTTGAGTCTGCATATTTCAGTTCTGCTTTTATTTATTTCTTAATATACAGAGCCACCACTCTCTTTTTTTTTCTTCTAATGAGGTATAGAGATTTCCAAGTTTTTTGAATTCCAAATATTTTCCGTTTTCTTTTTTTATATGAACCTCTTGGAGACATACTATATCCACATTTTGCTTAACTAATTTGTTGAAGAATATTTTTCTCTTTTTCTAGTCATTCAAGCCATTTACATTGATCGATAAGAGTTTCCAGTCATCCATTCTTATAGCCTGGGTTGTTTTAGTTCCTGTTCGTGTGTGAAACTCTCTGTGGTCTTTGTTTCTTCCTTACTTCCTTGCTTTCCTTCTCTTCTGTCTCTTTCTCTTCTGTGGTCCCTTCTTTGGGTCTTCTTTGCTGGGTGAGTTCCTCTTCTGTGTTGGTCACTTCCAATTCCTCTTTACTGCTTTGATCTTCCTCTGACCCTCTCAGTTGATCTAAAAAGTCCTGGGCCTCTACCAAACTTCCTATTTTCATTTTCTTCCCTTGACATGTTATCCACATACCCTCCGGCAGAATCCACCTAAAGAGTATGTTCCTCTTGTTCAGTTGAATAGCTAGGAATCTGTAATCCCTTCTTAATTCTCTCACCCTCCTCGGGACTTGCTTCAGCACAATCACCTCCTTTCCTTTATAATTGACTGGTTCTCCCCTCACCATATTGTAGAAAATGTCCTTGACTTTTTTCCATGCGAACCTTATATGGACTTCCCTAGGCAACTTATTTTGTCTGGCATAATTGGTTTGTACCCTATACACCTCGTCCAGTTCTTTTATTATCTCATCTGTGTCTTGTTGTAGAACCTCGGCTATTAATTCCGCCATAACCTGACCCAAGTTTTCATCCTTATCTTCGGAGATGTTTTGAAAGCGCAGATAGAAGGAGGCTCTGTCCATCTCTAACTGCGTGATCGAGTCCTCCAGTTCCCTGTTTTGCATCATTAACTTTTGGTCTACTGCGTCCAGGTTCTTTTCTTGTTGCTCAATTTTGGACTCCATCTTATTTATTTTCTGATCATTCATTTGTATTGTCTGCTGTATATCATTCATTTTTTGATCAATAACTTTAATGTCCTTTTCAGTTCTAAATGATTACTAGCCATCTTTTCCTGCATCATGAGCATTGTCTCTTGTGTCACTGTTAGTGTCGATTGCATTGCTTGCATGGTGGGGATCATGGCTGATTTTTCAGTCTTGGATAGTCCTTCTGTTGACTTTTGCATTGCTGGTGATGACATCGTGATCGTGGGATTAGGTAGGTTTTGAGTTGTTTTTTTCCCGGTTTTGGTCACTGTAGATGAAAGGCTTGTCATCTCCTTCAACACTCTTGCCTGGTCTCTAACTATCTTTTCTATGTTTCTCCAGATGGTCATCCACTAGTTGTTATTTATTTATTTTTCCCTTTTGCTTGATCTGTCTTCTTTTAATCTGCTAGAACCACTATGTGCCTTTGATTATTTCTTACCTATTGCAACTCCCTACTCTATCTATCCCTTAATTCAATCCCCCAATAGTTCAATCAAATCTATTAGTCTCTTCTATCTGAATCCAGTTATATCTATTCAAATGCTAATCTCTTTCCAATAAGCAAATTGATATATATTGTTCACATTCACTCTTCAATCAATTGCAATTCTACTAATAACTAATCATATATTATATATCAATCAATCACTTAATTCAATTATAGTTCTACTAGTAGTTAATCAGATATAACAGGCAGTGACACTTAGTTTAACTAATCTCAAATGTCAATTAGATATGTTCTTATTTATATTAGTTATCTATATATAAGTAGTTATATACACAATCAGTTAATTAATATATATAGGTAATTAAATAAGCAATCAGTTAGTTAATCAATCAATTAATAAGTCTCTGAATCAAATATTTATCAATAATTATACTAAATAATGTAATTAATTTGTGAAGAGGAATATGCCTTAAATATAAATAGTTACAATAAATTAGGTATTTAATATAATCAAGCTTATACAAAGCTATATAAATAGATTCTTCTAATACTCTAAATGTAAGCAGGTAAAAAGACTAATAGAAAATAATACAAATATTAATACACTAATGTACTGGAATTAGTAAAAACTTATATCAGTATGATTAATTACTTGGTTGTTCTTAATCCCTTCAGTATCTTCACTTATAAAAGCCAAGGTGGGGAAACGTAATAGTCAAATATCACCAGTTTTCACTTCCCCCATCTCTTAGTGTCTTAAGCTATCGAAGTATTTTAGCTCAATTGTTCTACTTGTCTTCTCCTGGTAGTCCTTCTAGTCGCTCTAGACACTTGTTGTTCTTTTCGTTGATTTTCAATATGGTTACACTTCCGGTTCTAATCTCCAACCGCTCTTCTCTCTCGGTCAACAAATCCACATTCGGGATCCTTAAAATTCTCTCATTCCACCCAATCGGCAAGTTACATCCACTTTCTTGTAGCGCCGCTACTCCACTTCGCAAATCTCTCCTTTCTGCTCTCTCGCCGGCTTGTCTGCGATCCCTCTCGAATGTCGTCTTCTCCTTCTCTTGCAGTCTCCACTCGTTCCTTTGTAGATCCTTTCGATCTGATCCAGCTGGCACAATTAAGACAGAATTCAAGCGTGTTCGGGGGAGAGTGGATATGAGTGCTCTCCAACACCCCTTTCACTGGAATTTCTTGCTTCCCGTCTCGTTGATTATCGCAGCTTTGGGTCCGCCATTAGAAGGCAGATGCGCCGCGTTGGTTCGACAGTGAATATCGGTCCGACTGGGTGGGTTTGCAACTCACACTCAGCCTGCTGATGCCTCACATTTGTCTGCGAAGCCCTCCGAGCTTCCACGCCTCGAAGGGTCACCAAAACGCGGCGATAAGTGGCAGTGGAAAGGAGCGATCGCTCTTACCATGCCATGTCGCCATGAATCATCAACCGGAAGTCTTCAGGCATGCTGGTGCACTTATGCACGCCCCTTACAAACCTCTTAGGAATGGAGTGAGGTCTACAGTAGACAGTCTAAGGTTAAAGTTTTGGGGATTTGTGGAAGAAACCACAGAGTCAGGTAGTGCATTCCAGGTGTTGACAACTCTGTTACTGAAGTCGTATTTTCTGCAGTCTAGTTTGGATCGGTTTACCATGAGTTTGTATCTATTGTGTGATCTTGTATTGTTTTTTTTTATTTTTTTTTATTTTTCAATTTATATACCGCCCTTCTCCCTGAGGACTCAGGGCGGTGCACAGCCAGAATTAAAAACATGAAATACAAATATTAAAAACAATTAAAATCTATACAAATTTGGCCCAAAATTTAAAAAACCACAAACCAATTAAACATTTAAAAATTTTAAAAAAAATTTTCCTAAACCAGCCCAGCTTGCTGGAAAAAGTGGGTTTTAAGGGCACGGCGGAAGGCACTGAGGTCTTGGATTCTCCTTATCTCTGGGGGCAGCTGATTCCAGAGGGTAGGTGCCCCCACAGAGAAGGCTCTCCCCCTGGGGGGTCACCAGCCTACATTGTTTGGCTGATGGCACCCTGAGGAGGCCCTCTCTGTGGGAGCGCATGGGTCTCTGGGAGGTCGTCGGTAGCAGCAGGCGGTCTCGAAGATAGCTAGGCCCTATGCCATGGAGCGCTTTAAAGGTGATAACCAACACCTTGAGGCGCACCCGGAAGACCACCAGGAGCCAGTGCAGCTCGCGCAGGAGCGGTGTTACATGGGAGCGCCATGTTGCTCCCATCACTACCCGCGCTGCTGCGTTCTGGACCAGCTGGAGCCTCCAGGTGCCCCTCAAGGGGAGCCCCATGTAGAGAGCATTGCAGTAGTCAAGGCGAGAGGTGACGAGGGCGTGAGTGACTGTGCACAGGGAATCCCGATCAAGAAAGGGCCGCAACTGGCGAATCAGGCGAACCTGATAAAAGGTCCCCCTGGTTACAGCTGTCAGATGTTCCTCCAAGGACAGCTGCATATCCAGGAGGACTCCCAGATTGCGAGCCCTTTCTGTGGGGGCCAAGGACTCGCCCCCAATAGTCAGTGATGGAGTCAACTGACTATATCGGGATGCCGGGAGCCACAGCCACTCAGTCTTGGAAGGGTTGAGCTTGAGCCTGTTCCTCCCCATCCAGATCCACACAGCCTCCAGGCACTGAGACATAACTTCAAGGGCATCGTTGGGGTGGCCTGGGGTGGAGATGTACAGCTGGGTGTCATCAGCGTACTGATGGTATCTCACCCCGAAGCCACGGATGATCTCGCCCAGCGGCTTCACATAAATGTTGAACAGAAGGGGCGAGAGGACCGATCCCTGTGGCACTCCACAGATGAGAGGCCTCGAGGTCGACCTCTGCCCCCTGCCAACACAAACTGTGACCGGTCGGAGAGAAAGGAGAAGAACCACCGCAATACGGTGCCTCCCACCCCCAACTCTTCCAGCTGGTGCAGCATGATACCATGGTCGATGGTATCAAAAGCCGCTGAGAGGTCTAACAGGACCAGAACAGAGGAGCAACCCCTGTCCCGAGCCCTCCAGAGATCATCAACCAACGCGACCAATGCCGTTTCCGTGCTGTGCCCAGACCTGAAACCCGACTGGAATGGATCTAGATAAGATGTTTCCTCCAGGAATTGTGGAAACTGTCGCGCGACCACACTCTCAACAACCTTCGCCATGAAGCGAAGGTTGGAGACAGGACGCTAGTTGGCCAATATTGCCGGATCCAGGGACGGCTTCTTGAGGAGAGGCCTCACCACCGCCTCTTTCAAGGCAGCGGGGAAGTAACCCTCACTCAACGAAGCGTTGATAACACCCTGGAGCCAGCCTCGTGTAACCTCCCGGGAAGCCAGTACCAACCAGGAGGGACACGGGTCCAGTAAACATGTGGCCGTACTAAGTCTCCCCAAAATCCTGTCCACATCATCGGGAGTCACAGCATCAAACTCCTCCCAGATAACATTCTCAAGACTATTCCTCGTCACCCTGCCCTGATCTACCCAGTCAGAGTCCAAATCCCCCCGGATCTGAGCGATTTTCTCATACAGGTATTGTCCAAAATCCTCCGCCCTGCCTTCCAGGGGATCCTCCCGCACTCCCGGATAGAGCAGGGAGCGGGTCACCCTAAACAGGGCGGCCGGATGATTCCCTGATGATGCAATAGAGGCGGAAAAGTAATTAAACTTTGCCATCTTTATCGCCACTAGGTAGGTCTTAATATGCGACCTTACCAGTGTTCGATCAGATTCAGCGAGACTGGCCCTCCAACCGCTCTCCAGGCGTCTTTTCCAGTGCTTCATTTCCCTCAGCTCCTCAGTAAACCAAGGAGCTGCGTGGGATCGGCACCGGGTCAGAGGCCGCAAAGGCACGATTCGGTCCAAGGCCCCACCAGCCGCCCGATCCCAGGCGGCTACCAGGTCCTCAGCCGAGTCATGTGCTAGATCCTCAGGAAATGGCCCAAGCTCCATCTGGAACCTATCAGGATCCATCAGGCGCCTGGGGCGGACCCATCTTATTGGCTCCGCCTCCCTGCGGCGGGGTGTAGCGGTTCGAAGGTCCAGGCGAAGGAGCGAGTGATCTGACCATGACAAGGGTTCCATGTCTATATCCCCTATAATAAGATCACTCAACTACTGGCCAGAGACAAAAATCAAGTCCAGAGTGTGTCCCCCCCTGAACTAGTTGGGTAAGGTCCATGGCCGTCATGGAAGCCATGAACTCCCGAGCCGTCTCAGACGTTTCACCAATGGACGGCAAGTTGAAATCACCCATGACCATAAGCCTGGGTGTATCAACTGCCACCATGGCTATCACGTCGAGGAGCTCGGGCAGGGCTGTTGCCGCGCGGCAGGGAGCCAGGTATGCAAGCAACAAGCCCATCTGAACCCCATGACCCCAACTCACAAAGAGGGATTCACATCTGGCAATCTGTGGCACAGTGGTCTCCCTGAGACTAAGACTTTCGTTAATAATAACTGCCACCCCCCCCGCCTCTCCCCTGGGCCCTCGGTTTTGGTTGAAGCTGGAGTATTCGTTGGCTGGTAGGACATTGTAGCAGATGATTTTATGTACTATGCTTAGGTCAGACTGAAGACAGTGAAGTTCTAAATTGTCTAAACCCAAAATTTAAAGTCTGGTGGCATAAGGTATTTTGTTGCAAGCAGAGAAGTGGAGGACTCTTCTTGTGAAATATCTCTGGACTCGTTCTATTGTATTAATGTCCGATATCCAGTGCGGGTTTCAGACAGATGAGCTGTATTGAAGGATTGGTCTGGCAAAAGTTTTGTATGCCCTAGTTTGCAGTTCAATATTACCGGAGAATAAACAATGCAAGATTCGGTTAACAACTCTTAATGCTTTTTTAGCAATGCTGTTACAGTATTGTGAAATTTTTAAACACAGAAATGGATGCACATCTTAGGCTGATATTTACACAAGCAAGATTTGAGTAGCCGGACACAATGGTTAAATATGTACAATTAACTAAGGATATCGACCAGACCTGTATTAGCATCAGAGATAAAATGAAAGAGAGAGATCAGTATCTTGGAATGCACATTAAATGAAAGACCTATTGCAATCCTTATATTAAGACAACAACATGTTTCCTCTGTGGACAGAATTTAAAACTTGCATATAATACAACTCTTTACTTGAACAAAACGGGTCAGCTGAAATCTGTAAATATGGGTCTGATTGCCAAAAAATGTAGAAGTGATAAAGAAATATGATTTGCATTCTTTACTCTGGTTCTTTAATTTGTCTCTTTTATTGTATTTTTTCTGGTCTTGCTAATGTTCTGTGTTTAATATTCTGTATCTTGATATGGTCTACCAGGTAATCAACAATGCAATATTTTAATATGTTCATGACAAAACAAGTTGGATGTATTGAAATCTAATAACTGATCCTAAATACAGCATTCTTCATTGCTTTTTCAGATCCGTTTCACTGCTTCAGAAGTTCTGAGTGATAAAAGTCAATTCCCTTTTTTCTACAACATGGTCCCCAAATTAGGGATTCTCTACCCAGGAATTGTCCAACTGCTCCTCCATTTCAGATGGACCTTGATTGGTCTCTTTGCCTCAAACACAGAGCATGGAGAGAATTTCATGAGGACCTTGACTCCTACACTTGTCAGGAATGGAATTTGTATTCTTATATCACAACAATTGTCAACCACTACACCTACAGCAATGCTTAGGGAGGCTATCTCTAAGTGGAGGCAAGTCAATGTCTTTGTTCACTTCGTAGAATATTATTTCCTTTGGGACAGAATTCGTTTTTTCCATTCAACACTTAACAGTTTGCCAGAACCCATTGAAGGGAAAGTCTGGATAAATGCAGGCTTTGGGGAATTGCAAATAAGAAGACACCCATTTCTCAAATATGTCCATAGTGTTTGGACCTATGACTTTCAATGGAGAAAAAGACCAAATGATAGTTCCTTTGATCAAGATCTCCTTATGCAACCACAGTTTGGAGATAAATCACTTCACTGTTCTTTTTCAAAAGACATCATTTCTGTCAAAGGCCGGAGAAGATGCATTCAGAAATCACCACTGAAGACCAACGTGGAAAGAAACAAGATGTGGAACCTATATAACCGCCTTGTTTACACTTTGATTAATATTCTGGCCCATGCCTTGAATGCTGCATATTCCTCCATATCCAGGAGGAGAAGGAAAGAGGGAGAAGAGAGGCTGGGGACTCAAAGGCTGCAGTCATGGCAGGTATGGGGTCCTGACAATGATCCATCAAAGTTACTTTCTCTGGAGAAGGAATACAAGGGAGAAAGGAAACTATCTCAACTTTTTGTGCTTCAAAAGACCAACAGGTTTGGCCCATATAACCACTTATGGATAAATTTCCAAAGAGCGGGTACCATGACCTATACATTTTGATATTAAACAGTATTCATTTTATAATCCATGCATTTTTAGATGAATTCCTATCTTTGTTTAATTTGTTATTAGCATTTTAGAATTTTATGCTCATAAATTTGAAGGAGACCCTAAGACCATGTAGCACCACACCTCTTCTTTACAAAAATCCCAGTTAAAGCTTCTTTAAGTGATGGTTGCTGTTGGGATATGGTTTGAGCATAACTATGTTGTACAGGCAATATAAGTTTACTGT
Organism: Pituophis catenifer annectens; assembly: GCF_029215685.1. NCBI lineage: Eukaryota > Metazoa > Chordata > Lepidosauria > Squamata > Colubridae > Pituophis > Pituophis catenifer. The sequence goes on from NW_027256882.1 coordinate 18,009,311, forward strand.
AACTTTAAGCTGTATATGTATTATGTGGCTTTAATGCTGAGTCATGCTGTAATTACATAATTACTGGTTGTGAGAATATTTAAGCAAGGTACTGTAACGTATTCAGTCTGCTGTTGATGATGAAGCTGCTATGAAGATCATGAGATGATGAAGCTGTGATGATAAGCTACCATTGAGAGGAGTTGCTATCTGCTAATCATCGTTTGATGGATCTGTAACCATCGTGGTTTGTGAACCAGAGTGAGTTTGTTATTCTAACCAACTACTGTTTGTTGAGTAAGAAGATTCTGTAACTACTGGACTGATTTACTGGCAAAGACTTGGAATTTGTTTAAAGACTATGAGACTGTTTTTCTACTATAAAGTAAGCTTTTGATAAACCAGTTTGCATAACTCTTATTCATTGCTCTCAGCAATGTTTCTCTGTGCAATCTACTCTGCTGGTTGGTAACACAACAACAATATCCTTAAAAGTTGCTAGGTCTTTGCATTAAAACAACCAGTGAAGGGGAGACTAAACTTCTCTGCTTCACTGGATAACCTCTAAAATTGCTCCTCTTTTTAGGATGTTTTTCATCTCCTTCAGCCAGCATCTCCTCTCTTGTGACAGAGCTCAGTTTCTCATTTTTCCATGTCCAACACTCTGGAGTAACAGGAAGCTTCCATCTTTCAGTTAGTGAAAGAGTACTGTATCCTCCCTTTTCCAATCAAGAGGTTCTTTCAGTTGGAAAAGATGCTTCCAGACTCCTTCTGATTTCCAGCCTTCAAAGAGAAATTTGATTGTTCTCCTCCTTGTCTTCCCTTAAAGCTAAGATCAACTCCTTTGATCTCTTCCTTGATTTCATTGCCTTTCCTTAAAGCTGATCCAGTATTTGTCCAATGGCTTCTCAAGAATGTGGTGCCTGTAAGGTGTTTTTCTACTTGATTTAGTTTCTCTCCAAACCAGGACCTTCACTCCTGAAACTTTTATGGATACATTTGCCTTCTTTCCATGAGCATCATGCTGCCAACTCACATTTGGTTTGCAATCTACTATTTTGAGATCATCTTCACAAATGTTCTTATCAAGTGTAGCTTCCATCATCCTTTCTCCAGTGCGTCATTAACGACATTATCATCCAACTGCACACAATTATTATCCAATCATTAATACAGTACTACTAATTTATTTTAATCAATGACCAGTATGAACACACACACACACACACACACACACACACACACACGAAAGCATACAAATGAAATCTTAATGAAATATCTATGTTAAAGCCACCATCCGTTTTCTCTTGTATGTCATACTTCATTAAAGTCCTAGTTGCTACAAATCAATTATTTTTCTAATGGCTTTCATTTATGCATTTATCTAAATCAGGAAATCATAAATATTTTTCTTGAAGTTTGGCATTTTTAAATAAATTCAAAATACCTTTATGTATGACTTGGTATAAATGTTTTATCCAAAAATCATGATTTGTCAACTCTACTTTTCTGTATTACAAAAAATATAGAATAGATGACCAAGGACTAATTGCTATTTATAATTAGAGAGTTTTATAAAGACATTGAAATTTATTGAGTGCAATAGTATAACAATTTTTATCCACATCATCCAGCCATAATTTACTAGATTCCTAATTGCATCAAAAAAATGTTTTACTGAAATCAAATTATATCCCCAGCATTTCCATAATCTATTTAGGAAATATAATGATATGTGAGAATGATGTTTGGGACAGGTAGAAGAAATGCTGCCTACGGAAGGATCTGATAAGAGGATGGGAATATGCAGGTTCATAGTGGGTAGAGAAAGAAAATTAGAAATAATCCTCTCTATTTTTCAGGCTGTAAAAAGAGTTGGTGTGAGAATTGGACTTTAAGACTTGCAAGTTTCTGTTAATGGAGCCTTAGAGTACAGTGGAATTAGCTGATGTGGTTGTGTTTTATGTCTTCTCTACCTGGTAGAATATTAGCTTGGTAACTTTCTTCTTGACAAATCTGTGCTTTCTGGTAACTACCCTGTTGTTTTCAAGGGCCCACAGCTGTATAATATGACAGAACGAAAGTGAGAAAGGATTCTCCTAAATTTTCAGGCTGAAAACAAGTTGATAGGAGAATAGAATAGAATAGAATAGAATAGAATAGAATAGAATAGAATAGAATAGAATAGAATAGAATAGAATAGAATAGAATAGAATAGAATAGAACAGAGTTGGACGGGACCTTGGAGGTCTTCTACTCCAACTCCCTGCTTAGGCAGCAAACTCTATACCATTTCAGACAAATGGTTGTCCAATCTCTTCGTCAAAATTTTAAGTGTTGGAGCATTCACAAGTTCTGGAGGCAAGTTGTTCCATTGATTAATTGATCTCACTGTCAGGGAATTTCTCCTTAGTTCTAGGTTGTTTCTCTCCTTGGTTAGTTTCCATCCATTGATTCTTGTCCTGCCCTCAGGTGCTTTGGAGAAAAGCTTGACTCCCTCCTCTTTGTGGCAACCCCTGAAATATAAAAAACACTTTGTACTTTCAGAATTGCAAAATTCTGTTACGGTAGCATTACAATAAAGTAGAATTAGCTCATCTGGCCATATTTCGTTTCTAGATGACCTGGGACAACATCAGCCTCACAACTTTCTTCCTGACAAATCCATGCTTTCTGGTAATTACCCTGTTGTTTTCAAGGGCTTTATGAATAATCTCTTCATTTGTTTGTTTGTTCAATTTATTTGTGACCCTTCTGATACTTTATCAATTTTATCAATTATTTATTTTATCAATATATTGTTTGTCAATATATCATTGACAAAATTTGCTAAGCCTTTCTTTTTCTCTTTTGAGGACAGTGATACTTGTTCTCTCAACTCAGGATATTTGCAAGTGACACAGCTTTAGTAGAAAGATTCAGTTGTGAAAAGAACATGTGGAATAAGAAACCAAAGTTTCTCCTTTTAAGATTCTTGGATGTTTCATTCCAGCTTCATCCCTTTCTGAAGAAGAATGAATTTTGCAATCTTTCCCTGCTTAAACTGTACTTGGACCAAAATGGTGATATAGCAGCAGATGTGAACATCATAAGCACGTTAGTTCTTTCTGGGGAAGATTCCATCAGTAAACAACTAGGCAGTTTTGAAAGACAAAGAACTATTATCAATCCAGATGCTCTTTCACAGCTAAAGTTGCTCAACAAGGTGGGTGAAATATTGGTGTCATTTCTCTGTTTTCCAAAGCCTTGAGACATATTTCAAGTGGCTAAGCCTATTCACCAAACACAATGACCTTCAGTGAGAATTGAATCTGGGGAGTAGAACCCTTATAGTTTTCTTAAATGGCTTGGGAGGCTTCAGTGCAATTGGTAAGGTATAGGTCCTTCAGATTAGTGGTGGAATTCATTTTTTTTTTACTACCGATGGGCATGGCAGGGGAAAGATGCTGCAAAATCCCCATTCTCTCCCCACTCCTGGGGAAAGGATATTGCAAAATCTCCATTCCCACCCCACTCTGGGGCCAGCCAGAGGTGGTATTTGCAGGTTCTCTGAACTACTCAAAATTTCTGCTACCGGTTCTCCAGAAGCTGTCAGAACCTGCTGAATTGCACCCCTGCTTAAGATGCTGTAATATGGAACACTGTTTTGAATTGACTCAGTTGTGTGCAACATGGATGATGATTCTCCAGGACACAAATTGTGGCTATTTTGTGTCCCCTGTGCAATCTGGTATCAAAACTGGTGAAAGGGGACATCAGGTGTTGTGGGTTTTGGTGCTGATAGCATCAACTTACCTAAGATAAGTAAAATACAATGAAAATCTTTTGTCCAATGCCCAAGTTCCCAGTGCAGTGAAAGAGGCAAGAATAAGTCTAATCAAGACTGGACGTACTTCTTGTTGATGCCATTGGGAAAATTTGCTCTGAATTCAGGTTTATCTTGCCATGGTTGAGCAGGTTTATAGTCTGTGATGTTCTTAAATAGAACATACATGGTCAGAGTTGTCCATAGTTGTCTGTCATGCCAAGGGGATAGAAGAATAGGTCTTCTGCTCCTGGGGAGAAAGTCCAAGGCTTTCCATTCATCTAAAATGATAATGACTCTTCTGATGTGCCCTGAGTCAGAAAACTAAAGCACTGAAACAAGGTTTGATTCAAAGGAAAGAAAAGCCCTTCTTCATATTGGAAGAAATGAGGGACAATTTGGGGGAAAAATTGGTTTTTACCTTATATGGAACATCCTTGAATGCAATTGTTTATTTTCATTGTTAGACACCTTAAATCTCTCTAGAAAAAGGGAGGCTCCAATTTAACCAATAATAAATGTACCTCTGTCTTTTCATGCCAATTGGTGTCACCTAATTGTAGTTTTTCAACAGAAAAGCCCTTTTTTTTGGATTGACTTTAGAAACATCTCTCTCTGTCATAGGGCTCATATTCACATCCCATGTGATACAGCAAAAAATGCCTGAATTATCATTTTAGAGGAACACATTCTGATGACTCACCTCCATCTCATCTCATTCTAGTTCTGGAAACTAGGCAGTCAGTTTAGTCTTAGTTCACCAGCATGGTGACCATATAAAATTATCAAGTAAGCATATCAATAATCAAAGAACAGATGCATTAAGCCCTAATATGTAATGAAATTTTCCTTTATACTTTAACTTTCAAATAGGGCTGGCTTTGCAATGATACATGTAGTCCAGAAGAAACCTTTTCAGATCCATCTGGTCAGAAGTTTCTTTCTTCATCACAGTTTTATTCTATTTTGATAAATTTAGTAAAATAAAAATTTAATAAACTTTTCATAATAAATTTCATTCTAAACGTTCATATGACTAAAGCATCTTAATTTAAATTCATGGGTACATGAAGAGAGGAGGAATGTATGCTAATATAACCATGTGGAGGAATCACTAGTTATTCCTCCATTGCTTCTCTCCAGAATTTATTAAGTAGAAATGCCCTTTCTTGCAATGTGGTAGAACAAAAGCAAAAGAGAGGAACTAAATGTAATATGCAATAGTTGTATCTCTTACAACATTGGGAGCTAAAGATTTCTTATTTACCTAAGTGAAGTCCAGCAACTAATTGACTAATGATCATGTTTATCTCCATTTTTAATTGATGGTTAGTTCTAACATACTTCATTTGTCGTTTCTTCTTTTTCTGCTTAGTCTCTGCCTCAGTCCAAATGTGTGGAAAATTGCCGGCCGGGATTTTTCAAGAGGGCTCGGAAAGGAGAGCCAGTTTGCTGCTATGACTGTGTTCCTTGTCCAGAAGGGACCATCTCCACTCAGGAAGGTGGGTGACACCACAAAAAAAGGTACTGGATTAAGCCAAAGCATTTTGATCAATGTGTGTGTGTGTGTATATATATATATATATAAATATATATAATAAAAGTGTAAACATAATTATAAATACATGAAAAGGATACGAATAAAAGAAAACATTAGGACAGGGAAGGTAGGCACGCTGGTGCCCTTATGCACGGCCCTTACAGACCTCTTAGGAATGGGGTGAGGTCTACAGGGAAAGTCTAAGGTTAAAGTTTTGGGGATTTGGGGAAGAAACCACAGAGTCAGGTAGTGCATTCCAGGTGTTGACAACTCTGTTACTGAAGTTGTATTTTCTGCAGTCTAGTTTGGATCGAGTTTGAATCTACTGTGTGCTCTTGTATTGTTTTGGTTGAAGCTGAAGTATTCATTGGCTGGTAGGACATTGTAACAGGTAATTTTATGTACTATGCTTAGGTCAGACCGAAGATGGCAAAGTTCTAGGGCGTTCTTCATTTTCAAGGTGCCCAATTTCCTCCATTATAGGAGGAATAAGAAAAAGATCTGGAAGGATGAGGTAGGAAGAGATAGAAGGACATGATGGATTATGCATGGTTACTTGTGCCAGAGGAAATCTCTCTTTTCTTGCCAGTTTGGAGCTATCCTCCCATTTTTACTTTTCTTAGGAACATCTGAATCCTTTGAAATTGAGGAATGCATTCAGGTCAATGGCTTTTGTTCACCCAACCCAGTTTATATTGCAGCCCAAAATATATTGTACATAAATCAATCAATTAATTAATCAATCAATCTTTATGTGGATCATGGAACTACATAAGCAGGAAGAAGTAATTCAGGGGACCACGAAGGGAAAAGGTTTGGATTCAAGGGACAAGAGAAATACACACAAAAGACTCACCATAAAAGACATGGAGCAGTTTTGTGTGAAAGAAGGAATGTAAATTAAATTTATTGTTATTAGGGGTAATGTTTGCCTTTTTCATTTTTAGTGCTTTAATTTTCCATATTATGGATTAAGTGGTAAAACACAAATATGGTTTATAGCCCATTTCAACATTCCCAGATTCAGCATTGCCACTATCATGGTTTCCTTGGTTGGATAGTTACTGAATCTCCCCTCTTCTTCTTATCTTTCCAATTTTGGATATTAAATAATGAAATACAATCAGTTATAACAGTTGCAAGAAGGAATACAGTTGTGGTTCTAAAAGAAAGAAAAATACTTACTTCCATTATTGGAATTAAAAGGAACCAGATCTAATAGAAAGTAGGAAGAAAAGAGAACTAATTAATTAATCAGTCTACCTAATATCTATTCATACGAATGTTGAACTCATTCAGTCTTTAAAATTATTACTAAATTTAGAAATTTTGGTAATAGATTACTGCTTCTGATTTTTAGGCACTAAAATCATTGCAAAGAAAGATAACAGATTTTTTTTTTCTTGGATTACTTCAGCAATTAATTTTCTCTAAGATCTCTGTTTACAATTTTATTTATTTGTGAAATTTATTGGCCACCAATCTTACCACAGGGTACCAAATTTATATTGCTGGCATCCCACACAAAGGGTCTTTGGGTGTCATCCAATTAAAACAACAATTAAACTGGATGACACGTTAAATACCATGATTACAAGAGGGAAATACATCAAGATTTTACACAGGACACAACCAGCACACAGGGCTCTGGTACCACACAATGCCCAGGCCTGTTGAAAGAATACAATTGAAAGGAATTTGAGGAGGCCTCAAGGATAGTGGCAATCTGACCTTGGGGTTAGTTAATGCCCTTTTCCCCCAGGAATGGTGGTCCCACCATTTGCTTTGAAGGATGCGATTATGCACCTCATTCTAAAGAGGCTCTCCACGGACCCAACCATCTTAGACAAGTTTTGTCCTGAGTACAATATTTGTTGAGAGTTTGTTGAGAGCATGATTGTCATTCAGATACAGTACTGGTGGCTGAGGTACAGTTCCAAGATGGCATTGGTTGCTTTCACAGATGATCTCTGATAAGAGTCCTGCAAACATTCTGACCCTTCTGGATTTCTCAGTAGCTTTTGATAATATAAATCATTATATCCTTCTGAACTGGTTTCAGGGTTTGAGAGTGGAGGTGGGGTTTTCCAAAGGTTTTCCTTTATTCATGGTTGCTTTCAGTTGATGGGTTCTTAGGGAATAGAGGAGAAAACCTAGGCCCTGCAATGGGGCATCTCTCAGGACTGGAGTCTCTCCTTTCTTCTTTATCTTTTACATGAAATTGCTAGGTGAGGTCATTTGCTGCCATGGGCTTGGTATCAAAGTACACCACCCATGGCTTGTTAGATGGTAGTATTGTGATGCTGAATATGACATCCATAGAAGATCTTCCTTGAAAGGTGAAAAGAGATATAAAAGAACTTTCTGTTTTCTCAGATACTGAAAAATGCACCAAGTGCCCAGATGATCAATATTCAACCGGGTGCAGAGTCCAATGTATCCCAAAAACAATAACCTTCCTCTCCTATGAAGAACATCTGGGCATTATCCTGGTGTCCATTGCTCTACTCTTGTTCCTATCCACAGGATTCATTTTAATCATATTCATTAAATACCTTGAAACTCCGATTGTCAAAGCCAACAACCGGGACCTCTCTTACATCCTCCTGGTCTCCCTCTTGCTTTGCTTCTTGTCCTCCTTTTTCTTCATTGGACGACCAAGGAAGGCCACCTGCCTTCTCCGACAAACTGTGTTCAGTATTGTCTTCTCAATAGCTGTGTCATCTGTGTTGGCCAAAACTATCACAGTGGTGCTGGCATTCTTAGCCTCAAAACCAGGGAACAAAGTGAGAAGATGGTTGGGGAAGAGCTTGGCCAACTCTATCATCCTTTCTGGTTCTGCTGGACAAATTTTCATCTGTGCCTCATGGCTTGGAATTTCTCCCCCATTTCCTGACTCTGACCTGCACTCCCAGCCTGGAGAGATCATCCTTCAATGCAACGAAGGCTCTGTCACCATGTTTTATGTTGTCCTTGGCTATATGTGTTTCCTAGCTGCCATTTGCTTCACTGTAGCTTTCCTGGCCAGGAATCTCCCTGGGGCCTTCAATGAAGCCAAGCTGATCACCTTCAGCATGCTAGTCTTCTGTAGTGTTTGGATCTCCTTCCTGCCCACCTATCTGAGCACCAAAGGAAAGTCCATGGTGATTGTTCAGGTCTTCTCCATCTTGGCCTCCAGTGCTGGACTGCTGGGCTTCATCTTCTTCCCCAAATGCTACATTATAATCCTGAGGCCAGATCTAAACACTAAGGAACGTCTAATGATAAAAGTAGGGACATGACTGTGATATTGTTTCTTAGGCATGTAACATTTAATTTTTTCATTGCAATTGTTGGGCTTTTGTATTCTTCCTTTGCATTAATGTGACAATTAAGGTTATTTAAAATGGAAGGAAATAAACATATAAAACTGTAAGACTAATGAAATTAAATTCCAACATAATCATCAAACAATAAAATAAACAATTAATAATTAAAGTTGTCATGCAGCCAGAGATGAACAAGCTAAGAAATAATAGTTATATTAAGTAAAAACAGCTGAATAGAAGAGAGAAGTCTTCCCAAAGAGAGAGGGAAGGAGTCTTTTGCCTGAGGTGAATATGAAACTCTAAATCTGTGTGAACATGGACACTTTCTCTCTACTGTATGTGACTTTTTCTTGAAAGTAGATGTGAGCAGTGGAAACTGGGTATCAAGATCATGCAGATGACTCCTCATCCAACACTCTGGTTGCCTACATCAGTTATTTCTGGAGGTGTTAGGTGAATTACAGATCTTATGGGACCTCAGAATTCCATGACTCTCTGTGGAGTCACAACTATCCTAGCATCCTTTCTGGACATGTCCAAAAAGCAGTGACCTTGCTTCAAAACAGCACCTGGAAAGACCCAGAGAAGGAAATGGGAAACAGCTATGAATCCAATTGGTCTCTTATCCAATAAGGCATAGAATCCTCTTGTCCCCAAATCAGAAGCTTTCAGCATTCTGCTATGTGAATGGGAAAATAATCCCATTTTCTATAGATAGAAAATGGCAGGAGGGCATTTTCCCTGAGACTTCAATGTCTAGAAGAACTAGGGAGCTTCAGGAAGAGTCCACCTTCTCTGGAAGCTACCCAGAGACCAACTGTGTTTACCACACCCAATCCTAGGAAATTTTAAAAAATGCAGATTTCAGGCATATGGGAGGCTATGTGGCTAGATGATAGATAGATAAATAGACAGACAGACAGATGATAGATAGATAGATAGATAGATAGATAGATAGATAGATAGATAGATAGAGCGGTGAAATCCTCCCGGTTCTATCCGGCTCACCGAACTGGTAGTGCAGGCAGCGGGAAGGTTCTGTGCATGCACAGAAGAGGGGCGCATATGTGTAGCATGTGCACTCCCGCATGCTCACGTTCCTGAACTGGTAGCGAAGATAAGTGGATTTCATCGCTGGATAGGTAGGTAGGTAGATAGATAAATATATAGATAGATATTCTTTTTTTTTTTTGAACCACTGATAAGTAGATGTTACAGACTCAATACTTCAAAAGGATTGGAAACTTGAACAGGTGATTTGGGTTTTCTGTCTACAGTGGTTGAAGAGAGATTTTCATTTCACAAAAGGAAAGCTTACACATTTTTTCAAAAAAGGAATTATAAATTATAAATGCTTTCAACTAATACCAAAATTAATCTTAATACTAAAACTGTTTTCTATTCCAGCTCCCTATTTTCTATAAGATCTTCATCCAGACTACAGTCCTGTGAAAAAGAAAGTGCACCGTCTTTTGAGTTCTCTTCACACCTGGCTTCTCCATGTTGGCTTTCTTTTTGTAAAATGAATGATGGCATGGTGTAATACGTCATGTATATGCCTTGAAAAAGGCGGTGGTGAGGCCCCTCCTCAAGAAGCCTTCCCTGGACCGGCTGAATTAACTACCATCCGGTCTCCAACCTTTGTTTTGTGGTGAAGGTTGTTAAGAGTGTGGTGGCACGACAGCTTCCCCAGCACCTAGGTGAAGCTATCTATCTGGACCCGTACCAGTCGGGCTTCAGGCAGGGGTACAGCACAGAAACGGCATTGGTCGCATTGGTGGATGATCTCTGGAGGGCTTGGGACAGGGGTTGCTCCTCTGTCCTGGTCCAATTAGATCTCTTAGCGGCTTTTGATACCATCGACCATGGTATCATTTTGCAGTGGTTGAGGGGGTTAGGAATAGGGGGCACCGTATTACAGTGGTTCTCCTCCTTCCTCTCTGACCGCTCACAGTTTGTGTTGGCAGGGGGGCAGAGGTCAACCTCGAGGCACTTCACCTGGGGGCCTCTCTTACCATTTTCATGCAGCTTCCCCATTTCAGCACTAAGCTATCGCACATGGGTTTATCCTAATTGAAATAGGTTGGAATCAGTGGTGAAATCCATTTTTTTTTACTACCGGTTCTGTGGGCGTGGCTTGGTGGGCATGGCAGGGGAAGGATACTGCAAAATCTCCATTCCCACCCCACTCCAGGGGAAGGATACTGCAAAATCCCCATTCCCTCCCCACTCCTGGGGGAAGGATACTGCAAAATATCCATTCCCAGACCACTCTGGGGCAAGCCAGTGATTGTATTTGCTGGTTCTCCAAACTAGTCAAAAATTCCGCTACTGGTTCTCCAGAACCTGTCAGAGCCTGCTGAATAGCACCCCTGCTTTTACTTACTTAATACTTCTTCTTTCTCCTATTTTCCCTAAAACAACAGTTCTTTGAGGTGGATTGGGCTGAGAGAGTGTAAAAGGGTCAGCTGGTTTTTCATGCCTAAGGCAGGACTAGAACTCACAGTCTCCTGGTTCCTAGGCCAGCGCCTCCAGCACTAGCCTAAACTAGCTCTCTGTGAGATTTTAACCTCCAATTAATTACTTGAGGTGCTTATGACAACCAAAAGATGTACATACTGTATTTCTAAATGGAAAATGGTTGAATGAATGGAATTCTTATACCTCCTTTCCATTTCATCTAATAATAATAATAAAAAAAATTGTTAAAGAGAATTCCATCAAAATAATTCAATCCAAGAGGCACTGCATGCCTGCAGGGAGATGTGATTCCACTGAACTGAAAGGAGCCCCAAAACAATCTGTCCATTGCAACAAACTGATATTCATATCCTGCCATACCTTATCACATTTCAACCATCCCGAAACAAAAAAGAGATCTGGGGGCAGCCTCCTAAGTGCATGTAACAGTCAGTCCTCCTGTTTCCTCCCAGGATACAGATACAGATTAACAGAGTTGGGAGGGACCTTATTTATTTATTTATTTATTTATTTATTTATTTATTTATTTATTTATTTATTTATCAAATTTCTATACCGCCCTACTCCCGAAGGACTCAGGGCGGTGAACAGCCAAGATAAAATACAGACAATACAAATATTAAAAATCCCTTAAAATTATTAAATATTTCGGCCGAAACACAGATTAAAACACCCAATTTATAAAATCACGAATTCAAAAATTTAAAATTTAAGAATTTAAAAGAGGGGAGTTAGGCCAGGCCAGCTTGCTGAAATAGAAAAGTTTTGAGAGCACGGCGAAACGTGCGCAGGTCCGGGATCTTCCGTATCTCTGGGGGGAGCTCGTTCCAGATGGTAGGTGCCCCCACAGAGAAGGCTCTCCCCCTGGGGGCCGCCAGTCGACACTGTTTGGCCGACGGCACCCTGAGGAGCCCCTCTCTATGGGAGCGTACTGGTCGGTGAGAGGCTATTGGTAGCAGAAGGCGGTCTCGTAGATACCCCGGTCCGATGCCATGGAGCGCTCTAAAGGTGGTAACCAAAACCTTGAAGCGCACCCGGAAGACCACCGGGAGCCAGTGCAGCTCGCGCAGGAGGGGGGTCACATGGGGGCGCCACGTCGCTCCCATAACCACCCGCGCGGCTGCATTCTGGACCAGCTGGAGCCTCCGGGTGCTCCTCAAGGGGAGCCCCATGTAGAGAGGTCAGTGATGGCTAACCTTTTTGCCACTGCGTGCCAAAAGTGTGGGGAGTGCGGGGGTGGGTGGGTGTTGCTCGCGCACATGCCCACACCCATAATTCTATGTGCCCCACCCCCTGTGCATGTGTGTGCAACCACCACGCCTTCTCTCCCCCCACTTTTGACATGTGATGGCAAGGTAGGCCTGTTTTTCATTCTCCCCAGGCTCCAGAGCCTCTCTAGGAGGCTGGGGAGGGCAAAAATGGCCTTCCCCACTCCCCCAGAGGCCCTCCGGAGGCTGGAAACAGTCTTTATCCTGATTTCCAGTGGGCCCAAAAGGCCCGAAAATCAGTTGGCTGGCATACGTATGCATGCCGGAGCTGAGCTCGCGTGCCCACTGATATGGCTCTGCATACCACCTGTGGCACGTATGCCATAGGTTCGCCATCACGGTTATAGGTCATCTAGACCAACCCCCTGCTCAAGCAGGAAATCCTACACCATTTCTGACAAATGGCATTCCAATTTTTTCTTCAATGTCTCAAGTAATGAAGCTCCCACAAATTCCAAAGGCAACTTCTGTTCCATTGGTTGATTGTTCTCACTGTCAGAAAGTTCCTCCTCATTTCCAGGTTGAATCTCTCCTTGGTCCGTTTCCATCCATTATTCCTTGTCTGGCCTTCGGGTGCTTTGGAAAACAGCTTGACCTCCTCCTCTCTGTGGCAGCCCCTCAAATATTGAAAGACTGCTATCATGTCTCCCCTTGTCCTTCTCTTCACTAGACTAGCCATGCCCAGTTCATGTAACTGTTCTTCATATGTTTTAGTCTCCAGTCCCCTAATCATCCTGGTTGCTCTTCTCTGCACTTTTTCTAGAATCTCAACATCTTTTTTATAGTGTGATGACCAAAACTAGATGCAGTATTCTAGGTGTGGTCTTACTAGGGCTTTATAGAGTGGTACCTCACTTGATCTTGATTGAATCCCTCTGTTAATGCAATTTAGGATTGCATTGGCTTTTTTATCTGCCACTGCACACTGCTAGCTCATATTTAGCTGGTTGCCCACTAAGACTCCAAGATCCCTCTCCCAGTCACTGCAATTAAGGGAACTCTTATGGGGCAAAACTACAAGCCAGGTTGGCATATTTTCAATCAAGAAGAGGTTTGCTCTTCTCTGGGCACAAGCAGGCTTCCCTGAGACATGGCAGAAAATATCATGGATGAGCTTGGCCTTGTTATGCATCTTCCTGGCATTGAAAAGCAACAGCCAGAATTCAGAGCCACAAAAGCTCTCGCAGTCAGGTACTGAGAGTAGAAACAGAGCTCCATAAAATAGGAATAGATTTAAAAGCTTCCATCATCATCGGGGTGATCCTGCTATCCCCTCTAACTCAACCCCCCAGTTCTCCCTTTCATGCTAAGGTATAGCATAGCAGTGTTCCAATATTCAAGGGGTGCCAGAAAGAAAATGGTGTTAACCTATTTTCCAAAGCACCAGAAGGCAAGATAAGAAGCAATGAATGGAAAGTAATCAAGGAGAGAAGCAACCTAGAAATAAGGAGAAATTTCCTGACAGTGAGAACAATCAATTGGTGGAACAATTTGCCTTCAGAAGCTGTAGGTGCTCCATCACCTGATTGGACAGCCCTTTGTCCAGAATGATATGGGGTCTCCTGCTTGAGCAGAGGTTGAATTAAAAGACCTACAAGGTCTCTTTGAACTCTGTTATACTTTCGTTCCTTTATTCTGTATGCATTATTAATGTACCTTCTCTCCAAACAAGAAACATATTCCTTCTGACAACTACCCAAATACATCGGGAACACAGTGATACCCAACCACCTCTTTCAAGATCTTGGCAGTCTTGGGAAGTGAATCGCACACAATGTCAGAGATGTGAAGGCCAAAGAGCCCCACAACCATGGAGGGCATCCACACAACCAGAAGAAGGGAAACCATGTCCCCTCAAACTAGTTTTTTGGTTGGGTTTGTCAAGGAATTGGTGTCAAAGAAAAAAATCTATTGGCCCTATATCTTTTCCATATTTATGCAATGATACAACCCAAAAACATTCAGTGTCCTCAGTCTAGAGGGGCACCAAACTCCTTAACTCCGGGTGATTTTACTCAGCAGTCTCTGGAGAAAAGATACCATGTTGAAGGACAGCAGAAGTCAACAACAATACTGTGTCTTCCTCCAGCATCATTTTCTGGACATGTCCTGACAGGACAGATCATAATCACTGCAAAACGCTGCCCTCGAGGGTGTATCTGTAAAGTTTCATTAACATGCTGTACTCCAGCTTCCTTTCTGCAAATGGAGCCAAGGAAGAAGTTCAGGATCCCCAGAGGAAAAGCTGCTTCTCACTGTAATTATCACCATCCTACTCTTTGATATGTATTTATCCTGCCTTTGATGTAAAAAAATCAGGCTGAAGCATCAGAAAAGGATAAATCTTTCAGGTCACTCTCTGGGATGTATGAATTTTAGGACAGGCAGGGGCTGTGCTGTTAAATGTACCCTTCTTTCCTTCCCAGGTGAAGCTTGGTTGGTCTCTGTTTCAACCAGGAAAAACACTGGTTCTTGTGAGAAGGCTTTTAATTCTTCAACTCTTGTTTTGAAACAGGAAGGGAATTGATTCAGTCCCATGAATTATGAACCTCCTGCTTCTGTTTCTGATGTTGTTCCAGCCAACCTCTGGGAAGTTTAGAGTGAAATGTCCACTGACTCTGGAACACCAGGATGGAAAAAAACCATGGAGCTATTACAGACCAGGAGACCATCTCATTAGTATAGTCATCACTGCAACAAAAATATCTCCTATAATGTTCCCTTTCAATGCAGCTCCTTCCAGTCAGTCTCACTCGTAAGTCATTCAGGATAATGGAGTTGCATTCCCTCCATTTATAATTCCTTCGTTTTGTTCTCCTTATTAAACTTGCTCTTTATACTGCAACACATGGTCTGTCTAATTTCTTGATTCATTTTGATTTCCATGCTTTGTCTTATTTAGGGGAAGAGATTCAAATCCAAAGATGGGACAGAAAAAAAATCTGAAAGAAGTCCACATTATTTTCCTTTCCCTGATCAATTTTGAATTCATGACTTGAATACTGACTTTTGCTTAAATTAGTTATTATTATAGATTTCCTCTGCCCAGTTCATTTCAAATGTAACTATTTTTTGACATTTACTTCTGATCCCTATAGAAATACAGGATGATTTATTTTTAGAATTGGCTTCTGAGTCACTTTTGAAACATCCTCTTCCTTTTATGGTGGTTCTACTTTAACTATTCAATTATTTCAAAATCTGGTTACTGGACAGGAGTTTATCTATTGTACGTTCAAAAGTGCTGTGCTTTATTTCCGTTTGTCAAGAAAAATGATAAAAAAATATAAAATATATTTTGCTATTGATAAGGATGGTGATGATAAAATGAACATTTTTTTACAGTAAAGTATCTTCTGATCAGTCTAAACTCCTACGCTTGATTTTCGCTATTCAAGTGGTCAATAAGAATTCCCAGCTCCTGCGCAATCTCACACTTGGCTACAACATCCATGACAACTATCTGAACACACTTGGGACTTCAGATGCCTTGCTGGACATGCTGTCTACTGGAGAAGCGAATGTTCCCAACTACAGCTGTGGAAGGAAGGATAATCCTTTGGCTTTTTATGATGGAGCTGACAGGGACATCTCCATCCAGATGTCAAGATTAGCAAGCCCCTACAAAGTCCCACAGGTCTGTATGTGTGCCTCTCTATCTAGGGAAGTGAGTGGATTGGTAGGACATATAAGCGATAAATCCAACCATATCTATTCTATGGAGTTCAAGAGGTGCTTTTCTCCATGATCACTCTAGTTATGTTGTTTATTAATGGGGTTGACATTGGGGAAGGGGAACACGTAAAAGCAGTCACATCATCTCATGACACCATCCCCATTGCTTTGGGGGCTTCTGCTGCACACTTGTGAAGGTAAGGAGAGGCTCTGTGTCCAATCAAAGGGTCTTCTTTACAAAAGAATCACTGATGGAAAGCTCTTGTTTTGTACATCATCTTAGCCAAACTAATGATATTTTCAATGATATACAAATACCAGATTCATGAAAAGAATCCCAATGCCTTATCTTAGTTTGTGAGACATATAATACATATAAGACAAACTTTGCCTAAAATCTGGAGTTTGATCCTGACAGGACTCAAGGTTGATTCAACCTTCCATCCTTTCAAGGTTGGTGAAATGAGGGCACAGATTTTTTTTTGGGGGGGGGGCAATAGGTTGACCGTGTAAACCATCCAGAGATCCTGCAAAGCATTACGAGGTGGTGCAGGTGGAACAATCTGGAGCTGAACACATTTAAAACTGTAGAGATGAAAGTGTATTTTAGGAGGATCCCTCTATTCTACCACCTCTTACAATATTAGCCAACACAATATCAACATTAGATATCTTCTAGTGTCGGGGTTCTATAATCTTCATCAACTCAGAAAGTTCAGACTGTTTTTTTAAAGAGTTTTTTATTTTTTAAACAAACAAACATTTAATACATAAGTCATTCCTTCCGTGTGACATCTCGGTGTTATCGCCAATCATTCTTTTTTTTCTTTGTTTGTTATTTCATCTGTCTTCGTTCTCATCAAATCAATTACAACAATTCATCACTAACAAAATATTCTGATTATGGCATTTTTATACATAACTATTAATTTACTTATTTGTATCTCTTTTCTAACCAATAGTAGAATTGATTCCATATCTTAAAGTATTCTGAATCTTCTCTTTCTTTAATCATCAAAGTCTATCTATTCATTTCTGCACAATCTAATTTTTTTTTTAATTACTTCTCCTTCCAAAGGTATTTTCTCTGCTTTCCAGTGTTGTGCATAAACAATCCTTGCAGCTGTTATTACATGTATAATCAAATAAATATTTTCTTTGCTATTTTTTTCTAGCAGGATACCCAATAGGAATAATTCTGGTTTTAAATCAATACGTTGTTGTATCATTTCTTCCAGCCATATCTTAATTGTATTCCAATAATTTTTTGCTTCTGGAGATGTCCACCACATATGGTAATAAGAACCTGGTAACTGGTGATATTTCCAACATTTAGCTGATTTATCTTTAAACATTTTTGCCAGTTTCTCAGGGAGGGCATATGCCATCTATAAAACATTTTATATTGATTTTCCTTATATGCAGTGGATATTGTTAATTTATAATTCCTTTCCCATAACTGTTGCCATTTATCTAGGTCTATTGAATATCCAAAATTCTTTGCCCAGGCTATCATTGTTTCCTTTACTTGCTCCTCCTCCAGTTCAATGCCAAGTAAAAAATATAGTTTTTTTAATTAATTTATCCACTGTTCCTGTGAGTATCCCATCCAACTCTGTTTTTTCTAAGTGAAAACCATATAATTAAGCATCTTTTTCATATCTTGTTTGTATCTGCATGTACGTATACTAATCCATCTCAATCCCCTGTTCTTCCAACTCTCGTTTCCCTTTCAAATTCCCCTTATCTGTAAGTAAGTCCTTATATCTAACAATATTTCCAACATTAAAAACATTTGGGTGTATCAAAGCTTCCATTGTTGATAACCATATTGGTATTTTCAGATAATATTTATCTCTGACCTTCTCCCATACAATCAAAACATAAGGAATATATAAAAACGTATGAAATCTGTAAAGAAAAACAAGAACTAGACAAAATTATATTAGACTCTGAAGAGAAATTAATTAGTAAAATTTACAAATTTCTGCTGAGATATAAGATGGAGGAGGAAATAGTTAAAAACACGATGATTAAATGGATGCAGAATTTTAAATACTCAATAGAATTGGAGAGATGGGAAGAATTCTGGCAATTGAATACAAAAACAACATTGGCGGTGGCATACAAGGAGAACCAGCTAAAGATGTTTTAAAGATAGCACATGTCACCTACAAGATTGGCCAAAATAAACCCGAAAAACAGTTCAGTGTTTTGGAAATGTAAAAACCCACAAGGCACCTTTTATCATTTATGGTGGACATGCCCAGCAGCAAAGAAATTTTGGTCCAATATTAAGAAATGGTTAGAACAAATCACCAAACTACAAATAGACAAGAGACCCGAAACTTTTTTGTTAGGAATTTTCACAAAAATTTATCCCAAAGAAATAAAATACTTGTTAATACATATTTTAACGGCAGTGAGGATAATATATGCTAAAAATTGTATACTGGAAAAAACCCCAACAGAAGAAGAAATAATGGATAAAATTACACAGTGTGCTGAAATGGACAGGCTGACAAAAGAACTAAAGGAAAAAGAAAAAGTTTGGAATAAATGGTACCAATGGCATAAGGCTACTACTGAAGAAACATAACTAGAAGTCAGATAGAATAGAAATACAAATGTGTACACAAATATTTTCTTATGGGCAGACAAACCTACAGAGAGAAACTCAGAAAGCAAAGGTATAATCCAAATATGTAATATACAGATTAATAAAGCAGAAGTCTTAGAGTAGAGAAGAGAGGAGAGGGAGAAAAGGTAAAAGAAACTACTAAGTTAAGATTTAGGGGAATAAGTATAACTGTATTACCCGAAAGACCATTACGAAACAATCGCTTCAAATGATTGACTATCTACAATTGTTTATTGTATAATATATTTATATGTTTTTGTTATGTGTGTTATATGTGTTTTATACGTGTTTTAATAAAGTTTATAAAAAAATTTTTAAAAAAGAAAACCATACAATTTAGCATCTTTTCGTATCTTGTTTGTATCTGCATGTACATATACCAATCCATCTCAATCCCCTGTTCTTCCAACTCTTGTTTCCCTTTCAGATCCCCCTTATCTGTTAGTAAGTCCTTATATCTGACAAAATTTCCAACATTAAAAACATTTGGGTGTATCAAAGCTTCCATTGTTGATAACCATATTGGTATTTTCAGATAATATTTATCTCTGACCTTCTCCCATACCAATAATAATGCATTCCTTATATAATGTCTATGAAAGTGCGTATGTATCTTATTTCTACCATATGATAAGAATGCATGCCATCCCAGTTGTAAATCATGACCTTCCAGTATTAATAGTCTTGTATTTCTTAATTCAACCCATTCCTTCATTCAAGTCAAT
Source organism: Pituophis catenifer annectens (assembly GCF_029215685.1). NCBI lineage: Eukaryota > Metazoa > Chordata > Lepidosauria > Squamata > Colubridae > Pituophis > Pituophis catenifer. Next base: position 18,028,733 of record NW_027256882.1, read on the forward strand.
GAGGTTGCCTGGTAATACAATTCCCAATTCGGTAACCCAAATCCTCCACATAATCTCGTGTCCTGAAGCATTTTTATGCTTATTCTTGCCTTTTTCCCTTGCCATATAAATTTCCTTATTATCTTATTAAGCTGTTGAAAATAAGTCTTTTCAATTTTTATCGGTACTGTCTGAAATATGAATAATAATCTTGGTAATATATTCATCTTTATTATTGCAATCCTTCCCATTAGTGACAATTGAAGGTTCTTCCACTTCTCCAAGTCTTTCTCAATTTGTTGTTTTAATCTATAACAATTATCCTCTTTTATCTTTACACATCTTGAAGTTATATAGACTCCTAAGGATTTAACTTTTTTCACCACTTGTATATCTAAATTTTCTTCTATCTCTCTTTTGTGTTTTTCTGTAATATTTTTCACCAGAATTTTTATTTTATCTTTATTTATTTTTAGACCAGACACCTTTCCATAATTCTCTATTTGTTCTAGTAATTTGGGACCTGTTGTTTGTGGTTTCTCTAAGATGAATACTAAGTCGTCCGCAAAAGCTTGCAGTTTATAGTCTTCTTTTTTGATTTTCATCCCTTTTATCTCTTCATTTCACCTCATATTTCTATTTTCTGTCATTTCTCTATTCATTCATTTCATTTCATTTCATTTTATTAGATTTCTATACCGCCCTACTCCCGAAGGACTCAGGGCGGTGCACAGCCAAACAATAAAAACACATACAATACAAAATTTAAAAAATAGAATAAAATCAAATTAAATAATTTTGGCCCCGACAAATTTAAAACCCCAAACTTTTAAAACCAATTTAAAATTGAATATATAAAATACTAAAAGATATTTAAAATTTTAAAAATCTTTTATAAAAGAGGGGGAAAATTAGGCCAGGCCAGCCTGGTGAAATAGTAAGGTCTTTAAGGCGCGGCGGAAGGTGCGCAGATCCGGGATCCTCCGTATCTCTGGGGGGAGCTCGTTCCAGATAGTAGGTGCCCCCACAGAGAAGGCTCTCCCCCTGGGGGCCGCCAGTTGGCATTGTTTGGCTGATGGCACCCGGAGGAGCCCCTCTCTATGGGAGTGTACCGGCCGGTGGGAGGCTATTGGTTGTAGTAGGCGGTCCCGCAAGTACCTGGGTCCTAAGCCATGGAGCGCTTTAAAGGTGGTAACCAGAACCTTGAAGCGCACCCGGAAGACCACCGGGAGCCAGTGCAGCTCGCGCAGGAGGGGTGTTACATGGGAACGCCATGTCGCTCCCAGTACCACCCGCGCAGCCGCACTTTGTGCCAGTTGGAGTCTCCGGGTGCTCCTCAAGGGGAGCCCCATGTAGAGAGCGTTGCAATAGTCCAGGCGGGAGGTGACAAGGGCAAATTCATCATTATCTTAGCAGATTGTCTGTCATAAATCGTTTTTATAGTGTTTATAAATCTATCCCCAAAGTCCATTCTCTGCAGTTTTTCTATTATAAATTGCCAGTTCACATTGTCAAAAGATTTTTGGGCATCTAGAAACATCATCACCATTTGTTTTTCTGAATGCGTCTCATAATATCCCAAAACATTCAAAATTATCCTCGTACTGTCTCTGATTTGCCTTTTAGGTAAAAATCCATTCTATCTATCTATCTATCTATCTATCTATCTATCTATCTATCTATCTATCTATCTAGACTTATATGCCGCCCTTTCTCTGAGAGGACTCAGAGGGGCTCACAACAATAAAATGGAAAAATAAAACAAAAAGTCTGTGTTAAAAGTTACACATAAAATCCCTAAAATCAATTAAAATCCATTTTAAAACCCCTATCAGTCCAGGCCGGCCAGGCGAAATAGCCACGCTTTTAGTTCGCGGCGGAAAGAGCAAAGGTCGGGGGCCATCCGGAGCTCCAGGGGGCTCCATGAATAAATGAATATATTCATTTAACAGTTTTTTTTTTAAAATCTATTTGCCATTATTGAGGCAAAAATCTTGTAATCCACATTCAGCAATGAAATTGGTCTATAGTTTTTTATCAATTGTAGATCTGTATCCTCTTTAGGTATAAGTGTTACATCAGCCTCCCTCCATGAGTCTGGCATTCTTGCCTTCATTACTAATTCATTAAATAGTTCCAACATTACATTACTCATCCCTTCTTGTAGTATTTTATATAGTTCAGCTGGTAACCCATCCAGTCCTGGTGCTTTCCCATTTTTTTCTCCTTTTATCACTTCTGTTAATTCCATCATTGTTGTTCTGTCTTCTAACATTCCTTTATAATGTTCTAGTATTTTAGGTAAATCTGATTTTTCCAAATATTTTCTTATCTCTTCCTCTGAGATCTTTTCTTGGGAATAGTGCTTTCCATAATATTTTTGAATTACTATCTTCTTTTCTTCATTTCTATAGTGTAATTTCCCCTCCTTATTTTGGATATCTTTTTGGAATTCTTGCTCTAGATTCTTATAGTCCTCTTCCAATCTTACCTGTTTTTGCCTTTTCTTTTTATACTTTCTTCCCAAATACGTTATTGCCAAACCTCTAATATAGGATTTCATTTTATCCCATATGTTCTGAAGTGACTTATCTTCTTTCTTATTTATTTTAAAGATAAATTCTAATTCTTTTTCCATAAACTGCTGAAAGTCCTTTTCATTTAATATTGTTGCATTCAAAGTCCATTTTGTATTTTTCTTCTTTCCTTTCCATATTATTGTCATTGGGCTATGGTCTGCCCAAATATTTGAACAATATTTACTTCTTGTATATTATCTATAAGTTCTGTTGACATCCATATCATGTCTATCCTTGATCACAATAAACGTCTATTTGAATAAAAAGTATATTGGTTTTCTTTCAAGTGTTTTTGTCTCCAAATATCTTGAATACTTAACTCTTCTATAATTGTAAAAATAGATTTCGGCAATATTCTTCTGGAATTTTTATTTGTCTTCATTGTTTTATAGTCCGGATCCACATTTGTTACAGCATTAAAATCTCCCATTATACATACATATTCATAGTCAAATTCTAAAATTTTTCTGTAATCTCCTATAAAATTCTTCCTGTTTTTTTATTTGGTGCATATAATGCTATCAAGAGTATTTGTTTAAAGTTCATTTTTATTTCCACCATCAGAATCTGCCTTCTTCATCCTCAAAAAGTAATTTAGGTTCTAATTTTTCTTTGATATACAACACCACTCCTCTTTTGTTTTGTTATATCAATGATGTAAATAGAACTCCTAACTTTGGATATTATAATAATTTTAAATGTTGTTTTCTAATATGTACTTCTTGTAGGCATATAATGTCCATCTTCAAGCTATTTAATTTAGATAAAGATCTGTCTCTTTTTTTTGCCACATTCAGTCCATTTACATTGAAAGATATTGCTTTAATTTCTTCTTCCATGTTTTACTTGTTACAAGTTTTTGACTTCATCACCCTTGTCTTTCTTTGTTCCATTGGATCTTTAGATCTCGCTCCTTCTCTTAGGGCTTTTTCTTCCTTTGCTTTTTCATCTTTAACTTTCTCTTCATCTTTTTGCTCTGTCTCTCCTATTGCTCCCGAATCTTCTAGAGGTCCACAAAATTGTTGATAAAATAGTTTTGTTTTTTCAATGGAGTCAAGTCTATGTCTTTGTTCTTGCCAGGTCACCAAAATTCCTTCCAGTAGTAACCACTAAAATTCACTCCTTTGAGTATTAGGAACTTCTTTAGAAATTGATATTCTCTCCTCAATTCTCTAACTCTAGGTAACTTCTAGGTATTTGTCTTAATACCACAATTTCTTTATCTTTGTGTTTCAGTGCTGTATTTTTTGCTGCTTGTAATATCTCTGTTTTCACTGCTTTCTGGGTAAATCTTACATGTACTTCTCTCGGTAGTTTGTTCCACATTGCATATCTTGTGTATACTCTGAACGCCTCATCAATCTCATTTTAAATCTTTTCCTTGGATTGTTCCAAAACTTCTGATAATATCTCAACAACCAACTCAGGTAAATTTTCTCCTTTTTCTTCCTCTATATTTTGAAATATTAAGTAAAACTCAGAACTCTCCATCTCCAACAGAACAGTTGACTTTTCAGTTGGTGCCAATTTTTCTTCTAATTTCTCAACATTCTTTTCTGTCATTTCCACTTTTTCTGGATTCTCTCTTCATTTTTCCTAATCATGGCTTCCATTTTTTTTATTTCCTGTTTTAAGTCATCATGAAGCGATTGTATAAAATTTCTTAATTCCATCATCTCTGAAGTTTTCTGTGTTTCTGTCAATGAGGGACTTGCTGTTGAATGTAGATGTGATGTAAATTTCTTCATATTTATAATTCAAATGCCTAATCCTTCCCAATGGTTGGAATAGCACACACACACATACAAAGAGAATAATAAAAATGAAAATGAAAAATAAAATACAAAAATTAAAAAACAAAAATTCCAATCAACCACCTTCCTCAAAAATCAAATTTCCAATACCCCATCAGAGAGAGAGAGAAAAAGAAAAAAATCAACTGCCAAAACTAAAAGATAAAAATACAAATCCAAACAACCCAAAAGGAAAAATTTTCTTCTGACTCTTCCAGTCTTAATCCGATTTCTTGTCAATCTAGTTCTTTTTTAAAAATATTGGAACCCCGTAGTTCCAATATTCCCAATTGGAAGCCTGTTTTAGGCACTATTGACCATGGAGAGGTCAATAGACAAAAGAGGAAATCTTGAGGACCTCAGAGAGACAGCAATCACCATGAAGATTCAGAGTAATCCTCCTAAATCCATCCGGGAAAAACCCAGCCATCTTGGCGGGCCTGAGCATTGACAACTGATTGGTGTGGAAGTGAAGATCAAATAAAGAAGACATCGGTAAGAATTAAAATAAATAACAAGAATAAGAAAGGTATAATTACAAAGAAACGAAAAGAAGCAGGTGATAGTGAGACTCCAAACACCAGCAGTTCTACTGCCAGATAAGCGGTGAGGGAAAAGAGACTGGAGTGGAAACTTAAAGATGACAGTGACAGAGCAAATTTGACAGGCAGCGGAGGCGAGTGAAAGCGAAGAAATATTGCGAAAAGGTGGTGGATTACAAAATTAGAAAAATAAATTGGCTTTGAAGAGGAAAGTGTGTACAATTAGAATCGTGATAGTGCTGAGAGACAACGGGGAAAGCGAGACTCAGGAAAAAACTGCGGACTGAGAGATAAGTGCACAGTGGAAACCCTAATGAATGGCGGATAAAGGACTTGAAGAAGAGAAACTTTCTCCTTACAATTAGAGACAGCGGCGAGGCGAACCACAGACACAAGACATTGTAACTAGATACCAGAAGGATACATTGAATTTCTCTGAAAAAGGATACAAATGAGAGACTTTTTGCTACTGAAGAATCAGAAGATATTGACTTATTTAAAACAAGTTTCTTTAAAAAAACAAAAAAACAAACTGGAGTGATAGAAGATGGACTGAAGAAGGAAGATCACGGATGTAAAATCCAAGTGTTTAAACTTGATATAGTGGATAAACTTAACCTATTATATATTCAATAATATATGTAATTAGTTATTTTCCTTTACTCTATATATTTAAATTTAGATTTTACTCAACTTTGATTAAGTAGTTAACATAAAGAATCAAGAATTACTATATATTATATATTATATATATATTCATAAGCAATCTTAGATATTGAACGATTGATACAATATTGGTAATAAGTGCCATATCTTTTTAGACAGTTAATTATAGACTTTAGGTATTGATATTGTCTAACAACTAGAACTATTATATTGCATATTAATTATATTGATTATTATTATCTTTTCCTGCTTTTCCCCCTTTTCTGTGAGTAACTAGATAGACTTCTATAGAGATATATTGATTAATTGAAACTGTTTTGATTATAACTATATACATTTATTATATAGATATTGCCTAGATATAGTAATCTTAAAATAAGCTGGTTGTCGACCTTAGGCTGTACACAAAAACTACTGATAATTGATTATTTAGAACAAAAAGTGTGATTTATTAATCTTACTACTTGATATATAAATATTATAGTAAATAGAAATAAGAATAGAGTAATGAATTGCTGAACTATTGTACTTTCCCCCTGCTCCTCAACTGACTTACCTAACCCTTATATAACGATATTTTAAAGTGAAATTATTAGAAATACTCAAACTAGTGACTATACAATAGAAAAGTAAGAAAATAGATATTTCACATTCTGATTCTTTTCCTCAATTATACCTATAGAACAAATCTAATATTAATATTAATACAGAAATAAAAATACATACACTCTATAAGAAAAACAGTGTATGAGAATCTCGGAAATCGTAAAACAAAAAATAAAGATGACCACAACAGGCTCATCAATAACAACCAAGACAGGTAAAAAATTAATATCAAACCAGACAGCTACAATATCCTCATCAGCACGACAAAAAAACAATCAATGCAATGCTATTCACAGACAAAGAAAAAGCCTCCACTAAATTTAATATGCAAAATATCCAATCGGTCTTAGCCATGATCCAAGAGGGGATGAATAAGATGCAAGAATCGATAGCGAACAATCACGAGGAAACGAGAAGGAACCATGAAGAATTGAAATTAGATGTAGGAGAAATAAATGACAACATTAAAAAAATGGATGATAAGATTGAGAAAATACAACAAAATATTGTAAAAAAAAACAACGGATTCAAAATATGGAAGTAAAAATGGACCAAGCAGAGAAAAAAATTGACAATATGGAACAAAACCAAACAGCACTAAATAAAGAATTGGAAGACTATTACCTATTTAGAAATGGAGAAAGCATCCTTTTACTTATGGTTTCAAAATATTGTGGAAAATAGAGAAGAAGATCTAAGAGATTTGATGACGGGAATATTAGCGGAAGCCACCCAGAAGGAGAAAGAAGAAATCCATAGGGAAATAGATGAAATTTACAGAGTCCATACGAACTACTCCTCTTTGGGAATAAATTACCCAAAGAGATCCAAATTAGATTTGTGCGCAAAACAGTGAAGGAAGAGATTTATAAATTAATGAAAGAAGAAACAATTAGTTATAAGGGGAAGGAAATAATAACCTTAAAACAGATTCTGAGACAAATAAGAGAGCAAAGGAGGAATTATAGCTTTCTAACAACACAATTGAATAAACATAAAATAATGTTTTGCTGGTTGGTGCCAGAAGGAATTCTGGTATCCTGGGAAGATAAGAAACATAAAATTGACACATCAGAGAAAGCACACGAATTTTTTGATCACCATTTCATATTTGAAGAAGAGCAGGAAACCAGATAGGAATCAGAAAACAAAAACCAAGAACACTCTATAGAGGAAATGGAAAGAGAACAAGAAGAAAAAAGACGAACTGAAAGGGAGAAGATGGAATGATAAGGAGCAAAGGAGAAAACACAAATGATAACAAGGAACACAAGAAGACTTAGAATAGGAGCCCTGGTAGTGCAGCAGACTAAAGCACTGTTATTAACATCAACTGCCTCCAATTACTGCAAGTTCAAATCTCACTAGGCTCAAGGTTGACTCAGTCTTCCATCATTTCTAAAGTAGGTAAAATGAGGACCCAGATTGTGGGAGCAATAAGCTGACTTTGTATAAATATACAAAAGTATGAAGGCTATTGCTTAACGCATTGTAAGCCACCCTGAGTCTTCGGAGAAGGGCAGCATATAAATCAAATAATAATAATAATAATAATAATAATAATAATAATAATAATAATAATAATAACAACAACAAACAGATAAGTAGGAAGAATGGGACAAGAAATAAGGTTAATCTCAATCAACATAAACGGATTAAATTTACCAACTAAAAGATCATATACATTTAAAAAATTACAAAAATTAAACATGGACATCATAAATCTACAAGAAGTTCATATCAAAAGGCAACACCAAAAGTTATCAGAAAATAGAAGATTAGGAACACTATTCACTTCATTAACAGAACAAAAAAAAAAGAGGAATTGCAGTATACATCAAAAATCATATACAAGCAAAACAGGGTTGCTCCTGAATAGGGTTTTTTTTTTTATTTTTTTTACCAGAAATGAGTATAATATAGGGAAGTCTGGGGGGAGGGGAGGGTTAGGGAGGGTTAGGGAGGTTGGAAAGTTTGGGGTGGGTGGTGGTGGGGGGAAAAAAGGGGTGAAAATGTAATTGTAAAACTTTTGCAATAAAAAAAAAATTAAGTGTTGGAGCATTCATAAGTTCTGGAGGCAAGTTGTTCCATTAATTAATTGATCTCACTGTCAGGAAATTTCTCTTTAGTTCTAGATTGCTTCTCTCCTTGGTTAGTTTCCATCCATTGCTTCTTGTCCTGCCCTCAGGTGCTTTGGTGAAAATCTTAACTCCCTCCTCTTTGTGGCAATCCCTGAAATATCAGAACACTTTGTACTTTCAGAATTGCAAAATTCTGTTATGATAGCATTACAAAAAAGTAGAATTAGCTCATCTGGCCATATTTTGTTTCTAGACTACCTGGGACAACATTAGTCTCACAACTTTCTTCCTGACAAATTCATGCTTTCCGGTAATTACCCTATTGTTTTCAAGGGCTTTATGAATAATCTCTGCATTTGTTTGTTTGTTCAATTTATTTGTAAACCTTCTGATATTTTATCAATTTTATCAATTATTTATTTTATCAATATATTGTTTGTCAATATATCATTGACAAAATTTGCTAAGCCTTTCTTTTTCTCTTTTGAGGACAGTGATAGCACTTGTACTCTGAATTCAGGATATTAGCAAGTTACACAGCTTCAGTAGAAAGATTCAGTTGTGAAAAGAATATGTGGAATAATGTTCCAAAGTTTCTCCTTTTAAGATTCTTGGATGTTTCATTCCAGCTTCATCCCTTTCTGAAGAAGAATGAATTTTGCAATCTTTCCCTGTTTCAACTGTACTTGGACCAAAATGGTGATATAGCAGCAGATCTGAACATTAGAAGCATGTTAGTTTTTTCCGGGGAAGATCCCATCAGTAAACAACTAGGCAGTTTTGAAAGACAAAGAACTATTATCAATCCAGATGCTCTTTCACAGCTAAAGTTGCTCAACAAGGTGGGTGAAATATCGATGTCATTTCTCTGTTTTCCAAAGCCTTGAGACACATTTCAAGTGGCTAAGCCTATTCACCAAATACAATGAGCTTCAGTGAGAATTGAATGCGGGGAGAAGAACCCTTATAGTTTTTTTAAGTGGCTTGGGAGGCTTCAGTGCAATTGGTAAGGTATCCTTCAGAATAGTGGTGGAATTCATTTTTTTTTACTACCGGTGGGTGTGGCAGGGGAAGGATACTGCAAAATCTCCATTCCAACCCCACTCCAGGGGAAAGATATTGCAAAATCCCCATTCCCACCCCACTCCAGGGGAAAGATATTGCAAAATCCCCATTCCCACCCCACTCCTGGGGGATGGATATTGGAAAATCTCCATTCCCACCCCTCTCTGGGGCCAGCCAGAAGTGGTATTTGTAGGTTCTCCGAACTACTCTGGTACCGGTTCTCCAGAACCTGTCAGAACCTACTGAATTGCACCCCTGCTTCAGATGCTGTAATATGGAACACTGTTTTAAATTGACTCAGTTGTGTCCAACATGGATGATGATTCTCTAGCACACAAATCATGGCTATTTTGTGTCCCCTGTGCAATCTGGTATCAAAACTGGTGAAAGGGGACATCAGGTGTTGTGGGTTTTAGTGCTGATAGCATCGACTTGTCTTTTTTCCTTGCCTAAGATAAGCAAAATACAATAAAAGCCTTTTGTCCAATGCCAAAGTTCCCAGGCAGTCAATTTTAGTCTTAGTTCACCAGCATGGTGACCATATAAAATTATCAAGTAAGCATATCAATAAACAAAAAACAGATGCATTAAGCCCGAATCTGTAATGAAGTTAACTTTCAAATAGGGCTGGCTTTGCAATGATACATGTAGTCCAGAAGAAACCTTTCCAGATCCATGTGGTCAGAAGTTTCTTTCTTCATCATAGTTTTATTCTATTATGATAAATTTAATAAAATAAAAATTTCATACACTTTTCACAATAAATTTCATTCTAAACTAAAGTATCTTAATTTAAATTCATGGGTACATGAAGAGAGGAGGAATGTATGCTAATATAACCATGTGGAGGAACCACTAGTTATTAATGCTTAAATCTTTTCTCTATTGATTCTCTATAGAATTTCTTAAATAGAAATGCCCTTTCTTGCAATGTGATAGAACAAAAGCAAAAGGGAGGAACTAAATGAAGAATCTGCTGATAGTTGTATCTCTTGCAACATTGGGAGCTAAAGATTTCTTATTTACCTAAGTGAAGTCCAGCAACTACTTGACTAATGATCATGTTTACCTCCATTTTTAATTGATGGTTAGTTCTAACATACTTCATTTGTCATTCCTTGTTTTTCTTCTTAGTCTCTGCCTCAGTCCAAATGTGTGGAAAATTGCCGGCCTGGATTTTTCAAGAGGGCTCGGAAAGGAGAGCCAGTTTGCTGCTATGACTGTGTTCCTTGTCCGGAAGGGACCATCTCCACTCAGGAAGGTGGGTGACACCACAAAAAAGGGTACTGGATTAAGCCAAAGCATTTTGAAGATGCGAGTTCCAAGTATACTTATAGAAGAGGCGATAGACATCACAATCTCCGGAACGTTTAAAAGTTTAAATTTTTTTATTTTAAAACTTGTGCTAAGCTTTCATCGGCCCCTACCGACTTCGTCAGAGTATAAAATCCCATTGAAGAGCTCCTTGCTTTTATGTAATGCTGATCAATTTGGTCATTGCACATGTAACAGGCCCACATCCTTGCCTTCCCCCTGTAATTATCTTTTTTTCTGCCTTAGTCATGCTGACGGATGACGATGCACTTTCCCCTGCCTCCTTCCCCATTGTGTGTTGCCTCTTTCTCTCCCTGGGGGGTAACGCAGGGTTATCAGGCATTGCTTTGAAGGTATTTCTCCCGGCTCTCTCTCCCTCATTGTTATGCCTTTCCCTTTTAGGCACACACGTTGCCTCCTCTAAACCCATTTGTTTTACCCATGATCTTGTGATGGGTCTGCGTTGTTCTTCCTTGCCCCCACCCTATCTTCCTCATTCTGCTGTTTCTCTAACCTACTCTCTTGCCCTCTACCAGGGTTTATCACACCTTCATTGGGCCACTTCATTGCCTAAAAGAGGAGATTTGTCCCCAATCTCCATTCAGTCTTAGTGATCGGTCCTCCTTAAGTCTTTCCTGGTTCCGTAAAGCCTGGTATGCCGGTGGTATGTCAATATGTCTATTGAGGGAGTTGTTGTTAGAGAACCAGGCTTCTTTCAAGAGGTGCCCTCCTTTTGTTTTGTCATGGGCAACAACTTCGGTCTCTTGGAAGTTGAACTCGTGACCATGCTCCTCCATATGCATCCAAATCTGGGAGCGCTGTTCCTTACATCTGACCACTAATTTGTGCTCATGCACCCTCGTTTTCAGTCATTTGGATCTCCTCCTTTAGGCATGGAGAGTGGCCCAAAACAACAATTAAACTGGATGACACATTAAATACCATGATTACAAGAGGGAAATGCATCAAGATTTTACACAGGACACAACCAGCGCACAGGGTTCTGGTACCACACAATGCCCAGGCCTGTTGAAAGAATATAATTGAAAGGAATTTGAGGAGGCCTCAAGGATAGTGGCAATCTGACCTTGGGGGTAGTTAATGCTGTTTTTCCCAAGGAATCGGTGGTCCCACCATTTGCTTTGAAGGATGCGATTATGCACCTCATTCTAAAGAGGCTCTCCATGTACCTAACCATCTTAGATAAGTTTTGTCCTGCATACAATATTTGTTGAGAGCATGATTGTCATTCAGGTACAGTACTGGTGGCTGAGGTACAGTTCCAAGATGGCATTGGTTGCTTTCACAGATGATCTCTGATAGGAGTCCTGCAAAGATTCTGACCCTTCTGGATTTCTCAGTGGCTTTTGATAATATAAATCATTATATCCTTCTGAACTGGCTTCAGGGTTTGGGAGTGGAGGCGGGGTTTTCCAAAGGTTTTCCTTTATTGATGGTTGCTTTCAGTTGATGGGTTCTTAGGGAATAGAGGAGAAAACCTAGGCCCTGCAATGGGGCATCTCTCAGGACTGGAGTCTCTCTCCTTTCTTCTTTATCTTTTACGTGAAATTGATAGGTGAGGTCATTTGCTGCCACGGGCTTGGTATCAAAGTACACCACCCATGGCTTGTTAGATGGTAGTATTGTGATGCTGAATATGACATCCATAGAAGATCTACCTTGAAAGGTGAAAAGAGATATAAAAGAACTTTCTGTTTTCTCAGATACTGAAAAATGCACCAAGTGCCCAGATGATCAATATTCAACTGAGAGCAGAGTCCAATGTATCCCAAAAAGAATAACCTTCCTCTCCTATGAAGAACATCTGGGCATTATACTGGTGTTCATTGCCCTACTCTTGTTCCTATTCACAGGATTCATTTTAATCATATTCATTAAATACCTTGAAACTCCCATTGTCAAAGCCAACAACCGGGACCTCTCCTACATCCTCCTGGTCTCCCTCTTGCTTTGCTTCTTGTCCTCCTTTTTCTTCATTGGACGACCAAGGAAAGCCACCTGCCTTCTCCGACAAACTGTGTTCAGTATTGTCTTCTCAATAGCTGTGTCATCTGTGTTGGCCAAAACTATCACAGTGGTGCTGGCATTCTTAGCCTCAAAACCAGGGAACAAAGTGAGAAGATGGTTGGGGAAGAGCTTGGACAACTCTATCATCCTTTCTGGTTCTGCTGGACAAATTTTCATCTGTGCCTCATGGCTTGGAATTTCTCCCCCATTTCCTGACTCTGACCTCCACTCCCAGCCTGGAGAGATCATCCTTCAATGCAATGAAGGCTCTGTCACCATGTTTTATGTTGTCCTTGGCTATATGTGTTTCCTAGCTGCCATTTGCTTCACTGTAGCTTTCCTGGCCAGGAATCTCCCTGGGGCCTTCAATGAAGCCAAGCTGATCACCTTCAGCATGCTGGTCTTCTGTAGTGTTTGGATCTCCTTCCTGCCCACCTATCTGAGCACCAAAGGAAAGTCCATGGTGATTGTTCAGGTCTTCTCCATCTTGGCCTCCAGTGCTGGACTGCTGGGCTTCATCTTCTTCCCCAAATGCTACATTATAATCCTGAGGCCAGATCTAAACACTAAGGAATGTCTAATGATAAAAGTAGGGGAATGACTGTGATATTGTTTCTTAGGCATGTAACATTTAATTTTTTCATTGCAATTGTTGGGCTTTTGTATTCTTCCTTTGCATTTGTGTGACAATTAAGATTATTTAAAACTGAAGGAAATAAACATATAAAGACTGTAAGACTAATGAAATTAAATTCCAACATAATCATCAAACAATAAAATAAACAATTAATAATTAAAATTGTCATGCAGCCAGAGATGAACAAGCTAAGAAATAATAGTTATATTAAGTAAAAACAGCTGAATAGAAGAGAGAAGTCTCCCCAAAGAGAGAGGGAAGGAGTCTTTTGCCTGAGGTGTCTTGAATATGAAACTCTAAATCTGTGTGAACGTGGACACTTTCTCTCTACTGTATGTGATTTTCTCTTGAAAGTAGATGTGAGCAGTGGAAAATGGGTATCAAGATCATGCAGATGACTCCTCATCCAACACTCTGGTTGTTTACATCAGTTATTTCTGGAGGTGTTAGGTGAATTACAGATCTTATGGTACCACAGAATTCCATGACTCTCTGTGGAGTCACAACTATCCTAGCATCCTTTCTGGACATGTCCAAAAAGCAGTGACCTTGCTTCAAAACAGCACCTGGAAAGACCCAGAGAAGGAAATGAAAACAGCTATGAATCCAACTGATCTCTTATCCAAATAAGGCATAGAATCCTCTTGTCCCCAAATCAGAAGCTTTCAGCATTCTGCTATGTGAATGGGAAAATAATCCCATTTTCTATAGATAGAAAATGGCAGGAGGGCATTTTCCCTGAGACATCAATGCCTAGACTTAACTAGGGAGCTTCAGGAAGAGTCCACCTTCTCTGGAAGCTATCCAGAGACCAACTGTGTTTTCCACACCCAATCCTAGGGAATTTTTAGAAATGCAGATTTCAGGCATATGGGAGGCTAAGAACGATAGATGATAGATAGATAGATAGATAGGTAGATAGATAGATAGATAGATAGATAGATAGATAGATAGATAGATGATGGATGGATAGATAGATAGATAGATAGATAGATAGAGCGGTGAAATCCTCCCAGTTCTATATGGCTCGCCAAACTGGTAGTATAGGCAACGGGAGGCTCCGCCCACCCACCAGGACATCATTACATCCCTTTTTTTAACCATCTTGTGCAGTGGTTCTCAACCTTCCTAATGCCGCGACCCTTTAATACAGTTCCTCATGTTGTGGTGACCCCCAACCAGGGGTGGGTTCTAAATTTTTTTACTACCGGTTCTGTGGGCGTGGCTTATTTTGTAGGCGTAAATTTTCAGGCATATGGGAGGCTATGTGTGATAGATAGATAGATAGATAGATAGATAGATAGATAGATAGATGATGGATAGATAGATAGATAGATAGATAGATAGATAGATAGATAATGGATGGATAGATAGATAGAGCGATTAAATCCTTCCAGTTCTATATGGCTCGCCAAACTGGTAGTGCAGGCGACGGGAGACTCCACCCACCCACCAGGACATCATTACATCCCTTTTTTTAACCATCTGGTGCATGCCCAGAAGAGGAGCACATGTGCATAGTGCGTGTGTGCTCCCATAAGCTCCGATTCCTGAACTGGTAGTGAAGATAAGTGGATTTCACCTCTGGGTAGGTAGGTAGGTAGGTAGGTAGGTAGGTAGGTAGGTAGGTAGATAGATAGATAGATAGATAGATAGATAGATAGATAGATAGATAGTATTAAATTAGCGAGGGTGGTAATTACTGAGGCAACATGGGCGGCAGAGAACATCATTTATTGAGTAACGAACATAACCTAGTAACAACAACAACAGAAGAAAATGCCTGACAGCTCTTATATAGCTGCTGTCAGAATCACTCTAACCAATCAGGAACTGCAGAAACTCCCTCTTAAACAAAAGGAATAATGTGACCAATTAGGACGAGGTGGCTCCATTGTCTGGGCAACGTGCCGATGCAACACCCCTTCCCCCCTGGATGGCACATGGGAAATCCTGCAAGTAAGCAGGGCGCCTGCACACTCGCTCAGATTGCCGTGGTGCAGGAACCACTTGAAGCACAGATTCCTGATCCGTAGGCGGGTCGGGTGAGGTTTCCACTGGGGATTCAGCAGGAGTAACTTCTCCAGGTAAGTCCAATGGCCGGTTGTTTGTTATGGTGGGTGGAGGATCGGGAACAGACCCCAGAAATGGTGGGGATCTCTCCGGGGGCAGGTGTGGTATGTCTCTCGCAATCGGCTGCAGACTAGTTGTAGCTCACTCTCTTAATTGGTCCACATGGTGCCACCAGTTTCTTCCATCATCGAGTTGAACCCTGTAAGAGCAGGGACCCGTTACTTCGGTCACTCGTCCCGGCAACCAATGTGGATCCCCCTGTAGTTCCGAGCGAAAACCAGATCTCCCTCATTGAATGTCCTGGAAACCCCACCGGTATGTCTTGGGCCCTTGAGCACGTATGAAGGGTGCAGCCAGTCTAGCCTAGTCCGTAGATGACAGCCCATCAGCAGTTCCACAGGGCTAAGGTTAGTGGATGGCCAAGGGGTTGTATGTTGTGTGAGTAGATAGGTGGACATCTGCTCCTGCCACCTAGGAATAGTGGCTAGGAATAACTGGAACGTAGCGGATGTAAGCTGCGGTCCAATATCCGACACTAGGATGTCAGGAAGGCTGTGTGTGGAGAACAACCTGTGCAATACCCTGATATTGGCCTCCGATATGGTGAAAAGCATTCTTTCCAGTTCCACCCACCTAGAGTAGGCATCCACTACTATAAGGAAAGTGTGGCCCAAATAAGGGCCCGCAAAACCTATATGAATCCTTCACCACCCAAAAACCCTAAACCACCCAAACATCCACACAACAGACCAAGTAATGCTGTCCAACAGCTCACTGATGGTGGGCCTTTAGTTCATTGTTGAGTGCAATTATAGCTCTGGGATAAAAACTAGATAGATTAGATATGCTTGGCTTTAAAAAAAAATTCTTTTTGCACCAAAGTTGCCACTTGAGAAGGATGAGCTCTCTTCCAATGCTTTATAGACATAGAGTGATTCATCTCAGGGGGGAAAACATTTAATCTAGGTAATCAGCTGTGTTCCATTCTGGGCTGATTATTATTATCTCATTCTACTCAGAATCAGAACTGTACTCAATGTACAATAACAATAATCTAATAAAAATAATAGTGTGATGTGTTAAATGTTGGAGTAGGGTTAGGCAACTACAGATTACGGGGCACTTTCAGGTTTCCATCAGTGACTTTGGTTCAATCACTCTCTTCGTTCAATTTTGTATGGCAAAATTATAAGAAGATTGCTTTACTTCATGGTGGGCAGGTGCAATAGAAGTTTAGTATTTCCTTGTAAATCAAGTAACAATAAAAGCATTGGATTTGGGCAATGAGGCCTAAGGATTAAGGTATTAAAAAGTGGCAAGGCAACTGAATAAAGTCACTTAGAAGAGCAGCCAGGATCAGAAGAGCTGAAGAGCAACAAATGCATAGAATAGGATAGAATAGAATAGAATAGAATAGAATAGAATAGAATAGAATAGAATAGAATAGAATAGAATGGAATGGAATGGAATGGAATGGAATGGAATGGAATGGAATGGAATGGAATGGAATGGAGTGGAGTGGAGTGGAGTGGAGTGGAGTGGAGTGGAGTGGAACGGAACGGAACGGAACGGAACGGAACGGAACGGAACAGAACAGAACAGAACAGAATAGAATTCTTTATTGGCCAAGTTTGATTGGACAAACAAGGAATTAGTCTTGATGCATACGTTCTCAGTGTACATAAAAGAAAAGATACATTCGTCAAGAATCATAAGATACAACACTTAATGATAGTCATAGGGAACAAATAAGCAATCAAATCATATTAGGAAATAGTCAATATAAATCGTATGGATACCAGCAACAAGGTTACAGTCATACAGTCATAAATGGGGGGAGATGGGTGATAGGAGCATTGAGAAGATTAATAGTAATGCAGATTTAGTAAATATTTTGACAGTGTTGAGGGAATTATTTGTTTAGCAGAGTGATGGCGAAGAACAGCTTGGACAATTTTCTAGGACTGGCCTGTTAGAAACTCCCCAGCTCACATTTCTACATTTCTTTTAGTTGTAAGCTGCTCCTTTGTATTCAGGCCTGGCCTCAGTATGATAATGTAGCATTTGGGGAGGAAGATGCAGACCAGCATTGGAGAAGAAGATGGAGAAGACCTGAACAGCCACCGTGTATTTCCCTTTGGTGCTCAGATAGGAGGGCAGAAAACTCACCCAGATACTGCAGAAGACCAGCATGCTGAAGGTGATCAGCTTGGCTTCGTTAAAGGCCCCAGGGAGATTCCTGGCCAGGAACGCCACTGTGAAGCAGATGGCAGCTAGGAAGCCCATATAGCTAAGGGAGAGTAGAACATGACAGAAGATCCTTTGTTACATTGCAGGATGATCTCTCCAGGCTGGGAGTGGAAGCCAGTGTCAGGGAATGGTGGAGAAACTCCAAGATGGAGCAGATGATAATTTGGACAGCAGAAGAAGAAAGGATGATGGAGTTGGCCAAGCTCTTCCCCAACAATCTTTTCATTCGGTTTCCTGGCTTTGTGGCCAGGAAAGCTAGCACAACTGTGATTGTTTTGGCTAAGAGAGAAGAAATGGCAACTGAGAATGTGATGCTGAAAACTGTTTGTCGGAGAAGGCAATTGGCTTTCGTTGGTTGACCAATGAGGAGAAAAGGAGACAAGAAGCAAAGCAGGAGGGAGACCAGGAGGATGTAAGACAGATCTCGGTTGTTGGCCTTGACAATGGGGGTTTCTCTGTATTTAGTGAATATGATTAAAATAAGGCTTGTCATTGGGAAGAAGAGTAACAACAAAGAGACCAGGATGATGCCCAGATGTTCTTCATAAGACAGGAAAGTCAGAATTTTGGGGATACATTTGACTCGATCTTCATTTGGATATTGATCATCTGGACAGTTGGTACATTTTCCTGTATCTGAGAAAACCAAAAAAACAATATCTCTTTAACATTCTGTCTTTTCACATTTCAAGAAATACCTCTTTGGGACAACAGCTGACATCATGGGTATTTTCAAAGAAGCATTTGTTAACAACTGAACCAAAATAAACTAAGAAGAATATAATGTATCTCTCTTTATCTCTAGCTCTATTGCTAAGGTCTATCAAATTGGGGAAAGTCCTAGGACATAAATGATTTCTTCTGTAACGTGTTGAACCTTCCTAGGAAGCTACATTATTAGATTAAAAATTGAATCATTTAATCATTCTAAGCAAACATCTTGAATCATGTCAGGTGGCACTTATTAATACACTGGATCCAGAGAATATTTTTCTTGTAAAATGTTTCTGGCAGAGAAAGCTAGTCCTGAAAATTATCTGGAATAGCTACTAGCAGCAGTGGTAATTGGTGTGCAATGGCTTGCACCCATAACTGTGCACGCCACCTCATTGTGGACTTGTAACACCTTCTCAGTGATCCTCAAGGGGAGGCCCATGTAGACACTTCCTAATAATCCTTCCGGTAGGACCTAAGATGATTCCTCAAGTTTCAAAGAACGCAGGTGTTCCCAGAAAAGTAAATAGCAAAGATCACATTCAAACTAACAAAATAGAAGAAATATTTTCTCTGACAGTAGTAAAGCTTAGCTAATCTTCCATACCCTCTCATTTCTAGCCAGCGCCTAATTCAAGGCCATTTGGGTATTACTCCCTTTAGCTAAGAAATTGTGCACTTTGAAAATAATAGCTGAGCTTCAAACTTTAAACTGTCTTTAAACTTGCAGTTTCGTGAAAATGCTCTGGATGAATCCACTTCCACTTCCTTCCTGCCCCTTTCTTTGGTGTCACCCACCTTCCTGAGTGGAGATGGTCCCATCTGGACAAGGAACACAGTCATAGCAGCAAACTGGCTCTCCTTCTCGCTTCCGCTTGACAAATCCAGGATGACATTTCTCCCCACATTTGGACTGAGGAAGAGACTAAGGAGAAAGCAAAGAATGCCAAAGAAAATATGTTTGTACAGCCATCCTGGCATGTATGCTTATTTCATGCTCTTGAAATAAGACTAAAAGGGACTGCTCAGTTTCGAAGAACTGTAGTGATATGAGACAGGGGTCATGAAAATACAGTATATCCCTCAAAAAGGGTAATTAAGGCATTTTTTTCCCTGCAGCACTTAGGATGTGGGTATGAGTCCTGTGTCAGAAAGGGATATTTTTAAGATGCACCTCGGTATCCAAGAAAAGATCCTTTCTGTTCAAGATCTATATTAATTGTATCCATATTAATACCTATATTGATTATATCCTCTCCTCTACTCGCAACAGAATATTTTATGCCACAAGACTTGAAATTTTGGGCTTAGACAACTTAGAATTTTGCCGTCTTTGGTCCGACCTAAGTATAGGACATACTGACTCTGTGGTTTCTTCCCCAAACCCCCAAACCTTTAACCTTAGACTGTCTACTGTTGACCTCACCCCATTCCTAAGAGGTCTGTAAGGGGCATGTATAAGAGCACCAGCGTGCCTACTGTCCCTGTCCTAATATTTCTTCTATATGTATCTATTTTATCTATTCAATTCATGCTTATACTTATATATATTACATAATATGTTCTTGAGAAATAAATAAAAAATAAAATAAAATAATGTGAATCCTAATTCCAGAGGTAATTTGGGCAGCAGGAGCTCCATCCAGTGCTGATTCAATTTCATCAATTTTAGTCCAAACCTGAACTCAGGCACTGGTCAACAAAATTGCCTTTTTCTTTGAAATTTGTGAACAAGGAACAGATGAACCTGAGGCTATTGGCACTAGAACCTGAAGGCCTCTCTTACCATTTTCATGCAGCTTCCCCATTTCAGCACTAAGCCATGGCAAATGGGTTTATCCTAATTGAAATAGGTTGGAACCAGTGGTTAAATCCATTTTTTTTAACTACTGGTTCTGTGGGTGTGGCTTGGTGGGCATGGCAGGGGAAGGATACTGCAAAATCTCCATTCCCACCCCATTCCAGGGGAAGGATACTGTAAAATCCCCATTCCCAGCCCACTTTGGGGCAAGCCAGAGGTGGTATTTTCTGGTTCTCCAAACTACTCAAAAATTCTGCTACTAGTTCTCCAGAACCTGTCAGAGCCTGCTGAATAGCATACCTGCTTTTACTTACTTAATACTTCTTCTTTCTCCTATTTTCCCTAAAACAACAATTCTGTGAGGTGGATTGGGCTGAGAGAGTGTGACTGGCTCAGCTGGTTGTTCATGCCTAAGGCAGGACTAGAACTCACAGTCTCCTGGTTCCTAGGCCAGCGCCTCCAGCACTAGCCCAAACTAGCTCTCTGTGAGATTTTAACCTCCAATTAATTACTTGAGGTGCTTATGACAACCAAAAGATGTACCTATTTCTAAATGGAAAATGGTTGAATGAACTGAATTCTTATACCTCCTTTCCATTTCATCTAATA
The DNA here is from genome assembly GCF_029215685.1 of Pituophis catenifer annectens. Lineage (NCBI taxonomy): Eukaryota > Metazoa > Chordata > Lepidosauria > Squamata > Colubridae > Pituophis > Pituophis catenifer. The sequence continues at coordinate 18,049,470 of NW_027256882.1, forward strand.
ATAATAAAAAAAAAACGTTAAAGAGAATTCCATCAAAATAATTCAATCCAAGAGGCACTGCATGCCTGCAGGGAGATGTGATTCCACTGAACTGAAAGGAGCCCCAAAACAATCCATTGTCCATTGCAACAAACTGAGATTCATATCCTGCCATACCTTATCACATTTCAACCACCCTGAAACAAAAAAGAGATCTGAGGGCAGCCTCCTAAGTGCATGTAACAGTCAGTCCTCCTGTTTCCCTCCAGGATACAGGTACAGATTAAGAGAGTTGGGAGGGACCTTATAGATCAGGGATGGCTAACCTTTTTGCCACTCTGTGCCAAAAGTGGAGGGAGGGTGTCATTCACGCGCATGCCCACACCCATAATTCTATGCGCCCCACCCCCCGTGCATGTGTGTGAAACCCCCACCCCAGCGCTTTCTAGGAGGCTGGGGAGGGCAAAAATGGCCTTCCCCACTCCCCCAGAGGCCCTCCGGAGGCTGGAAACAGTCTTTATCCTGATTTCCAGTGGGCCCAAAAGGCCCAAAAATCATTTGGCTGGTGCATGTATGCACGCTGGAGCTGAGCTCACATGCCCACTGATATGGCTTTGCATGCTACCTGTGACACACGTGCCATAGGTTCGGCATCACAGTTATAGGTCATCTAGTCCAACCCCCTGCTCAAGCAGGAAATCCTACACCATTTTTGCCAAATGGCATTCCATTTTTTTTTTCAATGTCTCAAGTGATGAAGCTCCCATAACTTCCAAAGGCAACTTCTGTTCCATTGGTTGATTGTTCTCACTGTCAGAAAGTTCATCCTCATTTCCAGGTTGAATCTCTCCTTGGTCAGTTTCCATCCATTATTCCTTGTCTGGCCTTCAGGTGCTTTGGAAAACAGCTTGACCCCCTCCTCTCTGTGGCAGCCCCTCAAATATTGGAACACTGCTATCCTGTGGTCCTTTTCTTCACTAGACTAGCCATGCCCAGTTCATGTAACCGTTCTTCATATGTTTTAGTCTCCAGTCCCCTAATCATCCTGGTTGCTCTTCTCTGCACTTTTTCTAGAATCTCTTTTTTATAGTGTGGTGACCAAAACTGGATGCAGTATTCTAGGTGTGGTCTTACTAGGGCTTTATAGAGTGGTACCTCACTTGATCTTGATTGCATCCCTCCTGTTAATGCAATTTAGGATTGCATTGGCTTTTTAGCTGCCGCTACACACTGCTAGCTCATATTTAGCTGGTTGTCCACTAAGACTCCAAGATCCCTCTCCCAGTCACTGCAGTTAAGGGAACTCTTATGGGGCAAAACCACAAGTCAGGTTGGCATATTTTCATTCAAGAAGAGGTTTGCTCTTCTCCGGGCACAAGCCGGCTTCCCTGAGACATGGCAGGAAATATCATGGATGAGCTTGGCCTTGTTATGCATCATCCTGGCATTCAAAAGCAACAGCTAGAATTCAGAGCCACAAAAGATCTTGCAGTCAGGTACTGAGAGTAGAAACCGAGCTCCATAAAATAGGAATAGATTCAAAAGCTTTCAAAAGAATGGCTCATCCTCTGCATATCATCATCGGGGTGGTCCTGCTATCCCCTCTAACTCAACCCCTCCAGTTCTCCCTTTCATGCTAAGGTATAGCATAGCAGTGTTCCAATATTCGAGGGGTGCCACAAAGAAAAGGGGGTTAACCTATTTTCCAAAGCACCACAAGGCAAGATGAGAAGCAATGGATGGAAAGTAATCAAGGAGAGAAGCAACCTAGAAATAAGGAGAAATTTCCTGACGGTGAGAACAATTAATTGGTGGAACAACTTGCCTTCAGAAGCTGTAGGTGCTCCATCAACTGATTGGACAGCCCTTTGTCCAGAATGATATAGGGTCTCCTGCTTGAGCAGAGGTTGAACTAAAAGACCTACAAGGTCTCTTTGAACTTTGTTATACTTTTATTCCTTTATTCTGTATGCATATTAATGTACCTTCTCTCCAAACAAGAAACATACTCTTTCTGACAACTACCCAAATACACCGGGAACACAGTGATACCCAACCATCTCTTTCAAGATCTTGGCAGTCTTGGGAGGTGAATCGCACACAACCTCAGAGATGTGAAGGCCAAAGAGCCCCACAACCATGGAAGGCATCCACAGAAGAAGGGAAACCATGTCCCTTCAAACCAGTTTTTTTGGTTGGGTTTGTCAAGGAATTGGTATCAAGGAAAAAAATCTATTGGCCCTATATCTTTTTCCATATTTATGCAATGATACAATCCAAAAACATTCGGTGTCCTCAGTCTAGAGTGGCACCAAACTCCATAAGTCTGGGTGATCTTACTCAGCAGTCTCTGGACAAAAGATACCATGTTGAAGGACAGCAGAAGTCAACAACAATATTGTGTCTTCCTCCAGCATCATTTTCTGGACATGTCCTGACAGGACAGATCATAATCACTGCAAAACACTGCCCTCGAGGGTGTATCTGTAAAGTTTCACTAACATGCTGTACTCCAGCTTCCTTTCTGCAAATGGAGCCAAGGAAGAAGTTCAGGATCCCCAGAGGAAAAGCTGCTTCTCACTGTAATTATCACCATCCTACTCTTTGACATGTATTTATCCTGCCTTTGATGTAAAAAAATCAGACTGAAGCATCAGAAAAGGATAAATGTTTCAGGTCACTCTCTGGGATGTATGAATTTTAGGACAGGCAGGGGCTGTGCTGTTAAATGTACCCTTCTTTCCTTCCCAGGTGAAGCTTGGTTGGTCTCTGTTTCAACCAGGAAAAGCACTGGCTCTTGTGAGAAGGCTTTTAATTCTTCAACTCTTGTTTTCAAAAAGGAAGGGAATTGATTCGGTCCCATGAATTATGGACCTCCTGCTTCTGTTTCTGATGCTACTGCTGTCCCAACCAACCTCTGGGAAGTTTAGAGTGAAATGTCCACTGACTCTGGAACACCAGGATGGAAAAAAACCATGGAGCTATTACAGACCAGGAGACCATCTCATTAGTATAGTCATCACTGCAACAAAAATATCTCCTATAATGTTCCCTTTCAATGCAGCTCCTTCCAGTCAGTCTCACTCGTAAGTCATTCAGGATAATGGAGTTGCATTCCCTCCATTTATAATTCCTTCGTTTTGTTCTCCTTATTAAACTTGCTCTTTATACTGCAAAACATGTCCTGTCTAATTTCTTGATTCATTTTTCATTTCCATGCTTTGTCTTATTTAGGGGAAGAGATTCAAATCCAAAGATGGGACAGAAAAAAAATCTGAAAGAAGTCCACATTATTTTCCTTTCCCTGATCAATTTTGAATTCATGACTTGAATACTGACTTTTGTTTAAATTAGTTATTATTATAGATTTCCTCTGCCCAGTTCATTTCAAATATAACTATTTTTTGACATTTACTTCTGATCCCTATAGAAATACAGGATGACTTATTTTTAGAATTGGCTTCTGAGTCACTTTTGAAACATCCTCTTCCTTTTATGGTGGTTCTACTTTAACTATTCAATTATTTCAAAATCTGGTTACTGGACAGGAGTTTATCTATTGTACGTTCAAAAGAGCTGTGCTTTATTTCCATTTGTCAAGAAAAATGATAAAAAAAAATATAAAATATATTTTGCTATTGATAAGGATGGTGATGATAAAATGACCATTTTTTTTACAGTAAAGTATCTTCTGATCAGTCTAAACTCCTACGCTTGATTTTCGCTATTCAAGTGGTCAATAAGAATTCCCAGCTCCTGCGCAATCTCACACTTGGCTACAACATCCATGACAACTATTTGAACTCCATTGGCACTTCAGATGCCTTGCTGGACATGCTGTCTACTGGAGAAGCCAATGTTCCCAACTACAGCTGTGGAAGGAAGGATAATCCTTTGGCTTTTTATGATGGAGCTGACAGGGACATCTCCATCCAGATGTCAAGATTAGCAGGCCCCTACAAAGTCCCACAGGTCTGTATGTGTGCCTCTCTCTCTAGGGAAGTGAGTGGATTGGTAGGACATATAAGCGATAAATCCAATCATATCTATTCTATGGAGTTCAAGAGGTGCTTTTCTCCATGATCACTCTAGTTATGTTGTTTATTAATGGGGTTGACATTGGGGAAGGGGAACACGTAAAAGCAGTCACATCATCTCATGACACCATCCCCATTGCTTTGGGGGCTTCTGCTGCACACCTGTGAAGGTAAGGAGAGGCTCTGTGTCCAATCAAAGGGTCTTCTTTACAAAAGAATCACTGATGGAAAGCTCTTGTTTTGTACATCATCTTAGCCGAACTAATGATATTTTCAATGATATACAAATACCAGATTCATGAAAAGAATCCCAATGCCTTATCTTAGTTTGTGAGACATATAATACATATAAGACAAACTTTGCCTAAAATCTGGAGTTTGATCCTGACAGGACTCAAGGTTGATTCAACCTTCCATCCCTTCAAGGTTGGTGAAATGAGGGCACAGATTTTTTGGGGGCGGGGCAATAGGTTGACCGTGTAAACCATCCAGAGATCCTGCAAAGCATTACGAGGTGGTGCAGGTGGAACAATCTGGAGCTGAACACATTTAAAACTGTAGAGATGAAAGTGTATTTTTGGAGGATCCCTCCTATTTTACCACCTCTTACAATATTAGCCAACACAATATCAACATTAGATATCTTCTAGTGTCGGGGTTCTATAATCTTCATCAACTCAGAAAGTTCAGATTGTTTTTTTAAAGAGTTTTTTATTTTTTAAACAAACAAACATTTAATACATAAGTCATTCCTTCCGTGTGACATCTCGGTGTTATCTCCAATCGTTCTTTTTTTTCTTTCTTTGTTATTTCTTCTGTCTTCGTTCTCATCAAATCAATTACAACAATTCATCACTAACAAAATATTCTGATTATGGCATTTTTATACATAACTATTAATTTACTTATTTGTATCTCTTTTCTAACCAATAGTAGAATTGATTCCATATCTTAAAGTATTCTGAATCTTCTCTTTCTTTAATCATCAAAGTCAATCTATTCATTTCTGCACAATCTAATTTTTTTTAATTACTTCTCCTTCCAAAGGTATTTTCTCTGCTTTCCAGTGTTGTGCATAAAGAATCCTTGCAGCTGTTATTACATGTATAATCAAATAAATATTTTCTTTGCTATTTTTTTCTAGCAGGATACCCAATAGGAATAATTCTGGTTTTAAATCAATACGTTGTTGTATCATTTCTTCCAGCCATATCTTAATTGTATTCCAATAATTTTTTTGCTTCTGGAGATGTCCACCACATATGGTAATAAGAACCTGGTAACTGGTGACATTTCCAACATTTAGCTGATTTATCTTTAAACATTTTTGTCAGTTTCTCAGGGAGGGCATATGCCATCTATAAAACATTTTATATTGATTTTCCTTATATGCAGTGGACATTGTTAATTTATAATTCCTTTTCCATAACTGTTGCCATTTATCTAGGTCTATTGAATATCCAAAATTCTTTGCCCAGGCTATCATTGTTTCCTTTACTTGCTCCTCCTCTAGTTCAATGCCAAGTAAAAAATATAGTTTTTTTAATTAATTTATCCACTGTTCCTGTGAGTATCCCATCCAACTCTGTTTTTTCTAAGTGAAAACCATATAATTAAGCATCTTTTTCATATCTTGTTTGTATCTGCATGTACGTATACCAATCCATCTCAATCCCCTGTTCTTCCAACTCTCGTTTCTCTTTCAAATTCCCCTTATCTGTAAGTAAGTCCTTATATCTAACAATATTTCCAACATTAAAAACATTTGGGTATATCGAAGCTTCCATTGTTGATAACCATATTGGTATTTTCAGATAATATTTATCTCTGACCTTCTCCCATACAATCAAAACATAAGGAATATATAAAAACGTATGAAATCTATGAAGAAAAACAAGAACTAGACAAAATTATATTAGACTCTGAAGAGAAATTAATTAGTAAAATTTACAAATTTCTGCTGAGATATAAGATGGAAGAGGAAATAGTTAAAAACACGATGATTAAATGGATGCAGAATTTTAAATACTCAATAGAATTGGAGAGATGGGAAGAATTCTGGCAATTGAATACAAAAACCACATTGGCGGTGGCATACAAGGAGAACCAGCTAAAGATGTTTTAAAGATAGCACATGTCACCTACAAGATTGGCCAAAATAAACCCAAAAAACAGTTCAGTGTGTTGGAAATGTAAAAACCCACAAGGCACCTTTTATCATTTATGGTGGACATGCCCGGCAGCAAAGAAATTTTGGTCCAATATTAAGAAATGGTTAGAATAAATCACCAAACTACAAATAGACAAGAGACCCAAAACTTTTTTGTTAGGAATTTTCACAAAAACCTATCCCAAAGAAATAAAATACTTGTTAATACATATTTTAATGGCAGCGAGGATAATATATGCTAAAAATTGGATACTGGAAAAAACCCCAACGGAAGAAGAAATAATGGATAAAATTACACAGTGTGCTGAAATGGACAGGCTGACAAAAGAACTAAAGGAAAAAGAAGACACAGAATTCTATAAAGTTTGGCATAAATGGTATCAATGGCATAAGGCTACTACTGAAGAAACATAACTAGAAGTCAGATAGAATAGAAATACAAATGTGTACACAAATATTTTCTTATGGGCAGACAAACCTACAGAGAGAAACTCAGAAAGCAAAGGTATAATCCAAATATATAATATACAGATTAATAAAGCAGAAGTCTTAGAGTAGAGAAGAGAGGAGAGGGAGAAAAGGTAAAAAGAAACTACTAAGTTAATATTAAGGGGAATAAGTATAACTGTATTAACCGAAAGACCATTACAAAACAATCGCTTCAAATGATTGACTATCTACAATTGTTTACTGTATAATGTATTTATATGTTTTTGTGATGTGCGTTATATGTGTTTTATACGTGTTTTAATAAAGTTTATAATTTTTTTTTAAAAAAGAAAACCATATAATTTAGCATCTTTTTCGTATCTTGTTTGTATCTGCATGTACATATATCAATCCATCTCAATCCCCTGTTCTTCCAACTCTTGTTTCCCTTTCAGATCCCCCTTATCTGTTAGTAAGTCCTTATATCTGACAAAATTTCCAACATTAAAAACATTTGGGTGTATCAAAGCTTCCATTGTTGATAACCATATTGGTATTTTCAGATAATATTTATCTCTGACCTTCTCCCATACCAATAATAATGCATTCCTTATATAATGTCTATGAAAGTGCGTTTGTATCTTATTTCTACCATACGATAAGAATGCATGCCATCCCAATTGTAAATCATGACCTTCCAGTATTAATGGTCTTGTATTTCTTAATTCAACCCATTCCTTCATCCAAGTCAATGCTGCTGCCTGGTAATACAATTCCCAATTCGGTAACCCAAATCCTCCACGTAATCTCGTGTCCTGAAGCATTTTTATGCTTATTCTTGCTTTTTTCCCTTGCCATATAAATTTCCTTATTATCTTATTAAGCTGTTGAAAATAAGTCTTTTCAATTTTTATCGGTACTGTCTGAAATATGAACAATAATCTTGGTAATATATTCATCTTTATTATTGCAATCCTTCCCATTAGTGACAATTGAAGGTTCTTCCACTTCTCCAAGTCTTTCTCAATTTGTTGTTTTAATCTATAACAATTATCTTCTTTTATCGTTACACATCTTGAAGTTAGATAGACTCCTAAGTACTTAACTTTTTTCACCACTTGTATATCTAAATTTTCTTCTATCTCTCTTTTGTGTTTTTCTGTAATATTTTTCACCAGAATTTTAGTTTTATCTTTATTTATTTTTAGACCAGACACCTTTCCATAATTCTCTATTTGTTCTAGTAATTTGGGACCTGTTGTTTGTGGTTCCTCTAAGATGAATACTAAGTCGTCCGCAAAAGCTTGCTGTTTATAGTCTTCTTTTTTGATTTTCATCCTTTTTATCTCTTCATTTCACCTCATATTTCTATTTTCTGTCATTTGTCTATTCATCATTATCTAAGCAGATTGTCTGTCATAAATCGTTTTTATAGTGTTTATAAATCTATCCCCAAAGTCCATTCTCTGCAGTTTTTCTATCATAAATTGCCAGTTCACATTGTCAAAAGATTTTTGGGCATCTAGAAACATCATCACCGTTTGTTTTTCTGAATGTGTCTCATAATATCCCAAAGTATTCAAAATTATCCTCATATTGTCTATGATTTGCCTTTTAGGTAAAAATCCATTTTATCTATCTATCTATCTATCTATCTATCTATCTATCTATCTATCTATCTATCTATTTAGACTTATATGCCGCCCTTTCTCCGAGAGGACTCAGAGTGGCTCACAACAATAAAACGGAAAAATAAAACAAAAACTCTGGGTTAAAAGTTACACCTAAAATCCCTAAAATCAATTAAAATCCATTTTAAAAGCCCTATCAGTCCAGGCTGGCCAGGCAAAATAGCCACGTTTTTAGTTCGCGGTAGAAAGAGCGAAGGTCGGGGGCCATCCGGAGCTCCAGGGGGCTCATTCATTTAACAGGTTTTTTTTTAATCTATTTGCCATTATTGAGGCAAAAATCTTGTAATCCACATTTAGCAATGAAATCAGTCTATAGTTTTTTATCAATTGTAGGTCTGTATCCTCCATGAGTCTGGCATTCTTGCCTTCATTACTAATTCATTAAATAGTTCCAACATTACATTACTCATCCCTTCTTGTAGTATTTTACATAGTTCAGCTGGTACCCCATCCGGTCCTGGTGCTTTCCCATTTTTTTCTCCTTTTATCACTTCTGTTAATTCCATCATCGTTATTCTGTCTTCTAACATTCCCTTATATTGTTCTGGTATTTTAGGTAAATCTGATTTTTCAAAATATTTTATTATCTCTTCCTCTGAGATCTTTTCTTGGGAATAGAGCTTTCCATAATATTTTTGAATTACTATCTTCTTTTCTTCATTTCTTCATCTTGTAAGTATTTTATTATTTTCTTCTCCTTCTCTTTTTTTAATTTATATACGCTAACCACCTTCCTGGTTTGTTTGCATTTTCAAAAAATCCTGTTTAGATGCTCTTAATTTATTTGCTAATGATTCCTGTTCATTTAAATTTATTTCATGTTTTTTCACTTCCATCAGCTTCTTAATTTTTTTGTTTATTTTGGATATCTTTTTGGAATTCTTTCTCTAGGTTCTTATACTCCTCTTCCAATCTTACCTGTTTTTGCCTTTTCTTTTTATTCTTTCTTCCCAAATACGTTATTGCCAAACCTCTAATATAGGCTTTCATCGTATCCCATACGTTCTGAAGTGATTTATCTTCTTTCTTATTTATTTTAAAGATAAATTCTAATTCTTTTTCCATAAACTGCTGAAAGTCCTTTTCATTTAATATTGTTGCATTCAAAGTCCATTTTGTCTTTTTCTTCTTTCCTTTCCATATTATTGTCATTGGGCTATGGTCTGCCCAAATATTTGAACCAATATTTACTTCTTGTATATTATCTATAAGTTCTGTTGACATCCATATCATGCTATCCTTGACCACGATAAACGTCTATTTGAATAAAAAGTATATTGGTTTTCTTTCAAGTGTTTTTGTCTCCAAATATCTTGAATACTCAACTCTTCTATCATTGTAAAAATAGATTTTGGCAATATTCTTCTGGAAGTTTTATTTGTCTTCATTGTTTTATAGTCCTGATCCACATTTGTTACAGCATTAATATATCCCATTATACATACATATTCATAGTCCAATTCTAAAAATTTTCTGTAATCTCCTATAAAATTCTTCCTGTTTTTCATTTGGTGCATATAATGCTATCAAGACTATTTGTTTAAAGTTCATATTTATTTCCACCATCAGAATCCTGCCTTCTTCATCCTCGAAAAGTAATTTAGGTTCTAATTTTTCTTTGATATACAACACCACTCCTCTTTTGTTTTGTTGTATCAATGATGTAAATAGAACTCCTAACTTTGGATATTATAATAATTTTAAATGTTGTTTTCTAATATGTACTTCTTGTAGGCATATAATGTCCATCTTCAAGCTATTTAATTTAGATAAAGTTCTGTTTCTTTTTTTCGCCACATTCAGTCCATTTACATTTAAAGATATTGCTTTAATTTCTTCTTCCATGTTTTACTTGTTACAAGTTTTTGACTTCATCGCCCTTGTCTCTCTTTGTTCCATTGGATCTTTAGATCTCACTCCTTCTCTTAGGGCTTTTTCTTAGTAGCAGGATTGAAAATTAATAAACAAAAAACCAAACTATTAACAAAAAAATTGACGAAAACACAGTAGAAAGAATTGGAAGACATATTAGAAATACAGACAACAACAAAAATAAAATATTTAGGAATTTGGCTCACCAACAAAGTATCAACACTCAAAGAAGACAACTATAATAAATTGGCCAAACAAATACAAAAAGACCTAGATATTTGGAATAAACTACGATTATCACTTTTAGGTAAAATCGCCTCCATTAAAATAAATATCTTGCCAAAAATATTGTATCTCTTTCAAGTAATACCCAGGAAGAACCTACTTCAAAGATCTCAACAAAATGATATCAAAATACATCTGGCAAGGAAAAAGGGCAAGAATCAAATTGAAACATCTTCAAGACACTAGAGAGAGGGGTGGCCTAGGATTACCGGACTGGAAAATTTATTATAAAGCAGCATCACTTACATGGATAAAAGATTGGATAACACTAAAAAACAAACACATGTTGACACTAGAGGGATTCGATCTGCTGAAAGGATGGCATGCACTTTTATGGGAGGAGAAATTCAGACAACACGGACATTTTAGAAGACATTTCATTAGAGAGGCACTTGCAAAGACTTGGACAGAAATTAGGAAAAATCACTATGACAAAATTCCAAGGTGGCTCTCAACCATGGAGGCCCAACTATATCCAAATGCAATGGACATAGATAAGATGAGAACATACAATGAACTGCTGAACAGTGAAGGAGAAGTGAAGACAAGAGAAGAACTGAAAGAACAGGGTACAGACATTGATTGGTGGCCGTATTTACAAATAAAATCAAGACATAAAATGGACATGAAAAAATTTGGAATCCAAAAAGAACAGAACGATTTGGACAAAATTCTATTGGGATCAGATGATAAATTAATAACTAAAATTTATAACTATCTACTAAAATACAAATTGGAAGAAGAAGTGGTGAAAGAGAATATGATAACATGGGAGAAAAATTTTGGATATAATATTGAACTCGATAAATGGGAAAAAATATGGAAAGTAAATACCAAACTGACAATGTCTGTACCCTATAAGGAAAGTATTTATAAAATGTTCAACATGTGCGGGAGGGTGGCATCTCCCTCCTGCACATTTGGCAAAGATGTTCCCTAACACTACACAGGATTGTTGGAAATGCAGAGCGCATAAAGGGACATACTACCACATGTGGTGGTCATGCCAAAAGGCAAAAAATTTTTGGAAAAAGATCCAAAAACAATTAGAAGAAATTATTACTCAGAGAGTGCCATTGAAACCAAAAACATACTTATTAGGAATATTAACAAATCACTATGAAAAAGAAATACAATATTTGATAATCCATATCTTGACAGCAGCAAGAATCACATTTGCGCAAATGTGGAAATTAGAAGATACGCCATCGGAGGATAAAATAATAGAAAAGTAATGGAATGTGCAGAGATGGACAGACTTACTAAAGAAATACAAGAAAAGGAAGACACAGAATACTACCTAGTTTGGCAACGATGGTACGACTGGTTAAAGAAAAGAAAAACGAAAGAAAAAATAATTAATAAGATAGAAAGGGAATACCAACTAAGGAAACAAAAATCAAGAAATAAACCTAAAATATCGTTATATAATGAAAGATGTAGATATATACATAGAGAAAAATAGAATACCGAAGTAACCTTCTTTTTTCTTAAGGCTCAAGTTGCAAGACTTGATTTAAATGTATAGTTTGTTTATGTTGTGTATTGTATGTATGTTTTTGTTAGTCTATTTTTAATTAAATATTTTTTTTTTTAAAAAAAAAGATCTCTTGGATGTTGTGATTTACAGATTATATTAAGAATAGTGATCCTTCTCTTACTCTTACTGGAATACAAACTAAAAATATTTTTGCAAAAGAATCTGGGACATCAAAGCAGAGAAAGATAAAGCCATTCTCAATAAGTCTGACACATCGAAGCAGATAAGCGTCTAGTCACACCCCTTTGAAATTTTATTTTTTATTTATTTATTTTGTCAAGCATGTATTTTATGACAGATACAAGTGTAAACATAATTATAAATACATGAGATGGATATGAATAAAGGGGAACATTAGGACAGGGATGGTAGGCACGCTGGTGCACTTATGCACGCCCCTTACAGACCTCTTAGGAATGGAGTGAGGTCTACAGTAGACAGTCTAAGGTTAAAGTTTTGGGGATTTGTGGAAGAAACCACAGAATTAGGTAGTGCATTCCAGGGGTTGACAACTCTGCTACTGAAGTCATATTTTCTGCAGTCTAGTTTGGATCGGTTTACCATGAGTTTGCATCTATGGTGTGCTCTTGTATTGTTTTGGTTGAAGATGGAGTATTCATTAGCTGGTAGGACATTGTAGCAGATGATTTTATGTACTATGCTTAGGTCAGACTGAAGATGGCGAAGTTCTAAATTGTCTAAGCCCAAAGTTTCAAGTCTGGTGGCATAAGGTATTTTTTTGCGAGCAGAGAAGTGGAGGACTCTTCTTGTGAAATATCTCTGGACTCGTTCTATTGTATTAATGTCTGATATCCAGTGCGGGTTCCAGACAAATGAGCTGTATTGAAGGATTGGTCTGGCAAAAATTTTGTATGCCCTAGTTTGCAGTTCAATATTATCTGAGAATAAATTACACAAGATTAGGTTAACAACTTTTAACGCTTTTTTAGCAATGCTGTTACAGTCTTGTGAAATTTTTAAACATGGAAATGGATGCACATCTTAGGCTGATATTTACACAAGCAAGATTTGAGAAGCCTGATATAATGGTTAAATATGTACAATTAACTAAGTATAATGAACAGACCTGTATTAGCGCCAGAGATAAAATGAAAGAGAGAGATCAGTATCTTGGAATGCACATTAAATGAAAGACTTATTGCAATTGTTATATTAAGACAACAACGTATTTCCTCTGTGGACAGAATTTAAAACTTGCATATAATGCAACTCTTTACTTGAACAAAACGGTTCAGCTGAAATCTGTAAATATGGGTCTGATTGCGAAAAATGTAGGGATTGTACAGAAATATGATTTGCATTCTTTACTCTGGTTCTTATTTAATTTGTTTCTTTTATTGTATTTTTTCTGGTCTTGCTAATGTTCTGTGTTTAATATTCTGTATCTTGATATGGTCTACCAGGTAATCAACAACGCAATATTTTAGTATGTTCATGACAAAATAAGTTGAATGTATTGAAATCTAATAACTGATCCTAAATACAGCATTCTTCACTGTTTTTTCAGATCCGTTTCACTGCTTCAGAAGTTCTGAGTGATAAAAGTCAATTTCCTTTTTTCTACCACATGCTCCCCAAATTAGGGATTCTCTACCCAGGAATTGTCCAACTGCTCCTCCATTTCAGATGGACCTTGATTGGTCTCTTTGCTTCAAATACAGAGCATGGAGAGAATTTCATGAGAACCTTGACTATTACACTTGTCAGGAATGGAATTTGTGTTCTTTTATCACAACAATTGTCAACCACTACACCTACAGCAATGCTTAGGGATGCTATCTCTAAGTGGAGGCAAGTCAATGTCTTTATTCACTTCATAGAATATTATTTCCTTTGGGACAGAATTCATCTTTTCCATTCGACACTTAACAGTTTGCCAGAACCCATTGAAGGGAAAGTCTGGATAAATGCAGGCTTTGGGAAATTGCAAATAAGAAGACACCCATTTCTCAAATATGTCCACAGTGTTTGGACCTATAACTTTCAATGGAGAAAAAGGCCAAATGATGATTACTTTGATCAAGATCTCCTTGTGCAACCACAGTTTGGAGATCAATCACTTCACTGTTCTTTTTCAAAAGACATCATTTCTGTCAAAGGCCGGAGAAGATGCATTCAGAAATCACCACTGAAGACCGATGTGGAAAGAAACAAGATATGGAACCAATATAACCGTGTTGTTTACACTTTGATTAATATTCTGGCCCATGCCTTGAATGCTGCGTATTCCTCCATATCCAGGAGGAGAAAGAAAGAGGGAGAAGAGAAGCTGGTGACTCAAAGGCTGCAGGCATGGCAGGTATGCAGGGCCGGATTTAGATGAAAAGAGGCCCTAGGCTATTCCACTTATGAGGCCCTTTCACTTATAGTGAAAGTGTAATCTTAATTTTGCTAACAATTTGAATGTAGGGAATGTAGGCCCCTCTTGATCTTGAGGCCCTAGGCTGAAGCCTAGTTAGCCTATAGGAAAATCTGGCCCTGCAGGTATGGGGTCCTGACAATTATCCATCAAAGTTACTTTCTCTGGAGAAGGAATACAAGGGAGAAAGGAAACCATCTCAGCAGTGATGGGTTACCCCTGGTTTGCACCGGTTCTATTGAACCGGTAGTAAATCTGGTGGGAGGCTCCGCCCACCAACCACAGTGTCATCAGAATGCTTCTGCACACGCGCAGAAGAGTGTGCACATGCGTGAGCGAAGGAAGCCCTGTTGCGAACCGATAGTAAAGGTAAGTAGAACCCACTCCTGCATCTCAAACTTTTTGTGCTTCAAAGGGTCAACAAGTTTGGCCCATCTAATCACTTGTGGATAATTTTCCAAAGAGCGGGTACCATGACCTATACATTTTGATATTAAACAGTATTCATTTTATAATCCATGCATTTTTAGATGAATTCCTATCTTTGTTTAATTTGTGATTAGCATTTTAGAATTTTATGCTCATAAATTTGAAGGAGACCCTAAGACCATGTAGCACCACACCTCTTCTTTACAAAAATCCCAGTTAAAGCTTCTTTAAGTGATGGCTGCTGGGTCTTTGCATTAAAACAACCAGTGAAGGGGAGACTAAACTTCTCTACTTCACTGGATAAACTCTAAAACTGCTCCTCTTTTTAGGATGTTTTTCAACTCCTTCAGCCAGCATCTCCTCTCTTGTGACAGAGCTCAGTTTCTCATTTTTCCATGTCCAACACTCTGGAATAACAGGAAGCTTCCATTTTTCAGTTAGTGGAAGAGTACTGTATCCTCCCTTTTCCAATCAAGAGGTTCTTTCAGTTGGAAAAGGTGCTTCCAGACTCCTTCTGATTTTCAGCTTTCAAAGAGCAATTCGATTGTTCTTCTTGTCTTCCCTTAAGGCTAAGATCAACTCCTTTGATCTCTTCCTTGATTTCATTGCCTTTCCTTAAAGCTGATCCAGTATTTGTGCAATGGCTTCTCAAAAGTCTGGTGCCTGTAAGGTGTTTTCCTACTTGACTTAGTTTCTCTCCAAACCAGGACCTTCACTCCTGAGACTTTTATGGATACATTTGCCTTCTTTCCATGAGCATCACGCAGCGAAGTCACATTTGGTTTGCAACCTACTATTTTGAGATCATCTTCACAAATATTCTTATCAAGTGTAGCTTCCATCATCCTTTCTGCAGTACATCATTAATGACATTATTATCCAACTGCACACAATTATTATCCAATCATTAACACAGTACTACTAATTTATTATAATCAGTGACCAGTATGAACACACACACACACACACACACACACAGACGAAAGCATACAAATGAAATCTTAATGAAATATCTATGTTAAAGCCACCATCCCTTTTCTCTTATGTCATACTTCATGAAAGTCCTAGTTGCTACAAATCAGATATTTTTCTAATGGCTTTCATTTATGCATTTATCAATATCAGGAAATCATAAATATTTTTCTTGAAGTTTGGCATTTTTAAATAAATTCAAAATACCTTTATGTATGACTTGGTATAAATGTTTTATCCAAAAATCATGATTTGTCAACTCTACTTTTCTGTATTACAGAAAAATAGAAGAGATGACCAAGGACTAATTGCTATTTATAATTAGAGAGTTTTATAAGGAACATTGAAAATTATTGAGTGCAATAGTGCAACAATTTTTATTCACATCATCCAGCCGTCACTTAACCAGATTCCTAATCGCATCAAAAAAAAATGTTTTACTGAAATCAAATTATATCACCAGCATTTCCATAATCTATTTAGGAAGTATAATGATATGTGAGAATGATGTTTGGGACAGGTAGAAGAAATGCTGCCAATGGAAGGATCTGATAAGAGGATGGGAATATGTAGGTTCATAGTGGGTAGAGAAAGAAAATCAGAAATGATTCTCTCTATTTTTCAGGCTGTAAAAAGAGTTGGTGTGAGAATTGGACTTTCAGACTTGCAAGTTTCTGTTAATGGAGCCTTAGAGTACAGTAGAATTAGCTGATGTGGTTGTGTTTTATGTCTTCTCTACCTGGTAGATCATTAGCTTGGTAACTTTCTTCTTGACAAATCTGTGCTTTCTGGTAATCACCCTGTTGTTTTCAAGGGCCCACAGCTGTATAATATGACAGAAAGAAAGTGAGAAAGGATTCTCCTAAATTTTCAGGCTGAAAACAAGTTGATAGGAGAATAGAATAGAATAGAATAGAATAGAATAGAATAGAATAGAATAGAATAGAATAGAATAGAATAGAATAGAATAGAATAGAAAATAACAGAGTTGGAAGGGACCTTGGAGGTCTTCTACTCCAACGCCGTGCTTAGGCAGGAAACCCTATACCATTTCAGACAAATGGTTGTCCAATCTCTTCATCAAAATTTTTAAGTGTTGGAGCATTCACAAGTTCTGGAGGCAAGTTATTCCATTGATTAATTGATCTCACTGTCAGGGAATTTCTCCTTAGTTCTAGATTGCTTCTCTCCTTGGTTAGTTTCCATCCATTGCTTCTTGTCCTGCCCTCAGGTGCTTTGGGGAATAGCTTGACTCCCTCCTCTTTGTGGCAACCCCTGAAATATCAGAATACATTGTACTTTCAGAATTGCAAAATTCTGTTACGGTAGCATTACAATAAAGTAGAATTAGCTCATCTGGCCATATTTCATTTCTACACGACTTGGGACAACATCAGCCTCACAACTTTCTTCCTGACAAATCCATGCTTTCTGGTAATTACCCTGTTGTTTTCAAGGGCTTTATGAATAATCTCTGCATTTGTTTGTTTATTCAATTTATTTGTGACCCTTGTGATACTTTATGAATTTTATCAATTATTTATTTTATCAATATATTGTTTGTCAATATATCATTGACAAAATTTGCCAAGTCTTTCTTTTTCTCTTTTGTGGACAGTGATAACATTTGTTCTCTGAACTCAGGATATTTGCAAGTTACACAGCTTTAGTAGAAAGATTCAGTTGTGAAAAGAACATGTGGAATAAGAAACCAAAGTTTCTCCTTTTAAGATTCTTGGATGTTTCATTCCAGCTTCATCCCTTTCTGAAGAAAAATGAATTTTGCAATCTTTCCCTGCTTAAACTGTACTTGGACCAAAATGGTGATATAGCAGCAGATCTGAACATCATAAGCATGTTAGTTCTTTGTGGGGAAGATCCCATCAGTAAACAACTAGGCAGTTTTGAAAGACAAAGAACTATTATCAATCCAGATGCTCTTTCACAGCTAAAGTTGCTCAACAAGGTGGGTGAAATATTGGTGTCATTTCTCTGTTTTCCAAAGCCTTGAGACACATTTCAAGTGGCTAAGCCTATTCACCAAATACAATGACCTTCAGTGAGAATTGAATGTGGGGAGTAGAACCCTTATAGTTTTCTTAAATGGCTTGGGAGGCTTCAGCGCAATTGGTAAGGTGTCCTTGAGATTAGTGGTGGAATTCAATTTTTTTTACTACCGATGGGCATGACAGGGGAACGATACTGCAAAATCTCAATGCCCACCCCACTCTGGGGCCAGCCATAGGTGGTATTTGCAGGTTCTCTGAACTACTCAAAATTTCTGCTACCAGTTCTCAAGAATCTGACAGAACCTGCTGAATTGCACCCCTGCTTCATATGATGTATAATAAGTCTAATCAAGACTGGACATACTTCTTTTTTTTTTTATTAAAGAGTTTTACAAAAAGAAAAAAAATTACAAATATTTCCCCATGCCCCACCTCCCTTCCTCCCCCCCCCCGAACTTCCCAGAACAAAATACAGGGTATAACAGTTAACAATCATTTGCTAAACTAAGCTAATTAACTAAGGATTCCTATCCCCCCCTTCACATTTTAAGTCCCCTTTTACTTAACTAAATATAAATACTCTTAATTTTTCTATTCATTCATAAGCTATTCGACAGACTGGACATAATTCTTCTGGACACCATTGGGAACTTTTCTTTGAATTCAGGTTTACCTTGCAATGATTGGGCAGGTTTATAGTCTGTGACATTCTTAAATAGAACATACATAGTCAGAGTTGTCCATAATTGTCTGTCATGCCAAGTGGATAGAAGAATAGGTCTTCTGCTCCTGGGGAGAAAGTCCAAGGCTTTCCATTCATCTAAAATGATAATGACTGTTCTGATGTGCCCTGAGTGAGAAAACTAAAGCAATGAAACAAGGTTTGATTCAAAGAAAAGAAAAGCCTTTCTTTGTATTGGAAAAAATGGGGGACAATTTTTTAAAAAAATGGTTTTTAGCTTATCACTTCATATAGAACATCCTTGAAAGCAATTGTTTATTTTCATTGTTAGACACTTTAAATCTCTCTGGAAAAAAAGAAGGATACAAATTTAATCAATAATAAATGTAGCTCTGTCTTTTCATGCCAATTGGTGTCACCTAATTGTAGTTTTTCAACAGAAAAGACCTTTTTTTGGATTGACTTTAGAAACATCTCTCTCTGTCATAGGGCTCATATTCACGTCCCATGTGATACAGCAAAAAATGCCTGACTTACCATTTTAGAGGAACGTATTCTGACGACTCACCTCCATCTCATCTCATTCCAGTTCTGGAAACTAGGCAGTCAGTTTTAGTCTTAGTTCACCAGCATGGTGACCATATGAAATTATCAAATAAGCATATCAATAAACAAAGAACAGATGCATTAAGGTTGACAGCCCTAATCTGTAATGAAGTTTTCCTTTATATCTTAATTGGGAGGTTTTCCTTTATACCTTAACTTTCAAATTGGGCTGGCTTTGCAATGATACATGTAGTCCAGAAGAAACCTTTCCAGATCCATCTGGTTAGAAGTTTCTTTCTTCATCACAGTTTTATTCTATTTTGATAAATTTAATAAAATAAAAATTTCAGAAACTTTTCACAATAAATTTCATTCTAAACGTTCATATGACTACAGCATCTTAATTTAAATTCATGGGTACATGAAGAGAGGAGGAATGTATGCTAATATAACCATGTGGAGGAACCACTAGTTATTAATCCTTAAATCTTTCCTCCATTGCTTCTCTCCAGAATTTATTAAGTAGAAATGCCCTTTCTTGCAATGTGATAGAACAAAAGCAAAAGGGAGGAACTAAATGAAGAATCTGCAATAATAGTATCTCTTGCAACATTGGGAGATTTCTAAAGATTTCTTATTTACCTAAGTGAAGTCCAGCAACTACTTGACTAAGGATCATGTTTACCTCCATTTTTAATTGATGGTTAATTCTAACATACTTCATTTGTCGTTCCTTGTTTTTCTTCTTAGTCTCTGCCTCAGTCCAAATGTGTGGAAAATTGCCGGCCTGGATTTTTCAAGAGGGCTCGGAAAGGAGAGCCAGTTTGCTGCTATGACTGTGTTCCTTGTCCAGAAGGGACCATCTCCACTCAGGAAGGTGGGTGACACCACAAAAAAGGGTACTGGATTAAGCCAAATCATTTAGATCAATATGTGTGTGTGTATATATATATAAATATATATAATAAAAGTGTAAACATAATTATAAATACATGAAAAGGATATGAATAAAAGAAAACATTAGGACAGGGAAGGTAGACACACTGGTGCGCTTATGCATGCCCCTTACAGACCTCTTAGGAATGGGGTGAAGTCTACAGTAGACAATCTAAGGTTAAAGTTTTGGGGATTTGGGGAAGAAACCACAGAGTCAGGTAGTGCATTCCAGGCGTTGATAACTCTGTTAATGAAGTCGTATTTTTTGCAGTCTAGTTTGGATCAGTTTACCATGAGTTTGTATCTATTGTGTGCTCTTGTATTGTTTTGGTTGAAGCTGAAGTATTCATTGGCTGGTAGGACATTGTAGCAGATGATTTTATGTACTAAGCTTAGGTCAGACCGAAGACGGTGAAGTTCTAAGTGGTTCTTCATTTTCAAGGTGCCCAATTTCCTCCATAATAGGAGGAATAAGAAAAAGATCTTGAAGGATGAGGTAGGAAGGGATAGAAGAACATGGTGGATTATGCATGGTTACTTGTGCCAGAGGAAATCTCTCTTTTCTTGCCAGTTTGGAGCTATCCTCCCATTTTTACTTTTCTTAGGAACATCTGAATCCTTTGAAATTGAGGAATGCATTCAGGTCAATGGCTTTTGCTCACCCAACCCAGTTTATATTACAGCCCAAAATATATTGTACATAAATCAATCAATTAATTAATCAATCAATCTTTATATGGATCATGGAACTACATAAGCAGGAAGAAGTAATTCAGGGGACCACGAAGGGAGAAGGTTTGGGTTCAAGGGACAAGAGAAATACACACAAAAGACTCACCATAAAAGACATGGAGCAGTTTTGTGTGAAAGAAGGAATGTAAATTAAATTTATTGTTATTAGGGGTAAAGTTTGCTTTTTTCATTTTTAGTGCTTTAATTTTCCATATTATGGATTAAGAGGTAAAACACAAATCTTGTTTTAGCCCATTTCAACATTCCCAGATTCAGCATTGCCACCATCATGGTTTCCTTGGTTGGATAGTTACTGAATCTCCCCTCTTCTTCTTATCTTTCCAATTTTCTTGGATATTAAATAATGAAATACAAACAGTTATAACAGTTGCAAGAAGGAATACAGTTGTGGTTCTAAGAGAAAAAAAAATCTTACTTCCATTATTGGAATTAAAAGGAACCACATCTAATAGAAAGTAGGAAGAAAAGAGAACTAATTAATTAATCAGTCTACCTAATATCTATTCATACAAATATGGAACTCATTCAGTCTTTAAAATTATTACTAAATTTAGAAATTTTGGTAATAGACTACTGCTTCTGATTTTTAGGCACTAAAATCATTGCAAAGAAAGATAACAGATTTTTTTTTTCTTGGATTACTTCAGCAATTAATTTTCCTTAAAATATCTGTTTACAATTTTATTTATTTGTGAAATTTATTGGCCACCAATCTTACCACAGGGTACCAAATTTATATTGCTGGCATCCTACACAAAGGGTCTTTGGGTGTCATCCAATTAAAACAACAATTAAACTGGATGACACATTAAATACCATGATTACAAGAGGGAAATACATCAAGATTTTACACAGGACACAACCAGCGCACAGGGCTCTGGTACCACACAATGCCCAGGCCTGTTGAAAGAATACAATTGAAAGGAATTTGAGGAGGCCTCAAGGATAGTGGCAATCTGACCTTGGGGTTAGTTAATGCCTTTTCCCTCCAGGAACGGTGGTCCCACCATTTGCTTTGAAGGATGCGATTATGCACCTCATTCTAAAGAGGCTCTCCACGGACCCAACCATCTTAGACAAGTTTTGTCCTGAGTACAATATTTGTTGAGAGTTTGTTGAGAGCATGATTGTCATTTAGGTACAGTACTGATGGCTGAGGCACAGTTCCAAGATGGCATTGGTTGCTTTCACAGATGATCTCTGATAGGAGCCCTGCAAACATTCTGACCCTTCTGGATTTCTCAGTGGCTTTTGATAATATAAATCATTATATCCTTCTGAACAGGCTTCAGGGTTTGGGAGTGGAGGCGGGATTTTCCAAAGGTTTTCCTTTATTCATGGTTGATTTCAGTTGATGGGTTCTTAGGGAATAGAGGAGAAAACCTAGGCCCTGCAATGGGGCATCTCTCAGGACTGGAGTCTCTCTCCTTTCTTCTTTATCTTTTACATGAAATTGATAGGTGAGGTCATTTGCTGCCATGGACTTGGTATCAAAATACACCACCCATGGCTTGTTAGATGATAGCATTGTGATGCTGAATATGACATCCATAGAAGATCTTCCTTGAAAGGTGAAAAGAGATATAAAAGAATTTTCTGTTTTCTCAGATACTGAAAAATGCACCAAGTGCCCAGATGATCAATATTCAACCGAGAGCAGAGTCCAATGTATCCCAAAAAGAATAAACTTCCTCTCCTATGAAGAACATCTGGGCATTATCCTGGTGTCCATTGCCCTACTCTTGTTCCTATCCACAGGATTCATTTTAATCATATTCATTAAATACCTTGAAACTCCCATTGTCAAAGCCAACAACCGGGACCTCTCTTACATCCTCCTGGTCTCCCTCTTGCTTTGCTTCTTGTCCTCCTTTTTCTTCATTGGACGACCAAGGAAAGCCACCTGCCTTCTCCGACAAACTGTGTTCAGTATTGTCTTCTCAATAGCTGTGTCATCTGTGTTGGCCAAAACTATCACAGTGGTGCTGGCATTCTTAGCCTCAAAACCAGGGAACAAAATGAGAAGATGGTTGGGGAAGAGTTTGGCCAACTCTATCATCCTTTCTGGTTCTGCTGGACAAATTTTCATCTGTGCCTCATGGCTTGGAATTTCTCCCCCATTTCCTGACTCTGACCT
Source organism: Pituophis catenifer annectens (assembly GCF_029215685.1). Taxonomy (NCBI): domain Eukaryota; kingdom Metazoa; phylum Chordata; class Lepidosauria; order Squamata; family Colubridae; genus Pituophis; species Pituophis catenifer. The sequence goes on from NW_027256882.1 coordinate 18,072,317, forward strand.
GCACTCCCAGCCTGGAGAAATCATCCTTCAATGCAATGAAGGCTCTGTCACCATGTTTTATGTTGTCCTTGGCTATATGTGTTTCCTAGCTGCCATTTGCTTCACTGTAGCTTTCCTGGCCAGGAATCTGCCTGGGGCCTTCAATGAAGCCAAGCTGATCACCTTCAGCATGCTGGTCTTCTGTAGTGTTTGGATCTCCTTCCTGCCCACCTATCTGAGCACCAAAGGAAAGTCCATGGTGATTGTTCAGATCTTCTCCATCTTGGCCTCCAGTGCTGGACTGCTGGGCTTCATCTTCTTCCCCAAATGCTACATTATAATCCTGAGGCCAGATCTAAACACTCCAACATAATCATCAAACAATAAAATAAACAATTAATAATTAAAGTTGTCATGCAGCCAGAGATGAACAAGCTAAGAAATAATAGTTATATTAAGTAAAAACAGCTGAATAGAAGAGAGAAGTCTTCCCAAAGAGAGAGGGAAGGAGTCTTTTGCCTGAGGTGAATATGAAACTCTAAATCTGTGTGAACATGGACACTTTCTCTCTACTGTATGTGACTTTTTCTTGAAAGTAGATGTGAGCAGTGGAAACTGGGTATCAAGATCATGCAGATGACTCTTCATCCAACACTCTGGTTGCCTACATCAGTTATTTCTGGAGGTGTTAGGTGAATTACAGATCTTATGGCACCTCAGAATTCCATGACTCTCTGTGGAGTCACAATTATCCTAATGTTCTGTCCCCCGTCCTTACACAGACAAATGCAATATCAAACACGCCTGCCAATAATTTATTGTATAAACAGACCAGAATTCCTGGCAGATGAGGGTTCTTGCAGCTAACTGTAAAATGCCTGCCCAGTCCAATTAGTACTCCCAAATAGCAGGAGAGGCCTTATCTGCAGTCCGTTTCCAGAGCGACACATTATCCACAAGACTTTAGTCCAAAATATATCTGAGCCGAAGTGCAGGATTCATGATGTGACTCTTTAGAGTTTAAACTTTTGTCCGTCACAAAGCCTGCCGAGCAATCATGCCCCCTTTTATCCCTTGTGGGGTGTGGCTCAGTGACTCAGCTCAATCCCTGGCCCTCCCCCGCTTGCTTCTCCCTCCGACGCTGGCTGGGATCACGCCAGGATTCATCATTATCACTCTCTATCAATGGGTGCTCCGAAATGCCTTCCTCCTGGCCCATCCCAGGCTGTTCCTCCTGGCCTTCGGATGGAACCTGAAGCATTGCCAGAGAGGAGGGTCCTGGAGAGGGAGGCCTTGTCAGTTCCTCCTCCTCACCTTCTGAGTCCTCTTCCTCCACGAGGACAGGCTCGGGAGTTGGAGTCACAACACCTAACATCCTTTCTGGACATGTCCAAAAGGCAGTGCCCCTGCTTCAAAACAGCACCTGGAAAGACCCAGAGAAGGAAATGGGAAACAGCTATGAATCCAATTGGTCTCTTATCCAATAAGGCATAGAATCCTCTTGTCCCCAAATCAGAAGCTTTCAGCATTCTGCTATGTGAATGGGAAAATAATCCCATTTTCTATAGATAGAAAATGGCAGGAGGGCATTTTCCCTGAGACTTCAATGTCTAGAAGAACTAGGGAGCTTCAGGAAGAGTCCACCTTCTCTGGAAGCTACCCAGAGACCAACTGTGTTTACCACACCCAATCCTAGGAAATTTTAAAAAATGCAGATTTCAGGCATATGGGAGGCTATGTGGCTAGATGATAGATAGATAAATAGACAGACAGACAGATGATAGATAGATAGATAGATAGATAGATAGATAGATAGATAGATAGATAGAGCGGTGAAATCCTCCCGGTTCTATCCGGCTCACCGAACTGGTAGTGCAGGCAGCGGGAAGGTTCTGTACATGCACAGAAGAGGGGCGCATATGTGTAGCATGTGCACTCCCGCATGCTCACGTTCCTGAACTGGTAGCGAAGATAAGTGGATTTCATCGCTGGATAGGTAGGTAGGTAGATAGATAAATATATAGATAGATATTCTTTTTTTTTTGAACCACTGATAAGTAGATGTTACAGACTCAATACTTCAAAAGGATTGGAAACTTGAACAGGTGATTTGGGTTTTCTGTCTACAGTGGTTGAAGAGAGATTTTCATTTCACAAAAGGAAAGCTTACACATTTTTTCAAAAAAGGAATTATAAATTATAAATGCTTTCAACTAATACCAAAATTAATCTTAATACTAAAACTGTTTTCTATTCCAGCTCCCTATTTTCTATAAGATCTTCATCCAGACTACAGTCCTGTGAAAAAGAAAGTGCACCGTCTTTTGAGTTCTCTTCACACCTGGCTTCTCCATGTTGGCTTTCTTTTTGTAAAATGAATGATGGCATGGTGTAATACGTCATGTATATGCCTTGAAAAAGGCGGTGGTGAGGCCCCTCCTCAAGAAGCCTTCCCTGGACCGGCTGAATTAACTACTGTCCGGTCTCCAACCTTTGTTTTGTGGTGAAGGTTGTTAAGAGTGTGGTGGCACGACAGCTTCCCCAGCACCTGGGTGAAGCTATCTATCTGGACCCGTACCAGTCGGGCTTCAGGCAGGGGTACAGCACAGAAACGGCATTGGTCGCGTTGGTGGATGATCTCTGGAGGGCTTGGGACAGGGGTTGCTCCTCTGTCCTGGTCCAATTAGATCTCTTAGCGGCTTTTGATACCATCGACCATGGTATCATTTTGCAGCGGTTGAGGGGGTTAGGAATAGGGGTCACCGTATTACAGTGGTTCTCCTCCTTCCTCTCTGACCGCTCACAGTTTGTGTTGGCAGGGGGGCAGAGGTCGACCTCGAGGCACTTCACCTGGGGGCCTCTCTTACCATTTTCATGCAGCTTCCCCATTTCAGCACTAAGCTATCGCACATGGGTTTATCCTAATTGAAATAGGTTGGAATCAGTGGTGAAATCCATTTTTTTTACTACCGGTTCTGTGGGCGTGGCTTGGTGGGCATGGCAGGGGAAGGATACTGCAAAATCTCCATTCCCACCCCACTCCAGGGGAAGGATACTGCAAAATCCCCATTCCCTCCCCACTCCTGGGGGAAGGATACTGCAAAATATCCATTCCCAGACCACTCTGGGGCAAGCCAGAGATTGTATTTGCTGGTTCTCCAAACTAGTCAAAAATTCCGCTACTGGTTCTCCAGAACCTGTCAGAGCCTGCTGAATAGCACCCCTGCTTTTACTTACTTAATACTTCTTCTTTCTCCTATTTTCCCTAAAACAACAATTCTTTGAGGTGGATTGGGCTGAGAGAGTGTAAAAGGGTCAGCTGGTTTTTCATGCCTAAGGCAGGACTAGAACTCACAGTCTCCTGGTTCCTAGGCCAGCGCCTCCAGCACTAGCCTAAACTAGCTCTCTGTGAGATTTTAACCTCCAATTAATTACTTGAGGTGCTTATGACAACCAAAAGATGTACATACTGTATTTCTAAATGGAAAATGGTTGAATGAATGGAATTCTTATACCTCCTTTCCATTTCATCTAATAATAATAATAAAAAAAAATTGTTAAAGAGAATTCCATCAAAATAATTCAATCCAAGAGGCACTGCATGCCTGCAGGGAGATGTGATTTCACTGAACTGAAAGGAGCCCCAAAACAATCTGTCCATTGCAACAAACTGATATTCATATCCTGCCATACCTTATCACATTTCAACCACCCCAAAACAAAAAAGAGATCTGGGGGCAGCCTCCTAAGTGCATGTAACAGTCAGTCCTCCTGTTTCCTCCCAGGATACAGATACAGATTAACAGAGTTGGGAGGGACCTTATAGGTCAGTGATGGCTAACCTTTTTGCCACTGCGTGCCAAAAGTGGGGGGAGTGCGGGGGTGGGTGGGTGTTGCTCGCGCACATGCCCACACCCATAATTCTATGTGCCCCACCCCCTGTGCATGTGTGTGCAACCACCACGCCTGCTCTCCCCCCACTTTTGACATGTGATGGCAAGGTAGGCCTGTTTTTCATTCTCCCCAGGCTCCAGAGCCTTTCTAGGAGGCTGGAGAGGGCAAAAATGGCCTTCCCCACTCCCCCAGAGGCCCTCCGGAGGCTGGAAACAGTCTTTATCCTGATTTCCAGTGGGCCCAAAAGGCCCGAAAATCAGTTGGCTGGCGCACGTATGCACGCCGGAGCTGAGCTCGCGTGCCCACTGATATGGCTCTGCATACCACCTGTGGCACGTATGCCATAGGTTCGCCATCACGGTTATAGGTCATCTAGACCAACCCCCTGCTCAAGCAGGAAATCCTACACCATTTCTGACAAATGGCATTCCATTTTTTTTTCAATGTCTCAAGTGATGAAGCTCCCACACCTTCCAAAGGCAACTTCTGTTCCATTGGTTGATTGTTCTCACTGTCAGAAAGTTCCTCCTCATTTCCAGGTTGAATCTCTCCTTGGTCAGTTTCCATCCATTATTCCTTGTCTGGCCTTCAGGTGCTTTGGAAAACAGATTGACCCCCTCCTCTCTGGGGCAGCCCCTCAAATATTGGAAGACTGCTATCCCCTGGTCCTTTTCTTCACTAGACTAGCCATGCCCACTTCATGTAACCGTTCTTCATATGTTTTAGTCTCCAGTCCCCTAATCATCCTGGTTGCTCTTCTCTGCACTTTTTCTAGAATCTCAACATCTTTTTATAGTGTGGTGACCAAAACTGGATGCAGTATTCTAGGTGTGGTCTTACTAGGGCTTTATAGAGTGGTATTAGTACCTCCCTTGATCTTGATTGCATCCCTCTGTTAATGCAATTTAGGATTGCATTGACTTTTTTATCTGCCGCTCCACACTACTAACTCATATTTAGCTGGTTGTCCACTAAGACTCCAAGATCCCTCTCCCAGTCACTGCTATTAAGGGAACACTTATGGTGCAAAACCAAAAGCCAGGTTGGCATATTTTCAATCAAGAAGAGGTTTGCTCTTCTCTGGGCACAAGCCGGCTTCCCTGAGATATGGCAGAAAATATCATGGATGAGCTTGGCCTTGTTATGCATCTTCCTGGCATTGAAAAGCAACAGCCAGAATTTAGAGCCACAAAAGCTCTTGCAGTCAGGTACTGAGAGTAGAAACAGAGCTCCATAAAATAGGAATAGATTTAAAAGCCTCCATCATCATCGGGGTGATCCTGCTATCCCCTGTAACTCAACCCCCCAGTTCTCCCTTTCATGCTAAGGTATAGCATAGCAGTGTTCCAATATTCAAGGGGTGCCACAAAGAAAACGGTGTTAACCTATTTTCCAAAGCACCAGAAGGCAAGATGAGAAGCAATGGATGGAAAGTAATCAAGGAGAGAAGCAACCTAGAAATAAGGAGAAATTTCCTGACAGTGAGAACAATTAATTGGTGGAACAACTTGCCTTCAGAAGCTGTAGGTGCTCCATCACCTGATTGGACAGCCCTTTGTCCAGAATGATATGGGGTCTCCTGCTTGAGCAGAGGTTGAATTAAAAGACCTACAAGGTCTCTTTGAACTCTGTTATACTTTTATTCCTTTATTCTGTTTGCATATTAAAGTACCTTCTCTCCAAACAAGAAACATACTCTTTCTGACAACTACCCAAATACACCGGGAACACAGTGATACCCAACCATCTCTTTCAAGATCTTGGCAGTCTTGGGAAGTGAATCGCACACAATGTCAGAGATGTGAAGGCCAAAGAGCCCCACAACCATGGAAGGCATCCACACAACCAGAAGAAGGGAAACCATGTCCCCTCAAACTAGTTTTTTGGTTGGGTTTGTCAAGGAATTGGTGTCAAAGAAAAAAATCTATTGGCCCTATATCTTTTCCATATTTATGCAATGATACAACCCAAAAACATTCAGTGTCCTCAGTCTAGAGGGGCACCAAACTCCTTAACTCTGGGTGATTTTACTCAGCAGTCTCTGGAGAAAAGATACCATGTTGAAGGACAGCAGAAGTCAACAACAATACTGTGTCTTCCTCCAGCATCATTTTCTGGACATGTCCTGACAGGACAGATCATAATCACTGCAAAATGCTGCCCTCGAGGGTGTATCTGTAAAGTTTCATTAACATGCTGTACTCCAGCTTCCTTTCTGCAAATGGAGCCAAGGAAGAAGTTCAGGATCCCCAGAGGAAAAGCTGCTTCTCACTGTAATTATCACCATCCTACTCTTTGATATGTATTTATCCTGCCTTTGATGTAAAAAAATCAGACTGAAGCATCAGAAAAGGATAAATGTTTCAGGTCACTCTCTGTGATGTATGAATTTTAGGACAGGCAGGGGCTGTGCTGTTAAATGTACCCTTCTTTCCTTCCCAGGTGAAGCTTGGTTGGTCTCTGTTTCAACCAGGAAAAGCACTGGCTCTTGTGAGAAGGCTTTTAATTCTTCAACTCTTGTTTTCAAACAGGAAGGGAATTGATTCGGTCCCATGAATTATGAACCTCCTGCTTCTGTTTCTGATGCTACTGCTGTCCCAACCAACCTTTGGGAAGCTTAGAGTGAAATGTCCACTGACTCTGGAACACCAAGATGGAGAAAAACCATGGAGCTATTACAGACCAGGAGACCATCTCATTAACATAGTCATCACTGTAACAAAAATGTCTCCTATACTGTTCCCTTTCAATGCAGCTCCTTCCAGTCAGTCTTACTCGTAAGTCATTCAGGATAATGGAGTTGCATTCCCTCCATTTTTAATTCCTTTATTTTGTTGTTCTTATTAAACTTGCTCTTTATACTGCAATATATGTCCTGCCTAATTTCTTGATTCATTTATGATTTCCATGCTTTATCTTATTTTGGGGAAGAGATTCAAAGATGGTACAGAAAAAAAAATCTGAAAGAAGTCCACATTATTTTCCTTTCCCCATTCAGATTTGAATTCATGACTTGAATACTGTCTTTTGTTTAAATTAGTGATTATTATAGTTTTCCTCTGACCAGTTCATTTCAAATGTAACTATTCTTTGATATTTACTTCCTGGTCTTTTTAGAAATACAGAAAATTTTTAGAATTTGCTTCTGAGTCACTTTTGAAACATCCTTTCCCTTTTATGGAGGTTCTACTGCAATTATTCAATTATTTTGAACCCTGATTACTGGGCAGATGGAAATTAGTACTGCCCCAAAGAATTGTGTATTTGCAATTCTTAATCCAGGTGGGGGACTGTATCAACTCTCATTAAAATTAAATGGAAATGGGTGAGTATCATTTGTCTCTGGGCTTGGAGTCAGTATTGGCTTAAGACTTTGGAGGCTTCAAGAGACAAAGTATGTTGCTGGTTCTGTTGAGGATGATAATGACAACATCATTTTTACAGGAGTTTATCTATTGTAAATTCAAAAGTCCTGTGCTTTATTTCCGTTAGTCAAGAAAAATGATAAAAAAGATATAAAATATATTTTGCTATTGATAAGGATGGTGATGATGAAATGAACATTTTTTTTACAGTAAAGTATCTTCTGATCAGTCTAAACTCCTACGCTTGATTTTCGCTATTCAAGTGGTCAATAAGAATTCCCAGCTCCTGCGCAATCTCACACTTGGCTACAACATCCATGACAACTATTTGAACACCATTGGCACTTCAGATGCCTTGCTGGACATGCTCTCTACTGGGGAAGCCAATGTTCCCAACTACAGCTGTGGAAGGAAGGATAATCATTTGGCTTTTATTGATGGAGCTGACAGGGACATCTCCATCCAGATGTCAAGATTAGCAAGCCCCTACAAAGTCCCACAGGTCTGTATGTGTGCCTCTCTATCTAGGGAAGTGAGTGGATTGGTAGGACATATAAGCGATAAATCCAACCATATCTATTCTATGGAGTTCAAGAGGTGCTTTTCTCCATGATCACTCTAGTTATGTTGTCTATTGATGAGGTTGACATTAAGGGAAGGGGAACACATAAAAGCAATCACATCATCTCATGACACCATCTCCATTGCTATGGGGGCTTCTGCTGCACACTTGTGAAGGTAAGGAGATGCTCTGTGTCCAATCAAAGGATCTTCTGTACAAAAGAATCACTGATGGAAACCTCTTGTTTTGTACATCATCGTAGCCAAACTAATGTTATTTTCAATGATATACAAATACCAGATTAATGAAAAGGATCCCAATGCCTTATCTTAGTTTGTGAGACATATAATACATATAAGACAAACTCTGCCCACAATCTGGAGTTTGATCCTGACAGGATTCAAGGTTGATTCAACCTTCCATCTTTTCAAGGTTGGTGAAATGAGGGCACAGATTTTGGGGGGGCAATAGGTTGACTGTGTAAACCATCCAGAAGTGTTGCAAAGCATTACTAGGTGATATATACTTTGTGGTGCAGGTGAAACAGTCTGGAGCTGAACACACTTAAAACTGTAGAGATGAAAGTGTATTTTAGGAGGATTCCCTCCTATTCTACCACCTCTTACAATATTAGCCAACACAGTATCAACATTAGATATCTTCTAGTTTCCGGGTTCTATAATCTTCATCAACTCAGAAAGTTCAGACTGTTTTTTTAAAGAGTTTTTTATTTTTTAAATAAACAAAACATTTAATACATAAGTCATTTCTTCCGTGTGACATCTCAGTGTTATCTCCAATGGTTCTTTTTGTTGTTGTTGTTATGTCTTCTGTCTTCGTTCTCATTGAATCAATTACAACAATTCACCACTAACAAAATATTCTGATTATGGTATTTTTATACATTTATTTATTTTATTTTTTATTTATTTTATTAAACTTCTATACCGCCCTTCTCCCGAAGGACTCAGGGCAGTGTACAGCCAGAAATAAAACCATGACAATAGAAAAATTAAAAATAAGTTAAAACAATTAAATCAATTGGCCGAAAATTGTAATAAAACAACCCATTAAAATAGTAAAATTATTATTATTATTTAGGCCAGCCCTACTTGTTGCAATAGTAATGTTTTTAGGGCACAGCGAAAGGTACGCAGGTTGGTAATCCTACAAATCTCCGGGGCAGCTCATCCAGAGGGTAGGGGCCCCCACAGAGAATGGTCTCCCCCTGGGGGTCGTCAACCGGCATTGTCTAGATGACGGCACCCGGAGGAATCCCTCTCTGTGGGAGCGTAACAGTGGATGGGAGGCTATCGGTGGCAGAAGGCGGTCTCATAGATACCCAGGGCCCATGCCATGGAGCGCTTTAAAGGTGGCAACCAACACATTGAATCATACCCGGAAGACCAATGGGAGCCAGTGCAGCTCGCGCAGGAGCAGTGTTACATGGGAGCATTGGGTCGCTCCCATAATTACCCGCGCGGCCGTATTCTGGACCAGTTGGAGCCTCCGGGTGCTCTTTACGGGGAGCCCCATGTAGAAAGTGTTACAATAGTCCAGACGGGAAGTGACGAGGGCATGAGTGACTGTGTGTAAGGAGTCCCTATCCAGAAAGGGACGCAACTGGTAAATCAGGCGAACCTGATAAAAAGCCCCCCTAGCCACAGCCGTCAGATGGTCTTCTAAGGACAGCTGCGAGTCCAGGAGGACACCCAAGTTGCAAGCCCTCTCTGAGGGGGTCAAGATCTCACCCCCAATAGACAGTGATGGAGTCAATTGACTATGACAGGACGCCGGAAACCACAGCCACAACATTTTTGCCAGTTTCTCATGGTATATGCCATCTATAAAACATTTTATATTGATGTTCCTTATATGCAGTGGACATTGTTAATTTATAATTCGTTTCCCATAACTGTTGCCATTTACCTAGGTCTATTGAATATCCAAAATTCTTTGCCCAGGCTATCATTGTTTCCTTTACTTGCTCCTCCTCCAGTTCAATGCCTAGTAAAAAATTATAGATTTTTTATTAATTTATCCACTGTTCCTGTGAGTATCCCATCCAACTCTGTTTTTTCTAAGTGAAAACCATATAATTTAGCATCTTTTTCATATCTTGTTTGTAACTGCATGTACATATACCAATCCATCTCAATCCCCTGTTCTTCCAACTTTCGTTTCCCTTTCAAATCCCCCTTATCTGTTAGAAAGTCCTGATATCTAACAATATTTCCAACTTTAAAAACATTTGGGTGTATCAAAGTTTCCATTGTTGATAACCATATTGGTATTTTCAGATAATATTTATCTCTGACCTTCTCCCATACCAATAACAATGCATTCCTTATATAATGTCTATGAAAGTACGTATGTATCTTATTTCTACCATACAATAAAAATGCATGCCATCCCAATTGTAAATCATGACCTTCCAATGTTTATAGTCTTGTATTTCTTAATTCAACCCATTCCTTCATCCAAGTCAATGCTGCTGCCTGGTAATACAATTCCCAATTCGGTAACCCAAATCCTCCATGTAATCTCATGTCCTGAAGCATTTTTATGCTTATTCCTGCTTTTTTCCCTTGCCATATAAATTTCCTTATTATCTTATTAAGCTGTTGAAAATAAGTCTTTTCAAGTTTTATCAGTACTGTCTGAAATATGAAACTGTCTGAAATCTTGATAATATATTCATCTTTATTATTGCAATCCTTCCCATTAGTGACAATTGAAGGTTCTTCTCCTTCTCCAAGTCTTTCTCACTTTGTTGTTTTAATCTATAATAATTATCCTCTTTTATCATTACACATCTTGAAGTTAGATAGACACCTAAGTATTTAACTTTTTTCACCACTTGTATATCTAAATTTTCTTCTATCTCTCTTTTGTGTTTTTCTGTAATATTTTTCACCAGAATTTTAGTTTTGTCTTTATTTAATTTTAGACCAGACACCTTTCTATAATTCTCTATTTGTTCTAGTAATTTGGGACCTGTTGTTTGTGGTTCCTCTAGGATGTTAGTTCCTCTAAGACTAAGTCATCTGCAAAAGCTTGCAGTTTATACTCTTCTTTTTTGATTTTCATCCCTTTTATCTCTTCATTTTGCCTAATATTTCTATTTAAAACTTCTAAGGTCAAAATAAACAGCAATGGTGATAGAGGACATCCTTGTCAAGTGCCCTTCATAATACTAATATTTTTTGTCATTTCTCCATTCATCATTATCTTAGCAGATTGTCTGTCATAAATAGTTTTTATTGTGTTTATAAATCTATCCCCATTATTGCCATTATTGAAATCGGTCTATAGTTTTTTTATCAATTGTATGTCTCTTTAGGTATAAGTGTTACATAAGCCTCCCTCCATGAGTCTGGCATTCTTGCCTTCATTATTAATTCACTAAATAGTTCCAACATTACATTACTCATCTCTTCTTGTAGTGTTTTATATAGTTTTATATAGTTCAGCTGGTAACCCATCCGGTCCTGTTGCTTTCTCAATTTTTTGTCCTTCTGTTAATTCCATCATTGTTATTCTGTCTTCTAACATTCCCTTATATTGTTCTGGTATTTTAGGTACATCTGATTTTTCCAAATATTTTATTATCTCTTTCTCTGAGATCTTTTCTTGGGAATAGAGCTTTCCATAATATTTTTGAATTACTATCTTCTTTTCTTCATTTCTATAGTGTAATTTCCCCTCTTCATCTTGTACGTATTTTATTATTTTCTTCTCCTTCTCTTTTTTTTTAATTTATACGCTAACCACCTTCCCGGTTTGTTTGCATTTTCAAAAAAAAATCTGTTTAGATGCTCTTAATTTATTTGCTAATGATTCCTGTTCATTTAAATTTATTTCATGTTTTTCCAGTTCCATCAGCTTCTTAATTTTTTTTATTTTGGATATCTTTTTGGAATTCTTTCTCTAGGTTCTTATACTCCACTTCCAATCTTATCTGTTTTTGCCTTTTCTTTTTATTCTTTCTTCCCAAATACTTTATTGCCAAACCTCTAATATAATGCTTTCATCATATCCATACATTCTGAAGTGATGTATCTTCTTTCTTATTTATTTTAAAGAAAAATTCTAATTCTTTTTCCATAAACTGCTGAAAGTCCTTTTCATTTAATATTGTTGCATTCAAAATCCATTTTGTCTTTTTCTTCTTTCCTTTCCATATTATTGTCATTGGGCTATGGTCTGCCCAAATATTTGAACCAATATTTACTTCTTGTATATTATCTATAAGTTCTGTTGACATCCATATCATGTCTATCCTTGACCACAATAAATATCTATTTGAATAAAAAGTATATTGGTTTTCTTTCAAGTGTTTTTTTCTTCAAATATCTTAAATACTCAACTCTTCTATCATTGTAAAAAAAGATTTTGACAATATTCTTCTGGAATTTTTATTTGTCTTCATTGTTTTATAGTCCAGATCCACATTTGTTACAGCATTAAAATCTCCCATTATACATACATATTCATAGTCCAATTTTAACATTTTTCTGTGTAATCTCCTATAAAATTCTTCCTAAATTAGGAGTTCTAAAATAGAACTCCTAACTTTGGATATTATAATAATTTTAAATGTTGTTTTCTAATATGTACTTCTTGTAGGCATATAATGACCATCTTCAAGCTACTTAATTTATTTATTATTTATTTATTTATTTTTCATATTTGTATACCGCCCTACTCCCGAAGGACTCAGGGCGGTGAACAGCCATAATAAATACAAATACCTATAGAAGTTAAAAACTATTAAGAAACAGATTAAGTAATTTAGGCTCAAAAATTAAAAACATCCAAATTTATCTAAAGAGGTTTAAAACCCAATTTAAAAGCCAGTTTAAAAGCCAATTAAAAAAGGAGAGTTAGGCCAGACCAGCTTGTTGGAGTAGAAATGTTTTCAGGGCACGGCGGAATATGCGTAAATCTTGGATGTTTCGTAACTCCGGGGTAAGCCTGTTCGAGATGGTAGGTGCTCCCACAGAAAAGGCTGTCCCCCTGGGGGCCGTCAGTCGATATTGTTTGGCTGACGGCACCCTGAGGAGTCCCTCTCTATGGGAGCGAACTGGTCGGGAAAGGCTATTGGTGGCAGGAGGCGGTCTCGTAAGTACCCTGGTCCTGAGCCATGGAGCGCTCTAAAGATAGTAACCAAAACCTTGAAGCGCACCAGGAAGACCACTGGGAGCCAGTGCAGCTCGCGCAGGAGGGGGGTTACATGAGATCACCACATTGCTCCCATTACCACCCGCGCGGCCGCATTCTGGACCAGTTGGAGACTTCGAATTTAGATAAAGTTCTGTTTCATTTTATTGCCACATTCAGTCCATTTACATTTAAAGTTATTGCTTTAATTTCTTCTTTCATGTTTTACTTGTTACTAGTTTTTGACTTCATTGCCCTTGTCTCTCTTTGTTCCATTGGATCTTTAGATCTTGCTCCTTCTCTAAGGGCTCTTTCTTCCATTGCTTTTTCATCTTTGTCTTTCTCTTCATCATTTTGCTTTGTCTCTCCTATAGCTCCAAGTCTTCTTCTAGTGGTCCACAAAATTGTTGATAAAATAGTTTTGCTTTTTCAATGGAGTCAAGTCTATGTCTTTGTTCTTGCCATTTCACCAAAATTCCTTCCAGTATTAAGCATCTAAAATTCACTCCTTTTAGTATTAGGAACTTCGTTAGAAACTGATATTCTCTCCTCACTTCTCTAACTCTTCTAGTATTTGTCTTAATACCACAATTTCTTTATCTTTGTGTTTCAGTGCTGTCTTTCTTTCTGCTTGTAATATCTCTGTTTTCACTGCCTTTTTGGTAAATCTTACATGTACTTCTCTTGGTAGTTTGTTCCTCATTGCATATCTTGTGTATACTCTGAAGGCATCATCAATCTCATTTAAGATCTTTTCCTTGGATTGTTCCAAAACTTCTGATAATATCTCAGCAATCATCTCAGGTAAATTTTCTCTTTTTTCTTCCTCTATATTTTGAAATCTTAAGTAAAACTCAGAACGCTCCATCTCCAACAGAATAATTGACTTTTCATTTGGTGCCAATTTTTCTTCTAATTTCTCAACCTTCTTTTCTGTCATTTCCGCTTTTTCTTCAACTTTCTGGATTCTCTCTTCATTTTTCCTAATCATGGCTTTCATTTCTTTTATTTCCTATTTTCAGTCATCATGAAGCGATTGTATAAAATTTCTTAATTCCATCATCTCTGAAGTTTTCTGTGTTTCTGTTGATGAGGGACTTGCTGTTGGGTGTAGATGTGATGTAAATTTCTTCATATTTATAATCCAAGTGCCTAATCCTCTCCAATGATTGGATTAGCAAACAAACAAAAAAAAAGAATAATAAAAACAAAATTAAAAATTAAATGCAAAAATTAAAAAACAAAAATTCCAATCAACCACCTCCCTCAAAAATCCAATTTCCAAATACCCCAGCAGACAGGGAAAAAAAGAGAGAAAAAATTCAACTGCCTAAAGTAAAAGATAAAAATACAAATCCAAACAACCAAAAAGGAAAAAAAAAATGTCTTCTGACTCTTCCAGTCTTAATCTGATTTTTTGTCAAGCTAGTTCTTTAAAAAAAAAAAAGGCATAGAAAAAAAGCCCCTTAAAAAAATAAATAAAAGACACAAAATACAAAATAGAGTGCCTTTCATCCACCAGCAAAGATCAAAATAATAATGAAAGATTAAAAGCCAAAAGGAAAGTCCAAAATCCAATCTTCTCTCTTGCACATCTCTTTTCTTTATCAATCTACCGAAATGTCAAGGTCAATTATAGTTAAAGTTTCTTCCAAGTCAAAATCTTTTTCCCTTCTGCCACTAGATGGCATTGCAGACAAGCTTTCAATAGAACACAGTACCTTTCAATCTTTTAAACTTTTTAAGAACGATCTTCAAAGTTTCATTTTGTCAATTACCACCATTCCAACATTTCAATAGAATGGGATTCAATCATTCATTCATTCATTTAGTCCCAATTTCTTATTTTTAAGGGATTACTTTTCTTTTCTCAATCACAAAGAAAAAATATAAGAAAAAAGAAAAAGGCTTTTACTTCTCTTTTCCGTCGCCCGATTGCTGGATGTAAGAGTGAATACACACCCGCTCTCACTCCTCACTCTCAGCCAGTCTATTCTTATTTAATTTCCAGTTGGGTTCAAAAGGAAAAGTCTTTTGTAAAAATCAGAGTCTCTCTCTCCTCGATGTCTCACAAGATGTCTTCCTGTCTTCCTCTTTCATTGCACCCACCCCAGCTTCCTAGCGACTTCGAAGGTTGCTTTCAGAGCAGTCCGGTTTGAGGAGCTTCTTCTGGTTCAGCCAAGGAATTTGCAATCCCCCTATGCTGACCAGTCCATGCTCCTCTTGTTTGTCATCCCTTTAGGATGACTTAGGTCACTTAGGACCCCCAGACTGCAGAGATATGGATGGGTCTTCAAGAGATCTTAAAGAACCCGATTTGCCACTGTGACATTAGCCACGCCCCTCCCAGAAAGTTCAGACTGTTTAAGGAGCTGCTGATACAACTCTACAGAGGAATTATTGAATCTGTCATTTGTATTTCTATAACTGGTTTGGTACAGCAACTAAACAGGACAGGACAGATTCCGATGGATAGTTAGAAAAAACAGTTGCAAGCAGTCTGCCTTCATTGAGGATCTGCATGATGCATGAGCCAGAAAGAGGACTGAGAAAATATCTACAGACCCCTCACATCCTGGACATAACCTGTTTCAACTCCTCCCCTCAGGATGTTGCTATAGGGCATTGAATGCCAAAAGAACTAGACACAAGGACAGTTTTTTTCCCCTCATGCCATCACTCTGCTTGAATACCTAATTAACACAGCACTGTCTTATGTCTAAGAATATTTACTCATGTAGTATGGTTGTATCATCATCATCATCATCGTCATCGTCATCATCATCATCATCTTCATCATCTTTCCTACTACCTTTTTCTTCTGGTATCTTATGATTATATTACATTGTTGTTTGTAGGTACAATTGTTGTTTACATGTACATGTTGTTTGTATGTACACTGATTATGTTAACTTTTTTTGTATATACACTGAGAGCTTATGCACCAGAGACAAATTCCTTGTATGGCCACTCACACTTGGCCAATAAAGCTATTCTATTCTATTCTATTCTATTCTATTCTATTCTATTCTATTCTATTCTATTCTATTCTATTCTATTCTATTCTATTCTATTCTATTCTATTCTATTCTATTCTATTCTATTCTAATCTACATTCTACTCTACTCTACTCTACTCTACTCTACTCTACTCTACTCTACTCTACTCTACTCTATTCTACTCTACTCTACTCTACTCTACTCAAGTCAAAGTGCTATTAGTACTGCTAATCGATTCATGATCAACTTCATAATAAAAGACTTGAAGAGCAATAAGATTTTTTTTTTACTGGCTGAACTATTCAAGAAATATCCCAATCTGCAATAGTAGTTTATATACATAGAAATTAATGTGAAGGATGTTACAATTACAGCCTGATTAGTCTAATGGATATTATGGCTAAAACAATATCCTGTTCCTCTTGAGTAGAATTCAAAGTGGGAAGATAAAGAGTCTTTGGAAGAAGTACAAAGGATAAGAAGGCTTTTAGACACAGATAATCCTTTACTGACAATTGCTTTGTCAGGAACCATCTAATGAGACAATATATCAGTCAGGGGAAAACAAAGGTTTGTTCTCCTTATAAACCTTATTAATACTTATTAATAAATCAAACTCAAAAGTTATGGTCTTTGGAGAATGACATGAAAGCCAGGCTATTTGATGGTATAAGACAATAGTGGAAGTAACCCCAATCCTTACCTAGAGGTAGTTTTTCCTGAGACTGAAACTTGGCCCAATCCTCATCAAAGGAGCTCACTTAGGGCCAGGGCATAAGGCAATTTACCGAATAGATTTAAAAAGAAATTGTAGCTATTTTATTTATTAATCCCATTTACTATATTATATAAAGCCAAGATTTGCCAGTGCCATAATATTGAGCTGAAATTTGGGTTAAAAAGCATCACTTATAGAAGAAAGCCAATTGCAACATCTGAGAAACTTCTTGGGGGTGAATAAAAGGATCTCAGCTGGTGCCCCAAGAGTCCATTTAGGATTTCAAAACTTCTTTCTCTAAAATCTGGGCAAATATTTATTTTAAAAGGGAAAAAAACCGAATCCATCTTCTTTAGCCCGATTTATTAAAGTGTATGATGTCAAAGTTACCCGCATCTTATACAGAGCTGAAGTTTTGGGTCAAAAATATATTGCTACTAGAAAAAAACTCAATCACATCATCTGACAAAGTAGCTTGAGGTGGATAAAAGGTCTTCAGCTTCTGCCTCAGAGCTGAATTGGAAGCAGTTTTTTTTCCTTTGTCTCAAATCAGGGCACATAATTATTGATATAAAATTAAAGCTATGAAAACTGACAGACTCCCAAAATTCTGTAAGAACAAACAACATTACAATTAAAAGATCTCTTGGATGTTGTGATTTACAGATTACATTAAGAGATGCAATCTTTCTCTTACTCTTGTACAACTGGAATACAAGTTAAAAATATTTTTTGCAGAAATAATCTGGGACATCAAAGCAGAGAAAGGTAAAGCCATTGTCAATAACTCTGACACATATAAGCAGATAAGCGTCTAGTCACACCCCTTTGAAATTTTATTTTTTTATTTATTTTGTCAAGCATGTATTTTATGACAGATAGAAGTGTAAACACAATTATAAATACATGAGATGGATACTAATAAAAGGGAACATTAGGACAGGGATGGTAGGCACGCAGGTGCACTTATGCACGCCACTTACAGACCTCTTAGGAATGGAGTGAGGTCTACAGTAGACAGTTTATGCTTAAAGTTTTGGGGGTTTGGGGAAGAAACCACAAAGTCAGGTAGTGCATTCCAGCCATTGACAACTCTGTTACTGAAGTCGTATTTTCTGCATTCTAAAGTAGTTTGGATCGGTTTACCATGAGTTTGCATCTATGGTGTGCTCTTGTATTGTTTTGGTTGAAGCTGGAGTATTCATTGGCTGGTAGGACATTGTAGCAGATGATTTTATGTCTTATGCTTAGGTCAGACTGAAGACGGCGAAGTTCTAAGTTGTCTAAGCCCAAAGTTTCAAGTCTGGTGGCATAAGGTATTTTGTTGCGAGCAGAGAAGTGGAGGACTCTTCTTGTGAAATATCTCTGGACTCGTTCTATTGTATTAATGTCCGATATGCAGTGCGGGTTCCAGACAAATGAGCTGTATTCAAGGATTGGTCTGGCAAAAGTTTTGTATGCCCTAGTTTGCAGTTCAATATTACCGGAGAATAAATTACGCAAGATTAGGTTAACAACTCTTAATGCTTTTTTAGCAATGCTGTTACAGTATTGTGAAATTTTTAAACATGGAAATGGATGCACATCTTAGGCTGATATTTACACAAGCAAGATTTGAGTAGCCGGACACAATGGTTAAATATGTACAATTAACTAAGTATATCGAACAGACCTGTATTAGCATAAGTGATAAAATGAAAGAGAGAGATCAGTATCTTGGAATGCACATTAAATGAAAGACCTATTGCAATCCTTATATTAAGACAACAACATGTTTCCTCTGTGGACAGAATTTAAAACTTGCATATAATACAACTCTTTACTTGAACAAAACGGTTCAGCTGAAATCTGTAAATATGGGTCTGATTGCTGAAAAATGTAGAGGTGATAAAGAAATATGATTTGCATTCTTTACTCTGGTTCTTTAATTTGTCTCTTTTATTCTATTTTTCCTGGTCTTACTAATGTTCTGTGTTTAATATTCTGTATCTTGATATGGTCTACCAGGTAATCAACAATGCAATATTTTTATATGTTCATGACAAAACAAGTTGGATGTATTGAAATCTAATAACTGATCCTAAATACAGCATTCTTCACTGCTTTTTCAGATCCGTTTGACTGCTTCAGAAGTTCTGAGTGATAAAAGTCAATTCCCTTTTTTCTACCACATGCTCCCCAAATTAGGGATTCTCTACCCAGGAATTGTCCAACTGCTCCTCCATTTCAGATGGACCTTGATTGGTCTCTTTGCTTCAAACACAGAGCATGGAGAGAATTTCATGAGGACCTTGACTCCTACACTTGTCAGGAATGGAATTTGTATTCTTATATCACAACAATTGTCAACCACTACACCTACAGCAATGCTTAGGGATGTTATCTCTAAGTGGAGGCAAGTCAATGTCTTTGTTCACTTCGTAGAATGTTATTTCCTTTGGGACAGAGTTCGTTTTTTCCATTCAACACTTAACAGTTTGCCAGAACCCATTGAAGGGAAAGTCTGGATACATGCAGGCTTTGGGGAATTGAAAATAAGAAGACACCCATTTCTCAAATATGTCCATAGTGTTTGGAACTATAACTTTCAATGGAGAAAAAGGCCAAATGATAGTTCCTTTGATCAAGATCTCCTTGTGCAACCACAGTTTGGAGATCAATCACTTCACTGTTCTTTTTCAAAAGACATCATTTCGGTCAAAGGCCGGAGAAGATGCATTCAGAAATCACCACTGAAGACCGACGTGGAAAGAAACAAGATGTGGAACCGATATAACCACCTTGTTTACACTTTGATTAATATTCTGGCCCATGCCTTGAATGCTGCATATTCCTCCATATCCAGGAGGAGAAGGAAAGAGGGAGAAGAGAGGCTGGGGACTCAAAGGCTGCAGTCATGGCAGGTATGGGGTCCTGACAATGATCCATCAAAGTTACTTTCTCTGGAGAAGGAATACAAGGGAGAAAGGAAACTATCTCAACTTTTTGTGCTTCAAAAGGCCAACAAGTTTGGCCCATATAATCACTAGTGGATAATTTTCCAAAGAGCGGGTACCATGACGTATGAGAATAGAATAGAATAGAATAGAATAGAATAGAATAGAATAGAATAGAATAGAATAGAATAGAATAGAATAGAATAGAATAGAATAGAAAAGGAAAAGAATAGAGTTGGAAGGGACCTTGGAGGTCTTCTACTCCAACGTCCTGCTTAGGCAGGAAATCCTATACCATTTCTGACAAATGGTTGTCCAATCTCTTTGTCAAAATTTTAAGTGTTGGAGCATTCACAAGTTCTGGAGGCAAGTTGTTCCATTGATTAATTGATCTCACCATCAGGAAATTTCTCCTTAGTTCTAGATTGCTTGTCTCCTTGGTTAGTTTCCATCCATTGCTTCTTGTCCTGCCCTCAGGTGCTTTTGAGAAAATCTTAACTCCCTCCTCTCTGTGGCAACCTCTGAAATATCAGAACACTTTGTACTTTCAAAATTGCAAAATCCTGTTATGGTAGCATTACAATAAAGTAAAATTAGCTCATCTGGTCATATTTTGTTTCTAGACTACCTGGGACAACATTAGCCTCACAACTTTCTTCCTGACAAATCCATGCTTTTCAGTAATTACCCTATTGTTTTCAAGGGCTTTATGAATAATCTTTGCATTTGTCTGTTTGTTCAATTTATTTGTGACCTTTCTGATATTTTATCAATTTTATCAATTATTTATTTTATCAATACATTGTCAATATATCATTGACAAAATTTGCTAAGCCTTTCTTTTTGTCATTTAAGGACAGTGATAGCACTTGTTCTCTGAATTCAGGATATTTGCAAGTTACACAACTTTAGTAGAAAGATTTAGTTGTGAAAAGAACATGTGGAATAAGAAACCAAAGTTTCTCCTTTTAAGATTCTTGGATGTTTCATTCCAGCTTCATCCCTTTCTGAAGAATGAATTTTGCAATCTTTCCCTGTTTCAACTGTACTTGGACCAAAATGGTGATATAGCAGCAGATCTGAACATCATGTGCATGTTAGTTTTTTCCGGGAAAGATCCCATCAGCAAACAACTAGGCAGTTTTGAAAGACAAAGAACAATTATCAATCCAGATGCTCTTTCACAGCTAAAGTTGCTCAACAAGGTGGGTGAAATATTGATGTCATTTCTCTGTTTTCCAAAGCCTTGAGACACATTTCAAGTGGCTAAGCCTATTCACCAAATACAATGACCTTCAGTGAGAATTGAATGTGGGAAGAAGAACCCTTATAGTTTTCTTAAATGGCTTGTGAGGCTTCAGTGCAGTTGGTAAGGTGTCCTTCAGATTAGTGGTGGAATTCAATTTTTTTTACTACCGATGGGCATGGCAGGGGAAGGATACCGCAAAATCTCCATTCCAACCCCACTCCAGGGGAAGGATACTGCAAATCCCCATTCCCTCCCCACTCCTGGGGAAAGGATATTGCAAAATGTCCATTCCCACCCCATTCTGGGGCCAGCCAGAGGTGGTATTTGCAGGTTCTCTGAACTACTCAAAATATCTGCTACTGCTTCAGATGCTGTAATATGGAACATATTAAATTGACTCAGTTGTGTCCAACATGGGTGATGATTCTCTAGGACACAAATCATGGCTACTTTGTGTCCCCTGTGCAATCTGGTATCAAAACTGGTGAAAGGGGACATCAGGTGTTGTGGGTTTTGGTGCTGATAGCATCAACTTGTCTTTTTTCCTTGCCTAAGATAAGCAAAATACAATGAAAATCTTTTGTCCAATGCCCAAGTTCCCAATGCGGTGAAAGAGGCAAGAATAAGTCTAATCAAGACTGGACATACTTCTTGTTGATGCCATTTGGAAAATTTGCTCTGAATTCAGGTTTATCTTGCCATGGTTGGGTAGGTTTATAGTCTGTGATATTCATAAATAGAACATACATGGTCAGAGTTGTCCATAGTTGTCTGTCATGCCAAGGGGATAAAAGAATAGGTCTTCTGCACCTGGGGAGAAAATCTAAGGCTTTCCATTCATCTAAAATGATAATGAGTGTTCTGATGTGCCCTGAGTGAGAAAACTAAAGCACTGAAACAAGGTTTGATGCAAAGAAAAGAAAAGCCCTTCTTCATATTGGAAGAAATGAGGGACAATTTGGGGGAAAAATGGTTTTTAGCTTATCACTTCATATGGAACATCCTTGAATGCAATTGTTTATTTTCATTGTTAGTTACCTTAAATCTCTCTGGAAAAAAGGAGGCTCCAAATTTAACCAATAATAATTGTAGCTCTGTCTTTTCATGCCAATTGGTGTCACCTAATTGTAGTTTTTCAACAGAAAAGATCTTTTTTTTTTTGGATTGACTTTAGAAACATATCATATCACGTTCCATGTGATCATATTCACGTCCCATTCGATACAGCAAAAAATGCCTGACTTACCATTTTAGAGGAACACATTCTGACAACTCACCTCCATCTCATCTCATTCCGGTTCTGGAAACTAGGCAGTCAGTTTTAGTCTTAGTTCACCAGCACGGTGACCATATAAAATTATCAAGTAAGCATATCAATAAACAAAAAACAGATGCATTAAATCCTAATCTGTAATGAAGTCTTCCTTTATATCTTAACTTGGAAGTTTTGCTTTATACCTTAACTTTCAAATAGGGCTGGTTTTGCAATGATACATGTACAGTATGCTAATATAACCATGTGGAGGAACCACTAGTTATGAATGCTTAAATCTTTTCTCCATTGCTTCTCTCCAGAATTTGTTAAGTAGAAACGTCCTTTCTTGCAATGTGATAGAACAAAAGCAAAAGGGAGGAACTAAATGAAGAATCTGCAATAGTTGTCTCTCTTGCAACATTGGGAGATTTCTAAAGATTTCTTATTTACCTAAGTGAAGTCCATCAACTACTTGACGAATGATCATGTTTATCTCCATTTTTAATTGATGGTTAATTGACTTCATTTGTCATTCCCTGTTTTTTCTGCTTAGTCTCTGCCTCAGTCCAAATGTGTGGAAAATTGCCAGCCTGGATTTTTCAAGAGGGCTCGGAAAGGAGAGCCAGTTTGCTGCTATGACTGTGTTCCTTGTCCAGAAGGGACCATCTCCACTCAGGAAGGTGGGTGACACCACAAAAAAGGGTACTGGATTAAGCCAAAGCATTTTGATCAATGTGTGTGTGTGTGTGTGTGTGTGTGTGTGTGTGTGTGTATTCTTACTTTTTTCTTTCATAGGTTTTATGTGTGTTTTTCTTTTAGCCAGGTTTCTCCTACGTAACCAAGATTTTTTCTTTCTACAGCCCTAGCTCAGTGGAGTCACATCCACTCGATTCTGGACTTTTTTTTTTTCTTCTGGCAGCCAGCAGGCCCTATGTTGCCCTATGCTGCCTAGTGAGAGGTAAAATATGCTGCCATGTAAAGGTACAATATCTATTTAATGGATGTGGATGTGGATCAATTAATTAATCAATCAATCTTTATGTGGATCATGGAACCACATAAGCAAAAAGATGTAATTCAGGGGACCACGAAGGGAAAAGGTTTGGGTTCAAGGGACAAGAGAAATATACACAAAAGACTCACCATAAAAGACATGGAACAGTTTTATGTGAAAGAAGGAATGTAAATTACATTTATTATTTATTTATTTATTTATTTATTTATTTATTTATTTATTTATTTATTTATTTATTTATTTATTTATTTATTTATTTATTTATATGTATATACCATCCTACTCCCAAAGGACTCAGGGAGGTGAACAGCCAAGAGATAAAACACACAGATTACAAAATTTAAAAACTG
Organism: Pituophis catenifer annectens; assembly: GCF_029215685.1. NCBI lineage: Eukaryota > Metazoa > Chordata > Lepidosauria > Squamata > Colubridae > Pituophis > Pituophis catenifer. The sequence continues at coordinate 18,095,802 of NW_027256882.1, forward strand.
TATAAAAAACCTAATTAAATAAATTTGGCCTGGAACAGATTAAAACACCCCTAAAGTTTTAGACAAATTTAACATTTACAATTAAAAAGGGAGGTTAGGCCAGGCCAGCCTGTTGGAATAAAAACGTCTTGAAGGCACGGCGGAAGGTGCGTTAATCCAGGATCCTCCGTATCTCCCGAGGGAGCTCATTCCAGATAGCAGGTGCCCCCACAGAGAAGGCTCTTCCCCTGGGGGCCGCCAGTCAACACTGTTTGGCCAATGGCACCCTGAGGAGCCCCTCTCTATGAGAGTGTACTGGCCGGTGAGAGGCTACTGGTAGCAGCAGGCGGTCCTGTAAGTACCCGGGTCCTAAGCCATGGAGCGCTCTAAAGGTGGTAACCAAAACTTTGAAGCGCACCCGGAAGACCACCGGGAGCCAGTGCAGCTCATGCAGGAAAGGTGTTACAGGGGAATGCCACGTCGCTCCCATAACCACCCGCGCGGCCGCACTCTGCACCAGTTGGAGCCTCCGGGTGCTCCTCAAGGGGAGCCCCATGTAGAGAGCATTACAGTAGTCCAGGTGGGAAGTGACGAGGGCATGAGTGACTGTGCGTAAGGAGTCCCGATCCAGAAAGGGACGCAACTGGCAGATCAGGCGAACCTGATAAAAAGGGGTAAAGTTTGCCTTTTTATTTTTAGTGCTTTAATTTTCCATATTATGGATTAAGAGGTAAAACACAAATATGGTTTATAGCCCATTTCAACATTCCCAGATTCAGCATTGCCACTCTCATGGTTTCCTTGGTTGGATTGTTACTGAATCTTCCCTCTTCTTCTTATCTTTCCAATTTTCTTGAATATGAAATAATGAAATACAAACAGTTGTAACAGTTGCAAGAAAGAATACAGTTGTGGTTCTAAAAGGAAAAAAAATCTTACTTCCATTATTGGAATTAAAAGGAACCACATCTAATAGAAAGTAGGAAGAAAAGAGAACTAATTAATTAATCAGTCTACCTAATATCTATTCATACGAATGTTGAACTCATTCAGTCTTTAAAATTATTACTAAATTTAGAAATTATGGTAATAGACTACTGCTTCTGATTTTTAGGCATTAAAATCATTGCGAAGATAGATAATAGATTTTTTTTCTTTTCTTGAATTACTTCAGCAATTAATTTTCCTTAAAATATCTGTTTACAATTTTATTTATTTGTGAAATTTATTGGCCACCAATTTTACCACAGGGTACCAAATTTATATTGCTGGCATCCCACACAAAGGGTCTCTGGGTGTCATCCAATTAAAACAACAATTAAACTGGATGACACATTAACTATCATGATTACAAGATTTTACATAGGACACAACCAGCGCACAGAGCTCTGCTACCACACAATGCCCAGGCCTGTTGAAAGAATACAATTGAAAGGAATTTGAGGAGGCCTCAAGGATAGTGGCAATCTGACCTTGGGGGTAGTTAATGGTTTTTTTCCCAAGGAATCGGTGGTCCCACCATTTGCTTTGAAGGATGCGATTATGCACCTCATTCTAAAGAGGCTCTCCATGTACCCAACCATCTTAGACAAGTTTTGTCCCGCATACAATATTGTCATGGAGGTTAAATCAATGTACCGTAAAACCTTATCTCTATAACAATCTACTATAACAAATGAGACTTACTAGCAGGTCACAATAAACTGTTTTTATTTACATAATAATAAAAACAATATCTATTCAAATACTAAATAGTATGTCATTCCTTTTTTTAAATATCCTGTCAGATATATATGTGTAATCACTCTATGTGATTATAGTTCTGGCTATTCTTCCCCAGGAGTCTTTTAATACATCAGATCTACCTCTGATCTCTAATCTTAACTCTCCTAACTGCCAACTTACTGATGACTAACTGTCTTCAGAACTGCCTTTAAACTGCATACTGACTGCAGAACTGCCCTCTAACTGAAAATTAACTGACTACTAACTGATAATAGTTTTTCTGTCAGGAATCTCCTTTTATACTGTCACGGTGACAGTTAGGGGAGGGAATATAAAATCCAGGGAGTTTCAAACCCATTAGCTGCTTTCTGATTGGCTAATTTACTTGTCCATTCCAAATGCCATTAATAGGCACAGCAAATGAGAAATAACTTTTCTATAACAAATATTTGTTGAGAGTTTGTTGAGAGCATGATTGTCATTCAGGTACAGTACTGGTGGCTGAGGTACAGTTCCAAGATGGCATTGGTTGCTTTCACAGATGATCTCTGATAGGAGTCCTGCAAACATTCTGACCCTTCTGGATTTCTCAGTGGCTTTTGATAATATAAATAATTATATCCTTCTGAACTGGTTTCAGGGTTTGAGAGTGGAGGTGGGGTTTTCCAAAGGTTTTCCTTTATTCATGGTTGATTTCAGTTGATGGGTTCTTAGGGAACGGAGGTGAAAACCTAGGCCCTGCAATAGGGCATCTCTCAGGACTGGAGTCTCTCTCCTTTATCTTTTACATGAAATTGCTAGGTGAGGTCATTTGCTGCCATGGACTTGGTATCAAAATACACCACCCATGGCTTGTTAGATGATAGCATTGTGATGCTGAATATGACATCCATAGAAGAGCTTCCTTGAAAGGTGAAAAGAGATATAAAAGAACTTTCTGTTTTCTCAGATACTGAAAAATGCACCAAGTGCCCAGATGATCAATATTCAACCGAGAGCAGAATCCAATGTATCCCAAAAAGAATAACCTTCCTCTCCTATGAAGAACATCTGGGCATCATCCTGGTGTCCATTGCCCTACTCTTGTTCCTATCCACAGGATTCATTTTAATCATATTCATTAAATACCTTGAAACTCCCATTGTCAAAGCCAACAACCGGGACCTCTCCTACATCCTCCTGGTCTCCCTCTTGCTTTGCTTCTTGTCCTCCTTTTTCTTCATTGGACGACCAAGGAAGGCCACCTGTCTTCTCCGACAAACTGTGTTCAGTATTGTCTTCTCAATAGCTGTGTCATCTGTGTTGGCCAAAACTATCACAGTGGTGCTGGCATTCTTAGCCTCTAAACCAGGGAACAAAGTGAGAAGATGGTTGGGGAAGAGCTTGGCCAACTCTATCATCCTTTCTGGTTCTGCTGGACAAATTTTCATCTGTGCCTCATGGCTTGGAATTTCTCCCCCATTTCCTGACTCTGACCTGCACTCCCAGCCTGGAGAGATCATCCTTCAATGCAACGAAGGCTCTGTCACCATGTTTTATGTTGTCCTTGGCTATATGTGTTTCCTAGCTGCCATTTGCTTCACTGTAGCTTTCCTGGCCAGGAATCTGCCTGGGGCCTTCAATGAAGCCAAGCTGATCACCTTCAGCATGCTGGTCTTCTGTAGTGTTTGGATCTCCTTCCTGCCCACCTATCTGAGCACCAAAGGAAAGTCCATGGTGATTGTTCAGGTCTTCTCCATCTTGGCCTCCAGTGCTGGACTGCTGGGCTTCATCTTCTTCCCCAAATGCTACATTATAACCCTGAGGCCATATCTAAACACTAAGGAACGTCTAATGATAAAAGTAGGGAAATGACTGTGATATTGTTTCTTAGGCATGTAACATTTAATTTTTTCATTGCAATTGTTGGGCTTTTGTATTCTTCCTTTGCATTAATGTGACAATTAAGGTTATTTAAAACTGAAGGAAATAAACATATAAAGACTGTAAGACTAATGAAATTAAATTCCAACATAATCATCAAACAATAAAATAAACAATTAATAATTAAAGTTGTCATGCAGCAAGAGATGAACAAGCTAAGAAATAATAGATATATTAAGTAAAAACAGCTGAATAGAAGAGAGACGTCTTCCCAAAGAGAGAGGGAAGGAGTCTTTTGCCTGAGGTGTCTTGAATATGAAACTCTAAATCTGTGTGAACGTGGACACTTTCTCTCTACTGTATGTGACTTTCTCTTGAAAGTAGATGTGAGCAGTGGAAAATGGGTATCAAGATCATGCAGATGACTCCTCATCCAACACTCTGGTTGTCTACATCAGTTATTTCTGGAGGTGTTAGGTGAATTACAGATCTTATGGGACCTCAGAATTCCATGACTCTCTGTGGAGTCACAATTATCCTAATGTTCTGTTCCCCCATCCTCACACAGACAAATGCAATATCAAACACGCCTGCCAATAATTTATTGTATAAACAGACCAGAATTCCTGGCAGATGAGAGTTCTGGCAGCTAACTGTAAAATGCCTGCCCAGTCCAATTAGTACTCCCAAAAAGCAGGAGAGGCCTTATCTGCAGTCCGTTTCCAGAGCGACACATTATCCACAAGAGTTTAGTCCAAAATATATCTGAGCCAAAGTGCAGGATTCATGATGTGACTCTTTAGAGTTTAAACTTTTGTCCGTCACAAAGCCTGCCAAGCAATCATGCCCCCTTTTATCCCTTGTGGGGTGTGGCTCAGTGACTCAGCTCAATCCCTGGCCCTCCCCGTTGCTGCGCATGCTTCTCCCTCCGTCGCTGGCTGGGATCATGCCAGGATTCATCATTATCACTCTCTATCAATGGGTGCTCCGAAATGCCTTCCTCCTGGCCCATGTCAGAGAGGAGGGTCCTGGAGAGGGATGCCTTGCCAGTTCCTCCCCCTTACCTTCTGAGTCCTCTTCCTCCATGAGGACAGGCTCGGGAGTTGGAGTCACAACACCTAACATCCTTTCTGGACATGTCCAAAAAGCAGTGCCCCTGCTTCAAAACAGCACCTGGAAAGACCCAGAGAAGGAAATGGGAAGCAGCTATGAATCCAATTGGTCTCTTATCCAATAAGACATAGAATCCTCTTGTCCCCAAATCAGAAGCTTTCAGCATTCTGCTATGTGAATGGGAAAATAATCCCATTTTCTATAGATAGAAAATGGCAGGAGGGCATTTTCCCTGAGACTTCAATGTCTAGACTTAACTAGGGAGCTTCAGGAAGAATCCACCTTCTCTGGAAGCTACCCAGAGACCATCTGTGTTTACCACACCCAATCCTAGGAAATTTTTAGAAATGCAGATTTCAGGCATATGGGAGGCTATGTGCGATAGATGATAGATAGATAAGTAGATAGACAGACAGACAGATGATAGATAGATAGATAGATAGATAGATAGATAGATAGATAGATAGATAGATAGATAGAGTGGTGAAATCCTCCTGGTTCTATCCGGCTCACTGAACTGGTAGTGCAGGCAGTGGGAAGGTTCTGTGCATGCACAGAAGAGGGGTGCATATGTGTAGTGCATGTGCACTCCCGCATGCTCCCGTTCCTGAACTGATAAGTGGATAAAGATAAGTGGATTTCATCGCTGGTGTTAGGGTGTGTGTAAAAAGTATTTGTTGCTTGTGCAACGAGCAGAGCAGAAACACACAGGGAAGGAGATAAACGTGCGGCTCGTGTGAGAAAAATACTTTATAGATAACAAGCAGTCTCGGTGTAAGTAAAACAGTCCAAGGTCATAAACAGTAATATCAGTCCAGTAAGTATCTTCCCTTACCAAAGCAAACAGACTTTAGTAACTCTTGGTATACAGTACCATATAACAGACGCAGTAAGCAACAGGATACAATCAGGTATCAATCCGGAAGAAGCAGGAAGAAGGAACGCTTCTCTGTGCTGCTTATTTATGCACTGTAACCTAATTACAGGGTTCAGCAAACCCTGATTACGTGGCTCAGTTGTTTCTTAAAGAAACAGATATATTGCCTGACCAACAAGTTAGGAGTAAGCTGCAAGCTGAACCTAACAGCTGGATAGGTAGGTAGGTAGGTAGGTAGGTAGGTAGGTAGATAGATAAATAGATAGATATTCTCTTTTTTTGAACCACTGATAAGTATATGTTACAGACTCAATACTGCAAAAGGATTGGAAACTTGAACAGGTGATTTGGTTTTTCTGTCTACAGTGGTTGAAGAGAGATTTTCATTTCACAAAAGGAAAGCTTACACATTTTTTCAAAAAAGGAGTTATAAATTATAAATGCTTTCAACTAATACCAAAATTAATCTTAATACTAAAACTGTTTTCTATTCCAGCTCCCTATTTTCTATAAGTTCTTCATCCAGACTACTGTGAAAAAGAAAGTACACCATCTTTTGAGTTCTCTTCACATCTGGCTTCTCCATGTTGGCTTTCTTTTTGTAAAATGAATGATGGCATGGTGTAATACGTCATGTATATGCCTTGAAAGAGGCGGTGGTGAGGCCCCTCCTCAAGAAGCCTTCCCTGGACTGGCTGAATTAGCTAACTACCATCCGGTCTCCAACCTTCGTTTTGTGGTAAAGGTTGTTGAGAGTGTGGTGGCATAACAGCTTCCCCAGCACCTGGATGAAGCTATCTATCTGGACCCGTACAAGTCGGGCTTCAGGCAGGGGTACAGCACAGAAATGGCATTTGTCGCATTGGCGGATGATCTCTGGAGGGCTTGGGACAGGGTTTGCTCCTCTGTCCTGGTCCTATTAGATCTCTTAGCGGCTTTTGATACCATCGACCATGGTATCATGTTGCAGCGGTTGAGGGGGTTAGGAATAGGGGGCACCGTATTACAGTGATTCTCCTCCTTCCTCTCCGACTGCTCACAGTTTGTGTTGGCAGGGGGGCAGAGGTCAACCTCGAGGCACTTCACCTGGGGGCCTCTCTTACCATTTTCATGCAGCTTCCCCATTTCAGCACTAAGCCATGGCACATGGGTTTATCCTAATTGAAATAGGTTGGAACCAGTGGTGAAATCCATTTTTTTTACTACCGGTTCTGTGGGCATGGCTTGGTGGGCATGGCAGGGGAAGGATACTGCAAAATCTCCATTCCCAGCCTATTCCAGGGGAAGGATACCTCAAAATCCCCAATCCCTCCCCACTCCTGGGGGAAGGATACTGCAAAATGTCCATTCCCAGCCCACTCTGGGGCAAGCCAGAGATTGTATTTGCTGGTTCTCCAAACTAGTCAAAAATTCCGCTACTGGGGGACTTCTGGTGGTGACGTCATCACGAACGGGTGAGGAAACAGAGGCTCCATCTCTGATACCCAAATTTCCTCTTTAATTGCTCTTTAAGGGCATTCCCGAACTTGGAGGGATCAGGAAATGAAAGAGGAACTTGCGAAGCCCCCTGGTGTTGCACTGTCATCAGGGAGGACGAGTGATCAACCTCTTAAATTGGTGGAGAAGAAGTCGGCCTTATCGGCGGACAGGAGTGATGGTGCCCACCTAGATCGAAGCAAAAAGTGGAAGCAAATCCGAGTGACTGTCAGATAGATCACCTACAATAGAGGCGGTAAACAGAGGACGCGCGATTGAATCAGAGGAAGACAAGTGAGTTACAACAGCGGCGATACAAGAGGAGAAGGAAAAAGGGGGAAACAACTACAGCGCGGAAGAGAGGAACCCATAGAATGACTAAGCAAACATAAGAAAAGGAGAAATAGCGCTCGAAGCGGTGTGAGTGCGGACTTTTACAGTTGAGCAAAGGGAGCAGCCTGTGGATTCTGTGGATATAGACAAGCCGTTTGAACCTGGGAATTATAACTGATTCAAACCCCAAAATATCGGAAAACTGAGTGCAGAGACTGGAATACCGGACTAAGTGGTGAAATTCACGGATATAGAAGACCTGTCTGGATTCCGGACTTTGGATTTACAAATAACTTTGGACAATAAGAACTTAAGTTAAAAAAAAAAAGATTTGAAAACTGAATGCAGACATCCGATTACTGGGAGAAGTAATAATGAAAAAAAGACTGAGACGGACACAGATCGCGTTTTTTATGACTGTGAAAGAACAGATTGAGAGAGGTAAAGCAAGAAGACAATAAAGACTAAAGAAAATAAAAATTAAGTGAATTATTAATTTTGAACTGTTTAATTAGTTAATAAGATTTCTGCCAGGACGCCAAATAAAGAACAACATGAGAATAGTACTTAATGCTCTAGAATATTATGAATCACACCCGGAGAAGCAGGCAGCGTTGGTTTTTCTTGACGCCCAAAAGGCCTTCGATAATCAAAATTGGAAATTTATGATTGAACAACTACAAAATATGCAAATTGGGGAAAAATTTGGGAAAATTATAGCAGAAATCTATACCAAGCAATCAGCAAGGATAATTATGAATGATGACATAACAGACAAATTTAATATAACAAAAGGAGTCAGACAAGGCTGTCCACTTTCCCCCTTGCTATATATTCTATCATTGGAAATCCTGTTGAAAAAAATTAGAGAAGACCAAGGAATTGAAGGTTTAAGGATCAATAGAGAAGAATACAAAGCTCAAGCCTTTGCTGATGACCTAGTGTTTTTGACAGAAAATCCTATGGAATCTATACCTAATTTGTTCCAAAAAATAGAAGAATTTGGAGAAGTGGCCGGACTAAAAATCAATAAAAGTAAATTGAAGCTAATTGTAAAAAACCTTACGGAAATCCAAACAAAAGAATTGACAGAAAATATACAAATCCAAACAACAACAAAAATAAAATATCTAGGAATCTGGTTATCTACAAGAACATCAGCAATTAAAGAAAACAATTATGATAAATTACTAGAACAAGCAAACAAAGACTTAGAAAAATGGGAAAATTTACACATTTCATTCCTAGGAAGAATTTCGGCCATCAAAAGGACTATATTACCTAATTTTTTATATTTGTTTCAGGTCACCCCAATTAAAATAGATAAACCGTTTTTTGAAAAGCTGAATAAAATAACATCTAAATTTATATGGCAAGGGAAAAGGCCACGAATAAAATTTAAGCTGCTTCAGGATACAAAAGATAGAGGAGGAGCTGCACTCCCTGACTGGGAGGTATATTACCAAGCAGCAGTACTATCGTGGGTCAAAGATTGGATAGAATTAAAGGACTCTAGAATTTTAACAATTGAGGGACATGAACTCCAAACTGGCTGGCACTCCTTTATGTGGGATGAGAAATACAAAAGACATTCATATTTTAAAAGACACACAATAAGAAACTCATTATTACAAATTTGGCTTAAAATTAAAAAACAACACTATATGAAGATACCAAATTGGCTAGCACCGGCAGAATCAATTAGGCACCCAAATTTAACAGATAAGACAAAAATAATTAGATATAAAGATATAATTGACTATCAAGGCAAATTAAAGACAAAACAACAATTGGAGACAGATTTACACAGAGAAATAGACTGGTGGACTTATACTCAAATACAATCCAAATACAGAGAACATATAAAAGCATATGAAATTTATAATCAAAAACAAGAAATAGATAAAATTATATTAGATTCAGAAAATAAATTAATTAGTAGAATTTATAAATTTCTTCTACGCTATAAATTGGAAGAAGAGACAGTCAAAGAAACGATGATTAAGTGGGCTCAAAACATCAAACACACAATACCTTTGGAAAAATGGGAATAGTTCTGGCAGGTAAATCTAAATTTAACGAAAGCAATGGCGTACAAGTAAAACCAACTGAAAATGTTTTATCGGTGGCATATGTCTCCAACCAGATTGGCAAAAATACAACCTAAAAATAGCCCGATTTGTTGGAAGTGCAAAAAGGCACAAGGGACTTTCTATCATTTATGGTGGACGTGCCCGGCAGCAAAGAAATTTTCGTCTAACATCAAAAAATGGTTGGAACAAATAACAAAAACACAGATTGAAAAAGAACCAGAAATATTTCTATTAGGAATCTTTAACAAATCATATCCTAAGGATATCAAATATCTCACAATTCACATATTAACTGCTGCAAGAATAACCTACACAAAAAATTGGAAGTAAGAAAAAATACCAAGTGAAACAGAAGTAATAGGGAAAAATTTAGAATGCGCTGAAATGGATAGGTTAACCAAAGAATTACAAGAAAGAGAAGAATCAGACTATTATAAAATATGGAATAATTGGTATAATTGGTTAAAAATCAGAAATATACAAAAAATATAGGGGAAATATTACCGATTTAAATATATATATATAATAAAAAATGTTATTAGATTAAGGAGAGGTGAAGGAATATATCATAAGTAGAATTGTAGAACGTCACTCTGAAAAAATGCTTAAGAAGAAATTACACTCTTTTTGTGTATATGTTGTATAAATGGTTGTTGTGTATATGTTACGTATGTCTTTTTTAATATTTATATTCAATAAAAACTATTTAAAAAAAAAATTCCACTACTGGTTCTCCAGAACCTGTAAGAGCCTGCTGAATAGCACCCCTGCTTTTACTTACTTAATACTTCTTCTTTCTCCTATTTTCCCTAAAATAACAATTCTGTGAGGTGGATTGGGCTGAGAGAGTGTGACTGGCTCAGCTGGTTTTTCATGCCTAAGGCAGAACTAGAACTAACAGTCTCCTGGTTCCTAGGCCAGCACCTCCAGCACTAGCCTAAACTAGCTCTCTGTGAGATTTTAACCTCCAATTAATTACTTGAGGTGCAACAAACTGGTATTCATATCCTGCCATACCTTATCACATTTCAACCACCCTGAAACAAAAAAGAGATCTGGGTGCAGCCTCCTAAGTGCATGTAACAGTCAGTCCTCCTGTTTCCCCCCAGGATACAGATACAGATTAACAGAGTTGGGAGGGACTTTATAGGTCAGTGATGACTAACCTTTTTGCCACTGTGTGCCAAAAGTGGGGGGAGGGTGTCACTCACGCGCATGCCCACACCCATAATTCTATGCGCCCCACCCCCCGTGCATGGGTGTGCAACCACCACCCCTGCGCTCCCCCCACTTTTGGCATGCAATGGTAAGGTAGGCCTGTTTTTCGCTCTCCCCCAGGCTTCAGAGCCTTTCTAGGAGGATGGGGAGGGCAAAAATGGCCTTCCCGACTCCACCAGAGGCCCTCCGGAGGCTGGAAACAGCCTTTTTCCTGATTTCCAGTGGGCCCAAAAGGCCCAAAAATCAGTTGGCTGGCACACGTATGCACGCCGGAGCTGAGCTCACATGCCCACTGATATGGCTCTGCATGCCACCTGTGACACGTGTGTCATAGGTTCGGCATCATGGTTATAGGTCATCTAGTCCAACCCCCTGCTCAAGCAGGAAATCCTACACCATTTCTGACAAATGGCATTCCATGATTTTTTCAATGTCTCAAGTGATGAAGCTCCCACAACTTCCAAATGCAACTTCTGTTCCATTGGTTGATTGTTCTCACTGTCAGAAAGTTCCTCCTCATTTCCAGGTTGAATCTCTCCTTGATCAGTTTCCATCCATTATTCCTTGTCTGGCCTTCAGGTGGTTTGGAAAACAGCTTGACCCCCTCCTCTCTGTGGTAGCCCCTCAAATATTGAAAGACTGCTATCATGTCTCCCCTTGTCCTTCTCTTCACTAGACTAGCCATGCCCAGTTCATGTAACCGTTCTTCATATGTTTTAGTCTCCAGTCCCCTAATCATCCTGGTTGCTCTTCTCGGCACTTTTTCTAGAATCTCAACATCTTTTTTATAGTGTGGTGACCAAAACTGGATGCAGTATTCTAGGTGTGGTCTTATTAGGGCTTTATAGAGTGGTACCTCACTTGATCTTGATTGTATCCCTCTGTTAATGCAATTTAGGATTGCATTGGCTTTTTTAGCTGCCGCTGCACACTGCTAGCTCATATTTAGCTGGTTGCCCACTAAGACTCCAAGATCCCTCTCCCAGTCACTGCAATTAAGGGAACTCTTATGGGGCAAAACTACAAGCCAGGTTGGCATATTTTCAATCAAGAAGAGGTTTGCTCTTCTCTGGGCACAAGCAGGCTTCCCTGAGACATGGCACAAAATATCATGGATGAGCTTGGCCTTGTTATGCATCATCCTGGCATTCAAAAGTAAAGCCAGAATTCAGAGCCACAAAAGATCTTGCAGACAGGTACTGAGAGTAGAAACCAAGCCCCACAAAATAGGAATAGATTCAAAAGCTTCCATCATCATCGGGGTGATCCTGCTATCCCTTGTAACTCAACCCCCCAGTTCTCCCTTTCATGCTAAGGTATAGCATAGCAGTGTTCCAATATTCGAGGGGTGCCACAAAGAAAAGGGGATTAACTTATTTTCCAAACCACCAGAAGGCAAGATGAGAAGCAATGGATGGAAAGTAATCAAGGAGAGAAACAACCTAGAAATAAGGAGGAATTTTCTGATGGTGAGAACAATCAATTGGTGGAACAACTTGCCTTCAGAAGCTGTAGGTGCTCCATCAACTGATTGGACAGCCCTTTGTCCAGAATGATATAGGGTCTCCTGCTTGAACAGAGGTTGAATTAAAAGACCTACAAGGTCTCTTTGAACTCTGTTATACTTTGATTCCTTTATTCTGTATGCATTATTAATGTACCTTCTCTCCAAACAAGAAACATACTCTTTCTGACAACTACCCAAATATACCAGGAACACAGCGATACCCAACCATCTCTTTCAAGATCTTGGCAGTCTTGGGAAGGGAATCACACACAACCTCAGAGATATGAAAGCCAAAGAGCCCCACAACCATGGAGGGCATCTACACATCCAGAAGAAGGGAAACCATGTCCCTTCAAATCAGTTTTTTGGGTGGGTTTGTCAAGGAATTGGTGTCACAGAAAAAAATTTATTGGCCCTATTTCCATATTTATGCAATGATACAACCCAAAAACATTCAGTGTCCTCAGTCTAAAGTGGCACCAAACGCCATAAGTCTGGGTGATCTTACTCAGCAGTCTCTGGAGAAAAGATACCATGTTGAAGGTCAGCAAAAGTCAACAACAATACTGTGTCTTCCTCCAGCATCATTTTCTGAACATGTCCTGACAGGACAGATCATAATCACTACAGAACACTGCCCTCGAGGGTGTATCTGTAAAGTTTCACTAACATGCTGTATTCCAGCTTCCTTTCTGCAAATGGAGCCAAGGAAGAAGTTCAGGATCCCCAGAGGAAAAGCTGCTTCTCACTGTAATTATTACCATCCTACTCTTTGACATGGATTTATCCTGCCTTTGATGTAAAAAAATCAGACTGAAGCATCAGAAAAGGATAAATGTTTCAGGTCACTCTCTGTGATGTATGAATTTTAGGACAGGCAGGGGCTGTGCTGTTAAGTGTACCCTTCTTTCCTTCCCAAGTGAAGCTTGGTTGGTCTCTGTTTCAACCAGGAAAAGCACTGGCTCTTGTGAGAAGGCTTTTAATTCTTCAACTCTTGTTTTGAAGCAGCAAGGGAATTGATTCGGTCCCATGAATTATGGACCACCTGCTTCTGTTTCTGATGCTACTGTTGTTCCAGCCAACCTCTGGAAAGCTTAGAATGAAATGTCCACTGACTCTGGAACACCAGGATGGAAAAAAACCATGGAGCTATTACAGACCAGGAGACCATCTCATTGCTGTTATCACCACTGCAACAAAAATATCTCCTATACTGTTCCCTTTCAATGCAGCTCCTTCCAGTCAGTCTCACACGTAAGTCATTCAGGATAATGGAGTTGCATTCCCTCCATTTATAATTCCTTTATTTTATTCTCCTTATTAAACTTGCTCTTTATACTGCAATATATGTCCTGCCTATTTTCTTGATTCATTTTTTATTTCCATGCTTTATCTTATTTTGGGGAAGAGATTCAAAGATGGTACAGAAAAAAAAATCTGAAAGAAGTCCACATTATTTTCCTTTCCCCAATCAGATTTGAATTCATGACTTGAATACTGACTTTTGTTTAAATTAGTGATTATTATAGTTTTCCTCTGACCAGTTCATTTCAAATGTAACTATTCTTTGATATTTACTTCCTGGTCTTTATAGAAATACAGAAAATTTTTAGAATTTGCTTCTGAGTCACTTTTGAAACATCCTTTCCCTTTTATGGAGGTTCTACTGCAATTATTCAATTATTTTGAACCCTGATTACTGGGCAGATGGAAATTAGTACTGCCCCAAAGAATTGTGTATTTGCAATTCTTAATCCAGGTGGGGGACTGTATCAACTCTCATTAAAATTAAATGGAGATGGGTGAGTATCATTTGTCTCTGGGCTTGGAGTCAGTATTGGCTTAAGACTTTGGAGGCTTCAAGAGACAAAGTATGTTGCTGGTTCTGTTGAGGATGATAATGACAACATCATTTTTACAGGAGTTTATCTATTGTACGTTCAAAAGTGCTGTGCTTTATTTCCATTAGTCAAGAAAAATGATAAAAAAATATAAAATATATTTTGCTATTGATAAGGATGGTGATGATAAAATGACCTTTTTTTTATAGTAAAGTATCTTCTGATCAGTCTAAACTCCTACGTTTGATTTTCGCTATTCAAGTGGTCAGTAAGAATTCCCAGCTCCTGTGCAATCTCACACTTGGCTACAACGTCCATGACAACTACTTGAACACCATTGGCACTTCAGATGCCTTGATGGACATGCTGTCTACTGGAGAAGCCAATGTTCCCAACTACAGCTGTGGAAGGAAGGACAACCCTTTGGCTTTTATTGATGGAGCTGACAGGGACATCTCCATCCAGATGTCAAGATTAGCAGGCCCCTACAAAGTCCCACAGGTCTGTATGTGTGCCTCTCTATCTAGGGAAGTGAGTGGATTGGTAGGACATATAAGCGATAAATCCAACCATATCTATTCTATGGAGTTCAAGAGGTGCTTTTCTCCATGATAACTCTAGTTATGTTGTCTATTGATGAGGTTGACATTAAGGGAAGGGGAACACATAAAAGCAATCACATCATCTCATGACACCATCTCCATTGCTATGGGGGCTTCTGCTGCACACTTGTGAAGGTAAGGAGATGCTCTGTGTCCAATCAAAGGATCTTCTGTACAAAAGAATCACTGATGGAAACCTCTTGTTTTGTACATCATCTTAGCCAAACTAATGTTATTTTCAATGATATACAAATACCAGATTAATGAAAAGGATCCCAATGCCTTATCTTAGTTTGTGAGACATATAATATATATAAGACAAACTCTGCCCACAATCTGGAGTTTGATCCTGACAGGATTCAAGGTTGATTCAACCTTCCATCTTTTCAAGGTTGGTGAAATGAGGGCACAGATTTTGTGGGGGCAATAGGTTGACTGTGTAAACCATCCAGAAGTGTTGCAAAGCATTATTAGGTGATATATACTTTGTGGTGCAGGTGAAACAGTCTGGAGCTGAACACACTTAAAACTGTAGAGATGAAAGTGTATTTTAGGAGGATTCCTCCTATTCTACCACCTCTTACAATATTAGCCAACACAGTATCAACATTAGATATCTTCTAGTTTCCGGGTTCTATAATCTTCATCAACTCAGAAAGTTCAGATTGTTTTTTTAAAGAGTTTTTTATTTTTTAAATAAACAAAACATTTAATACATAAGTCATTTCTTCCGTGTGACATCTCAGTGTTATCTCCAATGGTTCTTTTTGTTGTTGTTGTTATTTTTTCTGTCTTCGTTCTCATTGAATCAATTACAACAATTCACCACTAACAAAATATTCTGATTATGGTATTTTTATACATTTATTTATTTTATTTTTTATTTATTTTATTAAACTTCTATACCGCCCTTCTCCCGAAGGACTCAGGGCAGTGTACAGCCAGAAATAAAACCATGACAATAGAAAAATTAAAAACAAGTTAAAACAATTAAATCAATTGGCTGAAAATTGTAATAAAACAACCCATTAAAATAGTAAAAATATTATTATTATTTAGGCCAGCCCTGCTTGTTGGAATAGTAATGTTTTTAGGGCACGGCGAAAGGTACGCAGGTCGGTAATCCTACAAATCTCCGGGGCAGCTCATTCCAGACGGTAGGGGCCCCCACAGAGAATGGTCTCCCCCTGGGGGTCGTCAACCGGCATTGTCTAGATGACGGCACCTGGAAGAATCCCTCTCTGTGGGAGCGTACCAGTGGATGGGAGGCTATCGGTGGCAGAAGGCGGTCTTGTAGATACCCAGGGCCCATGCCATTGAGCGCTTTAAAGGTGGCAACCAACACATTGAATCGTACCCGGAAGACCACTGGGAGCCAGTGCAGCTCGCGCAGGAGCAGTGTTACATGGGAGCGTTGGGTCGCTCCCATAATTACCCTCGCGGCCGTATTCTGGACCAGTTGGAGCCTCCGGGTGCTCTTTACGGGGAGCCCCATGTAGAAAGTGTTACAATAGTCCAGACGGGAAGTGACGAGGGCATGAGTGACTGTCTGTAAGGAGTCCCTATCCAGAAAGGGACGGAACTGGTAAATCAGGCGAACCTGATAAAAAGCCCCCCTAGCCACAGCCGTCAGATGGTCTTCTAAGGACAGCTGCGAGTCCAGGAGGACACCCAAGTTGCAAGCCCTCTCTGAGGGGGTCAAGATCTCACCCCCAATAGACAGTGATGGAATCAATTGACTATGACAGGACGCCGGAAACCACAGCCACTCGGTCTTGGAAGGGTTAAGTCTGAGCTTAACTATTAATTTACTTATTTGTATCTCTTTTCTAACCAATAGTAGAATTTATTCCATATCTTAAAATATTCTGAATCTTCTCTTTCTTTAATCCTCAATCTATTCATTTCTGCACAATCTATTTTTTTTAATTACTTCTCTTCCAAAAGTATTTTCTCTGCTTTCCAGTGTTTATTTATTTATTTGTTCAACTTGTATGCTGCCTTTCTCCGAAGACTCAAGGAGGTTGTATTGTGCATAAACAATCCTTGCAGCTGTTATTACATGTATTATCAAATAAATATTTTCTTTGCTAATTTTTTCTGGCAGGATACCCAATAGGAACAATTCTGGTTTTAAATCAATATGTTCTTGTATCATTTCTTCCAGCCATATCTTAATTGTATTCCAATAATTGTTTGCTTCTGGACATGTCCACCACATATGGTAATAAGAACCTGGTAACTGGTGACATTTCCAACATTTAGCTGATTTATCTTTAAACGTTTTTGCCAGTTTCTCAGGGCATATGCCATCTATAAAACATTTTATATTGATGTTCCTTATATGCAGTGGACATTGTTAATTTATAATTCGTTTCCCATAACTGTTGCCATTTACCTAGGTCTATTGAATATCCAAAATTCTTTGCCCAGGCTATCATTGTTTCCTTTACTTTCTCCTCCTCCAGTTCAATGCCTAGTAAAAAAATTATAGATTTTTTATTAATTTATCCACTGTTCCTGTGAGTATACCATCCAACTCTGTTTTTTCTAAGTGAAAACCATATAATTTAGCATCTTTTTCATATCTTGTTTGTAACTGCATGTACATATACCAATCCATCTCAATCCCCTGTTCTTCCAACTTTCGTTTCCCTTTCAAATCCCCCTTATCTGTGAGAAAGTCCTGATATCTAACAATATTTCCAACTTTAAAAACATTTGGGTGTATCAAAGTTTCCATTGTTGATAACCATATTGGTATTTTCAGATAATATTTATCTCTGACCTTCTCCCATACCAATAACAATGCATTCCTTATATAATGTCTATGAAAGTACGTATGTATCTTATTTCTACCATACAATAAAAATGCATGCCATCCCAATTGTAAATCATGACCTTCCAATGTTTATAGTCTTGTATTTCTTAATTCAACCCATTCCTTCATCCAAGTCAATGCTGCTGCCTGGTAATACAATTCCCAATTCGGTAACCCAAATCCTCCACATAATATCGTGTCCTGAAGCATTTTTATGTTTATTCTTGCTTTTTTCCCTTGCTATATAAATTTCCTTATTATTTTATTAAGCTGTTGAAAATAAGTCTTTTCAAGTTTTATCGGTACTGTCTGAAATGTGAATAATAATCTTGGTAATATATTCATCTTTATTATTGCAATCCTTCCCATTAGTGACAATTGAAGGTTCTTCCCCTTCTCCAAGTCTTTCTCATTTTGTTGTTTTAATCTATAATAATTATCCTCTTTTATCATTACACATCTTGAAGTTAGATAGACACCTAAGTATTTAACTTTTTTCACCACTTGTATATCTAAATTTTCTTCTATCTCTCTTTTGTGTTTTTCTGTAATATTTTTCACCAGAATTTTAGTTTTGTCTTTATTTAATTTTAGACCAGACACCTTTCTATAATTCTCTATTTGTTCTAGTAATTTGGGACCTGTTGTTTGTGGTTCCTCTAGGATGTTAGTTCCTCTAAGACTAAGTCATCTGCAAAAGCTTGCAGTTTATACTCTTCTTTTTTGATTTTCATCCCTTTTATCTCTTCATTTTGCCTAATATTTCTATTTAAAACTTCTAAGGTCAAAATAAACAGCAATGGTGATAGAGGACATCCTTGTCGAGTGCCCTTCATAATACTAATATTTTTTGTCATTTCTCCATTCATCATTATCTTAGCAGATTGTCTGTCATAAATAGTTTTTATTGTGTTTATAAATCTATCCCCATTATTGCCATTATTGAAATCGGTCTATAGTTTTTTATCAATTGTATGTCTCTTTAGGTATAAGTGTTACATAAGCCTCCCTCCATGAGTCTGGCATTCTTGCCTTCATTATTAATTCACTAAATAGTTCCAACATTACATTACTCATCTCTTCTTGTAGTGTTTTATATAGTTTTATATAGTTCAGCTGGTAACCCATCCGGTCCTGTTGATTTCCCAATTTTTTGTCCTTCTGTTAATTCCATCATTGTTATTCTGTCTTCTAACATTACCTTATATTGTTCTGGTATTTTAGGTACATCTGATTTTTCCAAATATTTTATTATCTCTTTCTCTGAGATCTTTTCTTGGGAATAGAGCTTTCCATAATATTTTTGAATTACTATCTTCTTTTCTTCATTTCTATAGTGTAATTTCCCCTCTTCATCTTGTACGTATTTTATTATTTTCTTCTCCTTCTCTTTTTTTTTAATTTATACGCTAACCACCTTCCCGGTTTGTTTGCATTTTCAAAAAAAAATCTGTTTAGATGCTCTTAATTTATTTGCTAATGATTCCTGTTCATTTAAATTTATTTCATGTTTTTTCAGTTCCATCAGCTTCTTATTTTTTTTTATTTTGGATATCTTTTTGGAATTCTTTCTCTAGGTTCTTATACTCCACTTCCAATCTTATCTGTTTTTGCCTTTTCTTTTTATTCTTTCTTCCCAAATACTTTCTTGCCGAACCTCTAATATAATGCTTTCATCATATCCCATACATTCTGAAGTGATGTATCTTCTTTCTTATTTATTTTAAAGAAAAATTCTAATTCTTTTTCCATAAACTGCTGAAAGTCCTTTTCATTTAATATTGTTGCATTCAAAATCCATTTTGTCTTTTTCTTCTTTCCTTTCCATATTATTGTCATTGGGCTATGGTCTGCCCAAATATTTGAACCAATATTTACTTCTTGTATATTATCTATAAGTTCTGTTGACATCCATATCATGTCTATCCTTGACCACAATAAATATCTATTTGAATAAAAAGTATATTGGTTTTCTTTCAAGTGTTTTTTTCTTCAAATATCTTAAATACTCAACTCTTCTATCATTGTAAAAAAAGATTTTGACAATATTCTTCTGGAATTTTTATTGGTCTTCATTGTTTTATAGTCCAGATCCACATTTGTTACAGCATTAAAATCTCCCATTATACATACATATTCATAGTCCAATTTTAACATTTTTCTGTGTAATCTCCTATAAAATTCTTCCTAAATTAGGAGTTCTAAAATAGAACTCCTAACTTTGGATATTATAATAATTTTAAATGTTGTTTTCTAATATGTACTTCTTGTAGGCATATAATGTCCATCTTCAAGCTACTTAATTTATTTATTATTTATTTATTTATTTTTCATATTTGTATACCGCCCTACTCCCGAAGGACTCAGGGCGGTGAACAGCCATAATAAATACAAATACCTATAGAAGTTAAAAACTATTAAGAAACAGATTAAGTAATTTAGGCTCAAAAATTAAAAACATCCAAATTTATCTAAAGAGGTTTAAAACCCAATTTAAAAGCCAGTTTAAAAGCCAATTAAAAAGGGAGAGTTAGGCCAGACCAGCTTGTTGGAGTAGAAATGTTTTCAGGGCACGGCGGAATATGCGTAAATCTTGGATGTTTCGTAACTCCGGGGTAAGCCCATTCCAGATGGTAGGTGCCCCCACAGAAAAGGCTCTCCCCCTGGGGGCCGTCAGTCGACATTGTTTGGCCGACGGCACCCTGAGGAGTCCCTCTCTATGGGAGCGAACTGGTCGGTGAGAGGCTATTGGTGGCAGGAGGCGGTCTCGTAAGTACCCTGGTCCTGAGCCATGGAGCGCTCTAAAGATAGTAACCAAAACCTTGAAGTGCACCGGGAAGACCACTGGGAGCCAGTGCAGCTCGCGCAGGAGGGGGGTTACATGAGAGCGCCACATTGCTCCCATTACCACCCGCGCGGCCGCATTCTGGACCAGTTGGAGACTTTGAATTTAGATAAAGTTCTGTTTCATTTTATTGCCACATTCAGTCCGTTTACATTTAAAGTTATTGCTTTAATTTCTTCTTTCATGTTTTACTTGTTACTAGTTTTTGACTTCAATGCCCTTGTCTCTCTTTGTTCCATTGGATCTTTAGATCTTGCTCCTTCTCTAAGGGCTCTTTCTTCCATTGCTTTTTCATCTTTGTCTTTCTCTTCATCATTTTGCTTTGTCTCTCCTATAGCTCCAAGTCTTCTTCTAGTGGTCCACAAAATTGTTGATAAAATAGTTTTGCTTTTTCAATGGAGTCAAGTCTATGTCTTTGTTCTTGCCATTTCACCAAAATTCCTTCCAGTATTAAGCATCTAAAATTCACTCCTTTTAGTATTAGGAACTTCGTTAGAAACTGATATTCTCTCCTCACTTCTCTAACTCTTCTAGTATTTGTCTTAATACCACAATTTCTTTATCTTTGTGTTTCAGTGCTGTCTTTCTTTCTGCTTGTAATATCTCTGTTTTCACTGCCTTTTTGGTAAATCTTACATGTACTTCTCTTGGTAGTTTGTTCCTCATTGCATATCTTGTGTATACTCTGAAGGCATCATCAATCTCATTTAAGATCTTTTCCTTGGATTGTTCCAAAACTTCTGATAATATCTCAGCAATCATCTCAGGTAAATTTTCTCTTTTTTCTTCCTCTATATTTTGAAATCTTAAGTAAAACTCAGAACGCTCCATCTCCAACAGAATAATTGACTTTTCATTTGTTGCCAATTTTTCTTCTAATTTCTCAACCTTCTTTTCTGTCATTTCCGCTTTTTCTTCAACTTTCTGGATTCTCTCTTCATTTTTCCTAATCATAGCTTTCATTTCTTTTATTTCCTATTTTCAGTCATCATGAAGCGATTGTATAAAATTTCTTAATTCCATCATCTCTGAAGTTTTCTGTGTTTCTGTTGATGATGGACTTGCTCTTGGGTATAGATGTGATGTAAATTTCTTCATATTTATAATCCAAGTGCCTAATCCTCCCCAATGATTGGATTAGCAAACAAACAAACAAACAAAAAAGAACAATAAAACCAAAAATGAAAAATTAAATGCAAAAATTAAAAAAAAAATTCCAATCAACCCCCTCCCTCAAAAATCAAATTTCCAAATACCCCAGCAGACAGGGAAAAAAAGAGAGAGAAAATTCAATTGCCAAAAGTAAAAGATAAAAATACAAATCCAAACAACCAAAAAGGAAAAAAAAGTCTTCTGACTCTTCCAGTCTTAATCTGATTTCTTGTCAATCTAGTTCTTTAAAAAAAAAAAAAAAGCCATAGGAATTTTTTTTTCATTTAAAAAAATAAATAAAAGACACAAAATACAAAATAGAGTGCCTTTCATCCACCAACAAAGATCAAAATAATAATGAAAGATTAAAAGCCAAAAGGAAAGTCCAAAATCCAATCTTCTCTCTTGCACATCTCTTTTCTTTATCAATCTACCGAAATGTCAAGGTCAATTATAGTTAAAGTTTCTTCCAAGTCAAAATCTTTTTCCCTTCTGCCACTAGATGGCACTGCAGACAAGCTTTCAATAGAACACAGTACCTTTCAATCTTTTAAACTTTTTAAGAACGATCTTCAAAGTTTCATTTGGTCAATTACCACCATTCCAACATTTCAATAGAATGGGATTCAATCATTCATTCATTCATTTAGTTCCAATTTCTTATTTTTAAGGGATTACTTTTCTTTTCTCAATCACAAAGAAAAAATATAAGAAAAAAGAAAAAGGCTTTTACTTCTCTTTTCCGTCGCCCGATTGCCGGATGTAAGAGTGAATACACACCCGCTCTCACTCCTCACTCTCAGCCAGTCTATTCTTATTTAATTTCCAGTTGGGTTCAAAAGGAAAAGTCTTTTGTAAAAATCAGAGTCTCTCTCTCCTTGATGTCTCACAAGATGTCTTCCTGTCTTCCTCTTTCATTGCACCCACCCCAGCTTCCTAGCGACTTCGAAGGTTGCTTTCAGAGCAGTCCGGTTTGAGGAGCTTCTTCTGGTTCAGCCAAGGAATTTGCAATCCCCCTATGCTGACCAGTCCATGCTCCTCTTGTTTGTTGTCCCTTTAGGATGACTTAGGTCACTTAGGACCCCCAGACTGCAGAGATATGGATGGGTCTTCAAGAGATCTTAAAGAACCCGATTTGCCACTGTGATATTAGCCACGCCCCTCCCAGAAAGTTCAGACTGTTTAAGGAGCTGCTGATACAACTCTACAGAGGAATTATTGAATCTGTCATTTGTATTTCTATAACTGGTTTGGTACAGTAACTAAACAGGACAGGACAGATTCTGATGGATAGTTAGAAAAAACAGTTGCAACCAGTCTGCCTTCATTGAGGATCTGCATGATGCATGAGCCAGAAAGAGGACTGAGAAAATATCTACAGACCCCTCACATCCTGGACATAACCTGTTTCAACTCCTCCCCTCAGGATGTTGCTATAGGGCATTGAATGCCAAAAGAACTAGACACAAGGACAGTTTTTTTCCCCTCATGCCATCACTCTGCTTGAATACCTAATTAACACAGCACTGTCTTATGTCTAAGAATATTTACTCATGTAGTATGGTTGTATCATCATCATCGTCGTCGTCATCGTCATCATCATCTTCATCATCTTTCCTACTACCTTTTTCTTCTGGTATCTTATGATTATATTACATTGTTGTTTGTAGGTACAATTGTTGTTTGCATGTACATGTTGTTTGTATGTACACTGATTATGTTAACTTTTTTTGTATATACACTGAGAGCTTATGCACCAGAGACAAATTCCTTGTATGGCCACTCACACTTGGCTAATAAAGCTATTCTATTCTATTCTATTCTATTCTATTCTATTCTATTCTATTCTATTCTATTCTATTCTATTCTATTCTATTCTATTCTACATTCTATTCTACTCTACTCTACTCTACTCTACTCAAGTCAAAGTGCTATTAGTACTGCTAATCGATTCATGATCAACCTCATAATAAAAGACTTGAAGAGCAATAAGATTTTTTTTTTTTTTACTGGCTGAACTATTCAAGAAATATCCCAATCTGCTTCCGGTTTGCTGTTCGTCGCTGCCAGACGTTCCTTTGGGATCATCAGCTTCCACTGCCTGTCAGAGCCGCCTTCACAACGGAATGGTGGCTCGAAAAAACTCCGTTTCCATGAGGAAACGGAGATAGAGCCGGCAGGGGTGGGTAGAACTCTCTGCGGAGTCCCAAAAGTTTTTCTTTTACTTTTGGGACGGAGCGGATGAGATGCCCCGTATCCCCAGCCGCTGCTCCGGGCTTTGGGAGACCTCTGCTAATGCAGAGCCAGGCGTCAAAAGCAAGCCTGCAAATTTAACAGATTACTCAAAGAAAATGTGAGCTGGACCTGTAATACTGAACCGCAAGTATTTTACTGATTTTTTAAAAATTACTTAAGAGAGAGGAGGAAAAGAAAGAGGAAAAAAAGCCTTTTAAAATGGCGTCGGCTGGAGGAGAGGCTGAAAGAGAAAGTCCTTCCATTTTCTATTATTACAATGTAGCGGAATAAATACCACTGGCTACATTTGTAGACAAAACTTCGCTCCTGTGTCTTTTTCTCTCTTTTTCCCTTGGAGACTTGATATTGTTGTTGATTGGAAAGAAGTCTTTTTTTTTCTTTTTTCTTTTTTAACAAAGCCTGCCTGGGCGGAAACATGGCACTGAGACTTACAAAGTCAGATAAACAAGTGGGGGGGGGATTCCCCCACCAACAATTTAAAGGAACAAGTCTTAACTCTTCAGTCTCAGAAACCTGATTTTAATATAATAGAATTTTTCTTAGAGGAGATTGAAAGAAGGGAGAAGATTGTGAATCAGCAACTTGAAAAATTCAAGCAGGAAATTAAAGAATTGGTGAAATCTAAGTTTGATTTTTTGGAGAAAAAATTCTCAAAAGTGGCTAATGGTTTTTCAGAATTTATGATACAGTTGGACACAAATACTAATTTACTAGAGTCTAAAATGGAAGAAATTCAAGATAAATTGGACAATAGAACTCAAAAAATTGAAAATGATTTGACAAACACTCAGGATAATAGCTTAGAAGAAAAACCTAAAATGGATGCTGATCAAAAGTCTGATAATGTAGAAAATCTGCAACTGAAGATTGAAAAAGAGATTTTAATGGTACAATATAATTTCACAGAATATGCGATAAGATTAAGAGGTTTGCAGGAAAATAATAGAGATGATTTAAGGAAAATATCTTCTGAAATTCTAGCTGGGATTCTAAAGGTTCAACCTGAGGAAGTGTTTTGTAGGATTGACAGAGTTTATCGAATAAACTCCTGGATTGCCAAGCAAAGGCAATTGCCTAGAGATGTGGTGATTTATTTTACAGATAAAGAAATTAGGAATAATATTGTGCAAAATTCCTTCAATTCTAATTTGCAATTGTATGGAAGAAAGATTTGGATTTACAAGGAACTCCCACCTAAGATATTGATGGAAAGGAAGAAATTTGGTTTTCTGGTGAATGAGTTAAAAAAGAGAAATATCCCATTTAGGTGGGACGCCCCAGTTGGTATTATATTCAGATATCAAGGAGAAAGATATCAGCTAAATACTGTTGAAAGAGCGGAAGAATTTTATCAAAATAGGTTGAAAATGAACTTAACATCTTCAGGTATAATACAGGATAAGCAGAAGGAGCTGGAAATAAAGGTAAAATATCGAATTACAGAGACTGTACTAGATGAATTGCCTTTGGATTTATCGGACACCCCAGCTGGACTATCTACAAATTTGAGAGAAGTGGCATCTAACCTTAATGTGATGACTTATCAAGGCAAGGATAAGCATGGAAACCAATTAGGGGATATACAAGGGATAAAAAAGAAACATGAGACACAAAAACAAAACCAACAAGACCAATCTACAAAGCAGAATGAAAACCGACCAGATGATATACAATTTGCAGAAAGGAAACCAGGATGGAAACCAAATCCACAAAAAGAAAAGAAAAAAAGAAAAAGGTTGCATAAAAATAGAAATTTCTAAATCAAGCAACAGTGAAGCCAGTGACTTTAAAATATGAATGATTATGTGTAAACATAGAAGAGGCGATGTATTGGTTAATATCATCCTGAGGATTGTGGCAGATCTCTGCATGGCCGTAATCTGGGGACGTGAAAAGAGCCTTAAACTGATGGAATCCACTTTGGAATTTCTTTTTGTGTTGATAAACATATTATAATTATCTTGAATCACAAGGCAGGGGGAGGGAGAGGGGGAAAAAAAAGGGGGAAAAATTTGTATTTGAAAACTTTTTCAATTAAAAAAAAAAAAAGAAATATCCCAATCTGCAATAGTAGTTTATATACATAGAAATTAATGTGAAGGATGTTACAATTACAGCCTGATTAGTCTAATGGATATTATGGCTAAAACAATATCCTGTTCCTCTTGAGTAGAATTCAAAGTGGGAAGATAAAGAGTCTTTGGAAGAAGTACAAAGGATAAGAAGGCTTTTAGACACAGATAATCCTTTACTGACAATTGCTTTGTCAGGAACCATCTAATGAGACAATATATCAGTCAGGGGAAAACAAAGGTTTGCTCTCCTTATAAACCTTATTAATACTTATTAATAAATCAAACTCAAAAGTTATGGTCTTTGGAAAATGACATGAAAGCCAGGCTATTTGATGGTATAAGACAATAGTGGAAGTAACCCCATTCCTTACCTAGAGGTAGTTTTTCCTGAGACTGGAACTTGGCCGAATCCTCATCAAAGGAGCTCACTTAAGGCCAGGGCATAAGGCAATTAAAATTAAAAGATCTCTTGGATGTTGTGATTTACAGATTATATTAAGAGATGTGATCTTTCTCTTACTCTTGTATAACTGGAATACAAGTTAAAAATATTTTTGCAGAAAGAATCTGGGACATCAACGCAGAGAAAGGTAAAGCCATTGTCAATAAGTCTGACACATATAAGCAGATAAGCGTCTAGTCACACCCCTTTGAAATTTTATTTTTTTATTTATTTCGTCAAGCATGTATTTTATGACAGATACAAGTGTAAACACAATTATAAATACATGAGATGGATACTAATAAAAGGGAACATTAGGACAGGGATGGTAGGCACGCAGGTGCACTTATGCACGCCCCTTACAGATCTCTTAGGAATGGAGTGAGGTCTACAGTAGAAAACAGGTTAAAGTTTTGGGGGTTTGGGGAAGAAACCACAAAGTCAGGTAGTGCATTCCAGGCATTGACAACTCTGTTACTGAAGTCGTATTTTCTGCATTCTACAGTAGTTTGGATCGGTTTACCATGAGTTTGCATCTATGGTGTGCTCTTGTATTGTTTTGGTTGAAGCTGGAGTATTCGTTGGCTCGTAGGACATTGTAGCAGATGATTTTATGTCTTATGCTTAGGTCAGACTGAAGACGGCGAAGTTCTAAGTTGTCTAAGCCCAAAGTTTCAAGTCTGGTGGCATAAGGTATTTTGTTGCGAGCAGAGAAGTGGAGGATTCTTCTTGTGAAATATCTCTGGACTCGTTCTATTGTATTAATGTCCGATATGCAGTGCGGGTTCCAGACAAATGAGCTGTATTCAAGGATTGGTCTGGCAAAAGTTTTGTATGCCCTAGTTTGCAGTTCAATATTACCGGAGAATAAATTACGCAAGATTAGGTTAACAACTCTTAATGCTTTTTTAGCAATGCTGTTACAGTATTGTGAATTTTTTTTTTTTTTTTAAATTTTTATTATAGTCCAACATACACAGACAGACACAAACATTTAAACAAACTATACATAAACTAACTATACAATGAAATCAAGTCCTGGGACTTGAGCTTTGAAGTAGAGTTACCTCGGTAATTATATATCAATATATCTGTACATATTATACTTCATCATATATCAGTATTTATATAACCATATTTCATTTTATTTCTGTATTTGGATATAGTTGGATGGTATTTCCTTAATTCGTGTCCTTTTTTTCTAACCAGTTATACCATTTTTGCCAAATTAGGTAATAGTCTGAGTCTTCTTTTCCCTGAATTTCTTTGGTCAGTTTATCCATTTCCGCACATTCCATTGTTTTTTGTATTACTTTTTCCTCTGTTGGCGTATTTTCCAATTTCCACATCTGTGCAAAGGCGATTCTGGCAGCGGTTAGGATGTGTATAATTAGGTATTGTGTCTCTTTTTTATAGTCTTTTGTGAGTATTCCTAATAAGTATGTTTCCGGTCTGAGGGGTACTTTTTGGGTGGTGATTTCTTCCAACTGACTTTGAATTGTTTTCCAAAATTTTTTAACTTTTGGACATGACCACCACATGTGGTAGTAAGTCCCCTTCTGTGTTTTGCATTTCCAGCAGTTCTGATTAGTGTTGGGGAACATCTTTGCCAGCCGTGCAGGGGGGAGATGCCATCTGTAAAACATCTTATATGTATTTTCCTTATAGGACACGGACATTGTCAGTTTAGTATTGACTTTCCACATTTTTTCCCATTTTTCTAGATTAATATTATATCCAAAATTTTTAGCCCAAATAATCATATTTTCCTTCACCACTTCTTCTTCCAGTTTGTATTTAAGCAAATAATTGTATATTTTAGTTATTAATTTATCATCTGATTGCATTATAATTTTGTCTAATTCATTTCTTTCTTTTTGGATTCCAAATTTTTTCATATCGCTTTTATATCTTGATTTTATCTGTAAATACGTCCACCAATCAATGTCCGTGCCCTGTTGTCTCAATTCCTCTGTTGTTTTTATATCTCCCTCTGTATTCAGCAATTCGTCGTAGGTCTTCATTTTATTCATATCCATTGTGTTCGGGTAGATTTGTGCTTCCATGGTTGATATCCATCTTGGAATTTTATCATAATGTTTCCTTCTTATTTCAATCCAGATTTTTGCCAGTGCTCCTCTAATGTAGTGTCTCCTAAAGTGCTCATGCTGTCTGGGCTTTTCCTCCCATAGGAATGCGTGCCAACCTTTGAACAGATCGAATCCTTCTAGAGCTAATATTCGTTTGTCTTTGAGTGTCATCCAATCCTTGATCCAAGTTAGGGCTGTTGCAATGTAATAGGTTTGCCAATCTGGCAATCCCAGGCCGCCTCTTTCTTTGGTATCTTGCAGGTGTTTCAATTTAATCCTGGCTCTCTTCCCCTGCCATATATATTTGGATATCATTTTATCGAGGTCTTTAAAATATGTTTTCCCCGGATTTATCGGTATTGTTCTGAATAAATATAACATTTTTGGTAGAATAGTCATTTTAATTGAAGCAATTTTGCCTAATAATGATAGTTTTAATTTACTCCATGCCTCTAAGTCCTTCTGTATCTGTTTAACCAATTTAATGTAGTTATCTTCTTTTAATGATGATACTTTATTGGTGAGCCAAATTCCTAAATATTTTATTTTGGTTGTTGTTTGTATTCCTAGTGCCTCTTCCAGCTCTTCCTCCTGGGGTTTTGTCAAATTTTTAGTTAGTAATTTAGTTTTTTGTCTATTAATTTTCAAACCTGCCACTTCGCCATATTGTTCTATCTTCCTTAATAAATTCAGTCCTGAATGTTTCGGTTGCTCTAATATAAATACTACGTCATCCGCGAATGCTTGTAGTTTATATTCCTGGTTTTTGGTTCTTAATCCTTTTATTTCATTGTCATTCCTAATTTCGTTCAATAGGGGCTCTAGTGCTAATATATATAGTATAGGAGAGAGGGGGCATCCTTGTCTCACTCCTTTGGATATTTTAAATTGGTCTGTTGTCTCTCCATTTATCCATATTCTTGCAATTTGATCTGAATATATTGTTTTGATCATATTAAGAAATTTCTCGCCAGTTCCCATTTTTTCTAGTTGCAATATTAAAAACCCCCAGTTAAGATTGTCGAAGGCTTTCTGTGCGTCGAGGAAGAGTAAGGCCATCTTTTCATCTGATTTTTGCTCATAATATTCCAGTATATTAATTATTGTTCTTGTGTTCTTGTTGATTTGCCTATTTGGAATAAAACCATTTTGGTCTGGATGGATATAGTTCACAATAATTCTCTTCATTCTCTGAGCCATGATCGATGTAAATAATTTATAGTCTGCGTTTAGAAGTGATATGGGTCTGTAGTTTTTAGTTTGAGTTAGGTCTGAGTCTTCTTTAGGTATCAGTGTAATGATTGTCTCTATCCATGATTTGGGAATTTTAGCTTCTAAAATCGCTTCATTCAGGACTTGTAATAGAATGTCATCCATTGGCTGATTCTCGATTTTGTAGAATTCTGCCGGGATACCATCTGGGCCTGGTGTTTTATTGTTGTTCTGCTTCTTCTTCGCTTCAATTAATTCTAACATCGATATTGGTCTGTTCAAGAGTTCTCTTTGAGTTTCTTTTATTTCTTGGATATTGGCTTTGTTTATATATTCTTTTACTTTCTCCAATTGGATTTCTTCCTGCGTATATAGTTCCTGATAGAAATTCCTTACAATTCGCTTTTTTGCCTCATTCATATGCTGTAGTTGCCCTTGTTCGTCTTGTAGTTGGTGTATTAGTCTTTTCTCCTTTTCTTTCTTTAGTTTATATGCCAACCAACGTCCTGTTTTATTAGCGAATTCAAATTGGTTTTGCTTTGCCATTCTAATCTTCCTAGCTATTTCTGTTGTTGTTATTAAGTTTATTTCATGTTTGATATGGTTTATTTTTTCCTTAATCTCTTTCCCATCTGGTCTATTCTGTAATTCTGCTTCTTGTTTTCCGAGCTCAGTCATTAGGTTATTCCTTCTTTGCTGTTTCTCTCTGTTTTTCTTCACCTTGAATGAAATTGTTAATCCTCTTATATATGCTTTTGTGGCATCCCATAGAATTTGTAATGATGTATGTTCCTTTTTGTTTATTTGAAAAAATATCTCCATCTCTTTCTTTATCATCTCTATGTATTCTTTGTCTTGGGTAATTTCTCTATCCATCATCCATCTTCCTCTCTTTAACCGGCCTTTCCAGACTATTGTTATAGGACTGTGGTCCGCCCATATGTTCGGTGTGATTTCAATTTCTTTTATGCTTTCTCTTAATTCTGCCGTCATCCAGGCCATGTCTAGTCTGGACCAAGACTGATGGGGATTTGAATAATATGTATACTGTTTTTTGGTTTTATTCAATTCTCTCCAGGCATCTTTCAGTTGTAACTCTTGAGTCATGTCCTTAAAAGTGTCCGGTAGTGTCTTTTTCTTAGATTTGTTTTTTTTGTTACTTTGGTAGTCATAGTCCATATCTACAATTGCGTTATAGTCCCCTATTATACATATGTGTTCGTAGTCTAATTCTTTAATTTTGTCGTGTAGCCTTTTGAAGTATTCTTTTTGGTTCCCGTTTGGAGCATATATTGATACTAGTAGCATATTTCGGGCCTCCGTCTTGATGTTGACCATTAATATCCTACCATCTCCGTCTGTGTAAATTTGTTTTGCCTGAATATGGTTTTTAATGTATATTGCAATGCCTCTTTTTTTTTGGTCTGATAGTGAGGTAAATAATGATCCAAGTTTTCTGTTTTCTAATAATTGTTTGTGTTGTTTTTTAATATGTACTTCTTGTAAATTGATAATGTCTGTATCTAATTTTTGAAGTTTTTTAAAGGTATGTGTTCTTTTGGTTGGTAGATTAAGGCCATTTATGTTAATTGAAATTAATTTCAACTCTTGTCCCATTTCCTTTAGTTTCCCTTTGTTAGTTTGAGTTTACTTGTGTTTCTTGTTACCATTTGTGTTTTCCCCCTAGCCCCTTCTCTTTCAATCCTCTCCCTTTCCCTAGACTCCTTTTCTTCCTTTCCTTTTTTTGTTTCCCCCGTGGGGTGGTCCTGGTTTGTATTATCTGAGTCACACCTAGTTTCCTGTTCTTCTTCTATTATGAAATGTGTGTCAAAAAATTCTTGTGCCTTCTCTATCGTATCAATTTTATATTTTTTGTCATCCCAGGATATTAGAATTCCCTCTGGCACCAGCCAGCGGAACATTATTTTATGTTGGTTGAAATTTTTAAACATGGAAATGGATGCACATCTTAGGCTGATATTTACACAAGCAAGATTTGAGAAGCCTGACACAATGGTTAAATATGTACAATTAACTAAGTATATTGAACAGACCTGTATTAGCGCCAGAGATAAAATGAAAGAGAGAGATCAGTATCTTGGAATGCACATTAAATGAAAGACTTATTGCAATCCTTATATTAAGACAACAACATGTTTCCTCTGTGGACAGAATTTAAACCTTGCATATAATACAACTCTTTACTTGAACAAAACGGTTCAGCTGAAATCTGTAAATATGGGTCTGATTGCCGAAAAATGTAAAGGTGATAAAGAAATATGATTTGCATTCTTTACTCTGGGTCTTTAATTTGTCTCTTTTATTGTATTTTTCCTGGTCTTGCTAATGTTCTGTGTTTAATATTCTGTACCTTGATATGGTCTACCAGGCAATCAACAATGCAATATTTTAATATGTTCATGACAAAAGAAGTTGGATGTATTGAAATCTAATAACTGATGTTAAATACAGCATTCTTCACTGCTTTTTCAGATCCGTTTGACTGCTTCAGAAGTTCTGAGTGATAAAAGTCAATTCCCTTTTTTCTACCACATGCTCCCCAAATTAGGGATTCTCTACCCAGGAATTGTCCAACTGCTCCTCCATTTCAGATGGACCTTGATTGGTCTCTTTGCTTCAAACACAGAGCATGGAGAGAATTTCATGAGGACCTTGATTCCTATACTTATCAGGAATGGAATTTGTATTCTTATATCACAACAATTGTCAACCACTACACCTACAGCAATGCTTAGGGATGCTATCTCTAAGTGGAGGCAAGTCAATGTCTTTGTTCACTTCATAGAATATTATTTCCTTTGGGACAGAATTCGTTTTTTCCATTCAACACTTAACAGTTTGCCAGAACCCATTGAAGGGAAAGTCTGGATAAATGCAATCTTTGGGGAATTGCAAATAAGAAGACACCCATTTCTTAAATATGTCCATAGTGTTTGGACCTATAACTTTCAATGGAGAAAAAGGCCAAATGATAGTTCTTTTGATCAAGATCTCCTTGTGCAACCACAGTTTGGAGGTCAATCACTTCACTGTTTTTTTTCAAAAGACATCATTTCTGTAAAAGGCCGAAGAAGATGTATTCAGAAATCACCACTGAAGACCAATGTGGAAAGGAACAAGATATGGAACATATATAACCGCCTTGTTTACACTTTGATTAATATTCTGGCCCATGCCTTGAATGCTGCATATTCCTCCATATCCAGGAGGAGAAGGAAAGAGGGAGAAGAGAGGCTGGGGACTCAAAGGCTGCAGGCATGGCAGGTATGGGGTCCTGACAATGATCCATCAAAGTTACTTTCTCTGGAGAAGGAATACAAGGGAGAAAGGAAACTATCTCAACTTTTTGTGCTTCAAAAGGCCAAAACGTTTGGCCCATATAACCACTTGTGGATAATTTTCCAAAGTGCGGGTACCATGACCTATACATTTTGATATTAAACAGTATTCATTTTATAATCCATGCATTTTTAGATGAATTCCTATCTTTGTTTAATTTGTGATTAGCATTTTAGAATTTTATGCTCATAAATTTGAAGGAGACCCTGAGACCATGTAGCACCACACCTCTTCTTTACAAAAATCCAAGTTAAAGCTTCTTTAAGTGATGGCTGCTGGGTCTTTGCATTAAAACAACCAGTGAAGGGGAGACTAAACTTCTCTGCTTCACTGGATAAGCTCTAAAACTGCTCCTCCTTTTAGGGTGTTTTTCATCTCCTTCAGCCAGCATCTCCTCTCTTGTGACAGAGCTCAGTTTCTCATTTTTCCATGTCCAACACTATGGAATAACAGGAAGCTTCCATCTTTCAGTTATTGGAAGAGTGCTGTTTCCTCCCTTTTCCAATCAAGAGGTTCTTTCAGTTGGAAAAGGTGCTTCCAGACTTCTTCTGATTTTCAGCCTTCAAAGAGCAACATGGCTGTTCTCCTCCTTGTCTTCCCTTAAGGCTAAGATCAACTCCTTTGATCTCTTCCTTGATTTCATTGCCTTTCCTTAAAGCTGATCCAATATTTTGCAATGGCTTCTCAAAAGTCTGATGCCTGCAAGGTATCTTTCTCCTTGACTTAGTTTTTCTCCAAACCAGGACCTTCACTCCTGAGACTTTTATGGATACATTTGCATTCTTTCCATGAGCATCATACTGCCAAGTCACATTTGGTTTGCAACCTACTATTTTGAGATCATCTTCACAAATGTTCTTATCAAGTGTAGCTTCCATCGTCCTTTCTGCAGTGCATCATTAATGACATTATTATCCAACTGCACACGATTATTATCCAATCATTAACACAGTACTACTAATTTATTTTAATTAGTGACCAGTATGCAGAGAGAGAGAGAGAGAGAGAGAGAAGCATACAAATGAAATCTTAATGAAATATCTATGTTAAAGCCACCATCCGTTTTCTCTTATATGTCATACTTCATTAAAGTCCTAGTTGCTACAAATCAGATATTTTTCTACTGGCTTTCATTTATGCATTTATCTATATCAGGAAATCATACATATTTTTCTTGAAGTTTGGCATTTTTAAATAAATTCAACATAGTTTTGTCTATGAATTGGTATAAATATTTTATCCAAAAATCATGATTTGTCAACTCTACTTTTCTGTATTACAGAAAATATAGAATAGATGACCAAGGACTAATTGCTATTTATAACTAGAGAGTTTTATAAAGAACATTTAAAATTATTGAGTGCAATAGTACAACAATTTTTATCCACATCATCCAGCCATCACTTAACTAGATTCCTAATCACATCAAAAAAAAATAATGTTTTACTGAAATCAAATTATATCACCAGCATTTCCATAATCTATTTAGGAAATATAATGATATGTGAGAATGATGTTTGGGACAGGTAGAAGAAATGCTGCCTATGGAAGGATCTGATAAGAGGATGGGAATATGCAGGTTCATAATGGGTAGAGAAAGAAAATCAGAAATGATTCTCTCTATTTTTCAGGCTGAAAAAGAGTTGGTGTGAGAATTGGACTTTCAGACTTGCAAGTTTCTGTTAATGGAGCCTTACAGTACAGTGGAATTAGCTGATGTGGTTGTGTTTTATGTCTGCTCTACCTGGTAGATCATTAGCTTGGTAACTTTCTTCTTGACAAATCTGTGCTTTCTGGTAATCACCCTGTTGTTTTCAAGGGCCCACAGCTGTATAATATGACACAACGAAAGTGAGAAAGGATTCTCCTAAATTTTCAGGCTGAAAACAAGTTGATAGGAGAATAGAATAGAATAGAATAGAATAGAATAGAATAGAATAGAATAGAATAGAATAGAATAGAATAGAATAGAATAGAATAGAATAGAAAATAACAGAGTTGGAAGGGACCTTGGAGATCTTCTACTCCAACGTCCTGCTTAGGCAGGAAACCCTATACCATTTCAGACAAATGGTTGTCCAATCTCTTCGTCAAAATTTTAAGTGTTGGAGCATTCACAAGTTCTGGAGCAAGTTGTTCCATTGATTAATTGATCTCACTGTCAGGAAATTTCTCCTTAGTTCTAGATTGCTTCTCTCCTTGGTTAGTTTCCATCCATTGATTCTTGTCCTGCCCTCAGGTGCTTTTGAGAAAATCTTAACTCCCTCCTCTTTGTGGCAACCCCTGAAATATCAGAACACTTTGTACTTTCAGAATTGCAAAATTCTGTTATGGTAGCATTACAATAAAGTAGAATTAGCTCATCTGGCCATATTTCGTTTCTAGACTACCTGGGACAACATTAGCCTCACAAGTTTCTTCCTGAAAAATCCATGCTTTCCGGTAATTACCCTATTGTTTTCAAGGGCTTTATGAATAATCTTTGCATTTGTCTGTTTGTTCAATTTATTTGTGACCTTTCTGATATTTTATCAATTTTATCAATTATTTATTTTATCAATACATTGTTTGTCAATATATCATTGACAAAATTTGCTAAGCCTTTCTTTTTCTCTTTTGAGGACAGTGATAGCACTTTTTCTCTCAACCCAGGATATTTGCAAGTGACACAGCTTCAGTAGAAAGATTCAGTTGTGAAAAGAACATGTGGAATAAGAAACCAAAGTTTCTCCTTTTAAGATTCTTGGATGTTTCATTCCAGCTTCATCCCTTTCTGAAGAAGAATGAATTTTGCAATCTTTCCCTGTTTAAACTGTACTTGGACAAAAATGGTGATATAGCAGCAGATCTGAACATCATGAGCATGTTAGTTTTTTCCGGGGAAGATCCCATCAGTAAACAACTAGGCAGTTTTGAAAGACAAAGAACAATTATCAATCCAGATGCTCTTTCACAGCTAAAGTTGCTCAACAAGGTGGGTGAAATATTGATGTCATTTCTCTGTTTTCCAAAGCCTTGAGACATATCTCAAGTGGCTAAGCCTATTCACCAAATACAATGACCTTCAGTGAGAATTGAATGTGGGGAGTAGAACCCTTATAATTTTCTTAAATGGCTTGGGAGGCTTCAGTGCAATTGGTAAGGTGTCCTTCAGATTAGTGGTGGAATTCAATTTTTTTTACTACCGGTGAGTGTGGAAGGGGAAGGATACTGCAAAATCTCCATTCCAACCCCACTCCAGGGGAAAGATACTGCAAAATCCCCATTCCCACCCCACTCCTGGGGGAAGGATATTGCAAAATCTCCATTCCCACCCCTCTCTGGGGCCAGCCAGAGGTGGTATTTGCAGGATCTCTGAACTACTCAAAATTTCTGCTACTGGACATACTTCTTCTGGACACCATTGGGAAATTTGCTTTGAATTCAGGTTTATCTTGCCATGGTTGGGCAGGTTTATAATCTGTGATGTTCTTAAATAGAACATACATAATCAGAGTTGTCCATAGTTGTCTGTCATGCCAAGTAGATAGAAGAATAGGTCTTCTGCTCTTGGGGAGAAAGTCCAAGGCTTTCCATTCATCTAAAATGATAATGACTGTTCTGATGTGCCCTGAGTGAGAAAACTAAAGCTCTGAAACAAGGTTTGATGCAAAGAAAAGAAAAACCCTTCCTCATATTGGAAGAAATGAGGGACAATTTGGGAAAAAACATTGGTTTTTAGCTTATCACTTCATATGGAACATCCTTGAATGCAATTGTTTATTTTCATTTTTATTTTATTTTATTTTATTTTCTTAAATCTCTCTGGAAAAAAGGAGGCTCCAAATTTAACCAATATTAAATGTAGGTCTGTCTTTTCATGCCAATTGGTGTCACCTAATTGTAGTTTTTCAACAGAAAAGACCTTTTTTTGGATTGACTTTAGAAACATATCATATCACGTTCCATGTGATCATATTCACGTCCCATTCGATACAGCAAAAAATGCCTGACTTACCATTTTAGAGGAACACATTCTGACAACTCACCTCCATCTCATCTCATTCCGGTTCTGGAAACTAGGCAGTCAGTTTTAGTTTTAGTTCACCAGCATGGTGACCATATGAAATTATCAAATAAGCATATCAATAAACAAAGAACAGATGCATTAAGGTTGACAGCCCTAATCTGTAATGAAGTTTTCCTTTATATCTTAATTGGGAGGTTTTCCTTTATACCTTAACTTTCAAATTGGGCTGGCTTTGCAATGATACATGTAGTCCAGAAGAAACCTTTCCAGATCCATCTGGTCAGAAGTTTCTTTCTTCATCACAGTTTTATTCTATTCTGATAAATTTAATAAAATAAAAATTTCAGAAACTTTTCACAATAAATTTCATTCTAAACATTCATATGACTAAAGCATCTTAATTTAAATTCATGGGTACATGAAGAGAGGAGGAATGTATGCTAATATAACCATGTGGAGGAATCACTAGTTATTCCTCCATTGCTTCTCTCCAGAATTTATTAAGTAGAAATGCCCTTTCTTGCAATGTGATAGAACAAAAGCAAAAGGGAGGAATTAAATGGAATATGCAATAATTGTATCTCTAATAACATTGGGAGCTAAAGATTTCTTATTTACCTAAGTGAAGTCCAGCAACTACTTGACTAAGGATCATGTTTACCTCCATTTTTAATTGATGGTTAGTTCTAACATACTTCATTTGTCATTCCTTGTTTTTCTTCTTAGTCTCTGCCTCAGTCCAAATGTGTGGAAAATTGCCAGCCTGGATTTTTCAAGAGGGCTCGGAAAGGAGAGCCAGTTTGCTGCTATGACTGTGTTCCTTGTCCGGAAGGGACCATCTCCACTCAGGAAGGTGGGTGACGCCACAAAAAGGGTACTGGATTAAGCCAAAGTATTTTGATCAATCAAATTGAGAAATGCATTCAGGTCAATGGCTTTTGTTCACCCAGCCCAGTTTATATTGAAGCCCAAAATATATTGTACATAAATCAATCAATCAATCAATTAATCAATCAATCTTTATGTGGATCATGGAACTACATAAGCAGGAAGAAGTAATTCAGGGGACCACGAAGGGAGAAGGTTTGGGTTCAAGGGACAAGAGAAATACACACAAAAGACTCACCATAAAAGACATGGAGCAGTTTTGTGTGAAAGAAGGAATGTAAATTAAATTTATTGTTATTAGAGGTAATGTTTGCCTTTTTCATTTTTAGTGCTTTAATTTTCCATATTATGGATTAAGAGGTAAAACACAAATATGGTTTATAGCCCATTTCAACATTCCCAGATCCAGCATTGCCACTATCATGGTTTCCTTGGTTGGATTGTTACTGAATCTTCCCTCTTCGTCTTATCTTTCCAATTTTCTTGGATATTAAATAATGAAATACAAACAGTTATAACAGTTGCAAGAAAGAATACAGTTGTGGTTCTAAAAGGAAAAAAAATCTTACTTCCATTATTGGAATTAAAAGGAACCAGATCTAATAGAAAGTAGGAAGAAAAGAGAACTAATTAATTAATCAGTCTACCTAATATCTATTCATACAAATGTTGAACTCATTCAGTCTTTAAAATTATTACTAAATTTAGAAATTTTGGTAATAGACTACTGCTTCTGATTTTTAGGCACTAAAATCATTGCAAAGAAAGATAACAGATTTTTTTTTTCTTGGATTACTTCAGCAATTAATTTTCCTTAAAATATCTGTTTACAATTTTATTTATTTGTGAAATTTATTGGCCACCAATCTTACCACAGGGTACCAAATTTATATTGCTGGCATCCCACACAAAGGGTCTCTGGGTGTCATCCAATTAAAACAACAATTAAACTGGATGACACATTAAATATCATGATTACAAGATTTTACATAGGACACAAACAGCGCACAGAGCTCTGGTACCACACAATGCCCAGGCCTTTGAAAGAATACAATTGAAAGGAATTTGAGGAGGCCTCAAGGATAGTGGCAATCTGACCTTGGGGGTAGTTAATGGTTTTTTTCCCAAGGAATCGGTGGTCCCACCATTTGCTTTGAAGGATGCGATTATGCACCTCATTCTAAAGAAGCTCTCCACGGACCCAACCATCTTAGACAAGTTTTGTCCTGCATACAATATTGTCGTGGAGATTAAATCAATGTACTGTAAAACCTTATCTCTATAACAATCTACTATAACAAATGAGACTTACTAGCAGTTCACAATAAACTGTTCTTATTTACATAATAATAAAAACAATATCTATTCAAATACTAAATAGTATGTCATTCCTTTTTTTAAATATCCTGTCAGATATATATATGTAATCACTCTATGTGATTATAGTTCTGGCTATTCTTCCTCAGGAGTCTTTTAATACATCAGATCTAACTCTGATCTCTAATCTTAACTCTCCTAACTGCCAACTTACTGATGACTAACTGTCTTCAGAACTGCCTTTAAACTGCATACTGACTGCAGAACTGCCCTTTAAAACTGCCCCTCTAACTGACTTCTAACTGACTACTAATTGACTTTTAGAAGTGCAGAGCTGCCCTCTAACTGAAAACTAACTGACTACTAACTGATAATAGTTTTTCTGTCAGGAATCTCCTTTTATACTGTCACGGTGACAGTTAGGAGAGGGAATATAAAATCCAGGGAGTTTCAAACCCATTAGCCGCTTTCTGATTGGCTTATTTACTTGTCCATTCCAAATGCCATTCATAGGCACAGCAAATGAGAAATAACTTTTCTATAACAAATATTTGTTGAGAGTTTGTTGAGAGCATGATTGTCATTCAGGTACAGTACTGGTGGCTGAGGTACAGTTCCAAGATGGCATTGGTTGCTTTCACAGATGACCTCTGATAGGAGTCCTGCAAATATTCTGACCCTTCTGGATTTCTCAGTGGCTTTTGATAATATAAATCATTCTATCCTTCTGAACAGGCTTCAGAGTTTGGGAGTGGAGGCGGGGTTTTCCAAAGGTTTTCCTTTATTCATGGTTGATTTCAGTTGATGGGTTCTTAGGGAACGGAGGTGAAAACCTAGGCCCTGCAATAGGGCATCTCTCAGGACTGGAGTCTCTCTCCTTTATCTTTTACATGAAATTGCTAGGTGAGGTCATTTGCTGCCATGGACTTGGTATCAAAATACACCATCCATGGCTTGTTAGATGGTAGCATTGTGATGCTGAATATGACATCCATAGAAGAGCTTCCTTGAAAGGTGAAATAAAGATATAAAAGAACTTTCTGTTTTCTCAGATACTGAAAAATGCACCAAGTGCCCAGATGATCAATATTCAACCGAGAGCAGAATCCAATGTATCCCAAAAAGAATAACCTTCCTCTCCTATGAAGAACCTCTGGGCATTATCCTGGTGTCCATTGCCCTACTCTTGTTCCTATCCACAGGATTCATTTTAATCATATTCATTAAATACCTTGAAACTCCCATTGTCAAAGCCAACAACCGGGACCTCTCTTACATCCTCCTGGTCTCCCTCTTGCTTTGCTTCTTGTCCTCCTTTTTCTTCATTGGACGACCAAGGAAGGCCACCTGCCTTCTCCGACAAACTGTGTTCAGTATTGTCTTCTCAATAGCTGTGTCATCTGTGTTGGCCAAAACTATCACAGTGGTGCTGGCATTCTTAGCCTCAAAACCAGGGAACAAAATGAGAAGATGGTTGGGGAAGAGCTTGGCCAACTCTATCATCCTTTCTGGTTCTGCTGGACAAATTTTCATCTGTGCCTCATGGCTTGGAATTTCTCCCCCATTTCCTGACTCTGACCTGCACTCCCAGCCTGGAGAGATCATCCTTCAATGCAATGAAGGCTCTGTCACCATGTTTTATGTTGTCCTTGGCTATATGTGTTTCCTAGCTGCCATTTGCTTCACTGTAGCTTTCCTG
This sequence comes from Pituophis catenifer annectens, assembly GCF_029215685.1. Lineage (NCBI taxonomy): Eukaryota > Metazoa > Chordata > Lepidosauria > Squamata > Colubridae > Pituophis > Pituophis catenifer. The sequence continues at coordinate 18,136,595 of NW_027256882.1, forward strand.
GCCAGGAATCTGCCTGGGGCCTTCAATGAAGCCAAGCTGATCACCTTCAGCATGCTGGTCTTCTGTAGTGTTTGGATCTCCTTCCTGCCCACCTATCTGAGCACCAAAGGAAAGTCCATGGTGATTGTTCAGATCTTCTCCATCTTGGCCTCCAGTGCTGGACTGCTGGGCTTCATCTTCTTCCCCAAATGCTACATTATAATCCTGAGGCCAGATCTAAACACTAAGGAACGTCTAATGATAAAAGTAGGGACATGACTGTGATATTGTTTCTTAGGCATGTAACATTTAATTTTTTTCATTGCAATTGTTGGGCTTTTGTATTCTTCCTTTGTATTAATGTGACAATTAAGGTTATTTAAAACGGAAGGAAATAAACATATAAAGACTGTAAGACTAATGAAATTAAATCCCAACATAATCATCAAACAATAAAATAAACAATTAATAATTAAAGTTGTCATGCAGCCAGAGATGAACAAGCTAAGAAATAATAGTTATATTAAGTAAAAACAGCTGAATAGAAGAGAGAAGTCTTCCCAAAGAGAGAGGGAAGGAGTCTTTTGCCTGAGGTGAATATGAAACTCTAAATCTGTGTGAACATGGACACTTTCTCTCTACTGTATGTGACTTTCTCTTGAAAGTAGATGTGAGCAGTGGAAACTGGGTATCAAGATCATGCAGATGACTCCTCATCCAACACTCTGGTTGTTTACATCAGTTATTTCTGGAGGTGTTAGGTGAATTACAGATCTTCTGGGACCTCAGAATTCCATGACTCTCTGTGGAGTCACAATTACCCTAATGTTCTGTCCCCCGTCCTTACACAGACAAATGCAATATCAAACACGCCTGCCAATAATTTATTGTATAAACAGACCAGAATTCCTGGCAGATGAGGGTTCTGGCAGCTAACTGTAAAATGCCTGCCCAGTCCAATTAGTACTCCCAAAAAGCAGGAGAGGCCTTATCTGCAGTCTGTTTCCAGAGCGACACATTATCCACAAGACTTTAGTCCGAAATATATCTGAGCCAAAGTGCAGGATTCACGATGTGACTCTTTAGAGTTTAAACTTTTGTCCGTCACAAAGCCTGCCAAGCAATCATGCCCCCTTTTATCCCTTGTGGGGTGTGGCTCAGTGACTCAGCTCAATCCCTGGCCCTCCCCGTTGCTGCGCTTGCTTCTCCCTCCGACGCTGGCTGGGATCACGCCAGGATTCATCATTATCACTCTCTATCAATGGGTGCTCCGAAATGCCTTCCTCCTGGCCCATCCCAGGCTGTTCCTCCTGGCCTTCGGATGGAACCTGAAGCATTGCCAGAGAGGAGGGTCCTGGAGAGGGAGGCCTTGTCAGTTCCTCCCCCTCACCTTCTGAGTCCTCTTGCTCCACGAGGAAAGGCTCGGGAGTTGGAGTCACAACACCTAACATCCTTTCTGGACATGTCCAAAAGGCAGTGCCCCTGCTTCAAAACAGCACCTGGAAAGATCCAGAGAAGGAAATGGGAAACAGCTATGAATCCAATTGGTCTCTTATCCAATAAGGCATAGAATCCTCTTGTCCCCAAATCAGAAGCTTTCAGCATTCTGCTATGTGAATGGGAAAATAATCCCATTTTCTATAGATAGAAAATGGCAGGAGGGCATTTTCCCTGAGACTTCAATGTCTAGAAGAACTAGGGAGCTTCAGGAAGAGTCCACCTTCTCTGGAAGCTACCCAGAGACCAACTGTGTTTACCACACCCAATCCTAGGAAATTTTAAAAAATGCAGATTTCAGGCATATGGGAGGCTATGTGGCTAGATGATAGATAGATAAATAGACAGACAGACAGATGATAGATAGATAGATAGATAGATAGATAGATAGATAGATAGATAGATAGATAGATAGATAGATAGATAGAGCGGTGAAATCCTCCCGGTTCTATCCGGCTCACCGAACTGGTAGTGCAGGCAGCGGGAAGGTTCTGTGCTTGCACAGAAGAGGGGCGCATATGTGTAGTGCATGTGCACTCCTGCATGCTCACGTTCCTGAACTGGTAGCGAAGATAAGTGGATTTCATCACTGGATAGGTAGGTAGGTAGATAGATAAATAGATAGATAGATATTCTTTTTTTTTTGAACCACTGATACAGTCAGGTCCAGAAATATTGGGACATCGACACAATTCTAACATCTTTGGCTCTATACACCACCACAATGGAGTTGGAATGAAACAAACACAATGTGCGTTAACTGCAGACTGTCAGCTTTAATTTGAGGGTATGTATATCCAACTCAGGTGAACGGTGTAGGACTTACAGCAGTTTGTATATGTGCCTCCTACTTGTTAAGGGACCAAAAGTAATGGGACAATTGGCTTCTCAGCTGTTCCATGGCCAGGTGTGTGATATTCCCTCATTACCCCAATTACAATGTGCAGATAAAAGGCCCAGAGTTCATTTCAAGTGTGCTATTTGCATTTGGAATCTGTTGGTGTCAACTCTCAAGATGAGATCCAAAGAGCTGTCACTATCAGTGAAGCAAGCTATCATTAGGCTGAAGAAACAAAACAAACCCATCAGAGAGATAGCAAGAACATTAGGCATGGCCAAAACAACTGTTTGAAACATTCTCAAAAAGAAGGAATGCACCAGTGAGCTCAGCAACACCAAAAGACCTGGGAGACCATGGAAAACAAGTGTGGTGGATGACCGAAGAATTCTTTCCCTGGTGAAGAAAACACCCTTCACAACAGTTGGCCAGATCAAGAACACTCTCCAGGAGGTAGGTGTATGTGTGTCAAAGTCAACAATCAAGAGAAGACTTCACCAGAGTGAATACAGAGGGTTCACCACAAGATGTAAACCATTGGTGAGCTTCAAAAACAGGAAGGCCAGATTAGAGTTTGCCAAACAACATCTAACAAAGCCTTCACAGTTCTGGAACAAGATCCTATGGACAGATGACACCAAGATCAACTTGTACCAGAGTGATGGGAGAGAAGAGTATGGAGAAGGAAAGGAATTGCTCATGATCCTAAGCATACCACCTCATCAGTGAAGCATGGTGGTGGTAGTGTCATGGTGTGGGCATGTATGGCTGCCAATGGAACTGGTTCTCTTGTATTTATTGATGATGTGACTGCTGACAAAAGCAGCAGAATGAATTCTGAAGTGTTTTGGGCAATATTATCTGCTCACATTCAGCCAAATGCTGCAGAACTCATTGGACGGCACTTCACAGTGCAGATGGACAATGACCCAAAGCATACTGCAAAAGCAACCAAAGAGTTTTTGAAGGGACAGAAGTGGAATGTTATGCAATGGCCAAGTCAATTACCTACCTGAATCCCATTGAGCATGCATTTCACTTGCTGAAGACAAAACTGAAGGGAAAATGCCCCAAGAACAAGCAGGAACTGAAGACAGTTGCAGTAGAGGCCTGGCAGAGCATCACCAGGGATGAAACCCAGCATCTGGTGATGTCTATGCATTCCAGACTTCAGGCTGTGATTGACTGCAAAGGATTTGAAACCAAATATTAAGAAGGGAAATATTGATTTATGATTATTATTCTGTCCCATTACTTTTGGTCCCTTAACAAGTGGGAGGCACATATGCAAACTGCTGTAAGTCCTACACCGTTCACCTGAGTTGGATGTACATACCCTCAAATTAAAGCTGACAGTCTGCAGTTAATGCACATTGTGTTTGTTTCATTCCAACTCCATTGTGGTGGTGTATAGAGCCAAAGATGTTAGAATTGTGTCGATGTCCCAATATTTCTGGACCTGACTGTAAGTAGATGTTACAGACTCAATACTTCAAAAGGATTGGAAACTTGAACAGGTGATTTGGGTTTTCTGTCTACAATGGTTGAAGAGAGATTTTCATTTCACAAAAGGAAAGCTTACACATTTTTTCAAAAAAGGAATTATAAATTATAAATGCTTTCAAGTAATACCAAAATTAATCTTAATACTAAAACTGTTTTCTATTCCAGCTCCCTATTTTCTATAAGCTCTTCATCCAGACTACAGTCCTGTGAAAAAGAAAGTGCACCGTCTTTTGAGTTCTCTTCACACCTGGCTTCTCCATGTTGGCTTTCTTTTTGTAAAATGAATGATGGCATGGTGTAATACATCATGTATACGCCTTGAAAGAGGCGGTGGTGAGGCCCCTCCTCAAGAAGCCTTCCCTGGACTGGCTGAATTAGCTAACTACCATCTGGTCGCCAACCTTCATTTTGTGGTGAAGGTTGTTGAGAGTCTGGTGGCACGACAGCTTCCCCAGCACCAGGATGAAGCTATCTATCTGGACCTGTAGCAGTCGGGCTTCAGGCAGGGGTACAGCACAGAAACGGCATTGGTCGCATTGGCGGATGATCTCTGGAGGGCTTGGGACAGGGTTTGCTCCTCTGTTCTGTTCCAATTAGATCTCTTAGCGGCTTTTGATACCATCGACCATGGTATCATTTTGCAGCGGTTGAGGGGGTTAGGAATAGGGGGCACTGTATTACGGTGATTCTCCTCCTTCCTCTCTGACCGCTCACAGTTTGTGTTGGCAGGGGGGCAGAGGTGGACCTCGAGGCACTTCACCTGGGGGCCTCTCTTACCATTTTCATGCAGCTTCCCTATTTCAGCACTAAGCCATGGCACATGGGTTTATCCTAATTGAAATAGGTTGGAACCAGTGGTGAAATCCATTTTTTTTACTACCGGTTCTGTGGGCATGGCTTGGTGGGCATGGCAGGGGAAGGATACTGCAAAATCTCCATTCCCCCTCCACTCCTGGGGGAAGGATACTGCAAAATCTCCATTCCCACTCTGGAGCAAGCCAGAGATTGTATTTGCTGGTTCTCCAAAATAGTCAAAAATTCTGCTACTGGTTCTCCAGAACCTGTCAGAGCCTGCTGAATAGCACCCCTGCTTTTACTTACTTAATACTTCTTCTTTCTCCTATTTCCCCTAAAACAACAATTCTCTGAGGTGGATTGGGCTGAGAGAGTGTGACTGGCTCAGCTGGTTTTTCATGCCTAAGGCAGGACTAGAACTCACAGTCTCTTGGTTCCTAGGCCAGCACCTCCAGCACTAGCGTAAACTAGCTCTCTGTGAGATTTTAACCTCCAATTAATTACTTGAGGTGCAACAAACTGATATTCATATCCTGCCATACCTTATCACATTTCAACCACCCTGAAACAAAAAAGAGATCTGGGGGCAGCCTCCTAAGTGCATGTAACAGTCACTCCTCCTGTTTCCCCCCAGGATACAGATACAGATTAACAGAGTTGGGAGGGACTTTATAGGTCAGTGATGGCTAACCTTTTTGCCACTGTGTGCCAAAAGTGGGGGGAGGGTGTTGCTCACGCGCATGCCCACACCCATAATTCTATGTGCCCCACCCCCCGTGCATGTGTGCGAACAACCACCACCCCCTGGGCTCCCCCCACTTTTGGCATGCAATGGTAAGGTAGGCCTGTTTTTCGCTCTGCCCCAGGCTTCAGAGCCTTTCTAGGAGGCTGGGGAGGGCAAAAATAGCTTTCCCCACTCCCCCAGAGGACCTCCGGAGGCTGGAAACAGCCTTTTTTCTAATTTCCAGTGGGCCCAAAAGGCCCGAAAATCAGTTGGCTGGCACACGTGTGCATGCCGGAGCTGAGCTCACGTGCCCACTGATATGGCTCTGCATGCCACCTGTGGCACGTGTGCCATAGGTTCAACATCACAGTTATAGGTCATGTAGTCCAACCCCCTGCTCAAGCAGGAAATCCTACACCATTTCTGACAAATGGCATTCCATTTTTTTTTTCAATGTCTCAAGTGATGAAGCTCCCACAACTTCCAAAGGCAACTTCTGTTCCATTGGTTGATTGTTCTCACTGTCAGAAAGTTCCTCCTCATTTCCAGGTTGAATCTCTCCTTGGTCAGTTTCCATCCATTATTCCTTGTCTGGCCTTCAGGTGCTTTGGAAAACAGCTTGACCCCCTCCTCTCTGGGGCAGCCCCTCAAATATTGGAACACTGCTATCCCCTGGTCCTTTTCTTCACTAGACTAGCCATGCCCACTTCATGTAACCGTTCTTCATATGTTTTAGTCTCCAGTCCCCTAATCATCCTGGTTGCTCTTCTCGGCACTTTTTCTAGAATCTCAACATCTTTTTTATAGTGTGGTGACCAAAACTGGATGCAGTATTCTAGGTGTGGTCTTACTAGGGCTTTATAGAGTGGTACCTCACTTGATCTTGATTGCATCCCTCTGTTAATGCAATTTAGGATTGCATTGGCTTTTTTAGCTGCCGCTGCACAATGCTAGCTCATATTTAGCTAGTTGTCCACTAAGACTCCAAGATCCCTTTCCCAGTCACTGCTATTAAGGGAACTCTTATGGGGCAAATCCACAAGCCAGGTTGGCATATTTTCAATCAAGAAGAGGTTTGCTCTTCTCTGGGCACAAGCAGGCTTCCCTGAGACATGGTAGAAAATATCATGGATGAGCTTGGCCTTGTTATGCATCATCCTGGCATTCAAAAGCAACAGCCAGAATTCAGAGCCACAAAAGATCTTGCAGTCAGGTACTGAGAGTAGAAACTGAGCTCCATAAAATAGGAATAGATTCAAAAGCTTTCAAAAGAATGGCTCGTCCTCTGCATATCATCATCGGGGTGGTCCTGCTATCCCCTCTAACTCAACCCCCCCAGTTCTCCCTTTCATGCTAAGGTATAGCATAGCAGTGTTCCAATATTCGAGGGGTGCCACAAAGAAAAGGGGGTTAACCTATTTTCCAAAGCACCACAAGGCAAGATGAGAAGCAATGGATGGAAAGTAATCAAGGAGAGAAGCAACCTAGAAATAAGGAGAAATTTCCTGACGGTGAGAACAATTAATTGGTGGAACAACTTGCCTTCAGAATCTGTAGGTGCTCCATCAACTGATTGGACAGCCCTTTGTCCAGAATGATATGGGGTCTCCTGCTTGAGCAGAGGTTGAACTAAAAGACCTACAAGGTCTCTTTGAACTTTGTTATACTTTTATTCCTTTATTCTGTATGCATATTAATGTACCTTCTCTCCAAACAAGAAACATACTCTTTCTGACAAGTACCCAAATACACCGGGAACACAGTGATACCCAACCATCTCTTTCAAGATCTTGGCAGTCTTGGGAAGGGAATCGCACACAACCTCAGAGATGTGAAGGCCAAAGAGCCCCACAACCATGGAAGGCATCCACAGAAGAAGGGAAACCATGTCCCTTCAAACCAGTTTTTTTGGTTGGGTTTGTCAAGGAATTGGTGTCAAGGAAAAAAATCTATTGGCCCTATATCTTTTTCCATATTTATGCAATGATACAATCCAAAAACATTCAGTGTCCTCAGTCTAGAGTGGCACCAAACTCCATAAGTCTGGGTGATCTTACTCAGCAGTCTCTGGACAAAAGATACCATGTTGAAGGACAGCAGAAGTCAACAACAATACTGTGTCTTCCTCCAGCATCATTTTCTGGACATGTCCTGACAGGACAGATCATAATCACTACAGAACACTGCCCTCGAGGGTGTATCTGTAAAGTTTCACTAACATGCTGTACTCCAGCTTCCTTTCTGCAAATGGAGCCAAGAAAGAAGTTCAGGATCCCCAGAGGAAAAGCTGCTTCTCACTGTAATTATCACCATCCTACTCTTTGACATGTATTTATCCTGCCTTTGATGTAAAAAAATCAGACTGAAGCATCAGAAAAGGATAAATGTTTCAGGTCACTCTCTGTGATGTATGAATTTTAGGACAGGCAGGGGCTGTGCTGTGAAGTGTACCCTTCTTTCCTTCCCAGGTGAAGCTTGGTTGGTCTCTGTTTCAACCAGGAAAAGCACTGGCTCTTGTGAGAAGGCTTTTAATTCTTCAACTCTTGTTTTGAAACAGGAAGGGAATTGATTCGGTCCCATGAATTATGAACCTCCTGCATCTGTTTCTGATGCTACTGTTTTTCCAGCCAACCTCTGGGAAGCTTAGAGTGAAATGTCCACTGACTCTGGAACACCAGGATGGAAAAAGACCATGGAGCTATTACAGACCAGGAGACCATCTCATTAGTATAGTCATCACTGCAACAAAAATATCTCCTATACTGTTCCCTTTCAATGCAGCTCCTTCCAGTCAGTCTCACTCGTAAGTCATTCAGGATAATGGAGTTGCATACCCTCCATTTATAATTCCTTCATTTTGTTCTCCTTATTAAACTTGCTCTTTATACTGCAAAACATGTCCTGTCTAATTTCTTGATTCATTTTTCATTTCCATGCTTTGTCTTATTTAGGGGAAGAGATTCAAATCCAAAGATGGGACAGAAAAAAAATCTGAAAAAAGTCCACATTATTTTCCTTTCCCTGATCAATTTTGAATTCATGACTTGAATACTGACTTTTGCTTAAATTAGTTATTATTATAGATTTCCTCTGCCCAGTTCATTTCAAATGTAACTATTCTTTGATATTTACTTCTGATCCTTATAGAAATACAGGATGACTTATTTTGAGAATTGGCTTTTGAGTCACTTTTGAAACATCCTCTTCCTTTTATGGTGGTTCTACTTTAACTATTCAATTATTTCAAAATCTGGTTACTGGACCGAATTTATCTATTGTACGTTCAAAAGTGCTGTGCTTTATTTCCATTAGTCAAGAAAAATGATAAAAAAATATAAAATATATTTTGCTATTGATAAGGATGGTGATGTAAAATGACCATTTTTTTTACAGTAAAGTATCTTCTGATCAGTCTAAACTCCTACGCTTGATTTTCGCTATTCAATTGGTCAATAAGAATTCCCAGCTCCTGCGCAATCTCACACTTGGCTACAACATCCATGACAACTATTTGAACTCCATTGGCACTTCAGATGCCTTGATGGACATGCTGTCTACTGGAGAAGCCAATGTTCCCAACTACAGCTGTGGAAGGAAGGATAATCCTTTGGCTTTTTATGATGGAGCTGACAGGGACATCTCCATCCAGATGTCAAGATTAGCAGGCCCCTACAAAGTCCCACAGGTCTGTATGTGTGCCTCTCTATCTAGGGAAGTGAGTGGATTGGTAGGACATATAAGCGATAAATCCAACCACATCGATTCTATGGAGTTCAAGAGGTGCTTTTCTCCATGATCACTCTAGTTATGTTGTCTATTAATGGGGTTGACATTGGGGAAGGGGAACACGTAAAAGCAGTCACATCATATCATGACACCATCCTCATTGCTTTGGGGGCTTCTGCAACACACTTGTGAAGGTAAGGAGAGGCTCTGTGTCCAATCAAAGTGTCTTCTGTACAAAAGAATTACTGATGGAAAGCTCTTGTTTTGTACCTCATCTTAGCCAAACTAATGATATTTTCGATGATATACAAATACCAGATTCATGAAAAGAATCCCAATGTCTTATCTTAGTTTGTGAGACATATAATACATATAAGACAAACTCTGCCTAAAATCTGGAGTTTGATCCTGACAGGACTCAAGGTTGATTCAACCTTCCATCCTTTCAAGGTTGGTGAAATGTGGATACATATTGGGGGGGGGGGGCGCAATAGGTTGACCATGTAAACCATCCAGAGAGTCCTGCAAAGCATTACGAGGTGGTGCAGGTGGAACAATCTGGAGCTGAACACACTTAAAACTGTAGAGATGAAAGTGTATTTATTCTACCACCTCTTACAATATTAGCCAACACAATATCAACATTAGATATCTTCTAGTGTCGGGGTTCTATAATATTCATCAACTCAGAAAGTTCAGACTGTTTTTTTAAAGAGTTTTTTATTTTTTAAACAAACAAACATTTAATACATAAGTCATTCCTTCCGTGTGACATCTCGGTGTTATCTCCAATTGTTCTTATTTTTTGTTTGTTTGTTATTTCTTCTGTCTTCGTTCTCCTCAAATCAATTACAACAATTCATCACTAACAAAATATTCAGATTATGGTATTTTTATACATAACTATTAATTTACTTATTTGTATCTCTTTTCTAACCAATAGTAGAATTGATTCCATATCTTAAAGTATTCTGAATCTTCTCTTTCTTTAATCATCAAAGTCAATCTATTCATTTCTGCACAATCTAATTTTTTTTTAATTACTTCTCCTTCCAAAGGTATTTTCTCTGCTTTCCAGTGTTGTGCATAAAGAATCCTTGCAGCTGTTATTACATATATAATCAAATAAATATTTTCTTTGCTATTTTTTTCTGGCAGGATACCCAATAGGAACAATTCTGGTTTTAAATCAATATGTTGTTGTATCATTTCTTCCAGCCATATCTTAATTGTATTCCAATAATTCTTGCTTTTTTCCCTTGCCATATAAATTTCCTTATTATCTTATTAAGCTGTTGAAAATAAGTATTTTCAATTTTTATCGGTACTGTCTGAAATATGAATAATAATCTTGGTAATATATTCGTTTTTATTATTGCAATCCTTCCCATTCGTGACAATTTAAGGTTCTTCCACTTCTCCAAGTCTTTCCCAATTTGTTGTTTTAATCTATAACAATTATCCTCTTTTATCGTTACACATCTTGAAGTGAGATAGACTCCTAAGGATTTAACTTTTTTCACCACTTGTATATCTAAATTTTCTTCTATCTCTCTTTTGTGTTTTTCTGTAATATTTTTCACCAGAATTTTTATTTCATCTTTATTTATTTTTAGACCGGACACCTTTACATAATTCTCTATTTGTTCTAGTAATTTGGGACCTGTTGTTTGTGGTTCCTCTAAGATGAATACTAAATCATCTGCAAAAGCTTGCAGTTTATAGTCTTCTTTTTTGATTTTCATCCCTTTTATCTCTTCATTTCACCTCATATTTCTATTTTCTGTCATTTGTCTATTCATCATTATCTTAGCAGATTGTCTGTCATAAATCGTTTTTATAGTGTTTATAAATCTATCCCCAAAGTCCATTATCTGCAGTTTTTCTATCATAAATTGCCACTTCACATTGTCAAAAGATTTTTGGGCATCTAGAAACATCATCACCATTTGTTTTTCTGAATGTGTCTCATAATATCCCAAAATATTCAAAATTATCCTCGTACTGTCTCTGATTTTCCTTTTAGGTAAAAATCCATTTTATTTATTTATTTATTTATTTATTTATTTATTTATTTATTTATTTATTTATTTATTTATTTATTTATTTATTTATTTATTTATTTATTTATTTATTGAGACTTATATGCCGCCCTTTCTCCAAGAGGACTCAGAGTGCTCACAACAATAAAACAGAAAAATAAAACAAAAACTCCGGGTTAAAAGTTATACATAAAATCCCTAAAATCAATTAAAATCCATTTTAAACCCCCTATCAGTCCAGGCCGGCCAGGCGAAATAGCCACATTTTTAGTTCACGGCGGAAAGAGCGAAGGTCGGGGGCCATCTGGAGCTCCAGGGGGCTCACTCATTTAACAGGTTTTTTTTAATCTATTTGCCATTTTTGAGGCAAAAATCTTGTAATCCACATTTAGCAATGAAATCGGTCTATAGTTTTTTATCAATTGTAGGTCTTATCCTCTTTAGGTATAAGTGTTACATAAGCCTCCCTCCATGAGTCTGGCATTCTTGCCTTCATTACTAATTCATTAAATAGTTCCAACATTACATTACTCATCCCTTCTTGTAGTATTTTACATAGTTCAGCTGGTAACCCATCCGGTCCTGGTGCTTTCCCATTTTTTTCTCCTTTTATCACTTCTGTTAATTCCATCATTGTTATTCTGTCTTCTAACATTCCCTTATATTGCTCTGGCATTTTAGGTAAATCTGATTTTTCCAAATATTTTATTATCTCTTCCTCTGAGATCTTTTCTTGGGAATAGAGCTTTCCATAATATTTTTGAATTACTATCTTCTTTTCTTCATTTCTATAGTGTAATTTCCCCTCTTCATCTTGTAAGTATTTTCTTTTTATTCTTTCTTCCCAAATATGTTATTGCCAAACCTCTAATATAGACTTTCATCATATCCCATACACTCTGAAGTGATTTATCTTCTTTTTTATTTATTTTAAAGAAAAATTCTAATTCTTTTTCCATAAACTGCTGAAAGTCCTTTTCATTTAATATTGTTGCATTCAAAGTCCATTTTGTCTTTTTCTTCTTTCCTTTCCATATTATTGTCATTGGGTTATGGTCTGCCCAAATATTTGAACCAATATTTACTTCTTGTATATTATCTATAAGTTCTGTTGACATCCATATCATGTCTATCCTTGACCACGATAAACGTCTATTTGAATAAAAAGTATATTGGTTTTCTTTCAAGTGTTTTTGTCTCCAAATATCTTGGCAATATTCTTCTGGAATTTTTATTTGTCTTCATTGTTTTATAGTCCAGATCCACATTTGTTACAGCATTAATATCTCCCATTTTACATACATATTCATAGTCCAATTCTAAAATTTTTCTGTAATCTCCTATAAAATTTTTCCCATTTTTCATTTGGTGCATATAATGCTATCAAGAGTATTTGTTTAAAGTTCATATTTATTTCCACCATCAGAATCTGCCTTCTTCATCCTCAAAAAGTAATTTAGGTTCTAATTTTTCTTTGATATACAACACCACTCCTCTTTTGTTTTGTTACATCAATGATGTAAATAGAACTCCTAACTTTGGATATTATAATAATTTTAAATGTTGTTTTCTAATATGTACTTCTTGTAGGCATATAATGTCCATCTTCAAGCTATTTAATTTAGATAAAGTTCTGTTTCTTTTTTTCGCCACATTCAGTCCATTTACATTTAAAGATATTGCTTTAATTTCTTCTTCCATGTTTTACTTGTTACAAGTTTTTGACTTCATCGCCCTTGTCTCTCTTTGTTCCATTGGATCTTTAGATCTCGCTCCTTCTCTTAGGGCTTTTTCTTCCTTTGCTTTTTCATCTTTGTCTTTAACTTCATCTTTTTGCTCTGTCTCTCCTGTTGCTCCCGAATCTTCTAGTGGTCCACAAAATTGTTGATAAAATAGTTTTGTTTTTTCAATGGAGTCAAGTCTATGTCTTTGTTCTTGCCAGGTCACCAAAATTCCTTCCGGTAGTAACCATCTAAAATTCACTCCTTTGAGTATTAGGAACTTCTTTAGAAACTGATATTCTCTCCTCAATTCTCTAACTCTAGGTAACTTCTAGGTATTTGTCTTAATACCACAATTTCTTTATCTTTGTGTTTCAGTGCTGTATTTCTTGCTGCTTGTAATATCTCTGTTTTCACTGCCTTCTGGGTAAATCTTACATGTACTTCTCTCGGTAGTTTGTTCCTCATTGCATATCTTGTGTATACTCTGAAGGCCTCATCAATCACATTTTAAATCTTTTCCTTGGATTGTTCCAAAACTTCTGATAATATCTCAACAACCATCTCAGGTAAATTTTCTCCTTTTTCTTCCTCTATATTTTGAAATATTAAGTAAAACTCAGAACTCTCCACCTCCAACAGAATAATTGACTTTTCAGTTGGCACCAATTTTTCTTCTAATTTCTCAACATTCTTTTCTGTCATTTCCACTTTTTCTTCAACTTTCTGGATTCTCTCTTCATTTTTCCTAATCATGGCTTCCATTTCTTTTATTTCCTGTTTTAAGTCCTCATGAAGTGATTGTATAAAATTTCTTAATTCCATCATCTCCGAAGTTTTCTGTGTTTCTGTCAATGAGGGACTTGCTGTTGAATGTAGATGTGATGTAAATTTCTTCATATTTACTGTTAGGGTGTGTGTAAAAAGTAGTTGTTGCTTGTGCAACGAGCAGAGCAGAAACACACAGGGAAGGAGATAAACGTCCAGCTCGTGTGAGAATAATACTTTATAGATAACAAGCAGTCTCGGTGTAAAACAGTCCAAGGTCATAAACAGTAATATCAGTCCAGTAAGTATCTTCCCTTACCAAAGCAAACAGACTTTAGTAACTCTTGGTATACAGTACCATATAACAGACGTAGTAAGCAACAGGATACAATCAGGTATCAATCCGGAAGAAGCAGGAAGAAGGAACGCTTCTCTGTGCTGCTTTTTTATGCACTGTAGCCTAATTACAGGGTTCAGCAAACCCTGATTACGTGGCTCAGTTGTTTCTTAAAGAAACAGATATTGCCTGACCAACAAGTTAGGAGTACGCTGCAAGCTGAACCTAACATTTATAATCCAAATGCCTAATCCTCCCCAATGGTTGGATTAGCACACACACACATACAAAGAGAATAATAAAAATGAAAATGAAAAATAAAATACAAAAATTAAAAAACAAAAATTCCAATCAACCACCTCCCTCAAAAATCAAATTTCCAATACCCCATCAGAGAGAGAGAAAAAAAGAAAAAATTCAACTGCCAAAAGTAAAAGATAAAAATACAAATCCAAACAACCAAAAAGGAAAAATTTTCTTCTGACTCTTCCAGTCTTAATCCGATTTCTTGTCAATCTAGTTCTTTTTTTTAAATATTGGAACCACGGAGAAGTCAATAGACAAAAGAGGAAATCTCGAGGCCCTCAGAGGGACAGCAATCACTCTGAAGATTCAGAGTAATCCTCCTAAATCCAACTGGGAAAAAACCAGCCATCTTGGCTGGCCTGAGCGTTGACAACTGATTAGTGGTGAAGCAAAGATCACATAAAGAAGACATCGGTAAGAATTAAAATAAATAACAAGAATAAGAAAGGTATAATTACAAAGAAATGAAAAGAAGCAGGTGATAGTGAGACTCCAAACACCAGCGGTTTTACTGCCAGACAAGCGGTGAGGGAAAAGAGACTGGAGTGGAAACTTAAAGGTGACGGTGACAGCGCAAATTTGACAGGCAGCAGAGGCGAGTGAAAGTGAAGAAATATTGCGAAAAGGTGGTGGATTACAAAATTAGAAAAATAAATTGGCTTCGAAGAGGAAAGTGTGTACAATTAGAATTGTGATCGTGCTGAGAGATAACGGGGAAAGCGAGACTCAGGAAAAAACCGCGGACTGAGAGATAAGCGCACAGTGGAAACCCTAATGAATGGCGGATAAAGGACTTGAAGAAGAGAAACTTTCTCCTTACAATTAGAGACGGTGGTGAGGCTTACCACAGACACAAGACATTGTAACTAGATACCAGAAGGATACACTGAATCCCTCCGAAAAAGGATACAAATGAGAGACTTTTCACTACTGAAGAATCGGAAGATATTGAGTTATTTAAAACAAGTTTCTTTAAAAAAACAAAAAACAAACTGGAGTGATAGAAGACGGACTGAAGAAGGAAGATCACAGAAGTAAAATCCAACTGTTTAAACTTGATATAGTGGATAAACTTAACCTATTATATATTCAATAATATATGTAATTAGTTATTTTCCTTTACTCTATATATTTAAATTTAGATTTTACTCAACTTTGATTAAGTAGTTAATATAAAGAATCAAGAATTACTAAGACCGAGTGTCTGTGGTTTCCGACATCCTGATATAGTCAGTTGGTGCCATCACTGACTATTGGGGGCGAGTCATTGGCCCCCACAGAGAGGGTTCACAACTTGGGTGTCCTCCTGGACTCATGGCTGTCTTTAGAAGAGCACATGATGGCCGTGGCCAGGGGGACGTTTTATCAGGTCCGCCTGATTCGCCAGTTGCGCACCTTTCTGGATCGGGACTCGTTAAATACGGTCACTCATGCCCTCGTTACTTCCCGCTTGGACTACTGCAATGCTCTGTACATGGGGCTCCCCTTGAGGAGCACCCGGAGGCTCCAGCTGGTCCAGAATGCAGCCACGCGGGTGGTTATGGGAGCGACGTGGTGCTCTCATGTGACCCCCCTCCTGCGCGAGCTGCACTGGCTCCCGGTGGTCTTCCGGGTGCACTTCAAGGTTTTGGTTACCACCTTTAGAGCGCTCCATGGCATCGGACCAGGGTATTTACGAGACCGCCTTCTGCTACCAACAGCCTCTCACCGACCAGTACGCTCCCATAGAGAGGGGCTCCTCAGGGTGCCATCAGCCAAACAGTGTCGACTGGCGGCCCCCAGGGGGAGAGCCTTCTCTGTGGGGGCACCTACCATCTGGAACGAGCTCCCCCCAGAGACACGGAAGATCCCGGACCTGCGCACGTTTTGCCGTGCTCTCAAAACTTTTCTATTTCAGCAAGCTGGCCTGGCCTAACTCCCCTCTTTTAAATTTTTTAAATTTTTTAATTCGTGACTTTATAAATTGGGTGTTTTAATCTGTGTTTCGGCCAAAATATTTAATAATTTTAAGGGATTTTTAATATTTGTATTATCTGTATTTTATCTTGGCTGTTCACCGCCCTGAGTCCTTCGGGAGTAGGGCGGTATAGAAATTTGATTAAAATAAAATAAAATAAAATAAAAACTATATATTATATATATATATATATTCATAAGCAATCTTAGATATTGAACGATTGATACAATATTGGTAATAAGTGTCATATCTTTTTAGACAGTTAATTATAGACTTTAGGTATTGATATTGTCTAACAACTAGAACTATTATATTGCATATTAATTGTATTGATTATTATTATCTTTTCCTGCTTTTTCCCCTTTTCTGTGAGTAACTAGATAGACTTCTATAGAGATATATTGATTAATTGAAACTCTTTTGATTATAACTATATACATTTATTATATAGATATTGTAATCTTAAAATAAGCTGGTTGACGACCTTAGGCTGTACACAAAAACTACTGATAATTGATTATTTAGAACAAAAAGTGTGATTTATTAATCTTACTACTTGATATATAAATATTATAGTAAATAGAAATAAGAATAGAGTAATGAATTGCTGAACTATTGTACTTTCTCCCTGCTCCTCAACTGACTTACCTAACCCTTATATAACAATATTTAAAAGTGAAATTATTAGAAATACTCAAACTAGTGACTATACAATAGAAAAGTAAGAAAATAGATATTTCACATACTGATTCTTTTCCTCAATTATACGAATTGAACAAATCTAATATTAATATTAATACAGAAATAAAAATACATAGACTCTATAAGAAAAACAGTGTATGAGAATCTGGGAAATCGTAAAACAAAAAATAAAGATGACCACAACAGGCTCATCAATAACAACCAAGACAGGTAAAAAATTAATATCAAACCAGACAGCTACAATATCCTCACCAGCACAGCAAAAAACAATTGATGCAATGCTATTCTCAGACAAAGAAAAAGCCTCCACTATATTTATTATACAAAATATCCAATCGATCTTAGCCATGATCCAAGAGCGGATGAATATGACACAAAAATCGATAGCGAACAATCATGAGGAAATGAGAACGAACCTTGAAGAATTGAAATTAGATGTAGGAGAAATAAATGACAACATTAAAAAAATGGATGATAAGATTGAGAAAATACAACAAAATATTGTAAAAAATGAACAACGGATTCAAAATATGGAAGTAAAAATGGACCAAGCAGAGAAAAATATTGACAATATGGAACAAAACCAAACAGCACAAAATAAAGAATTGGAAGACTCATTACCTATTTAGAAATGGAGAAAGCATCCTTTTACTTACGGTTTCAAAATATTGTGGAAAATAGAGCAGAAGATCTAAGAGATTTGATGACGGGAATATTAGCGGAAGCCACCCAGAAGGAGAAAGAAGAAATCAATAGGGAAATAGATGAAATTTACAGAGTCCATACGAACTACGCCCGCAGGAATAAATTATCCAAAGAGATCCACATTAGATTTGTGCGCAAAACAGTGAAGGAAGAGATTTATAAATTAATGAAAGAAGAAACAATTAGTTATAAGGGGAAGGAAATAATAACCTTAAAACAGATTCCGAGACAAATAAGAGAACAAAGGAAGAATTATAGCTTTCTAACAACACAATTGAATAAACATAAAATAATGTTTTGCTGGTTGGTGCCAGAAGGAATTCTGGTATCCTGGGAAGATAAGCAACATAAAATTGACACATCAGAGAAAGCACATGAATTTTTTGATCACCATTTCATATTTGAAGAAAAGCAGGAAACCAGACAGGAATCAGAAAACAAAAACCAAGAACACTCTATAGAGGAAATAGAAAGAGAACAAGAAGAAAAAAGACGAACTGAAAGGGAGAAGATGGAACGAGAAGGAGCAAGGGGGAAAACACAAATGATAACAAGGAACACAAGAAGACTTAGAATAGGAGCCCTAGTAGCGCAGCAGACTAAAGCACTGTTATTAACATCAGCTGCCTGCAATTACTGCAAGTTCAAATCTCACTAGGCTCAAGGTTGACTCAGCCTTCCATCCTTTCTAAGGTAGGTAAAATGAGGACCCAGATTGTGGGAGCAATAAGCTGACTTTGTAAAAATTTACAAAAGTATGAAGGCTATTGCTTAACGCATTGTAAGCCGCCCTGAGTCTTCGGAGAAGGGTGGCATATAAATCAAATCAAAATAATAATAATAATAATAACAAACAGATAAGTAGGAAGAATGGGACAAGAAATAAGGTTAATCTCAATCAACATAAACGGAATAAATTTACCAACTAAAAGATCATATACATTTAAAAAATTACAAAAATTAAACATGGATATCATAAATCTACAAGAAGTTCATATCAAAAGGCAACACCAAAAGTTATTAGAAAATAGAAGATTAGGAACACTATTCATTTCATTAACAGAACAAAAAAAAGAGGAATTGCAGTATACATCAAAAATCATATACAAGCAAAACAAATTTATACAGATGGAGAAGGCAGGATCCTGATGACTGATATTAAGATGGAAACCAAAAATATATTACTAATATCAATTTACGCACCGAACGGAAATCAAAAAGAATATTTTTTAAAAATACACAACATAATTAAAGATTTAGATTATGAACATATATGTATTATAGGGGACTACAATGCAATTGTAGATATAGAAAACGATTACCAAAGTAGTAAAAAGAATAAATTTAGGAAAAAGACACTTCCAGATACCTTCAAAGATATGGCCCAAGAACTACAACTACAGAACACATGGAGAGAACTGAACAAAACCAAGAAACAATACACATTTTATTCGAATCCGCATCAATCATGGTCCAGGATAGATATGGCCTGGATGACCACGGAGCTAAGGACGGACATAAAAGAAATTGAAATTGCACCAAATGTATGGGCGGACCATAACCCAATAATAGTAATTTGGAAAGGCCAACAAAAACAAAAAATATGGATGATGGACAAAGGGATTATAAATAATAAAGAATACATAGAAATGATCAAGAAAGAAATGAACATATTTTTCCAAATAAATATGAGAGAACAAACATCACTGCAAAAATTATGGGATACCACTAAAACATATATAAGAGGTTTAACAATTTCCTATAAAGCGAAGAAAAATAGGGACAAACAGCAAAGGAAAGATAATCTACTGACAGAATTTGGAAAATACGAAGCAGAACTACAGAAAGAACCACAAAGTAAAACAATACGGAAAAGTATCAGGATTGAAAATTAATAAACAAAAAACAAAACTATTAACAAAAAATTTGACGAAACACAGGAGAAAGAATTGGAAGACATATTAGAAATACAGACAACAACAAAAATAAAATATTTAGGAATTTGGTTCACCAACAAAGTATCAACACTCAAAGAAGACATCTATAATAAATTGGCCAAACAAATACAAAAAGACCTAGATATATGGAATAAACTACGATTATCACTTTTAGGTAAAATCGCCTCCATTAAAATGAATATCTTGCCAAAAATATTGTATCTATTTCAAGTAATACCCAGGAAGAACCTACTTCAAAGATCTCAACAAAATGATATCAAAATACATCTGGCAAGGAAAAAGGGCAAGAATCAAACTGAAACATCTTCAAGACACTAGAGAGAGGGGTGGCCTAGGATTACTGGACTGGCAAAATTATTATAAAGCAGCATCACTTACATGGATAAAAGATTGGATAACACTAAAAAACAAACACATGTTGACACTAGAGGGATTCGATCTGCTGAAAGGATGGCATGCATTTTTATGAGAGGAGAAATTCAGACAACATGAACATTTCAGAAGACATTTCATTAGAGAGGCACTTGCAAAGACTTGGACAGAAATTAGGAAAAATCACTATGACAAAATTCCAAGGTGGCTCTCAACCATGGAGGCCCAACTATATCCAAATGCAATGGACATAGATAAGATGAGAACATACAATGAACTGCTGAACAGTGAAGGAGAAGTGAAGACAAGAGAAGAACTGAAAGAACAGGGTACAGACATTGATTGGTCGCCGTATTTACAAATAAAATCAAGACATAAAATGGACATGAAAAAATTTGGAATCCAAAAAGAACAGAACGATTTGGACAAAATTCTATTGGGATCAGATGATAAATTAATAACTAAAATTTATAACTATCTACTAAAATACAAATTGGAAGAAGAAGTGGTTGAGTGGTTGAAAGAGAATATGATTACATGGGCGAAAAATTTTAGATATAATATTGAACTCGATAAATGGGAAAAAATATGGAAAGTAAATACCAAAATGACAAGGTCTGTACCCTATAAGGAAAATATTTATAAAATGTTCAACAGGTGGCATCTCCCTCCCGCACATTTGGCAAAGATGTTCCCTAACACTACACAGGATTGTTGGAAATGCAGAGCACATAAAGGGACATACTACCACATGTGGTGGTCATGCCAAAAGGCAAAAAAAGTTTTGGAAAAAGATCCAAAAACAATTATAAGAAATTATTACCCAGAGAGTGCCATTGAAACCAGAAACATACCTATTAGGAATATTAACAAATCACTATGAAAAAGAAATACAATATTTGATAATCCATATCTTGACAGCAGCAAGAATCACATTCCCGCAAATGTGGAAATTAGAAGATACGCCATCGGAGGATAAAATAATACAAAAAGTAATGGAATGTGCAGAGATGGACAGACTTACCAAAGAAATACAAGAAAAGGAAGACACAGAGTACTACCTAGTTTGGCAACGATGGTACGACTGGTTAGAGAAAAGGAAAACGAAATAAAAAATAATTAGTAAGATAGAAAGGGCATACAAACTAAGGAAACAAAAATCAAGAAATAAACCTAAAATATTGTTATATAATGAAAGATGTAGATATATACATAGAGAAATATAGAATACCGAAGTAACCTTCTTTTTTCTTAGGGCTCAAGTTGCAAGACTTGATTTAAATGTATAATTTGTTTATGTAGTGCATTTTATGTATGTTTTTGTTAGTCTATTTTTAATGAAATAATTTTTTTAAAAAAAAATCTTTTGGATGTTGTGATTTACAGATTATATTAAGAGATGTGATCTTTCTCTTCCTCTTGTACAACTGGAATACATTTAAAACATTTTTTGCAGAAAGAATCTGGGACATCAAAGCAGAGAAAGATTAAGCCATTCTCAATAAGTCTGACACATCGAAGCAGATAAGCATCTAGTCATACCCCTTTGAAATTTTATTTTTTATTTATTTATTTCGTCAAGCATGTATTTTATGACAGATACAAGTGGAAACATAATTATAAATACATGAGATGGATACTAATAAAAGGGAACATTAGGACAGGGACGGTAGGCACGCTGGTGCACTTATGCACGCCCCTTACAGACTTCTTAGGAATGGAGTGAGGTCTACAGTAGACAGTCGAAGGTTAAAGTTTTGGGGATTTGTGGAAGAAACCACAGAATCAGGTAGTGCATTCCAGGGATTGACAACTCTGCTATTGAAGTCGTATTTTCTGCAGTCTAGTTTGGATCGGTTTACCATGAGTTTGCATCTATGGTGTGCTCTTGTATTGTTTTGGTTGAAGCTGGAATATTCATTGGCTGGTAGGACATTGTAGCAGATGATTTTATGTACTATGCTTAGGTCAGACTGAAGACGGTGAAGTTCTAAGTTGTGTAAGCCCAAAATTTAAAGTCTGGTGACATAAGATATTTTGTTGTGAGCAGAGAAGTGGAGGACTCTTCTTGTGAAATATCTCTGGACTTCTATTCTATTCTATTCTATTCTATTCTATTCTATTCTATTCTATTCTATTCTATTCTATTCTATTCTATTCTATTCTATTCTATTCTATTCTATTCTAATAATGTCCGATATGCAGTGCGGGTTCCAGACAGATGAGCTGTATTCAAGAATTGGTCTGGCAAAAGTTTTGTATGTCCTAGTTTGCAGTTCAATATTATCGGAGAATAAATTACGCAAGATTAGGTTAACAACTCTTAATGCTTTTTTAGCAATGCTGTTACAGTATTGTGAAGTTTTAAAACACGGAAATGGATGTACATCTTAGGCTGATATTTACACAAGCAAGTTTTGATAAGCCTGACACAATGGTTAAATATGTACAATTAACTAAGTATATCGAAAAGACCTGTATTAACGCCACAGATAAAATGAAAGAGAGAGATCAGTATCTTGGAGTGCACATTAAATGAAAGACTTATTGCAATCCTTATATTAAGACAACAACATATTTCCTCTGTGGACAGAATTTAAAACTTGCATATAATACAACTCTTTACTTGAACAAATCAGATTTCATCTGAAATCTGTAAATATGGGTCTGATTGCCAAAAAATGTAGAGGTTATACAGAAATATGATTTGCATTCTTTACTCTGGTTCTTTAATTTCTCTCTTTTATGGTATTTTTCCTGGTCTTACTAATGTTCTGTGTTTAATATTCTGTACCTTGATATGGTCTACCAGGTAATCAACAATGCAATATTCTAATATGTTCATGACAAAACAAGTTGGATGTATTGAAAGCGAATAACTGACCCTAAATACAGCATTCTTCACTGCTTTTTCAGATACGTTTGACTGCTTCAGAAGTTCTGAGTGATAAAAGTCAATTCCCCTTTTTCTACCACATGCTCCCCAAATTTGGGATTCTCTACCCAGGAATTGTCCAACTGCTCCTCCATTTCAGATGGACCTTGATTGGTCTCTCTGCTTCAAATACAGAACAGGGAGAGAATTTCATGAGGACCTTGACTCCTATACTTATCAGGAATGGAATTTGTATTCTTATATCACAACAATTGTCAACCACTACACCTACAGCAATGCTTAGGGATGCTATCTCTAAGTGGAGGCAAGTCAATGTCTTTGTTCACTTCGTAGAATATTTTTCTGTTTGGGACAGAATTCATCTTTTCCATTCAACACTTAACAGTTTGCCAGAACCCATTGAAGGTAAAGTCTGGATAAATGCACGCATTGGGGAATTGCAAATAAGAAGACACCCATTTCTCAAATATGTCCATAGTGTTTGGACCTATAACTTTCAATGGAGAAAAAGGCCAAATGATAGTTCCTTTGATCAAGATCTCCTTGTGCAACCACAGTTTGGAGATCAATCACTTCACTGTTCTTTTTCAAAAGACATCATTTCTGTCAAAGGCCGGAGAAGATGCATTCAGAAATCACCACTGAAGACCAACGTGGAAAGAAACAAGATGTGGAACGGATATAACCGCCTTGTTTACACTTTGATTAATATTCTGGCCCATGCCTTGAATGCTGCGTATTCCTCCATATCCAGGAGGAGAAGGAAAGAGGGAGAAGAGAGGCTGGGGACTCAAAGGCTGCAGCCATGGCAGGTATGGGGTCCTGACAATTATCCATCAAAGTTACTTTCTCTGGAGAAGGAATACAAGGGAGAAAGGAAACTATCTCAACTTTTTATGCTTCAAAAGGCCAACAAGTTTGGCCCATCTAATCACTTGTGGATAATTTTCCAAAGAGCGGGTACCATGACCTATACATTTTGATATTAAACAGTATTCATTTTATAATCCATGCATTTTTAGATGAATTCCTATCTTTGTTTAATTTGTGATTAGCATTTTAGAATTTTATGCTCATAAATTTGAAGGAGACCCTGAGACCATGTAACACCACACCTCTTCTTTACAAAAATCCCAGTTAAAGCTTCTTTAAGTGATGGCTGCTGGGTCTTTGCATTAAAACAACCAGTGAAGGGGAGACTAAACTTCTCTGCTTCACTGGATAAGCTCTAAAACTGCTCCTCTTTTTAGGATGTTTTTCATCTCCTTCAGCCAGGATCTCCTCTCTTGTGACAGAGCTCAGTTTCTCATTTTTCCATGTCCGACACTCTGGAATAACAGGAAGCTTCCATCTTTCAGTTAGTGGAATAGTACTGTATCCTCCCTTTTCCAATCAAGAGGTTCTTTCAGTTGGAAAAGGTGCTTCCAGACTTCTTCTGATTTTCAGCCTTCGAAGAGCAATTTGGTTGTTCTCCTCCTTGTCTTCCCTTAAGGCTAAGATCAACTCCTTTGATCTCTTCCTTGATTTCATTGCCTTTCCTTAAAGCTGATCCAGTATTTGTGCAATGGCTTCTCAAGAGTGTGGTGCCTGTAAAGTGTTTTTCTACTTGACTTAGTGTCTCTCCAAACCAGGACCTTCACTCCTGAGACTTTTATGGATACATTTGCCTTCTTTCCATGAGCATCACACTGCCAAGTCACATTTGGTTTGCAACCTACTATTTTGAGATCATCTTCACAAATATTCTTATCAAGTGCAGCTTCCATCGTCCTTTCTGCAGTGCATCATTAATGACATTATTATCCAACTGTACACAATTATTATCCAATGATTAATACAGTACTACTAATTTATTATAATCAGTGACCAGTATGAACACACACACACACACACAGACACACACACACACACACACACACACACACACACACACACACACGAAAGCATACAAATGAAATCTTAATGAAAGATTATGTTAAAGCCACCATCCCTTTTCTCTTATGTAATACTTCATCAAAGTCCTAGTTGTTACAAATCAGATATTTTTCTAATGGCTTTCATTTATGCATTTATCTATATCAGGAAATCATAAATATTTTTCTTGAAGTTTGGCATTTTTAAATAAATTCAAAATACCTTTATGGATGACTTGGTATAAATGTTTTATCCAAAAATCATGGTTTGTCAACTCTACTTTTCTGTATTACAAAAAATATAGAATAGATGACCAAGGACTAATTGCTATTTATAATTAGAGAGTTTTATAAGGAACATTGAAAATGTTGTGATATTTTCAGGATCAGACTCAATAAATTATACAAGAGTTAAGAGTTCAAATATATCTCTCTTTATTTACACAAGGCATTCTATATTCACTGAATATTCACAGATAGAAGCAAGGAATGGGTGCGTACAGCTCCTTATATATACAATGGGTGGAGCTAGGTATGGGAGTGGTAAAGTATGAATACATTAAGAAGTGAAGAATAAATTAACCCCTGATGTCCCGTTCATATACTATTTACACATTAGAGAATAAGGCATTTACATGTGACAGAAAATTATTGAGTGCAATAGTACAACAATTTTTATCCACATCATCCAGCCGTAACTTACTAGATTCCTAATCGCATCAAAAAAAATGTTTTACTGAAATCAAATTATATCACCAGCATTTCCATAATCTATTTAGGAAAAATAATGATATGTGAGAATGATGTTTGGGACAGGTAGAAGAAATGCTGCCTATGGAAGGATCTGATAAGAGGATGGGAATATGCAGGTTCATAATAGGTAGAGAAAGAAAATTAGAAATAATCCTCTCTATTTTTCAGGCTGTAAAAAGAGTTGGTGTGAGAATTGGACTTTAAGACTTGCAAGTTTCTGTTAATGGAGCCTTACAGTATAGTGGAATTAGCTGATGTGGTTGTGTTTTATGTCTGCTTTACCTGGTAGATCATTAGCTTTGTAACTTTCTTCTTGACAAACCTGTGCTTTCTGGTAACTACCCTGTTGTTTTCAAGGGCCTACAGCTGTATAATATGACAGAAAGAAAATGAGAAAGGATTCTCCTAAATTTTCAGGCTGAAAACAATTTGATGGGAGAATAGAATAGAATAGAATAGAATAGAATAGAATAGAATAGAATAGAATAGAATAGAATAGAATAGAATAGAATAGAATAGAATAGAATAGAAAATAACAGAGTTGGAAGGGACCTTGGAGGTCTTCTACTCCATCCCCCTGCTTAGGCAGGAAACCCTATACCATTTCAGACAAATGGTTGTCCAATCTCTTCATCAAAATTTTAAGTGTTGGAGCATTCACAAATTCTGGAGGCAAGTTGTTCCATTGATTAATTGATCTCACTGTCAGGAAATTTCTCCTTAGTTCTAGGTTGCTTCTCTCCTTGGTTAGTTTCCATCCATTGCTTCTTGTCCTGCCCTCAGATGCTTTGGAGAAAATATTAACTCCCTCCACTTTGTGGCAACTCCTGAAATATCAGAACACTTTGAACTTTCAGAATTGCAAAATTCTGTTATAGTAGCATTACAATAAAGTAGAATTAGCTCATCTGGCCATATTTTGTTTCTAGACTAACTGGGACAACATTAGCCTCACAACTTTCTTCCTGACAAATCCATGTTTTCCAGTATTTATTTATTTATGTATTTATTTATTTATTTATTTGTTTGTTTGTTTGTTTGTTTTTTGTTTGTTTGTTCAACTTGTATGCTGCCTGTCTCCGAAGACTCAAGGCGGCTTACAATGCATTTAAAAATCATATATAAAAACATTAAAAATTAAAACATTAAAAACAATTAAAACCCATTCACACCATTCATGGCCGGATCTTACCAGATCGCAACAGCGAGATCAACCGCCCCAGGCCTGCTGGAAAACCCAGGTCTTCACTGCTTTTCGGAAGGACAATACGGTGGGGATGGTCCGGATCTCAGGAGGTAACTGGTTCCAGAGAGCTGTGGCAGCCACAGAGATTATCCTGTTGTTTTCAAGGGCTTTATGAATAATCTCTGCATTTGTTTGTTTGTTCAATTTATTTGTGACCCTTCTGATATTTTATCAGTTTCATCAATTATTTATTTTATCAATATATTGTTTGTCAATATATCATTGACAAAATTTGCTAAGCCTTTCTTTTTCTCTTTTGAGGACAGTGATAGCACTTGTTCTCTGAATTCAGGATATTTGTAAGTTACACAACTTTAGTAGAAAGATTCAGTTGTGAAAAGAACATGTGAAATAAGAAACCAAAGTTTCTCCTTTTAAGATTCTTGGATGTTTCATTCCAGCTTCATCCCTTTCTGAAGAAGAATGAATTTTGCAATCTTTCCCTGTTTAAACTGTACTTGGACCAAAATGGTGATATAGCAGCAGATCTGAACATTAGAAGCATGTTAGTTTTTTCCGGGGAAGATCCCATCAGTAAACAACTAGGCAGTTTTGAAAGACAAAGAACTATTATCAATCCAGATGCTCTTTCACAGCTAAAGTTGCTCAACAAGGTGGGTGAAATATTGATGTCATTTCTCTGTTTTCCAAAGCCTTGAGACACATTTCAAGTGGCTAAGCCTATTCACCAAATACAATGACCTTCAGTGAGAATTGAATGAGGGGAGTAGAACCCTTATAGTTTTCTTAAATGGCTTGGGAGGCTTCAGTGCAATTGGTAAGGTGTCCTTCAGATTAGTGGTGGAATTCAATTTTTTTTACTACCGGTGGGTGTGGCAGGGGAAGGACACTGCAAAATCTCCATTCCAACCCCACTCCAGAGGAAAGATATTGCAAAATCCCCATTCCCACCCCACTCCTGGGGGAAGGATATTGCAAAATCTCCATTCCCACCCCTCTCTGGGGCCAGCCAGAGGTGATATTTGCAGGTTCTCCGAACTACTCTGCTACCGGTTCTCCAGAACCTGTCAGAACCTACTGAATTGCACCCCTGCTTCAGATGCTGTAATATGGAACACTGTTTTAAATTGACTCAGTTGTGTCCAACATGGGTGATGATTCTCTAGGACACAAATCATGACTATTTTGTGTCCCCTGTGCAATCTAGTATCAAAACTGGTGAAAGGGGACATCAGGTGTTGTGGGTTTTAGTGCTGATAGCATCAACTTGTCTTTTTTCCTTGCCTAAGATAAGCAAAATACAATAAAAGCCTTTTGTCCAATGCCAAAGTTCCCAATGCGGTGAAAGAGGCAAGAATAAGTCTAATCAAGACTGGACGTACTTCTTGTTGATACCATTGGGAAAATTTGCTCTGAATTCAGGTTTATTTTGCCATGGTTGGGCAGGTTTATAGTCTGTGATGTTCTTAAATAGAACATATGTAGTCAGAGTTGGCTATAGTTGTCTGTCATGCCAAGTAGATAGAAGAATAGATCTTCTGCTCCTGGGGAGAAAGTCCAAGGCTTTCCATTCATCTAAAATGATAATGACTGTTCTGATGTGCCCTGAATGAGAAAACTAAAGCACTGAAACAAGGTTTGATTCAAAGAAAAGAAAAGCCCTTCTTCATATTGGAAGAAATGAGGGACAATTTGGGGGGAAAAATTGGTTTTTAGCTTATCACTTCATATGGAACATCCTTGAATGCAATTGTTTATTTTCATTGTTAGACATCTTAAATCTCTCTGGGAAAAAGGAGGTTCCAAATTTAACCAATAATAAATGTAGCTCTGTCTTTTCATGCCAATTGGTGTCACCTAATTGTAGTTTTTCAACAGAAAAGACCTTTTTTCGGATTGACTTCAGAAACATCTCTTTCTGTCACAGGGATCATATTCACGTCCCATGTGATACAGCAAAAAATGCCTGACTTACCATTTTAGAGGAACACATTCTGACGACTCATCTCTATCTCATCTCATTCCAGTTCTGGAAACTAGGCAGTCAGTTTTAGTCTTAGTTCACCAGCATGGTGACCATATAAAATTATCAAATAAGCATATCAATAAACAAAGAACAGATGCATTAAGGTTGACAGCCCTAATCTGTAATGAAGTTTTCCTTTATATCTTAATTGGGAGGTTTTCCTTTATACCATAACTTTCAAATAGGGCTGGCTTTGCAATGATACATGTAGTCCAGAAGAAACCTTTCCAGATCCATCTGGTCAGAAGTTTCTTTCTTTTTTTTTTTATTGCAAAAGTTTTACAATTACATTTTCACCCCTTTCCCCCCCCCTCAACCCACCCCAAACTTCCCAACCTCATCCTCCTTAACCCTCCCTAACCCTCCCCTCCCAATTGAGTATATTGTGTGGACTTCCACACAATATACTCAAATCAAGAAAAAAAACCCCTTTGTATAAAACTTGAACCCCTCCATCCCCCTTATAATTTTTCATCTTCATTACATTAAAATATTTCTATCTTAATATAACATTTTCAAATAAAAGCTATTTATTTATTTTATTTATTTATTTATTAAATTTCTATACCGCCCTACTCCTGAAGGACTCAGGGCGGTGAACAGCCAAGATAAAATACAGATAATACAAATATTTAAAAAAATCCCTTAAAATTATTAAATATTTCGGCCGAAACACAGATTAAAACACCCAATTTGTAAAATCACGAATTAAAAAATTTAAAAATTTAAAAGATGGGAGTTAGGCCAGGCCAGCTTGCTGAAATAGAAAAGTTTTGAGAGCATGGCGAAACGTGCGCAGGTCCGGGATCTTCCGTATCTCTGGGGGGAGCTTGTTCCAGATGGTAGGTGCCCCAACAGAGAAGGCTCTCCCCCTGGGGGCTGCCAGTCGACACTGTTTGGCCGACGGCACCCTGAGGAGCCCCTCTCTATGGGAGCGTACTGGTCGGTGAGAGGCTGTTGGTAGCAGAAGGCGGTCTCGTAAATACCCTGGTCCGATGCCATGGAGCACTCTAAAGGTGGTAACCA
Organism: Pituophis catenifer annectens; assembly: GCF_029215685.1. Lineage (NCBI taxonomy): Eukaryota > Metazoa > Chordata > Lepidosauria > Squamata > Colubridae > Pituophis > Pituophis catenifer. Next base: position 18,166,349 of record NW_027256882.1, read on the forward strand.
AAACCTTGAAGCGCACCCGGAAGACCACCGGGAGCCAGTGCAGCTCGTGCAGGAGGGGGGTCACATGGGAGTGCCACGTCGCTTCCATAACTACCCGCGTGGCCGCATTCTGGACCAGCTGGAGCCTCCGGGTGCTCCTCAAGGGGAGCCCCATGTAGAGAGCATTGCAGTAGTCCAAGCGGGAAGTAACGAGAGCATGAGTGACCGTATTTAACGAGTCCTGATCCAGAAAGGGACGCAACTGGCGAATCAGGCGGACCTGATAAAACGTCCCCCTGGCCACGGCCGTCATGTGCTCTTCTAAAGACAGCCGTGAGTCCAGGAGGACACCCAAGTTGTTAACCCTCTCCGTGAGTAGGGCCAGTGACTCGCCCCCAATAGTCAGTGATGGCACCAACTGACTATATCGGGATGTCGGAAACCACAGCCACTCGGTCTTGGATGGGTTGAGCCTGAGCCTGTTTCTCCCCATCCAGATCCGCACGGCCTCCAGGCACTGGGACATCACTTCAAGGGCATCATTGGGGTGGTCCGGGGTGGAGATGTACAGCTGAGTATCATCAGAGTACTGGTGGTACTTCACCCCGAAACCACGGATGATCTCACCCAGTGGCTTCACATAAATGTTGAACAGAAGGGGCGAGAGGACTGACCCTTGTGGCACCCCACATACAAGGGGCCTCGGGGTCGACCTCTGCCCCCCTGTCAACACAGACTGCGACCGGTCAGAGAGAAAGGAGGAGAACCACCGTAGGACGGTGCCCCCCACCCCTAACTCCTCTAGCTGGTGCAGCATGACACCATGGTCGATGGTATCAAAAGCCACTGAGAGGTCTAATAGGACCAGGACAGAGGAACAACCCCTGTCCCGAGCCCTCCAGAGATCATCAACCAACGCGACCAATGCCGTTTCCATGCTGTACCCAGGCCTGAAGCCCGACTGGAACGGATCCAGATACGACGATTCATCCAGGTACTGGGGGAGCTGTCGTGCTACCACACTCTCAACAACCTTCGCAACGAAGCGAAGGTTGGAGACTGGACGATAATTTGCCAACACTGCCGGGTCCAGGGAAGGTTTCTTGAGGAGAGGCCTCACTACCGCCTCTTTCAAGGCGGCAGGGAAGACACCCTCACTCAAGGAAGCATTTATAATCCCCTGGAACCAGCCTCGTGTAACCTCCCGAGAGGCCAGCACCAACCAGGAGGGACACGGGTCCGGTAAACATGTGGCTGCGCTCAGTCTGCCCAGTATCCTGTCCACGTCTTCGGGCGTCACAGAATCAAACTCTTCACAGATAATACTCACAAGACCTGCCTCTGTCCTCCCCGCTGAATCTACCCAGTCAGAGTCCAGATGTTCCCGAATCTGAGCGATTTTGTCATACAGATACTGTACAAAATCCTCGGCTCTACCCTCCAAGGGGTCCTCCCACGCTTCCTGGTGGAGCAGGGAGCAGGTCACCCTAAACAGGGCGGCCGGGCGATTATCTGATGACGCAATAAGAGTGGCAAAATAGTTATACTTCGCCACTTTTATCGCCACCAGGTAGGTCTTAATATGAGACCTTACCAGTGTTCGGTCAGATTCAGAATGGCTGGCCCTCCAACCACTCTCCAGGCGTCTTTTCCGGCGCTTCATCTCCCTCAGCTCCTCGGTGAACCAAGGAGCCAGGCGAGATCGACGCCGGGTCAGAGGCCGCAAAGGCACGACCCGATCCAAAGCTCCAGCAGCCGCCCTATCCCAGGCGGCCACCAGCTCCTCAGTCAAGCCGTGTGCCAAAGCCTCAGGAAATGGCCCAAGCTCCGTCTGGAACCTATCAGGATCCATCAGGCGCCTGGGGCGGTACCACCTCAATGGTTCCGCCTCCCTGCGGTGGGGTGCGGCGGTTCGAAGGTCAAAGCGAAGGAGGGAGTGATCTGACCATGACAAGGGCTCGATCACTATATCCCCTATCTCAAGATCACTCAACCACTGACCAGAGACAAAAACCAGGTCTAGCGTGTTTCCCCCCCGTGTGAGTAGGGCCATGAACTAACTGGGTCAGGTCCATAGCCGTCATGGAAGCCATGAACTCCCGAGCCACCTCAGACGCCTCACCGACGGATGGCAAGTTAAAATCCCCCATGACCATAAGCCTGGGGGTGTCAACCGCCACCGCGGCTATAATGTTGAGCAGCTCGGGCAGGGCTGCCGTCACGTGGCAGGGAGCCAGGTACGTAACCAGCACACCCATCTGCACCCCATGACCCCACTTCACAAGGAGGGACTCACAACCAGCCGTCTGAGGAACAGTGGCCTCCCTCGGACCAAGACCTTCTCTAATGAAAACCGCCACCCCCCCGCCCCTCCCCTGTGTCCTCGGCTGATGGAATGCGTGGAAACCGTGTGGGCACATCTCAACGAGGGGGACCCCCCTCCTGCCCAACCACGTCTCCGTAATACCCACCAGGTCCGCTCCCCCCTCCTGAACAAGAACACAAATGAGGGGGGCTTTATTTACCACGGACCGGGCGTTGCACAGCATCAGCCGAAGGCCCAGGGCCTGAGGGTCTGTGCAACCTGGGGAACGAGGGGAGCATTGGAGGCCGGAGCACGCCACCGCTTGGAGCCAGCGGGCGCGCGCTCCCACAACCTGATGTGGCCCCCTGCTCCCGCCATATCTGCCCCTCCCACCCACAGTACTGATGTAATGACCATCCATAACACAAGCTCTAACCCCCTCCTTGACCCCGGTTCCCGCATCTCTAGTGCTGTGCTCTTCAGCCGGCTCTGGCCTCCTCCCCAACAGGTTCTCCCCCAAACCCACCGAACCCACCCCCCTCCCAGAAACCTTTAAAACCTTATCTAAAAATTTCCCCAAAAAACCCCACAACCCCCTCCTCGCCGCATGCCACCTCTCGGGATTCCAAAATCCGTCATCAAGGTAGGCCCTCGATAGTGAGGAGGGCCAAACCTGCAAGAGGGGAGAGTCTCGCAGCGCAAGCAGGTCAGCAGCCGTAAACATCGCACAAAACAGAGATGGAGATTCAACTGGTCAGGGCTTCACCAGATCGTCCAATAATACTGGGTCAAAGTAGATCTTCTTATCAGGAGCTGGTTCACTGCTCTCTCACGACAGTGAAAGGGGCCAGTGACATCCCCCCATGTCTGGAGGATAATTATCCCAGTCACCCTCTCACAGTGACTGGGGCAGATGACACCGACAATAAAGTCACAATAGTCCATCCTTTCATCTGGCGGATGACAAACAGCCCCCTCAGCACCTGCACACCATTTTGCCCAGTTCTCCTCCAGTTTGGGGTCGCACAAGAAGCCAGCAATTTGTAAAGTTATTAAAGACAATGATGATAATCCCACAGGCACAAGTTCTTCCCTGGGGCGAAAGTAGGGATAGCAGACAAAAAAACCCAGTCCAAGTCCAAGGGTGGGTGGCCATCAAAGGCCAACACCCACACATACCTGGGGAAAGAAAAGGGGGGGAGGAGAAGCCACCCGAGGTGACTGATAGAGCCCTGGTCAGCCTCCCGCCTCTCCTGTCCCAAGACTCCCCAAATCCCCAGTCTCAGCTCTGATGACAAACAAACCCCGGATAACAGGGGTCAAGGCTCAAAAAGAGCAGATGGTAATCCTGAGGGCAAGGCAAGGCTGTCTGTATTCCCCCATCCCCTGCTGCAAGTTCTTTCCTCAGCCGGATGATCTGTGGCTGCCATTGCCTTCCGCCGCCGCCGCCGCCACCACAGCCGCGGCCGGCTCACAACCGGCACCCTGGGCTCCCCATGGCACCCCCAGGACCCCCGAAAAACGTCAGGAGAGCGTCCCAGAGATCCGTGAGGGGCGAGGGGATGAAGGCCACCTCCAAACCGCCGCCGCATAGCAACGCCGACCGCCGCCGAACGCTCCGGCTTCCATTCCTCCCGGCGCTGACAAGCCGGAAACAGCTGTTTTTAACAGGCTGCCGCCCCATCTCCCGCGGCGGCTTCAAACAGCGCGTCCCGCCCTGCCCTGATATTCCGGAGGGCGAAAAAGCCCTCAGCAGGCAGGGCGGGCATTCCCCTCATTGGGACTGGAGCCGGAGATAGTTAAAGCGGCTCCCGAAGACCCCTGACACCAGCGACCTCTCCATCTCCTCAGCGGAGCTCAGCCGACCGCCGCCATCCTGGAACACGCCGGAACAGGAAAACTTTGATACTTTGATACTTCCTAGTTTGATATTTGTTCTGAACATAATCTATCCACTTTTTCCATTCCCATTCATAAATCTCTTGTGAACAGTCTTTTAAATATGCTGAAATCTTCGCCATCTCTGCAAAACTGGCCATCTTCAAAATCCATTCTTCGATAGTGGGCAAAGCTTCATTCTTCCAGTATTTACCTATCAACAATCTCGCTGCTGTTATCATATACAATATCAATTTTGTTTCACCCAATGTAAAACCCTTAACTATACCCAATAAAAACAATTGTGGAGAAAATTGAATTTTTTTCTTCAAAACATTCTGCATGACCCACCAAATTTTGATCCAAAAAGCCTTAACTTTCCTACAAGTCCACCAAACATGATAATATGTAGCATCTAAACAATCACATCTCCAACATTTTGGCTGAACATTAGGGTATATACATGACAATTTTTGGGGGTCTAAATGCCATCTATAAAACATTTTATAGAAATTTTCCCTCAAATTCTGCGACTGCGTGAATTTAACATTCTGAACCCAAATTTTTTCCCATGTTTCCAACATCACTGGTTCCTCAAAATTTTGTGCCCACTTAATCATACAATCTTTAACCAATTCAGTTTCTGAATCCCTTTCTAACAAAACATTATAAAGCCTTTTAATATGCATTGGACCTTTCTCTTTTATGTGTCTAACCAATTCTTCCTCATGCAACATTATACCAGTTTTTTGGTCCTCTTTCCATCTCAATTGTAGTTGATTATATTGTAACCAAGTTAAGTTAATCCCTTCGTCTAACAGTGTCTGTAATGTCTTCAACTGCCATCTGGCCGCATCTGTAAAAAGAACCTCTTTGTATAACCCCCCCCCCCCGAGTGACATTATATTTGTATTCCACATAATATGACCAAGATCCAGCCATAGCGGTATTTTGTAATCCCATTTGAATCGGTGCTTCTTCCAAACTCTCATCAAAGAATCTCTAAGTATATGGCTTTTAAATACTTTATCCACTTTGTTGTCATAAAATAAGTAAGCATGCCATCCAAATTCAAGATCAAAACTTTCTATATTCAGTATTCCAGTCTTTTTCCTTCCAAACCAATCACTTGCTAGAGTCAAAGCTGCTGCTTCATAATATAACTGTAGGTTTGGAAGTTTAAGGCCTCCCCTTTCTGGAACATCTTGCATAATTTTAAATTTCACTCTCGTTTTTTTCTCGTTCCAGACAAACTTATTCACTCCAGTTTGCCACACTTTCAGTTGTTTATCACTTTTAAGCACCGGAATCATTTGAAACAGAAAAAGAAATCTTGGCAAAATGTTCATCTTAACTGCTGCTATTCTTCCAAGTAAAGACAGCTGCAGTTTTTTCCAAGTCTCCATATCTTTCTGCACCTCTCGCCACAACACCTCATAATTATTTTGAAACAGTTTCATATTTGATTCTGCAACCTGAACTCCTAGATATTTTACCTTTGGTACAATCTCAAAACCTGCCCTCCTTTCAAGCTCGTGTTTACGATCTTGTGTCATATTTTTAACTATCATCTTAGTTTTTTTCTGGTTCAGTCTAAAACCTGAAACTTTACCATAGTCTTGTATAATGTCCTTCATCTGGATTATTGATTCCATTGGCTGTGTTAGGGTAACAACCAGATCATCTGCAAATGCCTTTATTCTGTAATCCTCTTGCCTTATCATTATACCTTTCAAGATATTAGAATCCCGTATTGTATTTAACAAGACTTCTAGTGTTAGAATAAATAGCAGTGGGGATAACGGACATCCCTGTCTTGTTCCTTTTTCAATTTTAAACTCTGTTGTCAAACTTCCATTAATAATAATCTGTGCCTTTTGCTCTTGGTAAATTGCTGAAACCGCCTGTATAAATTGGTCCCCAAAGTCCATCTTTTTTAAAGTCTTTAATAGAAAATTCCAATCCACTCTATCAAAGGCCTTTTCCGCATCCAAAAAGACCAGCACTGCAGGTACCTGTTTATTCCTCTCAAGATATTCCAATAAGTCTATTACTTGCCTTACATTATCCTTCATATATCTACCCTCGATAAATCCCGCTTGATCATCATGAATCACCTTTTGGATTACTGGCATCAACCTGTTAACTAGTACTTTTGCATAAATTTTATAATCAGTATTCAGAAGAGATATTGGTCTATAATTCTCCGGTTTTTTAGGACCTGCTTGCTCTTTTGGTATCAAAGAAATATAAGCTGTTGTCCATGATGGGGGTATTTTACCCCCTTGTTGAATATTACAAAATAGATCTCTAAGTTGTTCCACCATTTCTGCTTGCAAAGTTTTATAATACACTGCAGTCAAACCATCCGTTCCGGGAGCTTTAGCTGTTTTAATTGTTTAATTGCTACTATTATCTCCTCCTCTGTTATAGGATAATTCATTCTTTCCTTTTGTTGGTCAGTAATTTTTGTAACTCTTTTATTATCTAAATATTTTTCTATAAGTCCATTCTGCACATCATCTTTAGCATATAATTTAGTATAATAGTCCACAAAAGCTTATTTAATTAATTTTTGTTGAAAGATTTCTTTCCCTCCAATATCAATACTATCAATAGTCCATGTACTCTGCTTTTTCCTTAATGTGTAGGCCAACCATCTGCCCGATTTATTGGCATTACAAAATGTATTATGCTTCGCATATTGTAAGTTTGTTGCAACTTGTTCCGCCATAAGCATTTGAAATTGGTCTTTCAAAAGTTTTATAACACCATGTATTCTTTCATCTGTTGGGTTTTTAATAAGTAGCTGTTCTTTGTTCTTTATTTCTATTTCCAATTCAGATCTTTTCTTTTGTCGAATCAATCTATGTTTAGAGTTCATATAAATGAGCACCCCTCTCATATAAGCTTTGCTCGCATCCCACACAATTTCAGTTGGGGTACCTTTATTCAAATTTATTTCAAAGAATTCTTTCAAGTGCTTTTTAAGTTCTATTATATTTTTTTCATATCTGAACAAGTTTTCATTTATTCTCCAAGAGGGTCGCTCAGTCTTACCCATCTCGATTTCTATCCATACTGGGCTATGGTCGGTCAGAGTTCTTGGGAAAATCTTTGTTCTTTTTGTCTTAACAAGTAAATCATCTGACAACAAAATAAAGTCAATTCTAGAGAAGGATCTATGTCTGTCGGAAAAAAAAGTATAGTCCAATTCTTTTGGATTATGTATTCTCCAAATATCTTTTAATTCCAAGTCTTCTTTCATATCAAAAAAAGTTTGTGGTAATCTGATCCTGGATTTCGCCAAACTCTTTTTATCTAGTTTAAAATCAATTACTCCATTCCAATCTCCCATAATTAAAATAGATCTATAGTCCCATTGCAGTATTTTAGTATGTAACATTTTATAGAAATGATCCTGTTGGTTGGGAGCATAAATTCCAATCAAAAGAATTTGGCCATTTACTGTAAGCAATTCAATTGCTATAAACCTACCATCTTCATCTGCTTCTATAATTTTAGCTGTTAGTCTTTTGTTTACATAAATAACCACACCATTCTTTTTTTGCAAAGTTGAAGATATAAAATGTGTTCCTAATTTAGAGTTTATCAAGTATTTTTGGTCTTGAGTTGTGATGTGAGTTTCTTGTAAACAAATTATATCATTATTAAATTGTCTCAAGTATGCAAATAACTTCTTCCTTTTCTGTACTGAGTTCAACCCATTCACATTCCAAGATAAACACTTAATTGTCATCTTTATCTTTCTGAAGCAGCGAGCAGAATAACCGAATATCTTCCGGAATCTTCGGTCTTGCTCCCCCCATGGCTTCAGTCTCTTGTGTAGTACTCTTAGCTCCCTTTTTATATTGTCTTTCCTGTTGTTGCTTTTCTTTAAGTTGCTTAGATTTTGCACGAGTTATACGTTGATCTTTAACTTCAACCATCCGAGCCGGGTCCAAGATTGGAGAAGATTCTAACAGAGGCTCCTCCAAGAGACCTCCTACAGCACCCTGCATTTCCTCTAACTCCACCTGCTTAGACTGTTCTTGCAATTCTTGCTGGAGTTGCTTCTTATCACTCCCTTAATCTCCAGCACTGTAGATGTACGTGGAGATGGTGTTCTTTCTTTGAAAATAGTAGTATAAAAATGCTCCGCCTTCTCCACAGTGTTCAAACGATGTCTTTCTCCCTTATACTTCAAAATTATGCCAGTTGGGGCATCCCACCGGAATGGTATCTCTTGTTTTTTCAGTTCGTTTCATTTTGTTTCAGTTCGTTTACTAGAAAGCCAAAATCTTTTCTGGCTTTCAGCATCTTAGGTGGTAGTTCTTTGTAAAAAGAGCCTTGATAGTACAGGGGTTTAGTGCACCCTGTTATTAACACAGCTGCCTGCAATTTCTGCTGGTTCGAATCTCTCCAAGGCTCAAGGTTGACTCAGCCTTCCATCCTTTCTAAGGTAGGTGAAATGAGGACCCAGTTTGTGGGGGCAATAAGCTGACTTTGTATAAAATATACAAAAGAATGAAGGCTATTGTTTAACGCATTGTAAGCCGCCCTGAGTCTCTGGAGAAGGGCGGCATATAAATCAAATTAAAAAAAAAACCAAAAAACTCCAATTTGTGCGCCCCCCACTTGCACAGAGGTGAGAAAAGATTTTTGCAGGATGTCATTTCTTATTGCTCTGTCTGTAAAATATATCACCACATCTCTAGGCAATTGTCTTTGTCTGGCCACCCAGGAATTCATTCTATAAATTTTATCTATTTTGTAAAAAACCACATCAGGATTAATTTTTAATATCACTGCCAAAGCCTCAGCACAAGTCTGTCTCAAATCCTGTCTGTCATCCTCTCTGATTCCTCGAAGCCTTATAGCAAATTCCATTGCCCTGAATTGCCCTGAATTGCATCATTACAATTTCGTTTTCAACTCTCTGCATTTTATCATCAACATCAGAAATTTTATAATCATTGTCTTTCATCTTAACATTGACTTCTGATTTAAATTCTTCCACTTTGGAGTCCACTTTAATGATAAATTCTGCAAGGCCAGATGCCACATCTGATATTTTTTTGGTCACCTTGCCATAATCCTGTTTCACCATATCTTTGATTTCATTAATTTCCTGCATAATTTCCTGTTGAGATTTTTGAAGTTTATCATCTATTTCCTGTTGAGATTTTTGAAATTTATCATCCAAAGCCTGAGATATAAATTCTTTTAAATTTTCAAAGTCAAAGTCAAAGTCTTTTTTCTGAGTTTGTTGGACAGAAGGAGGCTGTGATTCATGTTTGTGTGTGGGGGATCCCCCCCCCTGCTGCCTTTCCTTCCTGCTTCTTTGAAGCCATCCTGCCACGTAGGTTAGTTTTTCTGAAAAAGGAAATCCTTTTTCCTTTTCCACCTCCACAAAGGCTTCTAAAAAAGTCCCCCAGGTTTAATCAGATAAAAACTAAACTGAGCAAACTCAGATTTTAAAGAAAATTTTTTTCCTCTTCTCCTATTCCTCTGTATTACAGGCAGAGTAACTTTGTAACTGATCAAAGTAGCTTCACAGAATCACTTTCACTAGCTCGTTAGCTCAGCTGCTGGGCGCCATTTTTTTTCAAATCAATTTCACGCGATCGTACTTTCTCTTAATTTAAAAAGTCACCAAAGCATCAATACTTGCAGTTTTCAAGTTTGGGGGTTCAAGTTGATACTTCTGCTGATTATTAAGGCTGGTTTCATTCAGATAGAACATTTGCAGCAGCCAGCTTGTTCTGCGGAGAGCAGAGTCGTCCCAAGAAACCAAGTTTCTTTCTTCATCACACTTTTATTCTATTTTGATAAATTTAATAAAATAAAAATTTCATAAACTTTTCAAAATAAATTTCATTCTAAACGTTCATATGACTAAAGCATCTTAATTTAAATTCATGGGTACATGAAGAGAGGAGGAATGTATGCTAATATAACCATGTGGAGGAACCACTAGTTATTAATAGTTAAATCTTTCCTCCATTGCTTCTCTCCAGAATTTATTACTCAGAAATGCCCTTTCTTGCAATGTGATAGAACAAAAGCAAAAGGGAGGAACTAAATGAAGAATCTGCAATAGTTGTATCTCTTGCAACATTGGGAGCTAAAGATTTCTTATTTACCTAAGTGAAGTCCAGCAACTACTTGACTAATGATCATGTTTACCTCCATTTTTAATTGATGGTTAGTTCTAACATACTTCATTTGTCATTCCTTGTTTTTCTGCTTAGTCTCTGCCTCAGTCCAAATGTGTGGAAAATTGCCGGCCTGGATTTTTCAAGAGGGCTCGGAAAGGAGAGCCAGTTTGCTGCTATGACTGTGTTCCTTGTCCAGAAGGGACCATCTCCACTCAGGAAGGTGGGTGACACCACAAAAAAGGGTACTGGATTAAGCCAAAGCATTTTGATCAATGTGTGTGTGTGTGTGTGTGTGTGTAAATATATATAATAAAAGTGTAAACATAATTATAAATACATGAAAAGGATACGAATAAAAGAAAACATTAGGACAGCGAAGGTAGGCACGCTGGTGCGCTTATGCACGCCCCTTACAGACCTCTTAGGAATGGGGTGAGGCCTGCAGTAGATAGTCTAAGGTTAAAGTTTTGGGGATTTGGGAAAGAAATCACAGAGTCAGGTAGTGCATTCCAGGCGTTGACAACTCTGTTACTGAAGTTGTATTTTCTGCAGTCTAGTTTGGATCGAGTTTGAATCTATTGTGTGCTCTTGTATTGTTTTGGTTGAAGCTGAAGTATTCATTGGCTGGTAGGACATTGTAACAGATAATTTTATGTACTGTGCTTAGGTCAGACCGAAGATGGCAAAGTTCTAAGTGGTTCTTCATTTTCAAGGTGCCCAATTTCCTCCATAATAGGAGGAATAAAAAAAAGATCTGGAAGGATGAGGTAGGAAGAGATAGAAGGACATGGTGGATTATGCATGGTTACTTGTGCCAGAGGAAATCTCTCTTTTCTTGCCAGTTTGGAGCTGTCCTCCCATTTTTACCAAATTTATATTGCTGGCATCCCACACAAAGGGTCTCTGGGTGTCATCCAATTAAAACAACAATTAAACTGGATGACACATTAAATACCATGATTACAAGAGAGAAATGCATCAAGATTTTACACAGGACACAACCAGCACACAGGGCTCTGGTACCACACCATGCCCAGGCCTATTGAAAGAATACAATTGAAAGGAATTTGAGGAAGCCTCAAGGATAGTGGCAATCTGACCTTGGGTATAGTTAATGCTGTTTTTCCCAACGAATCGGTAGTCCCACCATTTGCTTTGAAGGATGTGATTATGCACCTCATTCTAAAGAGGCTCTCCACAACCATCCAACCATCTTAGACAAGTTTTGTCCTGCATACAATATTTGTTGAGAGTTTGTTGAGAGCATGATTGTCATTCAGGTACAGTGCTGGTGGCTGAGGTACAGTTCCAAGATGGCATTGGTTGCTTTCACAGATGACCTCTGATAGGAATCCTGCAAACATTCTGACCCTTCTGGATTTCTCAGTGGCTTTTGATAATATAAATCATTATATCCTTCTGAACAGGCTTCAGAGTTTGGGAGTGGAGGCGAGGTTTTCCAAAGGTTTTCCTTTATTCATGGTTGCTTTCAGTTGATGGGTTCTTAGGGAATAGAGGAGAAAACCTAGGCCCTGCAATGGGGCATCTCTCAGGACTCTCCTTTCTTCTTTATCTTTTACATGAAATTGCTAGGTGAGGTCATTTGCTGCCATGGGCTTGGTATCAAAGTACACCACCCATGGCTTGTTAGATGGTAGTATTGTGATGCTGAATATGACATCCATAGAAGATCTTCCTTGAAAGGTGAAAAGAGATATAAAAGAACTTTCTGTTTTCTCAGATACTGAAAAATGCACCAAGTGCCCAGATGATCAATATCCAACCGAGAGCAGAGTCCAATGTATCCCAAAAAGAATAACCTTCCTCTCCTATGAAGAACATCTGGGCATTATCCTGGTGTCCATTGCCCTACTCTTGTTCCTATCCACAGGATTCATTTTAATCATATTCATTAAATACCTTGAAACTCCCATTGTCAAAGCCAACAACCGGGACCTCTCTTACATCCTCCTGGTCTCCCTCTTGCTTTGCTTCTTGTCCTCCTTTTTCTTCATTGGACAACCAAGGAAAGCCACCTGCCTTCTCCGACAAACTGTGTTCAGTATTGTCTTCTCAATAGCTGTGTCATCTGTGTTGGCCAAAACTATCACAGTGGTGCTGGCATTCTTAGCCTCAAAACCAGGGAACAAAGTGAGAAGATGGTTGGGGAAGTGCTTGGCCAACTCTATCATCTTTTCTGGTTCTGCTGGACAAATTTTCATCTGTGCCTCATGGCTGGGAATTTCTCCCCCATTCCCTGACTCTGACTTCCACTCCCAGCCTGGAGAGATCATCCTTCAATGCAACGAAGGCTCTGTCACCATGTTTTATGTTGTCCTTGGCTATATGTGTTTCCTAGCTGCCATTTGCTTCACTGTAGCTTTCCTGGCCAGGAATCTGCCTGGGGCCTTCAATGAAGCCAAGCTGATCACCTTCAGCATGCTGGTCTTCTGTAGTGTTTGGATCTCCTTCTTGCCCACCTATCTGAGCACCAAAGGAAAGTCCATGGTGATTGTTCAGGTCTTCTCCATCTTGGCCTCCAGTGCTGGACTGCTGGGCTTCATCTTCTTCCCCAAATGCTACATTATAATCCTGAGGCCAGATCTAAACACTAAGGAACGTCTAATGATAAAAGTAGGGAAATGACTGTGATATTGTTTCTTAGGCATGTAACATTTAATTTTTTCATTGCAATTGTTGGGCTTTTGTATTCTTCCTTTGCATTAATGTGACAATTAAGGTTATTTAAAACTGAAGGAAATAAACATATAAAGACTGTAAGACTAATGAAATTAAATTCCAACATAATCATCAAACAATAAAATAAACAATTAATAATTAAAGTTGTCATGCAGCCAAAGATGAACAAGCTAAGAAATCATAGTTATATTAAGTAAAAACAGCTGAATAGAAGAGAGAAGTCTTCCCAAAGAGAGAGGGAAGGAGTCTTTTGCCTGAGGTGAATATGAAACTCTAAATCTGTGTGAACATGGACACTTTCTCTCTACTGTATGTGACTTTTTCTTGAAAGTAGATGTGAGCAGTGGAAACTGGGTATCAAGATCATGCAGATGACTCCTCATCCAACACTCTTGTTGCCTACATCAGTTATTTCTGGAGGTGTTAGGTGAATTACAGATCTTATGGGACCTCAGAATTCCATGACTCTCTGTGGAGTCACAATTATCCTAATGTTCTGTCCCCCGTCCTCACACAGACAAATGCAATATCAAACACACCTGCCAATAATTTATTGTATAAACAGACCAGAATTCCTGGCAGATGAGGGTTCTGGCAGCTAACTGTAAAATGCCTGCCCAGTCCAATTAGTACTCCCAAAAAGCAGGAGAGGCCTTATCTGCAGTCCATTTCCAGAGCGACAAATTATCCACAAGAATTTAGTCCAAAATATATCTGAGCCGAAGTGTAGGATTCACGATGTGACTGTGTAGAATTTAAACTTTTGTCTGTCACAAAGCCTGCCGAGCAATCATGCCCCCTTTTATCCCTTGTGGGGTGTGGCTCAGTGACTCAGCTCAATCCCTGGCCCTCCCACGCCTCTTCCTTTGCTGTGCACGCTTCTCTCTCTGACGCTGCCTGGGATCAAGCCAGGATTCATCATTATCACTCTCTATCAATGGGTGCTCCAAAATGCCTTCCTCCTGGCCCATCCCAAACTGTTCCTCCTGGCGTTCGGATGGAACCTGAGGCATTGCCAGAAAGGAGGGTCCTGGAGAGGGAGGCCTTGTCAGTTCCTCCCCCTCACCTTCTGAGTCCTCTTCCTCAATGAGGACAGGCTCGGGAGTCGGAGTCACAACACCTAACATCCTTTCTGGACATGTCCAAAAAGCAGTGCCCCTGCTTCAAAACAGCACCTGGAAAGACCCAGAGAAGGAAATGGAAAACAGCTATGAATCCAACTGGTCTATTATCCAAATAAGGCATAGAATCCTCTTGTCCTCAAATCAGAAGCTTTCAGCATTCTGCTATGTGAATGGGAAAATAATCCCATTTTCAATAGATAAAAAATGGCAGGAGGGCATTTTCCCTGAGACTTCAATGTCTAGACTTAACTAGGGAGCTTCAGGAAGAGTCCACCTTCTCTGGAAGCTACCCAGAGACCAACTGTGTTTACCACACCCAATTCCAGGAAATTTTTAGAAATGCAGATTTCAGGCATATGGGAGGCTATTTGCGATAGATGATAGATAGATAAGTTGATAGACAGACAGACAGACAGACAGATGATAGATAGATAGATAGATAGATAGATAGATAGATAGATAGATAGATAGATAGATAGATAGAGTGGTGAAATCCTCCCGGTTCTATCCGGCTCACCGAACTGGTAGTGCAGGCAGCGGGAAGGTTCTGTGCATGCACAGAAGAGGGGCGCATATGTGTAGCGCATGTGCACTCCCACATGCTCCCATTCCTGAACTGGTAGCGAAGATAAGTGGATTTCATCGCTGGATAGATAGGTAGGTAGGTAGGTAGGTAGATAGATAAATAGATAGATAGATAGATATTCTTTTTTTTTTTTTTGAACCACTGATAAGTAGATGTTACAGACTCAATACTTCAAAAGGATTGGAAACTTGAACAGGTTTTCTTTCTACAGTGGTTGAAGAGAGATTTTCATTTCACAAAAGGAAAGCTTACACATTTTTTCAAAAAAGGAATTATAAATTATAAATGCTTTCAACTAATACCAAAATTAATCTTAATACTAAAACTGTTTTCTATTCCAGCTCCCTATTTTCTATAAGCTCTTCATCCAGACTACAGTCCTGTGATAAAGAAAGTACACCGTCTTTTGAGTTCTCTTCACACCTGGCTTCTCCATGTTGGCTTTCTTTTTGTAAAATGAATGATGGCATGGTGTAATACGTCATGTATATGCCTTGAAAGAGGTGGTGGTGAGGCCCCTCCTCAAGAAGCCTTTCCTGGACCGGCTGAATTAGCTAACTACCGTCCGGTCTCCAACCTTCGTTTTGTGGTGAAGGTTGTTGAGAGTCTGGTGGCACGACAGCTTCCCCAGCACCTGGATGAAGCTATCTATCTGGACCTGTACCAGTCGGGCTTCAGGCAGGGGTACTGCACAGAAACGGCATTGGTCGCATTGGCGGATGATCTCTGGAGTGCTTGGGACAGGGGTTGCTCCTCTGTCCTGGTCCTATTAGATCTCTCAGCGGCTTTTGATACCATCGACCATGGTATCATGTTGCAGCGGTTGAGGGGGTTAGGAATAGGGGGCACCGTATTACGGTGATTCTCCTCCTTCCTCTCCAACCGCTCACAGTTTGTGTTGGCAGGGGGGCAGAGGTCGACCTCGAGGCACTTCACCTGGGGGCCTCTCTTACCATTTTCATGCAGCTTCCCCATTTCAGCATTAAGCCATGGCACATGGGTTTATCCTAATTGAAATAGGTTGGAACCAGTGGTGAAATCCATTTTTTTTACTACCGGTTCTGTGGGCGTGGCTTGGTGGGCATGGCAGGGGAAGGATACTGCAAAATCTCCATTCCCACCCCACTCCTGGGGGAAGGATACTGCAAAATCTCCATTCCCAGCCCACTCTGGAGCAAGCCAAAGATTGTATTTGCTGGTTCTCCAAAATAGTCAAAAATTCCGCTACTGGTTCTCCAGAACCTGTCAGAGCTTGCTGAATAGCACCCCTGCTTTTACTTACTTAATACTTCTTCTTTCTCCTATTTTCCCTAAAACAACAATTCTGTGAGGTGGATTGGGCTGAGAGAGTGTGACTGGCTCAGCTGGTTTTTCATGCCTAAGGCAGGACTAGAACTCACAGACTCCTGGTTCCTAGGCCAGCGCCTCCAGCACTAGCCTAAACTAGCTCTCTGTGAGATTTTAACCTCCAATTAATTATTTGAAGTGCTTATGACAACCAAAAGATGTACCTATTTCTAAATGGAAAATGGTTGAATGAATTGAATTCTTATACCTCCTTTCCATTTCATCTAATAATAATAAAAAAAATTGTTAAAGAGTATTCCATCAAAATAATTCAATCCAAGAGGCACTGCATGCCTGCAGGGAGATGTGATTCCACTGAACTGAAAGGAGCCCCAAAACAATCTGTCCATTGCAACAAACTGATATTCATATCCTGCCATACCTTATCACATTTCAACCACCCTGAAACAAAAAAGAGATCTGAGGGCAACCTCCTAAGTGCATGTAACAGTCAGTCCTCCTGTTTCCCCCCAGAATACAGATACAGATTAAAAGTGTTGGGAGAGACCTTATAGGTCAGTGATGGCTAACCTTTTTGCCACTGCATGCCAAAAGTGGGGGGAGGGTGTCACTCATGCGCATGCCCACACCCATAATTCTATGAGCCCCGCCCCCCGTGCATGTGTGTGCAACCATCACCCCTGCGCTCCCCCCACTTGTGGCATGCAATGGTAAGGTAGGCCTGTTTTTCGCTCTCCCCCAGGCTCCAGAGCCTTTCTAGGAGGCTAGGGAGGGCAAAAATGGCCTTCCCTACTCCCCCAGAGGACCTCCGGAGGCTGGAAACATCCTTTTTCCTGATTTCCATTGGGCCCAAAAGGCCCGAAAATCAGTTGGATGGCGCACATATGCATGCCGGAGCTGAGCTCACGTGCCCACTGATATGGCTCTGCATGCCACCTGTGGCACACGTGCCATAGGTTCGGCATCATGTTTATAGGTCATCTAGTCCAACCCCCTGCTCAAGCAGGAAATCCTGCACCATTTCTGACAAATGGCATTCTGGTTTTTTTTTTTTTTTCAATGTCTCAAGTGATGAAGCTCCCATAACCTCCAAAGGCAACTTCTGTTACATTGGTTGATTGTTCTCACTGTCAGAAAGTTCATCCTCATTTCCAGGTTGAATCTCTCCTTGGTCAGTTTCCATCCATTATTCCTTGTCTGGCCTTCAGGTGGTTTGGAAAACAGCTTGACCCCCTCCTCTCTGTGGTAGCCCCTCAAATATTGGAACACTGCTATCATGTCTCCCCTGGTCCTTTTCTTCACTAGACTAGCCGTGCCCAGTTCCTGTAACCGTTCTTCATCTGTTTTAGTCTCCAGTCCCCTAATCATCCTGGTTGCTCTTCTCGGCACTTTTTCTAGAATCTCAACATCTTTTTTATAGTGTGGTGACCAAAACTGGATGCAGTATTCTAGGTGTGGTCTTACTAGGGCTTTATAGAGTGGTATTAGTACCTCCCTTGATCTTGATTGCATCCCTCTGTTAATGCAATTTAGGATTGCATTGACTTTTTTATCTGCCACTGCACACTGCTGGCTCATAATTAGCTGGTTATCCACTAAGACTCCAAAATCTCTCTCACAGTCACAGCTATTAAGGGAACTCTTATGGGGCAAAACCACAAGCCAGGTTGCCATATTTTCAATCAAGAAGAGGTTTGCTCTTCTCTGGGCACAAGCCAGCTTCCCTGAGACATGGCAGGAAATATCATGGATGAGCTTGGCCTTGTTATGCATCATCCTGGCATTCAAAAGCAACAGCCAGAATTCAGAGCCACAAAAGATCTTGCAGTCAGGTACTGAGAGTAGAAACTGAGCTCCATAAAATAGGAATAGATTCAAAAGCTTCCCTCATCATCGGGGTGATCCTGCTATCCCCTGTAACTCAACCCCCCAGTTCTCCCTTTCATGCTAAGGTATAGCATAGCAGTGTTCCAATATTCGAGGGGTGCCACAAAGAAAAGGGGGTTAACCTATTTTCCAAAGCACCAGAAGGCAAGATGAGAAGCAATGGATGGAAAGTAATCAAGGAGAGAAGCAACCTAGAAATAAGGAGAAATTTCCTGACGGTGAGAACAATTAATTGGTGGAACAACTTGCTTTCATAAGCTGTAGGTGCTCCATCACCTGATTGGACAGCCCTTTGTCCAGAATGATATGGGGTCTCCTGCTTGAGCAGAGGTTGAACTAAAAGACCTACAAGGTCTCTTTGAACTTTGTTATACTTTTATTCCTTTATTCTGTATGCATTATTAATGTACCAAATTCCATAACTCTGGTTGAACTTACTCAGCAGTGTCTGGAGAAAATATACCATGTTGAAGGACAGCAGGAATCAACAACAGTGCCAGCACTCTTTTATGTGGGATGAAAAATACAAAACACATTCATATTTTAAAAGACACACAATAAGAAACTCATTACTACAAATCTGGCTTAAAATTAAAAAAACAGCATTATATGAAGATACCAAATTGGTTATTGCCGGTAGAATCAATTAGACACCCAAATCTAACAGATAAGACAAAAATAATTAGATATAAAGATATAATTTATAAATTTTAAGGGGTGGGAGGGTTGTATGGGTTTGGGGGTTAAGCCACGGGGGGAGGGGTCCGGCCCAGCTGTTAGTGGGGCCACGGAGGGTGCGGATTCCGGGGATAAGGGGGACATTAGAGTCCATTCTGTCGAGGGCTTTTCTATCAATGTGTTGAGTGGGAGGGGCAGATATGGCGGGAGCACGGGGCCGCATCATGTGGTGGGGGCGCGCACTCGCTATCTTCGAGCGGTGGCACGCCCCGGTCCCCATAGCCCTTCTCGTATCCCAGGCTGTTCAGACTCTCAGGGCCCGAGCCTTCGGCTGCTGTCGTGCAATGCCAGGTCCGTGGTAAATAAAGCCCCCCTCATTTGCGATCTTATTCAGGAGGGGGGAGCGGACCTGGCAGGTATTACGGAGACTTGGTTGGGCCATGAGGGGGGGGGTTCCCCTCGTGGATATGTGCCCACCAGGTTTTCGAGCATTCCATCAGCCGAGAGCTCAGGGCAGGGGTGGGGGGGGTGGCGGTTATTATAAAGGAAAGTCTTGATCTGAGGGAGACCACTGTTCCACAGATAGCCGGATGTGAGTCCCTTTTTGTGAGATGGGGTCGTGGAGTACAGATGGGCTTGTTGATCACGTACCTGGCTCCCTGCCGCGTGGCAACGGCCCTGCTCGAGCTGCTCAACGTCATAGCTGAGGTGGCGGTTGGTACCCCCAGACTTCTAGTCATGGGGGATTTCAATCTGCCATCTGTCGGCGAAACGTCTGAGGTGGCTCGGGAGTTCATGGCTTCCATGACGGCCATGGACCTTACTCAGTTAATTCATGACCCCACTCACACGGGTGGACACACTCTGGACTTAGTTTTTGTCTCTGGTCAGTGGTCGAGTGGCCTTGATACAGGGGATATAGTCATCGAACCCTTGTCATGGTCTGACCACTCGCTCCTTCGACTGGACTTTCTAACTGCTGCACCCCGCCGCAGGGAGGCGGGACCGACCAGGTGGTTCCGCCCCAGGCGCCTGATGGACCCTGATAGGTTCCAGATGGAGCTTGGGCCATTTCCTGAGACTCTGGCTCATGACTCGGCTGAGGACCTGGTGGCCGCCTGGGATAGTGCGGCTGCCGGGGCCTTGGACCGTGTCGTGCCTTTGCGGCCTCTGACCCGGCACCGAACTCACCTAGCTCCTTGGTTCTCCAAGGAGCTTATGGAGATGAAGCGCCGGAAAAGACACCTGGAGAGTAGTTGGAGGACCAGCCGCTCCGAATCCGACCGAACACTGGTGAGGTCTCATATTAAGACCTACCTAGTGGCAATAAAAGCGGCAAAATCTAGCTATTTTGCCGCTCTTATCGTGTCATCAGATAATCGCCCGGCCGCCCTGTTTAGGGTGACCCGCTCCCTCCTCCATCTGGAAGCGCGGGATGACCCCTTGCAGGGCCGAGCTGAGGACTTTGTGCAATATCTGTATGACAAAATCGCTCAGATTCGGGAAGGGCTGGCCTCTGAGTGGGTATGTCCGGACGGGATGACTGAGGCAGGTCTTGAGAGTGTTATCTGGGGGGAGTTCGATCCTGTGGCTCCCGAGGACATGGACAGGGTCCTGGGATGGCTGAACGCGACCACATGTTTATTGGACCCGTGTCCCTCCTGGTTGGTACTGGCTTCCCAGGAGGTGACACGAGGCTGGCTCCAGAAGATTGTTAACGCTTCTTTGAGTGAGGGGGTCCTGCCGGCCGCTTTGAAAGAAGCGGTTGTGAGGCCCCTCCTCAAGAAGCCCTCTCTGGATCCGGCTGTTTTGGCTAACTATCATCCAGTCTCCAACCTTCGCTTCGTTGCGAAGGTTGTTGAGAGTGTGGTGGCGCAACAGCTTCCCCGGTACCTGGATGAAACTGTCTATCTAGACCCGCTCCAGTCCAGCTTCCGGCCTGGGCACAGCACGGAAACGGCATTGGTCGCGTTGGTGGATGATCTCTGGAGGGCTCAGGATAGGGGTTGCTCCTCTATCCTGGTCCTGTTAGACCTCTCAGCAGCTTTTGAAACCATCGACCATGGTATCATGTTGCAGCGGTTGGCGGGGTTGGGGTGGGGGGCACCGTTCTGCGGTGGTTCTCCTCCTACCTCTCTGACCAGTCGCAATCTGTGTTGATGGGGGGGCAGCGGTCGACCCCGAGGCACCTTGCTTGTGGGGTGCCACAAGGGTCGGTCCTCTCGCCCCTTCTGTTCAACATTTATGTAAAGCCGCTGGGTGAGATCATCCGTGGCTTTGGGGTGGAGTTCCATCAGTACGCTGATGACACCCAGCTGTACATCTCCACCCCAGGCCACCCCAACGATGCCCTTGAAGTGATGTCCCAGTGCCTGGAGGCCGTGCGGGCCTGGATGGGGAGAAACAGGCTCCGACTCAACCCCTCCAAGACCGAGTGGCTGTGGCTTCCAGCGTCCCGATATAGCCAGCTGACGCCATTGCTGGCTATTGGGGGCGAATCACTCGCCCCCATGGAGAGGGCTCGCAACTTGGGCGTCCTCCTGGACGCACGGCTGTCTCTAGAAGATCATTTGATGGCTGTGGCCAGGGGGGCTTTTTATCAGGTTCGCCTGATACGCCAGTTGCGCCCCTTTCTAGATCGGGACTCTCTATGCACAGTCACTCAGGCACTAGTCACTTCCCGCCTGGACTACTGCAACGCTCTCTACATGGGGCTCCCCCTGGGGTGCACCCGGAGGCTCCAGCTGGTCCAGAACGCGGCCGCGTGGGGGATTTTGGGGGCGACGAGGCGCTCCCATGTGACACCTCTCCTGCGCAAGCTGCACTGGCTCCCGGTGGTCTTCTGGGCGTGCTTCAAGGTGTTGGTGACCACCTTTAAAGCGCTCCATGGCTTAGGGCCGGGGTACTTACGAGACCGCCTACTGCCACCAATAGCCTCCCACCGGCCAGTACGCTCGCACAGAGTGGGCCTCCTCAGGGTGCCGTCCGCCAGACAATGTCGGCTGGCGACCCCCAGGGGGAGAGCCTTCTCTGTGACAGCGCCCACCCTCTGGAATAACCTTCCCCCAGAGTTACGTATAATAACAGACCTCTGGATTTTTCACCAGGCCCTGAAAACCTATTTATTTCAACTAGCTGGGCTGGCTTGAGCTAAATTTTAAATTGATTTTAAATTGGGTTGTTTTAATTTACGGCCAGAATATTTAATTATTTTAATACTGTTTTTTAAATTTTGTATGCTTTGTTTTTACTTAGGCTGTGCACCGCCCTGAGTCCTAATTGGAGAAGGGCGGTATAGAAATTTAAACAAATAAAATAATAAATAAATAATTGACTATCAAGGCAAATTAAAGACAAAACAACAATTGGAGACAGACTTACATTGAGAAATAGACTGGTGGACTTACACTCAAATACAATCTAAATACAGAGAACCTATAAAAACATATGAAATTCATAACCAAAAACAAGAAATCGATAAAATTATATTAGACTCAGAAAACAAATTAATTAGTAGAATCTATAAATTTCTTCTACGCTATAAAATGGAAGAAGAGACAGTCAAAGAAACAATGATTAAATGGGCTCAAAACATCAAGCATACAATACCTTTGGGAAAATGGGAAAAGCTCTGGCAGGTAAACATAAAATTAACAAAAGCAGCGGCATACAAGGAAAACCAACTGAAAATGTTTTATAAGTGGCACATGTCTCCAACCAGACTGGCAAAAATACAGCCTAAAAATAGCCCGATTTGCTGGAAGTGTAAAAAGACACAAGGAACCTTCTATCATTTATGGTGGACATGCCCGGCAGCAAAGAAATTTTGGTCTAACATTAAAAAATGGTTGGAACAAATAACAGAAACACAGATAGAAAAAGAACTAGAAACATTTTTATTAGGAATTTTTTAATAAATCATATCCTAAAGATATCAAATATCTCACAATTCATATCCTAACAGCTGCAAGAATAATTTACACAAAAAATTGGAAGCAAGAAAGAACACCAAATGAAACAGAATTAATAGAAAATTTTTTAGATGTGGTGAAATGGATAGGTTAACCAAAGAAATACAAGAAAGAGAAGAATCAGATTACTGCAAAATATGGAATAATTGGTATAATTGGTTAAAAATGAGAAATAAACAAAAAAATATAGGGGGAAATATTACCGATTTAAAAAAAAAATGTTATTAGATTAAGGAGAGGTGAAGAAATATATTATAAGTAGAATGTCACTTTGAAAAAATGCTTAAGAAGGAAACATAATCTTTTTCTTTATATGTTGTATAAATGTTTGTTGTGTATATGTTATGTTATGTTTTTTTTTAATATTTATACTCAAATAAAAATTTAATTTAAATAAGAAGTCAACAACAATACTGTGTCTTCCTCCAGCATCATTTTCTGGACATGTCCTGACAGGACAGATCATAATCACTGCAAAACACTGTCGTCGAGGGTGTATCTGTAAAGTTTCACTAACATGCTGTACTCCAGCTTCCTTTCTGTAAATGGAGCCAAGGAAGAAGTTCAGGATCCCCAGAGGAAAAACTGTTTCTCACTGTAATTATCACCATCTGCTCTTTGACATGTCTCCATCTATTTATCCTGCCTTTGCTATAAAAAAACAGACTGAAGCATCAGAAAAGGATAAATGTTTCAGGTCACTCTCTGGTATGTATGAATTTTAGGACAGGCAGGGGCTGTGCTGTTAAATGTACCCTTCTTTCCTTCCCAGGTGAAGTTTGGTTGGTCTCTGTTTCAACCAGGAAAAGCACTGGCTCTTGTGAGAAGGCTTTTGATTCTTCAACTCTTGTTTTGAAGCAGCAAGGGAATTGATTCAGTCCTATGAATTATGAACTTCCTGCTTCTGTTTCTGATGCTACTGTTTTTCCAGCCAACCTCTGGGAAGCTTAGAGTGAAATGTCCACTGACTCTGGAACACCAGGATGGAAAAAGACCATGGAGCTATTACAGACCAGGAGACCATCTCATTAGTATAGTCATCACTGCAACAAAAATATCTCCTATAATGTTCCCTTTCAATGCAGCTCCTTCCAGTCAGTCTCACTCGTAAGTCATTCAGGATAATGGAGTTGCATTCCCTCCATTTATAATTCCTTCGTTTTGTTCTCCTTATTAAACTTGCTCTTTATACTGCAACACATGTCCTGTCTAATTTCTTGATTCATTTTTGATTTCCATGCTTTGTCTTATTTAGGGGAAGAGATTCAAATCCAAAGATGGTACAGAAAAAAAATTCTGAAACAAGTCCACATTATTTTCCTTTCTCCATTCAATTTTGAATTCATGACTTGAATACTGACTTTTGTTTAAATTAGTGATTATTATCGTTTTCCTCTGACCAGTTCATTTCAAATGTCACTATTCTTTGATATTTACTTCCTGGTCCTTATAGAAATACAGGATGACTTATTTTTAGAATTGGCTTCTGAGTCACTTTTGAAACATCCTTTCCCTTTTATGGTGGTTCTACTGCAATTATTCAATTATTTTGA
Organism: Pituophis catenifer annectens; assembly: GCF_029215685.1. Lineage (NCBI taxonomy): Eukaryota > Metazoa > Chordata > Lepidosauria > Squamata > Colubridae > Pituophis > Pituophis catenifer. The sequence goes on from NW_027256882.1 coordinate 18,190,479, forward strand.
ACCCTGATTACTGGGCAAATGAAAATTAGTACTGCCCCAAAGAATTGTGTATTTGCGATTCTTAATCCAGGTGGGGGACTGTATCAACTCTCATTAAAATTAAATGGAAATGGGTGAGTATTATTTGTCTCTGGGCTTGGAGTCAGTATTGGCTGAAGACTTTGAAGACTTCAAGAGACAAAGTATGTTGCTGGTTCTGTTGATGATAATAATGACAACATCATTTTTACAGGAGTTTATCTATTGTACATTCAAAAGTCCTGTGCTTTATTTCCATTAGTCAGAAAAAATGATTTAAAAAATATAAAATATATTTTGCTATTGATGAGGATGGTGATGATAAAATGAGCTTTTTTTTTACAGTAAAGTATCTTCTGATCAGTCTAAACTCCTACGCTTGATTTTCGCTATTCAAGTGGTCAATAAGAATTCCCAGCTCCTGCACAATCTCACGCTTGGCTACAATGTCCATGACAACTATTTGAACTCCATTGGCACTTCAGATGCCTTGCTGGACATGCTCTCTACTGGAGAAGCCAATGTTCCCAACTACAGCTGTGGAAGGAAGGACAACCCTTTGGCTTTTATTGATGGAGCTGACAGGGACATCTCCATCCAGATGTCAAGATTAGCAGGCCCCTACAAAGTCCCACAGGTCGGTATGTGCGCCTCTCTATCTAGGGAAGTGAGTGGATTGGTAGGACATATAAGAGATAAATCCAACCATATCTATTCTATGGAGTTCAAGAGGTGCTTTTCTCCATGATCACTCTAGTTATGTTGTCTATTAATGGGGTTGACATTGGGGAAGGGGAACACATAAAAGCAGTCACATCATCTCATGACACCATCCCCATTGCTTTGGGGGCTTCTGCTGCACACTTGTGAAGGTAAGGAGAGGCTCTGTGTCCAATCAAAGCGTCTTCTGTACAAAAGAATCACTGATGGAAAGCTCTTGTTTTGTACATCATTTTAGCCAAACTAATGTTATCTTCAATGATATACAAATACCAGATTCATGAAAAGAATCCCAATGCCTTATCTTAGTTTGTGAGACATATAATACATATAAGACAAACTCTTCCCACAATCTGGAGTTTGATCCTGACAGAACTCAAGGTTGGAGAAATGAGGGCACAGATTTTGGGGGGCAATAGGTTGACTGTGTAAACCATCCAGAGAGTGCTGTAAAACATGATGAGGCTGTATATATTCTGTGGTGCAGGTAGAACAATCTGGAGCTGAACACACTTAAAACTGTAGAGATGAAAGTGTATTTTAGGAGGATCCCTCCTATTCTCCACCTCTTACAATATTAGCCAACACAGTATCAACATTGGTATCTTCTAGTTTCCGGGTTCTATAATCTTCATCAACTCAGAAAGTTCAGACTGTTTTTTTTAAGAGTTTTTTATTTTTTAAACAAACAAACATTTAATACATAAGTCATTCCTTCCATGTGACATCTCGGTGTTATCTCCAAATTTTATTTTATTTTTTTTGTTATTTCTTCTGTCTTCGTTCTCATCAAATCAATTACAACAATTCATCACTAACAAAATATTCTGATTATGGCATTTTTATGCATAACTATTAATTTACTTATTTTTGTCTCTTTTCTAACCAATAATAGAATTGATTCCATATCTTAAAGTATTCTGAATTTTCTCTTTCTTTAATCATCAAAGTCAATCTATTCATTTCTGCACAATCTAATTTTTTTTTTAATTACTTATCCTTCCAAAGGTATTTTCTCTGCTTTCCAGTGTTGTGCATAAACAATCCTTGTAGCTGTTATTACATGTATAATCAAATAAATATTTTCTTTGCTAATTATTTCTGGAAGGATACCCAATAGGAACAATTCTGGTTTTAAATCGATATGTTGTTGTATCATTTCTTCCAGCCATATCTTAATTGTATTCCAATAATTTTTTGCTTCTGGACATGTCCACCACATATGGTAATAAGAACCTAGTAACTGGTGACATTTCCAACATTTAGCTGATTTATCTTTAAACATTTCTGCCATCTATAAAACATTTTATATTGATGTTCCTTATATGCAGTGGACATTGTTAATTTATAATTCGTTTCCCATAACTGTTGCCATTTATCTAGGTCTATTGAATATCCAAAATTCTTTGCCCAGGCTATCATTGTTTCCTTTACTTCCTCCTCCAGTTCAATGCCATGTAAAAAATTATAGATTTTTTTTTATTAATTTATCCACTGTTCCTGTGAATATCCCATCCAGCTCTGTTTTTTCTAAGTGAAAACCATATAATTTAGCATCTTTTTCATATCTTGTTTGTATCTACATGTACGTATACCAATCCATCTCAATCCCCTGTTCTTCCAACTCTCATTTCCCTTTCAAATCCCCCTTATCTGTTAGAAAGTCCTTATATCTAACAATATTTCCAACTTTAAAAACATTTGGGTGTATCAAAGTTTCCATTGTTGATAACCATATTGGTATTTTCAGATAATATTTATCTCTGACCTTCTCCCATACCAATAATAATGCATTCCTTATATAATGTCTATGAAAGTGCGTTTGTATCTTATTTCTACCATACGATAAGAATGCATGCCATCCCAATTGTAAATCATGACCTTCCAGTGTTTATAGTCTTGTATTTCTTAATTCAACCCATTCCTTCATTCAAGTCAATGCTGCTGCCTGGTAATACAATTCCCAATTCGGTAACCCAAATCCTCCACGTAATCTCATGTCCTGAAGCATTTTTATGGTTATTCTTGCTTTTTTCCTTTGCCATATAAATTTCCTTATTATCTTATTAAGCTGTTGAAAATAAGTCTTTTCAATTTTTATCGGTATTGTCTGAAATATGAATAATAATCTTGGTAATATGTTCATCTTTATTATTGCAATCCTTCCCATTAGTGACAATTGAAGGTTCTTCCACTTCTCCAAGACTTTCTCAATTTGTTGTTTTAATCTATGACAATTATCCTCTTTTATCGTTACACATCTTGAAGTTAGATAGACTCCTAAGTATTTAACTTTTTTCACCACTTGTATATCTAAATTTTCTTCTATCTCTCTTTTGTGTTTTTCTGTAATATTTTTCACCAGAATTTTTGTTTTCTCTTTATTTATTTTTAGACTAGACACCTTTACATAATTCTTTATTTGTTCTAGTAATTTGGGACCTGTTGTTTGGGGTTCCTCTAAGATGAATACTAAGTCATTCACAAAAGCTTGCAGTTTATACTCTTCTTTTTTTGATTTTCATCCCTTTTATCTCTTCATTTCGCCTAATATTTCTATTTAAAATTTCTAAGGTCAAAATAAACAGCAATGGTGATAAAGGCCAACCTTGTCTAGTGCCCTTCATAATATTCATATTTTCTGTCATTTCTCCATTCATCATTATCTTAGCAGATTGTCTGTCATAAATCGTTTTTATAGTGTTTATAAATCTATCTCCAAAGTCCATTCTCTGTAGTTGTTCTATCATAAATTGCCAGTTCACATTGTCAAAAGCTTTTTGGGCATCTAGAAACATCATCACCTTTTTTTTTGTTGAATGTGTCTCATAATATTCCAAAGTATTCAAAATTATCCTCATATTGTCTCTGATTTGTCTTTTAGGTAAAAATCCATTTTGGTCCATGAATAAATGAATAAATTCATTTAACAATTTTTTAAAAAAACCTATTTGCCATTATTGAGGCAAAAATCTTGTAATCCACATTTAGCAATGAAATCGGTCTATAGTTTTTTTATCAATTGTAGGTCTGTATCCTCTTTAGGTATAAGTGTTACATAAGCCTCCCTCCATGAGTCTGGCATTCTTGCCTTCATTACTAATTCATTAAATAGTTCCAACATTACATTACTCATCCCTTCTTGTAGTATTTTACATAGTTCCGCTGGTAACCCATCCGGTCCTGGTGCTTTCCCATTTTTTCCTCCTTTTATCACTTCTGTTAATTCCATCATTGTTATTCTGTCTTCTAACATTCCCTTATATTGTTCTGGCATTTTAGGTAAATCTGATTTTTCCAAATATTTTATTATCTCTTCCTCTGAGATCTTTTGTTGGGAATAGAGCTTTCCATAATATTTTTGAATTACTATCCTCTTTTCTTCATTTCTTCATCTTGTAAGTATTTTATTATTTTCTTCTCCTCTTTTTTTAATTTATATACGCTAACCACCTTCCTGGTTTGTTTGCATTTTCAAAAAATCCTGTTTAGATGCTCTTAATTTATTTGCTAATGATTCCTGTTCATTTAAAGTGATTTTCATTTAGAGTGATCTTGAGATAGGGGATATAGTCATTGAGCCCTTGTCATGGTCGGATCACTCTCTCCTTCACCTTGACCTTCAAACCGCTTCACCCCACCACAGGGAGGCAGAACTGATAAGATGGTACTGCCCCAGGCACCTGATGGAACCTGATAGGTTCCAGATGGAGCTTGGGCCAATCTCCAAGGTTCTGGCTCATGCCTCGACTGGAGACCTAGTGGCCACCTGGGACAGGGCAGCCACTGGAGCTCTGGATCGAGTCGTGCCTTTGCGGCCTCTGACCCGGCACAGATCTTCACTGAGGAGCTAAAGGAGATGAAGCGCCGGAAAAGACACCTAGAGAGTAGTTGGAGGGCCAGTCTTTCTGAATCGGACTGGACACTGGTAAGATCTCATATTAAGAATTACCTAGTGGTGATAAAAGCAGCAAAATGTACTCATTTTGCTGCTCTTATTGCATCATCAGATAATCGCCCAGTCACTCTGTTTAGGGTGACCCGCTCCCTGCTCCACCAGGAAGCGCAGGAGGACCCCTTGGAGGGAAGAGCCGAGGATTTTGTTCAGTATCTGTATGACAAAATCACTCAGATTCAGGAAGATCTGGACTCAGACTGGGTAGATCCAGCGAGGGTGACGGAGGCAGGTCTTGATAATGTTATCTGGGATGAGTTTTATCCTGTGACTCCAGATGACGTGGACAGGATTCTGGGTAGATTGAACGCGACCACATGTTTGTTGGACCCGTGTCCCTCTTGGTTAGTGCTGGCTTCCCGGGAGGTGACGGAGGCTGGCTCCAGGGGATTATAAATGCTTCATTGGGTGAGGGTGTCTTCCCCGCCACCCTGAAGGAGGCGGTGGTGAGGCCTCTCCTCAAAAAAGCCTTCCCTGGAACTGGCAGTATTGGCTAATTATCGTCCAGTCTCCAACCTTCGCTTCATGGCGAAGGTTGTTGAGAGTGTGGTTGCGTGACAGTTTCCCCAGTACCTGAATGAAACGTCGTATCTGGATCCATTCCAATTGGGCTTCAGGCCTGGGTACAGCACAGAAATGGCATTGGTCACGTTGGTTGATGATCTCTGGCGGGCTCGGGACGGGGGTGCTCCTCTGTCCTGGTCCTGTTAGATCTCTCAGCGGCTTTTGATACCACCGACTATGGTATCATGCTGCACCGGTTGGAAGAGTTGGGGGTGGGAGGCACCGTACTATGGTGGTTCTCCTCCTTTCTCTCCAACCGGTCACAGTCTGTGTTGACAGGGGGGCAGAGGTCGACCCCGAGGCCCCTCATATGTGGAGTGCCACAAGGATCGGTCCTCTCGCCCCTTTTGTTCAACATTTATGTAAAGCCACTGGGCGAGATCATCCATGGTTTCAGGGTGAAGTACCATCAGTACGCTGATGACACCCAGCTGTACATCTCCACCCCGGACCACCCCAATGATGCCCATGAAGTGATGTCCCGGTGCCTGGAGGCCGTACAGATCTGGATGGGGAGAAACAGGCTCAGGCTCAACCCATCCAAGACTGAGTGGCTGTGGTTACCGACATCCCAATATAGTCAGCTGGTGCCATCACTGACTATTGGGGGCGAATCATTGGCTCCCACGGAAAGGGCTCACAACTTGGGCGTCCTCCTGGATTCACGGCTGTCTTTAGAAGAGCACTTGACAGCCGTGCCTGGGAGGATTTTTCATCAGGTTGGCCTGATCCGCTAGTTGCGTCCCTTTCTAGATCAGGACTCCCTACGCACAGTCACTCATGCCCTCATCACCTCTCGTCTGGGCTATTGTAACACTCTCTACATGGGGTTCCCCTCGAGGTGCACTCGGAGGCTCCAACTGGTGCAGAGTGCGGCTGCGCGGGTGGTTATGGGAGCAACATGGAGTTCCCATGTAACACCTCTCCTGCGCAAGCTGCACTGGCTCTCGGTGGTCTTCCAGGTGCGCTTCAAGGTTTTGGTTATCACCTTTAGAGCGCTCCATGGCTTAGGACCTGGTTATCTACGGGACCACCTGCTACCACCAATAGCCTCCCACTGGCCAGTATGCTCCCATAGAGAGGGGCTCCTCCAGGTGCCGTTGGCCAAACAATGTCGACTGGCGGCCCCTAGGGGGAGAGCCTTCTCTGTGGGGGCACCTATGATCTGGAACGAGCTCCCCCTGGAGATACGGAGGATCCCGGATCTGTTCACCTTCCGTCGCGTGCTCATGACTTTCGTATTTCATCAAGCTGGCCTGGCCTAAATCTTCTCCCCTTTTAAATTTTAATTTGTTTTTAAATTATTGGGTATTTTAAATTTGTCTCAGCCAAATTATTTAATTCGTTTTTATTCTATTTTAAATTTTTGAATTAATGTGTTTTATTCTGTGGCTGTTCACTGCCCTGAGTCCTTCAGGAGTAGGGCGGTATAGAAATTCAATAAAATAAAATAAAATAAAATAAAATAAAATAAAATAAAATAAAATAAAATAAAATAAAATAAAATAAAATAAAATAAAATAAAATAAAATAAAATAAAATAATAAAATAAAATAAAATAAAATAAAATAAAATAAAATAAAATAAAAAATAAAATAAAATAAAATAAAATAAAATAAAATAAAATAAATTTATTTTATGTTTTTTTCAGTTCCATCAGCTTCTTAATTTTTTTAGTTTGGATATTCTTTTGGGATTCTTTCTCTAGGTTCTTATACTCCTCTTCCAAACTTATCTGTTTTTGCCTTTTCTTTTTATTCTTTCTTCCCAAATACGGTATTGTCAAAAATCTAATATAGGCTTTCATCGTATCCCATAAGTTCTGAAGTGATTTATCTTCTTTCTTATTTATTTTAAAGAAAAAAATCTAATTCTTTTTCCATAAACTGCTGAAAGTCCTTTTCATTTAATATTGTTGCATTCAAAGTCCATTTTGTCTTTTTCTTCTTTCCTTTCCATATTATTGTCATTGGGCTATGGTCTGCCCAAATATTTGAACCAATATTTACTTCTTGTATATTATCTATAAGTTCTTTTGACTGTCAGCGTCTCACCGCTGGCATAGAGAGGAGAGAGATAAGCCCTGAACTTTTGCCTGCTAAATCCCTTTGAAGCTGGGTCGTCGTGGAAATGAAGGGGGGGGACATTCCTGTGAAATGACGAGACAAGAAGTCAGTGGAGTGACTTGGAAGATAGCCAATGAGAAGCAGATAATTGGGGATCAGAAAGGGAGGGATTGGGGGGCAAAAGGTCAGTCTTGTCCACATCGAGTCATGATCCGGTTGCTGTGCTCAATTAAAGAGAAGATTTCCTTAAAGATTGGCAGTTTGGAAATTCATTTATTTTGAGATAGCATTGAAGTCTGACATTGACATCCATATCATGTCTATCCTTGACCACAATAAATGTCTATTTGAATAAAAAGTATATTGGTTTTCTTTCAAGTGTTTTTGTCTCCAAATATCTTAAATACTCAATTCTTCTATCATTGTAAAAAAAGGTTTCGGCAATATTCTTCTCGATTTTTTATTTGTCTTCATTGTTTTACAGTCCAGATCCACATTTCTTACAGCATTAAAATCTCCCATTATATATACATATTCATAGTCCAATTCTAAAATGTTTCTGTGTAATCTTTGATAAAATTCTTCTTGTTTTTCATTTCATGCATATATTGCTATCACAAGTATTTGTTTAAAGTTCATTTTTATTTCCACCATCAGAATCCTGCCTTCTTCATCCTCAAAAAGTAATTTAGGTTCTAATTTTTCTTTGATATACAACACCACTCCTCTTTTGCTTTGTTGTATCAATGATGTAAATAGAACTCCTAACTTTGGATATTATAATAATTTTAAATGTTGTTTTCTAATATGTACTTCTTGTAGGCATATAATGTCCATCTTCAAGCTATTTAATTTAGATAAAGTTCTGTTTCTTTTTATCGCCACATTCAGTCCATTTACATTTAAAGATATTGCTTTAATTTCTTCTTCCATGTTTTACTTGTTACTAGTTTTTGACTTCATCGCTCTTGTCTCTCTTTGTTCCATTGGATCTTTAGATCTCGCTCCTTCTCTTAGGGCTTTTTCTTCCTTTGCTTTTTCATCTTTGTCTTTCTCTTCATCTTTTTGCTTTGTCCCTCCTATTGCTCCTGAATCTTTTTCTAGTGGTCCACAAAATTGTTGATAAAATAGTTTTGCTTTTTCAATGGAGTCAAGTCTATGTCTTTGTTCTTGCCATTTCACCAAAATTCCTTCCAGTATTAAGCATCTAAAATTCACTCCTTTTAGTATTAGGAACGTCGTTAGAAACTGATATTCTCTCCTCAATTCTCTAACTCTTCTAGGTATTTGTCTTAATACCACAATTTCTTTATCTTTGTGTTTCAGTGCTGTATTTCTTGCTGCTTGTAATATCTCTGTTTTTACTGCCTTCTTGGTAAATCTTGCATGTACTTCTCTCAGTAGTTTGTTCCTCATTGCATATCTTGTGTATACTCTGAAGGCATCATCAAGCTCATTTAAGATCCTTTCCTTGGATTGTTCCAAAACTTCTGATAATATCTCAGCAATCATCTCAGGTAAATTTTCTCCTTTTTCTTCCTCTATATTTTGAAATCTTAAGTAAAGCCCAGAATGCTCTATCTCCAACAGAATAATTGACTTTTCAGTTGGTGCCAATTTTTCTTCTAATTTCTCAACCTTCTTTTCTGTCATTTCCACTTTTTCTTCAACTTTCTGGATTCGCTCTTGATTTTTCCTAATCATGGCTTCCATTTCTTTTATTTCCTGTTTTAAGTCATCATGAAGCGATTGTATAAAATTTCTTAATTCCATCATCTCCAAAGATTTCTGTGTTTCTGTCGATGAGGGACTTGCTGTTGGATGTAGATGTGATGTAAATTTCTTCATATTTATAATCCAAATGCCTAATCCTCCCCAATGGTTGGATTAGCACACAAACACACACAAAGAGAATAATAAAAATGAAAATGAAAAATAAAATACAAAAATTAAAAAACAAAAATTCCAATCAACCACCTCCCTCAAAAATTAAATTTCCAATACCCCATCAGAGAGAGAGAGAAAAAAAGAAAAAAATCAACTGCCAAAAGTAAAAGATAAAAATACAAATCCAAACAACCACAAAGGAAAAATTTTCTTCTGACTCTTCCAGTCTTAATCCGATTTCTTGTCAATCTAGTTCTTCTTTTCAAAAAAAAAAAAAAAGGCATAAAAAAGTCCCTAAAAAAAAAAGACACAAAACACAAAATAGAGTGCCTTTCATCCACCAGCAAAAATCAAAACATGGAACTTCAAAGCAATCACCAGTCAGTGAGTAATAATAATGAAAGATTAAAAGCCAAAAGGAAAGTCCAAAAGTCAGTCTTCTCTCTTGCACATGTTTTCTTTATCAGTTTACCAAAATGTCAAGGTCAACTATAGTTTAAGTTTCTTCCAAGTCAAAATCTTTTTCCCTTCTGCCACTAGATGGCAATGCAGACAGATCTTCAAAGTTTCATTTTGTCAATTACCACCATTCCACCATTTCAATAGAATGGGATTCAATCATTCATTCATTTAGTCCCAATTTCTTATTTTTAAGGGATTACTTTTCTTTTCTCAATCACAAAGAAAAAATATAAGAAAAAAGAAAAAGGCTTTTACTTCTCTTTTCCAACACCCGATTGCCGGATGGGAGAGTGATTACACACCCGCTCTCACTCCTCACTCTCAGCCAGTCTATTCTTATTTAATTTCCAGTTGGGTCCAAAAGGAAAAGTCTTTTGTAAAAATCAGAGTGTCTCTCTCCTTGATGTCTCACAAGGTGTCTTCCTGTCTTCCTCTTTTATTGCAGCTGCCCCAGCTTCCTAGCAACTTCTAAGGTCACTTTCAGAGCAGTCGGGTTTGAGGAGCTTCTTCTGGTTCAGCCAGGGAGTTTGCGATCCCCCTATGCTGTCCAGTCTGTGCTCCTCTTGTTTGTCGTCCCTTCAGGATGACTTAGGTCACTTAGGACCCCCGGACTGCAGAGATATCGATGGGTCTTCAAGAGATCTTGCCACTGGGACATTGGCCACACCCCTCCCAGAAAGTTCAGACTGTTTAAGGAGCTGCTGATACAACTCTACAGAGGAATTATTGAATCTGTTATTTGTATTTCTATAAATGGTTTGGTACAGCAACTAAACAGGACAGGACAGATTCTGATGGATAGTTAGAACTGCAGAAAAAAACAGTTGCAACCAGTCTGCCTTCATTGAGGATCTGCATGATGCATGAGCCAGAAAGAGGACTGAGAAAATATCTACAGACCCCTCACATCATGGACATAACCTGGACGGATCTGGATGGGGAGAAACAAGCTCAGACTCAACCCCTCCAAGACCGAGTGGCTGTGGCTTCCGGTGTCCCGGTATAATCAGCTGGTACCATCACTGACAATAGGGGATGAGATCTTGCTCCCCACAGAGAGGGCCCGCAACTTGGGTGTCCTCCTGGATTCACGGTTATCTTTAGAAGAACATTTGACGGCCGTGGCCAGGGATGCCTTTTATCAGGTTCGCCTGATCTGCCAGTTGTGTCCCTTTCTGGATCGGGACGCCTTGTGCACGGTCACTCATGCCCTAGTTACCTCCCGTATGGACTACTGTAATGCTCTCTACATGGGGCTCCCCTTGAAAAGCACCCGGAGGCTCCAACTGGTCCAGAACGTAGCCGCGTGGGTGATTATGGGCGCAGCTCATTACGCCCATGTAACACCTCTCCTACGCGAGCTGCACTGGCTCCCGGTGGTCTTCCGGGTGCGATTCAAGGTATTAGTTATCACCTTTAAAGCGCTCCATGGCTTAGGACCTGGGTACCTACGAGACCGTCTTTTGCCACCAATAGCCTCCCACCGACCAGTTCGTTCTCACAGGGAGGGACTACTCAGGGTACCGTCAGTCAAATTATGTCGACTGGTGACTCCCAGGGGGAGGGCCTTCTCTGTGGGGGCTCCAACCCTTTGGAATGAACTGCCCCCGGAGATACGGAATATCCCTGATCTCCGTGCTTTCCGCCGTGCCCTCAAGACCCTGATGTTCCAACAGTTAGGGCTAAACATACAAACATGCGAATGATTTTTTAAATGTTATCTAATTCTGGGTTTTATTTAATTGACCAAACTAAGTAACAATTTTAATTAGCAATTTTATGATGTTTGTGTGTCTATATTTTTCTTGACTGTACACCGCCTTGAGTCCTACGGGAGAAAGGCGGTATAGAAATATAATAAATAAATAAATAAAATAAATAAATAACCTGCTTCAACTCCTCCCCTCAGGATGCTGCTATAGGGCATTGAATGCCAAAAGAACTAGACACAAGGACAGTTTTTTTCCCCTCATGCCATCACTCTGCTTGAATACCTAATTAACACAACACTGTCTTATGTCTAAGAATATCTAGTCAGATAGTATGGTTGTATCATCATCATCATCTTTCCTACTACCTTCTTCTTCTGGTATCTTATGATTATATTACATTGTTGTTTGTAGGTACACTTGTTGTTTGCATGTACATGTTGTTTGTATGTATATTGATTATGTTATCTTTTTTTGTATATACACTGAGAGCTTATGCACCAGAGACAAATTTCTTGTATGTCCACTCACACTTGGCCAGTATTCTATTCTATTCTATTCTACTCTACTCTACTCTATTCAAGTCTAAGTGCTATTACTATTGCTAATCGATTCATGATCAACTTCATAATAAGACTTGAAGAGCAATAAGTTTTTTTTGTTTTTTTTTACTGGCTGAACTATTCAAGAAATATCCCAATCTGCAATAGTAGTTTATATACATATAAATTAATGTGAAGGATGTTACAATTACAGCCTGATTAGTCTAATGGATATTATGGCTAAAACAATATCTTGTTCCTCTTGAGTAGAATTCAAAGTGGGAAGATAAAGAGTCTTTGGAAGAAGTACAAAGGATAAGAAGGCTTTTAGACACAGATAATCCTTTATTGACAATTGCTTTGTCAGGAACCATCTAATGAAACAATATATCAGTCAGGGGAAAACAGAGGTTTGCTCTCCTTATAAACCTTATTAATACTTATTAACAAATCAAACTCAAAAGTTATGGTCTTTGGAAAATGACATGAAAGCCAGGCATGGCTATTGGATGATATAAGTCAATAGTGCAAGTAACCCCATTCCTTACCTAGAGGTAGTTTTTCCTGAGATTGGAACTTGGCTCCCTCCTCATCAAAGGAGCTCACTTAGGGCCAGGGCATAAGGCATATAAATCAAATTTTAAAAAAAAAATACCGAATAGATTTAAAAAGAAATTGTAGCTATCTTATTTATTAATCCCATTTACTATATTATATAAAGCCAAGATTTGCCAGTGCTCTAATATTGAGCTGAAATTTGGGTTAAAAAGCATCACTACTAGAACAAAGCCAATTGCAACATCTGAGAAACTTCTTGTGGGTGAATAAAAGGATCTCAGCTGATGCCCCGAGTGTCCATTTAGGATTTCAAAACTTCTTTCTCTAACAACCGGGCACATATTTATTTTAAAAGAAAAAAATTGTGACACCACAAAAAAGGGTACTGGATTAAGCCAAAGCATTTTGATCAGTGTGTGTGTGTATATATATATATATATATATATATATATATATATATATATATATATATATATATATATATATATATATATATATATATATATAATAAGAGTGTAAACATAATTATAAATACGAATAAAAGAAAACTTTAGGACAGGGAAGGTAGGGACACTGGTGCGCTTATGCACGCCCCTTACCGACCTCTTAGGAATGGGGTGAGGTCTACAGAGACAGTCTAAGGTTAAAGTTTTGGGGATTTGGGAAAGAAACCACAGCGTTGACAACTCTGCTACTGAAGTCGTATTTTCTGCATTCTACAGTAGTTTGGATCGGTTTACCATGAGTTTGTATCTATTGTGTGCTCTTGTATTGTTTTGGTTTAAGCTGGAGTATTCATTGGCTGGTAGGACATTGTAGCAGATGATTTTATGTACTATGCTTAGGTCAGACCGAAGACGGCAAAGTTCTAAGTTGTCTAAGCCCAAAATTTCAAGTCTGGTGGCATAAGGTATTTTGTTGCGAGCAGAGAAGTGGAGAACTCTTCTTGTGAAATATCTCTGGACTTGTTCTATTGTATAAATGTCTGATATGTAGTGCGGATTCCAGACAGATTAGATGTATTCAAGAATTAGTCTGGCAAAAGTTTTATATCCCCTAGTTTGCAGTTCAATATTACCAGAGAAGAAGCTAGGCAAAATTAGGTTAACAACTCTTAATGCTTTTTTAGCAATGCTGTTATAGTATTGTGAAGTTTTTAAACATGGAAATGGATGCACATCTTAGGCTGATATTTACACAATCAAGATTTGAGCAACCTGATACAATGGTTAAATATGTACAATTAACTAAGTATATCAAACAGACCTGTATTAGTGCCAGAGATAAAATGAAAGAGAGAGATCAGTATCTTGGAATGCACATTAAATGAAAGACCTATTGCAATGCTTATATTAAGACAACAACATATTTCTTCTGTGGACAGAATTTAAAAATTGCATATAATACGACTCTTTACTTGAACAAAATGTCTCAGATGAAATCTGTAAATATGGGTCTGATTGCCGAAAAATGTAGAGGTGATACAGAAATATGATTTGCATTCTTTATTCTGATTCTTATTTAATTTGTTCCATTTATTGTATTTTCCTGCTCTTGCTAATGTTCTGTGTTTAATATTCTGTATCCTGATGTAGTCTACCAGGTAATCAACAATGCATTATTATTATTATTATTATTATTATTATTATTATTATTATTATTATTATTATTATTATTATTATTATTATTATTATTATTAATTGGTTAATCTTTAGTGAGATTCACAGCCTTTGAGGCTGGTTAATAGCTCAGCAGCTCGAGTCCTAACCAAGGACCTAGGAACTGTTAAGGTATCGTCGGAGGATGTAAGCTGTTACGAGTAAGGTGGTTTTTTGTAGAGTCAAAATGTTCAAGTCCGGCAAATTTAGAATTTCTAAATAGCGGGGTAGCCCTTTGGGTATTGCTCCGAGGGCTCCAATTACAATCGGGACAACACACAATTTCTTTTTCCACAGTCGCTCAACTTCAGTTTGTAAGTCCCGGTACTTTGTGATTTTTTCTTGCTGCTTATTTTCAATTCGTGCATCACCAGGTATTGCAATGTCAATGAACCATACTTTTTTCTTTTCAACTATTGTTATGTCAGGTGTGTTGTGGACCAAGTGCCTGTCAGTCTGAATCCTAAAGTCCCACAAGATCTTGAGTTTCTCATTCTCTAAAACTTTCTCAACCTGATGTTCCCAGTGGTTTTTGCTGTACTCAAATCCAAACTTCTGGCACAATTTCCAGTGAATGATTTTAGCAACACGGTCATGGCGTTGTAGGTAGTCAGTTTGTGAAATTTTGCTGCACCCACTGATCAGGTGGTCAACTGTCTCCTCTTTTTCATTGCAGAGGCGGCATTTGCTGTTGGTGGTAACATGTTGAATTTTTGCCTTCATACAGTTTGTGGCTAGGGCTTGTTCTTGAGCTGCCAAAATAAAGCTTTCAGTTTCTTTTTTCAGTACTCCTGATCTTAACCAGTTCCAAGTTAGTTTCTGGTCAGCTTTGCCTTCAATACTTTTCAAGTATTGGCCATGCAGAGCTTTGTGTTTCCAATTTTCAGCTCGCTGCTCAATTACTTCTTTCTTATATTCTGCTTTTGTTTTAGTTGTCTTTAAAAGGCCTCCTTTATTTACTTCCTTAATCATTGGTTCTTCACTTTTCTGGATGTAACCATTCAAGCTGCATTTTTCTTCTTCCACAGTCTGCTTTACTTGTAGGAGTCCTCGACCACCCTCTGCTCTTGGTAAATATAATCGGTCAACATCACTTTTAGGGTGCAAGGCATGATTCATTGTCATAAGCTTCCTTGTTTTTCTGTCCAAATTGTCTAACTCCATCTGGGTCCAGTCAATTATTCCTGCAGAGTATCTAATCACAGGTATAGCCCAGGTATTTATGGCTTTTATGATGTTTCCTCCACTCAATTTGGACATTAATATCTTACGAATTCGTCGAATGTACTTGGCTGAAGTTAATTCCTTGACTTTATTATGCATTAAGTCAGAGGCTTCTAAAATCCCCAAGTACTTGTAGCCTTCTTCTGATTTTACTGCCTTTATCATTTCTTCATTCTCTAGTTCTATTCCATCCTCTTCTATGATCTTGCCTGCTTTGGTTGCTATTGTTGCACATTTGTCAATTCCAAACTGCATACCAATGTCTTGGCTGAATTCTTTTGTGTTTTCAATTAATAAATTCAGTTCAGCTTTTGTTTTACCAAACAGCTTCAAATCATCCATGTACATCAAGTGCGAGATTTTCAGTCCTTTCTTTGCAAGTTCGTATCCACAGTTCATCTTCTTCAAAATGATTGTCAGTGGTAGCATTGAGAGTATAAAAAGTAGGGGTGAAAGGGAATCGCCCTGGAAAATGCCTCGTTTAATTTCAACTTCACCCAGTTCTTCTTCATTAGCCATAAGTTTTGTTTTCCAGAGGTTCATTGAAGATTCCATGAATTTTTGTATGTTGCTGCTGATGCCTAATATTTCCAGGCATTTCTTGATCCAGCTATGGGGAACTGAATCAAATGCTTTCTTATAGTCTATCCAAGCCATGAACAGGTTGGTTCGTCTTTTCTTTGAGTTCTTTAGGATTAGCTTGTCGATCAGCAATTGATCTTTTGTTCCTCTTGAGTTTTTGCAGCATCCTTTCTGTTCTACAGGAAGCAAGTTATTTCTTTCCAGGTATCCATAGATTTGGTTTGCAATGATACCAGTAAGAAGCTTGTATGTTGTTGGCAAGCAGGTGATTGGCCTATAGTTTACAGGGTCCTTTCCTTTTTCTTTATCTTTTTGGATCAAAAATGTCCTTCCAGTTGTCATCCATCCATCATTTTCAGGTGTTTTTAGGATCTGGTTCATCTGGGTTGCCAATCTTTTGTGCAGACTTGTAAGTGCCTTTAACCAGAAGCCATGCAGCTCATCCGGTCCAGGTGCACTCCAGTTCTTCACTTTTCTTGACTGTCTTTGCACCATTGCTTTTGTTATTTTCACGTCTTCCATTTTATGCACTTTAATAGAGTCCTCAACCTGTTTGATCCATTTTGCATTTCTGTTGTGCTTCTTGTTGTTTTCCCACAAATTCTTCCAGAATTTCAGAGCTTTCTCTTTATCAGGCTTTTCATTTGTTGTTACTCCATTTCCATTTTCTAAATTCTTATAAAACTGGTGCTGATTTGCTCTGAACTGTGAGTTTTCCTTGAACTGAGTTACTCGGTTTTCATACCTTTTAATCTTTTCAGCGATGGCAACAACCCTCTGCTTCAGCTCTTCAATTACTATTGCAATCTCCTTATTCCTTAGATCGTATCTTGCTTCCAGGCTGCTTTTGACCTGCTTGTTCTTTAGCTGACCTTGCCTTAGGTTCTTCAAGTTGCTCAAATCTCCACGTACTTTTTTGATCTTCAATTCTAACCGAATTTTCCACTTAGGCTTCCCCTTCTTGCCTCTTTGGTTCTTTTGTATTTTCAACCCCAGCTCTTTGGTGGTTATGACAGCTGCTGCATACATCAGTTGGTTAGTTTCGGCTAATGTAGTGGTTCGAATAGTTTGCACAGCCTCATTGACCTTTTTTAGTACATTTCTCAATTCTTTCCGGTTCACTTGGTTCAGCTTTGGCAAACGTGTTCTTTCATCATCTTCCATTTGGTGCTTTATTTTTCCAGCTAATTGAGCACTATCTGTTGGTGTTTGTTCTTTAGTGCTTCCTTGTTCTTTATCTTCATCCATTTCAGTATCCTCTTTTTCCCTTTCTTCCTCAATTTGCTTTTGAGTCTGGAAATCATTCTTGATGTTACTCCTCTTTGTTGTTGTACTCAGACCATTAATTGCTTTCTCTTCTATTGCTATTAATTCTTCTGTAGTGAAAAATTTGTGGTTTAGGATTACACGTCGTTGGTCCATTAACCTTTGTTCACTGGTGTCACAGTCCGTATGGTTCATCTTCCAAATCTGATACATTCTTTTTTGAAATCCATGTTTTGCTGGTTCAGACTGATAGTAAGCTTTCATAATAGAGGTGTTTTCTTCCCTGGTCCAGATTTTTCGCTTTTTGGGTTTTTCTTCCAGTAGCTTGTCAGCTCCATGCCCTGGTTGCCTAGCAGAGGGAGTTGAGCCCTGTAACTCATTTTGCGTAGAATGCCCAGGAGCCATAGCATCCAACGGAACCCTTGTTAATCCGGGCGACGGTTCAGCCGGCATAAATTTCATTTTTTCTGTATTCACCATATTTGAATGGGTTGTGGAGCAGATTTTGTCTGGCCCTTCACCTAAGGTCTGTCTGATATGGTTGCACCTGTTCAGCATAGCCCTTAGGATCACTAGAGCACGCAAGCCCCTCCACCACGACAAGGTAGAGCTCCTTGGAGGGGTTATTATTATTATTATTATTATTATTATTATTATTATTATTATTATTATTATTATTATTATTATTATTTAAATTTGTATACCACCCTTCTCCCGAAGGACTCAGGGCGGTGAACAACCAAAATTAAAATACGTACAATATAAAATTTAAAAATAATTTAAAAACAGAATTAAATCGAATTGGCTTCCCAAAAGTTAAAACCCATTACCCTTAAAATAATCCATTAAAATTTTAAGCCAGCCCAGCTTGCTGAAATAGGAAGGTCTTCAAAGCTCGATGGAAGGTCTGGAGGTCCGGGATCAGTCGTATTCCTGGGGGTAGCTCATTCCAGAGGGCGGGTGCCCCCACAGAGAAGGCTCTCCCCCTGGGGGTCATCAGTCGACATTGCTTGGCCGACGGCCCTCTCTGTGGGAGCAAATTGGCCGGTGGAAGGTTATTGGTGGCAGAAGGTGGTCTCGTAAATAACCGGGCCCTAAGCCATGGAGCGCTTTAAAGGTGAGAACCAATACATTGAAGCACACCCGGAAGACCACCGGAAGCCAGTGCAGCTCGCGCAGGCAAGATGTCACATGGGAGTGCCATGTCACCCCCATAATTACCCGCGTGGCCGCATTCTGGACCAGCTGGAGCCTCTGAGTGCTCCTCAAGGGGAGCCCCATGTAGACAGCATTGCAATAGTCCAGGCGAGAGGTGACGAGGGCGTGAGTGACCGTGCATAGGGAGTCCCAATCCAGAAAGGGACGCAACTGGCGTATCAGGCGAACCTGATAGAAAGCCCCCCTGGCCCCGGCTGTCATATGCTCTTCTAAAGACAGCCGTGCATCCAGGATGACACCCAAGTTATGAGCCCTCTCCGTGGGGGCCAATGACTCACCCTCAATAGCCAGCGATGGCACCAGCTGGCTATATTGGGGCGCCGGCATCCACAGCCACTCGGTCTTGGAAGGGTTGAATTGAAGCCTGTTCCTCCCCATACAGACCGACACGGCCTTCAGGCACTGGGACATCACTTCAAGGGCATCGTTGGGGTGGTCTGGGGTGGAGATGTACAGCTGAGTATCATCAGCGTACAGATGGCATCGCACGCCAAATCCACAGATGATCTCACCCAGTGGCTTCACATAAATGTTGAACAGGAGAGGTGAGAGGACCGACCCTTGTGGCACCCCACAAACAAGGTGCCTTGAGGTCAACCTCTGCCCCCCAGCCAACACGGACTGCGACCGGTCGGAGAGATAAGAGGAGAACCACCTTAGGACGGTGTCTCCCACTCCCAACTCCTCCAGCCGGCGCAGCATGATATCATGTTCGATGGTATCAAAAGCCGCTGAGAGATCTAACAGGACCAGGACAGAGGAACATCCCCTGTCCCGAGCCCTCCAGAGATCATCGACCAACGCGACCAATGCCATTTCCGTGCTGTACCCAGGCCTGAAGCTGGGCTGGAATGGATCCAGATAGACAGTTTCATCCAGGTACTGTGGGAGCTGTCGCGCAACCACACTCTCAACAACCTTCGCCACGAAGCGAAAATTGGAGACAGGACGGTAGTTTGCCAAAACAGCTGGATCCAGAGAGGGCTTCTTGAGGAGGGGCCTCACCACCGCTTCTTTCAAGGCAGGAGGTAAGACACCCTCACTCAGAGAAGCATTAATAATCTTCTGGAGCCAGCCTCGTGTAACCTCCTGGGTAGCCAGCACCAGCCAAGAGGGACACGGGTCCAATAAACATGTGGTTGCGTTCAATCTCCCCAGCATCCTGTCCACGTCCTTGGGAGTCACAGGATCGAACTCCTCCCAGATGACATTCTCAAGACCCGCCTCAGACACATTGCCTGAACCCACCCAGTCAGAGTCCAAGCCGTCCCGAATCTGAGCGATTTTATCGTGCAGATAATATGCAAAATCCTCAACACGCCTTTGCAATATGTTCATGACAAAACAAGTTGGATGTATTGAAAGCCAATAACTGATCCTAAATACAGCATTCTTCACTGCTTTTTCAGATCCGTTCAACTGCTTCAGAAGCTCTGAGTGATAAAAGTCAATTCCCTTTTTTCTACCACATGCTCCCCAAATTAGGGATTCTCTACCCAGGAATTGTCCAACTGCTCCTCCATTTTAGATGGCCCTTGATTGGTCTCTTTGCTTCAAACACAGAGCATGGAGAGAATTTCATGAGGACCTTGACTCCTATACTTATCAGGAATGGAATTTGTATTCTTATATCACAACAATTGTCAACCACTACACCTACAGCAATGCTTAGGGATGCTATCTCTAAGTGGAGGCAAGTCAATGTCTTTGTTCACTTAGTAGAATATTTTTCTGTTTGGGACAGAATTCATCTTTTCCATTCAACACTTAACAGTTTGCCAGAACCCATTGAAGGGAAAGTCTGGATAAATGCAGGCTTTGGGGAATTGCAAATAAGAAGACACCCATTTCTCAAATATGTCAATAGTGTTTGGACCTATACCTTTCAATGGAGAAAAAGGCCAAATGATAGTTCCTTTGATCAAGATCTCCTTGTGCAACCACAGTTTGGAGATCAATCACTTCACTGTTCTTTTTCAAAAGACATCATTTCTGTCAAAGGCCGGAGAAGATGCATTCAGAAATCACCACTGAAGACCAACGTGGAAAGAAACAAGATGTGGAAGCTATATTACCACCATGTTTACAGTTTCATTAATATTCTGGCCCATGCCTTGAATGCTGCATATTCCTCCATATCCAGGAGGAGGAGGAAAGAGGGAGAAGAGAGGCTGGGGACTCAAAGGCTGCAGCCGTGGCAGGTATGGGATCCTGACAATGATCCATCAAAGTTACTTTCTCTGGAGAAGGAATACAAGGATAAAGTAAACCATCTCAACAGTGATGGGTTGCCCCCAGTTTGCACCGGTTCTATTGAACCGGTAGTAAAATCGGCGGGACGCTCCGCCCACCAACCACAATCTCATCAGAATGCTTCTGTGCATGCACAGAAGAGTGTGCGCACGCACGAGCAAAGGCAGCCCCATTGCGAACTGGTAGTAAAGGTAAGTAGGACCCACTCCTGCATCTCAAATGTTTTCTGCTTCAAAGGGCCAACAAATTTGACCGATCCAATCACTTGTGGATAATTTTCCAAAGTGCAAGTACATTTTGATATTAAACAGTATTCATTTTATAATGCATGCATTTTTAAATAAATTCCTATCTTTATTTAATTTGTGATTAGCATTTTAGAATTTTATACTCATAAATTTGAAGGAGATCCTGAGACCATGTAGCACCACACCTCTTCTTTACAAAAATCCCAGTTAAAGCTTCTTTAAGTGATGGCTGCTGGGTCTTTGCATTAAAACAACCAGTGAAGGGGAGATTAAATTTATCTGGTTCACTGGATAAACTCTAAAACTGCTCCTCTTTTTAGGATGTTTTTCATCTCCTTCAGCCAGAATCTCATCTCTTGTGACAGAGCTCAGTTTTCCATTTTTCCATGTCCAACACTCTGGAATAACAGGAAGCTTCCATGTAACATCTTACAGTTAGTGTCGGCTTGTCGTTCGTTCAGAACTGCGATAGGAAATAATCACCAGTAACACACAGAGAATCAGGGTTTACTTTGGCAATGATAAGCTTGCAGTCAAAAGTAAAGTACAAGTCGGTGTTTCGGTTCAAAGTCAGTGCTGGGTGTAATCACACCACAGCGCTATTTAACAAAAACTCAGCCTCTTAAACATACATCCGGTGATTATCAATCAAGCACCCCCCACTCCCTTAACAGTAACAGCTGCGAGCACCAGAGCAGCGAGGACAGCAGAATCAGAGAGGCCCGGCAACGTCATCAATCATCGCCCTGAATGCTGCTATCCAGGAACTGTTTGTGTGTTTGCTGCGGCTGCTTATCTCCACTCCTTCGTCTCCCACACACCCCATCGATGGCGAGCTCTGGTAGGACTCGACAGGCGGCCCCCCCTACCAGGAGCTCACCTATAAATAGAAAGCATACAAATGTTAGTCACTGTTACGATCCTGCATTAGGTTTGTCTAGGTATTTCCGATGGAACCGTTGTATCAATCGGGCAGCGTGAACATCGGGTGCTGCCACCCACGAGGCCTGTGTTACAGGGTATCCTTTCCACCGCACAAGATATTGTAACATCCCCCTACGAACCCTGGAGTCCAATATTCGGTCTATCTCATATTGGTTGGTATGCACGGGTCCCGGTGGAGTAGTCGAGGTACCTGGCCTTTCTATCGTCACCGGTTTCACCAAACTGCTATGGAATACGGGATGTATCCTACTGAACAGAGGGGGAAGTTTAAGAGCTACGGTTACAGGATTGATGACTTGTGTTATGGGAAATGGTCCTATATATTTAGGTCCTAATTTTTTACTGGGCAGTCGGAGTTTAAGGTATTTCGTAGATAAGTATACTTTGTCTCCTATCCGGAATGGTTTTGGATCAGCTCTTTTCTTGTCTGCATATTTTTTGTACTCGTCTGCTGCCTTTTGTAATGCTGTTTTTACACTTGGCCATACATTACTAATTTTATCGGCCCAACCGCGTGGCGTGTCACCGTCTGTCATAGGGGGATCTAACTCTGGAATGGCTGAAAACTCTCGGCCATATATTACTTGGAAAGGGGAGAACCCAGTACTGCGGTGGGGTATGTTGTTATATGCCACTTCGGCGAAAGGCAGGAGTCCTGACCAATTCGTCTGCTGGTAAGAAACGTAGCATCTGATATATCTTTCGACCATGACATTGGCCCGTTCAGCCGCCCCGTTAGTGCTCGGGTGGAATGCTGAACTTAACCCTTGAGAGGACCCAATTAAACGGACAAATCGTCTCCAAAACTTAGAGGTGAATTGAACACCGCGGTCGGATATAATCCTCTTAGGTGCTCCATGGAGATGATAGATATGTTGCAAAAAAAGTTCGGTTAATTGTCGCGCGGATGGTATGCTTTTACATGGCACAAAGTGGGCCTGTTTCGAAAACAGATCTACCACCGTCCAAATTACAGTGTGGCCATGGCTAGGGGGGAGATCGACTATGAAATCCATAGCGATCTCTTCCCAAGGCCTGCTAGGATTCGCGACTGTCTGTAATAGTCCTAACGGTCGTCCAGACCAGGGTTTGGCGGTTGCACAAGTTGTGCAACCTTTTACGTATGCTTCTATGTCCTTACGCATTCGTGGCCACCAGAATTGCCTCCTCACAAGGTGTAGAGTTTTTAAATACCCAAAATGGCCTGCTGATTTGGCATCATGGCACCTGCATAACACTACATTCCGTAAACATTCTGGAACATATATTCTATTCTCCCTCCATGCTATTCCATCATTATAGCTAACCATAGAGGGGTTTTGGATTACCCATTGATCCTGTTGTAAAGCTGTTTTAAACTCGGTACGTAAGTGACCATCTACTTCTGTAAGTCTTAATAGGGTTTGGGAAGGTGCAATTAGAGGTTCTATCACTTCCTCTCGCTTGCTATTATACTGTGGCATCCGGGACAGCGCATCAGCCAGGAAGTTTTTCCCAGCAGGAACATACCGCAACCGGAAAGAGAAACACTGAAAATATTGTGCCCACCTTATCTGTTTGGGAGATAGTCGCCTGGGCGTTTGTAAGGTTTCTAAGTTTTTATGGTCCGGCCATACCTCAAAAGGATGAGACGCCCCCTCCAAGAGATGTCGCCATGTCATCAACGCCCAACGGACCGCGAATGCCTCTTTTTCCCAGATCGCCCATGCCCGCTCTGTCGTGGTTAACTTTTTAGACGTATAGGCACAAGGTTGTAACCCTCCCTGCTGTGTTCTTTGTAGGAGTACTGCTCCTACAGCCACGTCGCTAGCATCTGCTTGGACTACGAATGCCTGCGTTGGGTCTGGATGCTTGAGTACTGGTTCTTGAGCAAAGAGTGTTTTTAACTGCTCGAAAGCCATTTGACACGCTGACGACCACATCAACGCTTGTCCCGGCTTTGGTTTAGCCGTGGCCGGTTTGGTCCGTAACAGATCCGTTAGTGGTAGGGCTATTTCAGCAAATCTGGGAATGAACTGCCGATAGAAGTTTGCAAAGCCTAGAAAGCTCTGTAATTGCTTTCTGGTTCTAGGGGCCTGCCATTCAAGCACTGCCTGGACTTTTCTGGGATCCATCTCTATCCCGCTCTCTGATATTCTATAGCCTAGATAATCTATCCTCTTTTTGTGAAACTCACATTTGGATAGTTTCACGTACAGCTTAGCAGCTAATAATTTGTCTAAGACCTGTCGGACCAGAGATATATGTTCCTCTTCAGTTTGCGTGTAAATTAAGATGTCATCCAAATATACAAGGACACCCCTGTACAGATGTTCATGCAGCACTTCATTGATGAACTGCATGAACACCGCAGGGGCGCCCTGTAGTCCGAACGGCATGACCTGGAACTGATAGCTTCCCAAGGGACAATTGAATGTTGTTTTCCACTCATCCCCTGGTTTGATTCGTATCCTATAATACGCTTCGCGTAGGTCGAGTTTCGTAAAGATACGACCGGTGGCTAGGGCAGCTAACAGGTCCTTCATTAAGGGAAGTGGATAGAGGGGCTCCACACACACTGCATTGAGATCTCTGAAGTCAACGCATAAGCGTAAACCCCCATCTTTCTTCCCACGAAACAGGACAGGGGCAGCCATCTTTGATCGACTAGGTGTGATAAAACCCCGGGCCAAGTTCTTGTCTATATATTTTCGTAATTCTTTTAGTTCGGGTTGTGTCATTGAATACATCCGGGGCTTGGGTAGCTTCGCCCCGGGTATTAACTCAATACTGCAATCCATAGGCCGGAGAGGGGGCAGGGTCTCACATTCCTCCTCACTAAAGACTCTGGCGAGATCCCTATACACATTAGGATACGTCGTGTCTGCTGGTGGGCTCTCTGCTTCTATTCCCCCTGCTGGCTCCTTTTCCTCCTTGGTAGGGGGAGGTCCCAACGGTAATCAAAGTTTGCGAAAAACCCCTTCCCACCATATCGTAGGAGCCCACTTGTCCAACCATGCTAATCCTAAAATCACTGGTTCTAACATTTTCTCCACTATAATAAACCGAATAGTTTCGGTGTGCTCCCCAATATCGAGGTGCACCTTTTCTGTTATATGAGTCACTGGTGCCCCTCCCAGCAATGAACCATCCATTTGTTCAAAGGTAATAGGGGTTCTCAACCGCACAACCCGCAGCCCAAGTTCGTCAACTATTGCCCTACGAATTAAACAACGAGTACACCCTGAATCAATCAATGCCTCATATCGGCGTCCAGTGGTTGCCCGTGGGTTTCAGAGTACGACTGGTACCACAAAAGGTCGGATGGGGTCTCTCACCATCGGGTCGTGTGGGTCCTCATCGTCGTCATCACTATCCCCAGCCACAATCGGGAACTTTTCCACCACCACTTTCTTAGTATCTGTAGCCAGGGGATCCCTCTCCATACAGGATGTTCGAGTCATTTGGGACCGTTCGGATGTTGGTTGGCCTCTGCCTCTCAACACAGCTCTAGGAGGAGGGGTTTGGTCCAAGTTGCAGGGCATGGGATGAGGACAGTCGGCTGCTCGATGACCAAGGCGATTACATCTGAAGCAACAAAACGCAGGCTGCTGGATCCTTTCCCCCAAGCCGGAGCCAGCATTCGGTTTAGTCTCCTTGGGTGTTTGTGTGCGTTCTGCTGGTCGTTTTCCTTGACTTGCAACCCCTTCACCCCGTATACGGAATTCTTGGAGACCGACGTCCAGTTCTATGGCTGCCTTGTACCACACACTCAACTTGGGGGGCAAGCCCCGGTACACGCAGGCTTACCGTAAATCACAGTCTAGTCCTTTATGGAATTGGTGCACCAGAAGACGTTCTGGCCACCCCACCAACCGAGCCGCAATCTTTCGGAACTCCTGTACATATTCCTTTGCTGGTATGCCCCGTTGCTTAAGCGCAAACAAATCCCCCTCTGCAACCTGGGCGCTTGTTTCATCTTCAAATCTGGCATGAAGAGCCTCCAGAAATCATCCCATGTCCACGAGTTCCCTTGCATGTTTAGCATGGAGGCCTGCCACCCACTCAGCCGCTTCTCCTGTCAGGACCCCCGTAACAGCAACCACCATAGCCCACTGGGAGGGATACCACTGTCCATATTGGTCCATATGGCTTATCACCTGGCTTAAGAAAATAGCCACTCGTTCAGGGCTTCCGTCAAAGGAAGTCTGCAGGGCAGGTGGTCCCCAAATGGCCTGCGGGACCCACAGCCCCGGCGGGGCCCCCGGAGGCCAAGGCGTGGGGCCTGGGGTCCTTGCTGCTCCAGTCGCTCTCCTGTCCTGCCTAGGTCAGTCCCTCGTTGCCCCGCGACCCCCAACAGGTAAGCCCCCTGCCAATTGTGTTGGTTGGGGCTCAGGACCAGCTCCAAGGTCTCCCGACGAGGCACCTTGGTCTTGTTCTGGAGGGGGTTGGTCCATGGATCGTCTAGAGGTCCGCTCCATCCTCAATTTAGGACTTGTGAGCTGGAATTGGGTCTCCGAAGCGGTCACCCCTGTATCCTGCCAAGAAGAACCTGGAGGCTCCAGCCCTGCAACCCAGGGCTGCCAGGATGGGGCGTCACGAAATCCAGATTCCCCAAAACGCTCTCGTAGCATATCCATGGTGCTGGGACCGGATGAGGCAGGATACCCCCAATCCCCTTCATCCTCCTCAGTCCATCGTCTTTCCCTCCAGCCCTGGAAAGACGCTCCCAAGCGAGGGGGCGTTGGCATCCGCGGCCCGAGGAGAACAGAGCTGTGCCACCAATCCCCCGTCCGAGCCCGTTGTCCTGGAAAACTCTCCTCCTCCGGTCGGGGCAGGGCGCTCTTGGGTTGCTTGACTTTTGGTTTCACTGCCAACTGTTCCACACTCTCCTTCACCTCCTCTATCAGTGGTTCCTCCCCCTCCACATCTCCACCACACTCCTGCTCTTCCAAGGCCGTCCCTTCTGCCATACCCCCTTTTGCTGCAAAGCCACAGGGACTCCTCACCTCTTGCAAAAAGGAACCAAGCGCTGACTTTCTCTCGGCTTGTCGTTCGTTCAGAACTGCGATAGGAAATAATCACCAGTAACACACAGAGAATCAGGGTTTACTTTGGCAATGATAAGCTTGCAGTCAAAAGTAAAGTACAAGTCGGTGTTTTGGTTCAAAGTCAGCGCTGGGTGTAATCACACCACAGCGCTATTTAACAAAAACTCAGCCCCTTAAACATACATCCGGTGATTATCAATCAAGCACCCCCCACTCCCTTAACAGTAACAGCTGCGAGCACCAGAGCAGCGAGGACAGCAGAATCGGAGAGGCCCGGCAACGTCATCAATCATCGCCCTGAATGCTGCTATCCAGGAACTGTTTGTGTGTTTGCTGCGGCTGCTTATCTCCACTCCTTCGTCTCCCCCCCCCATCGATGGCGAGCTCCGGTAGGACTCGACAACTGTATCCTCCCTTTTCCAATCAAGAGATTCTTTCAGTTGGAAAAGGTGCTTCCAGACTCCTTCTGATTTTTCAGCCCTCAAAGAGCAACATGGCTGTTCTCCTCATTGTCTTCCCTTAAGATTAAGGTAAACTCCTTTGATCTTTTCCTTTATTTTCTTGCCTTTTCTTAAACCTGATCCAGTGTTTGTGCAATGGCTTCTCAAAAGTCTGGTGCCTGCAAGATGTCTTTCTCCTTGACTTAGTTTCTCTACAAACCAGGACCTTCACTCCTGAGACTTTTATGGATATATTTGACTTCTTTCCATGAGCATCACACTGCCAAGTTGTCAGGTTTCGAGGTCATCTGAAATAAATTGCATTTCAAACAAAGTCTTTGAAGAAAAACTCCCATTTATTAAGCACAACATTCTAACTCCGACTCCATCACAGCCAACACTGACTTCCAGACCCAAAACCTTCCCTTTCCGTTCCCCACTCCCCTGCACTCATTGGCCATCTTCCAAGTCACTCTACCCCTAATCTACTGCTCCAGCTCAAAGGAATTTCCCCCCTCCCATCCCATCTCCTAGGGGATATTATCTCCAGGGAAAATAAGTAGGTGAAAAGTCAAACGTCCCTTTCCAGACGCCTCCACTTCTCCTTCTTACGTCAGCACTAGAGTAAATGCAGCTTGAAGTGCTGACATCCGGCCCCTCCCCCTTCATTTTTCCAGGGTGGCCTGTGTAAGACAAACAACAAGTTAAGTACTGTTACCCCATCTGGGTGTGTGTGTCCCGCCCCCTCCCGCCTTGCCCGGGTGATCTGCATGGAACTTGGCTATAAGGCGGTCAGCTTGGATTTTTCTGCTTTTCACCCAGGAAGCCTCTGACAAGGGGTAACCCTTCCACTTGATTAAGTATTGGAGGTGACCCCTGTGCCACCTCGAATCGAGAATTTGCTGTACCTCATAGAGAGTGTGGCCCAAAATGACCAGGGGCCCTGGGGGGTCACGTAGTACCGGCCTTAAAGTTGACCCCACCACAGGTTTCAGAAGGCTACTGTGGAAAACAGGATGTATTCTCTCTAGTAGTTGGGGCAGCTGCAGTTGTACTGTAACCGGGTTGATTACTTTTACTATAGGGAATGGTCCTATAAATTTCGGGCCCAGTTTCCTGCTCGGGAGTCTGAGTCTCAAATACTTAGTGGAGAGGTTGACCTTCTCTCCCACTCAGAATGGTCTTTGGGAAGTTTGGTGCTTATCTGCTTGTTTCTTATAGGATTGTGCCGCCTTGGCTAATGCCTTCTTGACATTCTCCCAGGTTTCTTTCAACATTTCCATCCAATCGGTCAAACTGACTGAGGAAGGGGGCTTCCTTGGATACTCTGGCATGGGGACGAAATCCATATCACTCACTACCTTAAATGGGGTTAGTCCTGTGCTACTGTGGACAGCATTATTATATGCGACCTCCGCAAAAGATAGGTGGTCCGCCCAATTAGACTGTTGGTAGTCGACGCAGCACCTCAGGTATTGCTCTATCATGGCATTCAGTCTCTCCCCCCCCCATTGGTGCTCAGGTGAAACACTGAGCTGAGGCCTTGGGATGACCCTATGGACCATAGGAATTCCCTCCAGAATTTTGCTGTGAACTGGACACCTCGATCGGAGATGATTCTTCTGGGTACTCCATGCAGGCAGTAGATGTGTTTCAGGAACAGTTTGGACAACTGGCGGGCTGAGGGTAGCCCGCTGCAGGGTATGAAATGTGCCTGTTTGGAGAATAAGTCTATCACAGTCCAGATCACTGTGTTTCCACCACTCCTCGGCAGTTCTACTATGAAGTCCATTGCAATCTCCTCCCATGGTCTTGTCGGTTCAGCTACTGGCTGCAGCAGCCCTGGAGGTCTTCCTGGTTGTTTTTTCATCGTGGCACAGATGGTACAACTTTTTACATAACTGTCTACATCTTTTCTCATGTGGGGCCACCAAAACTGTCTTCGTACTAAGTGCAGAGTCTTTAGGAAGCTGAAATGCCCCACTGGTTTAACGTCATGGCTCCTCTTGAAGACCAGGGTGCATAGAGTCTCTGGGACATAGAATTTTGTCCCCTTCCATGCTAGGTCATCCCTTTTTGTCAAGAGATGTTGATTGTCTCGGAACCAGGGGTCCGCCAATGTCTCCGGTTTGAGTCTTGTCGTTAAGTCACTTGCTGATTGGCCATGCTGGTCGCGACATTGCTGTCTGGTGAC
This sequence comes from Pituophis catenifer annectens, assembly GCF_029215685.1. Lineage (NCBI taxonomy): Eukaryota > Metazoa > Chordata > Lepidosauria > Squamata > Colubridae > Pituophis > Pituophis catenifer. The sequence goes on from NW_027256882.1 coordinate 18,220,018, forward strand.
TACTTGACCCACTCCTTGGGCAGAGGGGATGATGGCATTCACTACCTGCTCCCACTCACTGTTGTATTGGGGCATTTGGGAGAGGGCATCGGCCAGAAAGTTTTTCCCCCCTGGGATGTGCTTCAGCTCGAAGTTCAAATAATTGAAGTATTGGGCCCACTGGACTTGCCTGGGCGACAACTTCTGTGGGGTCCTGAGGGCCTCCAGATACTTATGGTCAGTCCAAACTTCGAACGGTCTCTGACCTCCTTCTAGCAGGTGTCGCCAGGTCAACAGCACCCATCTCACTGCAAACACTTCCTTTTCCCACGCCGCCCATCATCTTTCTGTGTCAGTGAGTTTGCGGGATGTGTAGGCACAAGGTTGTAGATTCCCTTGGCTGTTCTTTTGGAGTAGCACAGCCCCCACTGCCACATCGCTGGCATCTGCTTGGATGACGAAGGGTTGTTCGTGGTCAGGATGCTTTAAGACCGGTTCTTTTGCAAACATTTCTTTTAGTGTTTCAAATGTCTGTTGGCAGGCCAGGTCCCACTGTAGAGGTTGTCCTGGGCAGGGTTTTGTTGCTGGACTCCCTGTTTTTAGGAGGTCCGTCAGAGGTTTGGCAACTTGCAAAAGAGGGGATGAATTGTCTGTAGAAGTTCGCAAACCCCAGGAAGCTTTGCAGTTTGTTTATTTATTTATTTATTTATTTATTTATTTATTTATTTATTTATTTATTTATTTATTTATTATATTTCTATACCGCCTTTCTCCCATAGGACTCAAGGCGGTGTACAGTCAAGAAAAATATAGACACACAAACATCATAAAATTGCTAATTAAAATTATTACTTAGTTTGGTCAATTAAATAAAACCCAGAATTAGATCACATTTAAAAATCATTCACATGTTCATATGTTTAGCCCCGCCTGTTGGAACATCAGGGTCTTGAGGGCATGGTGGAAAGCACGGAGATCAGGGATATTCCGTATCTCCGGGGGCAGTTCATTCCAAAGGGTTGGAGCCCTCACAGAGAAGGCCCTCCCCCTGGGAGTCGCCAGTCGACATAATTTGACTGACGGTACCCTGAGTAGTCCCTCCCTGTGAGAACGAACTGGTCGGTGGGAGGCTATTGGTGGCAAAAGACGGTCTCGTAGGTACCCAGGTCCTAAGCCATGGAGTGCTTTAAAGGTGATAAATAACACCTTGAATCGCACCCGGAAGACCACCGGGAGCCAGTGCAGCTCGCGTAGGAGAGGTGTTACATGGGCGTAATGAGCTGCGCCCATAATCACCCACGCGGCTACGTTCTGGACCAGTTGGAGCCTCCGGGTGCTTTTCAAGGGGAGCCCCTGTAGAGAGCATTACAGTAGTCCATACGGGAGGTAACTAGGGCATGAGTGACCGTGCACAAGGCGTCCCGATCCAGAAAGGGACGCAACTGGCGGATCAGGCGAACCTGATAAAAGGCATCCCTGGCCACAGCCATCAAATGATCTTCTAAAGATAGCCGTGAATCCAGGAGGACACCCAAGTTGCGGGCCCTCTCTGTGGGGAGCAAGATCTCATCCCCTATTGTCAGTGATGGTACCAGCTGACTATACCGGGATGCCGGAAGCCACAGCCACTCGGTCTTGGAGGGGTTGAGTCTGAGCTTGTTTCTCCCCATCCAGATCCGCACGGCCTCCAGGCAATGGGACATCACAGCAAGGGCATCATTGGGGTGGTCTGGGGTGGAGATGTATAGCTGTGTGTCATCAGCATACTGATGACTCACCCCGAAACCACGGATGATCTCGCCTAGTGGTTTTACATAAATGTTGAACAGAAGGGGTGAGAGGACTGACCCTTGCGGCACTCCACAAATAAGGTGCCTCGAAGTCGACTTCTGCCCCCCTGCCAACACAAACTGCGAACAGTCAGAGAGGAAGGAGGAGAACCACCGAAGCACGGTGCCCCCTATCCCTAACCCCTCCAGCCGTTGCAGTAAGATACCATGGTCGATGGTATCAAAAGCCGCTGTGAGATCTAATAGGACCAGGATAGAGGAGCAACCTCTGTCCCTAGCCCTCCAGAGATCATCCACCAACGCGACCAATGCCGTTTCCGTGCTGTATCATGACCTGAAGCCCGACTGGAACGGATCCAGATAGACAACTTCATCCAGGAATCAGGGTAGTTGTTGCGCCACCACACTCTCAACAACCTTCGCAACAAAGCGAAGATTGGAGACTGGACGATAATTTGATAATATAGCCAGGTCCAGGGAAGGCTTCTTGAGGAGGGGCTTCACAACTGCCTCTTTCAAGGCAGCGGGAAAGACACCCTCACTCAGAGAAGCATTTATAATCCCCTGGAGCCAGCCTCGTGTAACCTCCCAGGAGGCCAGTACCAACCAGGAGAGACACGGGTCCAATAAACATGTGGCAGCATTAAGTTTGCCCAGAATCCTGTCCATGTCCTCAGGAGTCACAGAGTCAAACTCTTCCCAGATAACGCTCTCAAGACCTGTCCCTGTCTCCTCTCCTGGATCTACCCAATCGGAGTCCAGGCCTTCCCGAATCTGAGCGACTTTATCATGCAGGAATTGTACAAAATCCTCAGCTCGACCCTTTAAGGGATCTTCCCGTACCCCCACCTGAAGTAGGGAGCGGGTCACCCTAAACAGCGCAGCTGGGCAGTTCTCTGCAGATGCAATAAGAGCGGAGAAGTAGCTAGACTTCGCCGCTCTTATCGCCACTAGGTAGGTCTTAATATAAGATCTCACCTGTGTTCGGTCAGATTCAAATCGGCTTGTCCTCCAATCGCTCTCCAGGCATCTTTTCCGATGCTTCATCTCTCTCAGCTCCTTGGAAAACCAAGGAGCTAGACGAGATCGGCATTGGGTCAGAGGCTGCAAAGGCACAACGCAATCCAAGGCCGCAGTAGCCACCCTGTCCCAGGCGACCACCAGGTCCTCAGTTGAGTCGTGAGCCAGAGTCTCAGGAAATGGCCCAAGCTTCATCAGGAACCTTTCAGGGTCCATCAGGCGCCTGGGACGGAACCATTTGGTTGGTTCCGTCTCCCTGCGGTGGGTGGAAGTGACTTGAAAGTCCATGTGAAGGAGAGAATGATCAGACCATGACAAGGGCTTGATGTCTATATTCCCTATTCTTAGATCATTCAGCCACTGATCAGAGACAAAAATCAAGTCCAGAGTGTGATTCCCAAGTGGGTGGGGCCTTGAACTACCTGGGTCAGGTCCATGGCCGTCATGGAAGCCATGAACTCCCGAGCCGTCTCCGACATCTCACCAGCGGATGGCAGGTTAAAATCCCCCATAACAATAAGTCTGGGGGTTTCCACCGCCACTCTGGCTATAATGTTGAGCAGCTCAGGCAGGACCGCTGTTACGTGGCAGGGAGCAAGGTACGCAATCAGTAGGCCCATCTGATTGTCTGCGGGAGCGGGTTGCTAGTTTAGGACTGATTGTACTTTGGCTGGGTCCATTTCTATCCCCTCGTTTGACACTCGGTAGCTTAAGTAGTCTAGCCGTGACTGGTGGAACTCACATTTTGATAGCTTGACATATAGGTTCGCCCCCAGCAGTTTTTCCAGCACTTGGTGGAAGAGGGGTATGTGTTTGTCTATGGTTTCTGTGTAAATGAGGATATCATCTAGGTAGACGAGGACCCCCTTATAGAGGTGCTCATGTAGAACCTCATTTATCAATTGCATAAACACCGCCGGGGCTCCCTGCATCACCTTAAATTGGAAACTCCCTAGGGGGCAGTTGAATGCTGTTTTCCACTCATCTCCTTCCCTGATGCATATCCGGTAGTAGGCTTCGCAGAGGTCTAGTTTGGTGAAAACTTTCCCTTCGGCCAGGTGGGCTAGCGTGTCTTTCATGAGGGGAAGGGGATATAAGTTGTGTACGCAGACAGTGTTGATATTTCTAAAATCAACCACCAGGTGCATACAGCCATCTTTCTTCTCTTTGAAGAGGACCGGTGCCGCGACCCATGGTTTGGCTGGCTCAATGAAACCCCTTTGCAGGTTCTTGTCTATGTAGTTCCGCATTTCTTGCATTTTGTGGGGCGTCATGGCATACAATTTAGGTTTAGGTAGTTTCACCCCAGGGATGATCTTGATGGCACAATCAGCCTTGCGGTGAGGGGGCAGAACATCACACTCAGCCTCGCTAAACACCTCTGCAAGGTCTTGGTAGTCCTCTGGGATTTGTTCTGTCTCATGGGATCTGTTGGATGCGGCCGCCAGTTGCTCTGGTGTACCCTTAGGGAGGGACTCTTGTGTCGGTGGCATCTTCCCTTGCTGTGGCAGGAGGGATTGGGTCCCCTACGTGGGGGGCATCTCACCTGGTTGGAGTGGCAGGAGTTGGGGGCCCTTTGCTATCCTCAGCCTGGGGTTCCCTCTTGCCATCAGATGATGGGGCCCCATTTGTCTAGCCAAGAGAGTCCCAGTATGACTGGATCTGTCATTTTAGGAGCTATTATGAACCGAATCATTTCCCAGTGATCTGCTAGCTCCAGCTTCACTGGTTCGGTCAGGTGTGTGGCGTAAATTCCCCCCACTAGGGATCCATCAACTTGTTCAAATCAGATTGGGTGGTTGAGCTTTTTGATTCAGATCCCCAATTTTAGGACTGTGGGTAGGTTAATCAGGCACCTCGTGCAGCCAGAATCTATTAGGGCTTGGAAAGTCCCTTGGGTCCCTGTTTTTGGGGCCGTTAGGTGTATAGGGAAGAGAAAAGGGTGGATGGGTCCACTCACCATTGGGTCATCTTCACCCTCGTCCTTGCTGTCATTCAATTCGGGGGATTGATTTCCATCATCTGGGATCCCCCTTGTTTTGGTTAGGTGGGCGAAGACCTCTGGACCCTGGGGGATTTTCCATTGCGTGTTGGTGGCATGCTTGGGCCCTCGTTCCGGTTGTGCCTTGGGCGGTGGGTCTGACCTCGGCCTCGGCGTTCCACACGCTGCTGCCAGGTGACCTATCCCCCCACACCTGTAGCACCTCAGCAGGCTCCGTGGGACGACTGGCCTCTGGGTAGGGTGTGGAGCTGTGGTTTCTCGTCTACTGGGTGATCCGTGATCCGGTTGGCCTCTCTGCTTTCCATCTGGTTGCTTTGACATGTCGTTGGCCTGCAACCCTCTGTCGACTTTTATCGCTACTCGGAACCATTTGGAGAGTCGGTTTGGAATGTCCCGATAAGTGGCCACTTGGGCGATTCACTTGTCTAGGCTTGTTCTAAAGAAATACACCAGTAGTCGCTCAGGTAAGGGAGGTAAGGTCCCAATGACTCTCCTGAATTTACGGATATGCTCTCTGATGGGCCTCCCCTTCTGCATTAGATTCCTGAGCTTGTCCTTCACATAGGGGTCCTCCTCTGCCTCCTCGAACTGGGCTTGTAGTAGTTGAAAGAACCCATCTGCGTCTTGCATTTGGGAGGCCCTGTTCTTGTAGAGGGCTGCTGACTACCTCCTTGCTTCTCCGTCCAGCCCTTCTGAAATGGCACTCACTAGGGCTCTGGGAAATGGGTAGAGGTGTCCATAGCACTCGATGTAGATCTCAGCTGTGTCGAGGAATTGCGCTAGCTGGTCTGGATTGCCATCAAACTTCCCTCTGAAATGGGGTGGGTCCTCCCTCGCTGCCCTCTCCTCCCACTGCGGGACTCTGTAAGCCTGCCCTCAGTGCCGCTGGTCCTCTTCCTCATCTCTCCTTCTAGGGTAAAGAGGTGATGTCCTATCTAGGCTGCTCTGCTTGCTGTGTAAGGGGGGAGCCCATGGATGCATCTTTGGGCTTCCTCTCCTTCTGCTATGGGAGGGGGGAGGGCTGTGCTTCAGTCTACAGCCTCTCGGTTCAGTAGACCAAACTGGTTCCCTCTTCTCCTTTGGCCTGCACGATGGCCCTTCCTCCCAAATAATGGCACGGTCAAATTTCTCCTTCAATTCGTCTATGGGGCTCTTGAGTGGCTTCCCTGAAGCTTTTAGCCAGTCTGCCCTCCCCAATTCACTCAGGGGTTTCCCCTTCCCCTGAACGCTCGGGAAGGGAAACTCAGCCTCTGAGGATTTTGGCAAAGACCACAGATACTCATCTTTTCTCTTCTTGGTTTGTGGCACGATCGTCTGACTTTGGCTGTCTTGCAGCTTCGCTGGAGGAGGGAGGGGTTGAGGCTCTGTAACATCCAAACTGGCTGGGATCAAGACTGGCTCTTTTCCAGTTGCCTGAATTAAACTCTCTTTGGACAGTTTGCTTTCCGCCATGACATCTGGACTGCTTCTCCATTCACTCCATACATCTGGAAGGGAGCTGGAGGTTTGGAGGTCAGCCAGCTTGGCTTGGAAAGGAGTGTTGGCTGTCTGTCAGGTTTCAAGGTCATCTCAAATAAATTGCATTTCAAACAAAGTCTTTGAAGAAAAACTCCCAACATTCTAACTCTGACTCCATCGCAGCCAACACTGACTTCCAGACCCAAAACCTTCCCTTTCCATTCCCCACTTCTCTGCACTCATTGGCCATCTTCCAAGTCACTCTACCCCTAATCTATTGCTCCAGCTCAAAGGAATTTCCCCACTCCCATCCCATCTCCTAGGGGATATTATCTCCAGGGAAAATAAGTAGGTGAAAAGTCAAACGTCCCTTTCCAGATGCCTCCGCTTCTCCATCTTATGTCAGCACTAGAGTAAATGCAGCTTGAAGTGCTGACATAAGTTACATTTGGTTTGCAATCTACTATTTTGAGATCATCTTCACAAAAGTTCTCATCAAGTGTAGTTTCCATCATCCTTTTTCCAGTGCATCATTAATGACATTATCATCCAACTGCACACATTTATTATCCAATCATTAACACAATACTACTAACTTATTTTAATCAGTGACCAGTATGCACAAACACACAAACACACAGAGAGAGAAAAAAAATGAAATCTTAATGAAATACCTATGTTAAAGCCACCATCCATTTTCTCTTATATGTCATACTTCATTAAAGTCCTAGTTGCTACAAATCAGATATTTTTCTACTGGCTTTCATCTGGAACGTGCTCCCCCCAGAGATACGGAGGATCCCGGACCTGCGCACATTTCGTCGTGCTCTCAAAATTTTTTTATTTCAGCAGGCTGGCCTGGCCTAACTCTCCTCTTTTAAATTTTTAATTCGTGATTTTATAAATTGGGTGTTTTAATCTGTGTTTCGGCCAAAATATTTAATAATTTTAAGGGATTTTTAATATTTGTATTATCTGTATTTTATCTTGGCTGTTCACCACCCTGAGTCCTTCGGGAGTAGGGCGGTATAGAAATTTGATTAATAAACAAATAAACAATAAATAAATTTATGCATTTATCTATATCAGGAAATCATACATATTTTTCTTGAAGTTTGGCATTTTTAAATAAATTCAACATAGTTTTGTCTATGAATTGATATAAATATTTTATCCAAAAATCATGAGTTGTCAACTCTACTTTTCTGTATTACAGAAAATATAGAATAGATGACCAAGGACCAATTGCTATTTATAACTAGAGAGTTTTATAAACAATGTTTAAAATTATTGAGTGCAATAGTACAACAATTTTTATCCACATCATCCAGCCGTCACTTAACTAGATTCCTAATCACATCAAAAAAAATGTTTTACTGAAATCAAACTATATCACCAGCATTTCCATAATCTATTTAGGAAATATAATGATATGTGAGAATGATGTTTGGGACAGGTAGAAGAAATGCTGCCTATGGAAGGATCTGATAAGAGGATGGGAATATGCAGGTTCATAATGGGTAGAGAAAGAAAATCAGAAATGATTCTCTCTATTTTTCAGACTGTAAAAAGAGTTGGTATGAGAATTGGACTTTCAGACTTGCAAGTTTCTGTTAATGGAGCCTTAGAGTACAGTGGAATTAGCTGATGTAGTTGTGTTTTATGTCTGCTCTACCTGGTAGAACATTAGCTTGGTAACTTTCTTCTTGACAAATCTGTGCTTTCTGGTAATCACCCTGTTGTTTTCAAGGGCCCACAGCTGTATAATATGACAGAAAGAAAGTGAGAAAGGATTCTCCTAAATTTTCAGGCTGAAAAAAAGTTGATAGGAGAATAGAACACAACAGAACAGAACAGAACAGAACAGAACAGAACAGAACAGAACAGAACAGAACAGAACAGAACAGAATAGAAAATAACAGAGTTGGAAGGGACCTTGGAGGTCTTCTACTCTAACCCCCTGCTTAGGCAGGAAACTCTATACTATTTCAGACAAATGGTTGTCCAATCTTTTTGTCAAAATTTTAAGTGTTGGAGCATTCACAAGTTCTGGAGGCAAGTTGTTTCATTGATTAATTGATCTCACTGTCAGGAAATTTCTCCCTAGTTCTAGATTGCTTCTCTCCTTGGTTAGTTTCCATCCATTGATTCTTGTCCTGCCCTCAGGTGCGTTGGAGAAAAGCTTGACCCCCTCTTCTTTGTGGCAACCCCTGAAATATCAGAACACTTTGTACTTTCAGAATTGCAAAATTCTGTTACGGTAGCATTACAATAAAGTAGAATTAGCTCATCTGGCCATATTTCGTTTCTAGACGACCTGGGACAACATTAGCCTCACAACTTTCTTCTGACAAATCCATGCTTTCTGGTAATTACCCTGTTGTTTTCAAGGGCTTTATGAATAATCTCTGAATTTGTTTGGTTGTTCAATTTATTTGTGACCCTTCTGATACTTTATCAATTTTTTCAATTATTTATTTTATCAATATATTGTTTGTCAATATATCATTGACAAAATTTGCTAAGCCTTTCTTTTTCTCTTTTGTGGACAGTGATAACATTTGTTCTCTGAACTCAGGATATTTGCAAGTTACACAGCTTCAGTAGAAAGATTCAGTTGTGAAAAGAACATGTGGAATAAGAAACCAAAGTTTCTCCTTTTAAGATTCTTGGATGTTTCATTACAGCTTCATCCCTTTCTAAAGAAGAATGAATTTTGCAATCTTTCCCTGCATAAACTGTACTTGGACCAAAATGGTGATATAACAGCAGATCTGAACATCATAAGCATGTTAGTTCTTTCTGGGGAAGATCCCATCAGTAAACAACTAGGCAGTTTTGAAAGACAAAGAACTATTATCAATCCAGATGCTCTTTTACAGCTAAAGTTGCTCAACAAGGTGGGTGAAATATTGGTATCATTTCTCTGTTTTCCAAAGCCTTGAGACACATTTCAAGTGGCTAAGCCTATTCACCAAATACAATGACCTTCAGTGAGAATTGAATGTGGGGAGTAGAACCCTTATAGTTTTCTTAAATGGCTTGGGAGGCTTCAGTGCAATTGGTAAGGTGTCCTTCAGATTAGTGGTGGAATTCAATTTTTTTTTACTACCGATGGGCATGACAGGGGAAGGATACTGAAAAATCTACATTCCCACCCCACTCCAGGGGAAGGATATTGCAAAATCTCTATTCCCACCCCACTCTGGGGCCAGCCATAGGTGGTACTTGCAGGTTCTCTGAACTACTCAAAATTTCTGCTACCAGTTCTCAAGAATCTGACAGAACCTGCTGCATTGCACCCCTGCTTCAGATGATGTATAATAAGTCTAATCAAGACTGGACATACTTCTCTTTTTTTTATTATTAAAGAGTTTTACGAAAATAAATTTTTTTTACAAATATTTCCCCATGCCCCCCTCCCTTCCTTACCCCCCCCTCCCAACTTCCCAGAACAAAATACAGGGTATAACAGTTAAGAATCATATGCTAAACTAAGCTAATTAACTAAGGATTCCTATCCCCCCTTCACACTTTAAGTCCCCTTTTACTTAACTAAATATAAATATTCTTAATTTTTCTATTCATTCATAAGCTATTCGACAGACTGGACATAATTCTTCTGGACACCATTGGGAACTTTTATTTGAATTCAGGTTTACCTTGCAATGATTGGGCAGGTTTATAGTCTGTGACATTCTTAAATAGAACATACATAGTCAGAGTTGTCCATAATTGTCTGTCATGCCAAGTGGATAGAAGAATAGGTCTTCTGCTCCTGGGGAGAAAGTCCAAGGCTTTCCATTCATCTAAAATGATAATGACTGTTCTGATGTGCCCTGAGTGAGAAAACTAAAGCAATGAAACAAGGTTTGATGCAAAGAAAAGAAAAGCCCTTCTTCATATTGGAAGAAATGAGGGACAATTTTTAAAAAAAATGGTTTTTAGCTTATCACTTCATATAGAACATCCTTGAAAGCAATTGTTTATTTTCAATGTTAGACACTTTAAATCTCTCTGGAAAAAAAGAAGGATACAAATTTAATCAATAATAAATGTAGCTCTGTCTTTTCATGCCAATTGGTGTCACCTAATTGTAGTTTTTCAACAGAAAAGACCTTTTTTTGGATTGACTTTAGAAACATCTCTCTCTGTCATAGGGCTCATATTCACGTCCCATGTGATACAGCAAAAAATGCCTGACTTACCATTTTAGAGGAACGTATTCTGACGACTCACCTCCATCTCATCTCATTCCAGTTCTGGAAACTAGGCAGTCAGTTTTAGTCTTAGTTCACCAGCATGGTGACCATATAAAATTATCAAATAAGCATATCAATAAACAAAGAACAGATGCATTAAGGTTGACAGCCCTAATCTGTAATGAAGTTTTCCTTTATATCTTAATTGGGAGGTTTTCCTTTATACCTTAACTTTCAAATTGGGCTGGCTTTGCAATGATACATGTAGTCCAGAAGAAACCTTTCCAGATCCATCTGGTTAGAAGTTTCTTTCTTCATCACAGTTTTATTCTATTTTGATAAATTTAATAAAATAAAAATTTCAGAAACTTTTCACAATAAATTTCATTCTAAACGTTCATATGACTACAGCATCTTAATTTAAATTCATGGGTACATGAAGAGAGGAGGAATGTATGCTAATATAACCATGTGGAGGAACCACTAGTTATTAATCCTTAAATCTTTCCTCCATTGCTTCTCTCCAGAATTTATTAAGTAGAAATGCCCTTTCTTGCAATGTGATAGAACAAAAGCAAAAGGGAGGAACTAAATGAAGAATCTGCAATAATAGTATCTCTTGCAACATTGGGAGATTTCTAAAGATTTCTTATTTACCTAAGTGAAGTCCAGCAACTACTTGACTAAGGATCATGTTTACCTCCATTTTTAATTGATGGTTAATTCTAACATACTTCATTTGTCGTTCCTTGTTTTTCTTCTTAGTCTCTGCCTCAGTCCAAATGTGTGGAAAATTGCCGGCCTGGATTTTTCAAGAGGGCTCGGAAAGGAGAGCCAGTTTGCTGCTATGACTGTGTTCCTTGTCCAGAAGGGACCATCTCCACTCAGGAAGGTGGGTGACACCACAAAAAGGGTACTGGATTAAGCCAAAGTATTTTGATCAATCAAATTGAGAAATGCATTCAGGTCAATGGCTTTTGTTCACCCAGCCCAGTTTATATTGAAGCCCAAAATATATTGTACATAAATCAATCAATTAATTAATCAATCTTTATGTGGATCTTGGAACCACATAAGCAAAAAGATGTAATTCAGGGGACCATGAAGGGAGAAGGTTTGGGTTCAAGGGACAAGAGAAATACACACAAAAGACTCACCATAAAACACATGGAACAGTTTTGTGTGAAAGAAGGAATATAAATTAAATTTATTATTATTAGGGGTAAAGTTTGCCTTTTTTATATTTAGTGCTTTAATTTTCCATATTATGGATTAAGTGGTAAAACACAAATATTGTTTATAGCCCATTTCAACATTCCCAGATTCAGCATTGCCACTATCACGGTTTCCTTGGTTGGATTGTGACTGACTCTTCCCTCTTCTTCTTCTCTTTCCAATTTTGGATATTAAATAATGAAATACAAACAGTTATAACAGTTGCAAAAAGGAATACAGTTGTGGTTCTAAAAGAAAAAAAAAATACTTCCATTATTGGAATTAAAAGGAACCAGATCTAATAGAAAGTAGGAAGAAAAGAGAACTAATTAATTAATCAGTCTACCTAATATCTATTCATACAAATGTGGAACTCATTCAGTCTTTAAAATTATTACTAAATTTAGAAATTATGGTAATAGACTATTGCTTCTGATTTTTAGGCATTAAAATCATTGCAAAGATAGATAACAGATTTTTTCTTTTCTTGGATTACTTCAGCAATTAATTTTCTCTAAGATCTCTGTTTACAATTTTATTTATTTCTGAAATTTATTGGCCACCAATCTTACCACAGGATACCAAATTTATATTGCTGGCATCCTACACAAAGGGTCTCTGGGTGTCATCCAATTAAAACAACAATTAAACTGGATGACACATTAAATACCATGATTCCAAGAGGGAAATACATCAAGATTTTACACAGGACACAACCAGCGCACAGGGCTCTGGTACCACACAATGCCCAGGCCTGTTGAAAGAATACAATTGAAAGGAATTTGAGGAAGCCTCAAGGATAGTGGCAATCTGACCTTGGGGGTAGTTAATGCCTTTTTCCCCCAGGAACGGTGGTCCCACCATTTGCTTTGAAGGATGCGATTATGCACCTCATTTTAAAGAGGCTCTCCACGGACTCAACCATCTTAGACAAGTTTTGTCCTGAGTACAATATTTGTTGAGAGTTTGTTGAGAGCATGATTGTCATTCAGGTACAGTACTGGTGGCTGAGGTACAGTTCCAAGATGGCATTGGTTGCTTTCACAGATGATCTCTGATAAGAGTCCTGCAAACATTCTGACCCTTCTGGATTTCTCAGTAGCTTTTGATAATATAAATCATTATATCCTTCTGAACTGGTTTCAGGGTTTGAGAGTGGAGGTGGGGTTTTCCAAAGGTTTTCCTTTATTCATGGTTGCTTTCAGTTGATGGGTTCTTAGGGAACGGAGGTGAAAACCTAGGCCCTGCAATGGGGCATCTCTCAGGACTGAAGTCTCTCCTTTCTTCTTTATCTTTTACATGAAATTGCTAGGTGAGGTCATTTGCTGCCATGGGCTTGGTATCAAAGTACACCACCCATGGCTTGTTAGATGGTAGTATTGTGATGTGGAATATGACATCCATAGAAGAGCTTCCTTGAAAGGTGAAAAGAGATATAAAAGAACTTTCTGTTTTCTCAGATACTGAAAAATGCACCAAGTGCCCAGATGATCAATATCCAACCGAGAGCAGAGTCCAATGTATCCCAAAAAGAATAACCTTCCTCTCCTCTGAAGAACATCTGGGCATCATCCTGGTGTCCATTGCCCTACTCTTGTTCCTATCCACAGGATTCATTTTAATCATATTCATTAAATACCTTGAAACTCCCATTGTCAAAGCCAACAACCGGGACCTCTCTTACATCCTCCTGGTCTCCCTCTTGCTTTGCTTCTTGTCCTCCTTTTTCTTCATTGGACGACCAAGGAAAGCCACCTGTCTTCTCCGACAAACTGTGTTCAGTATTGTCTTCTCAATAGCTGTGTCATCTGTGTTGGCCAAAACTATCACAGTGGTGCTGGCATTCTTAGCCTCAAAACCAGGGAACAAAGTGAGAAGATGGTTGGGGAAGAGCTTGGCCAACTCTATCATCCTTTCTGGTTCTGCTGGACAAATTTTCATCTGTGCCTCATGGCTTGGAATTTCTCCCCCATTTCCTGACTCTGACCTGCACTCCCAGCCTGGAGAGATCATCCTTCAATGCAACGAAGGCTCTGTCACCATGTTTTATGTTGTCCTTGGCTATATGTGTTTCCTAGCTGCCATTTGCTTCACTGTAGCTTTCCTGGCCAGGAATCTGCCTGGGGCCTTCAATGAAGCCAAGCTGATCACCTTCAGCATGCTGGTCTTCTGTAGTGTTTGGATCTCCTTCCTGCCCACTTACCTGAGCACCAAAGGAAAATCCATGTCGATTGTTCAGGTCTTCTCCATCTTGGCCTCCAGTGCTGGACTGTTGGGTTGCATCTTTTTCCCCAAATGCTACATTATAATCCAGAGGCCAGATCTAAACACTAAGGAACATCTCATGATAAAAGTAGGGAAATGACTGTGATATTGTTACTTAGGCTCATAGCATTTAATTTTTTCATTGCAATTGTTGGGCTTTTGTATTCTTCCTTTGCATCCATGTGACAATTAAGGTTATTTAAAACAGAAGGAAATAAACATATAAAGAATGTAAGTCTAATGAAATTAAATTCCACATTATCATCAAACAGTAAAATAAATAATTAATAATTAAAATTGTCATGCAGCCAGAGATGAACAAGCTAAGAAATAATAGTTATATTAAGTAAAAACAGCTGAATAGAAGAGAGAAGTCTTCCCAAAGAGAGAGGGAAGGAGTCTTTTGCCTGAGGTGAATATGAAACTCTAAATCTGTGTGAACATGGACACTTTCTCTCTACTGTATGTGACTTTCTCTTGAAAGTAGATGTGAGCAGTGGAAACTGGGTATCAAGATCATGCAGATGACTCCTCATCCAACACTCTGGTTGCCTACATCAGTTATTTCTGGAGGTGTTAGGTGAATTACAGATCTTATGGGACCTCAGAATTCCATGACTCTCTGTGGAGTCACAATTATCCTAATGTTCTGTCCCCCGTCCTTACACAGACAAATGCAATATCAAACACGCCTGCCAATAATTTATTGTATAAACAGACCAGAATTCCTGGCAGATGAGGGTTCTGGCAGCTAACTGTAAAATGCCTGCCCAGTCCAATTAGTACTCCCAAAAAGCCGGAGAGGCCTTATCTGCAGTCCGTTTCCAGAGCGACACATTATCCACAAGACTTTAGTCCGAAATATATCTGAGCCGAAGTGCAGGATTCACGATGTGACTCTTTAGAGTTTAAACTTTTGTCCGTCACAAAGCCTGCCGAGCAATCATGCCCCCTTTTATCCCTTGTGGGGTGTGGCTCAGTGACTCAGCTCAATCCCTGGCCCTCCCCGTTGCTGCGCTTGCTTCTCCCTCCGACGCTGGCTGGGATCACGCCAGGATTCATCATTATCACTCTCTATCAATGGGTGCTCCGAAATGCCTTCCTCCTGGCCCATCCCAGGCTGTTCCTCCTGGCCTTCGGATGGAACCTGAAGCATTGCCAGAGAGGAGGGTCCTGGAGAGGGAGGCCTTGTCAGTTCCTCCCCCTCACCTTCTGAGTCCTCTTCCTCCACGAGGACAGGCTCGGGAGTTGGAGTCACAACATCTAACATCCTTTCTGGACATGTCCAAAAGGCAGTGCCCCTGCTTCAAAACAGCACCTGGAAAGATCCAGAGAAGGAAATGGGAAACAGCTATGAATCCAATTGGTCTCTTATCCAATAAGGCATAGAATCCTCTTGTCCCCAAATCAGAAGCTTTCAGCATTCTGCTATGTGAATGGGAAAATAATCCCATTTTCTATAGATAGAAAATGGCAGGAGGGCATTTTCCCTGAGACTTCAATGTCTAGAAGAACTAGGGACCTTCAGGAAGAGTCCACCTTCTCTGGAAGCTACCCAGAGACCAACTGTGTTTACCACACCCAATCCTAGGAAATTTTAAAAAATGCAGATTTCAGGCATATGGGAGGCTATGTGGCTAGATGATAGATAGATAAATAGACAGACAGACAGATGATAGATAGATAGATAGATAGATAGATAGATAGATAGATAGATAGATAGATAGAGCGGTGAAATCCTCCCGGTTCCATCCGGCTCACCGAACTGGTAGTGCAGGCAGCGGGAAGGTTCTGTGCATGCACAGAAGAGGGGCGCATATGTGTAGCATGTGCACTCCCGCATGCTCACGTTCCTGAACTGGTAGCGAAGATAAGTGGATTTCATCGCTGGATAGGTAGGTAGGTAGATAGATAAATATATAGATAGATATTCTTTTTTTTTTGAACCACTGATAAGTAGATGTTACAGACTCAATACTTCAAAAGGATTGGAAACTTGAACAGGTGATTTGGGTTTTCTGTCTACAGTGGTTGAAGAGAGATTTTCCTTTCACAAAAGGAAAGCTTACACATTTTTTCAAAAAAGGAATTATAAATTATAAATGCTTTCAACTAATACCAAAATTAATCTTAATACTAAAACTGTTTTCTATTCCAGCTCCCTATTTTCTATAAGATCTTCATCCAGACTACAGTCCTGTGAAAAAGAAAGTGCACCGTCTTTTGAGTTCTCTTCACACCTGGCTTCTCCATGTTGGCTTTCTTTTTGTAAAATGAATGATGGCATGGTGTAATACGTCATGTATATGCCTTGAAAGAGGCGGTGGTGAGGCCCCTCCTCAAGAAGCCTTCCCTGGACCGGCTGAATTAACTACCGTCCGGTCTCCAACCTTTGTTTTGTGGTGAAGGTTGTTAAGAGTGTGGTGGCACGACAGCTTCCCCAGCACCTGGGTGAAGCTATCTATCTGGACCCGTACCAGTCGGGCTTCAGGCAGGGGTACAGCACAGAAACGGCATTGGTCGCGTTGGCGGATGATCTCTGGAGGGCTTGGGACAGGGGTTGCTCCTCTGTCCTGGTCCAATTAGATCTCTTAGCGGCTTTTGATACCATCGACCATGGTATCATTTTGCAGCGGTTGAGGGGGTTAGGAATAGGGGGCACCGTATTACAGTGGTTCTCCTCCTTCCTCTCTGACCGCTCACAGATTGTGTTGGCAGGGAGGCAGAGGTCGACCTCGAGGCACTTCACCTGGGGGCCTCTCTTACCATTTTCATGCAGCTTCCCCATTTCAGCACTAAGTCATGGCACATGGGTTTATCCTAATTGAAATAGGTTGGAATCAGTGGTGAAATCCATTTTTTTACTACCGGTTCTGTGGGCGTGGCTTGGTGGGCATGGCAGGGGAAGGATACTGCAAAATCTCCATTCCCACCCCACTCCAGGGGAAGGATACTGCAAAATCCCCATTCCCTCCCCACTCCTGGGGGAAGGATACTGCAAAATATCCATTCCCAGACCACTCTGGGGCAAGCCAGAGATTGTATTTGCTGGTTCTCCAAACTAGTCAAAAATTCCGCTACTGGTTCTCCAGAACCTGTCAGAGCCTGCTGAATAGCACCCCTGCTTTTACTTACTTAATACTTCTTCTTTCTCCTATTTTCCCTAAAACAACAATTCTTTGAGGTGGATTGGGCTGAGAGAGTGTAAAAGGGTCAGCTGGTTTTTCATGCCTAAGGCAGGACTAGAACTCACAGTCTCCTGGTTCCTAGGCCAGCGCCTCCAGCACTAGCCTAAACTAGCTCTCTGTGAGATTTTAACCTCCAATTAATTACTTGAGGTGCTTATGACAACCAAAAGATGTACATACTGTATTTCTAAATGGAAAATGGTTGAATGAATGGAATTCTTATACCTCCTTTCCATTTCATCTAATAATAATAATAAAAAAAAAATGTTAAAGAGAATTCCATCAAAATAATTCAATCCAAGAGGCACTGCATGCCTGCAGGGAGATGTGATTCCACTGAACTGAAAGGAGCCCCAAAACAATCTGTCCATTGCAACAAACTGATATTCATATCCTGCCATACCTTATCACATTTCAACCACCCCGAAACAAAAAAGAGATCTGGGGGCAGCCTCCTAAGTGCATGTAACAGTCAGTCCTCCTGTTTCCTCCCAGGATACAGATACAGATTAACAGAGTTGGGAGGGACCTTATAGGTCAGTGATGGCTAACCTTTTTGCCACTGCGTGCCAAAAGTGGGGGGAGTGCGGGAGTGGGTGGGTGTTGCTCGCGCACATGCCCACACCCATAATTCTATGTGCCCCACCCCCTGTGCATGTGTGTGCAACCACCACGCCTGCTCTCCCCCCACTTTTGACATGTGATGGCAAGGTAGGCCTGTTTTTCATTCTCCCCCAGGCTCCAGAGCCTTTCTAGGAGGCTGGGGAGGGCAAAAATGGCCTTCCCCACTCCCCCAGAGGACCTCCGGAGACTGGAAACAGCCTTTTTTCTAATTTCCAGTGGGCCCAAAAGGCCCGAAAATCAGTTGGCTGGCATACGTATGCATGCCGGAGCTGAGCTCGCGTGCCCAGTGATATGGCTCTGCATACCACCTGTGGCACGTATGCCATAGGTTCGCCATCACGGTTATAGGTCATCTAGACCAACCCCCTGCTCAAGCAGGAAATCCTACACCATTTCTGACAAATGGCATTCCAATTTTTTCTTCAATGTCTCAAGTAATGAAGCTCCCACAAATTCCAAAGGCAACTTCTGTTCCATTGGTTGATTGTTCTCACTGTCAGAAAGTTCCTCCTCATTTCCAGGTTGAATCTCTCCTTGGTCCGTTTCCATCCATTATTCCTTGTCTGGCCTTCGGGTGCTTTGGAAAACAGCTTGACCTCCTCCTCTCTGTGGCAGCCCCTCAAATATTGAAAGACTGCTATCATGTCTCCCCTTGTCCTTCTCTTCACTAGACTAGCCATGCCCAATTCATGTAACTGTTCTTCATATGTTTTAGTCTCCAGTCCCCTAATCATCCTGGTTGCTCTTCTCGGCACTTTTTCTAGAATCTCAACATCTTTTTTATAGTGTGGTGACCAAAACTGGATGCAGTATTCTAGGTGTGGTCTTACTAGGGCTTTATAGAGTGGTACCTCACTTGATCTTGATTGAATCCCTCTGTTAATGCAATTTAGGATTGCATTGGCTTTTTTATCTGCCACTGCACACTGCTAGCTCATATTTAGCTGGTTGCCCACTAAGACTCCAAGATCCCTCTCCCAGTCACTGCAATTAAGGGAACTCTTATGGGGCAAAACTACAAGCCAGGTTGGCATATTTTCAATCAAGAAGAGGTTTGCTCTTCTCTGGGCACAAGCAGGCTTCCCTGAGACATGGCAGAAAATATCATGGATGAGCTTGGCCTTGTTATGCATCTTCCTGGCATTGAAAAGCAACAGCCAGAATTCAGAGCCACAAAAGCTCTTGCAGTCAGGTACTGAGAGTAGAAACAGAGCTCCATAAAATAGGAATAGATTTAAAAGCTTCCATCATCATCGGGGTGATCCTGCTATCCCCTCTAACTCAACCCCCCAGTTCTCCCTTTCATGCTAAGGTATAGCATAGCAGTGTTCCAATATTCGAGGGGTGCCAGAAAGAAAATGGTGTTAACCTATTTTCCAAAGCACCAGAAGGCAAGATGAGAAGCAATGAATGGAAAGTAATCAAGGAGAGAAGCAACCTAGAAATAAGGAGAAATTTCCTGACAGTGAGAACAATCAATTGGTGGAACAATTTGCCTTCAGAAGCTGTAGGTGCTCCATCACCTGATTGGACAGCCCTTTGTCCAGAATGATATGGGGTCTCCTGCTTGAGCAGAGGTTGAATTAAAAGACCTACAAGGTCTCTTTGAACTCTGTTATACTTTTATTCCTTTATTCTGTTTGCATATTAAAGTACCTTCTCTCCAAACAAGAAACATATTCTTTCTGACAACTACCCAAATACATCGGGAACACAGTGATACCCAACCACCTCTTTCAAGATCTTGGCAGTCTTGGGAAGTGAATCGCACACAATGTCAGAGATGTGAAGGCCAAAGAGCCCCACAACCATGGAGGGCATCCACACAACCAGAAGAAGGGAAACCATGTCCCCTCAAACTAGTTTTTTGGTTGGGTTTGTCAAGGAATTGGTGTCAAAGAAAAAAATCTATTGGCCCTATATCTTTTCCATATTTATGCAATGATACAACCCAAAAACATTCAGTGTCCTCAGTCTAGAGGGGCACCAAACTCCTTAACTCTGGGTGATTTTACTCAGCAGTCTCTGGAGAAAAGATACCATGTTGAAGGACAGCAGAAGTCAACAACAATACTGTGTCTTCCTCCAGCATCATTTTCTGGACATGTCCTTACAGGAAAGATCATAATCACTGCAAAACACTGCCCTCGAGGGTGTATCTGTAAAGTTTCATTAACATGCTGTACTCCAGCTTCCTTTCTGCAAATGGAGCCAAGGAAGAAGTTCAGGATCCCCAGAGGAAAAGCTGCTTCTCACTGTAATTATCACCATCCTACTCTTTGACATGTATTTACCCTGCCTTTGATGTAAAAAAATCAGGCTGAAGCATCAGAAAAGGATAAATGTTTCAGGTCACTCTCTGTGATGTATGAATTTTAG
This sequence comes from Pituophis catenifer annectens, assembly GCF_029215685.1. Lineage (NCBI taxonomy): Eukaryota > Metazoa > Chordata > Lepidosauria > Squamata > Colubridae > Pituophis > Pituophis catenifer. Next base: position 18,240,140 of record NW_027256882.1, read on the forward strand.
GACAGGCAGGGGCTGTCCTGTTAAGTGTACCCTTCTTTCCTTCCCAGGTGAAGCTTGGTTGGTCTCTGTTTCAACCAGGAAAAGCACTGGCTCTTGTGAGAAGGCTTTTAATTCTTCAACTCTTGTTTTGAAACAGGAAGAGAATTGATTCAGTCCCATGAATTATGAACCTCCTGCTTCTGTTTCTGATGTTGTTCCAGCCAACCTCTGGGAAGTTTAGAGTGAAATGTCCACTGACTCTGGAACACCAGGATGGAAAAAAACCATGGAGCTATTACAGACCAGGAGACCATCTCATTAGTATAGTCATCACTGCAACAAAAATATCTCCTATAATGTTCCCTTTCAATGCAGCTCCTTCCAGTCAGTCTCACTCGTAAGTCATTCAGGATAATGGAGTTGCATTCCCTCCATTTATATTTCCTCCGTTTTGTTCTCCTTATTAAACTTGCTCTTTATACTGCAACACATGGTCTGTCTAATTTCTTGATTCATTTTTGATTTCCATGCTTTGTCTTATTTAGGGGAAGAGATTCAAATCCAAAGATGGGACAGAAATAAAATCTGAAAGAAGTCCACATTATTTTCCTTTCCCTGATCAATTTTGAATTCATGACTTGAATACTGACTTTTGCTTAAATTAGTTATTATTATAGATTTCCTCTGCCCAGTTCATTTCAAATGTAACTATTTTTTGACATTTACTTCTGATCCTTATAGAAATACAGGATGATTTATTTTTAGAATTGGCTTCTGAGTCACTTTTGAAACATCCTCTTCCTTTTATGGTGGTTCTACTTTAACTATTCAATTATTTCAAAATCTGGTTACTGGACAGGAGTTTATCTATTGTACGTTCAAAAGTGCTGTGCTTTATTTCCATTTGTCAAGAAAAATGATAAAAAAAATATAAAATATATTTTGCTATTGATAAGGATGGTGATGATAAAATGAACATTTTTTTACAGTAAAGTATCTTCTGATCAGTCTAAACTCCTACGCTTGATTTTCGCTATTCAAGTGGTCAATAAGAATTCCCAGCTCCTGCGCAATCTCACACTTGGCTACAACATCCATGACAACTATCTGAACACACTTGGGACTTCAGATGCCTTGCTGGACATGCTGTCTACTGGAGAAGCCAATGTTCCCAACTACAGCTGTGGAAGGAAGGATAATCCTTTGGCTTTTTATGATGGAGCTGACAGGGACATCTCCATCCAGATGTCAAGATTAGCAAGCCCCTACAAAGTCCCACAGGTCTGTATGTGTGCCTCTCTATCTAGGGAAGTGAGTGGATTGGTAGGACATATAAGCGATAAATCCAACCATATCTATTCTATGGAGTTCAAGAGGTGCTTTTCTCCATGATCACTCTAGTTATGTTGTTTATTAATGGGGTTGACATTGGGGAAGGGGAACACCTAAAAGCAGTCACATCATCTCATGACACCATCCCCATTGCTTTGGGGGCTTCTGCTGCACACTTGTGAAGGTAAGGAGAGGCTCTGTGTCCAATCAAAGGGTCTTCTTTACGAAAGAATCACTGATGGAAAGCTCTTGTTTTGTACATCATCTTAGCCAAACTAATGATATTTTCAATGATATACAAATACCAGATTCATGAAAAGAATCCCAATGCCTTATCTTAGTTTGTGAGACATATAAAACATATAAGACAAACTTTGCCTAAAATCTGGAGTTTGATCCTGACAGGACTCAAGGTTGATTCAACCTTCCATCCTTTCAAGGTTGGTGAAATGAGGGCACAGATTTTTTTTTTTGGGGGGGGGGGCAATAGGTTGACCGTGTAAACCATCCAGAGATCCTGCAAAGCATTACGAGGTGGTGCAGGTGGAACAATCTGGAGCTGAACACATTTAAAACTGTAGAGATGAAAGTGTATTTTAGGAGGATCCCTCTATTCTACCACCTCTTACAATATTAGCCAACACAATATCAACATTAGATATCTTCTAGTGTCGGGGTTCTATAATCTTCATCAACTCAGAAAGTTCAGACTGTTTTTTTAAAGAGTTTTTTATTTTTTAAACAAACAAACATTTAATACATAAGTCATTCCTTCCGTGTGACATCTCGGTGTTATCGCCAATCATTCTTTTTTTTCTTTGTTTGTTATTTCATCTGTCTTCGTTCTCATCAAATCAATTACAACAATTCATCACTAACAAAATATTCTGATTATGGCATTTTTATACATAACTATTAATTTACTTATTTGTATCTCTTTTCTAACCAATAGTAGAATTGATTCCATATCTTAAAGTATTCTGAATCTTCTCTTTCTTTAATCATCAAAGTCAATCTATTCATTTCTGCACAATCTATTTTTTTTAATTACTTCTCCTTCCAAAGGTATTTTCTCTGCTTTCCAGTGTTGTGCATAAACAATCCTTGCAGCTGTTATTACACGTATAATCAAATAAATATTTTCTTTGCTATTTTTTTCTAGCAGGATACCCAATAGGAATAATTCTGGTTTTAAATCAATACGTTGTTGTATCATTTCTTCCAGCCGTATCTTAATTGTATTCCAATAATTTTTTGCTTCTGGAGATGTCCACCACATATGGTAATAAGAACCTGGTAACTGGTGATATTTCCAACATTTAGCTGATTTATCTTTAAACATTTTTGCCAGTTTCTCAGGGAGGGCATATGCCATCTATAAAACATTTTATATTGATTTTCCTTATATGCAGTGGATATTGTTAATTTATAATTCCTTTCCCATAACTGTTGCCATTTATCTAGGTCTATTGAATATCCAAAATTCTTTGCCCAGGCTATCATTGTTTCCTTTACTTGCTCCTCCTCCAGTTCAATGCCAAGTAAAAAATATAGTTTTTTTAATTAATTTATCCACTGTTCCTGTGAGTATCCCATCCAACTCTGTTTTTTCTAAGTGAAAACCATATAATTAAGCATCTTTTTCATATCTTGTTTGTATCTGTATGTACGTATACCAATCCATCTCAATCCCCTGTTCTTCCAACTCTCGTTTCCCTTTCAAATTCCCCTTATCTGTAAGTAAGTCCTTATACCTAACAATATTTCCAACATTAAAAACATTTGGGTGTATCAAAGCTTCCATTGTTGATAACCATATTGGTATTTTCAGATAATATTTATCTCTGACCTTCTCCCATACAATCAAAACATAAGGAATATATAAAAACATATGAAATCTGTAAAGAAAAACAAGAACTAGACAAAATTATATTAGACTCTGAAGAGAAATTAATTAGTAAAATTTACAAATTTCTGCTGAGATATAAGATGGAGGAGGAAATAGTTAAAAACACGATGATTAAATGGATGCAGAATTTTAAATACTCAATAGAATTGGAGAGATGGGAAGAATTCTGGCAATTGAATACAAAAACAACATTGGTGGTGGCATACAAGGAGAACCAGCTAAAGATGTTTTAAAGATAGCACATGTCACCTACAAGATTGGCCAAAATAAACCCGAAAAACAGTTCAGTGTTTTGGAAATGTAAAAACCCACAAGGCACCTTTTATCATTTATGGTGGACATGCCCAGCAGCAAAGAAATTTTGGTCCAATATTAAGAAATGGTTAGAACAAATCACCAAACTACAAATAGACAAGAGACCCAAAACTTTTTTGTTAGGAATTTTCACAAAAACTTATCCCAAAGAAATAAAATACTTGTTAATACATATTTTAATGGCAGTGAGGATAATATATGCTAAAAATTGTATACTGGAAAAAACCCCAATGGAAGAAGAAATAATGGATAAAATTACACAGTGTGCTGAAATGGACAGGCTGACAAAAGAACTAAAGGAAAAAGAAAGAGTTTGGAATAAATGGTACCAATGGCATAAGGCTACTACTGAAGAAACATAACTAGAAGTCAGATAGAATAGAAATACAAATGTGTACACAAATATTTTCTTATGGGCAGACAAACCTACAGAGAGAAACTCAGAAAGCAAAGGTATAATCCAAATATATAATATACAGATTAATGAAGCAGAAGTCTTAGAGTAGAGAAGAGAGGAGAGGGAGAAAAGGTAAACAGAAACTACTAAGTTAAGATTTAGGGGAATAAGTATAACTGTATTACCCGAAAGACCATTACGAAACAATCGCTTCAAATGATTGACTATCTACAATTGTTTATTGTATAATGTATTTATATGTTGTTATGTGTGTTATATGTGTTTTATACGTGTTTTAATAAAGTTTATAAAAAAATTTTTAAAAAAGAAAACCATACAATTTAGCATCTTTTTCGTATCTTGTTTGTATCTGCATGTACATATACCAATCCATCTCAATCCCCTGTTCTTCCAACTCTTGTTTCCCTTTCAGATCCCCCTTATCTGTTAGTAAGTCCTTATATCTGACAAAATTTCCAACATTAAAAACATTTGGGTGTATCAAAGCTTCCATTGTTGATAACCATATTGGTATTTTCAGATAATATTTATCTCTGACCTTCTCCCATACCAATAATAATGCATTCCTTATATAATGTCTATGAAAGTGCGTTTATATCTTATTTCTACCATACGATAAGAATCCATACCATCCCAATTGTAAATCATGACCTTCCAGTATTAATAGTCTTGTATTAATTCAACCCATTCCTTCATTCAAGTCAATGAGGTTGCCTGGTAATACAATTCCCAATTCGGTAACCCAAATCCTCCACATAATCTCGTGTCCTGAAGCATTTTTATGCTTATTCTTGCCTTTTTCCCTTGCCATATAAATTTCCTTATTATCTTATTAAGCTGTTGAAAATAAGTCTTTTCAAGTTTTATCGGTACTGTCTGAAATATGAATAATAATCTTGGTAATATATTCATCTTTATTATTGCAATCCTTCCCATTAGTGACAATTGAAGGTTCTTCCATTTCTCCAAGTCTTTCTCAATTTGTTGTTTTAATCTATAACAATTATCCTCTTTTATCTTTACACATCTTGAAGTTAGATAGACTCCTAAGGATTTAACTTTTTTCACCACTTGTATATCTAAATTTTCTTCTATCTCTCTTTTGTGTTTTTCTGTAATATTTTTCACCAGAATTTTTATTTTATCTTTATTTATTTTTAGACCAGACACCTTTCCATAATTCTCTATTTGTTCTAGTAATTTGGGACCTGTTGTTTGTGGTTTCTCTAAGATGAATACTAAATCGTCCGCAAAAGCTTGCAGTTTATAGTCTTCTTTTTTGATTTTCATCCCTTTTATCTCTTCATTTCACCTCATATTTCTATTTTCTGTCATTTGTCTATTCATTCATTTCATTTCATTTCATTTCATTTTATTAGATTTCTATACCGCCCTACTCCCGAAGGACTCAGGGCGGTGCACAGCCAAACAATAAAAACACATACAATACAAAATTTAAAAAATAGAATAAAATCAAATTAAATAATTTTGGCCCCGACAAATTTAAAACCCCAAACTTTTAAAACCAATTTAAAATTGAATATATAAATACTAAAAGATATTTAAAATTTTAAAAATCTTTTATAAAAGAGGGGGAAAATTAGGCCAGGCCAGCCTGGTGAAATAGTAAGGTCTTTAAGGCGCGGCGGAAGGTGCGCAGATCCGGGATCCTCCGTATCTCTGGGGGGAGCTCGTTCCAGATAGTAGGTGCCCCCACAGAGAAGGCTCTCCCCCTGGGGGCCGCCAGTTGGCATTGTTTGGCTGATGGCACCCGGAGGAGCCCCTCTCTATGGGAGCGTACCGGCCGGTGGGAGGCTATTGGTTGTAGTAGGCGGTCCCGCAAGTACCTGGGTCCTAAGCCATGGAGCGCTTTAAAGGTGGTAACCAGAACCTTGAAGCGCACCCGGAAGACCACCGGGAGCCAGTGCAGCTCGCGCAGGAGGGGTGATACATAGGAACGCCATGTCGCTCCCATTACCACCCGCGCGGCCGCACTTTGTGCCAGTTGGAGTCTCCGGGTGCTCCTCAAGGGGAGCCCCATGTAGAGAGCGTTGCAATAGTCCAGGCGGGAGGTGACAAGGGCAAATTCATCATTATCTTAGCAGATTGTCTGTCATAAATCGTTTTTATAGTGTTTATAAATCTATCCCCAAAGTCCATTCTCTGCAGTTTTTCTATTATAAATTGCCAGTTCACATTGTCAAAAGATTTTTGGGCATCTAGAAACATCATCACCATTTGTTTTTCTGAATGCGTCTCATAATATCCCAAAACATTCAAAATTATCCTCGTACTGTCTCTGATTTGCCTTTTAGGTAAAAATCCATTTTATCTATCTATCTATCTATCTATCTATCTATCTATCTATCTATCTATCTATTTAGACTTATATGCCGCCCTTTCTCTGAGAGGACTCAGAGGGGCTCACAACAATAAAATGGAAAAATAAAACAAAAAGTCTGTGTTAAAAGTTACACATAAAATCCCTAAAATCAATTAAAATCCATTTTAAAACCCCTATCAGTCCAGGCCGGCCAGGCGAAATAGCCACGCTTTTAGTTCGCGGCGGAAAGAGCAAAGGTCGGGGGCCATCCGGAGCTCCAGGGGGCTCCATGAATAAATGAATATATTCATTTAACAGGTTTTTTTAAAAAATCTATTTGCCATTATTGAGGCAAAAATCTTGTAATCCACATTCAGCAATGAAATCAGTCTATAGTTTTTTATCAATTGTAGATCTGTATCCTCTTTAGGTATAAGTGTTACATCAGCCTCCCTCCATGAGTCTGGCATTCTTGCCCTCATTACTAATTCATTAAATAGTTCCAACATTACATTACTCATCCCTTCTTGTAGTATTTTATATAGTTCAGCTGGTAACCCATCCGGTCCTGGTGCTTTCCCATTTTTTTCTCCTTTTATCACTTCTGTTAATTCCATCATTGTTATTCTGTCTTCTAACATTCCTTTATAATGTTCTAGTATTTTAGGTAAATCTGATTTTTCCAAATATTTTCTTATCTCTTCCTCTGAGATCTTTTCTTGGGAATAGTGCTTTCCATAATATTTTTGAATTACTATCTTCTTTTCTTCATTTCTATAGTGTAATTTCCCCTCCTTATTTTGGATATCTTTTTGGAATTCTTGCTCTAGATTCTTATAGTCCTCTTCCAATCTTACCTGTTTTTGCCTTTTCTTTTTATACTTTCTTCCCAAATACGTTATTGCCAAACCTCTAATATAGGATTTCATTTTATCCCATATGTTCTGAAGTGACTTATCTTCTTTCTTATTTATTTTAAAGATAAATTCTAATTCTTTTTCCATAAACTGCTGAAAGTCCTTTTCATTTAATATTGTTGCATTCAAAGTCCATTTTGTCTTTTTCTTCTTTCCTTTCCATATTATTATCATTGGGCTATGGTCTGCCCAAATATTTGAACAATATTTACTTCTTGTATATTATCTATAAGTTCTGTTGACATCCATATCATGTCTATCCTTGATCACAATAAACGTCTATTTGAATAAAAAGTATATTGGTTTTCTTTCAAGTGTTTTTGTCTCCAAATATCTTGAATACTTAACTCTTCTATAATTGTAAAAATAGATTTTGGCAATATTCTTCTGGAATTTTTATTTGTCTTCATTGTTTTATAGTCCGGATCCACATTTGTTACAGCATTAAAATCTCCCATTATACATACATATTCATAGTCAAATTCTAAAATTTTTCTGTAATCTCCTATAAAATTCTTCCTGTTTTTTTATTTGGTGCATATAATGCTATCAAGAGTATTTGTTTAAAGTTCATATTTATTTCCACCATCAGAATCTGCCTTCTTCATCCTCAAAAAGTAATTTAGGTTCTAATTTTTCTTTGATATACAACACCACTCCTCTTTTGTTTTGTTATATCAATGATGTAAATAGAACTCCTAACTTTGGATATTATAATAATTTTAAATGTTGTTTTCTAATATGTACTTCTTGTAGGCATATAATGTCCATCTTCAAGCTATTTAATTTAGATAAAGATCTGTTTCTTTTTTTTGCCACATTCAGTCCATTTACATTTAAAGATATTGCTTTAATTTCTTCTTCCATGTTTTACTTGTTACAAGTTTTTGACTTCATCACCCTTGTCTTTCTTTGTTCCATTGGATCTTTAGATCTCGCTCCTTCTCTTAGGGCTTTTTCTTCCTTTGCTTTTTCATCTTTGTCTTTCTCTTCATCTTTTTGCTCTGTCTCTCCTATTGCTCCCGAATCTTCTAGAGGTCCACAAAATTGTTGATAAAATAGTTTTGTTTTTTCAATGGAGTCAAGTCTATGTCTTTGTTCTTGCCAGGTCACCAAAATTCCTTCCAGTAGTAACCACTAAAATTCACTCCTTTGAGTATTAGGAACTTCTTTAGAAATTGATATTCTCTCCTCAATTCTCTAACTCTAGGTAACTTCTAGGTATTTGTCTTAATACCACAATTTCTTTATCTTTGTGTTTCAGTGCTGTATTTCTTGCTGCTTGTAATATCTCTGTTTTCACTGCTTTCTGGGTAAATCTTACATGTACTTCTCTCGGTAGTTTGTTCCTCATTGCTTATCTTGTGTATACTCTGAACGCCTCATCAATCTCATTTTAAATCTTTTCCTTGGATTGTTCCAAAACTTCTGATAATATCTCAACAACCAACTCAGGTAAATTTTCTCCTTTTTCTTCCTCTATATTTTGAAATATTAAGTAAAACTCAGAACTCTCCATCTCCAACAGAACAGTTGACTTTTCAGTTGGCGCCAATTTTTCTTCTAATTTCTCAACATTCTTTTCTGTCATTTCCACTTTTTCTGGATTCTCTCTTCATTTTTCCTAATCATGGCTTCCATTTTTTTTTATTTCCTGTTTTAAGTCATCATGAAGCGATTGTATAAAATTTCTTAATTCCATCATCTCTGAAGTTTTCTGTGTTTCTGTCAATGAGGGACTTGCTGTTGAATGTAGATGTGATGTAAATTTCTTCATATTTATAATTCAAATGCCTAATCCTTCCCAATGGTTGGAATAGCACACACACACATACAAAGAGAATAATAAAAATGAAAATGAAAAATAAAATACAAAAATTAAAAAACAAAAATTCCAATCAACCACCTTCCTCAAAAATCAAATTTCCAATACCCCATCAGAGAGAGAGAGAAAAAGAAAAAAATCAACTGCCAAAACTAAAAGATAAAAATACAAATCCAAACAACCCAAAAGGAAAAATTTTCTTCGGACTCTTCCAGTCTTAATCCGATTTCTTGTCAATCTAGTTCTTTTTTAAAAATATTGGAACCCCGTAGTTCCAATATTCCCAATTGGAAGCCTGTTTTAGGCACTATTGACCATGGAGAGGTCAATAGACAAAAGAGGAAATCTTGAGGACCTCAGAGAGACAGCAATCACCCTGAAGATTCAGAGTAATCCTCCTAAATCCATCCGGGAAAAAACCAGCCATCTTGGCGGGCCTGAGCATTGACAACTGATTGGTGTGGAAGTGAAGATCAAATAAAGAAGACATCGGTAAGAATTAAAATAAATAACAAGAATAAGAAAGGTATAATTACAAAGAAACGAAAAGAAGCAGGTGATAGTGAGACTCCAAACACCAGCAGTTCTACTGCCAGATAAGCGGTGAGGGAAAAGAGACTGGAGTGGAAACTTAAAGATGACAGTGACAGAGCAAATTTGACAGGCAGCGGAGGCGAGTGAAAGTGAAGAAATATTGCGAAAAGGTGGTGGATTACAAAATTAGAAAAATAAATTGGCTTTGAAGAGGAAAGTGTGTACAATTAGAATCGTGATAGTGCTGAGAGACAACGGGGAAAGCGAGACTCAGGAAAAAACTGCGGACTGAGAGATAAGTGCACAGTGGAAACCCTAATGAATGGCGGATAAAGGACTTGAAGAAGAGAAACTTTCTCCTTACAATTAGAGACAGTGGTGAGGCGAACCACAGACACAAGACATTGTAACTAGATACCAGAAGGATACATTGAATTTCTCTGAAAAAGGATACAAATGAGAGACTTTTTGCTACTGAAGAATCAGAAGATATTGACTTATTTAAAATAAGTTTCTTTAAAAAAAAACAAACAAACTGGAGTGATAGAAGATGGACTGAAGAAGGAAGATCACGGATGTAAAATCCAAGTGTTTAAACTTGATATAGTGGATAAACTTAACCTATTATATATTCAATAATATATGTAATTAGTTATTTTCCTTTACTCTATATATTTAAATTTAGATTTTACTCAACTTTGATTAAGTAGTTAACATAAAGAATCAAGAATTACTATATATTATATATTATATATATATATTCATAAGCAATCTTAGATATTGAACGATTGATACAATATTGGTAATAAGTGCCATATCTTTTTAGACAGTTAATTATAGACTTTAGGTATTGATATTGTCTAACAATTAGAACTATTATATTGCATATTAATTATATTGATTATTATTATCTTTTCCTGCTTTTCCCCCTTTTCTGTGAGTAACTAGATAGACTTCTGTAGAGATATATTGATTAATTGAAACTGTTTTGATTATAACTATATACATTTATTATATAGACATTGCCTAGATATAGTAATCTTAAAATAAGCTGGTTGACGACCTTAGGCTGTACACAAAAACTACTGATAATTGATTATTTAGAACAAAAAGTGTGATTTATTAATCTTACTACTTGATATATAAATATTATAGTAAATAGAAATAAGAATAGAGTAATGAATTGCTGAACTATTGTACTTTCTCCCTGCTCCTCAACTGACTTACCTAACCCTTATATAACGATATTTTAAAGTGAAATTATTAGAAATACTCAAACTAGTGACTATACAATAGAAAAGTAAGAAAATAGATATTTCACATACTGATTCTTTTCCTCAATTATACCTATAGAACAAATCTAATATTAATATTAATACAGAAATAAAAATACATAGACTCTATAAGAAAAACAGTGTATGAGAATCTCGGAAATCGTAAAACAAAAAATAAAGATGACCACAACAGGATCATCAATAACAACCAAGACAGGTAAAAAATTAATATCAAACCAGACAGCTACAATATCCTCATCAGCACGACAAAAAAACAATCAATGCAATGCTATTCACAGACAAAGAAAAAGCCTCCACTACATTTAATATGCAAAATATCCAATCGGTCTTAGCCATGATCCAAGAGGGGATGAATAAGATGCAAGAATCGATAGCGAACAATCACGAGGAAACGAGAAGGAACCATGAAGAATTGTTTGTTTGTTTGTTTTATTTGTTTTATTTGATTTGTATACCGCCCTACTCCCGAAGGACTCAGGGCGGTGAACAGCCAAGCAATAAGATACATAAATACAAAAATTTAAAAAACCAGATAAAATCAAATTAAATCATTTTTTGGCCCAGACAAATTAAAACACCCCAATAATTTAAGAACAGATTTAAAATTTATGTATTAAAAGAGGGAGGAGATTAGGCCAAGCCTGCTTGATGGAAATTGAAATTAGATGTAGGAGAAATAAATGACAACATTAAAAAAATGGATGATAAGATTGAGAAAATACAACAAAATATTGTAAGAAAAAAACAACGGATTCAAAATATGGAAGTAAAAATGGACCAAGCAGAGAAAAAAATTGACAATATGGAACAAAACCAAACAGCACTAAATAAAGAATTGGAAGACTATTACCTATTTAGAAATGGAGAAAGCATCCTTTTACTTATGGTTTCAAAATATTGTGGAAAATAGAGAAGAAGATCTAAGAGATTTGATGACGGGAATATTAGCTGAAGCCACCCAGAAGGAGAAAGAAGAAATCCATAGGGAAATAGATGAAATTTACAGAGTCCATACGAACTACTCCTCTTTGGGAATAAATTACCCAAAGAGATCCAAATTAGATTTGTGCGCAAAACAGTGAAGGAAGAGATTTATAAATTAATGAAAGAAGAAACAATTAGCTATAAGGGGAAGGAAATAATAACCTTAAAACAGATTCTGAGACAAATAAGAGAGCAAAGGAGGAATTATAGCTTTCTAACAACACAATTGAATAAACATAAAATAATGTTTTGCTGGTTGGTGCCAGAAGGAATTCTGGTATCCTGGGAAGATAAGAAACATAAAATTGACACATCAGAGAAAGCACACGAATTTTTTGATCACCATTTCATATTTGAAGAAGAGCAGGAAACCAGATAGGAATCAGAAAACAAAAACCAAGAACACTCTATAGAGGAAATGGAAAGAGAACAAGAAGAAAAAAGACGAACTGAAAGGGAGAAGATGGAATGACAAGGAGCAAAGGAGAAAACACAAATGATAACAAGGAACACAAGAAGACTTAGAATAGGAGCCCTGGTAGTGCAGCAGACTAAAGCACTGTTATTAACATCAACTGCCTCCAATTACTGCAAGTTCAAATCTCACTAGGCTCAAGGTTGACTCAGCCTTCCATCATTTCTAAAGTAGGTAAAATGAGGACCCAGATTGTGGGAGCAATAAGCTGACTTTGTATAAATATACAAAAGTATGAAGGCTATTGCTTAACGCATTGTAAGCCACCCTGAGTCTTCGGAGAAGGGCAGCATATAAATCAAATAAATAATAATAATAATAATAATAATAATAATAATAATAATAATAATAATAATAACAACAACAACAAACAGATAAGTAGGAAGAATGGGACAAGAAATAAGGTTAATCTCAATCAACATAAACGGATTAAATTTACCAACTAAAAGATCATATACATTTAAAAAATTACAAAAATTAAACATGGACATCATAAATCTATAAGAAGTTCATATCAAAAGGCAACACCAAAAGTTATCAGAAAATAGAAGATTAGGAACACTATTCACTTCATTAACAGAACAAAAAAAAAAGAGGAATTGCAGTATACATCAAAAATCATATACAAGCAAAACAAATTTATACAGATGGAGAAGGCAGGATCCTGATGATTGATATTAAGATGGAAACCAAAAATATATTACTAATATCAATTTACGCACCGAACGGAAATCAAAAAGAATATTTTTAAAAAATAAACAACATAATTAAAGATTTAGATTATGAACATATATGTATTATAGGGGACTACAATGCGATTGTAGATATAGAAAACGATTACCAAAATAGTAAAAAGAATAAATTTAGGAAAAAGACACTTCCAGATACCTTCAAAGATATGGTCCAAGAACTATAACTACAGGACACATGGAGAGAACTGAACAAAACCAAGAAACAATACACATTTTATTCGAATCCATATCAATCATGGTCCAGGATAGATATGGCCTGGATGACCACAGAGCTAAGGAAGGACATAAAAGAAATTGAAATTGCACCAAATATATGGGCGGACCATAACCCAATAATAGTAATTTGGAAAGGCCAACAAAAACAAAAAAGATGGATGATGGACAAAGAGATTATAAATGATAAAGAATACATAGAAATGATCAAGAAAGAAATGAACATATTTTTCCAAATAAATACCAGAGAACAAACATCACTGCAAAATTTATGGGATACCACTAAAGCATATACAGGTGAAATTCGAAAAATTAGAATATTTTGCAAAAGTTCATTTATTTCAGTAATGCAACTTAAAAGGTTAAACTAATAAATGAGATAGACTCATTACATGCAAAGCGAGATAATTCAAGCCTTGATTTGTCATAATTTTGATGATTATGGTTTACAGCTCATGAAAACCCCAAATTCACAATCTCAGAAAATTAGAATATTATATGAAATCAATAAAACAAGGATTGTACATAGAACAATATCGGACCTCTGAAAAGTATAAACATGCATATGTACTCAGTATTTGGTTTGGACCCCTTTTGCATCAATTACTGCCTCAATGCGGCGTGGCATGGTTGCTATCAGCCTGTGGCACTGCTGAGGTGTTATGGAAGACCAGGATGCTTCAATACCGGCCTTCAGCTCTTCTGCATTGTTTGGTCTCATGTCTCTCATCTTTCTCTTGGCAATGCCCCATAGATTCTCTATGGGGTTCAGGTCAGGCAAGTTTGCTGGCCAATCAAGCACAGTAATCCCATGGTCATTGAACCATGTTTTGGTACTTTTGGCAGTGTGGGAAGGTGCCAAGTCCTGCTGGAAAATGAAGTCAGGATCCCCATAAAGCTTGTCTGCGGAAGGAAGCATGAAGTGCTCCAAAATCTTCTGGTAGACAGTTGCATTGACCCTGGACTTAATGAAGCACAGTGGACCAACACCAGCAGATGACATGGCTCCCCAAATCAACACAGACTGTGGAAACTTCACACTGGACTTCAAGCATCTTGTAGTGTGGCCTCTCCATTCTTCCTCCAGACTCTGGGTCCTTGGTTTCCAAATGAGATGCAAAAGTTGCTCTCATCAGAAAAGAGGACTTTGGACCACTGAGCAACAGACCAGTTCTTTTTTTCTTTAGCCCAGGTAAGACGCTTCTGATGTTGTTTGTTGTTCAGGAGCGGCTTGATGAAGAATACGACATTTGAAACCCATGTCCAGGATCCGTCTGTGTGTGGTGGCTCTTGATGCACTGACTCCAGCCTCTGTCTACTCCTTGTGAAAGTCCCCAACACTTTTGAATGGCCTTTTCCTGACAATCCTCTGCAGGCTGCGGTCATCCCTGCTGCTTGTGCACCTTTTTCTTCCACACTTTTCCCTTCCACATAACTTTCTATTAATGTGCTTTGATACAGCACTTTGGGAACAGCCAACTTCTTTTGCAATTACCTTTCCCTCCTTATGGATGGTGTCAGTGATGGTTTTCTGCACAACTGTCAGGTCAGCAGTCTTTCCCTTGATTGTGATTCCTACTGAACCAGACTGAGAGACCATTTAAAAGCTCAGGAACCCTTTGCAGGTGTTATGGCTTAATTAGCTGATTAGAGTGGGACACTTTGAGCCTAGAATATGGAACTTTTTCACAATATTCTAATTTTCTGAGATTGTGAATTTGGGGTTTTCATGAGCTGTAAGCCATAATCATCAAGAGTATGACAAATCAAGGCTTGAACTATCTCACTTTGCATGTAATGAGTCTATCTCATATATTAGTTTCACCTTTTAAGTTGCATTACTGAAATAAATGAATTTTTGCACGATATTCTAATTTTTCGAGTTTCACCTGTATAAGAGGTTTAACAATTTCCTATAAAGCAAAGAAAAATAGAGACAAACAGCAAAGGAAAGATAATTTACTGACAGAACTTGGAAAATACGAAGCAGAACTACAGAAAGAACCACACAGTAAAACAATTAAAGAAAAAATAAATCTTACCAAACAGAAAATAAATCTAGCCACAACAACAGAAATAGCGAGGAAAATTAAAATGGCAAAACAAAACCAATTTGAATATGCAAATAAAACAGGACATTGGCTGGCCTACAAATTAAAAAAAGAAAAGGAAAAAAGAACAATATATCAACTAGAGGATGAACAAAGACAAATGTATCACAGGAATGAGGATGAAAAAAGAGAATTGCAAACAACTTCTTTCAGAACTTATACACACAAGAAGAAATTCGAGAAGAAGATGTTAAAGATTACTTAAGTAAAATCAATATTCAAGAAATAAACGAAATCCAAAGAGAATTATTGAATAGACCAATTTCAATGTGTGAATAATGGAGACAAGAAAAAAACAGAAAAACAATAAAACCCCAGGCCCCGATGGCATACCATCGGAATTCTATAAAATTGGCCAACAGTTAATAGATAATACTTTATTACAGGTCTTTAATGAAGCACTTTCAGAAGTGCCAAAATTCCTCAATCACGGACAGAGACAACTATTACACTTATACCAAAAGAAGATTCGGACCTTATTCAAATTAAAAACTATAGACCTATATCACTCCTGAACGTGGACTACAAATTATTTACTTTAATTATTTCGCAGAGACTGAAAAATATTATCACTGATTACATTCATCCAGATCAAAATGGATTCATTCCAAAAAGACAAATTAAAAACAACACAAGAATGATAATTAACATTCTCGAATATTATAAACAAAAA
The DNA here is from genome assembly GCF_029215685.1 of Pituophis catenifer annectens. Classification (NCBI taxonomy): domain Eukaryota; kingdom Metazoa; phylum Chordata; class Lepidosauria; order Squamata; family Colubridae; genus Pituophis; species Pituophis catenifer. Next base: position 18,256,195 of record NW_027256882.1, read on the forward strand.
CCGAACGAACAAATGGTATTAATCTTTTTAGATGCACAAAAGGCATTTGATAATCTCAATTGGACATTTTTAATATCACAACTGGAAAAAATGAGAGTAGGTGATAAATTCCTAAACATGATTAAGAGGATATACTCCAACCAAACGGCGAGAATATGGATAAATGGAGAGACAATGGACCAATTTGAAATAACTAAAGGGGTGAGACAGGGTTGTCTCTTATCCCCCCTACTATTCATACTAACATTAGAGATACTATTGAATGAAATTAGGAAAGACAAAGAAATAAAAGGATTAAAAATAAAGAATCAGGAATATAAATTACAAGCATTTGCCGACAACGTGGTATTTATCTGAGAACGACCAAACAATCGGGAATGAAATTATTAGAGAAAATAGAACAATACGGAAAAGTATCAGGATTGAAAATTAATAAACAAAAAACAAAACTATTAACAAAAAAATTGACGAAAACACAGAAGAAAGAATTGGAAGACATATTAGAAATACAGACAACAACAAAAATAAAATATTTAGGAATTTGGCTCACCAACAAAGTATCAACACTCAAACAAGACAACTATAATAAATTGGCCAAACAAATACAAAAAGACCTAGATATATGGAGTAAACTACGATTATCACTTTTAGGTAAAATCGCCTCCATTAAAATGAATATCTTGCCAAAAATATTGTATCTATTTCAAGTAATACCAATAAACTCAGGAAGAACCTACTTCAAAGATCTCAACAAAATGATATCAAAATACATCTGGCAAGGAAAAAGGGCAAGAATCAAATTGAAACATCTTCAAGACACTAGAGAGAGGGGTGGCCAAACACATGTTGACACTAGAGGGATTCGATCTGCTGAAAGGATGGCATGCATTTTTATGGGAGGAGAAATTCTGACAACACGAACATTTTAGAAGACATTTCATTAGAGAGGCACTTGCAAAGACTTGGACAGAAATTAGGAAAAATCACTATGACAAAATTCATGGTGGCTCTCAACCATGGAGGCCCAAATATATCCAAATGCAGTAGACATAGATAGGATGAGAACATACAATGAACTGCTGAACAGTGAAGGAGAAGTGAAGACAAGAGAAGAACTGAAAGAACAGGGTACAGACATTGATTGGTGGCCGTATTTACAAATAAAATCAAAACATAAGATGGACATGAAAAAATTTGGAATCCAAAAAGAACAGAATGATTTGGACAAAATTCTATTGGGATCAGATGATAAATTAATAACTAAAATTTATAACTATCTACTAAAATACAAATTGGAAGAAGAAGTGGTGAAAGAGAATATGATAGCATGGGCAAAAAATTTTGGATATAATATTGAACTCGATAAATGGGAAAAAATATGGAAAGTAAATACCAAACTGACAATGTATGTACCCTATAAGGAAAATATTTATAAAATGTTCAACAGGTGGCATCTCCCTCCCGCACATTTGGCAAAGATGTTCCCTAACACTACATAGGATTGTTGGAAATGCAGAATGCATAAAGGAACATACTACCACATGTGGTGGTCATGCCGAAAGGCAAAAAATTTTTGGAAAAAGATCCAAAAACAATTAGAAGAAATTATTACCCAGAGAGTGCCATTGAACCCAGAAACATACCTATTAGGAATATTAACAAATCACTATGAAAAAGAAATACAATATTTGATAATCCATCTCTTGATAGCAGCAAGAATCACATTCACGCAAATGTGGAAATTAGAAGATATGCCATCGGAGGATAAAATAATACAAAAAGTAATGGAATGTGCAGAGATGGACAGACCTATGAAAGAAATACAAGAAAAGGAAAACACAGAATACTACCTAGTTTGGCAACGATGGTATGACTGGTTAGAGAAAAGGAAAACGAAATAAAAAATAATTAGTAAGATAGAAAGGGAATACCAACTAAGGAAACAAAAATCAAGAAATAAACCTAATATATTGTTATATAATGAAAGATGTAGATATAGACATAGAGAAATATAGAATACCGAAGTAACCTTCTTTTTTCTTAAGGCAGAACTTTTCTTAAGTTGCAAGGCTTGATTTAAATGTATAGTTATGTTGTGTATTGTATGTATGTTTTTGTTAGTCTATTTTTAATTATTATTTTTTTTAAAAAAATATCTCTTGGATGTTGTGATTTACAGATTATATTAAGAGATGCGATCTTTCTCTTACTCTTGTAAAACTGGAATACAAGTTAAAAATATTTTTGCAAAAGAATCTGGGACATCAAAGCAGAGAAAGATAAAGCCATTCTCAATAAATCTGACACATTGAAGCAGATAAGTGTCTAGTCATACCCCTTTGAAATTTTATTTTTTATTTATTTATTTCGTCAAGCATGTATTTTATGAGAGATACAAGTGTAAACATAATTATAAATACATGAGATGGATACGAATAAAAGGGAACATTAGAACAGGGATGGTAGGCACGCTGGTGCACTTATGCACGCCCCTTACAGACCTCTTAAGAATGGGGTGAGGTTGACAGTAGACAGTCTAAGGTTAAAGTTTTGGGGGTTTGGGGAAGAAACCACAGAGTCAGGTAGTGCATTCCAGGCATTGACAACTCTGTTACTGAAGTTGTATTTTCTGCAGTCTAAAGTAGTTTGGATCAGTTTACCATGAGTTTGCATCTATGGTGTGCTCTTGTATTGTTTTGGTTGAAGCTGGAGTATTCATTGGCTGGTAGGACATTGTAGCAGATGATTTTATGTACTATGCTTAGGTCGTTCTAAGTTGTCTAAGCCCAAAATTTCAAGTCTGGTGGCATAGCGTATTTTGTTGCGAGCAGAGAAGTGGAGGACTCTTCTTCTGAAATATCTCTGGACTTCTATTCTATTCTATTCTATTCTATTCTATTCTATTCTATTCTATTCTATTCTATTCTATTCTATTCTATTCTAATAATGTCCGATATGCAGTGCAGGTTCCAGACAAATGAGCTGTATTCAAGGATTGGTCTGGCAAAAGTTTTGTATGCCCTAGTTTGCAGTTCAATATTACCAGAGAATAAATTACGCAAGATTAGGTTAACAACTCTTAATGCTTTTTTAGCAATGCTGTTACAGTATTGTGAAGTTTTTAAACACGGAAATGGATGCGCATCTTAGGCTGATATTTACACAATCAAGATTTGAGAAGCCTGACACAATGGTTAAATATGTACAATTAACTAAGTATATTGAACAGACCTGTATTAGCGTCAGAGATAAAATGAAAGAGAGAGATCAGTATCTTGGAATGCACATTAAATGAAAGACTTATTGCAATCCTTATATTAAGACAACAACATATTTCCTCTGTGGACAGAATTTAAAACTTGCATATAATGCAACTCTTTACTTGAACAAAACAGTTCAGCTGAAATCTGTAAATATGGGTCTATTTGCCGAAAAATGTAGAGGTTATACAGAAATATGATTTGCATTCTTTACTCTGGTTCTTATTTAATTTGTTTCTTTTATTGTATTTTTCCTGGTCTTGCTAATGTTCTGTGTTTAATATTCTGTATCTTGATATGGTCTACCAGGTAATCAACAATGCAATATTTTAATATGTTCATGACAAAACAAGTTAGATGTATTGAAATCTAATAACTGATCCTAAATACAGCATTCTTCACTGCTTTTTCAGATCCGTTTGACTGCTTCAGAAGTTCTGAGTGATAAAAGTCAATTCCCTTTTTTCTATCACATGCTCCCCAAATTAGGGATTCTCTACCCAGGAATTGTCCAACTGCTCCTCCATTTCAGATGGACCTTGATTGGTCTCTTTGCTTCAAACACAGAGCATGGAGAGAATTTCATGAGAACCTTGACTCCTACACTTGTCAAGAATGGAATTTGTATTCTTATATCACAACAATTGTCAACCACTACACCTACAGCAATGTTTAGGGATGCTATCTCTAAGTGGAGGCAAGTCAATGTCTTTGTTCACTTCATAGAATATTATTTCCTTTGGGACAGAATTCATCTATTCCATTCAACACTTAACAGTTTGCCAGAACCCATTGAAGGGAAAGTCTGGATAAATGCAGGCTTTGGGGAATTGCAAATAAGAAGACACCCATTTCTCAAATATGTCCATAGTGTTTGGACCTATAACTTTCAATGGAGAAAAAGGCCAAATGATGATTACTTTGATCAAGATCTTCTTGTGCAACCACAGTTTGGAGATCAATCACTTCACTGTTCTTTTTCAAAAGACATCATTTCGGTCAAATGCCGGAGAAGATGCATTCAGAAATCACCACTGAAGACCGATGTGGAAAGAAACAAGTTGTGGAAGCTATATTACCACCATGTTTACACTTTGATTAATATTCTGGCCCATGCCTTGAATGCTGCATATTCCTCCATATCCAGGAGGAGAAGGAAGGAGGGAGAAGAGAGGCTGGAGACTCAAAGGCTGCAACCATGGCAGGTATGGGGTCCTGACAATGATCCATCAAAGTTACTTTCTCTGGAGAAGGAATACAATGGAGAAAGGAAACCATATCAAAAGTGATGGGTTACCCCTGGTTTGCACTGGTTCTATCGAACCGGCAGTAAATCTGGCGGGAGGCCCCGCCCACCAACCACAATGTCATCAGAATGCTTATGCACATGTGCAAAAGAGTGTGCACACGCGTGAGTGAAGGAAGCCCCGGTGCGATCCGATAGTAAAGGTAAGTAGAACCCACTCCTGCATCTCAAACTTTTTGTGCTTCAAAGGACCAACAAGTTTGACCAATCCAATCACCTGTGGATAATTTTCCAAAGTGCAGGTACCAGGACATATATATTTTGATATTAAACAGTATTCATTTTATAATACATGCATTTTTAATTAAATTCCTATCTTTATTTAATTTGTGATTAGCATTTTAGAATTTTATGCTCATAAATTTGAAGGAGACCCTGAGACCATGTAGCACCACACCTCTTCTTTACAAAAATCCCAGTTAAAGCTTCTTTAAGTAATGGCTGCTGGGTCTTTGCATTAGAACAACCAGTGAAGGGGAGATTAAATTTATCTGGTTCACTGGATAAGCTCTAAAACTGCTCCTCTTTTTAGGATGTTTTTCATCTCCTTCAGGCAGCATCTCCTCTCTTGTGACAGACCTCAGTTTCTCATTTTTCCATGTCCAACACTCTGGAATAACAGGAAGCTTCCATGTAATATCTTTCAGTTATTGGAAGAGTGCTTTCTCCTCCCTTTTCCACTCAAGAGATTCTTTCAGTTGGAAAATCTAGATCCGTTCCAGTCGGGTTTCAGGCCTGGGTACAGCACGGAAACGGCATTGGTCGCGTTGGTTGATGATCTCTGGAGGGCTCGGGACAGGGGTTGCTCCTCTGTCCTTGTCCTGTTAGATCTCTCAGCGGCTTTTGATACCATCGACCATGGTATCATGCTGCACCGGTTGGAAGAGTTGGGGGTGGGAGGCACCGTATTACGGTGGTTCTCCTCCTTTCTCTCCGACCGGTCGCAGTCTGTGTTGACAGGGGGGCAGAGGTCGACCCCGAGGCCCCTCATATGTGGGGTGCTGCAGGGATCGGTCCTCTCGCCCCTTTTGTTCAACATTTATGTAAAGCCACTGGGCGAGATCATCCGTGGTTTTGGGGTGAAGTACCATCAGTATGCTGACGACACCCAGCTGTACATCTCCACCCCGGACCACCCCAACGATGCCCTTGAAGTGATATCCCGGTGCCTGGAGGCCGTACGGATCTGGATGGGGAGGAACAGGCTCAGGCTCAACCCATCCAAGACTGAGTGGCTGTGGTTTCCGACCTCCCGATATATAAATATTTTATCCAAAAATCATGATTTGTCAACTATACTTTTCTGTATTACAGAAAATATAAAATAGATGACCAAAGACTAATTGCTATTTATAACTAGAGAGTTTTATAAGGAATATTGAAAATTATTGAGTGCAATAGTACAACAATTTTTATCCACATCATCCAGCCGTCACTTAACTAGATTCCTAATCACATCAAAAAAAATGTTTATTGAAATAAAATTATATCACCAGCATTTCCATAATCTATTTAGGAAATATAATGATATGTGAGAATGATTTTTGGGACAGGTAGAAGAAATGCTGCCAATGGAAGGATCTGATAAGAGGATCGGAATATGTAGGTTCATAGTGGGTAGAGAAAGAAAATTAGAAATAATCCTCTCTATTTTTCAGGCTGTAAAAAGAGTTGGTGTGAGAATTGGACTTTCAGACTTTCAAATTTCTGTTAATGGAGCCTTACAGTACAGTGGAATTAGCTGATGTGGTGGTGTTTTATGTCTGCTCTACCTGGTAGATCATTAGCTTGGTAACTTTCTTCTTGATAAATCTGTGCTTTCTGGTAATCACCCTGTTGTTTTCAAGGGCCCACAGCTGTATAATATGAGAGAAAGAAAGTGAGAAAGGATTCTCCTAATTTTCAGGTTGAAAAAAAGTTGATAGGAGAATAGAATAGAATAGAATAGAATAGAATAGAATAGAATAGAATAGAATAGAATAGAATAGAATAGAATAGAATAGAATAGAATAGAATAGAGTTGGAAGGAACCTTGGAGGTCTTCTACTCCAACCCCTGCTTAGGCAGGAAACCCTATACCATTTTCAGATAAATGGTTGTCCAATCTGTTCGTCAAAATTTTAAGTGTTGGAGCATTCACAAGTTCTGGAGGCAAGTTGTTCCATTAATTAATTGATCTCACTGTCAGGAAATTTCTCTTTAGTTCTAGATTGCTTCTCTCCTTGGTTAGTTTCCATCCATTGCTTCTTGTCCTGCCCTCAGGTGCTTTGGTGAAAATCTTAACTCCCTCCTCTTTGTGGCAATCCCTGAAATATCAGAACACTTTGTACTTTCAGAATTGCAAAATTCTGTTATGATAGCATTACAAAAAAGTAGAATTAGCTCATCTGGCCAAATTTCGTTTCTAGACTACCTGGGACAACATTAGCCTCACAACTTTCTTCCTGACAAATTCATGCTTTCCGGTAATTACCCTATTGTTTTCAAGGGCTTTATGAATAATCTCTGCATTTGTTTGTTTGTTCAATTTATTTGTAAACCTTCTGATATTTTATCAATTTTATCAATTATTTATTTTATCAATATATTGTTTGTCAATATATCATTGACAAAATTTGCTAAGCCTTTCTTTTTCTCTTTTGAGGACAGTGATAGCACTTGTTCTCTGAATTCAGGATATTAGCAAGTTACACAGCTTCAGTAGAAAGATTCAGTTGTGAAAAGAATATGTGGAATAATGTTCCAAAGTTTCTCCTTTTAAGATTCTTGGATGTTTCATTCTAGCTTCATCCCTTTCTGAAGAAGAATGAATTTTGCAATCTTTCCCTGTTTCAACTGTACTTGGACCAAAATGGTGATATAGCAGCAGATCTGAACATTAGAAGCATGTTAGTTTTTTCCGGGGAAGATCCCATCAGTAAACAACTAGGCAGTTTTGAAAGACAAAGAACTATTATCAATCCAGATGCTCTTTCACAGCTAAAGTTGCTCAACAAGGTGGGTGAAAATATCGATGTCATTTCTCTGTTTTCCAAAGCCTTGAGACACATTTCAAGTGGCTAAGACTATTCACCAAATACAATGACCTTCAGTGAGAATTGAATGTGGGGAGAAGAACCCTTATAGTTTTTTTAAGTGGCTTGGGAGGCTTCAGTGCAATTGGTAAGGTATCCTTCAGATTAGTGGTGGAATTCATTTTTTTTTACTACCGGTGGGTGTGGCAGGGGAAGGATACTGCAAAATCTCCATTCCAACCCCACTCCAGGGGAAAGATATTGCAAAATCCCCATTCCCACCCCACTCCAGGGGAAAGATATTGCAAAATCCCCATTCCCACCCCACTCCTGGGGGATGGATATTGGAAAATCTCCATTCCCACCCCTCTCTGGGGCCAGCCAGAAGTGGTATTTGTAGGTTCTCCGAACTACTCTGGTACCGGTTCTCCAGAACCTGTCAGAACCTACTGAATTGCACCCCTGCTTCAGAAGCTGTAATATGGAACACTGTTTTAAATTGACTCAGTTGTGTCCAACATGGATGATGATTCTCTAGCACACAAATCATGGCTATTTTGTGTCCCCTGTGCAATCTGGTATCAAAACTGGTGAAAGGGGACATCAGGTGTTGTGGGTTTTAGTGCTGATAGCATCGACTTGTCTTTTTTCCTTGCCTAAGATAAGCAAAATACAATAAAAGCCTTTTGTCCAATGCCAAAGTTCCCAGGCAGTCAATTTTAGTCTTAGTTCACCAGCATGGTGACCATATAAAATTATCAAGTAAGCATAGTTTCTTTCTTCATCATAGTTTTATTCTATTATGATAAATTTAATAAAATAAAAATTTCATACACTTTTCACAATAAATTTCATTCTAAACTAAAGTATCTTAATTTAAATTCATGGGTACATGAAGAGAGGAGGAATGTATGCTAATATAACCATGTGGAGGAACCACTAGTTATTAATGCTTAAATCTTTTCTCCATTGATTCTCTATAGAATTTCTTAAATAGAAATGTCCTTTCTTGCAATGTGATAGAACAAAAGCAAAAGGGAGGAACTAAATGAAGAATCTGCTGATAGTTGTATCTCTTGCAACATTGGGAGCTAAAGATTTCTTATTTACCTAAGTGAAGCCCAGCAACTACTTGACTAATGATCATGTTACCTACATTTCTAATTGATGGTTAGTTCTAACATACATTATTTGTCATTCTTTGTTTTTCTTCTTAGTCTCTGCCTCAGTCCAAATGTGTGGAAAATTGCCGGCCTGGATTTTTCAAGAGGGCTCGGAAAGGAGAGCCAGTTTGCTGCTATGACTGTGTTCCTTGTCCGGAAGGGACCATCTCCACTCAGGAAGGTGGGTGACACCACAAAAAAGGGTACTGGATTAAGCCAAAGCATTTTGAAGATGTGAGTTCCAAGTATACTTATAGAAGAGGCGATAGACATCACGATCTCCGGAACGTTTAAAAGTTTAATTTTTTTTTATTTTAAAACTTGTGCTAAGCTTTCGTCGGCCCCTACCGACTTCGTCAGAGTATAAAATCCCCATTGAAGAGCTCCTTGCTTTTATGTAATGCTGATCAATTTGGTCATTGCGCGTGTAACAGGCCCACACCCTTGCCTTCCCCCTGTAATTATCTTTTTTTCTGCCTTAGTCATGCTGACGGATGACGATGCACTTTCCCCTGCCTCCTTCCCCATTGTGTGTTGCCTCTTTCTCTCCCTGGGGGGTAACGCAGGGTTATCAGGCATTGCTTTGAAGGTATTTCTCCGGACTCCCTCTCCCTCATTGTTATGCCTTTCCCTTTTAGGCACACACATTGCCTCCTCTAAACCCATTTGTTTTACCCATGATCTTGTGATGGGTCTGCGTTGTTCTTCCTTGCCCCCCCCCCATCTTCCTCATTCTGCTGTTTCTCTAACCTACTCTCTTGCCCTCTACCAGGGTTTATCACACCTTCATTGGGCCACTCTCCATGCCTAAAGGAGGAGATTTGTCCCCAATCTCCATTCAGTCTTAGTGTTCGGTCCTCCTTAAGTCTCACCTGGTTCCGTAAAGCCTGGTATGCCGGTGGTATGTCAATATGTCTATTGAGGGAGTTGTTGTTAGAGAACCAGGCTTCTTTCAAGAGGTGCCCTCCTTTTGTTTTGTCGTGGGCAACAACTTCGGTCTCTTGGAAGTTGAACTCGTCACCATGCTCCTCCATATGCATCCAAATCTGGGAGCGCTGTTCCTTACATCTGACCACTAATTTGTGCTCATGCACCCTCGTTTTCAGTCGTTTGGATCTCCTCCTTTAGGCATGGAGAGTGGCCCAAAACAACAATTAAACTGGATGACACATTAAATACCATGATTACAAGAGGGAAATGCATCAAGATTTTACACAGGACACAACCAGCGCACAGGGTTCTGGTACCACACAATGCCCAGGCCTGTTGAAAGAATATAATTGAAAGGAATTTGAGGAGGCCTCAAGGATAGTGGCAATCTGACCTTGGGGGTAGTTAATGCTGTTTTTCCCAAGGAATCGGTGGTCCCACCATTTGCTTTGAAGGATGCGATTATGCACCTCATTCTAAAGAGGCTCTCCATGTACCTAACCATCTTAGATAAGTTTTGTCCTGCATACAATATTTGTTGAGAGCATGATTGTCATTCAGGTACAGTACTGGTGGCTGAGGTACAGTTCCAAGATGGCATTGGTTGCTTTCACAGATGATCTCTGATAGGAGTCCTGCAAAGATTCTGACCCTTCTGGATTTCTCAGTGGCTTTTGATAATATAAATAATTATATCCTTCTGAACTGGCTTCAGGGTTTGGGAGTGGAGGCGGGGTTTTCCAAAGGTTTTCCTTTATTCATGGTTGCTTTCAGTTGATGGGTTCTTAGGGAATAGAGGAGAAAACCTAGGCCCTGCAATGGGGCATCTCTCAGGACTGGAGTCTCTCTCCTTTCTTCTTTATCTTTTACGTGAAATTGATAGGTGAGGTCATTTGCTGCCACGGGCTTGGTATCAAAGTACACCACCCATGGCTTGTTAGATGGTAGTATTGTGATGCTGAATATGACATCCATAGAAGATCTACCTTGAAAGGTGAAAAGAGATATAAAAGAACTTTCTGTTTTCTCAGATACTGAAAAATGCACCAAGTGCCCAGATGATCAATATTCAACTGAGAGCAGAGTCCAATGTATCCCAAAAAGAATAACCTTCCTCTCCTATGAAGAACATCTGGGCATTATCCTGGTGTTCATTGCCCTACTCTTGTTCCTATTCACAGGATTCATTTTAATCATATTCATTAAATACCTTGAAACTCCCATTGTCAAAGCCAACAACCGGGACCTCTCTTATATCCTCCTGGTCTCCCTCTTGCTTTGCTTCTTGTCCTCCTTTTTCTTCATTGGACGACCAAGGAAAGCCACCTGCCTTCTCCGACAAACTGTGTTCAGTATTGTCTTCTCAATAGCTGTGTCATCTGTGTTGGCCAAAACAATCACAGTGGTGCTGGCATTCTTAGCCTCAAAACCAGGGAACAAAGTGAGAAGATGGTTGGGGAAGACCTTGGCCAACTCTATCATCCTTTCTGGTTCTGCTGGACAAATTTTCATCTGTGCCTCATGGCTTGGAATTTCTCCCCCATTTCCTGACTCTGACCTCCACTCCCAGCCTGGAGAGATCATCCTTCAATGCAATGAAGGCTCTGTCACCATGTTTTATGTTGTCCTTGGCTATATGTGTTTCCTAGCTGCCATTTGCTTCACTGTAGCTTTCCTGGCCAGGAATCTCCCTGGGGCCTTCAATGAAGCCAAGCTGATCACCTTCAGCATGCTGGTCTTCTGTAGTGTTTGGATCTCCTTCCTGCCCACCTATCTGAGCACCAAAGGAAAGTCCATGGTGATTGTTCAGGTCTTCTCCATCTTGGCCTCCAGTGCTGGACTGCTGGGCTTCATCTTCTTCCCCAAATGCTACATTATAATCCTGAGGCCAGATCTAAACACTAAGGAACGTCTAATGATAAAAGTAGGGGAATGACTGTGATATTGTTTCTTAGGCATGTAACATTTAATTTTTTCATTGCAATTGTTGGGCTTTTGTATTCTTCCTTTGCATTTGTGTGACAATTAAGATTATTTAAAACTGAAGGAAATAAACATATAAAGACTGTAAGACTAATGAAATTAAATTCCAACATAATCATCAAACAATAAAATAAACAATTAATAATTAAAATTGTCATGCAGCCAGAGATGAACAAGCTAAGAAATAATAGTTATATTAAGTAAAAACAGCTGAATAGAAGAGAGAAGTCTCCCCAAAGAGAGAGGGAAGGAGTCTTTTGCCTGAGGTGTCTTGAATATGAAACTCTAAATCTGTGTGAACGTGGACACTTTCTCTCTACTGTATGTGATTTTCTCTTGAAAGTAGATGTGAGCAGTGGAAAATGGGTATCAAGATCATGCAGATGACTCCTCATCCAACACTCTGGTTGTTTACATCAGTTATTTCTGGAGGTGTTAGGTGAATTACAGATCTTATGGTACCACAGAATTCCATGACTCTCTGTGGAGTCACAACTATCCTAGCATCCTTTCTGGACATGTCCAAAAAGCAGTGACCTTGCTTCAAAACAGCACCTGGAAAGACCCAGAGAAGGAAATGAAAACAGCTATGAATCCAACTGATCTCTTATCCAAATAAGGCATAGAATCCTCTTGTCCCCAAATCAGAAGCTTTCAGCATTCTGCTATGTGAATGGGAAAATAATCCCATTTTCTATAGATAGAAAATGGCAGGAGGGCATTTTCCCTGAGACATCAATGCCTAGACTTAACTAGGGAGCTTCAGGAAGAGTCCACCTTCTCTGGAAGCTATCCAGAGACCAACTGTGTTTGCCACACCCAATCCTAGGGAATTTTTAGAAATGCAGATTTCAGGCATATGGGAGGCTAAGAACGATAGATGATAGATAGATAGATAGATAGATAGATAGATAGATAGATAGATAGATAGATAGATAGATGATGGATGGATAGATAGATAGATAGATAGATAGATAGATAGATAGATAGATAGAGCGGTGAAATCCTCCCAGTTCTATATGGCTCGCCAAACTGGTAGTATAGGCAACGGGAGGCTCCGCCCACCCACCAGGACATCATTACATCCCTTTTTTTAACCATCTGGTGCATGCCCAGAAGAGGAGCACATGTGCATAGTGCGTGTGTGCTCCCATAAGCTCCCATTCCTGAACTGGTAGTGAAGATAAGTGGATTTCACCTCTGGGTAGGTAGGTAGGTAGGTAGGTAGGTAGGTAGGTAGGTAGGTAGATAGATAGATAGATAGATAGATAGATAGATAGATAGATAGATAGTATTAAATTAGCGAGGGTGGTAATTACTGAGGCAACATGGGCGGCAGAGAACATCATTTATTGAGTAACGAACATAACCTAGTAACAACAACAACAGAAGAAAATGCCTGACAGCTCTTATATAGCTGCTGTCAGAATCACTCTAACCAATCAGGAACTGCAGAAACTCCCTCTTAAACAAAAGGAATAATGTGACCAATTAGGACGAGGTGGCTCCATTGTCTGGGCAACGTGCCGATGCAACACCCCTTCCCCCCTGGATGGCACATGGGCAATCCTGCAAGTAAGCAGGGCGCCTGCACACTCGCTCAGATTGCCGTGGTGCAGGAACCACTTGAAGCACAGATTCCTGATCCGTAGGCGGGTCGGGTGAGGTTTCCACTGGGGATTCAGCAGGAGTAACTTCTCCAGGTAAGTCCAATGGCCGGTTGTTTGTTATGGTGGGTGGAGGATCGGGAACAGACCCCAGAAATGGTGGGGATCTCTCCGGGGGCAGGTGTGGTATGTCTCTCGCAATCGGCTGCAGACTAGTTGTAGCTCACTCTCTTAATTGGTCCACATGGTGCCACCAGTTTCTTCCATCATCGAGTTGAACCCTGTAAGAGCAGGGACCCGTTACTTCGGTCACTCGTCCCGGCAACCAACGTGGATCCCCCTGTAGTTCCGAGCGAAAACCAGATCTCCCTCATTGAATGTCCTGGAAACCCCACCGGTATGTCTTGGGCCCTTGAGCACGTATGAAGGGTGCAGCCAGTCTAGCCTAGTCTGTAGATGACAGCCCATCAGCAGTTCCACAGGGCTAAGGTTAGTGGATGGCCAAGGGGTTGTATGTTGTGTGAGTAGATAGGTGGACATCTGCTCCTGCCACCTAGGAATAGTGGCTAGGAATAACTGGAACGTAGCGGATGTAAGCTGCGGTCCAATATCCGACACTAGGATGTCAGGAAGGCTGTGTGTGGAGAACAACCTGTGCAATACCCTGATATTGGCCTCCGATATGGTGAAAAGCATTCTTTCCAGTTCCACCCACCTAGAGTAGGCATCCACTACTATAAGGAAAGTGTGGCCCAAATAAGGGCCCGCAAAACCTATATGAATCCTTCACCACCCAAAAACCCTAAACCACCCAAACATCCACACAACAGACCAAGTAATGCTGTCCAACAGCTCACTGATGGTGGGCCTTTAGTTCATTGTTGAGTGCAATTATAGCTCTGGGATAAAAACTAGATAGATTAGATATGCTTGGCTTTAAAAAAAAATTCTTTTTGCACCAAAGTTGCCACCTGAGAAGGATGAGCTCTCTTCCAATGCTTTATAGACATAGAGTGATTCATCTCAGGGGGGAAAACATTTAATCTAGGTAATCAGCTGTGTTCCATTCTGGGCTGATTATTATTATCTCATTCTACTCAGAATCAGAACTGTACTCAATGTACAATAACAATAATCTAATAAAAATAATAGTGTGATGTGTTAAATGTTGGAGTAGGGTTAGGCAACTACAGATTACGGGGCACTTTCAGGTTTCCACCAGTGACTTTGGTTCAATCACTCTCTTCGTTCAATTTTGTATGGCAAAATTATAAGAAGATTGCTTTACTTCATGGTGGGCAGGTGCAATAGAAGTTTAGTATTTCCTTGTAAATCAAGTAACAATAAAAGCATTGGATTTGGGCAATGAGGCCTAAGGATTAAGGTATTAAAAAGTGGCAAGGCAACTGAATAAAGTCACTTAGAAGAGCAGCCAGGACCAGAAGAGCTGAAGAGCAACAAATGCATAGAATAGGATAGAATAGAATAGAATAGAATAGAATAGAATAGAATAGAATAGAATAGAATGGAATGGAATGGAATGGAATGGAATGGAATGGAGTGGAGTGGAATGGAGTGGAGTGGAGTGGAGTGGAGTGGAGTGGAGTGGAGTGGAGTGGAACGGAACGGAACGGAACGGAACGGAACAGAACAGAATAGAATTCTTTATTGGCCAAGTTTGATTGGACAAACAAGGAATTAGTCTTGGTGCATACGTTCTCAGTGTACATAAAAGAAAAGATACATTCGTCAAGAATCATAAGATACAACACTTAATGATAGTCATAGGGAACAAATAAGCAATCAAATCATATTAGGAAATAGTCAATATAAATCGTATGGATACCAGCAACAAGGTTACAGTCATACAGTCATAAATGGGGGGAGATGGGTGATAGGAGCATTGAGAAGATTAATAGTAATGCAGATTTAGTAAATATTTTGACAGTGTTGAGGGAATTATTTGTTTAGCAGAGTGATGGCGAAGAACAGCTTGGACAATTTTCTAGGACTGGCCTGTTAGAAACTCCCCAGCTCACATTTCTACATTTCTTTTAGTTGTAAGCTGCTCCTTTGTATTCAGGCCTGGCCTCAGTATGATAATGTAGCATTTGGGGAGGAAGATGCAGACCAGCATTGGAGAAGAAGATGGAGAAGACCTGAACAGCCACCATGTATTTCCCTTTGGTGCTCAGATAGGAGGGCAGAAAACTCACCCAGATACTGCAGAAGACCAGCATGCTGAAGGTGATCAGCTTGGCTTCGTTAAAGGCCCCAGGGAGATTCCTGGCCAGGAACGCCACTGTGAAGCAGATGGCAGCCAGGAAGCCCATATAGCTAAGAGAGAGTAGAACATGACAGAAGATCCTTCGTTACATTGCAGGATGATCTCTCCAGGCTGGGAGTGGAAGCCAGTGTCAGGGAATGGTGGAGAAACTCCAAGATGGAGCAGATGATAATTTGGACAGCAGAAGAAGAAAGGATGATGGAGTTGGCCAAGCTCTTCCCCAACAATCTTTTCATTCGGTTTCCTGGCTTTGTGGCCAGGAAAGCTAGCACAACTGTGATTGTTTTGGCTAAGAGAGAAGAAATGGCAACTGAGAATGTGATGCTGAAAACTGTTTGTCGGAGAAGGCAAGTGGCTTTCATTGGTTGACCAATGAGGAGAAAAGGAAACAAGAAGCAAAGCAGGAGGGAGACCAGGAGGATGTAAGACAGATCTCGGTTGTTGGCCTTGACAATGGGGGTTTCTCTGTATTTAGTGAATATGATTAAAATAAGGTTTGTCATTGGGAAGAAGAGTAACAACAAAGAGACCAGGATGATGCCCAGATGTTCTTCATAAGACAGGAAAGTCAGAATTTTGGGGATACATTTGACTCGATCTTCATTTGGATATTGATCATCTAGATACTTGGTACATTTTCCTGTATCTGAGAAAACCAAAAAACAATATCTCTTTAACATTCTGTCTTTTCACATTTCAAGAAATACCTCTTTGGGACAACAGCTGACATCATGGGTATTTTCAAAGAAGCATTTGTTAACAACTGAACCAAAATAAACTAAGAAGAATATAATGTATCTCTCTTTATCTCTAGCTCTATTGCTAAGGTCTATCAAATTGGGGAAAGTCCTAGGACATAAATGATTTCTTCTGTAACGTGTTGAACCTTCCTAGGAAGCTACATTATTAGATTAAAAATTGAATCATTTAATCATTCTAAGCAAACATCTTGAATCATGTCAGGTGGCACTTATTAATACACTGGATCCAGAGAATATTTTTCTTGTAAAATGTTTCTGGCAGAGAAAGCTAGTCCTGAAAATTATCTGGAATAGCTACTAGCAGCAGTGGTAATTGGTGTGCAATGGCTTGCACCCATAACTGTGCACGCCACCTCATTGTGGACTTGTAACACCTTCTCAGTGATCCTCAAGGGGAGGCCCATGTAGACACTTCCTAATAATCCTTCCGGTGGGACCTAAGATGATTCCTCAAGTTTCAAAGAACGCAGGTGTTCCCAGAAAAGTAAATAGCAAAGATCACATTCAAACTAACAAAATAGAAGAAATATTTTCTCTGACAGTAGTAAAGCTTAGCTAATCTTCCATACCTTCTCATTTCTAGCCAGCGCCTAATTCAAGGCCATTTGGGTATTACTCCCTTTAACTAAGAAATTGTGCACTTTGAAAATAATAGCTGAGCTTCAAGCTTTAAACTGTCTTTAAACTTGCAGTTTCGTGAAAATGCTCTGGATGAATCCACTTCCACTTCCTTCCTGCCCCTTTCTTTGGTGTCACCCACCTTCCTGAGTGGAGATGGTCCCATCTGGACAAGGAACACAGTCATAGCAGCAAACTGGCTCTCCTTCTCGCTTCCGCTTGACAAATCCAGGATGACATTTTCCCCCACATTTGGACTGAGGAAGAGACTAAGGAGAAAGCAAAGAATGCCAAAGAAAATATGTTTGTACAGCCATCCTGGCATGTATGCTTATTTCATGCTCTTGAAATAAGGCTAAAAGTGACTGCTCAGTTTCTCAGAACTGTAGTGATATGAGACAGGGGTCATGAAAATACAGTATATCCCTCAAAAAGGGTAATTAAGGCATTTTTTTCCCTGCAGCACTTAGGATGTGGGTATGAGTCCTGTGTCAGAAAGGGATATTTTTAAGACTCACCTCGGTATCCAAGAAAAGATCCTTTCTGTTCAAGATCTATATTAATTGTATCCATATTAATATCTATATTAATTATATCCTCTCCTCTACTCGCAACAGAATACTTTATGCCACCAGACGTGAAATTTTGGGCTTAGACAACTTAGAACTTTGCCGTCTTTGGTCCGACCTAAGCGTAGGACATACTGACTCTGTGGTTTCTTCCCCAAACCCCAAAACCTTTAACCTTAGACTGTCTACTGTTGACCTCACCCCATTCCTAAGAGGTCTGTAAGGGACCTGCATAAGAGCACCAGCGTGCCCACCATCCCTGTCCTAATGTTTCCTCTCTCTATATATATATCTATTTTATGTATTTAATTCATGCTTATACTTATATATATTACATAATATGTTCTTGAGAAATAAATAAAAAATAAAATAAAATAATGTGAATCCTAATTCCAGAGGTAATTTGGGCAGCAGGAGCTCCATCCAGTGCTGATTCAATTTCATCAATTTTAGTCCAAACCTGAACTCAGGCACTGGTCAACAAAATTGCCTTTTTCTTTGAAATTTGTGAACAAGGAACAGATGAACCTGAGGCTATCGGCACTAGCACCTGAGGGCCTCTCTTACCATTTTCATGCAGCTTCCCCATTTCAGCACTAAGCCATGGAACATGGGTTTATCCTAATTGAAATAGGTTGGAACCAGTGGTGAAATCCTTTTTTTTTTACTACCGGTTCTGTGGGCGTGGCTTGGTGGGCATGGCAGGGGAAGGATACTGCAAAATCTCCATTCCCTCCCCACTCCTGGGGGAAGGATACTGCAAAATCTCCATTCCCACTCTGGAGCAAGCCAGAGATTGTATTTGCTGGTTCTCCAAACTAGTCAAAAATTCCGCTACTGGTTCTCCAGAACCTGTCAGAGCCTGCTGAATAGCACCCCTGCTTTTACTTACTTAATACTTCTTCTTTCTCCTATTTTCCCTAAAACAACAATTCTGTGAGGTAGATTGGGCTGAGAGAGTGTGACTGGCTCAGCTGGTTTTTCATGCCTAAGGCAGGACTAGAACTCACAGTCTCCTGGTTCCTAGGCCAGCGCCTCCAGCACTAGCCTAAACTAGCTCTCTGTGAGATTTTAACCTCCAATTAATTACTTGAGGTGCTTATGACAACCAAAAGATGTACATATTTCTAAATGGAAAATGGTTGAATGAATGGAATTCTTATACCTCCTTTCCATTTCATCTAATAATAATAATAAAAAAAAATTGTTAAAGAGAATTCCATCAAAATAATTCAATCCAAGAGGCACTGCATGCCTGCAGGGAGATGTGATTCCACTGAACTGAAAGGAGCCCCAAAACAATCTATCCATTGCAACAAACTGATATTCATATCCTGCCATACCTTATCACATTTCAACCACCCTGAAACAAAAAAGAGATCTGGGGGCAGCCTCCTAAGTGCATGAAACAGTCAGTTTCCCCCCAGGATACAGATACAGATTAAGAGAGTTGGGAGGGACCTTATAGGTCAGTGATGGCTAACCTTTTTGCCACTGTGTGCCAAAAGTGGAGGGAGGGTGTCACTCACGCGCATGCCCACACCCATAATTCTATGCACCCCACCCCCCGTGCATGTGTGTGCAACCACCACCCCTGTGCTCCCCCCACTTTTGGCATTCAATGGTAAGGGAGGCCTGTTTTTCGCTCTCCCCCAGGCTCCAGAGCTGTTCTGGGAGGCTGGGGAGGGAAAAAATGGCCTTCCCCACTCCCCCAGAAGCCCTCCGGAGGCTGGAAACAGCCTTTTTCCTGATTTCCAGTGGGCCCAAAAGGCCCAAAAATCAGTTGGCTGGCACACGTATGCACGCTGGAGCTGAGCTCACGTGCCCACTGATATGGCTCTGCATGCCACCTGTGGCACGCGTGCCATAGGTTCGCCATCACGATTATAGGTCATCTAGTCCAACCCTCTGTTCAAGCAGGAAATCCTACACCATTTCTGACAAATGGCATTCCATTTTTTTTTCAATGTCTCAAGTGATGAAGCTCCCACAACTTCCAAAGGCAACTTCTGTTCCATTGGTTGATTGTTCTCACTGTCAGAAAGTTCCTCCTCATTTCCAGGTTGAATCTCTCCTTGGCAAGTTTCCATCCATTATGCCTTGTCTGGCCTTCAGGTGGTTTGGAAAACAGATAGACCCCCTCCTCTCTGTGGCAGCCCCTCAAATATTGGAAGACTGCTATCCCCTGGTCCTTTTCTTCACTAGACTAGCCATGTCCAGTTCATGTAACTGTTCTTCATATGTTTTAGTCTCCAGTCCCCTAATCATCCTGGTTGCTCTTTTTTTTATTGATAAATATATTATATTCATCTTGAGCTATAAGGCAAGAGAGCTATGCTGGGGCATGCAGAAGATCTGGTTGTTACCCAATATGATGATGGGAATTAATAATCCTGATGAAGGCCACAATTACAACTATATGGAATATAATTATAATGTCACTCGGGTGGTTGTTTTTTTTTTTTTTTTTTTATACATATGAGGATATTCATTACTGATGGGGGCAGATGATGACGGTGGATTTTGAACAAACTGTTGCACCAGGATGCTATGTTACCCTAATATGGATGATGGACTCAACAATCCAGTGGAAAGATATCAAAGAAGATATTATATGGATTATAAATTTAAAGTCATTGATTTTTTCTATATAACGGAATATATATATTTTTTTAGCAGGGCGGGCAGTGGTTTAAAGATATTAAGAATTGTTGTGCATGGCAATTTTGTAGGAAAGTGGGTGGAAATAGGTTAGTTTACTGATTGTTTACTTTAAGAGAAGGGATGTTTAAGTGATATATTTAGGGGAGTGGAGAAAATGGATAGAGTTGAATAAATGTTAAATTAGGATTTATGGGGAAGGCTGCTTTGAAATGTTATATTAATATATATAAAAGATTAAATGTTAAAGTAGGATTTATTATATAGTTTTAAAGTGGAAGGTTGTTTTGAAATGTTGTAATAATATACAGATAAAAGCATGGGGGAGGAGAAAAAGGGCAGATTATTGCTAAATTGGGAGTTATAATAATATTATGTTAAATTAGAAGTTTTCATGCAATGTTATAGTTGAATGTTTTTTTGAAATGTATGGTAAAAGGGGGAAGTAATAATATTAATAATATTATTAGTAAGTAAGGGTCAGTATTTAGAGGAGGAAGTAAGGGGATGGTAAAATATTATATAATCTGTTATGAATTAGGTTTTTGCTGTGAAGAAGTCTCGGGGGGGGATGGGTGGTGAGGGCGGGGTTAGGGAGGAGGGGGGAGAAAAATGGGGGAAAAATTTGTATTTGAAAACTTTTTCAATAAAAAGAAAAGAAAGTAACCAAGGAGAGAAGTAACCTAGAAATAAGGAGAAATTTCCTGATGGTGAGAATAATCAATTGGTGGAACAACTTGCTTTCATAAGCTGTAGGTGTCCATCACCTGATTGGACAGCCCTTTGTCCAGGAAGATATGGGGTCTCCTGCTTGAGCAGAGGTTGAACTAAAAGACCTACAAGGTCTCTTTGAACTTTGTTATACTTTTATTCCTTTATTTTGTATGCATATTAATGTACCTTCTCTCCAAACAAGAAACATACTCTTTCTGACAACTACCCAAATATACCGGGAACACAGCGATACCCAAACATCTCTTTCAAGATCTTGGCAGTCTTGGGAAGGGAATCGCACACAACCTCAGAGATGTGAAGGCCAAAGAGCCCCACAACCATGGAGGGCATCCACACAACCAGAAGAAGGGAAACCATGTCCCTTCAAACTAGTTTTTTTTATTGGGTTTGTCAAGGAATTGGTGTCAAGGAAAAAAATCTATTGGCCCTATATCTTTTTCCATATTTCTGCAATGATATAACCCAAAAACATTCAGTGTCCTCAGTCTAGAGTGGCACCAAACTCCATAACTCTGGGTGATCTTACTCAGCAGTCTCTGGAGAAAAGATACCATGTTGAAGGACAGCAGAAGTCAACAATAATACACAATACACAATAATGTGTCTTCCTCCAGAATAATTTTCTGGATATGTCCTAACAGGACAGATCATAATCACTACAGAACACTGCCCTCGAGGGTGTATCTGTAAAATTTCACTAACATGCTGTACTCCAGCTTCCTTTCTGCAAATGGAGTCAAATGGAAGAAGTTCAGGATCCCCAGAGGAAAAGCAGCTTCTCACTGTAATTATCACCATCCTGCTCTTTGACATGTATTTATCCTGCTTTTGATGTAAAAAAAATCAGGCTGAAGCATCAGAAAAGGATAAATGTTTCAGGTCACTCTCTGTGATGTATGAATTTTAGGACAGGCAGGGGCTGTGCTGTGAAATGTACCCTTCTTTCCTTCCCAGGTGAAGCTTGGTTGGTCTCTGTTTCAACCAGGAAAAGCACTGGCTCTTGTGAGAAGGCTTTTAATTCTTCAACTCTTGTTTTGAAACAGGAAGGGAATTGATTCGGTCCCATGAATTATGAACCTCCTGCTTCTGTTTCTGATGCTACTGTTGTTCCAGCCAACCTCTGGGAAGCTTAGAATGAAATGTCCACTGACTCTGGAACACCAGGATGGAAAAAGACCATGGAGCTATTACAGACCAGGAGACCATCTCATTAGTATAGTCATCACTGCAACAAAAATATCTCCTATAATGTTCCCTTTCAATGCAGCTCCTTCCAGTCAGTCTCACTCGTAAGTCATTCAGGATAATGGAGTTGCATTCCCTCCATTTATAATTCCTTCATTTTGTTCTCCTTATTAAACTTGCTCTTTATACTGCAACACATGTTCTGTCTATTTTCTTGATTCATTTTTGATTCCCATGCTTTCTTTGTCTTATTTTGGGGAAGAGATTCAAATCCAAAGATGGTACAGAAAAAAAAATCTGAAAGAAGTCCACATTATTTTCCTTTCCCTGATCAATTCTGAATTCTTGACTTGAATACTGACTTTTGCTTAAATTAGTTATTATTATAGATTTCCTCTGCTCAGTTCATTTCAAATGTAACTATTTTTTGACATTTACTTCTGATCCTTATAGAAATACAGGAGAACTTATTTTTAGAATTGGCTTCTGAGTCACTTTTGAAACATCCTCTTCCTTTTATGGTGATTCTACTTTAACTATTCAATTATTTCAAAATCTGGTTACTGGACAGGAGTTTATCTATTGTACATTCAAAAGTGCTGTGCTTTATTTCCATTAGTCAAGAAAAATGATAAAAAAAATATAAAATATATTTTGCTATTGATAAGGATAGTGATGATAAAATGAACATTTTTTTACAGTAAAGTATCTTCTGATCAGTCTAAACTCCTACGCTTGATCTTCGCTATTCAATTGGTCAATAAGAATTCCCAGCTCCTGAGCAATCTCACACTTGGCTACAACATCCATGACAACTATTTGAACTCCATTGGCACTTCAGATGCCTTGATGGACATGCTCTCTACTGGAGAAGCCAATGTTCCCAACTACAGCTGTGGAAGGAAGGATAATCCTTTGGCTTTTTATGATGGAGCTGACAGGGACATCTCCATCCAGATGTCAACATTAGCAGACACCTACAAAGTCCCACAGGTCTGTATATGTGCCTCTCTATCTAGGGAAGTGAGTGGATTGGTAGGACATATAAGCGATAAATCCAACCATAGCTATTCCATGGAGTTCAAGAGATGCTTTTTTCCAAGATCACTCTAGTTATGTTGTCTATTGATGAGGTAGACATTGGGGAAGGGGAACACGCAAAAGCAATCACATCATCTCATGACACCATCCCCATTGCTTTGGGGGCTTCTGCTGCACACTTGTGAAGGTAAGGAGAGGCTCTGTGTCCAATCAAAGGGTCTTCTGTACAAAAGAATCATTGATGGAAAGCTCTTGTTTTGTACATCATCTTAGCCGAACTAATGATATTTTCAATGATATACAAATACCAGATTCATGAAAAGAATCCCAATGCCTTATCTTAGTTTGTGAGACATATAATACATATAAGACAAACTCTGCGTAAAATCTGGAGTTTGATCCTGACAGGACTCAGGGTTGATTCAACCTTCCATCCTTTCAAGGTTGGTGAAATGAGGGCACAGATTTTGGGGGGGCAATAGGTTGACCGTGTAAACCATCCAGACAGTCCTGCAAAGCATTACTAGGTGATATATACTTTGTGGTGCAGGTGAAAGAATCTGGAGCTGAACACACTTAAAACAGTAGAGATGAAAGTGTATTTTAGGAGGATCCCTCCTATTCTACCACCTCTTACAATATTAGCCAACACAATATCAACATTAGATATCTTCCAGTGTCGGGGTTCTATAATCTTCATCAACTCAGAAAGTTCAGACTGTTTTTTTAAAGAGTTTTTTATTTTTTAAACAAACAAACATTTAATATATAAGTCATTCCTTCCGTGTGACATCTCGGTGTTATCTCCAATCATTCTTTTTTGTTTGTTTGTTTGTTTGTTTATTAGTTCTTCTGTCTTCATTCCCATCAAATCAATTACAACAATTCATCACTAACAAAATATTCTGATTATGGCATTTTTATACATAACTATTAATTTACTTATTTGCAATTCTTTTCTAACCAATAGTAGAATTGATTCCATATCTTAAAGTATTCTGAATCTTCTCTTTCTTTAATAATCAAATTCAATCTATTCATTTCTGCACAATCTAATTTTTTTTATAATTACTTCTCCTTCCAAAGGTATTTTCTCTGCTTTCCAGTGTTGTGCATAAAGAATCCTTGCAGCTGTTATTACATGTATAATCAAATAAATATTTTCTTTGCTAATTTTTTCTGGCAGGATATGCAATAGGAATAATTCTGGTTTTAAATCAATACATTATTGTATCATTTCTTCCAGCCATATCTTAATTGTATTCCAATAATTTTTTGCTTCTGGACATGTCCACCACATATGGTAATAAGAACCTGGTAACTGGTGACATTTCCAACATTTAGCTGATTTATCTTTAAACATTTTTGCCAGTATCTCGGGGGCAGGGGGGAGGGCATATGCCATCTATAAAACATTTTACATTGATTTTCCTTATATGCAGTGGACATTGTTAATTTATAATTCCTTTCCCATAACTGTTGCCATTTATCTAGGTCTATTGAATATCCAAAATTCTTTGCCCAGGCTATCATTGTTTCCTTTACTTGCTCCTCCTCCAGTTCAATGCCAAGTAAAAAATATAGATTTTTTAATTAATTTATCCACTGTTCCTGTGAGTATCCTATCCAACTCTGTTTTTTCTAAATGAAAACCATATAATTTAGCATCTTTTTCATATCTTGTTTGGATCTGCATGTACGTATACCAATCCATCTCAATCCCCTGTTCTTCCAACTCTCATTTCCCTTTCAAATCCCCCTTATCTATTAGTAAGTCCTTATATCTAACAATATTTCCAACTTTAAAAACATTTGGGTGTATCAAAGTTTCCATTCCTGATAACCATATTGGTATTTTCAGATAATATTTATCTCTGACCTTCTTCCATACCAATAACAATGCATTCCTTATATAATGTCTATGAAAGTGCGTATGTATCTTATTTCTACCATACGATAAGAATGCATGCCATCCCAATTGTAAATCATGACCTTCCAGTGTTAATAGTCTTGTATTTCTTAATTCAACCCATTCCTTCATCCAAGTCAATGCTGCTGCCTCGTAATACAATTCCCAATTCGGTAACCAAAATCCTCCACGTATTCTCATGTACTGAAGCATTTTTATACTTATTCTTGCTTTTTTTCCCTTGCCATATAAATTTCCTTATTATCTTATTAAGCTGTTGAAAATAAGTCTTTTCAATTTTTTCGGTACTGTCTGAAATATGAATAATAATCTTGGTAATATATTCATCTTTATTATTGCAATCCTTCCCATTAGTGACAATTGAAGGTTCTTCCACTTCTCCAAGTCTTTCCCAATTTGTTGATTTAATCCATAACAATTATCCTCTTTTATTGTTACACATCTTGAAGTTAGATAGACTCCTAAGTATTTAACTTTTTTCACCACTTGTATACCTAAATTTTCTTCTATCTCTCTTTTGTGTTTTTCTGTAATATTTTTCACCAGAATTTTCATTTTATCTTTATTTATTTTTAGATCAGACACCTTTCCATAATTCTCTATTTGTTCTTGTAATTTGGGACCTGTTGTTTTTGGTTCCTCTAAGATGAATACTAAGTCATCCGCAAAAGCTTGCAGTTTATACTCTTCTTTTTTTGATTTTCATCCCTTTTATCCCTTCATTTCATCTCATATTTCTATTTAAAACTTCTAAGACCATAATAAACAGCAATAGTGATAGAGGACATCCTTGTCTAGTCCCCTTCATAATACTAATATTTTCTGTCATTTGTCCATTCATCATTATTTTAGCAGATTGTCTGTTATAAATCGTTTTTATAGTGTTTATAAATCTATCCCCAAAGTCCATTCTCTGCAGTTGTTCTGTCATGAATTGCCAGTTCACATTGTCAAAAGCTTTTTGGGCATCTAAAAACATCATCACCATTTGTTTTTCCCAAAGTATTCAAAATTATCCTCATATTTTCTCTGATTTGCCTTTTAGGTAAAAATACATTTTGGTCCATGAATAAATGAATAAATTCATTTAACAGTTTTTTTTAATCTATTTGCCATTATTGAGGCAAAAATCTTATAATCCACATTTAGCAATTAAATCGGTCTTTAGATTTTTATCAATTGTAGGTCTGCATCCTCTTTAGGTATAAGTGTTACATAAGCCTCCCTACATGAGTCTGGCATTCTTGCCTTCATTGTTAATTCATTAAATAGTTCCAACATTACATTAGTTATCTCTTCTTGTAGTGTTTTATATAGTTTTATATAGTTCAGCTGGTAACCCATCCGGTCCTGATGCTTTCCCAATTTTTTGTCCTTCTGTTAATTCCATCATTGTTATTCTGTCTTCTAACATTCCCTTATATTGTTCTGGTATTTTAGGTACATCTGATTTTTCCAAATATTTTATTATCTCTTTCTCTGAGATCTTTTCTTGGGAATAGAGCTTTGCATAATATTTTTGAATTACTATCTTCTTTTCTTCATTTCTATAGTGTAATTTCCCCTCTTCATCTTGTAAGTATTTTATTATTTTCTTCTCCTTCTCTCTTTTTTTAATTTATATGCTAACCACCTTCCTGGTTTGTTTGCATTTTCAAAAAAAAATCTGTTTAGATGCTCTTAATTTATTTGCTAATGATTCCTGTTCATTTAAATTTATTTCATGTTTCTTTCAGTTCCATCAGCTTCTTAATTTTTTTTTATTTTGGATATCTTTTTGTAATTCTTTCTCTAGGTTCTTATACTCCACTTCCAATCTTATCTGTTTTTGCCTTTTCTTTTTATTCGTTCTCCCCAAATACTTTATTGCCAAACCTCTAATATAATGCTTTCATCATATCCCATATGTTCTGAAGTGATGTATCTTCTTTCTTATTTATTTTAAAGAAAAATTCTAATTCTTTTTCCATAAACTGCTGAAAGTCCTTTTCATTTAATATTGTGGCATTCAAAATCCATTTTGTCTTTTTCTTCTTTCCTTTCCATATTATTGTCATTGGGCTATGGTCTGCCCAAATATTTGAATCAATATTTACTTCTTGTATATTATCTATAAGTTCTGTTGACATCCATATCATGTCTATCCTTGACCACAATAAATGTCTATTTGAATAAAAAGTATATTGGTTTTCTTTCAAGTGTTTTTTTCTTCAAATATCTTAAATACTCAACTCTTCTATCATTGTAAAAAAAAGATTTTGACAATATTCTTCTGGAATTTTTATTTGTCTTCATTGTTTTATAGTCCAGATCCACATTTGTTACAGCATTAAAATCTCCCATCATACATACATATTCATAGTCCAATTTTAACATTTTTCTGTGTAATCTCCTATAAAATTCTTCCTAAATTAGGAGTTCTAAAATAGAACTCCTAACTTTGGAAATTATAATAATTTTAAATGTTGTTTTCTAATATGTACTTCTTGTAGGCATATAATGTCCATCTTCAAGTTACTTAATTTAGATAAAGTTCTGTTTCATTTTATTGCCACATTCAGTTCATTTACATTTAAAGTTATTGCTTTAATTTCTTCTTTCATGTTTAACTTGTTACTAGTTTTTGACTTCATTGCCCTTGTCTCTCTTTGTTCCATTGGATCTTTAGATCTTGCTCCTTCTCTAAGGGTTCTTTCTTCCTTTGCTTTTTCATCTTTGTCTTTCTCTGCATCATTTTGCTTTGTCTCTCCTATAGCTCCCAAGTCTTCTTCTAGTGGTCCACAAAATTGTTGATAAAATAGTTTTGCTTTTTCAATAGACTCAAGTCTATGTCTTTGTTCTTGCCATTTCACCAAAATTCCTTCCGATATTAAGCATCTAAAATTCACTCCTTTTAGTATTAGGAACTTCGTTAGAAACTGATATTCTCTCCTCACTTCTCTAACTCTTCTACGTATTTGTCTTAATACCACAATTTCTTTATCTTTGTGTTTCAGTGCTGTATTTCTTGCTGCTTGTAATATCTCTGTTTTCACTGCCTTTTTGGTAAATCTTACATGTACTTCTCTTGGTAGTTTGTTCCTCATAGCATATCTTGTGTATACTCTGAAGGTCTCATCAATCTCATTTAAGATCTTTTCCTTGGATTGTTCCAAAACTTCTGATAATATCTCAGCAATCATCTCAGGTAAATTTTCTCTTTTTTCTTCCCCTATATTTTGAAATCTTAAGTAAAACTCAGAATGCTCCATCTCCAACAGAATAATTGACTTTTCAGTTGGTGCCAATTTTTCTTCTAATTTCTCAACCTTCTTTTCTGTCATTTCCGCTTTTTCTTCAACTTTCTGGATTCTCTCTTCATTTTTCCTAATCATGGCTTCCATTTCTTTTATTTCCTATTTTCAGTCATCATGAAGCGATTGTATAAAATTTCTTAATTCCATCATCTCTGAAGTTTTCTGTGTTTCTGTTGATGAGGGACTTGCTGTTGGGTGTAGATGTGATGTAAATTTCTTCATATTTATAATCCAAGTGCCTAATCCTCCCCAATGATTGGATTAGCAAAAAAAAAAAAAAAAGAATAATAAAAACAAAAATGAAAAATTAAATGCAAAAATTAAAAAACAAAAATTCCAATCAACCCCCTCCCTCAAAAATCAAATTTCCAAATACCCCAGCAGACAGGGAAAAAAAGAGAAAAAATTCAACTGCCAAAAGTGAAAGATAGAAATACAAATCCAAATAACCAAAAAGGAAAAAAAAATGTCTTCTGACTCTTCCAGTCTTAATCTGATTTCTTGTCAAGCTAGTTCTTTCTTTTTTTTAAAGGCATAGAAAAAAAGCCCCTTAAAAAGATAAATAAAAGACACAAACACAAAATCGAGTGCCTTTCATCCACCAGCAAAGATCAAAATAATAATGAAAAATTAAAAGCCAAAAGGAAAGTCCAAAATCCAATCTTCTCTCTTGCACATCTGTTTTCTTTATCAGTCTACTGAAATGTCAAGGACAATTATAGTTAAAGTTTCTTCCAAGTCAAAATCTTTTTCCCTTCTGCCACTAGATGGCACTGCAGACCAGCTTTCAATAGAACACAGTACCTTTCAATCTTTTAAACTTTTTAAGAACAATCTTCAAAATTTTGTTTTCTCAATTACTACCATTCCAACATTTCAATATATGGGATTCAATCATTCATTCATTTAGTGCCAATTTCTTATTTTTAAGGGATTTCTTTTCTTTTCTCAATCACAAAGAAAAAATATAAGAAAAAAGAAAAAGGCTTTTACTTCTCTTTTCCGTCGCCCGATTGCCGGATGTGAGAGTGAACACACACCTGCTCTCACTCCTCACTCTCAGCCAATCTATTCTTATTTAATTTTCAGTTGGGTTCAAAAGGAAAAGTCTTTTGTAAAAATCAGAGTCTCTCTCTCCTTGATGTCTCACAAGATGTCTTCCTGTCTTCCTCTTTCATTGCACCCACCCCAGCTTCCTAGTGACTTCTAAGGTTGCTTTCAAAGCAGTCCGGTTTGAGGAGCTTCTTCTGGTTCAGCCAAGGAATTTACAATCCCCCTATGCTGACCTGTCTGTGCTTCTCTTGTTTGTCGTCCCTTCAGGATGACTTAGGTCACTTAGACCCCTGGACTGCAGAGATATGGATGGGTCTTCAAGAGATCTTAAAGAACCCGACTTGCCACTGTGACATTAGCCACACCCCTCCCAGAAAGTTCAGACTGTTTAAGGAGCTGCTGATACAACTCTACAGAGGAATTATTGAATCTGTCATTTGTATTTCTATAACTGGTTTGGTACAGTAACTAAACAGGACAGGACAGATTCCGATGGATAGTTAGAAAAAACAGTTGCAACCAGCCTGCCTTTATTGAGGATCTGCATGATGCATGAGCCAGAAAGAGGACTGAGAAAATATCTATAGACCCCTCACATCCTGGACATAACCTGTTTCAACTCCTCCCCTCAGGATGCTGCTATAGAGCATTGAATGCCAAAAGAACTAGACATAAGGACAGTTTTTTTCCCCTCATGCCATCACTCTGCTTGAATATCTAATTAACACAGCACTGTCTTATGTCTAAGAATATTTATTCATGTAGTATGGTTGTATCATCATCATCATCATCATCATCATCATCATCATCATCATCATCATCTTTCCTACTACCTTTTTCTTCTGGTATCTTATGATTATATTACATTGTTGTTTGTAGGTACAATTGTTGTTTGTATGTATATGTTGTTTGTATGTACACTGATTATGTTATCTTTTTTGTATATACACTGAGAGCTTATGCACCAGAGACAAATTCCTTGTATGTCCACTCACACTTTGCCAATAAACTATTCTATTCTATTCTATTCTATTCTATTCTATTCTATTCTATTCTATTCTATTCTATTCTATTCTATTCTATTCTATTCTATTCTATTCTATTCTATTCTATTCTATTCTATTCTATTCTATTCTATTCTATTCTTCCCCTGGGAATCCGTCCGGTCCCGGTGATTTGTTTTTTTTTCAATTTAGATATCGCAGTCTTCAACTCTGTCATTGTGATTTCTTTATTTAACATCTCTTTTTCTTCCTCCCCAATCAATGGGAGTTCTTTTTCCAATAAGTATTGTTCTACTTTTCCTTTGGGGATGTCTTCTTCCTTATACAGGGTAGAATAATATTCACGAATGATCTCTAATTTCTCTTCTTCCTTATTTGTAATATCGCCCTCTTGGTCTTCTAATTGGTAAATAATCCCTTTCTCTTTTTCTTTTTTAATTCTATAGGACAGCCATCTGCCCGGCTTATTGGCATTTTCAAAGTGGTATTGTTTAGTTCGTTTAATTTCATACACCAATTTTTCCTGATCGATTATGTTTATTCTGTGCCGTATAGTCATCCAATTTTCTTTCGCTGTCTCATTGTCCGGTTTCAGCTGTACTTTCTTCTCTGCTTTCTCCAATTCTTCCAACAATTTCCTCTGGGTCTCCCTTTTTTCTTTATTTTTATGTGCTCCATATGCTATTGCCAGTCCTCTTAGGAATGCCTTCATTGTATCCCAAATTATTCCTCGATCGGTTGGTTCCTTTTCATTTTCTTCGAAGAAAGCTTTTAGTTCTCCCTTTATTTTCTCAATATTTTGTTTATCCCATAGAAATTGTGTGTTTAATCTCCATTTTACATTCCTCCTTTTATATCTGCTCCTCCATTTGATCTCCAATGGGTTGTGGTCTGCCCATATATTGGGTGCAATCTCAGCTGACATGATATCCATTCCTATATTTCTACTTGCCCACATCATATCAATTCTGGACCAAGATTTTTTGGGGTTTGAGTAAAAAGTATATTGTCTTTTATGTGGATGTAAGGTTCACCAGATGTCTACCAGGTTCAATTCATCTACAAGATCAAAAAAAGATTTTGGTAAGTTTTTCCTTTTTTTCTTTTGGCCTTTAGGTCTTTTGTGGTCTTTATTCGGGTCTACCACTCCAATTAAAATCTCCAATTAAGCATATGTTGTTATTGTCCATTTTGCTTAATATTTCTCGTACTTTGTGGTAAAATTCTCTCAGATTTTTATTCGGAGCATAGATAACTGTTATTAATATTGAGGAATTACCTCTCTTAATTTCCACCACTAGAATCCTACCCTTTGAGTCTGCGTATTTCAGTTCTGTTTTTATTTCTTTCTTAATATACAGAGCCACCCCTCTCTTTTTTTTTCTGCTAATGAGGTATAGAGATTTCCAAGTTTTTTGAATTCCAAATATTTTCCGTTTTCTTTTTTTATATGAACCTCTTGGAGACATACTATATCCGCATTTTGCTTAACTAATTTGTTGAAGAATATTTTTCTCTTTTTATAGTCATTCAAGCCATTTACATTGATCGATAAGAGTTTCCAGTCATCCATTCTTATAGCCTGTGTTGTTTTAGTTCCTGTTCGAGTGTGTAACTCTCTGTGGTCTTTGTTTCTTCCTTACTTCCTTGCTTTCCTTCTCTTCTGTCTCTTTCTCTTCCGGGGTCCCTTCTTTGGGTCTTCTTTGCTGGGTGAGTTCCTCTTCTGTGTTGGTCGCTTCCAATTCCTCTTTACTGCTTTGATCTTCCTCTGACCCTCTCAGTTGATCTAAAAAGTCCTGGGCCTCTACCAAACTTCCTATTTTAATTTTCTTCTCTTGCCAGGTTATCCACATACCCTCCGGCAGAATCCACCTAAAGAGTATGTTCCTCTTGTTCAGTTGAATAGCTAGGAATCTGTAATCCCTTCTTAATTCTCTCACCCTCCTCGGGACTTGCTTCAGCATAATCACCTCCTTTCCTTTATAATTGACTGGTTCTTCCCTCACCATATTGTAGAAAATGTCCTTGACTTTTTTCCATGTGAACCTTATATGGACTTCCCTAGACAACTTATTTTGTCTGGCATAATTGGTTTGCACCCTATACATCTTGTCCAGTTCTTTTATTATCTCATCTGTGTCTTGTTGTAGAACCTCGGCTATTAATTCTGCCATAACCTACCCAAGTTTTCATCCTTATCTTCGGAGATGTTTTGAAAGCGCAGATAGAAGGAGGCTCTGTCCATCTCTAACTGCGTGATCGAGTCCTCCAGTTCCCTGTTTTGCGTCATTAACTTTTGGTCTACTGCGTCCAGGTTCTTTTCTTGTTGCTCAATTTTGGACTCCATCTTATTTATTTTCTGTTCATTCATTTGTATTGTCTGCTGTATATCATTCATTTTTTGATCAATAACTTTAATGTCCTTTTCAGTTCTAAATGATTACTAGCCATCTTTTCCTGCATCATGAGCATTGTCTCTTGTGTCACTGTTAGTGTCGACTGCATTGCTTGCATGGTGGGGATCATGGCTGATTTTTCAGTCTTGGATAGTCCTTCTGTTGACTTTTGCATTGCTGGTGATGACATCGTGATCGTGGGATTAGGTAGGTTTTGAGTTGTTTTTTTCCCGGTTTTGGTCACTGTAGATGAAAGGCTTGTCATCTCCTTCAACACTCTTGCCTGGTCTCTAACTATCTTTTCTATGTTTCTCCAGATGGTCATCCACTAGTTGTTATTTATTTATTTTTCCTTTTTGCTTGATCTGCCTTCTTTTAATCTGCTGGAACCACTATGTGCCTTTGATTATTTCTTACCTATTGCAACTCCCTACTCTATCTATCCCTTAATTCAATCCCCCAATAGTTCAATCAAATCTATTAGTCTCTTCTATCTGAATCCAGTTATATCTATTCAGATGCTAATCTCTTTCCAATAATCAAATTGATATATATTGTTCACATTCACTCTTCAATCAATTGCAATTCTACTAATAACTAATCATATATCATATATCAATCAATCACTTAATTCAATTATAGTTCTACTAGTAGTTAATCAGATATAACAGGCAGTGACATTTAGTTTAACTAATCTCAAATGACAATTAGATATGTTCTTATTTATATTAATTATCTATATATAAGTAGTTATATACACAATCAGTTAATTAATATATATAGGTAATTAAATAAGCAATCAGTTAGTTAATCAATCAATTAATAAGTCTCTGAATCAAATATTTATCAATAGTTATACTAAATAATGTAATTAATTTGTGAAGAGGAATATGCCTTAAATATAAATAGTTACAATAAATTAGGTATTTAATATAATCAAGCTTATACACAGCTATATAAATAGATTCTTCTAATACTCTAAATGTAAGCAGGTAAAAAGACTAGTAGAAAATAATACAAATATTAATACACTAATGTACTGGAATTAGTAAAAACTTATATCAGTATGATTAATTACTTGGTTGTTCTTAATCCCTTCAGTATCTTCACTTATAAAAGCCAAGGTGGGGAAACATAATAATCAAATATCACCAGTTTTCACTTCTCCCATCTCTTAGTGTCTTAAGCTATCAAAGTATTTTAGCTCAATTGTTCTACTTGTCTTCTCCCGGTAGTCCTTGTAGTCGCTCTAGCCACTTGTTGTTCTTTTCGTTGATTTTCAATATGGTTACACTTCCGGTTCTAATCTCCAACCGCTCTTCTCTCTCGGTCAACAAATCCACATTCGGGATCCTCAAAATTCTCTCGTTCCACCCAACCGGCAAGTTACATCCACTTTCTTGTAGCGCTGCTACTCCACTTTGCAAATCTCTCCTTTCTGCTCTCTCGCCGGCTTGTCTGCGATCCCTCTCGAATGTTGTCTTCTCCTTCTCTTGCAGTCGCCACTCGTTCCTTTGTAGATCCTTTCGATCCGATCCAGCCGGCACAATTAAGACAGAATTCAAGCGTGTTCAGGGGAGAGTGGATATGAGTGATCTCCAACATCCCTTTCACCAGAATTTCTTGCTTCCCGTCTCATTGATTATCGCAGCTTCGGGTCCACCATTAGAAGGCAGATGCGCCGCGTTGGTTCGACAGTGAATATCGGTCCGACTGGGTGGGTTTGCAACTCACCACTCAGCCTGTTGATGCCTCACTTTTGTCCGCGAAGCCCTCCGAGCTTCCACGCCTCAAAGGGTCCCCAAAACTCGGCGATAAGTGGCAGTGGAAAGGAGCGATCGCTCTTACCATGCCATGTCCCACGAATCATCAACTGGAAGTCTTCAGGCGTGCTGGTGCACTTATGCATGCCCCTTACAGACCTCTTAGGAATGGAGTGAGGTCTACAGTAGACAGTCTAAGGTTAAAGTTTTGGGGGTTTGTGGAAGAAACCACAGAGTCAGGTACTGCATTCCAGGCGTTGACAACTCTGTTACTGAAGTCGTATTTTCTGCAGTCTAGTTTGGATCGGTTTACCATGAGTTTGTATCTATTGTGTGCTCTTGTATTGTTTTGGTTGAAGCTGGAGTATTCGTTGGCTGGTAGGACATTGTAGCAGATGATTTTATGTACTATGCTTAGGTCAGACTGAAGACAGTGAAGTTCTAAATTGTCTAAGACTTATGCCACCAGACATTTCAAGTCTGGTGGCATAAGGTATTTTTTTGCAAGCGGAGAAGTGGAGGGCTCTTCTTGTGAAATATCTCTGGACTCGTTCTATTGTATTAATGTCCGATATCCAGTGCGGGTTTCAGACAGATTAGCTGTATTGAAGGATTGGTCTGGCAAAAGTTTTGTATGCCCTAGTTTGCAGTTCAATATTACCGGAGAATAAACTATGCAAGATTCGGTTAACAACTCTTAATGCTTTTTTAGCAATGCTGTTACAGTATTGTGAAATTTTTAAACACAGAAATGGATGCACATCTTAGGCTGATATTTACATAAGCAAGATTTGAGTAGCCAGACACAATGGTTAAATATGTACAATTAACTAAGTATATCGACCAGACCTGTATTAGCATCAGAGATAAAATGAAAGAGAGAGATCAGTATCTTGGAATGCACATTAAATGAAAGACCTATTGTAATCCTTATATTAAGACAACAACATGTTTCCTCTGTGGACAGAATTTAAAACTTGCATATAATACAACTCTTTACTGAACAA
Source organism: Pituophis catenifer annectens (assembly GCF_029215685.1). Lineage (NCBI taxonomy): Eukaryota > Metazoa > Chordata > Lepidosauria > Squamata > Colubridae > Pituophis > Pituophis catenifer. The sequence continues at coordinate 18,291,764 of NW_027256882.1, forward strand.
AACGGTTCAGCTGAAATCTGTAAATTTGGGTCTGATTGCTGAAAAATGTAGAAGTGCTAAAGAAATATGATTTGCATTTTTTATTTTGGTTCTTTAATTTGTCTCTTTTATTGTATTTTTCCTGGTCTTACTAATGTTCTGTGTTTAATATTCTGTATCTTGATATGGTCTATCAGGTAATCAACAATGCAATATTTTAATATGTTCATGACAAAACAAGTTGGATGTATTGAAATCTAATAACTGATCCTAAATACAGCATTATTCATTGCTTTTTCAGATCCGTTTGACTGCTTCAGAAGTTCTGAGTGATAAAAGTCAATTCCCTTTTTTCTACCACATGCTCCCCAAATTAGGGATTCTCTACTCAGGAATTATCCAACTGCTCCTCCATTTCAGATGGACCTTGATTGGTCTCTTTGCTTCAAACACAGAGCATGGAGAGAATTTCATGAGGACCTTGACTCCTACACTTGTCAGGAATGGAATTTGTATTCTTATATCACAACAATTGTCAACCACTACACCTACAGCAATGCTTAGGGATGCTGTCTCTAAGTGGAGGCAAGTCAATGTCTTTGTTCACTTCGTAGAATATTATTTCCTTTGGGACAGAATTCATTTTTTCCATTCAATACTTAACAGTTTACCAGAACCCATTGAAGGGAAAGTCTGGATAAATGCAGGCTTTGGGGATTTGCAAATAAGAAGACACCCATTTCTCAAATATGTCCATAGTGTTTGGACCTATAACTTTCAATGGAGAAAAGGGCCAAATGATATTTCCTTTGATCAAGATCTCCTTATGCAACCACAGTTTGGAGATCAATCACTTCACTGTTCTTTTTCAAAAGACATCATTTCTGTCAAAGGCCGAAGAAGATGCATTCAGAAATCACCACTGAAGACCAACGTGGAAAGAAACAAGATGTGGAACATATATAACCGCCTTGTTTACACTTTGATTAATATTCTGGCCCATGCCTTGAATGCTGCATATTCCTCCATATCTAGGAGGAGAAGAAAAGAGGGAGAAGAGAGGCTGGGGACTCAAAGGCTGCAGTCATGGCAGGTATGGGGTCCTGACAATGATCCATCAAAGTTACTTTCTCTGGAGAAGGAATACAAGGGAGAAAGGAAACTATCTCAACTTTTTGTGCTTCAAAAGGCCAACAAGTTTGGCCCATATAACCACTTGTGGATAATTTTCCAAAGAACGGGTACCATGACCTATACATTTTGATATTAAACAGTATTCATTTTATAATCCATGCATTTTTAGATGAATTCCTATCTTTGTTTAATTTGTGATTAGCATTTTAGAATTTTATGCTCATAAATTTGAAGGAGACCCTAAGACCATGTAGCACCACACCTCTTCTTTACAAAAATCCAAGTTAAAGCTTCTTTAAGTGATGGTTGCTAGGTCTTTGCATTAAAACAACCAGTGAAGGGGAGACTAAACTTCTCTGCTTCACTGGATAAGCTCTAAAACTGCTCCTCTTTTTAGGATGTTTTTCATCTCCTTCAGCCAGAATCTCCTCTCTTGTGACAGAGCTCAGTTTCTCATTTTTCCATGTCCAACACTCTGGAGTAACAGGAAGCTTCCATCTTTCAGTTAGTGAAAGAGTACTGTATCCTCCCTTTTCCAATCAAGAGGTTCTTTCAGTTGGAAAAGTTGCTTCCAGACTCCTCCTGATTTTCAGCCTTCAAAGAGCAATTTGATTGTTCTCCTCCTTGTCTTCCCTTAAGGCTAAGATCAACTCCTTTGATCTCTTCTTTGATTTCATTGCCTTTCCTTAAAGCTGATCCAGTATTTGTGCAATGACTTCTCAAGAATGTGGTCCCTGTAAGGTGTTTTTTTACTTGATTTATTTATTTATTTATTTATTAATTTAATTTGTATACCGCCCTTCTCCCAGAAGGGACTCAGGGCGGTGAACAGCCAAAATTAAAAAACATACAAATGCAAAAGTTAAGATAATTAAAAGAATTAAATCATTGGCTACCCAGATTTAAAACCCCAGATTTAGTTTTTCTCCAAACCAGGACCTTCACTCCTGAGACTTTTATGGATACATTTGCCTTCTTTCCATGAGCATCACGCAGCGAAGTCACATTTGGTTTGCAACCTACTATTTTGAGATCATCTTCACAAATGTTCTTATCAAGTGTAGCTTCCATCATCCTTTCTCCAGTGCGTCATTAACGACATTATCATCCAACTGCACACAATTATTATCCAATCATTAATACAGTACTACTAATTTATTTTAATCAATGACCAGTATGAACACACACACACCACACACACACGAAAGCATACAAATGTTAAAGCCACCATCCATTTTCTCTTATATGTCATACTTCATTAAAGTCCTAGTTGCTACAAATCAATTATTTTTCTAATGGCTTTCATTGATGCATTTATCTATATCAGGAAATCATAAATATTTTTCTTGAAGTTTGGCATTTTTAAATAAATTCAAAATACCTTTATGTATGACTTGGTATAAATGTTTTATCCAAAAATCATGATTTGTCAACTCTACTTTTCTGTATTACAAAAAATATAGAATAGATGACCAAGGACTAAATGCTATTTATAATTAGAGAATTTTATAAAGACATTGAAATTTATTGAGTGCAATAGTACAACAATTTTTATCCACATCATCCAGCTGTCATTTATTAGATTCCTAATCGCATCAAAAAATGTTTTACTGAAATCAAATTATATCCCCAGCATTTCCATAATCTATTTAGGAAATATAATGATATGTGAGAATGATGTTTGGGACAGGTAGAAGAAATGCTGCCTATGGAAGGATATGATAAGAGGATGGGAATATGCAGGTTCATAATGGGTAGAGAAAGAAAATTAGAAATAATCCTCTCTATTTTTCAGGCTGTAAAAAGAGTTGGTGTGAGAATTGGACTTTAAGACTTGCAAGTTTCTGTTAATGGAGCCTTAGAGTACAGTGGAATTAGCTGATGTGGTTGTGTTTTATGTCTGCTCTACCTGGTAGAACATTAGCTTGGTAACTTTCTTCTTGACAAATCTGTGCTTTCTGGTAATCACCCTGTTGTTTTCAAGGGTCCACAGCTGTATAATATGACAGAAAGAAAGTGAGAAAGGATTCTCCTAAATTTTCAGGCTGAAAACAAGTTGATAGGAGAATAGAATAGAGTAGAGTAGAGTAGAGTAGAGTAGAGTAGAGTAGAGTAGAGTAGAGTAGAGTAGAGTAGAGTAGAATAGAATAGAATAGAATAGAATAGAATAGAATAGAATAGAATAGAATAGAATAGAATAGAATAGAATAGAAAATAACAGAGTTGGAAGGGACCTTAGAGGTCTTCTACTCCAACTCCCTGCTTAGGCAGCAAACCCTATACCATTTCAGACAAATGGTTGTCCAATCTCTTCGTCAAAATTTTAAGTGTTGGAGCATTCACAAGTTCTGGAGGCAAGTTGTTCCATTGATTAATTGATCTCACTGTCAGGGAATTTCTCCTTAGTTCTAGGTTGTTTCTCTCCTTGGTTAGTTTCCATCCATTGATTCTTGTCCTGCCCTCAGGTGCTTTGGAGAAAAGCTTGACTCCCTCCTCTTTGTGGCAACCCCTGAAATATAAAAAAACACTTTGTACTTTCAGAATTGCAAAATTCTGTTACGGTAGCATTACAATAAAGTAGAATTAGCTCATCTGGCCATATTTCGTTTCTAGGTGACCTGGGACAAGATCAGCCTCACAACTTTCTTCCTGACAAATCCATGCTTTCCGGTAATTACCCTGTTGTTTTCAAGGGCTTTATGAATAATCTCTTCATTTGTTTGTTTGTTCAATTTATTTGTGACCTTTCTGATACTTTATGAATTTTATCAATTATTTATTTTATCAATACATTGTTTGTCAATATATCATTGACAAAATTTGCTAAGCCTTTCTTTTTCTCTTTTGAGGACAGTGATAGCACTTGTTCTCTCAACTCAGGATATTTGCAAGTGACACAACTTTAGTAGAAAGATTCAGTTGTGAAAAGAACATGTGGAATAAGAAACCAAAGTTTCTCCTTTTAAGATTCTTGGATGTTTCATTCCAGCTTCATCCCTTTTTAAAGAAGAATGAATTTTGCAATCTTTCCCTTTTTAAACTGTACTTGGACCAAAATGGTGATATAGCAGCAGATCTGAACATCATAAGCACATTAGTTCTTTCTGGGGAAGATTCCATCAGTAAACAACTAGGCAGTTTTGAAAGACAAAGAACTATTATCAGTCCAGATGCTCTTTCACAGCTAAAGTTGCTCAACAAGGTGGGTGAAATATTGGTGTCATTTCTCTGTTTTCCAAAGCCTTGAGACACATTTCAAGTGGCTAAGCCTATTCACCAAATACAATGAGCTTCAGTGAGAATTGAATGTGGGGAGAAGAACCCTTATAGTTTTCTTGAATGGCTTGTGAGGCTTCAGTGCAGTTGGTAAGGTGTCCTTCAGATTAGTGGTGGAATTCAATTTTTTTTACTACCGGTGGGCGTGGCAGGGGAAGGATAGGGAGCGTGATTTGCGGGGGCGGGGACCAGGCCCGGCACAGGGTCGCGTTAGGGGAGGTGCGGAGCGGGGATCGGAGGGGGTTGGTGTTGGTAGGGAAGAGGGCGATGTCATCAGGACCGTGGGTGGGAGGGGCAGGTATGGTGGGAGCAGGGGGCCATATCATGTTGTGGGGGCACGCATCCGCTGTCTCCAAGCAGTGATGTGCTCCGGCTCCCAGTGCTCTTCTCGTTCCCTGGGTTGTCCGGAGTCTCAGAGCCTGGGTCTTAGGCTGATGTTGTGCAACGCCAGGTCCATGGTTAATAAAGCCCCCCTCATTTGTGAGCTGATTCAGGAGGGGGGATTACAGAGACCTGGTTGGGCCTGGAGGGGGGGGTCCCCCTCGTAGAAATGTGCTCACTGTGTTTCCATGCATTTCATCAGCCGAGGGCCCAGGGTAGGGGTTGAGGGGGTGGCGGTTATTGTAAATGAAGGTCTTGATCCTAGGGAGGCCACTGTACCTCAGATAGCCGGTTGTGAGTCTCTCTTTGTGAAGTGGGGCCATGGGAGGCAGATGGGCCTGCTGGTTGTGTACCTAGCTCCTTGCTTCGTGGCAGTGACCCTGCCCGAGCTCCTCAATGTTATAGCCGGGGTGGCGGTTGATACCCCCAAGCTTTTAGTCATGGGGGATTTCAACCTGCCGTCCATTGGTGAAGCATCTGAGGTGGCTCGGGAGTTCATGGCTTCCATGACGGCCATGGACCTGACCCAGTTAATTCAGGGCCCCACTCACACAGGAGGAAACACGCTGGACTTGGTTTTCGTCTCTGGTCAGTGGTTGATACAGGGGATATAGTTATTGAACCCTTGTCATGGTCATGGTCAGACCATTCTCTCCTCAGACTTGACTTCCTGACCGCTACGCCCCACCGCAGGGAGGCGGAACCGATCAGGTGGTTCCACCCCAGGAGCCTGATGGATCCTGATAGGTTCCGAATGGAGCTTGGGCCATTTCCTGAGACTCTGGCGCGCGACTCGACGGAAGACCTGGTGGCCGCCTGGGATAGGGCGGCCGCTGGTGCTTTAGATCAGGTCGTGCCTTTGCGGCCTCTGACCCGGCGCTGAATCTGCCCAGCTCCTTGGTTCTCCGAGGAGCTGAGGGGGATGAAATGCCGGAAAAGATGCCTAGAGAGTAGTTGGAGGGCCAGTCGCTCCGAATCTGACCATACACTAGTGAGGTCTTATATCAAGACCTACTTAGTGGCGATAAAGGCGGCGAAGTGTAATTACTTTTCCGCTCTTATCACGTCGGCAGAAAATCGCCCAGATGCCTTGTTTAGGGTGATCTGCTCCCTTCTCCATCTGGGAGTGCGGGAAGACCCCTTGCAAGGTCGTGCTGAGGATTTTACATATTATCTGCACGATAAAGTCGCTCAAATTCGGGAAGGCTTGGACTCTGACTGGGTAGGTACAGGCGGGTTGTCCGAGGTGTGTCTTGAGATGGTTATCTGGGATGAGTTTGACCCTGTGACTCCCGAGGATGTGGATAGGATGCTGGGGAGGTTGAATGCAACCACATGTTTATTGGACCCGTGGCCCTCCTGGTTGGTGCTGGCTACTCGGGAGGTTACACGAGGCTGGCTCCAGAGGATTATAAATGCTTCCTTGAGTGAGGGGTTCTTGCCTCCCACCTTGAAAGAGGTGGTGGTGAGGCCCCTCCTCAAGAAGCCCTCTCTGGACCCAGCTGTTTTAGCAAACTATCATCCAGTTTCCAACCTTTGCTTCTTGGCGAAGGTTGTTGAGAGTGTGGTTGCGCGACAGCTCCTGCAGTACCTGGATGAAACCGTCTATCTAGATCTGTTCCAGTCCGGCTTCAGGCCCAGGTACAGCACGGAAACGGCATTGGTCGCATTGGTTGATGATCTCTGGAGGGCTCGGGACAGAGGTTGCTCCTCTGTTCTGGTCCTATTAGATCTCTCAGCGGCTTTTGATACCATCGACCATGGTATCATGCTGCACCGGTTGGAAGGGTTGGGAGTGGGAGGCACTGTCTTATGGTGGTTCTCCTCCTATCTCTCCGACCGGTCGCAGTCTGTGTTGGCTGGAGGGCAGAGGTCGACCTCAAAGCACTTGGTTTGTGGGGTGCCACAAGGGTCAGTCCTCTCACCTCTCCTGTTCAACATTTATGTGAAGCCGCTGGGCGAGATCATCCATGGTTTTAGGGTGTAGTGCCATCTGTACACTGATGACACTCAGCTGTACATCTCCACCCCAGACCACCCCAACGATGCCCTTGAAGTGATGTCCCGGTGCCTGGATGCCGTGCGGGTCTGGATGGGGAGGAACAGGCTCCGACTTAATCCCGCCAAGACTGAGTGGCTGTGGCTACCAGCATCCCAATATAGTCAGCTGGTGCCATCGCTGACTATTGGGGATGAGACATTGGCCCCCATGGAGAGGGCGCATAACTTGGGTGTCCTCCTGGATGCACGGCTGTCTTTAGAAGAGCATATAATGGCTGTGGCCAGGGGGGCTTTCTATCAGGTTCGTTTGATACACCAGTTGCGCCCCTTTCTGGATCGGGACTCCCTATGCACGGTCACTCATGCCCTTGTCACTTCCCGCCTCGACTACTGCAACACTGTCTACATGGGGCTCCCCTTGAGGAGCACTCGGAGGCTCCAACTGGTGCAGAATGCAGTCGCGCGGGTATTTATGGGGGCGACATGGCGCTCCCACGTGACACCTCTCCTGCGCGAGCTGCATTGGCTTCCAGTGGTCTTCCGAGTGCGCTTCAAGGTGTTGGTTCACATCTTCAAAGCGCTCCATGGCTTAGGACCCGGTTACATACGAGACCAACTTCTGCCTCCGATAACCTCCCACCGGCCAACACGCTCCCACAGAGAGGGCCTCCTCAGGGTGCCATCTGTCAGGCAATGTCGGCTGGCGACCCCCCGGGGAAGAGCCTTCTCTGTGGGGGCACCCGCCCTCTGGAATGAGCTACCCCCAGGGATACGACTAATCCCGGACCTCCGGACCTTCCGCCGGGCCCTGAAGACTTTTTTATTTCAGCAAGCCGGGCTGGGTTAAAAAAATTTTAATTGGGGAATTTTATGGGGAAGGGGTTTTAAATTGGAGAAGCCAAAGATAATTTAATTTCGTTTTAATGTATTTTAATATTTGTATTGTGTGTTTTTAATTCTGGCTGTTCACTGCCCCGAGTCCTTCGGGAGAGGGGGCGGTATAAAAATTAAATAAATAAATAAATAAATAAAAAATAAATAAATAAATAAATAAATAAATAAATACTGCAAAATCTCCATTCCAACCCCACTCCAGGGGAAAGATATTGCAAAATCCCCATTCCCTCCCTACTCCTGGGGGAAAGAAATTGCAAAATCTCCATTCCCACCCCACTCTGGGGCCAGCCAGAGGTGGTATTTGCAGGTTCTCTGAACTACTCAAAATTTCTGCTACCAGTTCTCCAGAACCTGTCAGAACCTGCTGAATTGCACCCCTGCTTCAGATGCTGTAATATGGAACACTGTTTTAAATTGACTCAGTTATGTGCAACATGGGTGATGTTTCTCTAGGACACAAATCGTGGCTATTTTATGTCCCCTGTGCAATCTGGTATCAAAACTGGTGAAAGGGGACATCAGGTGTTGTGGGTTTTAGTGCTGATAGCATCAACTTGTCTTGTTTCCTTGCCTAAGATAAGCAAAATACAATGAAAGTGTTTTGTCCAATGCCCAAGTTCCCAATTCAGTGAAATAGGTAAGAATAAGTCTAATCAAGAGTGGACATACTTCTTCTTTCTTTCTTTCTTTCTTTTTTTTTATTAAAGAGTTTGACAAAAAAAAAATACAAATATTTCCCTATGCCCCCCCTCCCTTCCTTACCCACTCACCCCCCGAATTTCTCAGAACAAAATACAGGGTATAACAGTTAACAATCATATGCTAAACTAAGCTAATTAACTAAGGATTCCTATCCCCCCCTTCACACTTTAACTCCCCTTTTACTTAACTAAATATAAACACTCTTAATTTTTCTATTCATTCATAAGCTATTTGACAGACTGGATATACTTTTTTTTTTTAATTTGATTTATATGCCGCCCTTCTCCGGAGACTCAGGGCGGCTTACAATGCGCTAAGCAATAGCCTTCATTCTTTTGTATATTTATACAAAGTCAGCTTATTGCCCCCACAACTGGGTCCTCAATTTACCTACTTTAGAAAGGATGGAAGGCTGAGTCAACCTTAAACCTTGAGGTTTATCTTGCAATGGTTGGGCAGGTTTATAGTCTGTGATGTTCTTAAATAGAACATACATAGTCAGAGTTGGCTATAGTTGTCTGTCATGCCAAGTGGATAGAAGAATTTTGTTTTTTAATTTGATTTATATGCCGCCCTTCTCCGGAGACTCAGGGCGGCTTACAATGCGTTAAGCAATAGCCTTCATATTTTTGTATATTTATACAAAGTCAGCTTATTGCCCCCACAAACTGGGTCCTCATTTCACCTACCTTAGAAAGGATGGAAGGCTGAGTCAACCTTGAGCCTTGGAGAGATTCGAACCAGCAGTAAATTGCAGGCAGCTGTGTTAATAACAGGGTGCTTAAACCACTGTACTATCAAGGCTCTTGAATAGGTCTTCTGCTCCTGGGGAGAAAGTCCAAGGCTTTCCATTCATCTAAAATGATAATGACTGTTCTGATGTGCCCTGAGTGAGAAAACTAAAGCACTGAAACAAGGTTTGATTCAAAGAAAAGAAAAGAAAAGCCCTTCTTTGTATTGGAAGGAATGAGGGACAATTTTTTAAAAAATGGTTTTTAGCTTATCACTTCATATAGAACATCCTTGAAAGCAATTGTTTATTTTCATTGTTAGACACCTTAAATCTCTCTGGAAAAAGGGAGACTCCAATTTAACCAATAATAAATGTAGCTCTCAATTAGTGTCACCTAATTGTAGTTTTTCAACAGAAAAGCCCTTTTTTTGGATTGACTTTAGAAACATCTCTCTCTGTCACAAGGATCATATTCACATCCCATGTGATACAGCAAAAAATGCCTGACTTACCATTTTAGAGGAACACATTCTGAGGACTCACCTCCATCTCATCTCATTCCAGTTCTGGAAACTAGGCAGTCAGTTTAGTCTTAGTTCACCAGCATGGTGACCATATAAAATTATCAAGTAAGCATATCAATAATCAAAGAACAGATGCATTAAGCCCTAATCTGTAATGAAGTTTTCCTTTATACTTTAACTTTCAAATAGGGCTGGCTTTGCAATCATACATGTAGTCCAGAAGAAACCTTTTCAGATCCATCTGGTCAGAAGTTTCTTTCTTCATCACAGTTTTATTCTATTTTGATAAATTTAATAAAATAAAAAATTCATAAACTTTTCACAATAAATTTCATTCTAAACCTTCATATGACTAAAGCATCTTAATTTAAATTCATGGGTACATGAAGAGAGGAGGAATGTATGCTAATATAACACTGTGGAAGAACCATTAGTTATTAATGCTTAAATCTTTCCTCCATTGCTTCTCTCCAGAATTTATTAAGTAGAAATGCCCTTTCTTGCAATGTGATAGAACAAAAGCAAAAGGGAGGAACTTAATGGAATATGCAATAGTTGTATCTCTTGCAACATTGGGAGATTTCTAAAGATTTCTTATTTACCTAAGTGAAGTCCAGCAACTACTTGACTAATGATCATGTTTACCTCCATTTTTAATTGATGATTAGTTCTAACATACTTCATTTGTCATTCCTTGTTTTTTCTGCTTAGTCTCTGCCTCAGTCCAAATGTGTGGAAAATTGCCGGCCTGGATTTTTCAAGAGGGCTCGGAAAGGAGAGCCAGTTTGCTGCTATGACTGTGTTCCTTGTCCAGAAGGGACTATCTCCACTCAGGAAGGTGGGTGACACCACAAAAAAAGGTACTGGATTAAGCCAAAGCATTTTGATCAATGTGTGAGTGTGTATATAAATATATATAATAAACGTGTAAACATAATTATAAATACATGAAAAGAATACGAATAAAAGAAAACATTAGGACAGGGAAGGTAGGCACGCTGGTGCTCTTATGCACGCCCCTTACAGACCTCTTAGGAATGGGGTGAGGTCTACAGAGACAGTCTAAGGTTAAAGTTTTGGGGAGTTGGGGAAGAAATCACAGAATCAGGTTGTGCATTCCAGGCATTGACAACTCTGTTACTGAAGTTGTATTTTCTGCAGTCTAGTTTGGATCGAGTTTGAATCTATTGTGTGCTCTTGTATTGTTTTGGTTGAAGCTGAAGTATTCATTGGCTGGTAGGACATTGTAACAGATAATTTTATGTACTATGCTTAGGTCAGACCGAAGATGGCGAAGTTCTAAGTGGTTCTTCATTTTCAAGGTGCCCAATTTCCTCCATTATAGGAGGAGTAAGAAAAAGATCTTGAAGGATGAGGTAGGAAGAGATAGAAGAACATGGTGGATTATGCATGGTTACTTGTGCCAGAGGAAACCTTTCTTTTCTTGCCAGTTTGGAGTTGTCCTCCCATTTTTACTTTTCTTAGGAACATCTGAATCCTTTGAAATTGAGGAATGCATTCAGGTCAATGGCTTTTGCTCACCCAACCCAGTTTATATTACAGCCCAAAATATATTGTACATAAATCAATCAATTAATTAATCAATCAATCTTTATGTGGATCATGGAACCACATAAGCAAAAAGATTTAATTCAGGGGACCATGAAGGGAGAAGATTTGGGTTCAAGGGACAAGAGAAATACACACAAAAGACTCACCGTAAAAGACATGGAGCAGTTTTGTGTGAAAGAAGGAATGTAAATTAAATTTATTGTTATTAGGGGTAAAGTTTGCCTTTTTTATTTTTAGTGCTTTAATTTTCCATATTATGGATTAAGTGGTAAAACACAAATATTGTTTATAGCCCATTTCAACATTCCCAGATTCAGCATTGCCACCATGATGGCTTCCTTGGTTGGATTGTGACTGAATCTTCCCTCTTCTTCTTATCTTTCCAATTTTCTTGGATATTAAATAATGAAATACAAACAGTTATAACAGTTGCAAGAAGGAATACAGTTGTGGTTCTAAAAGAAAGAAAAATACTTACTTCCATTATTGGAATTAAAAGGAACCAGATCTAATAGAAAGTAGGAAGAAAAGAGAACTAATTAATTAATCAGTCTACCTAATATCTATTCATACGAATGTGGAACTCATTCAGTCTTTAAAATTATTACTAAATTTAGAAAGTATGGTAATAGACTACTGCTTCTGATTTTAGGCACTAAAATCATTGCAAAGAAAGATAACAGATTTTTTTCTTTTCTTGAATTACTTCAGCAATTAACTTTCTCTAAGATCTCTGTTTACAATTTTATTTATTTGTGAAATTTATTGGCCACCAATCTTACCACAGGGTACCAAATTTATATTGCTGTCATCCCACACAAAGGGTCTTTGGGTGTCATCCAATTAAAACAACAATTAAACTGGATGACACATTAAATACCATGATTACAAGAGGGAAATGCATCAAGATTTTACACAGGACACAACCAGTGCACAGGGCTCTGGTACCACACAATGCCCAGGCCTGTTGAAAGAATACAATTGAAAGGAATTTGAGGAAGCCTCAAGGATAGTGGCAATCTGACCTTGGGGGTAGTTAATGCTTTTTTTCCCAAGGAATCGGTGGTCCCACCATTTGCTTTGAAGGATGCGATTATGCACCTCATTCAAAAGAGGCTCTCCAGGGACCTAACCATCTTACACAAGTTTTGTTCTGAGTATAATATTTGTTGAGAGTTTGTTGAGAGCATGATTGTCATTCAGGTACAGTGCTGGTGGCTGAGGCACAGTTCCAAGATGGCATTGGTTGCTTTCACAGATGACCTCTGATAGGAGTCCTGCAAACATTCTGACCCTTCTGGATTTCTCAGTGGCTTTTGATAATATAAATCATTATATCCTTCTGAACAGGCTTCAGGGTTTGGGAGTGGAGGCGGGGTTTTCCAAAGGTTTTCCTTTATTGATGGTTGATTTCAGTGGATGGGTTCTTAGGGAATAGAGGAGAAAACCTAGGCCCTGCAATGGGGCATCTCTCAGGACTGAAGTCTCTCCTTTCTTCTTTATCTTTTACATGAAATTGCTAGGTGAGGTCATTTGCTGCCATGGGCTTGGTATCAAAGTACACCACCCATGGCTTGTTAGATGGTAGTATTGTGATGCTGAATATGACATCCATAGAAGATCTTCCTTGAAAGGTGAAAAGAGATATAAAAGAACTTTCTGTTTTCTCAGATACTGAAAAATGCACCAAGTGCCCAGATGATCAATATTCAACTGAGAGCAGAGTCCAATGTATCCCAAAAAGAATAACCTTCCTCTCCTATGAAGAACATCTGGGCATTATCCTGGTGTCCATTGCCCTACTCTTGTTCCTATCCACAGGATTCATTTTAATCATATTCATTAAATACCTTGAAACTCCCATTGTCAAAGCCAACAACCGGGACCTCTCTTACATCCTCCTGGTCTCCCTCTTGCTTTGCTTCTTGTCCTCCTTTTTCTTCATTGGACGACCAAGGAAGGCCACCTGCCTTCTCCGACAAACTGTGTTCAGTATTGTCTTCTCAATAGCTGTGTCATCTGTGTTGGCCAAAACAATCACAGTGGTGCTGGCATTCTTAGCCTCAAAACCAGGGAACAAAGTGAGAAGATGGTTGGGGAAGAGCTTGGCCAACTCTATCATCCTTTCTGGTTCTGCTGGACAAATTTTCATCTGTGCCTCATGGCTTGGAATTTTTCCCCCATTTCCTGACTCTGACCTGCACTCCCAGCCTGGAGAGATCATCCTTCAATGCAATGAAGGCTCTGTCACCATGTTTTATGTTGTCCTTGGCTATATGTGTTTCCTAGCTGCCATTTGCTTCACTGTAGCTTTCCTGGCCAGGAATCTCCCTGGGGCCTTCAATGAAGCCAAGCTGATCACCTTCAGCATGCTGGTCTTCTGTAGTGTTTGGATCTCCTTCCTGCCAACCTATCTGAGCACCAAAGGAAAGTCCATGGTGATTGTTCAGGTCTTCTCCATCTTGGCCTCCAGTGCTGGACTGCTGGGCTGCATCTTCTTCCCCAAATGCTACATTATAATCCTGAGGCCAGATCTAAACACTAAGGAACGTCTAATGATAAAAGTAGGGACATGACTGTGATATTGTTTCTTAGGCATGTAACATTTAATTTTTTCATTGCAATTGTTGGGCTTTTGTATTCTTCCTTTGCATTAATGTGACAATTAAGGTTATTTAAAACGGAAGGAAATAAACATATAAAGACTGTAAGACTAATGAAATTAAATTCCAACATAATCATCAAACAATAAAATAAACAATTAATAATTAAAGTTGTCATGCAGCCAGAGATGAACAAGCTAAGAAATAATAGTTATATTAAGTAAAAACAGCTGAATAGAAGAGAGAAGTCTTCCCAAAGAGAGAGGGAAGGAGTCTTTTGCCTGAGGTGAATATGAAACTCTAAATCTGTGTGAACATGGACACTTTCTCTCTACTGTATGTGACTTTTTCTTGAAAGTAGATGTGAGCAGTGGAAACTGGGTATCAAGATCATGCAGATGACTCCTCATCCAACACTCTGGTTGCCTACATCAGTTATTTCTGGAGGTGTTAGGTGAATTACAGATCTTATGGGACCTCAGAATTCCATGACTCTCTGTGGAGTCACAATTATCCTAATGTTCTGTCACCCGTCCTCACACAGACAAATGCAATATCAAACACGCCTGCCAATAATTTATTGTATAAACAGACCAGAATTCCTGGCAGATGAGGGTTCTGGCAGCTACTGTCAAATGCCTGCCCAGTCCATATAGTACTCCCAAAAAGCAGGAGAGGCCTTATCTGCAGTCCGTTTCCAGAGCGACACATTATCCACAAGACTTTAGTCCAAAATATATCTGAGCCGAAGTGCAGGATTCACGATGTGACTCTTTAGAGTTTAAACTTTTGTCCGTCACAAAGCCTGCCGAGCAATCATGCCCCCTTTTATCCCTTGTGGGTTGTTGCTCAGTGACTCAGCTCAATCCCTGGCCCTCCCCGTTGCTGCGCTTGCTTCTCCCTCCGACGCTGGCTGGGATCACGCTAGGATTCATCATTATCACTCTCTATCAATGGGTGCTCCGAAATGCCTTCCTCCTGGCCCATCCCAGGCTGTTCCTCCTGGCCTTCGGATGGAACCTGAAGCATTGCCAGAGAGGAGGGTCCTGGAGAGGGAGGCCTTGTCAGTTCCTCCCCCTCACCTTCTGAGTCCTCTTCCTCCACGAGGACAGGCTCGGGAGTTGGAGTCACAACACCTAACATCCTTTCTGGACATGTCCAAAAGGCAGTGCCCCTGCTTCAAAACAGCACCTGGAAAGATCCAGAGAAGGAAATGGGAAACGGCTATGAATCCAATTGGTCTCTTATCCAATAAGGCATAGAATCCTCTTTGTTGCGTGATTTTAAGGATCAGACTCAATAAATGATTCAAGAATGAAGTATTCAAACATTAACACTATTTATTTACAGTAGGCATTCTATATTCTCTGAGTGATAGTAGATAGAAGCAAGGAGGAGGTGCATACAACTCCTTTTATATTAACAAGGCGGAGTAAAGGTTGAGAGTGGTTACATATAAATAAATTAGGAGAGGAAGAATAAATTAACCCCTAATACCCCGTGTATATACAATTCCCCTATTAGAGAATAAGGCATTTACTTGTGACAAATCCCCCTCTAAATGCCGATTCGATATACAACAATAATTACATTCAGATTCAGAACAATACAGAACTTGCAATTTAGAAGTTAAATATTTGTGTTGCTTAGATGGTAAAGGATTAGTTAAAATGTCAGCTATTTGTTCTGATGTTTCGCAGTGAACTGCTTTAATAAATCCATCTTGAGATAATTGTCTCACATGCTTGAATTTTATATCTATATGTCTGGATCTTTGTCCAATAGCATCAGATCTAGATATCTCAATAGCAGCTTTATTATCTTCATGTATGACAAATGGTAATGAAGGATTTTTCCAAATATTTGATAACAAATCATTAAACCATACAAGATTGTTGGAGGCTTTAGATAAACAAACATATTCTGCCTCGGTTGTTGATGTAGCTACTAAATCCTGTTTTCCAGTATACCAGTAAACTGGACAGTCGTTAAGAAAAAATATATAACCTGATGTGCTTTTTCTACATATGGTATCACCTGCCCAATCCGCATCAGCGTAACAAGTGAGGACGGGCTCTTTAATATTATTAGGTTCCAGTAGTAAACAGAAGTCTAAGCTGTGCTTTAAGTATCTTAATATTCTTTTAACAGCTTCCCAATGATACATCAAGGGTTTGCTAACGTACCTAGATAATAGATTAAGGGGCAAAGCAATATCAGGTCTGGTCCAATTAGAAATATACAAAAGAGAACCAATAACTGATCTGTAAAGTGTATTATCCTTAAATTCAGGGATGACTCATCTATGTTCCTTAAGAAATCTGTTTGCATAGGGGTGTCACAAGATCAGGATATCCAGCCCTAGATAATGCCGTATATGTCCTAGATTTCTAAGTTTAAATTTTGTTTGCAACTGACCGATAATCTCTCTGGCCTCAGCGTCAGTTCTGGTAATTATGGCAATGTCGTCTGTAAAGAGTAACAAGAATGAAACACATCCATCCTGTTCTTTTTTAAACAGACATTTATCTGCTATGCCCTCATAGAACCCAATGTTATGTAATTCCTGCACTATACATTGGTTCCACTCGTAACCTGATTGCCTTAAACCATATAGGCTTTTTTGTAGCCTCCAACACTCAGTGCTATCCTGTGTATCATAACCAGGAGGTTTCTTCATATATATTGTATGCCTCAACGGAGCGTTCAAGTAAGCTGTCTCGACATCTATATGAGTAATAGAGCATTTATTTCTAGCTGCCCAAACAAGCATCGTTCTCAAAGTGCTCGCTCGTAGACTTGGAGCAAAAACCTCATCATAGTCTCTATCTGTCTGTGAGAACCCTTGTGCAACAAGCCGAGCTTTATGGGTTACTACCCCATCTACACTTTTCTTTACCTTGTAGACCCACCTACAGCCTATAAGTTTCTCATTTGGTGGTATTCTTACACCTTCATAGACACCAAGCCTCTTCAATGAATCAATTTCTCTAGCCATTGCCTCTTGCCAGGCTTTTTGCTCTTTTTCTGGATATAGTTTTATATCATGATAACTGGATGGTTCGATATCTACTTGGCAAACCACTGTGGCTTTATAGCGATCTGGTGGATGCCGGTCCCTGGAAGATCGTCTAGGCATAACAGGACTAACATCAGGTATATTGGGTTCATCCTCCCCTAACCCTGATTCCTGTTCCTGTTCTTCAACCTTAATAGATGGTTTATCATCCATCTCAGATGAACTATCATCAGGAATATGGTCTACCTTAACATCTACATCTGTAAAACCATAGTCTGCTTTTTCTAACCTGTGCTACACAAAACTTTTGTTGTTCCTGTTTCCCAGAACCTATAGGACCTATGGTTAGCCTCATAGCCAACAAAAATCATTTTCTTTGCTCTCTGTTGGTCCTTCCTTCTCTGACTAACTGGTATATGCACCCAGGCTGGTGCACCAAAAGTATGTATATAACTTAAATCAGGCTTCCTCCCGTGCCATAAAGTAAAAGGAATTTTTCCTGTAGAGGAGTGCACCACATTATTTAAAATATGATTGGCACATAGTATTGCTTCTCCCCACAATTTATCAGGTAAACAAGCATCAGCCAGCATAGTCCTAGTCATAGCTTGTAGGGTCTGGCCTCTTCATTCTATGTATGCATTATGTTCCGGCCGAAAAGGGGCAGAACGTTTATGCTGTATCCCAGCATCCTTCAAAAACTTAGCCAACTGATGGTTAGTAAACTCAGTTCCATTGTCAGTAACAATGCATTTCACCTTAAACCTCTGCTTCCTTTCTACAAAACAGTTTGTGATACATTGGAACGTATCACTTTTGGACTTCATAAGGTAGCAAAAACCATATCTGGTAAAGTGATCAACTATACTCAAAATATAGCATGCTCCCCCTAAACTGGGTTTCTTTGGCCCTATTAAGTCTAAAAAGACTACCTCCAAAGGTTTAGTTGTTTTAAACCCATTGCAGCGGTTTGCAGGTGTAACTTTACTATTATGCTGGTTACAAGTATTACAGTTCAGGTATTTGCTGCAAGCCCTTAACTTTATGCCTTTAGACTGCTTAACAGTCGAATGCAACAACCTGAAATTCAGATGACCAAGCCTTCTATGTAGTAAATGTACACATTCATCATGCGGCTTTACATTTCCAAATTTAGCTTTTGACTGAACTAACAGTAATGACTTATCCCTAATGACAAATAAGTCGTTTTCTAATTCTGCAGTAACTACAGTGCCTTCACATTCCAGCAAACATTTGTTGTTTTTAAAAGTTACTGTAAACCCAGAATGTAGTAATGACTTTACAGATAAAAGGTTATATTTCAAACTAGGGATATAAAGCATGGGTAAAGGGTGCTTACTAATAGAACATTGAACAAGTCCCTCCCCAGCTACAGTCACATTCCAGCCATTAGCTAATTTGACCTTTTTAGTACTTTTCTTCATGTTTAGAAACAGTTTTCTGTTTTTTGTTATTGATTGAGAGGCACCGCTATCAATCACCCACCAATCATCTTTTATATTATTAGATGAACTGGTTGCTAAATTACACCCTTTCCTGGGTTTAGCAGAGTTTCTAGCAGATACTTTCTTATTATTACAATATTTTGTAATGTGCCCCTTAGCCCCACATGCATAACAGCGTTTAACAATATTGACATTCTCATATACAGCTTCCACTTTTGGTTGCTGTTGCATCCTTAACTGGTCTCGTTCTTGCCTACGTTTGGCCTCATCCAGTAACCTACTAGTTATACTGGCCAATGTTAGTTCATCTCTAGACAATACTTCTAATGATGAAACAAAAGAGTCATAACTGTCATCCAATGATGAAAGAATAATATAAACTTGCTGCAGTTCAGTAAACATAAGGTCTTTCTCATGTAGCTCCTGGAAAAGCCCTGTCATGGAGTCCAGGTGAGCCATCATGTCTCCTCCTTTCTGAAGATGTAAGCGAAATAATTTCCGTGTCAGGTATTTATGGACATCCACAGAGTCATGAACATAGAGCTTCTTTAGCTTTGTCCAGCACCTCGCAGCAGACTCTTCGCCCCAGAAATGGACAAGTTGCTGGTCTCCCAGTGTCAGGCCAATGATGCATAAAGCACGCTCGTTGTCCCTGTGAAACTTCGCTATCTTTTTGGCATCTTCTTCATCAGCAGCATTCAATGCAGTTATGTCCGGTGGATTATTAACCATGTCCCACAGTCCTTCTTTTCGCAAAAGTAGACAACATTTTGTGGACCAGGTAACATAGTTTGTACCATCCAACCGGGTTATGGTAGAATAACTTGTACCTTGCTCAAAAGCCATCATCTTGACTACTACACCCACTGCCTGCACTTCTCACTTCCGCAAAAACAAATTAAAGAGCCCTGGAACGTTCTGGGCCCATAACCAATGTTAGGGTGTGTGTAAAAAGTATTTGTTGCTTGTGCAACGAGCAGAGCAGAAACACACAGGGAAGGAGATAAACGTGCGGCTCGTGTGAGAAAAATACTTTATAGATAACAAGCAGTCTCGGTGTAAGTAAAACAGTCCAAGGTCATAAACAGTAATATCAGTCCAGTAAGTATCTTCCCTTACCAAAGCAAACAGACTTTAGTAACTCTTGGTATACAGTACCATATAACAGACGCAGTAAGCAACAGGATACAATCAGGTATCAATCCGGAAGAAGCAGGAAGAAGGAACGCTTCTCTGTGCTGCTTATTTATGCACTGTAACCTAATTACAGGGTTCAGCAAACCCTGATTACGTGGCTCAGTTGTTTCTTAAAGAAACAGATATATTGCCTGACCAACAAGTTAGGAGTAAGCTGCAAGCTGAACCTAACAGCTGGATAGGTAGGTAGGTAGGTAGGTAGGTAGGTAGGTAGGTAGGTAGATAAATAGATAGATATTCTTTTTTTTTGAACCACTGATAAGTATATGTTACAGACTCAATACTGCAAAAGGATTGGAAACTTGAACAGGTGATTTGGTTTTTCTGTCTACAGTGGTTGAAGAGAGATTTTCATTTCACAAAAGGAAAGCTTACACATTTTTTCAAAAAAGGAGTTATAAATTATAAATGCTTTCAACTAATACCAAAATTAATCTTAATACTAAAACTGTTTTCTATTCCAGCTCCCTATTTTCTATAAGCTCTTCATCCAGACTACTGTGAAAAAGAAAGTACACCATCTTTTGAGTTCTCTTCACATCTGGCTTCTCCATGTTGGCTTTCTTTTTGTAAAATGAATGATGGCATGGTGTAATACGTCATGTACATGCCTTGAAAGAGGCGGTGGTGAGGCCCCTCCTCAAGAAGCCTTCCCTGGACTGGCTGAATTAGCTAACTACCATCCGGTCTCCAACCTTCGTTTTGTGGTAAAGGTTGTTGAGAGTGTGGTGGCATAACAGCTTCCCCAGCACCTGGATGAAGCTATCTATCTGGACCCGTACAAGTCGGGCTTCAGGCAGGGGTACAGCACAGAAATGGCATTTGTCGCGTTGGCGGATGATCTCTGGAGGGCTTGGGACAGGGTTTGCTCCTCTGTCCTGGTCCTATTAGATCTCTTAGCGGCTTTTGATACCATCGACCATGGTATCATGTTGCAGCGGTTGAGGGGGTTAGGAATAGGGGGCACCGTATTACAGTGATTTTCCTCCTTCCTCTCCGACTGCTCACAGTTTGTGTTGGCAGGGGGGCAGAGGTCAACCTCGAGGCACTTCACCTGGGGGCCTCTCTTACCATTTTCATGCAGCTTCCCCATTTCAGCACTAAGCCATGGCACATGGGTTTATCCTAATTGAAATAGGTTGGAACCAGTGGTGAAATCCATTTTTTTTACTACCGGTTCTGTGGGCATGGCTTGGTGGGCATGGCAGGGGAAGGATACTGCAAAATCTCCATTCCCAGCCTATTCCAGGGGAAGGATACTGCAAAATCTCCATTCCCAGCCTATTCCAGGGGAAGGATACTGCAAAATCCCCAATCCCTCCCCACTCCTGGGGGAAGGATACTGCAAAATGTCCATTCCCAGCCCACTCTGGGGCAAGCCAGAGATTGTATTTGCTGGTTCTCCAAACTAGTCAAAAATTCCGCTACTGGGGGACTTCTGGTGGTGACGTCATCACGAACGGGTGAGGAAACAGAGGCTCCATCTCTGATACCCAAATTTCCTCTTTAATTGCTCTTTAAGGGCATTCCCGAACTTGGAGGGATCAGGAAATGAAAGAGGAACTTGCGAAGCCCCCTGGTGTTGCACTGTCATCAGGGAGGACGAGTGATCAACCTCTTAAATTGGTGGAGAAGAAGTCGGCCTTATCGGCGGACAGGAGTGATGGTGCCCGCCTAGATCGAAGCAAAAAGTGGAAGCAAATCCGAGTGACTGTCAGATAGATCACCTACAATAGAGGCGGTAAACAGAGGACGCGCGATTGAATCAGATGAAGACAAGTGAGTTACAACAGCGGCGATACAAGAGGAGAAGGAAAAAGGGGGAAACAACTACAGCGCGGAAGAGAGGAACCCATAGAATGACTAAGCAAACATAAGAAAAGGAGAAATAGCGCTCGAAGCGGTGTGAGTGCGGACTTTTACAGTTGAGCAAAGGGAGCAGCCTGTGGATTCTGTGGATATAGACAAGCCGTTTGAACCTGGGAATTATAACTGATTCAAACCCCAAAATATCGGAAAACTGAGTGCAGAGACTGGAATACCGGACTTAGTGGTGAAATTCACGGATATAGAAGACCTGTCTGGATTCCGGACTTTGGATTTACAAATAACTTTGGACAATAAGAACTTAAGTTAAAAAAAAAAAGATTTGAAAACTGAATGCAGAGATCCGATTACTGGGAGAAGTAATAATGAAAAAAAGACTGAGACGGACACAGATCGCGTTTTTTATGACTGTGAAAGAACAGATTGAGAGAGGTAAAGCAAGAAGACAATAAAGACTAAAGAAAATAAAAATTAAGTGAATTATTAATTTTGAACTGTTTAATTAGTTAATAAGATTTCTGCCAGGACGCCAAATAAAGAACAACATGAGAATAGTACTTAATGCTCTAGAATATTATGAATCACACCCGGAGAAGCAGGCAGCGTTGGTTTTTCTTGACGCCCAAAAGGCCTTCAATAATCAAAATTGGAAATTTATGATTGAACAACTACAAAATATGCAAATTGGGGAAAAATTTGGGAAAATTATAGCAGAAATCTATACCAAGCAATCAGCAAGGATAATTATGAATGATGACATAACAGACAAATTTAATATAACAAAAGGAGTCAGACAAGGCTGTCCACTTTCCCCCTTGCTATATATTCTATCATTGGAAATCCTGTTGAAAAAAATTAGAGAAGACCAAGGAATTGAAGGTTTAAGGATCAATAGAGAAGAATACAAAGCTCAAGCCTTTGCTGATGACCTAGTGTTTTTGACAGAAAATCCTATGGAATCTATACCTAATTTGTTCCAAAAAATAGAAGAATTTGGAGAAGTGGCCGGACTAAAAATCAATAAAAGTAAATTGAAGCTAATTGTAAAAAACCTTACGGAAATCCAAACAAAAGAATTGACAGAAAATATACAAATCCAAACAACAACAAATATAAAATATCTAGGAATCTGGTTATCTACAAGAACATCAGCAATTAAAGAAAACAATTATGATAAATTACTAGAACAAGCAAACAAAGACTTAGAAAAATGGGAAAATTTACACATTTCATTCCTAGGAAGAATTTTGGCCATCAAAAGGACTATATTACCTAAATTTTTATATTTGTTTCAGTCACCCCAATTAAAATAGATAAACCGTTTTTTGAAAAGCTGAATAAAATAACATCTAAATTTATATGGCAAGGGAAAAGGCCATGAATAAAATTTAAGCTGCTTCAGGATACAAAAGATAGAGGAGGAGCTGCACTCCCTGATTGGGAGGTATATTACCAAGCAGCAGTACTATCGTGGGTCAAAGATTGGATAGAATTAAAGGACTCTAGAATTTTAACAATTGAGGGACACGAACTCCAAACTGGCTGGCACTCCTTTATGTGGGATGAGAAATACAAAAGACATTCATATTTTAAAAGACACACAATAAGAAACTCATTATTACAAATTTGGCTTAAAATTAAAAAACAACACTATATGAAGATACCAAATTGTCTAGCACCGGCAGAATCAATTAGGCACCCAAATTTAACAGATAAGACAAAAATCATTAGATATAAAGATATAATTGACTATCAAGGCAAATTAAAGACAAAACAACAATTGGAGACAGATTTACACAGAGAAATAGACTGGTGGACTTATACTCAAATACAATCCAAATACAGAGAACATATAAAAACATATGAAATTTATAATCAAAAACAAGAAATAGATAAAATTATATTAGATTCAGAAAATAAATTAATTAGTAGAATTTATAAATTTCTTCTACGCTATAAATTGGAAGAAGAGACAGTCAAAGAAACGATGATTAAGTGGGCTCAAAACATCAAACACACAATACCTTTGGAAAAATGGAAATAGTTCTGGCAGGTAAATCTAAATTTAACGAAAGCAATGGCGTACAAGTAAAACCAACTGAAAATGTTTTATTGGTGGCATATGTCTCCAACCAGATTGGCAAAAATACAACCTAAAAATAGCCCAATTTGTTGGAAGTGCAAAAAGGCACAAGGGACTTTCTATCATTTATGGTGGACGTGCCCGGCAGCAAAGAAATTTTCGTCTAACATCAAAAAATGGTTGGAACAAATAACAAAAACACAGATTGAAAAAGAACCAGAAATATTTCTATTAGGAATCTTTAACAAATCATATCCTAAGGATATCAAATATCTCACAATTCACATATTAACTGCTGCAAGAATAACCTACGCAAAAAATTGGAAGTAAGAAAAAATACCAAGTGAAACAGAAGTAATAGGGAAAAATTTAGAATGCGCTGAAATGGATAGGTTAACCAAAGAATTACAAGAAAGAGAAGAATCAGACTATTATAAAATATGGAATAATTGGTATAATTGGTTAAAAATCAGAAATATACAAAAAATATAGGGGAAATATTACCGATTTAAATATATATATATAATAAAAAATGTTATTAGATTAAGGAGAGGTGAAGGAATATATCATAAGTAGAATTGTAGAACGTCACTCTGAAAAAATGCTTAAGAAGAAATTACACTCTTTTTGTGTATATGTTGTATAAATGGTTGTTGTGTATATGTTACGTATGTCTTTTTTAATATTTATATTCAATAAAAACTATTTAAAAAAAAAATTCCGCTACTGGTTCTCCAGAACCTGTAAGAGCCTGCTGAATAGCACCCCTGCTTTTACTTACTTAATACTTCTTCTTTCTCCTATTTTCCCTAAAATAACAATTCTGTGAGGTGGATTGGGCTGAGAGAGTGTGACTGGCTCAGCTGGTTTTTCATGCCTAAGGCAGAACTAGAACTCACAGTCTCCTGGTTCCTAGACCAGCGCCTCCAGCACTAGCCTAAACTAGCTCTCTGTGAGATTTTAACCTCCAATTAATTACTTGAGGTGCAACAAACTGGTATTCATATCCTGCCATACCTTATCACATTTCAACCACCCTGAAACAAAAAAGAGATCTGGGTGCAGCCTCCTAAGTGCATGTAACAGTCAGTCCTCCTGTTTCCCCCCAGGATACAGATTAACAGAGTTGGGAGGGACTTTATAGGTCAGTGATGGCTAACCTTTTTGCCACTGTGTGCCAAAAGTGGGGGGAGGGTGTCACTCACGCGCATGACCACACCCATAATTCTATGCGCCCCACCCCCCGTGCATGTGTGTGCAACCACCACCCCTGCGCTCCCCCCACTTTTGTCATGCAATGGTAAGGTAGGCCTGTTTTTCGCTCTCCCCCAGGCTCCAGAGCCTTTCTAGGAGGATGGGGAGGGCAAAAATGGCCTTCCCCACTCCACCAGAGGCCCTCCGGAGGCTGGAAACAGCCTTTTTCCTGATTTCCAGTGGGCCCAAAAGGCCCGAAAATCAGTTGGCTGGCACACGTATGCACGCCGGAGCTGAGCTCACATGCCCACTGATATGGCTCTGCATGCCACCTGTGGCATGCGTGTTTATAGGTCATCTAGTCTAAGGTGACCAGATTTTAACATTGGTAAAGATGGACATTGTGGGCGTGGCTTATTTTGTGGGCGTGGCTAGCTGGTCATGTGACTGGGTGGGCGTTGCTAGCTGGTCATGTGACCGGGTGGCCATGGCTATGTGTATAGGGTAAGGTGAACAGATTTTAACATTGGTAAGAGGGACACCATTGTGGGCGTGGCTTATTGTGTGGGCATGGCTTGGAGGCCATGTGACTGGGTGGGCGTGGCTAGCTGGTCATGTGACCGGGTGGCCATGGCTATGTGTATAGGGACTACTCAGAGGGCTGGAAAGTCATTTCTGACAGGTCCTCACACTTTTGACTGGTCCTCACACTTATGACCATCCTCACATTTATGCCCGTGCAGCATTCTTAACAACCATGTCACTCATTTCACAACTGCTTCTCTTCACCATGATGACAAGATAGGGCAAAAATGTAAAATGTGAGGACAGTCGTAAGTTCGAGGACTGGTCAAAAGTGCGAGGACCAGTCAAAAATAACTTTTACAGCCCTCTAAGTAGTCCATATGCACAAAAAGATTAACCAGAGGGCTGAAAAAAGTCATTTCTGACAGGTCCTCGCACTTTTGACTGGTCCTCACACTTATGACCATCCTCACATTTATGCCCGTGCAGCATTCTTAACAACCATGTCACTCATTTCACAACTGCTTCTCTTCACCATGGTGATAAGATAGGGAAAAAAACGTAAAATGTGAGGACAGTCGTAAGTTCGAGGACTGGTCAAAAGTGCGAGGACCGGTCAAAAATAACTTTTTCAGCCCTCTGAGTAGTCCATATGCACAAAAGGACTAACCAGAGGGCTGAAAAAAGTCATTTCTGACAGGTCCTCGCACTTTTGACTGGTCCTCACACTTATGACCATCCTCACATTTATGCCCGTGCAGCATTCTTAACAACCATGTCACTCATTTCACAACTGCTTCTCTTCACCATGATGACAAGATAGGGCAAAAATGTAAAATGTGAGGACAGTCATAAGTTCGAGGACTGGTCAAAAGTGTGAGGACCAGTCAAAAATAACTTTTTCAGCCCTCTGAGTAGTCCATATGCATTAAAGGATTACAGCAATAGAGAGGGATGAAGGAATGGAAATTAGAGTAGGAGTGAGGGTAAGAGAGGGAGGAAGAGAGGAGGAGAAGGAGAAAGAAAGAGGAAGTAGGGAGGAGAAAAAGAGGGTGGGGGGAAGAGAAAGTAAGAAGGAAAGAAAAGAGAGAGGTGGTAGGTTTGAGGAGAAAGATTGCTGTACAATAAAAAAGATGAAAGGGAAGAAAGCCAACCCCAAGCAAATATAAAGATATTAAGATAAAGAATGAATTGTTAAACTTTAAAGAATAAAAGAGAACAAATATGAATAAATAGCAATAATTAGAAACACACATACAAACATACAATGTATTTTCTTTGAACAGAATATTTGGCTGGTTCACAAATTTAAACAGCGTTTAGTCATTTCAATTAAATTTACAATTTCTATATTTCCTTTTTGCCATATTTATTCCTCATCTATTTTTTAAAAAAACCAATATTACCCTTCATCCTCATCTCTAATCTTAATCAAATTCAATTTTTCCCTTCTATTCTATATTATACCCCTTCCCATTGTCATCTATTTTTATATCCATCCTCACATTGTTTAATTATGTAATTATGTAATACAGTTGTTTAATACAAATTCAACATTTTAATATAAATCAATTAGTTATAAAACTATCTTTTTTGTATATTAATCAATATGAACATGAATATTCCAATTATTTCCATGCAATCCAATTTCTTACAAATCAATTAATTATATTTACCAATAATAATAAACCAAATAATTTCTCCCATATATTCCTCCGAACCACAACTTAACCATTTCTGCTTTCAACACAATATACAATTAATAGTATCTCAATTATTACAATTCCCTAGTTAAATACAGCTTTTTTTCCTTTGTGTTTTAAAATCTTGAACTCTCCTCCTAAATTTCCCATTGTTTGCAGTTTTTCACCTACCTTTTTTGGGGAGGAAAAATAAAAATAAAAATAAATCTCTCTCTGCCTCATTTTGTCACGCTGCACCAAAGACCCTGGTTTCGTTTTCGTTTCTGAAGCTTAGCTAGGGGAAAAAAAAACTGCTTTACACTGATTGCCTGTAGGGCGGCCCTTTGAAGCCCCGGGCAAGAGTTTAAACAGTTTTTTTTTCTTCTAGCCATCAGCTGGGGCTCAAGAAAAATCGGGACTTTTTTGAAACGCCGCGGGACGCGGGACAAATTGCTCAAAAGCGGGACTGTCCCGCCAAAAGCGGGACGTCTGGTCACCTTAATCTAGTCCAACCCCCTGTTCAAGCAGGGAATCCTACACCATTTCTGACAATTGGCATTCCATTTTTTTTCAATGTCTCAAGTGATGAAGCTCCCACAACTTCCAAATGCAACTTCTGTTCCATTGGTTGATTGTTCTCACTGTCAGAAAGTTCCTCCTCATTTCCAGGTTGAATCTCTCCTTGATCAGTTTCCATCCATTATTCCTTGTCTGGCCTTCAGGTGCTTTGGAAAACAGCTGGACCTCCTCCTCTCTGTGGCAGCCCCTCAAATATTGGAACACTGCTATCCCCTGGTCCTTTTCTTCACTAGACTAGCCATGCCCAGTTCATGTAACCGTTCTTCATATGTTTTAGTCTCCAGTCCCCTAATCATCCTGGTTGCTCTTCTCTGCACTTTTTCTAGAATCTCAACATCTTTTTTATAGTGTGGTGACCAAAACTGGATGCAGTATTCTAGGTGTGGTCTTATTAGGGCTTTATAGAGTGGTACCTCACTTGATCTTGATTGTATCCCTCTGTTAATGCAATTTAGGATTGCATTGGCTTTTTTAGCTGCCACTGCACACTGCTAGCTCATATTTAGCTGGTTGCCCACAAAGACTCCAAGATCCCTCTCCCAGTCACTGCAATTAAGGGAACTCTTATGGGGCAAAACTACAAGCCAGGTTGGCATATTTTCAATCAAGAAGAGGTTTACTCTTCTCTGGGCACAAGCAGGCTTCCCTGAGACATGGCACAAAATATCATGGATGAGCTTGGCCTTGTTATGCATCATCCTGGCATTCAAAAGTAAAGCCAGAATTCAGAGCCACAAAAGATCTTGCAGACAGGTACTGAGAGTAGAAACCAAGCCCCACAAAATAGGAATAGATTCAAAAGCTTCCATCATCATCGGGGTGATCCTGCTATCACTTGTAACTCAACCCCCCAGTTCTCCCTTTCATGCTAAGGTATAGCATAGCAGTGTTCCAATATTCGAGGGGTGCCACAAAGAAAAGGGGATTAACTTATTTTCCAAACCACCAGAAGGCAAGATGAGAAGCAATGGATGGAAAGTAATCAAGGAGAGAAACAACCTAGAAATAAGGAGGAATTTTCTGATGGTGAGAACAATCAATTGGTGGAACAACTTGCCTTCAGAAGCTGTAGGTGCTCCATCAACTGATTGGACAGCCCTTTGTCCAGAATGATATAGGGTCTCCTGCTTGAACAGAGGTTGAATTAAAAGACCTACAAGGTCTCTTTGAACTCTGTTATACTTTGATTCCTTTATTCTGTATGCATTATTAATGTACCTTCTCTCCAAACAAGAAACATACTCTTTCTGACAACTACCCAAATATACCAGGAACACAGCGATACCCAACCATCTCTTTCAAGATCTTGGCAGTCTTGGGAAGGGAATCACACACAACCTCAGAGATATGAAAGCCAAAGAGCCCCACAACCATGGAGGGCATCTACACATCCAGAAGAAGGGAAACAATATCCCTTCAAATCAGTTTTTTGGGTCGGTTTGTCAAGGAATTGGTGTCACAGAAAAAAATTTATTGGCCCTATTTCCATATTTATGCAATGATACAACCCAAAAACATTCAGTGTCCTCAGTCTAAAGTGGCACCAAACGCCATAAGTCTGGGTGATCTTACTCAGCAGTCTCTGGAGAAAAGATACCATGTTGAAGGTCAGCAAAAGTCAACAACAATACTGTGTCTTCCTCCAGCATCATTTTCTGAACATGTCCTGACAGGACAGATCATAATCACTACAGAACACTGCCCTCGAGGGTGTATCTGTAAAGTTTCACTAACATGCTGTATTCCAGCTTCCTTTCTGCAAATGGAGCCAAGGAAGAAGTTCAGGATCCCCAGAGGAAAAGCTGCTTCTCACTGTAATTATTACCATCCTACTCTTTGACATGTATTTATCCTGCCTTTGATGTAAAAAAATCAGACTGAAGCATCAGAAAAGGATAAATGTTTCAGGTCACTCTCTGTGATGTATGAATTTTAGGACAGGCAGGGGCTGTGCTGTTAAATGTACCCTTCTTTCCTTCCCAAGTGAAGCTTGGTTAGTCTCTGTTTCAACCAGGAAAAGCACTGGCTCTTGTGAGAAGGCTTTTAATTCTTCAACTCTTGTTTTCAAAAAAGAAGGGAATTGATTCAGTCCCATGAATTATGGACCTCCTGCTCCTGTTTCTGATGCTCCTGTTGTTCCAGCCAACCTCTGGGAAGCTTAGAGTGAAATGTCCACTGACTCTGGAACACCAGGATGGAAAAAGACCATGGAGCTATTACAGACCAGGAGACCATCTCATTAATATAGTCATCACTGCAACAAAAATATCTCCTATAATGTTCCTTTTTAATGCAGCTCCTTCCAGTCAGTCTCACTCGTAAGTCATTCAGGATAATGGAGTTGCATTCCCTCCATTTATAATTCCTTCGTTTTGTTCTCCTTATTAAACTTGCTCTTTATACTGCAATATATGTCCTGCCTAATTTCTTGATTTCTTGATTATTTTCCTTTCCCCAATCAGATTTGAATTCATGACTTGAATACTGACTTTTGTTTAAATTAGTGATTATTA
The DNA here is from genome assembly GCF_029215685.1 of Pituophis catenifer annectens. Lineage (NCBI taxonomy): Eukaryota > Metazoa > Chordata > Lepidosauria > Squamata > Colubridae > Pituophis > Pituophis catenifer. The sequence goes on from NW_027256882.1 coordinate 18,321,651, forward strand.
TAGTTTTCCTCTGACCAGTTCATTTCAAGTGTAACTATTCTTTGATATTTTCTTCCTGGTCTTTATAGAAATACAGAAAATTTTTAAAATTGGCTTCTGAGTCACTTTTGAAACATCCTTTCCCTTTTATGGAGGTTCTACTGCATTTATTCAATTATTTTGAACCCTGATTACTGGGCAGATGGAAATTAGTACTGCCCCAAAGAATTGTGTATTTGCAATTTTTAATCCAGGTGGGAGACTGTATCAACTCTCATTAAAATTAAATGGAGATGGGTGAGTATCATTTGTCTCTGGGCTTGGAGTCAGTATTGGCTTAAGACTTTGAAGGCTTCAAGAGACAAACTATGTTGCTGGTTCTGTTGAGGATGATAATGACAACATCATTTTTACAGGAGTTTATCTATTGTACATTCAAAAGTGTTGTGCTTTATTTCCATTAGTCAAGAAAAATGATAAAAAAGATATAAAATATATTTTGCTATTGATGAGGATGGTGATGATAAAATGACCTTTTTTTTTATAGTAAAGTATCTTCTGATCAGTCTAGAATCCTACAGTTTATTTTCACTATTCAAGTGGTCAATAAGAATTCCCAGCTCCTACGCAATCTCACGCTTGGCTACAACGTCCATGACAACTATTTGAACACCATTGGCACTTCAGATGCCTTGCTGGACATGCTCTCTACTGGGGAAGCCAATGTTCCCAACTACAGCTGTGGAAGGAAGGACAATCCTTTGGCTTTTATTGATGGAGCTGACAGGGACATCTCCATCCAGATGTCAAGATTAGCAGGCCCCTACAAAGTCCCACAGGTCTTTATATGCGCCTCTCTATCTAGGGAAGTGAGTGGATTGGTAGGACATATAAGCGATAAATCCAACCATATCTATTCTATGGAGTTCAAGAGGTGCTTTTCTCCATGATCACTCTAGTTATGTTGTCTATTGATGAGGTTGACATTAAGGGAAGGGGAACACATAAAAGCAATCACATCATCTCATGACACCATCTCCATTGCTATGGGGGCTTCTGCTGCACACTTGTGAAGGTAAGGAGATGCTCTGTGTCCAATCAAAGGATCTTCTGTACAAAAGAATCACTGATGGAAACCTCTTGTTTTGTACATCATCTTAGCCAAACTAATGTTATTTTCAATGATATACAAATACAAGATTCATGAAAAGGATCCCAATGCCTTATCTTAGTTTCTGAGACATATAATACATATAAGACAAACTCTGTCCACAATCTGGAGTTTGATCCTGACAGGACTCAAGGTTGATTCAACTGTCCATCCTTTCAAGGTTGGTGAAATGAGGGCACAGATTTTTGGGGGGGCAATAGGTTGACTGTGTAAACCATCCAGAGAGTGCTGCAAAGCATTGCTAGGTGATATATACTTTGTGGTGCAGGTGAAACAATCTGGAGCTGAACACACTTAAAACTGTAGAGATGAAAGTGTATTTTAGGAGGATTCCCTCCTATTCTACCACCTCTTACAATATTAGCCAACACAGTATCAACATTAGATATCTTCTAGTTTCCGGGTTCTATAATCTTCATCAACTCAGAAAGTTCAGACTGTTTTTTTAAGAGTTTTTTATTTTTTAAACAAACAAAACATTTAATACATAAGTCATTTCTTCTGTGTGACATCTCAGTGTTATCTCCAATGGTTCTTTGTTGTTGTTGTTGTTATTTCTTCTGTCTTCGTTCTCATTGACTCAATTACAACAATTCATCTCTAACAAAATATTCTGATTATGGTATTTTTATACATTTATTTATTTTATTTTTTATTTATTTTATTAAACTTCTATACTGCCCTTCTCCTGAAGGACTCAGGGCGGTGTACAGCCAGAAATAAAACTATGACAATAGAAAAATTAAAAACAAGTTAAAACAATTAAATCAATTGGCCGAAAATTCTAATAAAACAATCCATTAAAATAGTAAAAATATTATTATTATTTAGGCCAGCCCTGCTTGTTGGAATAGTAATGTTTTTAGGGCACGGCGAAAAGTACGCAGGTCGGTAATCCTACAAATCTCCGGGGGCAGCTCATTCCAGAGGGTAGGGGCCCCCACAGAGAATGCTCTCCTTCTGGGGATTGTCAGCCGGCATTGTCTAGCTGATGGCACCCAGAGGAGCCCCTCTCTGTGGGAGCGTACCGGTCGATGGGAGGCTATTGGTGGCAGAAGGCAGTCTCATAGATACCCAGGGCCCATGCCATGGAGTGCTTTAAAGGTGGCAACCAACACCTTGAATCGCACCCAGAAAACCACCGGGAGCCAGTGCAGCTAGCACAGGAGCGGTGTTACATGGGAGCATCGGGTCACTCCCATAATTACCCGTGCGGCCGCGGACCAGTTGGAGCCTCCAGGTGCTCTTTACGGGGAGCCCCATGTAGAGAGCGTTATAATAGTCCAGACGGGAAGTGACGAGAGCATGAGTGACTGTGTGTAAGGAGTCCCGATCCAGAAAGGGACGCAACTGATAAATCAGGCAAACCTGATAAACCCCCCCCACGGGCCACAGCCGTCAGATGGTCTTCTAAGGACAGCTGCGAGTCCAGGAGGACACCCAAGTTGCAAGCCCTCTCTGAGGGGGTCAAGATCTCACCCCCAATAGACAGTGATGGAGTCAATTGACTATGACGGGACGCCGGAAACCACAGCCACTCGGTCTTGGAAGGGTTAAGTCTGAACTTAACTATTAATTTACTTATTTGTATCTCTTTTCTAACCAATAGTAGAATTGATTCCATATCTTAAAGTATTTTCAATCTTCTCTTTCTTTAATCCTCAATCTATTCATTTCTGCATAATCTATTTTTTTTATTATTTCTCCTTCCAAAAGTATTTTCCCTGCTTTCCAGTGTTTATTTATTTATTTGTTCAACTTGTATGCTGCCTTTCTCCGAAGACTCAAGGCGGTTGTGTTGTGCATAAACAATCCTTGCAGCTGTTATTACATGTATTATCAAATAAATATTTTCTTTGCTAATTTTTTTTCTGGCAGGATACCCAATAGGAACAATTCTGGTTTTAAATCAATATGTTGTTGTATCATTTCTTCCAGCCATATCTTAATTGTATTCCAATAATTCTTGCTTTTTTCCCTTGCCATATAAATTTCCTTATTATCTTATTAAGCTGTTGAAAATAAGTCTTTTCAAGTTTTATCGGTACTGTCTGAAATATGAATAATAATCTTGGTAATATATTCATCTTTATTATTGCAATCCTTCCCATTCGTGACAATTGAAGGTTCTTCCACTTCTCCAAGTCTTTCTCAATTTGTTGTTTTAATCTATAATAATTATCCTTTTTTATCATTACACATCTTGAAGTTAGATAGACTCCTAAGTATTTAACTTTTTTCACCACTTGTATATCTAAATTTTCTTCTATCTCTCTTTTGTGTTTTTCTGTAATATTTTTCACCAGAATTTTAGTTTTGTCTTTATTTAATTTTAGACCAGACACCTTTCCACAATTCTCTATTTGTTCTAGTAATTTGGGACCCGTTGTTTGTAGTTCCTCTAAGATGCTAGTTCCTCTAAGACTAAGTCATCCACAAAAGCTTGCAATTTATACTCTTCCTTTTTGATTTTCATCCCTTTTATCACTTCATTTCACCTAATATTTCTATTTAAAACTTTTAAGGTCAAAATAAACAGCAATGGTGATAGAGGACATCCTTATCAAGTGCCCTTCATAATATTAATATTTTCTGTCATTTCTCCATTCATCATTATCTTAGCAGATTGTCTGTCATAAATAGTTTTTATAGTGTTTATAAATCTATCCCCATTATTGCCATTATTGAAATCGGTCTACAGTTTTTTATCAATTGTATGTCTCTTTAGGTATAAGTGTTACATAAGCCTCCCTCCATGAGTCTGGCATTCTTGCCTTCATTATTAATTCACTAAATAGTTCCAACATTACAATACTCATCTCTTCTTGTCGTGTTTTATATAGTTCAACTGGTAACCCATCAGGTCCTGGTGCTTTCCCAATTTTTTGTCCTTTTATCGCTTCTGTTAATTCCATCATTGTTATTCTGTCTTCTAACATTCCCTTATATTGTTCTAGTATTTTAGGTACATCTGATTTTTCCAAATATTTTATTATCTCTTTCTCTGAGATCTTTTCTTGGGAATAGAGCTTTCCATAATATTTTTGAATTACTATCTTCTTTTCTTCATTTCTATAGTGTAATTTCCCCTCTTTATCTTGTAAGTATTTTATTATTTTCTTCTCCTTCTCTTTTTTTAATTTATACACTAACCACCTTCCTGGTTTGTTTGCATTTTCAAAAAAAAAAAAAATCTGTTTAGATGCTCTTAATTTATTTGCTAATGATTCCTGTTCAATTCAACTTATTTCATGTTTTTCAGTTCCATCAGCTTCTTAATTTTTTTTATTTTGGATATCTTTTTGGAATTCTTTCTCTAGGTTCTTATACTCCTCTTCCAATCTTATCTGTTTTTGCCTTTTCTTTTTATTCTTTCTTCCCAAATACATTATTGCCAAACCTCTAATATAATGCTTTCATCATATCCCATATGTTCTGAAGTGATGTATCTTCTTTCTTATTTATTTTAAAGAAAAATTCTAATTCTTTTTCCATAAACTGCTGAAAGTCCTTTTCATTTAATATTGTTGCATTAAAAGTCCATTTTGTCTTTTTCTTCTTTCCTTTCCTTTCCATATTATTGTCATTGGGCTATGGTCTGCCCAAATATTTGAACCAATATTTACTTCTTGTATATTATCTATAAGTTCTGTTGACATCCATATCATGTCTATCCTTGACCACAATAAATGTCTATTTGAATAAAAAGTATATTGGTTTTCTTTCAAGTGTTTTTTTCTCCAAATATCTTAAATACTCAAATCTTCTATCATTGTAAAAAAAGATTTTGACAATATTCTTCTGGAATTTTTATTTGTCTTCATTTTTTTATAGTCCAGATCCACATTTGTTACAGCATTAACATCTCCCATTATACATACATATTCATAGTCCAATTCTAACATTTTTCTGTGTAATTTCCTATAAAATTCTTCCTAAATTAGGAGTTCTAAAATAGAACTCCTAACTTTGGATATTATAATAATTTTAATATCTTTAATTGCTTTAATTTCTTCTTTCATGTTTTACTTGTTACTAGTTTTTGACTTCATTGTCCTTGTCTCTCTTTGTTCCATTGGCTCTTTAGATCTCGGTCCTTCTCTTAGAGCTCTTTCTTCCTTTGCTTTTTCATCTTTGTCTTTCTCTGCATCATTTTGCTTTGTCTCTCCTATAGCTCCCAAGTCTTCTTCTAGTGGTCCACAAAATTGTTGATAAAATAGTTTTGCTTTTTCAATGGAGTCAAGTCTATGTCTTTGTTCTTGCCATTTCACCAAAATTCCTTCCAGTATTAAATATCTAAAATTCACTCCTTTTAGTATTAGGAACTTCTTTAGAAACTGATATTCTCTCCTCAATTCTCTAACTCTTCTAGGTATTTGTCTTAATACGACAATTTCTTTATCTTTGTGTTTCAGTGCTGTATTTCTTGCTGCTTGTAATATCTCTGTTTTCACTGCCTTTTTGGTAAATCTTACATGTACTTCTCTTGGTAGTTTGTTCCTCATTGCATATCTTGTGTATACTCTGAAGGCCTCATCAATCTCATTTTAGATCTTTTCCTTGGATTGTTCCAAAACTTCTGATAATATCTCAGCAATCATCTCAGGTAAATTTTTTCTTTTTTCTTCCTCTATATTTTGAAATCTTAAGTAAAACTCAGAACGCTCCATCTCCAACAGAATAATTGACTTTTCAGTTGGTGCCAATTTTTCTTCTAATTTCTCAACCTTCTTTTCTGTCATTTCCGCTTTTTCTTCAACTTTCTGGATTCTCTCTTCATTTTTCCTAATCATGGCTTTCATTTCTTTTATTTCCTATTTTCAGTCATCATGAAGCGATTGTATAAAATTTCTTAATTCCATCATCTCTGAAGTTTTCTGTGTTTCTGTTGATGAGGGACTTGTTGTTGGGTGTAGATGTGATGTAAATTTCTTCATATTTATAATCCAAGTGCCTAATCATCCCCAATGATTGGATTAGCAAAAAAAAAAAGAAAAAGAAAAAGAAAAAGAAAAAAAGAATAATAAAAACAAAAATGAAAAATTAAATGCAAAAATTAAAAAACAAAAATTCCAATCAACCACCTCCCTCAAAAATCAAATTTCCAAATACCCCAGCAGACAGGGGAAAAAAGAGAGAAAAAATTCAACTGCCAAAAGTAAAAGATAAAAATACAAATCCAAACAACCATAAAGGAAAAAATGTCTTCTGACTCTTCCAGTCTTAATCTGATTTCTTGTCAATCTAGTTCTTTTTTTAAAAAAAAAAAAAGGCACAGAAAAAAATCCCTTAAAAAAATAAATAAAAGACACAAAACACAAAATAGAGTGCCTTTCATCCACCAGCAAAGATCAAAATAATAATGAAAGATTAAAAGCCAAAATGAAAGTCCAAAATCCAATCTTCTCTCTTGCACATCTGTTTTCTTTATCAATCTACCGAAATGTCAAGGTCAATTATAGTTAAAGTTTCTTCCAAGTCAAATCTTTTTCTTTTCTGCCACTAGATGGCACTGCAGACTAGCTTTCAATAGAACACAGTTCCTTTCAATCTTTTAAACTTTTTATGAACAATCTTCAAAGTTTCGTTTTGTCAATTACCACCATTCCAACATTTAAATAGAATGGGATTCAATCATTCATTCATTTAGTCCCAATTTCTTATTTTTAACCAGTTGGGTTCAAAAGGAAAAGTCTTTTGTAAAAATCAGAGTCTCTCTCTCCTCGATGTCTCACAAGATGTCTTCCTGTCTTCCTCTTTCATTGCACCCACCCCAGCTTCCTAGTGACTTCTAAGGTTGCTTTCAGAGCAGTCCGGTTTGAGGAGCTTCTTCTGGTTCAGCCAAGGAATTTACAATCCCCTTATGCTGACCAGTCTGTGCTCCTCTTGTTTGTCGTCCCTTCAGGATGACTTAGGTCACTTAGGACCCCCGGACTGCAGAGATATGGATGGGTCTTCAAGAGATCTTAAAGAACCCGACTTGCCACTGTGACATTAGCCACGCCCCTCCCAGAAAGTTCAGACTGTTTAAGGAGCTGCTGATACAACTCTACAGAGGAATTATTGAATCTGTCATTTGTATTTCTATAACTGGTTTGGTACAGCAACTAAACAGGACAGGACATTTTCCGATGGATAGTTAGAAAAAACAGTTGCAACCAGTCTGCCTTCATTGAGGATCTGCATTATGCATAAGCCAGAAAGAGGACTGAGAAAATATCTACAGACCCCTCACATCCTGGACATAACCTGTTTCAACTCCTCCCCTCAGGACGCTACTATAGGGCATTGAATGCCAAAAGAACAAGACACAAGGACAGTTTTTTTCCCCTCATGCCATCACTCTGCTTGAATACCTAATTAACACAGCACTGTTTTATGTCTAAGAATATTTACTCATGTAGTATGGTTGTATCATCATCATCATCATCATCATCATCATTATCATCATCTTTCCTACTACCTTTTTCTTTGGGTATCTTATGATTATATTACATTGTTGTTTGTAGGTACAATTGTTGTTTGTATGTACACTGATTATGTTATCTTTTTTTGTATATACACTGAGAGCTTATGCACCAGAGACAAATTCCTTGTATGTCCACTCACACTTGGCCAATAAATTATTCTATTCTATTCTATTCTATTCTATTCTATTCTATTCTATTCTATTCTATTCTATTCTATTCTATTCTATTCTACTCTACTCTACTCTACTCTACTCTATTCTATTCTATTCTATTCTACTCTACTCTGCTCTACTCAAGTCTAAGTGCTATTAGTATTGCTAATCGATTCATGATCAACTTCATAATAAAAGACTTGAAGAGCAATAAGATTTTTTTTTATTTTTTTTACCGGCTGAACTATTCAAGAAATATCCCAATCTGCAATAGTAGTTTATATACAAATAAATTAATGTGAAGGATGTTACAATTACAGCCTGATTAGTCTAATGGATATTATGGCTAAAACAATATCCTGTTCCTCTTGAGTAGAATTCAAAGTGGGAAGATAAAGAGTCTTTGGAAGAAGTACAAAGGATAAGAAGGCTTTTAGACACAGATAATCCTTTATTGACAATTGCTTTGTCAGGAACCATCTAATGAGACAATATATCAGTCAGGGGAAAACAAAGGTTTGCTCTCCTTATAAACCTTATTAATACTTATTAATAAATCAAACTCAAAAGTTATGGTCTTTGGAGAATGACATGAAAGGCATGGCTATTGGATGGTATAAGACAATAGTGGAAGTAACCCCATTCCTTACCTAGAGGTAGTTTTTCATGAGACTGGAACTTGGCCGAATCCTCCTCAAAGGAGCTCACTTAAGGCCAGGGCATAAGGCAATTTACCGAATAGATTTAAAAAGAAATTGTAGCTATCTTATTTATTAATCCCATTTACTATATTATATAAAGCCAAGATTTGCCAGTGCTCTAATATTGAGCTGAAATTTGGGTTAAAAAGCATCACTACTAGAACAAAGCCAATTGCAACATCTGAGAAACTTCTTGGGGGTGAATAAAAAGATCTCAGCTGGGGCCCCAAGAGTCCATTTAGGATTTCAAAACTTCTTTCTCTAAAATCTGGGCAAATATTTATTTTAAAAGGGAAAAAAACAAATCGATTGTCTTTAGCTTGATTTATTAAAGTGTATGATGTCAAAGTTACCCCCATCTTATACAGAGCTGAAGTTTTGGATCAAAAATATATTGCTACTAGAAAAAAACCCAATCACATCATCTGACAAAGTAGCTTGAGGTGGATAAAAGGTCTTCAGCTTCTGCCTCAGAGCTGAATTGGCAGCGTTTTTTTTTTTCCTTTGTCTCAAATCAGGGCACATAATTATTGATATAAAATTAAAGCTATGAAAACTGACAGACTCCCAAAATTCTGTAAGAACAAACAACATTACAATTAAAAGATCTCTTGGATGTTGTGATTTACAGATTACATTAAGAGATGCAATCTTTCTCTTACTCTTGTACAACTGGAATACAAGTTAAAAATATTTTTTGCTGAAATAATCTGGGACATCAAAGCAGAGAAAGATAAAGCCATTCTCAATAAGTCTGACACATCGAAGCAGATAAGCGTCTAGTCACACCCCTTTGAAATTTTATTTTTTATTTATTTATTTCGTCAAGCATGTATTTTATGACAGATACAAGTGTAAACATAATTATAAATACATGAGATGGCTACGAATGAAAGGGAACATTAGGACAGGGATGGTAGGCACGCTGGTGCACTTATGCACGCCCCTTACAGACCTCTTAGGAATGGGGTGAGGTCTACAGTAGACAGTCTAAGGTTAAAGTTTTGGGGGTTTGGGGAAGAAACCACAGAGTCAGGTAGTGCATTCCAGGCCTTTTCAACTCTGCTACTGAAGTCATATTTTCTGCAGTCTACAGTAGTTTGGATCGGTTTACCATGAGTTTGTATCTATTTTGTGCTCTTGTATTGTTTTGGTTGAAGCTGGAGTATTCATTGGCTCGTAGGACATTGTAGCAGATGATTTTATGTACTATGCTTAGGTCAGACTGAAGACGGCGAAGTTCTAAATTGTCTAAGCCCAAAGTTTCAAGTCTGGTGGCATAAGGTATTTTGTTGAGAGCAGAGAAGTGGAGGACTCTTCTTGTGAAATATCTCTGGACTCGTTCTATTGTATTAATGTCTGATATCCAGTGTGGGTTCCAGACAAATGAGCTGTATTGAAGGATTGGTCTGGCAAAAGTTTTGTATGCCCTAGTTTGCAGTTCAATATTACTGGAGAATAAATTACACAAGATTAGGTTAACAACTTTTAACGCTTTTTTAGCAATGCTGTTACAGTATTGTGAAATTTTTAAACATGGAAATGGATGCACATCTTAGGCTGATATTTACACAAGCAAGATTTGAGTAGCCGGACACAATGGTTAAATATGTATAATTAACTAAGTATATCGAACAGACCTGTATTAGCATAAGAGATAAAATGAAAGAGAGAGATCAGTATCTTGGAATGCACATTAAATGAAAGATTTATTGCAATCCTTATATTAAGACAACAACATGTTTCCTCTGTGGACAGAATTTAAAACTTGCATATAATACAACTCTTTACTTGAACAAATCAGTTCAGCTGAAATCTGTAAATATGGGTCTGATTGCTGAAAAATGTAGAGGTGATAAAGAAATATGATGTGCATTCTTTACTCTGGTTCTTTAATTTGTCTCTTTTATTGTATTTTTCCTGGTCTTACTAATGTTCTGTGTTTAATATTCTGTATCTTGATATGGTCTACCAGGCAATCAACAATGCAATATTTTAATATGTTCATGACAAAACAAGTTGGATGTATTGAAATCTAATAACTGATCCTAAATACAGCATTCTTCACTGCTTTTTCAGATCCGTTTGACTGCTTCAGAAGTTCTGAGTGATAAAAGTCAATTCCCTTTTTTCTACCACATGCTCCCCAAATTAGGGATTCTCTACCCAGGAATTATCCAACTGCTCCTCCATTTCAGATGGACCTTGATTGGTCTCTTTGCTTCAAACACAGAGCATGGAGAGAATTTCATGAGGACCTTGACTCCTACACTTGTCAGGAATGGAATTTGTATTCTTATATCACAACAATTGTCAACCACTACACCTACAGCAATGCTTAGGGATGTTATCTCTAAGTGGAGGCAAGTCAATGTCTTTGTTCACTTCGTAGAAGTTTATTTCCTTTGGGACAGAATTCGTTTTTTCCATTCAACACTTAACAGTTTGCCAGAACCCATTGAAGGGAAAGTCTGGATACATGCAGGCTTTGGGGAATTGAAAATAAGAAGACACCCATTTCTCAAATATATCCATAGTGTTTGGAACTATAACTTTCAATGGAGAAAAAGGCCAAATGATAGTTCCTTTGATCAAGATCTCCTTGTGCAACCACAGTTTGGAGATCAATCACTTCACTGTTCTTTTTCAAAAGACATCATTTCGGTCAAAGACCGGAGAAGATGCATTCAGAAATCACCACTGAAGACCAATGTGGAAAGAAATAAGATGTGGAACCGATATAACCGCCTTGTTTACACTTTGATTAATATTCTGGCCCATGCCTTGAATGCTGCATATTCCTCCATATCCAGGAGGAGAAGGAAAGAGGGAGAAGAGAGGCTGGGGACTCAAAGGCTGCAGGCATGGCAGGTATGGGGTCCTGACAATGATCCATCAAAGTTACTTTCTCTGGAGAAGGAATACAAGGGAGAAAGGAAACTATCTCAACTTTTTGTGCTTCAAAAGGCCAACAAGTTTGGCCCATATAATCACTTGTGGATAATTTTCCAAAGAACGGGTACCATGACGTATGAGAATAGAATAGAATAGAATAGAATAGAATAGAATAGAATAGAATAGAATAGAATAGAATAGAATAGAATAGAATAGAATAGAATAGAATAGAAAATAACAGAGTTGGAAGGGACCTTGGAGGTCTTCTACTCCAACCCCCTGCTTAGGCAGGAAACCCTATACCATTTCAGACAAATGGTTGTCCAATCTCTTCGTCAAAATTTTAAGTGATGGAGCATTCACAAGTTCTGGAGGCAAGTTGTTCCATTGATTAATTGATCTCACTGTCAGGAAATTTCTCCTTAGTTCTAGATTGCTTCTCTCCTTGGTTAGTTTCAATCCATTGCTTCTTGTCCTGCCCTCAGGTGCTTTTGAGAAAATCTTAACTCCCTCCTCTTTGTGGCAAACCCTGAAATATCAGAACACTTTGTACTTTCAGAATTGCAAAATTCTGTTATGGTAGCATTACAATAAAGTAGAATTAACCATATTTCGTTTCTAAATTACCTGGGACAACATTAGCCTCACAACTTTCTTCCTGACAAATTCATGCTTTCCAGTAATTACCCTATTGTTTTCAAGGGCTTTATGAATAATCTCTGCATTTGTTTGTTTGTTCAATTTATTTGTGACCCTTCTGATATTTTATCAATTTTATCAATTATTTATTTTATCAATATATTGTTTTTCAATATATCATTGACAAAATTTGCTAAGCCTTTCTTTTTCTCTTTTGAGGATAGTGATAGCACTTGTTCCCTGAATTCAGGATATTTGCAAGTGACACAGCTTTAGTAGAAAGATTCAGTTGTGAAAAGAACATGTGGAATAAGAAACCAAAATTTCTCCTTTTAAGATTCTTGGATGTTTCATTCCAGCTTCATCCCTTTCTGAAGAAGAATGCATTTTGCAATCTTTCCCTGCTTAAACTGTACTTGGACCAAAATGGTGATATAGCAGCAGATCTGAACATCATGAGCATGTTAGTTTTTTCTGGGGAAGATCCCATCAGTAAACAACTAGGCAGTTTTGAAAGAAAAAGAACTATTATCAATCCAGATGCTCTTTCACAGCTAAAGTTGCTCAACAAGGTGGGTGAAATATTGATGTCATTTCTCTCTTTTCCAAAGCCTTGAGACACATTTCAAGTGGCTAAGCCTATTCACCAAATACAATGACCTTCAGTGAGAATTGAATGTGGGGAGTAGAACCCTTATAGTTTTCTTAAATGGCTTGTGAGGCTTCAGTGCAGTTGGTAAGGTGTCCTTCAGATTAGTGGTGGAATTATTTTTTTTTTACTACCGGTGGGTGTGGCAGGGGAAGGATACTGCAAAATCTCCATTCCAACCCCACTCCAGGGGAAGGATATTGCAAAACCTCCATTCACACCCCTCTCTGTGGCCAGCCAGAGGTGATATTTGCAGGTTCTCTGAACTACTCAAAATATCTGCTACTGCTTCAGATGCTGTAATATGGAACATATTAAATTGACTCTTGTGTCCAACATGAGTGATGATTTTCTAGGACACAAATCATGGCTACTTTGTGTCCCCTGTGCAATCTGGTATCAAAAGTGTTGAAAGGGGACATCAGGTGCTGTGGGTTTTGGTGCTGATAGCATCAACTTGTCTTTTTTCCTTGCCTAAGATAAGCAAAATACAATGAAAGTCTTTTGTCCAATGCCCAAATTCCCAATGCGGGGAAAGAGACAAGAATAAGTCTAATCAAGACAGGACATATTTCTTGTTGATGCCATTGGGAAAATTTGCTCTGAATTCAGGTTTATCTTGCCATGGTTGGGCAGGTTTATAGTCTGTGATGTTCCTAAATAGAACATACATAGTCAGAGTTGTCCAGTGTTGTCTGTCATGCCAAGTAGATAGAAGAATAGGTCTTCTGCACCTGGGGAGAAAGTCCAAGGCTTTCCATTCATCTAAAATGATAATGAGTGTTCTGATGTGCCCTGAGTGAGAAAACTAAAGCACTGAAACAAGGTTTGATGCAAAGAAAAGAAAAACCCTTCTTCATATTGGAAGAAATGAGGGACAATTTGGGGGGAAAATGGTTTTTAGCTTATCACTTCATATGGAACAACATCCTTGAATGCAATTGTTTATTTTCATTGTTAGTTACCTTAAATCTCTCTGGAAAAAAGAAGGGTCCAAATTTAACCAATAATAATTGTAGCGCTGTCTTTTCATGCCAATTAGTGTCACCTAATTGTAGTTTTTCAACAGAAAAGATCTTTTTTTTTTTTGGATTGACTTTAGAAACATATCTTTCTGTCACATATTCATATCACGTTCCATGTGATCATATTCATGTCCCATGTGATACAGCAAAAAATGCCTGACTTACCATTTTAGAGGAACACATTCTGACGACTCACCTCCATCTCATCTCATTCCAGTTCTGGAAACTAGGCAGTCAGTTTTAGTCTTAGTTCACCAGCATGGTGACCATATAAAATTATCAAGTAAGCGTATCAATAAACAAAGAACAGATGCATTAAATCCTAATCTGTAATGAAGTCTTCCTTTATATCTTAACTGGGAAGTTTTGCTTTATACCTTAACTTTCAAATAGGGCTGGCTTTGCAATGATACATGTAGTCCAGAAGAAACCTTTCCAGATCCATCTGGTCAGAAGTTTCTTTCTTCATCACAGTTTTATTCTATTTTGATAAATTTAATAAAATAAAAATTTCAGAAACTTTTCAAAATAAATTTCATTCTAAACCTTCATATGACTAAAGCATCTTAATTTAAATTCATGGGTAAATGAAGAGAGGAGGAATGTATGCTAATATAACCATGTGGAGGAACCACTAGTTATTAATGCTTAAATCTTTTCTCCATTGCTTCTCTCCAGAATTTGTTAAGTAGAAATGTCCTTTCTTGCAATGTGATAGAACAAAAGCAAAAGGGAGGAACTAAATGAAGAATCTGCTGATAGTTGTATCTCTTGCAACATTGGGAGATTTCTAAAGATTTCTTATTTACCTAAGTGAAGTCCAGCAACTACTTGACTAAGGATCATGTTTACCTCCATTTTTTTTTTATAGAAACTTTATTGAGGTTTTTTACAAAACAAAAAAAAAGAAATAAAAAAAAAGAGAAAAAGGAAAAACAAACATTCAGACAGAAACATAAAACACATAAGTATAATAACATTTTCAGTTAATATCGGATGTGCAGTGTTTTAACTATTTACATAAATAGTACTTCGTGACATTTCAGCTCACTTTTAACCAATATTTAACACACCTTTAGATCCTTCTTTCATTTTGTCATGCAACCACTTGTACCACCTTTCCCACACCATATAGTAAACTGACTTCTCATCATTTAATTCATAAGTTAATTTAGTCATCTCTGCGCACTCGAGTATTTTCTTAATTGTAAGCTCTTCTGGTGGTTGAGTTTTCTCTTTCCAGTACTGTGCGTATGCCAATCTAGCGGCTGTAATTATGTGGATCATTAAATGTGTCATTTCCTTTCTATATGGCTTCTTTATTATTCCCAGGAGGAAAATCTCTGGTGTTAGTTCAATATCATCGTCAATTATTTCTTGTAACCACCTCCTAATTTTATTCCAGTATCCTTTCGCTTCCGGGCATGTCCACTACATGTGAAAGAAGGTGCCTTGACCATAGCCACATTTCCAACAATTGGGGTGTATATTGGGATATATCTTTGCTAGTCTGGCCGGGGCTAGGTACCATCTATGCAACATTTTGTAATGGTTTTCCTTATATGCCACCGCTCTAGAGAGTTTAAGATTTCTGTTCCATGCCTCCTCCCATTCCCCAAAATTTATATCGCGCCCTATATTTTTCTCCCATGCAATTATTTGGTTCTTTGTGACATCTTCGAACTTATCGTCGCCTAATAAATAATTGTATAGTTTTGCCAGAATCTTTTTATTTGTTCCCATCAGGACTTTATCCAATCCATTTGGTCCAAGTTCTAAACCGTATTGTTCTTTGTCTCTCTGATATCTGGATTTTACTTGTGAGTAGGTCCACCAATCTAGAATTATTCCTTGCTCTCGTAAGGTGTCATTTGGTTTAAGCCTCCCTCCTTCGTCTAAAATATCTTTGTATCTGCCCATTTTCTCCCTCTCTCACCTATTTGGGTGGGTCAGGGCCTCCATCGTTGGGAGCCAATTTGGGATTTTTTTGTAATATTTTTGCCTAATCTGAGTCCATGTTTGTATCAAGGAATCTCTAATTTTATGTCTATGGAAATGTGTCTTCCTTTTCTTCTCCGTGTCCCAAATGTGGGCGTGCCAGCCTTTTTGCAAGTCATGTCCTTCTAAAGTGAGAATCCTCTCATTTTCCAGGGTGATCCAGTCTCTTAACCAAACTAGCTTAGCTGCCCTGTAGTATGTTTCCCAATCCGGGAGTCCAAATCCGCCTATATCTCTTTTGCCCCTTAAAATTTTAATGGAAAATCTCGGTTTTTTCCCCTCCCATATAAATTCTCTGATGATTTTGTCTAATTCTAAGAAAAAAATTATCTAAATTTATCGGTATATTTTAGAATAAGAATAATATTCTGGGGAGGATGTTCATCTTAATTGGGGCTATCTTGCCCAAAAGTGATAGTCTTATTTTTTTCCAGCTATCTAGGTCTTGTTTCATTTTTCTAATTAGGGGAGTATAATTATCGTCTTTCAGGGTCGAGCATCTTGATGTAATCCAAATTCCTAGGTATTTAATTTTTTTGGCAACCTGTAATCCTAATACTTCTTCTATCTCATTCTTCTGGCTCTCAGTTGTGTTCTTAATCAATACTTTGGTTTTAGTTTTGTTCAGTATAAAGCCTGCCACCTCTCCATATTTACTTAATTCCTCTAATACTTTAGGTCCCGATTCTATGGGGTCTTCAAGGATTAGAGCTACGTCGTCCGCAAATGCTTGCGTCTTGTAGGTCGCCTTCCTGATCTTCAATCCTTTTATTTCCTCGTTAGTTCTAATTTTCCAGAGAAGAACTTCTAGGGCCAAAATAAACAATAGGGGGGATAGGGGACAACCTTGCCTTACTCCCTTACTAATTTGGAATGTTTTGGTCCTATCCCCATTCACCAGGATGCTCGCCTTTTGGTTATTATAAATAGATTTAATCATCATTTCAAAATTTGTTCTGAATTTCATAATCTCAATTTGTTTAAACATAAATTTCCAATTTAGATTGTCAAATGCCTTTTGAGCATCGATAAAAATCAAAGCCATCTGTTTTCCGGGGTGTTCTTTATAATACTCTAGTGTGTCTAGCACAATTCTCAAATTATCCCTAATTTGTCTCCCCGGAAAAAATCCGTTCTGGTCTTTGTATATCCAATTATTTAAAATCTTTTTTCATTCTTTCTGCCATTATACCCATGAATAATTTGTAGTCAGTATTTAGGAGCGAAATTGGTCTGTAATTTTGGATTTGTTTTAGGTCGGCACCTTCTTTCGGCACAAGTGTAACATGCGCCTCTTTCCATGACTCTGGAATTTTATGGTCTAACAATGCATCATTAAAAATTTCTACTTTATTTATTTATTATTTATTTATTTATTTATTTGTTTAAATTTCTATACCGCCCTTCTCCAATGTAGGACTCAGGGCGGTGAACAGCCAAAGTAAAAACAAGACATACATACAAAGCATACAAAATCTAAAACTGTTTAAAATAATTAAATAATTTTGGCCGTAATTAAAACATTCCAATTTAAAATCCGTTTAAAATTTGACTCAAGCCAGCTAATTTCGGTTGGAGTGTTTCTTCTAATTTTTTATATATTTCCCCTGGGAATCCGTCAGGTCCTGGCGCTTTGTTGTTTTTCAATTTAGAGAGGGCTGTTTTTAATTCTTCAATTGTAATCTTTCTGTTGAGCATTTCTTTCTCATCATCAGTTATTTGTGGGAGCTCTGCTTTTATCAAATATTGTTCTATTTTGTCATCCGGTATCTCCTCTTCTTTATATAGGGATTCGTAGTATTCTCTCACCCTATCCCATTTTCCTTCCTCGTTAGTCAATAATTTACCCTTAGAGTCTTCTAAGGTATGAATTATTCCCCTTTCATTTTCCTTTTTTAATTTATAGGCCAGCCACCTGCCCGATTTGTTAGTATTCTCAAAAAGATATTGTTTCGTTCTTTTCATTCTTTGTGCCAGCTCTTCTTGCTCCATGATATTTACTTTATGCTTCCACATCATCCAATTTTCTTTGGCAGCTTCATCTTCTGGGTTGTCTTGGAGTTTTCTTTCTGATTCTCCTATATGATTTAAATAGTCTTCCAGGATCTTCCTTTCTTCTTTATTTTTATGTGCAGTATATGAAATCACGACTCCTCTCAGATAGGCCTTCATTGTATCCCATACTATTGCGCGGGATGTGCCTTTGTTTTCATTTTCCTTGCAACTACTTGACTAAGGATCATGTTTACCTCCATTTTTAATTGATGGTTAGTTCTAACATACTTCATTTGTCATTCCCTGTTTTTTCTGCTTAGTCTCTGCCTCAGTCCAAATGTGTGGAAAATTGCTGGCCTGGATTTTTCAAGAGGGCTCGGAAAGGAGAGCCAGTTTGCTGCTATGACTGTGTTCCTTGTCCGGAAGGGACCATCTCCACTCAGGAAGGTAGGCGACACCAGAAAAAAGGGTACTGGATTAAGCCAAAGCATTTTGATCAATGTGTGTGTGTGTGTATATATAAATATATATAATACAAGTCTAAACATAATTATAAATACATGAAAAAGATACGAATAAAAGAAAACATTAGGACAGCGAAGGTAGGCACGCTGGTGCGCTTATGCACGTCCCTTACAGACCTTTTGGGAATGGGGTGAGGTCTACAGTAGACAGTCTAAGGTTAAAGTTTTGGCGATTTGGGGAAGAAACCACAGAATCAGGTAGTGCATTCCAGCATTGACAACTCTGTTACCAAAATCGTATTTTCTGCAGTCTAGTTTGGATCAGTTTACCATGAGTTTGTATCTATTGTGTGCTCTTGTATTGTTTTGGTTAAAGCTGAAGTATTCATTGGCTGGTAGGACATTGTAGCAGTTGATTTTATGTACTATGCTTAGGTCAGACCAAAGACGGCAAAGTTCTAAGTGGTTCTTCAGTTTTAAGGTGCCCAATTTCCTCCATAATAGGAGGAATAAGAAAAAGATCTTGAAAAATGAGGTAGGAAGAGATAGAAGAACATGATGGATTATGCATGGTTACTAGTGCCAGTTTGGAGCTATCCTCCCATTTTTACTTTTCTTAGGAACATCTGAATCCTTTGAAATTGAGGAATGCATTCAGGTGAATGGCTTTTGTTCAACCAACCCAGTTTATATTACAGCCCAAAATATATTGTACATAAATCAATCAATTAATTAATCAATCTTTATGTGGATCTTGGAACCACATAAGCAAAAAGATGTAATTCAGGGGACCATGAAGGGAGAAGATTTGGGTTCAAGGGACAAGAGAAATACACACAAAAGACTCACCATAAAAGACATGGAACAGTTTTGTGTGAAAGAAGGAATATAAATTAAATTTATTATTATTAGGGGTAAAGTTTGCCTTTTTTTAGTGCTTTAATTTTCCATATTATGGATTAAGAGGTAAAACACAAATATTGTTTATAGCCCATTTCAACATTCCCAGATTCAGCATTGCCACCATCATGGTTTCCTTGATTGGATTGTTACTGAATCTTCCCTCTTCTTCTTATGTTTCCAATTTTCTTGGATATTAAATAATGAAATACAAACAGTTATAACAATTGCAAAAAGGAATACAGTTGTGGTTCTAAGAGAAAAAAAAAAACTTACTTCCATTACTGGAATTAAAAGGAACCAGATCTAATAGAAAGTAGGAAGAGATTAATTAATCAGTGTACCTAATATCTATTCATACAAATGTGGAACTCATTCAGTCTTTAAAATTATTACTACATTTAGAAATTATGGTAATAGACTACTGCTTCTGATTTTTAGGGACTAAAATCATTGTAAAGAAAGATAACAGATTTTTTCTTTTCTTGGATTACTTCAGCAATTAATTTTCTCTAAGATCTCTGTTTACAATTTTATTTATTTGTGAAATTTATTGGCCACTAATCTTACCACAGGGTACCAAATTTATATTGCTGGCATCCCACACAAAGGGTCTCTGGGTGTCATCCAATTAAAACAACAATTAAACTGGATGACACATTAAATACCATGATTACAAGAGGGAAATGCATCAAGATTTTACACAGGACACAACCAGCGCACAGGGCTCTGGTACCACACAATGCCCAGGCCTGTTGAAAGAATACAATTGAAAGGAATTTGAGGAAGCCTCAAGGATAGTGGCAATCTGACATTGGGGGTAGTTTATGCCTTTTCCCCCCAGGAACGGTGGTCCCACCATTTGCTTTGAAGGATGCGATTATGCACCTCATTCTAAAGAGGCTCTCCACGGGCCCAACAATCTTAGACAAGTTTTGTCCTGAGTACAATATTTGTTAAGAGTTTGTTGAGAGCATGATTGTCATTTAGGTACAGTGCTGGTGGCTGAGGTACAGTTCCAAGATGGCATTGGTTGCTTTCAGAGATGATCTCTGATAGGAGTCCTGCAAACATTCTGACCCTTCTGGATTTCTCAGTGGCTTTTGATAATATAAATCATTCTATCCTTCTGAACAGGCTTCAGAGTTTGGGAGTGGAGGCAGGGTTTTCCAAAGGTTTTCCTTTATTCATGGTTGCTTTCAGTTGATGGGTTCTTAGGGAATAGAGGAGAAAACATAGGCCCTGCAATGGGGCATCTCTCAGGACTCTCCTTTCTTCTTTATCTTTTACAAGAAATTGATAGGTGAGGTCATTTGCTGCCACGGGCTTGGTATCAAAGTACACCACCCATGGCTTGTTAGATGGTAGTATTGTGATGCTGAATATGACATCCATAGAAGAGCTTCCTTGAAAGGTGAAAAGAGATATAAAAGAATTTTCTGTTTTCTCAGATACTGAAAAATGCACCAAGTGCCCAGATGATCAATATTCAACCGAGAGCAGAGTCCAATGTATCCCAAAAAGAATAATCTTCCTCTCCTATGAAGAACATCTGGGCATCATCCTGGTGTCCATTGCCCTACTCTTGTTCCTATCCACAGGATTCATTTTAATCATATTCATTAAATACCTTGAAACTCCCATTGTCAAAGCCAACAACCGGGACCTCTCTTACATCCTCCTGGTCTCCCTCTTGCTTTGCTTCTTGTCCTCCTTTTTCTTCATTGGACGACCAAGGAAAGCCACCTGTCTTCTCCAACAAACTATGTTCAGTATTGTCTTCTCAATAGCTGTGTCATCTGTGTTGGCCAAAACTATCACAGTGGTGCTGGCATTCTTAGCCTCAAAACCAGGGAACAAAGTGAGAAGATGGTTGGGGAAGAGCTTGGCCAATTCCATCATCCTTTCTGGTTCTGCTGGCCAAATTTTCATCTGTGCCTCATGGCTTGGAATTTCTCCCCCATTTCCTGACTCTGACCTGCACTCCCAGCCTGGAGAGATCATCCTTCAATGCAATGAAGGCTCTGTCACCATGTTTTATGTTGTCCTTGGCTATATGTGTTTCCTAGCTGCCATTTGCTTCACTATAGCTTTCCTGGCCAGGAATCTGCCTGGGGCCTTCAATGAAGCCAAGTTGATCACCTTCAGCATGCTGGTCTTCTGTAGTGTTTGGATCTCCTTCCTGCCCACCTATCTGAGCACCAAAGGAAAGTCCATGGTGATTGTTCAGGTCTTCTCCATCTTAGCCTCCAGTGCTGGACTGCTGGGCTTCATCTTCTTCCCCAAATGCTACATTATAATCCTGAGGCCAGATCTAAACACTAAGGAACGTCTAATGATAAAAGTAGGGAAATGACTGTGATATTGTTTCTTAGGCATGTAACATTTATTTTTTTCATTGCAATTGTTGGGCTTTTGTATTCTTCCTTTGCATTAATGTGACAATTAAGGTTATTTAAAACTGAAGGAAATAAACATATAAAGACTGTAAGACTAATGAAATTAAATTCCAACATAATCATCAAACAATAAAATAAATAATTAAACAATTAATAATTAAAGTTATCATGCAGCCAGAGATGAACAAGCTAAGAGATAATAGTTATATTAAGTAAAAACAGCTGAATAGAAGAGAGAAGTCTCCCCAAAGAGAGAGGAAAAGAGTCTTTTGCCTGAGGTGTCTTGAATATGAAACTCTAAATCTGTGTGAACATGGACACTTTCTCTCTACTCTATGTGACTTTCTCTTGAAAGTAGATGTGAGCAGTGGAAACTGGGTATCAAGATCATGCAGATGACTCCTCATCCAACACTCTGGTTGTCTACATCAGTTATTTCTGGAGGTGTTAGGTGAATAACAGATCTTATGGGACCTCAGAATTCCATGACTCTCTGTGGAGTCACAATTATCCTAATGTTCTGTCAGCCGTCCTCACACAGACAAATGCAATATCAAACGTGCCTGCCAATAATTTATGGTATAAACAGACCAGAATTCCTGAAAGATGAGAGTTCTGGCAGCTAACTGTAAAATGCCTACCCAGTCCAATTAGTACTCCCAAAAAGCAGGAGAGGCCTTATCTGCAGTCCGTTTCCAGAGTGACACATTATCCACAAGAGTTTAGTCCAAAATATATCTGAGCCGAAGTGCAGGATTCACGATGTGACTCTTTAGAGTTTAAACTTTTGTCCATCACAAAGCCTGCCGAGCAATCATGCCCCCTTTTATTCCTTGTGGGATGTGGCTCAGTGACTCAGCTCAATCCCTGGCCCTCCCCATTGCTGTGCACGCTTCTCCCTCCAACGCTGCCTGGGATCAAGCCAGGATTCATCATTATCACTCTCTATCAATGGGTGCTCCGAAATGCCGTCCTCCAGGTCCATCCCAGGATGTTCCTCCTGGCCTTCGGATGGAACCTGAGGCATTGCCAGAGAGGAGAGTCCTGGAGAGGGAGGCCTTGTCAGTTCCTCCCCCTCACCTTCTGAGTCCTCTTCCTCCATGAGGACAGGCTTGGGAGTTGGAGTCACAACACCTAACATCCTTTCTGGACATGTCCAAAAAGCAGTGCACCTGCTTCAGCACCTGGAAAGACCCAGAAAAGGAAATGGAAAACAGCTATGAATCCAATTGGTCTCTTATCCAAATAAGCATAGAATCCTCTTGTCCCCAAATCAGAAGCTTTCAGCATTCTGCTATGTGAATGGGAAAATAATCCCATTTTCTATAGATAGAAAATGGCAGGAGGGCATTTTCCCTGAGACTTCAATGTCTAGACTTAACTAGGGAGCTTCAGGAAGAGTCCACCTTCTCTGGAAGCTACCCAGAGACCAACTGTGTTTACCACACCCAATCCTAGGAAATTTTTAAAAATGCAGATTTCAGGCATATGGGAGGCTATGTGGCTAGATGATAGATAGATAGATAGATAGTTAGATAGAACGGTGAAATCTTCCCGGTTCTATCCGGCTCACCAAACTGGTAGTGCAGGCAGTGGGAGGCTCCGCCCACCCACCAGGATGTCATTACATCCCTTTTTTTACCATCTGGTGCATGCTCAGAAGGTTCTGTGCATGCACAGAAGAGGGGCGCATATGTGTAGTGCATGTGCACTCCCAGATGCTCCCATTCCTGAACTGGTAACTAAGAGAAGTGGATTTCATCGCTGGATAGGTAGGTAGGTAGGTAGGTAGGTAGATAAATAGATAGATATTCTTTTTTTTTTTTTTGAACCACTGATAAGTAGATGTTACAGACTCAATACTTCAAAAGGTTTGGAAACTTTTTTTTTATTGAAAAAGTTTTTCAAATACAAGTTTTCCCCCCTTTTCCCCCTCCCCCCCTCCCCCTCCTCCCTAACCCCCCTCCCCCTCCCCTCCCCCCATGGCTTCTTCAAAATAAAATCATTGATATCAAGTTAAATAATACTTTACCATCCTTTTACACCACCCCCACATGCTAACCATTTCTTTCTAACATTGTTATTATATCCTCCTTATACTATACATTTCAAAGCAACCTTCCGCTATAAAACTTTATAATAATTCCTAATTTGGCATTTATTCAACTCATAATCTACCCATTTCCTCCACCCCCATATATATATCTCTTAATTCAAATCTTTTACATATATTTATATCTAAACATAACATCCCTTTTACTAAGCTAAACAATCAGTAACCTAACCTATCTCCACCCATTTTGCCAGAGGTCTACCATACATAATATTTTAATATCTTCGTTCTTCTGCCCACACCACACCACTAAAAAATATTTCCATATATAAACAGAATCCTCAAATGACTTTAAGTTTGCAATCCATATAATATCTTCTGTAATGTCTTTCAGCTAGATTATTAATTCCATCGCCCATGTTAGGGTAACATCAAGTTCTGTTTCCAACAGTATATTCAGTATCTTCAATTACCATCTGCCCCCATCAGTAATAAATGTTGTCGTATATAAAAAACCACCCGAGTGACTTTATATTTATATTCCGTATAATATCTTCTGTAGTGTCTTTCATCAAGATTATTAATTCCAACCACCGTGTTAGGGTAACAACCAGATCTTCTGCATGCCCCACCATAATTCTCGTGCCTTATAGCTCAACATATGCGTAATCCGTTTTACAAAGAGTTCAAAATAGAAAGTTCCAATCCACTCAATTAGAGGCCTTCTTCCACATCCCTAAGGCACAGCACTGCAGAGATCTGTCATTCTTCTCAAAATAGTACAAGTCAATAATTTGCCTCCGCTATATTTTCATATATCAGCCATCCATAAATCCCGCTTATTATATTTAATCGTCTCTTGAGTAACTGGCATTAGACTGTTGTTTAGTCTAAAAATTTTTAGTTTTGTAAGACCTGCTTCTTCTTTTCTTAACTTTTTGTGGTTTAGATCTCCATCCTGGTTGCCTTTCTAGGACTTGTATATCAGCTGATTGATTTCCATGCTGGTTTGTAACTTGATGAAACATCGCATTAAAATCCAAAGCCGCCTCTCTTGTATTTGTAAGTAATCCAGCTATAACCTTTAAAGGAGAATCCAAAAGCGACTCATCCAAAAGGACCTCTGTGACTTGTTGTTTTTCCATTACCTCCATCTCCATCTGCTTAGCCTGGGTTTCAGTCTCTTGTTCATTTTGCATTTCTTTATTCCCCTCCTGTGTTCCTAACACTGATGGCATACATGGAGAAGTTAAATCCATTTTAAGAACCTTGTAGTAAAATTCTTCCACTTTTTCAACAGTATTTAATTGATATCTTTCTCCTTGGTATCTCAATATTATACCAACTGGAGCATCCCACCTAAATGGGATGTTTTGTTTCTTTAGCTCAGTCACCAAAAATCCAAATTCCTTTCTATCTTTTAACATCTTAGACAGCAGCTCTTTACATATCCAAATCTTCCTTCCATTCAGTTCTAGAGTGGAGTTAAAAGACTTTTGCACAATATCATTTCTTATTTCTTTATCTGTAAAGTAAATCACCACATCTCTAGGCAACTGCCTTTGCTTTGCAACCCAGGAATTTACTCTTTAGGCCTTATCAATCTTACAGGATACCTCTTCAGGACTAACCATTAAAATCACAGCCAGAACTTCAGCAGACATCTTTTTCAAATCATCTCTATTATTTTCCTGTAATCCCCTCATTCTGACCGCAAATTCCATGGACCTGTATTGCATCATTATAACTTCTTTTTCAAACCTTTGTCTTATATTATCTGCATTGTAAGTCTTGTGATCAGCTTCCTTTTTAGACTTTACTTCTGAGCTATTGTCTTGAATGTTTATCAAATCATTTTCAATTCTTTGTATTTTATTGTCCAAATTATAAATCTTATGATCAACTTCCTCCATTTTAGGCTCTAGTTCTAAATTCATATCTTTATCCATCTTTATATCTCTTTCTGAAAAAGTTTTCAAAGCTGTTACAAACTGTTGTTTCAAATTGGCATATTTTTGTTGTACCAACTCTTTAATTTCCTGCCTGAATTTTTCAAGATTCTGGTTCACAATCTCATCATGTCTTGCCATCTCCTCCAAGACAAATTCTTTTAGGTTAAAACCATTCTTCTGAGTCTGCAAATTCAAAACTTGTTCATATGGATTTTAAATGGGGGACGCCCCCCCCCCCCCGCTGCTTGTTTGTCTGGCTTTATCAGTTTTAACGCCATCCTGCCACACAGACAGACTCTTTAAAGAAAAAGACTTCTCTCCAAACAATATCAATATCAAACCTCCAAGAAGAAAGAAACATAAAGTAGAAATTTTTCTTTTCAATTCTAGCCAGCGCTATTATTTCTGCTACTTTGTAACTTGTTAAACTATTCAGGCGGAAGGACTTTCACTTTCAGCTTTCTTCTTCTCAAGCCTCAGTCAGTCGCCATTTTAAACTTTTTTTTTCCTCTTTTCTTCGCTTTTAAAATCACTTATAAAATTGTTAGAAATACTTGCGATTTAGGGTCCAAAATCTGGATCTCATCCTATTTGTTTAAACAAACTGTTGATTTTCATTGAATGGATTGGTCCCGTCGCCAGGCTCTGCAAAAAGCAGAGTTCTCCCAAAGCCCGGAGCAGCAGCGAGCAGAATAGGGAGCCTCATCTTGCTTCATCCCCAAGAGTAAAACAAAAACTCTGGGGACTTCGCAGAGGGCTCTACCTGCCCTCGCCGGCTCTATCTCAAATTTCCTTAAGGAAATGGAGTTTTTCGAGCTTCCGGTTTGGCTTCCGTCGCCGTCAGACGGTCTTTCGAGACCGCCAGCCCCGTCGCCCGTAAAGAGCCGCCTTTACAGCTGAAAAAAGGAATGGAAACTTGAACAGGTGATTTGGGTTTTCTGTCTACAGTGGTTGAAGAGAAATTTTCATTTCACAAAAGGAAAGCTTACACATTTTTTCAAAAAAGGAATTATAAATTATAAATGCTTTCAACTAATACCAAAATTAATCTTAATACTAAAACTGTTTTCTATTCCAGCTCCCTATTTTCTATAAGCTCTTCATCCAGACTACAGTCATGTGGAAAAGAAAGTACACCCTCTTTTGAGTTCTCTTCACACCTGGCTTCTCCATGTTGGCTTTCTTTTTGTAAAATGAATAATGGCATGGTGTAATACGTCATGTATATGCCTTGAAAGAGGCGGTGGTGAGGCCCCTCCTCAAGAAGCCTTCCCTGGACCGGCTGAATTAACTAACTACCGTCCGGTCTCCAACCTTCGTTTTGTGGTGAAGGTTGTTGAGAGTGTGGTGGCATGACAGCTTCCCCAGCACCTGGATGAAGCTGTCTATCTGGGCCCATACCAGTCGGGCTTCAGGCAGGGGTACAGCAACAGCATTGGTCACGTTGGTGGATGATCTCTGGAGGGTTTGGGACAGGAGTTGCTCCTCTGTCCTGGTCCTATTAGATCTCTTAGCGGCTTTTGATACCATCGACCATGGTATCATGTTGCAGCGGTTGAGGGGGTTAGGAATGGGGGCACCGTATTACAGTGGTTCTCCTCCTTCCTCTCCGACCGCTCACAGTTTGTGTTGGCAGGGGGGCAGAGGTCGACCTCAAGGCACTTCACCTGGGGGCCGCTCTTATCATTTTCATGCAGCTTCCCCATTTCAGCACTAAGCCATGGCACATGGGTTTATCCTAATTGAAATAGGTTGGAACCAGTGGTGAAATCCATTTTTTTTACTACTGGTTCTGTGGGCGTGGCTTGGTGGGCATGGCAGGGGAAGGATACTGCAAAATCTCCATTCCCACCCCACTCCAGGGGAAGGATACTGCAAAATCCCCATTCCCTCCCCACTCCTGGGGGAAGGATACTGCAAAATCTCCATTCCCAGCCCACTCTGGGGCAAGCCAGAGATTGTATTTGCTGGTTCTCCAAACTAATCAAAAATTCCACTACTGGTTCTCCAGAACCTGTCAGAGCCTGCTGAATAGCACCCCTGCTTTTACTTACTTAATACTTCTTCTTTCTCCTATTTTCCCTAAAACAACAATTCTGTGAGGTGGATTGGGCTGAGAGAGTGTGACTGGCTCAGCTGGTTTTTCATGCCTAAAGCAGGACTAGAACTCACAGTCTCCTGGTTTCTAGGCCAGCACCTCCAGCACTAGCCTAAACTAGCTCTCTGTGAGATTTTAACCTCCAATTAATTACTTGAGGTGCAACAAACTGATATTCATATCCTGCCATACCTTATCACATTTCAACCACCCTGAAACAAAAAAGAGATCTGGGGGCAGCCTCCTAAGTGCATGTAACAGTCACTCCTCCTGTTTCCCCCCAGGATACAGATACAGATTAACAGAGTTGGGAGGGACTTTATAGGTCAGTGATGGCTAACCTTTTTGCCACTGTGTGCCAAAAGTGGGGGGAGGGTGTCGCTCACGCGCATGCCCACACCCATAATTCTATGCGCCCCACCCCCCGTGCATGTGTGCGAACAACCACCACCCCCTGGGCTGCCCCCACTTTTGGCATGCAATGGTAAGGTAGGCCTGTTTTTCGCTCTGCCCCAGGCTCCAGAGCCTTTCTAGGAGGCTGGGGAGGGCAAAAATAGCCTTCCCCACTCCCCCAGAGGACCTCCGGAGACTGGAAACAGCCTTTTTTCTAATTTCCAGTGGGCCCAAAAGGCCCAAAAATCAGTTGGCTGGCACACGTGTTCATGCCGGAGCTGAGCTCACGTGCCCACTGATATGGCTCTGCATGCCACCTGTGGCACGCGTGCCATAGGTTCAACATCACGGTTATAGGTCATCTAGTCCAACCCCCTGCTCAAGCAGGAAATCCTACACCATTTCTGACAAATGGCATTCCATTTTTTTTTTCAATGTCTCAAGTGATGAAGCTCCCACAACTTCCAAAGGCAACTTCTGTTCCATTGGTTGATTGTTGTCACTGTCAGAAAGTTCCTCCTCATTTCCAGGTTGAATCTCTCCTTGGTCAGTTTCCATCCATTATTCCTTGTCTGGCCTTCAGGTGCTTTGGAAAACAGCTTGACCCCCTCCTCTCTGGGGCAGCCCCTCAAATATTGGAAGACTGCTATCCCCTGGTCCTTTTCTTCACTAGACTAACCATGCCCACTTCATGTAACCGTTCTTCATATGTTTTAGTCTCCAGTCCCCTAATCATCCTGGTTGCTTTTCTCGGCACTTTTTCTAGAATCTGAACATCTTTTTTATAGTGTGGTGACCAAAACTGGATGCAGTATTCTAGGTGTGGTCTTACTAGGGCTTTATAGAGTGGTACCTCACTTGATCTTGATTGCATCCCTCTGTTAATGCAATTTAGGATTGCATTGGCTTTTTTAGCTGCCGCTGCACAATGCTAGCTCATATTTAGCTGGTTGTCCACTAAGACTCCAAGATCCCTCTCCCAGTCTCTGCAATTAAGGGAACACTTATGGGGCAAAACCACAAGCCAGGTTGGCATATTTTCAATCAAGAAGAGGTTTGCTCTTCTCTGGGCACAAGCCGGCTTCCCTGAGACATGGCAGAAAATATCATGGATGAGCTTGGCCTTGTTATGCATCATCCTGGCATTCAAAAGCAACAGCCAGAATTCAGAGCCACAAAAGATCTTGCAGTCAGGTACTGAGAGTAGAAACCGAGCTCCACAAAATAGGAATAGATTCAAAAGCTTCCATCACCATCAGGGTGATCCTGCTATCCCCTGTAACTCAACCCCCCAGTTCTCCCTTTCATGCTAAGGTATAGCATAGCAGTGTTCCAATATTTGAGGGGTGCCACAAAGAAAAGGGGGTTAACCTATTTTCCAAACCACCAGAAGGCAAGATGAGAAGCAATGGATGGAAAGTAATCAAGGAGAGAAGCAACCTAGAAATAAGGAGGAATTTCCTGATGGTGAGAACAATCAATCAAGCTGTAGGTGCTCCATCACCTGATTGGACAGCCCTTTGTCCAGAATGATATAGGGTCTCCTGCTTGAGCAGAGGTTGAACTAAAAGACCTACAAGGTCTCTTTCAACTCTGCTATACTTTTATTCCTTTATTCTGTATGCATTATTAATGTACCTTCTCTCCAAACAAGAAACATACTCTTTCTGGCAACTACCCAAATACACCAGGAACACAGTGATACCCAACCATCTCTTTCAAGATCTTGGCAGGCTTCAGAAGGGAATCGCACACAACCTCAGAGATGTGAAGGCCAAAGAGCCCCACAACCATGGAGGGCATCTACACATCCAGAAGAAGGGAAACCATGTCCCTTCAAATCAGTTTTTTGGGTGGATTTGTCAAGGAATTGGTGTCACAGAAAAATATTTATTGGCCCTATTTCCATATTTATGCAATGATACAACCCAAAAACATTCAGTGTCCTCAGTCCTAAGTGGCACCAAACTCCATAACTCTGGGTGATCTTACTCAGCAGTCTCTGGAGAAAAGATACCATGTTGAAGGACAGCAAAAGTCAACAACAATACTGTGTCTTCCTCCAGCATCATTTTCTGGACATGTCCTGACAGGACAGATCATAATCACTAGAGAACACTGCCCTCAAGGGTGTATCTGTAAAGTTTCACTAACATGCTGTACTCCAGCTTCCTTTCTGCAAATGGAGCCAAGGAAGAAGTTCAGGATCCCCAGAGGAAAAGCTGCTTCTCACTGTAATTATTACCATCTTATTCTTTGATATGTATTTATCCTGCCTTTGATGTAAAAAAATCAGACTGAAGCATCAGAAAAGGATAAATGTTTCAGGTCACTCTCTGTGGTGTATGAATTTTAGGACAGGCAGGGGCTGTGCTGTTAAATGTACCCTTCTTTCCTTCCCAGGTGAAGCTTGGTTGGTCTCTGTTTCAACCAGGAAAAGCACTGGCTCTTGTGAGAAGGCTTTTGATTCTTCAACTCTTGTTTTGAAACAGGAAGAGAATAGATTCAGTCCCATGAATTATGGACCTCCTTCTTCTGTTTCTGATGCTACTGTTGTTCCAGCCAATCTCTGGGAAGCTTAGAATGAAATGTCCACTGACTCTGGAACACCAGGATGGAAAAAAGCCATGGAGCTATTACAGACCAGGAGACCATCTCATTGCTATTATCACCAGTGGAACAAAAATATCTCCTATAATGTTCCCTTTCAATGCAGCTCCTTCCAGTCAGTCTCACACGTAAGTCATTCAGGATAATGGAGTTGCATTCCCTCCATTTATAATTCCTTCGTTTTGTTCTCCTTATTAAACTTGCTCTTTATACTGCAATATATGTCCTGCCTATTTTCTTGATTCATTTTTGATTTCCATGCTTTATCTTATTTTGGGGAACAGATTCAAATCCAAAGATGGTACAGAAAAAAAAATCTGAAAGAAGTCCACATTATTTTCCTTTCCCCAATCAGATTTGAATTCATGACTTGAATACTGACTTTTGTTTAAATTAGTGATTATTATAGTTTTCCTCTGACCAGTTCATTTCAAGTGTAACTATTCTTTGATATTTACTTCCTGGTCTTTATAGAAATACAGAAAATTTTTAGAATTTGCTTCTGAGTCACTTTTGAAACATCCTCTTCCTTTTATGGTGGTTCTACTGCATTTATTCAATTATTTTGAACCCTGATTACTGGGCAGATGGAAATTAGTACTGCCCCAAAGAATTGTGTATTTGCAATTCTTAATCCAGGTGGGGGACTGTATCAACTCTCATTAAAATTAAATGGAGATGGGTGAGTATCATTTGTCTCTGGGCTTGGAGTCAGTATTGGCTTAAGACTTTGGAGGCTTCAAGAGACAAAGTATGTTGCTGGTTCTGTTGAGGATGATAATGACAACATCATTTTTACAGGAGTTTATCTATTGTACGTTCAAAAGTGCTGTGCTTTATTTCCATTAGTCAAGAAAAATGATAAAAAAATATAAAATATATTTTGCTATTGATAAGGATGGTGATGATAAAATGACCTTTTTTTTATAGTAAAGTATCTTCTGATCAGTCTAAACTCCTACGTTTGATTTTCGCTATTCAAGTGGTCAGTAAGAATTCCCAGCTCCTGCGCAATCTCACACTTGGCTACAACGTCCATGACAACTATTTGGACACCATTGGCACTTCAGATGCCTTGCTGGACATGCTGTCTACTGGAGAAGCCAATGTTCCCAACTACAGCTGTGGAAGGAAGGACAACCCTTTGGCTTTTATTGATGGAGCTGACAGGGACATCTCCATCCAGATGTCAAGATTAGCAGGCCCCTACAAAGTCCCACAGGTCTGTATGTGTGCCTCTCTATCTAGGGAAGTGAGTGGATTGGTAGGACATATAAGCGATAAATCCAACCATATCTATTCTATGGAGTTCAAGAGGTGCTTTTCTCCATGATCACTCTAGTTATGTTGTCTATTGATGAGGTTGACATTAAGGGAAGGGGAACACATAAAAGCAATCACATCATCTCATGACACCATCTCCATTGCTATGGGGGCTTCTGCTGCACACTTGTGAAGGTAAGGAGATGCTCTGTGTCCAATCAAAGGATCTTCTGTACAAAAGAATCACTGATGGAAACCTCTTGTTTTGTACATCATCGTAGCCAAACTAATGTTGTTTTCAATGATATACAAATACCAGATTAATGAAAAGGATCCCAATGCCTTATCTTAGTTTGTGAGACATATAATACATATAAGACAAACTCTGCCCACAATCTGGAGTTTGATCCTGACAGGATTCAAGGTTGATTCAACCTTCCATCTTTTCAAGGTTGGTGAAATGAGGGCACAGATTTTGGGGGGGCAATAGGTTGACTGTGTAAACCATCCAGAAGTGTTGCAAAGCATTACTAGGTGATATATACTTTGTGGTGCAGGTGAAACAGTCTGGAGCTGAACACACTTAAAACTGTAGAGATGAAAGTGTATTTTAGGAGGATTCCCTCCTATTCTACCACCTCTTACAATATTAGCCAACACAGTATCAACATTAGATATCTTCTAGTTTCCGGGTTCTATAATCTTCATCAACTCAGAAAGTTCAGACTGTTTTTTTAAAGAGTTTTTTATTTTTTAAATAAACAAAACATTTAATACATAAGTCATTTCTTCCGTGTGACATCTCAGTGTTATCTCCAATGGT
Organism: Pituophis catenifer annectens; assembly: GCF_029215685.1. Classification (NCBI taxonomy): domain Eukaryota; kingdom Metazoa; phylum Chordata; class Lepidosauria; order Squamata; family Colubridae; genus Pituophis; species Pituophis catenifer. The sequence goes on from NW_027256882.1 coordinate 18,354,280, forward strand.
TCTTTTTGTTGTTGTTGTTATGTCTTCTGTCTTCGTTCTCATTGAATCAATTACAACAATTCACCACTAACAAAATATTCTGATTATGGTATTTTTATACATTTATTTATTTTATTTTTTATTTATTTTATTAAACTTCTATACCGCCCTTCTCCCGAAGGACTCAGGGCAGTGTACAGCCAGAAATAAAACCATGACAATAGAAAAATTAAAAATAAGTTAAAACAATTAAATCAATTGGCCGAAAATTGTAATAAAACAACCCATTAAAATAGTAAAGTTATTATTATTATTTAGGCCAGCCCTACTTGTTGCAATAGTAATGTTTTTAGGGCACAGCGAAAGGTACGCAGGTTGGTAATCCTACAAATCTCCGGGGCAGCTCATCCAGAGGGTAGGGGCCCCCACAGAGAATGGTCTCCCCCTGGGGGTCGTCAACCGGCATTGTCTAGATGACGGCACCCGGAGGAATCCCTCTCTGTGGGAGCGTAACAGTGGATGGGAGGCTATCGGTGGCAGAAGGCGGTCTCATAGATACCCAGGGCCCATGCCATGGAGCGCTTTAAAGGTGGCAACCAACACATTGAATCATACCCGGAAGACCAATGGGAGCCAGTGCAGCTCGCGCAGGAGCAGTGTTACATGGGAGCATTGGGTCGCTCCCATAATTACCCGCGCGGCCGTATTCTGGACCAGTTGGAGCCTCCGGGTGCTCTTTACGGGGAGCCCCATGTAGAAAGTGTTACAATAGTCCAGACGGGAAGTGACGAGGGCATGAGTGACTGTGTGTAAGGAGTCCCTATCCAGAAAGGGACGCAACTGGTAAATCAGGCGAACCTGATAAAAAGCCCCCCTAGCCACAGCCGTCAGATGGTCTTCTAAGGACAGCTGCGAGTCCAGGAGGACACCCAAGTTGCAAGCCCTCTCTGAGGGGGTCAAGATCTCACCCCCAATAGACAGTGATGGAGTCAATTGACTATGACAGGACGCCGGAAACCACAGCCACAACATTTTTGCCAGTTTCTCATGGTATATGCCATCTATAAAACATTTTATATTGATGTTCCTTATATGCAGTGGACATTGTTAATTTATAATTCGTTTCCCATAACTGTTGCCATTTACCTAGGTCTATTGAATATCCAAAATTCTTTGCCCAGGCTATCATTGTTTCCTTTACTTGCTCCTCCTCCAGTTCAATGCCTAGTAAAAAATTATAGATTTTTTATTAATTTATCCACTGTTCCTGTGAGTATCCCATCCAACTCTGTTTTTTCTAAGTGAAAACCATATAATTTAGCATCTTTTTCATATCTTGTTTGTAACTGCATGTACATATACCAATCCATCTCAATCCCCTGTTCTTCCAACTTTCGTTTCCCTTTCAAATCCCCCTTATCTGTTAGAAAGTCCTGATATCTAACAATATTTCCAACTTTAAAAACATTTGGGTGTATCAAAGTTTCCATTGTTGATAACCATATTGGTATTTTCAGATAATATTTATCTCTGACCTTCTCCCATACCAATAACAATGCATTCCTTATATAATGTCTATGAAAGTACGTATGTATCTTATTTCTACCATACAATAAAAATGCATGCCATCCCAATTGTAAATCATGACCTTCCAATGTTTATAGTCTTGTATTTCTTAATTCAACCCATTCCTTCATCCAAGTCAATGCTGCTGCCTGGTAATACAATTCCCAATTCGGTAACCCAAATCCTCCATGTAATCTCATGTCCTGAAGCATTTTTATGCTTATTCCTGCTTTTTTCCCTTGCCATATAAATTTCCTTATTATCTTATTAAGCTGTTGAAAATAAGTCTTTTCAAGTTTTATCAGTACTGTCTGAAATATGAAACTGTCTGAAATCTTGATAATATATTCATCTTTATTATTGCAATCCTTCCCATTAGTGACAATTGAAGGTTCTTCTCCTTCTCCAAGTCTTTCTCACTTTGTTGTTTTAATCTATAATAATTATCCTCTTTTATCATTACACATCTTGAAGTTAGATAGACACCTAAGTATTTAACTTTTTTCACCACTTGTATATCTAAATTTTCTTCTATCTCTCTTTTGTGTTTTTCTGTAATATTTTTCACCAGAATTTTAGTTTTGTCTTTATTTAATTTTAGACCAGACACCTTTCTATAATTCTCTATTTGTTCTAGTAATTTGGGACCTGTTGTTTGTGGTTCCTCTAGGATGTTAGTTCCTCTAAGACTAAGTCATCTGCAAAAGCTTGCAGTTTATACTCTTCTTTTTTGATTTTCATCCCTTTTATCTCTTCATTTTGCCTAATATTTCTATTTAAAACTTCTAAGGTCAAAATAAACAGCAATGGTGATAGAGGACATCCTTGTCAAGTGCCCTTCATAATACTAATATTTTTTGTCATTTCTCCATTCATCATTATCTTAGCAGATTGTCTGTCATAAATAGTTTTTATTGTGTTTATAAATCTATCCCCATTATTGCCATTATTGAAATCGGTCTATAGTTTTTTTATCAATTGTATGTCTCTTTAGGTATAAGTGTTACATAAGCCTCCCTCCATGAGTCTGGCATTCTTGCCTTCATTATTAATTCACTAAATAGTTCCAACATTACATTACTCATCTCTTCTTGTAGTGTTTTATATAGTTTTATATAGTTCAGCTGGTAACCCATCCGGTCCTGTTGCTTTCTCAATTTTTTGTCCTTCTGTTAATTCCATCATTGTTATTCTGTCTTCTAACATTCCCTTATATTGTTCTAGTATTTTAGGTACATCTGATTTTTCCAAATATTTTATTATCTCTTTCTCTGAGATCTTTTCTTGGGAATAGAGCTTTCCATAATATTTTTGAATTACTATCTTCTTTTCTTCATTTCTATAGTGTAATTTCCCCTCTTCATCTTGTACGTATTTTATTATTTTCTTCTCCTTCTCTTTTTTTTTAATTTATACGCTAACCACCTTCCCGGTTTGTTTGCATTTTCAAAAAAAAATCTGTTTAGATGCTCTTAATTTATTTGCTAATGATTCCTGTTCATTTAAATTTATTTCATGTTTTTCCAGTTCCATCAGCTTCTTAATTTTTTTTATTTTGGATATCTTTTTGGAATTCTTTCTCTAGGTTCTTATACTCCACTTCCAATCTTATCTGTTTTTGCCTTTTCTTTTTATTCTTTCTTCCCAAATACTTTATTGCCAAACCTCTAATATAATGCTTTCATCATATCCATACATTCTGAAGTGATGTATCTTCTTTCTTATTTATTTTAAAGAAAAATTCTAATTCTTTTTCCATAAACTGCTGAAAGTCCTTTTCATTTAATATTGTTGCATTCAAAATCCATTTTGTCTTTTTCTTCTTTCCTTTCCATATTATTGTCATTGGGCTATGGTCTGCCCAAATATTTGAACCAATATTTACTTCTTGTATATTATCTATAAGTTCTGTTGACATCCATATCATGTCTATCCTTGACCACAATAAATATCTATTTGAATAAAAAGTATATTGGTTTTCTTTCAAGTGTTTTTTTCTTCAAATATCTTAAATACTCAACTCTTCTATCATTGTAAAAAAAGATTTTGACAATATTCTTCTGGAATTTTTATTTGTCTTCATTGTTTTATAGTCCAGATCCACATTTGTTACAGCATTAAAATCTCCCATTATACATACATATTCATAGTCCAATTTTAACATTTTTCTGTGTAATCTCCTATAAAATTCTTCCTAAATTAGGAGTTCTAAAATAGAACTCCTAACTTTGGATATTATAATAATTTTAAATGTTGTTTTCTAATATGTACTTCTTGTAGGCATATAATGACCATCTTCAAGCTACTTAATTTATTTATTATTTATTTATTTATTTTTCATATTTGTATACCGCCCTACTCCCGAAGGACTCAGGGCGGTGAACAGCCATAATAAATACAAATACCTATAGAAGTTAAAAACTATTAAGAAACAGATTAAGTAATTTAGGCTCAAAAATTAAAAACATCCAAATTTATCTAAAGAGGTTTAAAACCCAATTTAAAAGCCAGTTTAAAAGCCAATTAAAAAAGGAGAGTTAGGCCAGACCAGCTTGTTGGAGTAGAAATGTTTTCAGGGCACGGCGGAATATGCGTAAATCTTGGATGTTTCGTAACTCCGGGGTAAGCCTGTTCGAGATGGTAGGTGCTCCCACAGAAAAGGCTGTCCCCCTGGGGGCCGTCAGTCGATATTGTTTGGCTGACGGCACCCTGAGGAGTCCCTCTCTATGGGAGCGAACTGGTCGGGAAAGGCTATTGGTGGCAGGAGGCGGTCTCGTAAGTACCCTGGTCCTGAGCCATGGAGCGCTCTAAAGATAGTAACCAAAACCTTGAAGCGCACCAGGAAGACCACTGGGAGCCAGTGCAGCTCGCGCAGGAGGGGGGTTACATGAGATCACCACATTGCTCCCATTACCACCCGCGCGGCCGCATTCTGGACCAGTTGGAGACTTCGAATTTAGATAAAGTTCTGTTTCATTTTATTGCCACATTCAGTCCATTTACATTTAAAGTTATTGCTTTAATTTCTTCTTTCATGTTTTACTTGTTACTAGTTTTTGACTTCATTGCCCTTGTCTCTCTTTGTTCCATTGGATCTTTAGATCTTGCTCCTTCTCTAAGGGCTCTTTCTTCCATTGCTTTTTCATCTTTGTCTTTCTCTTCATCATTTTGCTTTGTCTCTCCTATAGCTCCAAGTCTTCTTCTAGTGGTCCACAAAATTGTTGATAAAATAGTTTTGCTTTTTCAATGGAGTCAAGTCTATGTCTTTGTTCTTGCCATTTCACCAAAATTCCTTCCAGTATTAAGCATCTAAAATTCACTCCTTTTAGTATTAGGAACTTCGTTAGAAACTGATATTCTCTCCTCACTTCTCTAACTCTTCTAGTATTTGTCTTAATACCACAATTTCTTTATCTTTGTGTTTCAGTGCTGTCTTTCTTTCTGCTTGTAATATCTCTGTTTTCACTGCCTTTTTGGTAAATCTTACATGTACTTCTCTTGGTAGTTTGTTCCTCATTGCATATCTTGTGTATACTCTGAAGGCATCATCAATCTCATTTAAGATCTTTTCCTTGGATTGTTCCAAAACTTCTGATAATATCTCAGCAATCATCTCAGGTAAATTTTCTCTTTTTTCTTCCTCTATATTTTGAAATCTTAAGTAAAACTCAGAACGCTCCATCTCCAACAGAATAATTGACTTTTCATTTGGTGCCAATTTTTCTTCTAATTTCTCAACCTTCTTTTCTGTCATTTCCGCTTTTTCTTCAACTTTCTGGATTCTCTCTTCATTTTTCCTAATCATGGCTTTCATTTCTTTTATTTCCTATTTTCAGTCATCATGAAGCGATTGTATAAAATTTCTTAATTCCATCATCTCTGAAGTTTTCTGTGTTTCTGTTGATGAGGGACTTGCTGTTGGGTGTAGATGTGATGTAAATTTCTTCATATTTATAATCCAAGTGCCTAATCCTCTCCAATGATTGGATTAGCAAACAAACAAAAAAAAAGAATAATAAAAACAAAATTAAAAATTAAATGCAAAAATTAAAAAACAAAAATTCCAATCAACCACCTCCCTCAAAAATCCAATTTCCAAATACCCCAGCAGACAGGGAAAAAAAGAGAGAAAAAATTCAACTGCCTAAAGTAAAAGATAAAAATACAAATCCAAACAACCAAAAAGGAAAAAAAAAATGTCTTCTGACTCTTCCAGTCTTAATCTGATTTTTTGTCAAGCTAGTTCTTTAAAAAAAAAAAAGGCATAGAAAAAAAGCCCCTTAAAAAAATAAATAAAAGACACAAAATACAAAATAGAGTGCCTTTCATCCACCAGCAAAGATCAAAATAATAATGAAAGATTAAAAGCCAAAAGGAAAGTCCAAAATCCAATCTTCTCTCTTGCACATCTCTTTTCTTTATCAATCTACCGAAATGTCAAGGTCAATTATAGTTAAAGTTTCTTCCAAGTCAAAATCTTTTTCCCTTCTGCCACTAGATGGCATTGCAGACAAGCTTTCAATAGAACACAGTACCTTTCAATCTTTTAAACTTTTTAAGAACGATCTTCAAAGTTTCATTTTGTCAATTACCACCATTCCAACATTTCAATAGAATGGGATTCAATCATTCATTCATTCATTTAGTCCCAATTTCTTATTTTTAAGGGATTACTTTTCTTTTCTCAATCACAAAGAAAAAATATAAGAAAAAAGAAAAAGGCTTTTACTTCTCTTTTCCGTCGCCCGATTGCTGGATGTAAGAGTGAATACACACCCGCTCTCACTCCTCACTCTCAGCCAGTCTATTCTTATTTAATTTCCAGTTGGGTTCAAAAGGAAAAGTCTTTTGTAAAAATCAGAGTCTCTCTCTCCTCGATGTCTCACAAGATGTCTTCCTGTCTTCCTCTTTCATTGCACCCACCCCAGCTTCCTAGCGACTTCGAAGGTTGCTTTCAGAGCAGTCCGGTTTGAGGAGCTTCTTCTGGTTCAGCCAAGGAATTTGCAATCCCCCTATGCTGACCAGTCCATGCTCCTCTTGTTTGTCATCCCTTTAGGATGACTTAGGTCACTTAGGACCCCCAGACTGCAGAGATATGGATGGGTCTTCAAGAGATCTTAAAGAACCCGATTTGCCACTGTGACATTAGCCACGCCCCTCCCAGAAAGTTCAGACTGTTTAAGGAGCTGCTGATACAACTCTACAGAGGAATTATTGAATCTGTCATTTGTATTTCTATAACTGGTTTGGTACAGCAACTAAACAGGACAGGACAGATTCCGATGGATAGTTAGAAAAAACAGTTGCAAGCAGTCTGCCTTCATTGAGGATCTGCATGATGCATGAGCCAGAAAGAGGACTGAGAAAATATCTACAGACCCCTCACATCCTGGACATAACCTGTTTCAACTCCTCCCCTCAGGATGTTGCTATAGGGCATTGAATGCCAAAAGAACTAGACACAAGGACAGTTTTTTTCCCCTCATGCCATCACTCTGCTTGAATACCTAATTAACACAGCACTGTCTTATGTCTAAGAATATTTACTCATGTAGTATGGTTGTATCATCATCATCATCATCGTCATCGTCATCATCATCATCATCTTCATCATCTTTCCTACTACCTTTTTCTTCTGGTATCTTATGATTATATTACATTGTTGTTTGTAGGTACAATTGTTGTTTACATGTACATGTTGTTTGTATGTACACTGATTATGTTAACTTTTTTTGTATATACACTGAGAGCTTATGCACCAGAGACAAATTCCTTGTATGGCCACTCACACTTGGCCAATAAAGCTATTCTATTCTATTCTATTCTATTCTATTCTATTCTATTCTATTCTATTCTATTCTATTCTATTCTATTCTATTCTATTCTATTCTATTCTATTCTATTCTATTCTATTCTAATCTACATTCTACTCTACTCTACTCTACTCTACTCTACTCTACTCTATTCTACTCTACTCTACTCTACTCAAGTCAAAGTGCTATTAGTACTGCTAATCGATTCATGATCAACTTCATAATAAAAGACTTGAAGAGCAATAAGATTTTTTTTTTACTGGCTGAACTATTCAAGAAATATCCCAATCTGCAATAGTAGTTTATATACATAGAAATTAATGTGAAGGATGTTACAATTACAGCCTGATTAGTCTAATGGATATTATGGCTAAAACAATATCCTGTTCCTCTTGAGTAGAATTCAAAGTGGGAAGATAAAGAGTCTTTGGAAGAAGTACAAAGGATAAGAAGGCTTTTAGACACAGATAATCCTTTACTGACAATTGCTTTGTCAGGAACCATCTAATGAGACAATATATCAGTCAGGGGAAAACAAAGGTTTGTTCTCCTTATAAACCTTATTAATACTTATTAATAAATCAAACTCAAAAGTTATGGTCTTTGGAGAATGACATGAAAGCCAGGCTATTTGATGGTATAAGACAATAGTGGAAGTAACCCCAATCCTTACCTAGAGGTAGTTTTTCCTGAGACTGAAACTTGGCCCAATCCTCATCAAAGGAGCTCACTTAGGGCCAGGGCATAAGGCAATTTACCGAATAGATTTAAAAAGAAATTGTAGCTATTTTATTTATTAATCCCATTTACTATATTATATAAAGCCAAGATTTGCCAGTGCCATAATATTGAGCTGAAATTTGGGTTAAAAAGCATCACTTATAGAAGAAAGCCAATTGCAACATCTGAGAAACTTCTTGGGGGTGAATAAAAGGATCTCAGCTGGTGCCCCAAGAGTCCATTTAGGATTTCAAAACTTCTTTCTCTAAAATCTGGGCAAATATTTATTTTAAAAGGGAAAAAAACCGAATCCATCTTCTTTAGCCCGATTTATTAAAGTGTATGATGTCAAAGTTACCCGCATCTTATACAGAGCTGAAGTTTTGGGTCAAAAATATATTGCTACTAGAAAAAAACTCAATCACATCATCTGACAAAGTAGCTTGAGGTGGATAAAAGGTCTTCAGCTTCTGCCTCAGAGCTGAATTGGAAGCAGTTTTTTTTCCTTTGTCTCAAATCAGGGCACATAATTATTGATATAAAATTAAAGCTATGAAAACTGACAGACTCCCAAAATTCTGTAAGAACAAACAACATTACAATTAAAAGATCTCTTGGATGTTGTGATTTACAGATTACATTAAGAGATGCAATCTTTCTCTTACTCTTGTACAACTGGAATACAAGTTAAAAATATTTTTTGCAGAAATAATCTGGGACATCAAAGCAGAGAAAGGTAAAGCCATTGTCAATAACTCTGACACATATAAGCAGATAAGCGTCTAGTCACACCCCTTTGAAATTTTATTTTTTTATTTATTTCGTCAAGCATGTATTTTATGACAGATAGAAGTGTAAACACAATTATAAATACATGAGATGGATACTAATAAAAGGGAACATTAGGACAGGGATGGTAGGCACGCAGGTGCACTTATGCACGCCACTTACAGACCTCTTAGGAATGGAGTGAGGTCTACAGTAGACAGTTTATGCTTAAAGTTTTGGGGGTTTGGGGAAGAAACCACAAAGTCAGGTAGTGCATTCCAGCCATTGACAACTCTGTTACTGAAGTCGTATTTTCTGCATTCTAAAGTAGTTTGGATCGGTTTACCATGAGTTTGCATCTATGGTGTGCTCTTGTATTGTTTTGGTTGAAGCTGGAGTATTCATTGGCTCGTAGGACATTGTAGCAGATGATTTTATGTCTTATGCTTAGGTCAGACTGAAGACGGCGAAGTTCTAAGTTGTCTAAGCCCAAAGTTTCAAGTCTGGTGGCATAAGGTATTTTGTTGCGAGCAGAGAAGTGGAGGACTCTTCTTGTGAAATATCTCTGGACTCGTTCTATTGTATTAATGTCCGATATGCAGTGCGGGTTCCAGACAAATGAGCTGTATTCAAGGATTGGTCTGGCAAAAGTTTTGTATGCCCTAGTTTGCAGTTCAATATTACCGGAGAATAAATTACGCAAGATTAGGTTAACAACTCTTAATGCTTTTTTAGCAATGCTGTTACAGTATTGTGAAATTTTTAAACATGGAAATGGATGCACATCTTAGGCTGATATTTACACAAGCAAGATTTGAGTAGCCGGACACAATGGTTAAATATGTACAATTAACTAAGTATATCGAACAGACCTGTATTAGCATAAGTGATAAAATGAAAGAGAGAGATCAGTATCTTGGAATGCACATTAAATGAAAGACCTATTGCAATCCTTATATTAAGACAACAACATGTTTCCTCTGTGGACAGAATTTAAAACTTGCATATAATACAACTCTTTACTTGAACAAAACGGTTCAGCTGAAATCTGTAAATATGGGTCTGATTGCTGAAAAATGTAGAGGTGATAAAGAAATATGATTTGCATTCTTTACTCTGGTTCTTTAATTTGTCTCTTTTATTCTATTTTTCCTGGTCTTACTAATGTTCTGTGTTTAATATTCTGTATCTTGATATGGTCTACCAGGTAATCAACAATGCAATATTTTTATATGTTCATGACAAAACAAGTTGGATGTATTGAAATCTAATAACTGATCCTAAATACAGCATTCTTCACTGCTTTTTCAGATCCGTTTGACTGCTTCAGAAGTTCTGAGTGATAAAAGTCAATTCCCTTTTTTCTACCACATGCTCCCCAAATTAGGGATTCTCTACCCAGGAATTGTCCAACTGCTCCTCCATTTCAGATGGACCTTGATTGGTCTCTTTGCTTCAAACACAGAGCATGGAGAGAATTTCATGAGGACCTTGACTCCTACACTTGTCAGGAATGGAATTTGTATTCTTATATCACAACAATTGTCAACCACTACACCTACAGCAATGCTTAGGGATGTTATCTCTAAGTGGAGGCAAGTCAATGTCTTTGTTCACTTCATAGAATGTTATTTCCTTTGGGACAGAGTTCGTTTTTTCCATTCAACACTTAACAGTTTGCCAGAACCCATTGAAGGGAAAGTCTGGATACATGCAGGCTTTGGGGAATTGAAAATAAGAAGACACCCATTTCTCAAATATGTCCATAGTGTTTGGAACTATAACTTTCAATGGAGAAAAAGGCCAAATGATAGTTCCTTTGATCAAGATCTCCTTGTGCAACCACAGTTTGGAGATCAATCACTTCACTGTTCTTTTTCAAAAGACATCATTTCGGTCAAAGGCCGGAGAAGATGCATTCAGAAATCACCACTGAAGACCGACGTGGAAAGAAACAAGATGTGGAACCGATATAACCACCTTGTTTACACTTTGATTAATATTCTGGCCCATGCCTTGAATGCTGCATATTCCTCCATATCCAGGAGGAGAAGGAAAGAGGGAGAAGAGAGGCTGGGGACTCAAAGGCTGCAGTCATGGCAGGTATGGGGTCCTGACAATGATCCATCAAAGTTACTTTCTCTGGAGAAGGAATACAAGGGAGAAAGGAAACTATCTCAACTTTTTGTGCTTCAAAAGGCCAACAAGTTTGGCCCATATAATCACTAGTGGATAATTTTCCAAAGAGCGGGTACCATGACGTATGAGAATAGAATAGAATAGAATAGAATAGAATAGAATAGAATAGAATAGAATAGAATAGAATAGAATAGAATAGAATAGAATAGAATAGAACAGAATAGAGTTGGAAGGGACCTTGGAGGTCTTCTACTCCAACGTCCTGCTTAGGCAGGAAATCCTATACCATTTCTGACAAATGGTTGTCCAATCTCTTTGTCAAAATTTTAAGTGTTGGAGCATTCACAAGTTCTGGAGGCAAGTTGTTCCATTGATTAATTGATCTCACCATCAGGAAATTTCTCCTTAGTTCTAGATTGCTTGTCTCCTTGGTTAGTTTCCATCCATTGCTTCTTGTCCTGCCCTCAGGTGCTTTTGAGAAAATCTTAACTCCCTCCTCTCTGTGGCAACCTCTGAAATATCAGAACACTTTGTACTTTCAAAATTGCAAAATCCTGTTATGGTAGCATTACAATAAAGTAAAATTAGCTCATCTGGTCATATTTTGTTTCTAGACTACCTGGGACAACATTAGCCTCACAACTTTCTTCCTGACAAATCCATGCTTTTCAGTAATTACCCTATTGTTTTCAAGGGCTTTATGAATAATCTTTGCATTTGTCTGTTTGTTCAATTTATTTGTGACCTTTCTGATATTTTATCAATTTTATCAATTATTTATTTTATCAATACATTGTCAATATATCATTGACAAAATTTGCTAAGCCTTTCTTTTTGTCATTTAAGGACAGTGATAGCACTTGTTCTCTGAATTCAGGATATTTGCAAGTTACACAACTTTAGTAGAAAGATTTAGTTGTGAAAAGAACATGTGGAATAAGAAACCAAAGTTTCTCCTTTTAAGATTCTTGGATGTTTCATTCCAGCTTCATCCCTTTCTGAAGAATGAATTTTGCAATCTTTCCCTGTTTCAACTGTACTTGGACCAAAATGGTGATATAGCAGCAGATCTGAACATCATGTGCATGTTAGTTTTTTCCGGGAAAGATCCCATCAGCAAACAACTAGGCAGTTTTGAAAGACAAAGAACAATTATCAATCCAGATGCTCTTTCACAGCTAAAGTTGCTCAACAAGGTGGGTGAAATATTGATGTCATTTCTTTGTTTTCCAAAGCCTTGAGACACATTTCAAGTGGCTAAGCCTATTCACCAAATACAATGACCTTCAGTGAGAATTGAATGTGGGAAGAAGAACCCTTATAGTTTTCTTAAATGGCTTGTGAGGCTTCAGTGCAGTTGGTAAGGTGTCCTTCAGATTAGTGGTGGAATTCAATTTTTTTTACTACCGATGGGCATGGCAGGGGAAGGATACTGCAAATCCCCATTCCCTCCCCACTCCTGGGGAAAGGATATTGCAAAATGTCCATTCCCACCCCATTCTGGGGCCAGCCAGAGGTGGTATTTGCAGGTTCTCTGAACTACTCAAAATATCTGCTACTGCTTCAGATGCTGTAATATGGAACATATTAAATTGACTCAGTTGTGTCCAACATGGGTGATGATTCTCTAGGACACAAATCATGGCTACTTTGTGTCCCCTGTGCAATCTGGTATCAAAACTGGTGAAAGGGGACATCAGGTGTTGTGGGTTTTGGTGCTGATAGCATCAACTTGTCTTTTTTCCTTGCCTAAGATAAGCAAAATACAATGAAAATCTTTTGTCCAATGCCCAAGTTCCCAATGCGGTGAAAGAGGCAAGAATAAGTCTAATCAAGACTGGACATATTTCTTGTTGATGCCATTGGGAAAATTTGCTCTGAATTCAGGTTTATCTTGCCATGGTTGGGTAGGTTTATAGTCTGTGATATTCATAAATAGAACATACATGGTCAGAGTTGTCCATAGTTGTCTGTCATGCCAAGGGGATAAAAGAATAGGTCTTCTGCACCTGGGGAGAAAATCTAAGGCTTTCCATTTATCTAAAATGATAATGAGTGTTCTGATGTGCCCTGAGTGAGAAAACTAAAGCACTGAAACAAGGTTTGATGCAAAGAAAAGAAAAGCCCTTCTTCATATTGGAAGAAATGAGGGACAATTTGGGGGAAAAATGGTTTTTAGCTTATCACTTCATATGGAACATCCTTGAATGCAATTGTTTATTTTCATTGTTAGTTACCTTAAATCTCTCTGGAAAAAAGGAGGCTCCAAATTTAACCAATAATAATTGTAGCTCTGTCTTTTCATGCCAATTGGTGTCACCTAATTGTAGTTTTTCAACAGAAAAGATCTTTTTTTTTTTGGATTGACTTTAGAAACATATCATATCACGTTCCATGTGATCATATTCACGTCCCATTCGATACAGCAAAAAATGCCTGACTTACCATTTTAGAGGAACACATTCTGACAACTCACCTCCATCTCATCTCATTCCGGTTCTGGAAACTAGGCAGTCAGTTTTAGTCTTAGTTCACCAGCACGGTGACCATATAAAATTATCAAGTAAGCATATCAATAAACAAAAAACAGATGCATTAAATCCTAATCTGTAATGAAGTCTTCCTTTATATCTTAACTTGGAAGTTTTGCTTTATACCTTAACTTTCAAATAGGGCTGGTTTTGCAATGATACATGTACAGTATGCTAATATAACCATGTGGAGGAACCACTAGTTATGAATGCTTAAATCTTTTCTCCATTGCTTCTCTCCAGAATTTGTTAAGTAGAAACGTCCTTTCTTGCAATGTGATAGAACAAAAGCAAAAGGGAGGAACTAAATGAAGAATCTGCAATAGTTGTCTCTCTTGCAACATTGGGAGATTTCTAAAGATTTCTTATTTACCTAAGTGAAGTCCATCAACTACTTGACGAATGATCATGTTTATCTCCATTTTTAATTGATGGTTAATTGACTTCATTTGTCATTCCCTGTTTTTTCTGCTTAGTCTCTGCCTCAGTCCAAATGTGTGGAAAATTGCCAGCCTGGATTTTTCAAGAGGGCTCGGAAAGGAGAGCCAGTTTGCTGCTATGACTGTGTTCCTTGTCCAGAAGGGACCATCTCCACTCAGGAAGGTGGGTGACACCAGAAAAAAGGGTACTGGATTAAGCCAAAGCATTTTGATCAATGTGTGTGTGTGTGTGTGTGTGTGTGTGTGTGTGTATTCTTACTTTTTTCTTTCATAGGTTTTATGTGTGTTTTTCTTTTGGCCAGGTTTCTCCTACGTAACCAAGATTTTTTCTTTCTACAGCCCTAGCTCAGTGGAGTCACATCCACTCGATTCTGGACTTTTTTTTTTTCTTCTGGCAGCCAGCAGGCCCTATGTTGCCCTATGCTGCCTAGTGAGAGGTAAAATATGCTGCCATGTAAAGGTACAATATCTATTTAATGGATGTGGATGTGGATCAATTAATTAATCAATCAATCTTTATGTGGATCATGGAACCACATAAGCAAAAAGATGTAATTCAGGGGACCACGAAGGGAAAAGGTTTGGGTTCAAGGGACAAGAGAAATATACACAAAAGACTCACCATAAAAGACATGGAACAGTTTTATGTGAAAGAAGGAATGTAAATTACATTTATTATTATTATTTATTTATTTATTTATTTATTTATTTATTTATTTATTTAGATGTATATACCATCCTACTCCCAAAGGACTCAGGGAGGTGAACAGCCAAGAGATAAAACACACAGATTACAAAATTTAAAAACTGTATAAAAAACCTAATTAAATAAATTTGGCCTGGAACAGATTAAAACACCCCTAAAGTTTTAGACAAATTTAACATTTACAATTAAAAAGGGAGGTTAGGCCAGGCCAGCCTGTTGGAATAAAAACGTCTTGAAGGCACGGCGGAAGGTGTGTTAATCCAGGATCCTCCGTATCTCCCGAGGGAGCTCATTCCAGATAGCAGGTGCCCCCACAGAGAAGGCTCTTCCCCTGGGGGCCGCCAGTCAACACTGTTTGGCCAATGGCACCCTGAGGAGCCCCTCTCTATGAGAGTGTACTGGCCGGTGAGAGGCTACTGGTAGCAGCAGGCGGTCCTGTAAGTACCCGGGTCCTAAGCCATGGAGCGCTCTAAAGGTGGTAACCAAAACTTTGAAGCGCACCCGGAAGACCACCGGGAGCCAGTGCAGCTCATGCAGGAAAGGTGTTACAGGGGAATGCCACGTCGCTCCCATAACCACCCGCGCGGCCGCACTCTGCACCAGTTGGAGCCTCCGGGTGCTCCTCAAGGGGACCCCCATGTAGAGAGCATTACAGTAGTCCAGGTGGGAAGTGACGAGGGCATGAGTGACTGTGCGTAAGGAGTCCCGATCCAGAAAGGGACGCAACTGGCAGATCAGGCGAACCTGATAAAAAGGGGTAAAGTTTGCCTTTTTATTTTTAGTGCTTTAATTTTCCATATTATGGATTAAGAGGTAAAACACAAATATGGTTTATAGCCCATTTCAACATTCCCAGATTCAGCATTGCCACTCTCATGGTTTCCTTGGTTGGATTGTTACTGAATCTTCCCTCTTCTTCTTATCTTTCCAATTTTCTTGAATATGAAATAATGAAATACAAACAGTTGTAACAGTTGCAAGAAAGAATACAGTTGTGGTTCTAAAAGGAAAAAAAATCTTACTTCCATTATTGGAATTAAAAGGAACCACATCTAATAGAAAGTAGGAAGAAAAGAGAACTAATTAATTAATCAGTCTACCTAATATCTATTCATACAAATGTTGAACTCATTCAGTCTTTAAAATTATTACTAAATTTAGAAATTATGGTAATAGACTACTGCTTCTGATTTTTAGGCATTAAAATCATTGCGAAGATAGATAATAGATTTTTTTTCTTTTCTTGAATTACTTCAGCAATTAATTTTCCTTAAAATATCTGTTTACAATTTTATTTATTTGTGAAATTTATTGGCCACCAATTTTACCACAGAGTACCAAATTTATATTGCTGGCATCCCACACAAAGGGTCTCTGGGTGTCATCCAATTAAAACAACAATTAAACTGGATGACACATTAACTATCATGATTACAAGATTTTACATAGGACACAACCAGCGCACAGAGCTCTGCTACCACACAATGCCCAGGCCTGTTGAAAGAATACAATTGAAAGGAATTTGAGGAGGCCTCAAGGATAGTGGCAATCTGACCTTGGGGGTAGTTAATGGTTTTTTTCCCAAGGAATCGGTGGTCCCACCATTTGCTTTGAAGGATGCGATTATGCACCTCATTCTAAAGAGGCTCTCCATGTACCCAACCATCTTAGACAAGTTTTGTCCTGCATACAATATTGTCATGGAGGTTAAATCAATGTACCGTAAAACCTTATCTCTATAACAATCTACTATAACAAATGAGACTTACTAGCAGGTCACAATAAACTGTTTTTATTTACATAATAATAAAAACAATATCTATTCAAATACTAAATAGTATGTCATTCCTTTTTTTAAATATCCTGTCAGATATATATGTGTAATCACTCTATGTGATTATAGTTCTGGCTATTCTTCCCCAGGAGTCTTTTTATACATCAGATCTACCTCTGATCTCTAATCTTAACTCTCCTAACTGCCAACTTACTGATGACTAACTGTCTTCAGAATTGCCTTTAAACTGCATACTGACTGCAGAACTGCCCTCTAACTGAAAATTAACTGACTACTAACTGATAATAGTTTTTCTGTCAGGAATCTCCTTTTATACTGTCACGGTGACAGTTAGGGGAGGGAATATAAAATCCAGGGAGTTTCAAACCCATTAGCTGCTTTCTGATTGGCTAATTTACTTGTCCATTCCAAATGCCATTAATAGGCACAGCAAATGAGAAATAACTTTTCTATAACAAATATTTGTTGAGAGTTTGTTGAGAGCATGATTGTCATTCAGGTACAGTACTGGTGGCTGAGGTACAGTTCCAAGATGGCATTGGTTGCTTTCACAGATGACCTCTGATAGGAGTCCTGCAAACATTCTGACCCTTCTGGATTTCTCAGTAGCTTTTGATAATATAAATCATTATATCCTTCTGAACTGGCTTCAGGGTTTGGGAGTGGAGGCGCGGTTTTCCAAAGGTTTTCCTTTATTCATGGTTGATTTCAGTTGATGGGTTCTTAGGGAACGGAGGTGAAAACCTAGGCCTTGCAATAGGGCATCTCTCAGGACTGGAGTCTCTCTCCTTTATCTTTTACATGAAATTGCTAGGTGAGGTCATTTGCTGCTATGGACTTGGTATCAAAATACACCACCCATGGCTTGTTAGATGGTAGTATTGTGATGCTGAATATGACATCCATAGAAGAGCTTCCTTGAAAGGTGAAATAAAGATATAAAAGAACTTTCTGTTTTCTCAGATACTGAAAAATGCACCAAGTGCCCAGATGATCAATATTCAACCGAGAGCAGAATCCAATGTATCCCAAAAAGAATAACCTTCCTCTCCTATGAAGAACATCTGGGCATCATCCTGGTGTCCATTGCCCTACTCTTGTTCCTATCCACAGGATTCATTTTAATCATATTCATTAAATACCTTGAAACTCCCATTGTCAAAGCCAACAACCGGGACCTCTCCTACATCCTCCTGGTCTCCCTCTTGCTTTGCTTCTTGTCCTCCTTTTTCTTCATTGGACGACCAAGGAAAGCCACCTGTCTTCTCCGACAAACTGTGTTCAGTATTGTCTTCTCAATAGCTGTGTCATCTGTGTTGGCCAAAACTATCACAGTGGTGCTGGCATTCTTAGCCTCTAAACCAGGGAACAAAGTGAGAAGATGGTTGGGGAAGAGCTTGGCCAACTCTATCATCCTTTCTGGTTCTGCTGGACAAATTTTCATCTGTGCCTCATGGCTTGGAATTTCTCCCCCATTTCCTGACTCTGACCTGCACTCCCAGCCTGGAGAGATCATCCTTCAATGCAACGAAGGCTCTGTCACCATGTTTTATGTTGTCCTTGGCTATATGTGTTTCCTAGCTGCCATTTGCTTCACTGTAGCTTTCCTGGCCAGGAATCTGCCTGGGGCCTTCAATGAAGCCAAGCTGATCACCTTCAGCATGCTGGTCTTCTGTAGTGTTTGGATCTCCTTCCTGCCCACCTATCTGAGCACCAAAGGAAAGTCCATGGTGATTGTTCAGGTCTTCTCCATCTTGGCCTCCAGTGCTGGACTGCTGGGCTTCATCTTCTTCCCGAAATGCTACATTATAACCCTGAGGCCATATCTAAACACTAAGGAACGTCTAATGATAAAAGTAGGGAAATGACTGTGATATTGTTTCTTAGGCATGTAACATTTAATTTTTTCATTGCAATTGTTGGGCTTTTGTATTCTTCCTTTGCATTAATGTGACAATTAAGGTTATTTAAAACTGAAGGAAATAAACATATAAAGACTGTAAGACTAATGAAATTAAATTCCAACATAATCATCAAACAATAAAATAAACAATTAATAATTAAAGTTGTCATGCAGCAAGAGATGAACAAGCTAAGAAATAATAGATATATTAAGTAAAAACAGCTGAATAGAAGAGAGACGTCTTCCCAAAGAGAGAGGGAAGGAGTCTTTTGCCTGAGGTGTCTTGAATATGAAACTCTAAATCTGTGTGAACGTGGACACTTTCTCTCTACTGTATGTGACTTTCTCTTGAAAGTAGATGTGAGCAGTGGAAAATGGGTATCAAGATCATGCAGATGACTCCTCATCCAACACTCTGGTTGTCTACATCAGTTATTTCTGGAGGTGTTAGGTGAATTACAGATCTTATGGGACCTCAGAATTCCATGACTCTCTGTGGAGTCACAATTATCCTAATGTTCTGTCCCCCGTCCTCACACAGACAAATGCAATATCAAACACGCCTGCCAATAATTTATTGTATAAACAGACCAGAATTCCTGGCAGATGAGAGTTCTGGCAGCTAACTGTAAAATGCCTGCCCAGTCCAATTAGTACTCCCAAAAAGCAGGAGAGGCCTTATCTGCAGTCCGTTTCCAGAGCGACACATTATCCACAAGAGTTTAGTCCAAAATATATCTGAGCCAAAGTGCAGGATTCATGATGTGACTCTTTAGAGTTTAAACTTTTGTCCGTCACAAAGCCTGCCAAGCAATCATGCCCCCTTTTATCCCTTGTGGGGTGTGGTTCAGTGACTCAGCTCAATCCCTGGCCCTCCCCGTTGCTGCGCATGCTTCTCCCTCCGTCGCTGGCTGGGATCATGCCAGGATTCATCATTATCACTCTCTATCAATGGGTGCTCCGAAATGCCTTCCTCCTGGCCCATGTCAGAGAGGAGGGTCCTGGAGAGGGATGCCTTGCCAGTTCCTCCCCCTTACCTTCTGAGTCCTCTTCCTCCATGAGGACAGGCTCGGGAGTTGGAGTCACAACACCTAACATCCTTTCTGGACATGTCCAAAAAGCAGTGCCCCTGCTTCAAAACAGCACCTGGAAAGACCCAGAGAAGGAAATGGGAAGCAGCTATGAATCCAATTGGTCTCTTATCCAATAAGACATAGAATCCTCTTGTCCCCAAATCAGAAGCTTTCAGCATTCTGCTATGTGAATGGGAAAATAATCCCATTTTCTATAGATAGAAAATGGCAGGAGGGCATTTTCCCTGAGACTTCAATGTCTAGACTTAACTAGGGAGCTTCAGGAAGAATCCACCTTCTCTGGAAGCTACCCAGAGACCATCTGTGTTTACCTCACCCAATCCTAGGAAATTTTTAGAAATGCAGATTTCAGGCATATGGGAGGCTATGTGCGATAGATGATAGATAGATAAGTAGATAGACAGACAGATGATAGATAGATAGATAGATAGATAGATAGATAGATAGATAGATAGATAGAGTGGTGAAATCCTCCTGGTTCTATCCGGCTCACTGAACTGGTAGTGCAGGCAGTGGGAAGGTTCTGTGCATGCACAGAAGAGGGGTGCATATGTGTAGTGCATGTGCACTCCCGCATGCTCCCGTTCCTGAACTGATAAGTGGATAAAGATAAGTGGATTTCATCGCTGGTGTTAGGGTGTGTGTAAAAAGTATTTGTTGCTTGTGCAACGAGCAGAGCAGAAACACACAGGGAAGGAGATAAACGTGCGGCTCGTGTGAGAAAAATACTTTATAGATAACAAGCAGTCTCGGTGTAAGTAAAACAGTCCAAGGTCATAAACAGTAATATCAGTCCAGTAAGTATCTTCCCTTACCAAAGCAAACAGACTTTAGTAACTCTTGGTATACAGTACCATATAACAGACACAGTAAGCAACAGGATACAATCAGGTATCAATCCGGAAGAAGCAGGAAGAAGGAACGCTTCTCTGTGCTGCTTATTTATGCACTGTAACCTAATTACAGGGTTCAGCAAACCCTGATTACGTGGCTCAGTTGTTTCTTAAAGAAACAGATATATTGCCTGACCAACAAGTTAGGAGTAAGCTGCAAGCTGAACCTAACAGCTGGATAGGTAGGTAGGTAGGTAGGTAGGTAGGTAGATAGATAAATAGATAGATATTCTCTTTTTTTGAACCACTGATAAGTATATGTTACAGACTCAATACTGCAAAAGGATTGGAAACTTGAACAGGTGATTTGGTTTTTCTGTCTACAGTGGTTGAAGAGAGATTTTCATTTCACAAAAGGAAAGCTTACACATTTTTTCAAAAAAGGAGTTATAAATTATAAATGCTTTCAACTAATACCAAAATTAATCTTAATACTAAAACTGTTTTCTATTCCAGCTCCCTATTTTCTATAAGCTCTTCATCCAGACTACTGTGAAAAAGAAAGTACACCATCTTTTGAGTTCTCTTCACATCTGGCTTCTCCATGTTGGCTTTCTTTTTGTAAAATGAATGATGGCATGGTGTAATACGTCATGTATGTGCCTTGAAAGAGGCGGTGGTTAGGCCCCTCCTCAAGAAGCCTTCCCTGGACTGGCTGAATTAGCTAACTACCATCCGGTCTCCAACCTTCGTTTTGTGGTAAAGGTTGTTGAGAGTGTGGTGGCATAACAGCTTCCCCAGCACCTGGATGAAGCTATCTATCTGGACCCGTACAAGTCGGGCTTCAGGCAGGGGTACAGCACAGAAATGGCATTTGTCGCATTGGCGGATGATCTCTGGAGGGCTTGGGACAGGGTTTGCTCCTCTGTCCTGGTCCTATTAGATCTCTTAGCGGCTTTTGATACCATCGACCATGGTATCATGTTGCAGCGGTTGAGGGGGTTAGGAATAGGGGGCACCGTATTACAGTGATTCTCCTCCTTCCTCTCCGACTGCTCACAGTTTGTGTTGGCAGGGGGGCAGAGGTCAACCTCGAGGCACTTCACCTGGGGGCCTCTCTTACCATTTTCATGCAGCTTCCCCATTTCAGCACTAAGCCATGGCACATGGGTTTATCCTAATTGAAATAGGTTGGAACCAGTGGTGAAATCCATTTTTTTTACTACCGGTTCTGTGGGCATGGCTTGGTGGGCATGGCAGGGGAAGGATACTGCAAAATCTCCATTCCCAGCCTATTCCAGGGGAAGGATACTGCAAAATCCCCAATCCCTCCCCACTCCTGGGGGAAGGATACTGCAAAATGTCCATTCCCAGCCCACTCTGGGGCAAGCCAGAGATTGTATTTGCTGGTTCTCCAAACTAGTCAAAAATTCCGCTACTGGGGGACTTCTGGTGGTGACGTCATCACGAACGGGTGAGGAAACAGAGGCTCCATCTCTGATACCCAAATTTCCTCTTTAATTGCTCTTTAAGGGCATTCCCGAACTTGGAGGGATCAGGAAATGAAAGAGGAACTTGCGAAGCCCCCTGGTGTTGCACTGTCATCAGGGAGGACGAGTGATCAACCTCTTAAATTGGTGGAGAAGAAGTCGGCCTTATCGGCGGACAGGAGTGATGGTGCCCGCCTAGATCGAAGCAAAAAGTGGAAGCAAATCCGAGTGACTGTCAGATAGATCACCTACAATAGAGGCGGTAAACAGAGGACGCGCGATTGAATCAGAGGAAGACAAGTGAGTTACAACAGCGGCGATACAAGAGGAGAAGGAAAAAGGGGGAAACAACTACAGCGCGGAAGAGAGGAACCCATAGAATGACTAAGCAAACATAAGAAAAGGAGAAATAGCGCTCGAAGCGGTGTGAGTGCGGACTTTTACAGTTGAGCAAAGGGAGCAGCCTGTGGATTCTGTGGATATAGACAAGCCGTTTGAACCTGGGAATTATAACTGATTCAAACCCCAAAATATCGGAAAACTGAGTGCAGAGACTGGAATACCGGACTAAGTGGTGAAATTCACGGATATAGAAGACCTGTCTGGATTCCGGACTTTGGATTTACAAATAACTTTGGACAATAAGAACTTAAGTTAAAAAAAAAAAGATTTGAAAACTGAATGCAGACATCCGATTACTGGGAGAAGTAATAATGAAAAAAAGACTGAGACGGACACAGATCGCGTTTTTTATGACTGTGAAAGAACAGATTGAGAGAGGTAAAGCAAGAAGACAATAAAGACTAAAGAAAATAAAAATTAAGTGAATTATTAATTTTGAACTGTTTAATTAGTTAATAAGATTTCTGCCAGGACGCCAAATAAAGAACAACATGAGAATAGTACTTAATGCTCTAGAATATTATGAATCACACCCGGAGAAGCAGGCAGCGTTGGTTTTTCTTGACGCCCAAAAGGCCTTCGATAATCAAAATTGGAAATTTATGATTGAACAACTACAAAATATGCAAATTGGGGAAAAATTTGGGAACATTATAGCAGAAATCTATACCAAGCAATCAGCAAGGATAATTATGAATGATGACATAACAGACAAATTTAATATAACAAAAGGAGTCAGACAAGGCTGTCCACTTTCCCCCTTGCTATATATTCTATCATTGGAAATCCTGTTGAAAAAAATTAGAGAAGACCAAGGAATTGAAGGTTTAAGGATCAATAGAGAAGAATACAAAGCTCAAGCCTTTGCTGATGACCTAGTGTTTTTGACAGAAAATCCTATGGAATCTATACCTAATTTGTTCCAAAAAATAGAAGAATTTGGAGAAGTGGCCGGACTAAAAATCAATAAAAGTAAATTGAAGCTAATTGTAAAAAACCTTACGGAAATCCAAACAAAAGAATTGACAGAAAATATACAAATCCAAACAACAACAAAAATAAAATATCTAGGAATCTGGTTATCTACAAGAACATCAGCAATTAAAGAAAACAATTATGATAAATTACTAGAACAAGCAAACAAAGACTTAGAAAAATGGGAAAATTTACACATTTCATTCCTAGGAAGAATTTCGGCCATCAAAAGGACTATATTACCTAATTTTTTATATTTGTTTCAGGTCACCCCAATTAAAATAGATAAACCGTTTTTTGAAAAGCTGAATAAAATAACATCTAAATTTATATGGCAAGGGAAAAGGCCACGAATAAAATTTAAGCTGCTTCAGGATACAAAAGATAGAGGAGGAGCTGCACTCCCTGACTGGGAGGTATATTACCAAGCAGCAGTACTACCGTGGGTCAAAGATTGGATAGAATTAAAGGACTCTAGAATTTTAACAATTGAGGGACATGAACTCCAAACTGGCTGGCACTCCTTTATGTGGGATGAGAAATACAAAAGACATTCATATTTTAAAAGACACACAATAAGAAACTCATTATTACAAATTTGGCTTAAAATTAAAAAACAACACCATATGAAGATACCAAATTGGCTAGCACCGGCAGAATCAATTAGGCACCCAAATTTAACAGATAAGACAAAAATCATTAGATATAAAGATATAATTGACTATCAAGGCAAATTAAAGACAAAACAACTGTTGCAATATTTTCAGGATCAGACTCAATAATATTAGTGAGAATTAAAGGTTTAAATATACTTCCTTTTATTTACAATAGGCATTCTATATTCACTGAATATTCACAGATAGAAGCAAGGAAAAGGGTGTAGGTGGCTCCTTATATATACAATGGGTGGAGCTATAAGTGGGAGTGGTGAATTATGAATACATTAAGAAGTGAAGAATAAGTTAACCCCTGATACCCCATTCATATACTATTTACACATTAGAGAATAAGGCATTTACATCTGACAAATCCCCCTCTAAATGCCGATTCGTTATACAACACCAATTACATTCAGATTCAGGACAATACAAGACATACAATTTAGATGTTAAATATTTGTGTTGCTTAGAAGGTAAAGGCTTTGTCAATATGTCAGCTAATTGTTCTGAAGTATCACAATGCACTGCTTTAATAAATCCATCCTGAGATAATTGCCTCACATGTTTAAATTTTATATCTATATGCCTGGACCTTTGTCCAATGGCATCAGATCTAGATATTTCAATGGCTGCTTTATTGTCTTCATGCATAACAAAAGGCAAAGCAGGTTTTTTCCAAACATCTGAAATTAAATCATTAAACCATACAAGGTTATTTGCAGCTTTGGATAAACAAACATATTCCGCTTCTGTCGTTGAAGTGGCTACTAGTTCTTGTTTACCAGTATACCAGTAAACTGGACAGTCATTTAAGAGAAAAATATAACCAGATGTACTTTTTCTGCATGATGTGTCTCCAGCCCAGTCCGCATCTGCATAACATGCAAGCTTTGGTTCTTTATTATCACTAGGTTCTAATACTAAGCAAAAATCTAGTGTACTTTTCAGATATCTTAAAATTCTTTTAACAGCTTCCCAGTGATACATTGTTGGTTTGCTGACGTGTCTGGATAATAAATTGAGTGGTAAGGTGATATCTGGTCTAGTCCAATTAGATATATAAAGAAGTGAACCTATGATTGATCTATAAAACGTGTTATCCTTGAATTCAGGTGAAGATTCATCAGTATTTCTAAGAAAATCAGTTTGCATAGGAGTATCACAGGGTTTGGCATTGTTTAAATTGCATTTATTTAAAAGTTCTATAATCTTATCTCTCTGAGTAAGTTTGAATCCCCTTCTAGTCTTATTAATTTGAACACCAAGATATTTGTTCACTTTACCTAGAGATTTCAACGAGAAATGTTCATTTAACTTATTTACAAAAGTTTCTCTTCTCTCTTTGTGTTTACCTATATATAAAATGTCATCTACATAAATCAACACAAATTCAATGTAATCATCACCCTTTTTGACAAAGAAACAGTTATCAGCAGTGGTAGCGTTGAAATCCATGGTCTTAAGTACTTTTACTAAACAATCATACCATCTTTTACCAGATTGTTTTAATCCGTATAAACTCTTGTTCAACAGCCAAATTTCATTTTTGTTGGTGTATTGACTGTGAGGTGCTCTTACGTATATTTCCTTGTCTAGTTTTGCGTGTAGATACGCAGTCTGTATGTCATATTGAAATACATCAAGATTGAGTGCTGATGCTACCACTAGAGCAGTTTTGACACTCTCTGTTCTTACAGTGGGGGAATACGTGTCAGTATAGTCCTCCGGATATTTCTGTGCATAACCTTGTGCAACTAATCTAGCTTTATATAGAGTATTGCCTCCTTCTAAGTTCTTAATTTTATATATCCACCTGGTACCAATAATTGTTTTATCTTTAGGTGCAATTGCAGGTGTAAATACATTTAATCCTTGTAAACTTTCCATCTCTTTTTTCATAGCTAATTCCCATTTTTCTTTTTCTTCACGAGGGAGTTTTAACACTTCCTCATAAGTATTAGGTGTTATTGGCTCACCATCCATATGCATTATGTAATCTCTGTATTTATTTGGCATTTGATTTCTGTTGTTTCTAATGACTCTTTCAGGTTTGCTATTGTTATCATGCAAATATCTTGCTTCTTTTTTTGTTAGTGTGTCTGTCTTTATTTTGTGTTGGCTATTTGTCCAAGTTTTGGTTTTGCTTTTATATTTGTTGATATTCTGTTTTTCTATGGTCCCTTTCTCATGAGATTTTGTATCTTTACATTTATTTGGAAATATTTCATTAAGATGTAATTTAGACCAGTTGGCCTGTTCATGGAACACAGCTGTTCTGGAAACTATAAATTTGTTATTATTATCAATGAATCTGTACCCTTTGGTGCCAGTTTCATATCCCATAAATCTGAGTCTTCTGGATACGTTTTCTCCCTTTCTTCTCAACTGCTTAGGTATGTGTACGTCTGCAGTGACTCCAAATATGTGCATGTGTGCTAATTTTGGTTTCCTATTATACATTACTTCATATGGTGTCTTATTTACAATACTGGACCAGGTTCTATTTTGTGTGTAATTTGAATAATGTAAGGCTTCTGACCAAAATTGTTTGTTTAAGCCAGCATCCTCCAATGTGCATCTAATCATGGTTTGTAATGTGGAATTCTTTCTCTCTGCAATCCCGTTCTGAAACGCAGAAAATGGACTAGACGTGTAATGTAGCATTCCTCTATCCTTTAACCATTGGGAGAATTCTTTAGACATGAATTCACATCCCCTATCTGTCATAATTTGTTTTATTCTGATATTGTGTTGTGTTTCTATGCGTTTGTAAAATTCCTTAAATTTTTGAAAGGTTTCATCTTTGTGTTTTAATGTATAAACAAACCCATAACGGCTATAATCGTCTACTATTGTCAGGAAGTAACGTTTTCTATAGGTGATTGATGGAGTTAATGGGCCAACTAAGTCCATGTGTACTAAGTCAAAAATTTTGTTAGTTGATCTAGTAGATTTTCTTGGCCTGGGGCTAGTTTTTAGTTTTGTAGATTTACATACTGAGCATTCCAAATAGTTTTCACAATTTTTTATTTTGACACCTTCTGCGTGTTCAGTCATTTTTTGTACTACAGGAAAACTGGCATGTCCTAACTTCCTATGTAAGATGTGAGCACACTCATCATGAATTGGTTTACCTATTTTTGGTTTTTTTTCATTGTGTGCATCTGCGTGATCATGAGATATTTTACATTCATCATTGTCACTGTTGCTAATATTTTCATCATCTGCTTCAATACAATCTTCCATATTTGAATCAATGTTATGCAACCATTTTTCCTTTGTTATCAGATAAGGTAGGCCTCCTTTAATCATCACAGTGCCTATATTTATTTTATTCTTCTCCAAAGTCGCTTTTCCCTTTGAGAAAACTATATTAATGTCAGAATCTCTACTTAGTTTTATGGCACTTAGTATGTTATGAGGTATTTCAGGTATTAACAATACCCCCTCTATTTTTCCTAGACCAGGCAAGGTTACATTTCCTCTGCCTAATACTTGAACCTTTTCTTGGTTAGCTACCTTTATTACAAATTTATCTTCTGTAAATGAAGACAATATATTTTTGTTATTAGTGGTGTGATTAGTTGCTCCAGAATCAATAAGCCAATTATTGTTCTCATTTTGCTGTATTTTAGTGTTGTCTTGTTTATTTAATCCATTCAGTGAACCAGATTTTCTATCCTTTGAATTATCTCTGCCCCCTCTATTCTCTTTGTAATTTGATGGGCTTCTATATCTATGTCTATCTATGGAAGACTGTCTATAATTGTATTTGTTCCTATATTCTGACCTATGTCTTTCCTTTGAAATTTTGGGACAATCTCTTCTATTGTGTTCCCTGGATCCACAATTGTGACATTTAAATGTTTCATTATATTTTTCTTGGAAAGCTACTTTCCTATAAGGTTTGTGTTCTGTGTGATTGCTAGAACGATTTCTTCTTGAATTGTCTTCTGCTATCAATTTATTGGATAGACTTTCTATGGATAAATATCCTAGATTGATAGTGTCTAAATGTGACATAAAACTGTCCCATGATGAATCAAGTGAGTTGATAATAACACTTTTCATTGTTTGGTCTGAAATCACCTCCCCCCTCAAATGCAGCTCAGCTCTTATTTTGTTTAAAGATATTAAATGCTCACTTATGGAAACCCCTGGTTTCACTCTAGATGAAAAGAAATCCTTAGACATTCTTGTGGTGGTAGCCACACTATCGCTGTGAAACAAATTAAACATGCATTGAATAATTTCTGAAACAGTCAGATTAGGTTTGATGCTATGATACATTGCAGGAGACACACTAGATATTATTAAGAAAAATGCTCTATGGTGTAAACAATCTATTTTTAAAGTCCAAGGTCTTTTTGGGGGACTAGTGATAAAAAATAGTAAATTTTCCTTCATAAAGACAACCTGGAGTTGTTGATACCATTCTTGCAAATTAATGCCATCAACCCTTAGTTTTGGGAAGTCACTGGCTAAATTTCCGACATTATTTTGTCCATTACTTACGACCTGGGGCAGTCCGTGGTCTCGCAAGTGTAGAAAATTGCAAAACGGCATGGGGATGCTCGCAACGAGTCTGCGTGGTTCTCTCACCAGTTCATGTCTTCCCGGACCGTCTGCGTAGTTTCGCGCATGCGCGTTGTCCATTTCTTCTTTGGAGTCGTCGTGGAAGGTTCTCTCTATTGCGGCTCGCTCGCTCTGCTCTGCTTCAGACGAGTCGGTCTCTGGTTCGACCTTGGGAGTTCTGACGACGGCGGCTGCTCTCCTTTTTCTTTTGGGAGCGTTGGCACTTGCTTCGGTCTGTGGTGTAGGGCGGAATCGACAAGGCTCTCTGGGTTCGGGCGTCGTCGCTTTCGAAGTCAGGATAGGAGCGGGCAGGTCTTGAGGTATCGGCTTGCTCGCTCGCTTCTTCGGTGGCTCTTTGGTAATTTTTAGTTTTGGCCCAAATGCAGCAAAAAGTGTTTTCATTGCTGATTTTATTTGGGATTTTGTTGAGTCATCTTCACTTTCTGATTCTGATTCTTCTGAGGAGTTCGAATCTTCTTTTTCATTTTCGTTGTCTGATAACGTTTTTCGCGCCAGAAATTTTGAATTGAGCATTTTGATTGGCTCTGCTTCGCTCACCTTGGAGGCCTGTTGAAACCAAGATGGCTGCCATTCAAAATTTCGCGCGGGATCACTGTTTTTCTTCTTCGTAATGACTTTCTCTGCAGTCATATCACTCACTATTTTTGGGTCTTTAGACTTCTCATTAGTGATGTTTTTCTCTCTCGCTGCTCCGCTGTTCTTCAGCATTTCTTGGAGGTTCGCGATGAGGCTTTCATCATTCTTCTGGCTTTTTAATAGTTTTAATATCTCTGACCTGAGTTCGTTATTCTCTATTTCGATTTCCTCCTGGTCATCATTTTCGTCTATTATTTCTTCGTCTTCAGTGGTGTATTCTTCGGATTTTCTCGAAATTGCGTTTGTGGATTCGTTGATTATTTCTTGTTCTGTTTCCATTTCTTTGCTGTAGGCCCTGGTGTTGGGCCTATCTTTCTTAGACATTTTTAAGTTTTTATTGAGTCAATTAACCATCCTCTGCTACCAGCTTGTTGCAATATTTTCAGGATCAGACTCAATAATATTAGTGAGAGTTAAAGGTTTAAATATACTTCCTTTTATTTACAATAGGCATTCTATATTCACTGAATATTCACAGATAGAAGCAAGGAAAAAGGGTGTAGGTGGCTCCTTATATATATAATGGGTGGAGCTATAAGTGGGAGTGGTGAATTATGAATACATTAAGAAGTGAAGAATAAGTTAACCCCTGATACCCCATTCATATACTATTTACACATTAGAGAATAAGGCATTTACATCTGACAACAACAATTGGAGACAGATTTACACAGAGAAATAGACTGGTGGACTTATACTCAAATACAATCCAAATACAGAGAACATATAAAAACATATGAAATTTATAATCAAAAACAAGAAATAGATAAAATTATATTAGATTCAGAAAATAAATTAATTAGTAGAATTTATAAATTTCTTCTACGCTATAAATTGGAAGAAGAGACAGTCAAAGAAACGATGATTAAGTGGGCTCAAAACATCAAACACACAATACCTTTGGAAAAATGGGAATAGTTCTGGCAGGTAAATCTAAATTTAACGAAAGCAATGGCGTACAAGTAAAACCAACTGAAAATGTTTTATCGGTGGCATATGTCTCCAACCAGATTGGCAAAAATACAACCTAAAAATAGCCCGATTTGTTGGAAGTGCAAAAAGGCACAAGGGACTTTCTATCATTTATGGTGGACGTGCCCGGCAGCAAAGAAATTTTCGTCTAACATCAAAAAATGGTTGGAACAAATAACAAAAACACAGATTGAAAAAGAACCAGAAATATTTCTATTAGGAATCTTTAACAAATCATATCCTAAGGATATCAAATATCTCACAATTCACATATTAACTGCTGCAAGAATAACCTACACAAAAAATTGGAAGTAAGAAAAAATACCAAGTGAAACAGAAGTAATAGGGAAAAATTTAGAATGCGCTGAAATGGATAGGTTAACCAAAGAATTACAAGAAAGAGAAGAATCAGACTATTATAAAATATGGAATAATTGGTATAATTGGTTAAAAATCAGAAATATACAAAAAATATAGGGGAAATATTACCGATTTAAATATATATATATAATAAAAAATGTTATTAGATTAAGGAGAGGTGAAGGAATATATCATAAGTAGAATTGTAGAACGTCACTCTGAAAAAATGCTTAAGAAGAAATTACACTCTTTTTGTGTATATGTTGTATAAATGGTTGTTGTGTATATGTTACGTATGTCTTTTTTAATATTTATATTCAATAAAAACTATTTAAAAAAAAAATTCCGCTACTGGTTCTCCAGAACCTGTAAGAGCCTGCTGAATAGCACCCCTGCTTTTACTTACTTAATACTTCTTCTTTCTCCTATTTTCCCTAAAATAACAATTCTGTGAGGTGGATTGGGCTGAGAGAGTGTGACTGGCTCAGCTGGTTTTTCATGCCTAAGGCAGAACTAGAACTCACAGTCTCCTGGTTCCTAGGCCAGCACCTCCAGCACTAGCCTAAACTAGCTCTCTGTGAGATTTTAACCTCCAATTAATTACTTGAGGTGCAACAAACTGGTATTCATATCCTGCCATACCTTATCACATTTCAACCACCCTGAAACAAAAAAGAGATCTGGGGGCAGCCTCCTAAGTGCATGTAACAGTCAGTCCTCCTGTTTCCCCCCAGGATACAGATACAGATTAACAGAGTTGGGAGGGACTTTATAGGTCAGTGATGACTAACCTTTTTGCCACTGTGTGCCAAAAGTGGGGGGAGGGTGTCACTCACGCGCATGACCACACCCATAATTCTATGCGCCCCACCCCCCGTGCATGTGTGCGAACAACCACCACCCCCTGCGCTCCCCCCACTTTTGGCATGCAATGGTAAGGTAGGCCTGTTTTTCGCTCTCCCCCAGGCTTCAGAGCCTTTCTAGGAGGATGGGGAGGGCAAAAATGGCCTTCCCCACTCCACCAGAGGCCCTCCGGAGGCTGGAAACAGCCTTTTTCCTGATTTCCAGTGGGCCCAAAAGGCCCAAAAATCAGTTGGCTGGCACACGTATGCACGCCGGAGCTGAGCTCACATGCCCACTGATATGGCTCTGCATGCCACCTGTGACACGTGTGTCATAGGTTCGGCATCATGGTTATAGGTCATCTAGTCCAACCCCCTGCTCAAGCAGGAAATCCTACACCATTTCTGACAAATGGCATTCCATGATTTTTTCAATGTCTCAAGTGATGAAGCTCCCACAACTTCCAAATGCAACTTCTGTTCCATTGGTTGATTGTTCTCACTGTCAGAAAGTTCCTCCTCATTTCCAGGTTGAATCTCTCCTTGATCAGTTTCCATCCATTATTCCTTGTCTGGCCTTCAGGTGGTTTGGAAAACAGCTTGACCCCCTCCTCTCTGTGGTAGCCCCTCAAATATTGAAAGACTGCTATCATGTCTCCCCTTGTCCTTCTCTTCACTAGACTAGCCATGCCCAGTTCATGTAACCGTTCTTCATATGTTTTAGTCTCCAGTCCCCTAATCATCCTGGTTGCTCTTCTCTGCACTTTTTCTAGAATCTCAACATCTTTTTTATAGTGTGGTGACCAAAACTGGATGCAGTATTCTAGGTGTGGTCTTATTAGGGCTTTATAGAGTGGTACCTCACTTGATCTTGATTGTATCCCTCTGTTAATGCAATTTAGGATTGCATTGGCTTTTTTAGCTGCCGCTGCACACTGCTAGCTCATATTTAGCTGGTTGCCCACTAAGACTCCAAGATCCCTCTCCCAGTCACTGCAATTAAGGGAACTCTTATGGGGCAAAACTACAAGCCAGGTTGGCATATTTTCAATCAAGAAGAGGTTTGCTCTTCTCTGGGCACAAGCAGGCTTCCCTGAGACATGGCACAAAATATCATGGATGAGCTTGGCCTTGTTATGCATCATCCTGGCATTCAAAAGTAAAGCCAGAATTCAGAGCCACAAAAGATCTTGCAGACAGGTACTGAGAGTAGAAACCAAGCCCCACAAAATAGGAATAGATTCAAAAGCTTCCATCATCATCGGGGTGATCCTGCTATCCCTTGTAACTCAACCCCCCAGTTCTCCCTTTCATGCTAAGGTATAGCATAGCAGTGTTCCAATATTCGAGGGGTGCCACAAAGAAAAGGGGATTAACCTATTTTCCAAACCACCAGAAGGCAAGATGAGAAGCAATGGATGGAAAGTAATCAAGGAGAGAAACAACCTAGAAATAAGGAGGAATTTTCTGATGGTGAGAACAATCAATTGGTGGAACAACTTGCCTTCAGAAGCTGTAGGTGCTCCATCAACTGATTGGACAGCCCTTTGTCCAGAATGATATAGGGTCTCCTGCTTGAACAGAGGTTGAATTAAAAGACCTACAAGGTCTCTTTGAACTCTGTTATACTTTGATTCCTTTATTCTGTATGCATTATTAATGTACCTTCTCTCCAAACAAGAAACATACTCTTTCTGACAACTACCCAAATATACCAGGAACACAGCAATACCCAACCATCTCTTTCAAGATCTTGGCAGTCTTGGGAAGGGAATCACACACAACCTCAGAGATATGAAAGCCAAAGAGCCCCACAACCATGGAGGGCATCTACACATCCAGAAGAAGGGAAACAATATCCCTTCAAATCAGTTTTTTGGGTCGGTTTGTCAAGGAATTGGTGTCACAGAAAAAAATTTATTGGCCCTATTTCCATATTTATGCAATGATACAACCCAAAAACATTCAGTGTCCTCAGTCTAAAGTGGCACCAAACGCCATAAGTCTGGGTGATCTTACTCAGCAGTCTCTGGAGAAAAGATACCATGTTGAAGGTCAGCAAAAGTCAACAACAATACTGTGTCTTCCTCCAGCATCATTTTCTGAACATGTCCTAACAGGACAGATCATAATCACTACAGAACACTGCCCTCGAGGGTATATCTGTAAAGTTTCACTAACATGCTGTACTCCAGCTTCCTTTCTGTAAATGGAGTCAAATGGAAGAAGTTCAGGATCCCCAGAGGAAAAGCTGCTTCTCACTGTAATTATCACCATCCTACTCTTTGACATGTATTTATCCTGCCTTTGATGTAAAAAAAATCAGGCTGAAGCATCAGAAAAGGATAAATGTTTCAGGTCACTCTCTGTGATGTATGAATTTTAGGACAGGCAGGGGCTGTGCTGTTAAATGTACCCTTCTTTCCTTCCCAAGTGAAGCTTGGTTAGTCTCTGTTTCAACCAGGAAAAGCACTGGCTCTTGTGAGAAGGCTTTTAATTCTTCAACTCTTGTTTTCAAAAAAGAAGGGAATTGATTCAGTCCCATGAATTATGGACCTCCTGCTCCTGTTTCTGATGCTCCTGTTGTTCCAGCCAACCTCTGGGAAGCTTAGAGTGAAATGTCCACTGACTCTGGAACACCAGGATGGAGAAAAACCATGGAGCTATTACAGACCAGGAGACCATCTCATTAGTATAGTCATCACTGCAACAAAAATATCTCCTATAATGTTCCCTTTCAATGCAGCTCCTTCCAGTCAGTCTCACTCGTAAGTCATTCAGGATAATGGAGTTGCATTCCCTCCATTTATAATTCCTTTATTTTGTTCTCTTTATTAAACTTGCTCTTTATACTGCAATATATGTCCTGCCTAATTTCTTGATTTCTTGATTATTTTCCTTTCCCCATTCAGATTTGAATTCATGACTTGAATACTGACTTTTGCTTAAATTAGTTATTATTATAGTTTTCCTCTGACCAGTTCATTTCAAATGTAACTATTCTTTGATATTTACTTCCTGGTCTTTATAGAAATACAGAAAATTTTTAGAATTGGCTTCTGAGTCACTTTTGAAACATCCTTTCCCTTTTATGGAGGTTCTACTGCAATTATTCAATTATTTTGAACCCTGATTACTGGGCAGATGGAAATTAGTACTGCCCCAAAGAATTGTGTATTTGCAATTCTTAATCCAGGTGGGGGACTGTATCAACTCTCATTAAAATTAAATGGAGATGGGTAAGCGTCATTTGTCTCTGGGCTTGGAGTCAGTATTGGCTTAAGACTTTGAAGGCTTCAAGAGACAAAGTATGTTGCTGGTTCTGTTGAGGATGATAATGACAACATCATTTTTACAGGAGTTTATCTATTGTACATTCAAAAGTGTTGTGCTTTATTTCCATTAGTCAAGAAAAATGATAAAAAAGATATAAAATATATTTTGCTATTGATGAGGATGGTGATGATAAAATGACCTTTTTTTTTATAGTAAAGTATCTTCTGATCAGTCTAGAATCCTACAGTTTATTTTCACTATTCAAGTGGTCAATAAGAATTCCCAGCTCCTACGCAATCTCACGCTTGGCTACAACGTCCATGACAACTATTTGAACACCATTGGCACTTCAGATGCCTTGCTGGACATGCTCTCTACTGGAGAAGCCAATATTCCCAACTACAGCTGTGGAAGGAAGGACAACCCTTTGGCTTTTATTGATGGAGCTGACAGGGACATCTCCATCCAGATGTCAAGATTAGCAGGCCCCTACAAAGTCCCACAGGTCTTTATATGCGCCTCTCTATCTAGGGAAGTGAGTGGATTGGTAGGACATATAAGCGATAAATCCAACCATATCTATTCTATGGAGTTCAAGAGGTGCTTTTCTCCATGATCACTCTAGTTATGTTGTCTATTGATGAGGTAGACATTGGGGAAGGGGAACACATAAAAGCAATCACATCATCTCATGACACCATCTCCATTGCTATGGGGGCTTCTGCTGCACACTTGTGAAGGTAAGGAGATGCTCTGTGTCCAATCAAAGGATCTTCTGTACAAAAGAATCACTGATGGAAACCTCTTGTTTTGTACATCATCTTAGCCAAACTAATGTTATTTTCAATGATATACAAATACAAGATTCATGAAAAGGATCCCAATGCCTTATCTTAGTTTCTGAGACATATAATACATATAAGACAAACTCTGTCCACAATCTGGAGTTTGATCCTGACAGGACTCAAGGTTGATTCAACTGTCCATCCTTTCAAGGTTGGTGAAATGAGGGCACAGATTTTTGGGGGGGGCAATAGGTTGACTGTGTAAACCATCCAGAGAGTGCTGCAAAGCATTGCTAGGTGATATATACTTTGTGGTGCAGGTGAAACAATCTGGAGCTGAACACACTTAAAACTGTAGAGATGAAAGTGTATTTTAGGAGGATTCCCTCCTATTCTACCACCTCTTA
Organism: Pituophis catenifer annectens; assembly: GCF_029215685.1. Classification (NCBI taxonomy): domain Eukaryota; kingdom Metazoa; phylum Chordata; class Lepidosauria; order Squamata; family Colubridae; genus Pituophis; species Pituophis catenifer. The sequence continues at coordinate 18,389,967 of NW_027256882.1, forward strand.
CAATATTAGCCAACACAGTATCAACATTAGATATCTTCTAGTTTCCGGGTTCTATAATCTTCATCAACTCAGAAAGTTCAGACTGTTTTTTTAAGAGTTTTTTATTTTTTAAACAAACAAAACATTTAATACATAAGTCATTTCTTCTGTGTGACATCTCAGTGTTATCTCCAATGGTTCTTTGTTGTTGTTGTTGTTATTTCTTCTGTCTTCGTTCTCATTGACTCAATTACAACAATTCATCTCTAACAAAATATTCTGATTATGGTATTTTTATACATTTATTTATTTTATTTTTTATTTATTTTATTAAACTTCTATACTGCCCTTCTCCTGAAGGACTCAGGGCGGTGTACAGCCAGAAATAAAACTATGACAATAGAAAAATTAAAAACAAGTTAAAACAATTAAATCAATTGGCCGAAAATTCTAATAAAACAATCCATTAAAATAGTAAAAATATTATTATTATTTAGGCCAGCCCTGCTTGTTGGAATAGTAATATTTTTAGGGCACGGCGAAAAGTACGCAGGTCGGTAATCCTACAAATCTCCGGGGGCAGCTCATTCCAGAGGGTAGGGGCCCCCACAGAGAATGCTCTCCTTCTGGGGATTGTCAGCCGGCATTGTCTAGCTGATGGCACCCAGAGGAGCCCCTCTCTGTGGGAGCGTAATGGTCGATGGGAGGCTATTGGTGGCAGAAGGCAGTCTCATAGATACCCAGGGCCCATGCCATGGAGTGCTTTAAAGGTGGCAACCAACACCTTGAATCGCACCCAGAAAACCACCGGGAGCCAGTGCAGCTAGCACAGGAGCGGTGTTACATGGGAGCATCGGGTCACTCCCATAATTACCCGTGCGGCCGCATTCTGGACCAGTTGGAGCCTCCAGGTGCTCTTTACGGGGAGCCCCATGTAGAGAGCGTTATAATAGTCCAGACGGGAAGTGACGAGAGCATGAGTGACTGTGTGTAAGGAGTCCCGATCCAGAAAGGGACGCAACTGATAAATCAGGCAAACCTGATAAACCCCCCCCATGGGCCACAGCCGTCAGATGGTCTTCTAAGGACAGCTGCGAGTCCAGGAGGACACCCAAGTTGCAAGCCCTCTCTGAGGAGGTCAAGATCTCACCCCCAATAGACAGTGATGGAGTCAATTGACTATGACGGGACGCCGGAAACCACAGCCACTCGGTCTTGGAAGGGTTAAGTCTGAACTTAACTATTAATTTACTTATTTGTATCTCTTTTCTAACCAATAGTAGAATTGATTCCATATCTTAAAGTATTTTCAATCTTCTCTTTCTTTAATCCTCAATCTATTCATTTCTGCATAATCTATTTTTTTTATTATTTCTCCTTCCAAAAGTATTTTCCCTGCTTTCCAGTGTTTATTTATTTATTTGTTCAACTTGTATGCTGCCTTTCTCCGAAGACTCAAGGCGGTTGTGTTGTGCATAAACAATCCTTGCAGCTGTTATTACATGTATTATCAAATAAATATTTTCTTTGCTAATTTTTTTTCTGGCAGGATACCCAATAGGAACAATTCTGGTTTTAAATCAATATGTTGTTGTATCATTTCTTCCAGCCATATCTTAATTGTATTCCAATAATTCTTGCTTTTTTCCCTTGCCATATAAATTTCCTTATTATCTTATTAAGCTGTTGAAAATAAGTCTTTTCAAGTTTTATCGGTACTGTCTGAAATATGAATAATAATCTTGGTAATATATTCATCTTTATTATTGCAATCCTTCCCATTCGTGACAATTGAAGGTTCTTCCACTTCTCCAAGTCTTTCTCAATTTGTTGTTTTAATCTATAATAATTATCCTTTTTTATCATTACACATCTTGAAGTTAGATAGACTCCTAAGTATTTAACTTTTTTCACCACTTGTATATCTAAATTTTCTTCTATCTCTCTTTTGTGTTTTTCTGTAATATTTTTCACCAGAATTTTAGTTTTGTCTTTATTTAATTTTAGACCAGACACCTTTCCACAATTCTCTATTTGTTCTAGTAATTTGGGACCCGTTGTTTGTAGTTCCTCTAAGATGCTAGTTCCTCTAAGACTAAGTCATCCACAAAAGCTTGCAATTTATACTCTTCCTTTTTGATTTTCATCCCTTTTATCACTTCATTTCACCTAATATTTCTATTTAAAACTTTTAAGGTCAAAATAAACAGCAATGGTGATAGAGGACATCCTTATCAAGTGCCCTTCATAATACTAATATTTTCTGTCATTTCTCCATTCATCATTATCTTAGCAGATTGTCTGTCATAAATAGTTTTTATAGTGTTTATAAATCTATCCCCATTATTGCCATTATTGAAATCGGTCTACAGTTTTTTATCAATTGTATGTCTCTTTAGGTATAAGTGTTACATAAGCCTCCCTCCATGAGTCTGGCATTCTTGCCTTCATTATTAATTCATTAAATAGTTTCAACATTACAATACTCATCTCTTCTTGTCGTGTTTTATATAGTTCAACTGGTAACCCATCAGGTCCTGGTGCTTTCCCAATTTTTTGTCCTTTTATCGCTTCTGTTAATTCCATCATTGTTATTCTGTCTTCTAACATTCCCTTATATTGTTCTAGTATTTTAGGTACATCTGATTTTTCCAAATATTTTATTATCTCTTTCTCTGAGATCTTTTCTTGGGAATAGAGCTTTCCATAATATTTTTGAATTACTATCTTCTTTTCTTCATTTCTATAGTGTAATTTCCCCTCTTTATCTTGTAAGTATTTTATTATTTTCTTCTCCTTCTCTTTTTTTAATTTATACACTAACCACCTTCCTGGTTTGTTTGCATTTTCAAAAAAAAAAATCTGTTTAGATGCTCTTAATTTATTTGCTAATGATTCCTGTTCAATTCAACTTATTTCATGTTTTTCAGTTCCATCAGCTTCTTAATTTTTTTTATTTTGGATATCTTTTTGGAATTCTTTCTCTAGGTTCTTATACTCCTCTTCCAATCTTATCTGTTTTTGCCTTTTCTTTTTATTCTTTCTTCCCAAATACATTATTGCCAAACCTCTAATATAATGCTTTCATCATATCCCATATGTTCTGAAGTGATGTATCTTCTTTCTTATTTATTTTAAAGAAAAATTCTAATTCTTTTTCCATAAACTGCTGAAAGTCCTTTTCATTTAATATTGTTGCATTAAAAGTCCATTTTGTCTTTTTCTTCTTTCCTTTCCTTTCCATATTATTGTCATTGGGCTATGGTCTGCCCAAATATTTGAACCAATATTTACTTCTTGTATATTATCTATAAGTTCTGTTGACATCCATATCATGTCTATCCTTGACCACAATAAATGTCTATTTGAATAAAAAGTATATTGGTTTTCTTTCAAGTGTTTTTTTCTCCAAATATCTTAAATACTCAAATCTTCTATCATTGTAAAAAAAGATTTTGACAATATTCTTCTGGAATTTTTATTTGTCTTCATTTTTTTATAGTCCAGAGCCACATTTGTTACAGCATTAACATCTCCCATTATACATACATATTCATAGTCCAATTCTAACATTTTTCTGTGTAATTTCCTATAAAATTCTTCCTAAATTAGGAGTTCTAAAATAGAACTCCTAACTTTGGATATTATAATAATTTTAAATGTTGTTTTCTAATATGTACTTCTTGTAGGCATATAATGACCATCTTCAAGCTACTTAATTTAGATAAAGTTCTGTTTTATTTTATTGCCACATTCAGTTCATTTACATTTAAAGTTATTGCTTTAATTTCTTCTTTCATGTTTTACTTGTTACTAGTTTTTGACTTCATTGTCCTTGTCTCTCTTTGTTCCATTGGCTCTTTAGATCTCGGTCCTTCTCTTAGAGCTCTTTCTTCCTTTGCTTTTTCATCTTTGTCTTTCTCTGCATCATTTTGCTTTGTCTCTCCTATAGCTCCCAAGTCTTCTTCTAGTGGTCCACAAAATTGTTGATAAAATAGTTTTGCTTTTTCAATGGAGTCAAGTCTATGTCTTTGTTCTTGCCATTTCACCAAAATTCCTTCCAGTATTAAATATCTAAAATTCACTCCTTTTAGTATTAGGAACTTCTTTAGAAACTGATATTCTCTCCTCAATTCTCTAACTCTTCTAGGTATTTGTCTTAATACGACAATTTCTTTATCTTTGTGTTTCAGTGCTGTATTTCTTGCTGCTTGTAATATCTCTGTTTTCACTGCCTTTTTGGTAAATCTTACATGTACTTCTCTTGGTAGTTTGTTCCTCATTGCATATCTTGTGTATACTATGAAGGCCTCATCAATCTCATTTTAGATCTTTTCCTTGGATTGTTCCAAAACTTCTGATAATATCTCAGCAATCATCTCAGGTAAATTTTTTCTTTTTTCTTCCTCTATATTTTGAAATCTTAAGTAAAACTCAGAACGCTCCATCTCCAACAGAATAATTGACTTTTCAGTTGGTGCCAATTTTTCTTCTAATTTCTCAACCTTCTTTTCTGTCATTTCCGCTTTTTCTTCAACTTTCTGGATTCTCTCTTCATTTTTCCTAATCATGGCTTTCATTTCTTTTATTTCCTATTTTCAGTCATCATGAAGCGATTGTATAAAATTTCTTAATTCCATCATCTCTGAAGTTTTCTGTGTTTCTGTTGATGAGGGACTTGTTGTTGGGTGTAGATGTGATGTAAATTTCTTCATATTTATAATCCAAGTGCCTAATCATCCCCAATGATTGGATTAGCAAAAAAAAAAGAAAAAGAAAAAGAAAAAGAAAAAAAGAATAATAAAAACAAAAATGAAAAATTAAATGCAAAAATTAAAAAACAAAAATTCCAATCAACCACCTCCCTCAAAAATCAAATTTCCAAATACCCCAGCAGACAGGGGAAAAAAGAGAGAAAAAATTCAACTGCCAAAAGTAAAAGATAAAAATACAAATCCAAACAACCATAAAGGAAAAAATGTCTTCTGACTCTTCCAGTCTTAATCTGATTTCTTGTCAATCTAGTTCTTTTTTTTAAAAAAAAAAAAGGCACAGAAAAAAATCCCTTAAAAAAATAAATAAAAGACACAAAACACAAAATAGAGTGCCTTTCATCCACCAGCAAAGATCAAAATAATAATGAAAGATTAAAAGCCAAAATGAAAGTCCAAAATCCAATCTTCTCTCTTGCACATCTGTTTTCTTTATCAATCTACCGAAATGTCAAGGTCAATTATAGTTAAAGTTTCTTCCAAGTCAAATCTTTTTCTTTTCTGCCACTAGATGGCACTGCAGACTAGCTTTCAATAGAACACAGTTCCTTTCAATCTTTTAAACTTTTTATGAACAATCTTCAAAGTTTCGTTTTGTCAATTACCACCATTCCAACATTTAAATAGAATGGGATTCAATCATTCATTCATTTAGTCCCAATTTCTTATTTTTAACCAGTTGGGTTCAAAAGGAAAAGTCTTTTGTAAAAATCAGATTCTCTCTCTCCTCGATGTCTCACAAGATGTCTTCCTGTCTTCCTCTTTCATTGCACCCACCCCAGCTTCCTAGTGACTTCTAAGGTTGCTTTCAGAGCAGTCCGGTTTGAGGAGCTTCTTCTGGTTCAGCCAAGGAATTTACAATCCCCTTATGCTGACCAGTCTGTGCTCCTCTTGTTTGTCGTCCCTTCAGGATGACTTAGGTCACTTAGGACCCCCGGACTGCAGAGATATGGATGGGTCTTCAAGAGATCTTAAAGAACCCGACTTGCCACTGTGACATTAGCCACGCCCCTCCCAGAAAGTTCAGACTGTTTAAGGAGCTGCTGATACAACTCTACAGAGGAATTATTGAATCTGTCATTTGTATTTCTATAACTGGTTTGGTACAGCAACTAAACAGGACAGGACATTTTCCGATGGATAGTTAGAAAAAACAGTTGCAACCAGTCTGCCTTCATTGAGGATCTGCATTATGCATAAGCCAGAAAGAGGACTGAGAAAATATCTACAGACCCCTCACATCCTGGACATAACCTGTTTCAACTCCTCCCCTCAGGACGCTACTATAGGGCATTGAATGCCAAAAGAACAAGACACAAGGACAGTTTTTTTCCCCTCATGCCATCACTCTGCTTGAATACCTAATTAACACAGCACTGTTTTATGTCTAAGAATATTTACTCATGTAGTATGGTTGTATCATCATCATCATCATCATCATCATCATCATCATCATCATTATCATCATCTTTCCTACTACCTTTTTCTTCGGGTATCTTATGATTATATTACATTGTTGTTTGTAGGTACAATTGTTGTTTGTATGTACACTGATTATGTTATCTTTTTTTGTATATACACTGAGAGCTTATGCACCAGAGACAAATTCCTTGTATGTCCACTCACACTTGGCCAATAAATTATTCTATTCTATTCTATTCTATTCTATTCTATTCTATTCTATTCTATTCTATTCTATTCTATTCTATTCTACTCTACTCTACTCTACTCTACTCTACTCTACTCTACTCTACTCTACTCTACTCTATTCTATTCTATTCTATTCTATTCTATTCTACTCTACTCTGCTCTACTCAAGTCTAAGTGCTATTAGTATTGCTAATCGATTCATGATCAACTTCATAATAAAAGACTTGAAGAGCAATAAGATTTTTTTTTATTTTTTTTACCGGCTGAACTATTCAAGAAATATCCCAATCTGCAATAGTAGTTTATATACAAATAAATTAATGTGAAGGATGTTACAATTACAGCCTGATTAGTCTAATGGATATTATGGCTAAAACAATATCCTGTTCCTCTTGAGTAGAATTCAAAGTGGGAAGATAAAGAGTCTTTGGAAGAAGTACAAAGGATAAGAAGGCTTTTAGACACAGATAATCCTTTATTGACAATTGCTTTGTCAGGAACCATCTAATGAGACAATATATCAGTCAGGGGAAAACAAAGGTTTGCTCTCCTTATAAACCTTATTAATACTTATTAATAAATCAAACTCAAAAGTTATGGTCTTTGGAGAATGACATGAAAGGCATGGCTATTGGATGGTATAAGACAATAGTGGAAGTAACCTCATTCCTTACCTAGAGGTAGTTTTTCATGAGACTGGAACTTGGCCGAATCCTCCTCAAAGGAGCTCACTTAAGGCCAGGGCATAAGGCAATTTACCGAATAGATTTAAAAAGAAATTGTAGCTATCTTATTTATTAATCCCATTTACTATATTATATAAAGCCAAGATTTGCCAGTGCTCTAATATTGAGCTGAAATTTGGGTTAAAAAGCATCACTACTAGAACAAAGCCAATTGCAACATCTGAGAAACTTCTTGGGGGTGAATAAAAAGATCTCAGCTGGGGCCCCAAGAGTCCATTTAGGATTTCAAAACTTCTTTCTCTAAAATCTGGGCAAATATTTATTTTAAAAGGGAAAAAAAACAAATCGATTGTCTTTAGCTTGATTTATTAAAGTGTATGATGTCAAAGTTACCCCCATCTTATACAGAGCTGAAGTTTTGGATCAAAAATATATTGCTACTAGAAAAAAACCCAATCACATCATCTGACAAAGTAGCTTGAGGTGGATAAAAGGTCTTCAGCTTCTGCCTCAGAGCTGAATTGGCAGCGTTTTTTTTTTCCTTTGTCTCAAATCAGGGCGCATAATTATTGATATAAAATTAAAGCTATGAAAACTGACAGACTCCCAAAATTCTGTAAGAACAAACAACATTACAATTAAAAGATCTCTTGGATGTTGTGATTTACAGATTACATTAAGAGATGCAATCTTTCTCTTACTCTTGTACAACTGGAATACAAGTTAAAAATATTTTTTGCTGAAATAATCTGGGACATCAAAGCAGAGAAAGATAAAGCCATTCTCAATAAGTCTGACACATCGAAGCAGATAAGCGTCTAGTCACACCCCTTTGAAATTTTATTTTTTATTTATTTATTTCGTCAAGCATGTATTTTATGACAGATACAAGTGTAAACATAATTATAAATACATGAGATGGCTACGAATGAAAGGGAACATTAGGACAGGGATGGTAGGCACGCTGGTGCACTTATGCACGCCCCTTACAGACCTCTTAGGAATGGGGTGAGGTCTACAGTAGACAGTCTAAGGTTAAAGTTTTGGGGGTTTGGGGAAGAAACCACAGAGTCAGGTAGTGCATTCCAGGCCTTTTCAACTCTGCTACTGAAGTCATATTTTCTGCAGTCTACAGTAGTTTGGATCGGTTTACCATGAGTTTGTATCTATTTTGTGCTCTTGTATTGTTTTGGTTGAAGCTGGAGTATTCATTGGCTCGTAGGACATTGTAGCAGATGATTTTATGTACTATGCTTAGGTCAGACTGAAGACGGCGAAGTTCTAAATTGTCTAAGCCCAAAGTTTCAAGTCTGGTGGCATAAGGTATTTTGTTGAGAGCAGAGAAGTGGAGGACTCTTCTTGTGAAATATCTCTGGACTCGTTCTATTGTATTAATGTCTGATATCCAGTGTGGGTTCCAGACAAATGAGCTGTATTGAAGGATTGGTCTGGCAAAAGTTTTGTATGCCCTAGTTTGCAGTTCAATATTACTGGAGAATAAATTACACAAGATTAGGTTAACAAATTTTAACGCTTTTTTAGCAATGCTGTTACAGTATTGTGAAATTTTTAAACATGGAAATGGATGCACATCTTAGGCTGATATTTACACAAGCAAGATTTGAGTAGCCGGACACAATGGTTAAATATGTATAATTAACTAAGTATATCGAACAGACCTGTATTAGCATAAGAGATAAAATGAAAGAGAGAGATCAGTATCTTGGAATGCACATTAAATGAAAGATTTATTGCAATCCTTATATTAAGACAACAACATGTTTCCTCTGTGGACAGAATTTAAAACTTGCATATAATACAACTCTTTACTTGAACAAAACAGTTCAGCTGAAATCTGTAAATATGGGTCTGATTGCTGAAAAATGTAGAGGTGATAAAGAAATATGATGTGCATTCTTTACTCTGGTTCTTTAATTTGTCTCTTTTATTGTATTTTTCCTGGTCTTACTAATGTTCTGTGTTTAATATTCTGTATCTTGATATGGTCTACCAGGCAATCAACAATGCAATATTTTAATATGTTCATGACAAAACAAGTTGGATGTATTGAAATCTAATAACTGATCCTAAATACAGCATTCTTCACTGCTTTTTCAGATCCGTTTGACTGCTTCAGAAGTTCTGAGTGATAAAAGTCAATTCCCTTTTTTCTACCACATGCTCCCCAAATTAGGGATTCTCTACCCAGGAATTATCCAACTGCTCCTCCATTTCAGATGGACCTTGATTGGTCTCTTTGCTTCAAACACAGAGCATGGAGAGAATTTCATGAGGACCTTGACTCCTACACTTGTCAGGAATGGAATTTGTATTCTTATATCACAACAATTGTCAACCACTACACCTACAGCAATGCTTAGGGATGTTATCTCTAAGTGGAGGCAAGTCAATGTCTTTGTTCACTTCGTAGAAGTTTATTTCCTTTGGGACAGAATTCGTTTTTTCCATTCAACACTTAACAGTTTGCCAGAACCCATTGAAGGGAAAGTCTGGATACATGCAGGCTTTGGGGAATTGAAAATAAGAAGACACCCATTTCTCAAATATATCCATAGTGTTTGGAACTATAACTTTCAATGGAGAAAAAGGCCAAATGATAGTTCCTTTGATCAAGATCTCCTTGTGCAACCACAGTTTGGAGATCAATCACTTCACTGTTCTTTTTCAAAAGACATCATTTCGGTCAAAGACCGGAGAAGATGCATTCAGAAATCACCACTGAAGACCAATGTGGAAAGAAATAAGATGTGGAACCGATATAACCGCCTTGTTTACACTTTGATTAATATTCTGGCCCATGCCTTGAATGCTGCATATTCCTCCATATCCAGGAGGAGAAGGAAAGAGGGAGAAGAGAGGCTGGGGACTCAAAGGCTGCAGGCATGGCAGGTATGGGGTCCTGACAATGATCCATCAAAGTTACTTTCTCTGGAGAAGGAATACAAGGGAGAAAGGAAACTATCTCAACTTTTTGTGCTTCAAAAGGCCAACAAGTTTGGCCCATATAATCACTTGTGGATAATTTTCCAAAGAACGGGTACCATGACGTATGAGAATAGAATAGAATAGAATAGAATAGAATAGAATAGAATAGAATAGAATAGAATAGAAAATAACAGAGTTGGAAGGGACCTTGGAGGTCTTCTACTCCAACCCCCTGCTTAGGCAGGAAACCCTATACCATTTCAGACAAATGGTTGTCCAATCTCTTCGTCAAAATTTTAAGTGATGGAGCATTCACAAGTTCTGGAGGCAAGTTGTTCCATTGATTAATTGATCTCACTGTCAGGAAATTTCTCCTTAGTTCTAGATTGCTTCTCTCCTTGGTTAGTTTCAATCCATTGCTTCTTGTCCTGCCCTCAGGTGCTTTTGAGAAAATCTTAACTCCCTCCTCTTTGTGGCAAACCCTGAAATATCAGAACACTTTGTACTTTCAGAATTGCAAAATTCTGTTATGGTAGCATTACAATAAAGTAGAATTAACCATATTTCGTTTCTAAATTACCTGGGACAACATTAGCCTCACAACTTTCTTCCTGACAAATTCATGCTTTCCAGTAATTACCCTATTGTTTTCAAGGGCTTTATGAATAATCTCTGCATTTGTTTGTTTGTTCAATTTATTTGTGACCCTTCTGATATTTTATCAATTTTATCAATTATTTATTTTATCAATATATTGTTTTTCAATATATCATTGACAAAATTTGCTAAGCCTTTCTTTTTCTCTTTTGAGGATAGTGATAGCACTTGTTCCCTGAATTCAGGATATTTGCAAGTGACACAGCTTTAGTAGAAAGATTCAGTTGTGAAAAGAACATGTGGAATAAGAAACCAAAATTTCTCCTTTTAAGATTCTTGGATGTTTCATTCCAGCTTCATCCCTTTCTGAAGAAGAATGCATTTTGCAATCTTTCCCTGCTTAAACTGTACTTGGACCAAAATGGTGATATAGCAGCAGATCTGAACATCATGAGCATGTTAGTTTTTTCTGGGGAAGATCCCATCAGTAAACAACTAGGCAGTTTTGAAAGAAAAAGAACTATTATCAATCCAGATGCTCTTTCACAGCTAAAGTTGCTCAACAAGGTGGGTGAAATATTGATGTCATTTCTCTCTTTTCCAAAGCCTTGAGACACATTTCAAGTGGCTAAGCCTATTCACCAAATACAATGACCTTCAGTGAGAATTGAATGTGGGGAGTAGAACCCTTATAGTTTTCTTAAATGGCTTGTGAGGCTTCAGTGCAATTGGTAAGGTGTCCTTCAGATTAGTGGTGGAATTAATTTTTTTTTACTACCGGTGGGTGTGGCAGGGGAAGGATACTGCAAAATCTCCATTCCAACCCCACTCCAGGGGAAGGATATTGCAAAATCTCCATTCCCACCCCTCTCTGTGGCCAGCCAGAGGTGATATTTGCAGGTTCTCTGAACTACTCAAAATATCTGCTACTGCTTCAGATGCTGTAATATGGAACATATTAAATTGACTCTTGTGTCCAACATGAGTGATGATTTTCTAGGACACAAATCATGGCTACTTTGTGTCCCCTGTGCAATCTGGTATCAAAAGTGGTGAAAGGGGACATCAGGTGCTGTGGGTTTTGGTGCTGATAGCATCAACTTGTCTTTTTTCCTTGCCTAAGATAAGCAAAATACAATGAAAGTCTTTTGTCCAATGCCCAAATTCCCAATGCGGGGAAAGAGACAAGAATAAGTCTAATCAAGACAGGACATATTTCTTGTTGATGCCATTGGGAAAATTTGCTCTGAATTCAGGTTTATCTTGCCATGGTTGGGCAGGTTTATAGTCTGTGATGTTCCTAAATAGAACATACATAGTCAGAGTTGTCCAATGTTGTCTGTCATGCCAAGTAGATAGAAGAATAGATCTTCTGCACCTGGGGAGAAAGTCCAAGGCTTTCCATTCATCTAAAATGATAATGACTGTTCTGATGTGCCCTGAGTGAGAAAACTAAAGCAATGAAACAAGGTTTGATGCAAAGAAAAGAAAAACCCTTCTTCATATTGGAAGAAATGAGGGACAATTTGGGGGGGAAATGGTTTTTAGCTTATCACTTCATATGGAACAACATCCTTGAATGCAATTGTTTATTTTCATTGTTAGTTACCTTAAATCTCTCTGGAAAAAAGAAGGGTCCAAATTTAACCAATAATAATTGTAGCGCTGTCTTTTCATGCCAATTAGTGTCACCTAATTGTCGTTTTTCAACAGAAAAGATCTTTTTTTTTTTTTGGATTGACTTTAGAAACATATCTTTCTGTCACATATTCATATCACGTTCCATGTGATCATATTCATGTCCCATGTGATACAGCAAAAAATGCCTGACTTACCATTTTAGAGGAACACATTCTTACGACTCACCTCCATCTCATCTCATTCCAGTTCTGGAAACTAGGCAGTCAGTTTTAGTCTTAGTTCACCAGCATGGTGACCATATAAAATTATCAAGTAAGCGTATCAATAAACAAAGAACAGATGCATTAAATCCTAATCTGTAATGAAGTCTTCCTTTATATCTTAACTGGGAAGTTTTGCTTTATACCTTAACTTTCAAATAGGGCTGGCTTTGCAATGATACATGTAGTCCAGAAGAAACCTTTCCAGATCCATCTGGTCAGAAGTTTCTTTCTTCATCACAGTTTTATTCTATTTTGATAAATTTAATAAAATAAAAATTTCAGAAACTTTTCAAAATAAATTTCATTCTAAACCTTCATATGACTAAAGCATCTTAATTTAAATTCATGGGTACATGAAGAGAGGAGGAATGTATGCTAATATAACCATGTGTAGGAACCACTAGTTATTAATGCTTAAATCTTTTCTCCATTGCTTCTCTCCAGAATTTGTTAAGTAGAAATGTCCTTTCTTGCAATGTGATAGAACAAAAGCAAAAGGGAGGAACTAAATGAAGAATCTGCTGATAGTTGTATCTCTTGCAACATTGGGAGATTTCTAAAGATTTCTTATTTACCTAAGTGAAGTCCAGCAACTACTTGACTAAGGATCATGTTTACCTCCATTTTTTTTTTATAGAAACTTTATTGAGGTTTTTTACAAAACAAAAAAAAAGAAATAAAAAAAAAGAGAAAAAGGAAAAACAAACATTCAGACAGAAACATAAAACACATAAGTATAATAACATTTTCAGTTAATATCGGATGTGCAGTGTTTTAACTATTTACATAAATAGTACTTCGTGACATTTCAGCTCACTTTTAACCAATATTTAACACACCTTTAGATCCTTCTTTCATTTTGTCATGCAACCACTTGTACCACCTTTCCCACACCATATAGTAAACTGACTTCTCATCATTTAATTCATAAGTTAATTTAGTCATCTCTGCGCACTCGAGTATTTTCTTAATTGTAAGCTCTTCTGGTGGTTGAGTTTTCTCTTTCCAGTACTGTGCGTATGCCAATCTAGCGGCTGTAATTATGTGGATCATTAAATGTGTCATTTCCTTTCTATATGGCTTCTTTATTATTCCCAGGAGGAAAATCTCTGGTGTTAGTTCAATATCATCGTCAATTATTTCTTGTAACCACCTCCTAATTTTATTCCAGTATCCTTTCGCTTCCGGGCATGTCCACTACATGTGAAAGAAGGTGCCTTGACCATAGCCACATTTCCAACAATTGGGGTGTATATTGGGATATATCTTTGCTAGTCTGGCCGGGGCTAGGTACCATCTATGCAACATTTTGTAATGGTTTTCCTTATATGCCACCGCTCTAGAGAGTTTAAGATTTCTGTTCCATGCCTCCTCCCATTCCCCAAAATTTATATCGCGCCCTATATTTTTCTCCCATGCAATTATTTGGTTCTTTGTGACATCTTCGAACTTATCGTCGCCTAATAAATAATTGTATAGTTTTGCCAGAATCTTTTTATTTGTTCCCATCAGGACTTTATCCAATCCATTTGGTCCAAGTTCTAAACCGTATTGTTCTTTGTCTCTCTGATATCTGGATTTTACTTGTGAGTAGGTCCACCAATCTAGAATTATTCCTTGCTCTCGTAAGGTGTCATTTGGTTTAAGCCTCCCTCCTTCGTCTAAAATATCTTTGTATCTGCCCATTTTCTCCCTCTCTCACCTATTTGGGTGGGTCAGGGCCTCCATCGTTGGGAGCCAATTTGGGATTTTTTTGTAATATTTTTGCCTAATCTGAGTCCATGTTTGTATCAAGGAATCTCTAATTTTATGTCTATGGAAATGTGTCTTCCTTTTCTTCTCCGTGTCCCAAATGTGGGCGTGCCAGCCTTTTTGCAAGTCATGTCCTTCTAAAGTGAGAATCCTCTCATTTTCCAGGGTGATCCAGTCTCTTAACCAAACTAGCTTAGCTGCCCTGTAGTATGTTTCCCAATCCGGGAGTCCAAATCCGCCTATATCTCTTTTGCCCCTTAAAATTTTAATGGAAAATCTCGGTTTTTTCCCCTCCCATATAAATTCTCTGATGATTTTGTCTAATTCTAAGAAAAAAATTATCTAAATTTATCGGTATATTTTAGAATAAGAATAATATTCTGGGGAGGATGTTCATCTTAATTGTGGCTATCTTGCCCAAAAGTGATAGTCTTATTTTTTTCCAGCTATCTAGGTCTTGTTTCATTTTTCTAATTAGGGGAGTATAATTATCGTCTTTCAGGGTCGAGCATCTTGATGTAATCCAAATTCCTAGGTATTTAATTTTTTTGGCAACCTGTAATGCTAATACTTCTTCTATCTCATTCTTCTGGCTCTCAGTTGTGTTCTTAATCAATACTTTGGTTTTAGTTTTGTTCAGTATAAAGCCTGCCACCTCTCCATATTTACTTAATTCCTCTAATACTTTAGGTCCCGATTCTATGGGGTCTTCAAGGATTAGAGCTACGTCGTCCGCAAATGCTTGCGTCTTGTAGGTCGCCTTCCTGATCTTCAATCCTTTTATTTCCTCGTTAGTTCTAATTTTCCAGAGAAGAACTTCTAGGGCCAAAATAAACAATAGGGGGGATAGGGGACAACCTTGCCTTACTCCCTTACTAATTTGGAATGTTTTGGTCCTATCCCCATTCACCAGGATGCTCGCCTTTTGGTTATTATAAATAGATTTAATCATCATTTCAAAATTTGTTCTGAATTTCATAATCTCAATTTGTTTAAACATAAATTTCCAATTTAGATTGTCAAATGCCTTTTGAGCATCGATAAAAATCAAAGCCATCTGTTTTCCGGGGTGTTCTTTATAATACTCTAGTGTGTCTAGCACAATTCTCAAATTATCCCTAATTTGTCTCCCCGGAAAAAATCCGTTCTGGTCTTTGTATATCCAATTATTTAAAATCTTTTTTCATTCTTTCTGCCATTATACCCATGAATAATTTGTAGTCAGTATTTAGGAGCGAAATTGGTCTGTAATTTTGGATTTGTTTTAGGTCGGCACCTTCTTTCGGCACAAGTGTAACATGCGCCTCTTTCCATGACTCTGGAATTTTATGGTCTAACAATGCATCATTAAAAATTTCTACTTTATTTATTTATTATTTATTTATTTATTTATTTGTTTAAATTTCTATACCGCCCTTCTCCAATGTAGGACTCAGGGCGGTGAACAGCCAAAGTAAAAACAAGACATACATACAAAGCATACAAAATCTAAAACTGTTTAAAATAATTAAATAATTTTGGCCGTAATTAAAACATTCCAATTTAAAATCCGTTTAAAATTTGACTCAAGCCAGCTAATTTCGGTTGGAGTGTTTCTTCTAATTTTTTATATATTTCCCCTGGGAATCCGTCAGGTCCTGGCGCTTTGTTGTTTTTCAATTTAGAGAGGGCTGTTTTTAATTCTTCAATTGTAATCTTTCTGTTGAGCATTTCTTTCTCATCATCAGTTATTTGTGGGAGCTCTGCTTTTATCAAATATTGTTCTATTTTGTCATCCGGTATCTCCTCTTCTTTATATAGGGATTCGTAGTATTCTCTCACCCTATCCCATTTTCCTTCCTCGTTAGTCAATAATTTACCCTTAGAGTCTTCTAAGGTATGAATTATTCCCCTTTCATTTTCCTTTTTTAATTTATAGGCCAGCCACCTGCCCGATTTGTTAGTATTCTCAAAAAGATATTGTTTCGTTCTTTTCATTCTTTGTGCCAGCTCTTCTTGCTCCATGATATTTACTTTATGCTTCCACATCATCCAATTTTCTTTGGCAGCTTCATCTTCTGGGTTGTCTTGGAGTTTTCTTTCTGATTCTCCTATATGATTTAAATAGTCTTCCAGGATCTTCCTTTCTTCTTTATTTTTATGTGCAGTATATGAAATCACGACTCCTCTCAGATAGGCCTTCATTGTATCCCATACTATTGCGCGGGATGTGCCTTTGTTTTCATTTTCCTTGCAACTACTTGACTAAGGATCATGTTTACCTCCATTTTTAATTGATGGTTAGTTCTAACATACTTCATTTGTCATTCCCTGTTTTTTCTGCTTAGTCTCTGCCTCAGTCCAAATGTGTGGAAAATTGCTGGCCTGGATTTTTCAAGAGGGCTCGGAAAGGAGAGCCAGTTTGCTGCTATGACTGTGTTCCTTGTCCGGAAGGGACCATCTCCACTCAGGAAGGTAGGTGACACCAGAAAAAAGGGTACTGGATTAAGCCAAAGCATTTTGATCAATGTGTGTGTGTGTATATATATAAATATATATAATACAAGTCTAAACATAATTATAAATACATGAAAAAGATACGAATAAAAGAAAACATTAGGACAGCGAAGGTAGGCACGCTGGTGCGCTTATGCACGTCCCTTACAGACCTTTTGGGAATGGGGTGAGGTCTACAGTAGACAGTCTAAGGTTAAAGTTTTGGCGATTTGGGGAAGAAACCACAGAATCAGGTAGTGCATTCCAGCATTGACAACTCTGTTACCAAAATCGTATTTTCTGCAGTCTAGTTTGGATCAGTTTACCATGAGTTTGTATCTATTGTGTGCTCTTGTATTGTTTTGGTTAAAGCTGAAGTATTCATTGGCTGGTAGGACATTGTAGCAGTTGATTTTATGTACTATGCTTAGGTCAGACCGAAGACGGCAAAGTTCTAAGTGGTTCTTCAGTTTTAAGGTGCCCAATTTCCTCCATAATAGGAGGAATAAGAAAAAGATCTTGAAAAATGAGGTAGGAAGAGATAGAAGAACATGATGGATTATGCATGGTTACTAGTGCCAGTTTGGAGCTATCCTCCCATTTTTACTTTTCTTAGGAACATCTGAATCCTTTGAAATTGAGGAATGCATTCAGGTGAATGGCTTTTGTTCACCCAACCCAGTTTATATTACAGCCCAAAATATATTGTACATAAATCAATCAATTAATTAATCAATCTTTATGTGGATCTTGGAACCACATAAGCAAAAAGATGTAATTCAGGGGACCATGAAGGGAGAAGATTTGGGTTCAAGGGACAAGAGAAATACACACAAAAGACTCACCATAAAAGACATGGAACAGTTTTGTGTGAAAGAAGGAATATAAATTAAATTTATTATTATTAGGGGTAAAGTTTGCCTTTTTTATTTTTAGTGCTTTAATTTTCCATATTATGGATTAAGAGGTAAAACACAAATATTGTTTATAGCCCATTTCAACATTCCCAGATTCAGCATTGCCACCATCATGGTTTCCTTGATTGGATTGTTACTGAATCTTCCCTCTTCTTCTTATGTTTCCAATTTTCTTGGATATTAAATAATGAAATACAAACAGTTATAACAATTGCAAAAAGGAATACAGTTGTGGTTCTAAGAGAAAAAAAAACTTACTTCCATTACTGGAATTAAAAGGAACCAGATCTAATAGAAAGTAGGAAGAGATTAATTAATCAGTGTACCTAATATCTATTCATACAAATGTGGAACTCATTCAGTCTTTAAAATTATTACTACATTTAGAAATTATGGTAATAGACTACTGCTTCTGATTTTTAGGGACTAAAATCATTGTAAAGAAAGATAACAGATTTTTTCTTTTCTTGGATTACTTCAGCAATTAATTTTCTCTAAGATCTCTGTTTACAATTTTATTTATTTGTGAAATTTATTGGCCACTAATCTTACCACAGGGTACCAAATTTATATTGCTGGCATCCCACACAAAGGGTCTCTGGGTGTCATCCAATTAAAACAACAATTAAACTGGATGACACATTAAATACCATGATTACAAGAGGGAAATGCATCAAGATTTTACACAGGACACAACCAGCGCACAGGGCTCTGGTACCACACAATGCCCAGGCCTGTTGAAAGAATACAATTGAAAGGAATTTGAGGAAGCCTCAAGGATAGTGGCAATCTGACATTGGGGGTAGTTTATGCCTTTTCCCCCCAGGAACGGTGGTCCCACCATTTGCTTTGAAGGATGCGATTATGCACCTCATTCTAAAGAGGCTCTCCACGGGCCCAACAATCTTAGACAAGTTTTGTCCTGAGTACAATATTTGTAAGAGTTTGTTGAGAGCATGATTGTCATTTAGGTACAGTGCTGGTGGCTGAGGTACAGTTCCAAGATGGCATTGGTTGCTTTCAGAGATGATCTCTGATAGGAGTCCTGCAAACATTCTGACCCTTCTGGATTTCTCAGTGGCTTTTGATAATATAAATAATTATATCCTTCTGAACAGGCTTCAGGGTTTGGGAGTGGAGGCGGGGTTTTCCAAAGGTTTTCCTTTATTCATGGTTGCTTTCAGTTGATGGGTTCTTAGGGAATAGAGGAGAAAACCAGGCCCTGCAATGGGGCATCTCTCAGGACTGGAGTCTCTCCTTTCTTCTTTATCTTTTACAAGAAATTGATAGGTGAGGTCATTTGCTGCCACGGGCTTGGTATCAAAGTACACCACCCATGGCTTGTTAGATGGTAGTATTGTGATGCTGAATATGACATCCATAGAAGAGCTTCCTTGAAAGGTGAAAAGAGATATAAAAGAATTTTCTGTTTTCTCAGATACTGAAAAATGCACCAAGTGCCCAGATGATCAATATTCAACCGAGAGCAGAGTCCAATGTATCCCAAAAAGAATAATCTTCCTCTCCTATGAAGAACATCTGGGCATCATCCTGGTGTCCATTGCCCTACTCTTGTTCCTATCCACAGGATTCATTTTAATCATATTCATTAAATACCTTGAAACTCCCATTGTCAAAGCCAACAACCGGGACCTCTCTTACATCCTCCTGGTCTCCCTCTTGCTTTGCTTCTTGTCCTCCTTTTTCTTCATTGGACGACCAAGGAAGGCCACCTGCCTTCTCCGACAAACTGTGTTCAGTATTGTCTTCTCAATAGCTGTGTCATCTGTGTTGGCCAAAACTATCACAGTGGTGCTGGCATTCTTAGCCTCAAAACCAGGGAACAAAGTGAGAAGATGGTTGGGGAAGAGCTTGGCCAACTCTATCATCCTTTCTGGTTCTGCTGGACAAATTTTCATCTGTGCCTCATGGCTTGGAATTTCTCCCCCATTTCCTGACTCTGACCTGCACTCCCAGCCTGGAGAGATCATCCTTCAATGCAACGAAGGCTCTGTCACCATGTTTTATGTTGTCCTTGGCTATATGTGTTTCCTAGCTGCCATTTGCTTCACTGTAGCTTTCCTGGCCAGGAATCTCCCTGGGGCCTTCAATGAAGCCAAGCTGATCACCTTCAGCATGCTGGTCTTCTGTAGTGTTTGGATCTCCTTCCTGCCCACCTATCTGAGCACCAAAGGAAAGTCCATGGTGATTGTTCAGGTCTTCTCCATCTTGGCCTCCAGTGCTGGACTGATGGGCTTCATCTTCTTCCCCAAATGCTACATTATAATCCTGAGGCCAGATCTAAACACTAAGGAACGTCTAATGATAAAAGTAGGGACATGACTGTGATATTGTTTCTTAGGCATGTAACATTTAATTTTTTCATTGCAATTGTTGGGCTTTTGTATTCTTCCTTTGCATTAATGTGACAATTAAGGTTATTTAAAACTGAAGGAAATAAACATATAAAGACTGTAAGACTAATGAAATTAAATTCCAACATAATCATCAAGCAATAAAATAAACAATTAATAATTAAAGTTGTCATGCAGCCAGAGATGAACAAGCTAAGAAATAATAGTTATATTAAGTAAAAACAGCTGAATAGAAGAGAGAAGTCTTCCCAAAAAGAGAGGGAAGGAGTCTTTTGCCTGAGGTGAATATGAAACTCTAAATCTGTGTGAACATGGACACTTTCTCTCTACTGTATGTGACTTTTTCTTGAAAGTAGATGTGAGCAGTGGAAACTGGGTATCAAGATCATGCAGATGACTCCTCATCCAACACTCTTGTTGCCTACATCAATTATTTCCGGAGGTATTAGGTGAATTACAGATCTTATGGGACCTCAGAATTCCATGACTCTCTGTGGAGTCACAATTATCCTAATGTTCTGTCCCCCGTCCTCACACAGACAAATGCAATATCAAACACGCCTGCCAATAATTTATTGTATAAACAGACCAGAATTCCTGGCAGATGAGGGTTCTGGCAGCTAACTGTAAAATGCCTGCCCAGTCCAATTAGTACTCCCTAAAAGCAGGAGAGGCCTTATCTGCAGTCCGTTTCCAGAGCGACACATTATCCACAAGAGTTTAGTCCAAAATATATGTGAGCCGAAGTGCAGGATTCATGATGTGACTGTTTAGAGTTTAAACTTTTGTCTGTTACAAAGCCTGCCGAGCAATCATGCCCCCTTTTATCCCTTGTGGGGTGTGGCTCAGTGACTCAGCTCAATCCCTGGCCCTCCCCGTTGCTGCGCTTGCTTCTCCCTCCAACGCTGCCTGGGATCACGCCAGGATTCATCATTATCACTCTCTATCAATGGGTGCTCCGAAATGCCTTCCTCTTGGCCCATCCCAGGCTGTTCCTCCTGGCCTTCGGATGGAACCTGAAGCATTGCCAGAGAGGAGGGTCCTGGAGAGGGAGGCCTTGTCAGTTCCTCACCTTCTGAGTCCTCTTCCTCCACGAGGACAGGCTCAGGAGTTGGAGTCACAACACCTAACATCCTTTCTGGACATGTCCAAAAAGCAGTGACTCTGCTTCAAAACAGCACCTGGAAAGACCCAGAGAAGAAAATAGGAAACAGCTATGAATCCAATTGGTCTCTTATCCAATAAGGCATAGAATCCTCTTGTCCCCAAATCAGAAGCTTTCAGCATTCTGCTATGTGAATGGGAAAATAATCCCATTTTCTATAGATAGAAAATGGCAGGAGGGCATTTTCCCTGAGACTTTAATGTCT
The DNA here is from genome assembly GCF_029215685.1 of Pituophis catenifer annectens. Taxonomy (NCBI): domain Eukaryota; kingdom Metazoa; phylum Chordata; class Lepidosauria; order Squamata; family Colubridae; genus Pituophis; species Pituophis catenifer. The sequence continues at coordinate 18,411,390 of NW_027256882.1, forward strand.
AGACTTAACTAGGGAGCTTCAGGAAGAATCCACTTTCTCTGGAAGCTACCCAGAGACCAACTGTGTTTACCACACCCAATTCTAGGAAATTTTTAGAAATGCAGATTTCAGGCATATGGGAGGCTATGTGCGATAGATGATAGATAGATAAGTAGATAGACAGACAGACAGACAGACAGACAGACAGACAGACAGACGATAGGTAGATAGATAGATAGATAGATAGATAGATAGATAGATAGATAGATAGATAGAGCGGTGAAATCCTCCCGGTTCTATCCGGATCACCGAACTGGTAGTGCAGGCAGCGGGAAGGTTCTGTGCATGCACAGAAGAGGGGCGCATATGTGTAGTGCATGTGCACTCCTGCATGCTCCCGTTCCTGAACTGGTAGCGAAGATAAGTGGATTTCATCGCTGGATAGGTAGGTAGGTAGGTAGGTAGGTAGGTAGGTAGGTAGGTAGGTAGATAGATAGATAGATAGATAGATAGATAGATAGATAGATAGATATTCTTTTTTTTGAACGCCTGATAAGTAGATGTTACAGACTCAATACTTCAAAAGGATTGGAAACTTGAACAGGTGATTTGGGTTTTCTGTCTACAGTGGTTGAAGAGAGATTTTCATTTCACAAAAGGAAAGCTTACACATTTTTTCAAAAAAGGAATTGTAAATCATAAATGCTTTCAACTAATACCAAAATTAATCTTAATACTAAAACTGTTTTCTATTCCAGCTCCCTATTTTCTATAAGCTCTTCATCCAGACTACAGTCCTGTGAAAAAGAAAGTACACCGTCTTTTGAGTTCTCTTCACACCTGGCTTCTCCATATTGGCTTTCTTTTTGTAAAATGAATGATGGCATGGTGTAATACGTCATGTATATGCCTTGAAAAAGGCGGTGGTGAGGCCCCTCCTCAAGAAGCCTTCCCTGGACCGGCTGAATTAGCTAACTACCATCTGGTCCCCAACCTTCGTTTTGTGGTGAAGGTTGTTGAGAGTTTGGTGGCACGACAGCTTCCCTGGATGAAGCTATCTATCTGGACCCGTACCAGTCGGGCTTCAGGCAGGGGTACAGCACAGACACGGCATTGGTCGCATTGGCGAATGATCTCTGGAGGGCTTGGGACAGGGGTTGCTCCTCTGTCCTGGTCCTATTAGATCTCTCAGCGGCTTTTGATACCATCGACCATAGTATCATGTTGCAGCGGTTGAGGGGGTTAGGAATAGGGGGCACCGTATTACGGTGATTCTCCTCCTTCCTCTCCGACCGCTCACAGTTTGTGTTGGCAGGGGGGCAGAGGTCGACCTCGAGGCACTTCACCTGGGGGCCTCTCTTACCATTTTCATGCAGCTTCCCCATTTCAGCACTAAGCCATGGCACATGCATTTATCCTAATTGAAATAGGTTGGAACCAGTGGTGAAATCCATTTTTTTTACTACCGGTTCTGTGGGCGTGGCTTGGTGGGCATGGCAGGGGAAGGATACTGCAAAATCTCCATTCCCACCCCACTCCTGGGGGAAGGATACTGCAAAATCTCCATTCCCAGCCCACTCTGGGGCAAGCTAGAGATTGTATTTGCTGGTTCTCCAAACTAGTCAAAAATTCCGCTACTGGTTCTCCAGAACCTGTCAGAGCCTGCTGAATAGCACCCTTGCTTTTACTTACTTAATACTTCTTCTTTCTCCTATTTTCCCTAAAACAACAATTCTGTGAGGTGGATTGGGCTGAGAGAGTGTGACTGACTCAGCTAGTTTTTCATGCCTAAGGCAGGACTAGAACTCACAGCCTCCTGGTTCCTAGGCCAGCGCCTCCAGCACTAGCCTAAACTAGCTCTCTGTGAGATTTTAACCTCCAATTAATTACTTGAGGTGCTTATGACAACCAAAAGATGTACATATTTCTAAATGGAAAATGGTTGAATGAATGGAATTCTTATACCTCCTTTTCATTTCATCTAATAATAATAATAAAAAAAATTGTTAAAGAGAATTCCATCAAAATAATTCAATCCAAGAGGCACTGCATGCCTGCAGGGAGATGTGATTCCACTGAACTGAAAGGAGCCCCAAAACAATCTGTCCATTGCAACAAACTGATATTCATATCCTGCCATACCTTATCACATTCCAACCACCCTGAAACAAAAAAGAGATCTGGGTGCAGCCTCCTAAGTGCATGTAACAGTCAGTCCTCCTGTTTCCCCCCAGGATACAGATACAGATTAAAAGTGTTGGGAGACCTTATAGGTCAGTGATGGCTAACCTTTTTGCCACTGCATGCCAAAAGTGGGGGGAGGGTGTCATTCACGTGCATGCCCACACCCATAATTCTATGCGCCCCACCCCCCGTGCATGTGTGTGCAACCACCACCTCTGCGCTCCCCCCACTTTTGGCATGCAATGGTAAGGTAGGCCTGTTTTTCGCTCTCCCCCAGGCTCCAGAGCCTTTCTAGGAGGCTGGGGAGGGCAAAAATGGCCTTCCCCACTCCCCCAGAGGCCCTCCGGAGGCTGGAAACAGCCTTTTTCCTGATTTCCAGTGGGCCCAAAAGGCCCGAAAATCAGTTGGCTGGCATACGTATGCATGCCGGAGCTGAGCTCGCGTGCCCACTGATATGGCTCTTCATGCCACCTGTGGCACACGTGCCATAGATTCGGCATCACGTTTATAGGTCCTCTAGTCCAACCCCCTGCTCAAGCAGGAAATCCTACACCATTTCTGACAAATGGCATTCCATTTTTTTTTCAATGTCTCAGGTGATGAAGCTCCCACAACTTCCAAAGGCAACTTCTGTTCCATTGGTTGATTGTTTTCACTGTCAGAAAGTTCCTCCTCATTTCCAGGTTGAATCTCTCCTTGGTCCGTTTCCATCCATTATTCCTTGTCTGGCCTTCAGGTGGTTTGGAAAACAGCTTGACCCCCTCCTCTCTGTAGCAGCCCCTCAAATATTGGAACACTGCTATCATGTCTCCCCTTGTCCTTCTCTTCACTAGACTAGCCATGCCCAGTTCATGTAACCGTTCTTCATATGTTTTAGTCTCCAGTCCCCTAATCATCCTGGTTGCTCTTCTCTGCAGTTTTTCTAGAATCTCAACATCTTTTTTATAGTGTGGTGACCAAAACTGGATGCAGTATTCTAGGTGTGGTCTTACTAGGGCTTTATAGAGTGGTACCTCACTTGATCTTGATTGAATCCCTCTGTTAATGCAATTTAGGATTGCATTGGCTGTTTTAGCTGCCGCTGCACACTGCTAGCTCATATTTAGCTGGTTGTCCACTAAGACTCCAAGATCCCTCTCCCAGTCACTGCAGTTAAGGGAACTCTTATGGGGCAAAACCACAAGCCAGGTTGGCATATTTTCAATCAAGAAGAGGTTTGCTCTTCTCTGGGCACAAGCAGGCTTCCCTGAGACATGGCAGGAAATATCATGGATGAGCTTGGCCTTGTTATGCATCTTCCTGGCATTCAAAAGCAACAGTCAGAATTCAGAGCCACAAAAGATCTTGCAGTCAGGTACTGAGAGTAGAAACCGAGCTCCATAAAATAGGAATAGATTCAAAAGCTTCCATCATCATCGGGGTGATCCTGCTATCCCCTGTAACTCAACCCCCCAGTTCTCCCTTTCATGCTAAGGTATAGCATAGCAGTGTTCTAATATTTGAGGGGTGCCACAAAGAAAAGGGGGTTAACCTATTTTCCAAACCACCAGAAGGCAAGATAAGAAGCAATGGATGGAAAGTAATCAAGGAGAGAAGCAACTTAAAAATAAGGAGAAATTTCCTGACGGTGAGAACAATCAATTGGTGGAACAACTTGCCTTCAGAAACTGTAGGTGCTCCATCACCTGATTGGACAGCCCTTTGTCCAGAATGATATAGGGTCTCCTGCTTGAGCAGAGGTTGAACTAAACGACCTACAAGGTCTCTTTGAACTCTGTTATACTTTGATTCCTTTATTCTGTATGCATTATTAATGTACCAAACTCCATAACTCTGGGTGATCTTACTCAGCAGTGTCTGGAGAAAATATACCATGTTGAAGGACAGCAGGAGTCAACAACAGTGCCAGCACTCTTTTATGTGGGATGAAAAATACAAAACACATTCATATTTTAAAAGACACACAATAAGAAACTCATTACTACAAATCTGGCTTAAAATTAAAAAACAGCATTATATGAAGATACCAAATTGGTTATTGCAGGTAGAATCAATTATACACCCAAATCCCAAAGACAAAAATAATTAGATATAAAGATATAATTGACTATCAAGGCAAATTAAAGACAAAACAACAATTGGAGACAGACTTACATTGAGAAATAGACTGGTGGACTTACACTCAAATACAATCTAAATACAGAGAACCTATAAAAACATATGAAATTCATAACCAAAAACAAGAAATCGATAAAATTATATTAGACTCAGAAAACAAATTAATTAGTAGAATCTATAAATTTCTTCTACGCTATAAAATGGAAGAAGAGACAGTCAAAGAAACAATGATTAAATGGGCTCAAAACATCAAGCATACAATACCTTTGGGAAAATGGGAAAAGCTCTGGCAGGTAAACATAAAATTAACAAAAGCAGCGGCATACAAGGAAAACCAACTGAAAATGTTTTATAAGTGGCACATGTCTCCAACCAGACTGGCAAAAATACAGCCTAAAAATAGCCCGATTTGCTGGAAGTGTAAAAAGACACAAGGAACCTTCTATCATTTATGGTGGACATGCCCGGCAGCAAAGAAATTTTGGTCTAACATTAAAAAATGGTTGGAACAAATAACAGAAACACAGATAGAAAAAGAACTAGAAACATTTTTATTAGGAATTTTTTAATAAATCATATCCTAAAGATATCAAATATCTCACAATTCATATCCTAACAGCTGCAAGAATAATTTACACAAAAAATTGGAAGCAAGAAAGAACACCAAATGAAACAGAATTAATAGAAAATTTTTTAGATGTGCTGAAATGGATAGGTTAACCAAAGAAATACAAGAAAGAGAAGAATCAGATTACTGCAAAATATGGAATAATTGGTATAATTGGTTAAAAATGAGAAATAAACAAAAAAATATAGGGGGAAATATTACCGATTTAAAAAAAAAATGTTATTAGATTAAGGAGAGGTGAAGAAATATATTATAAGTAGAATGTCACTTTGAAAAAATGCTTAAGAAGGAAACATAATCTTTTTCTTTATATGTTGTATAAATGTTTGTTGTGTATATGTTATGTTATGTTTTTTTTTAATATTTATACTCAAATAAAAATTTAATTTAAATAAGAAGTCAACAACAATACTGTGTCTTCCTCCAGCATCATTTTCTGGACATGTCCTGACAGGACAGATCATAATCACTGCAAAACACTGTCGTCGAGGGTGTATCTGTAAAGTTTCACTAACATGCTGTACTCCAGCTTCCTTTCTGTAAATGGAGCCAAGGAAGAAGTTCAGGATCCCCAGAGGAAAAACTGTTTCTCACTGTAATTATCACCATCTGCTCTTTGACATGTCTCCATCTATTTATCCTGCCTTTGCTATAAAAAAACAGACTGAAGCATCAGAAAAGGATAAATGTTTCAGGTCACTCTCTGGTATGTATGAATTTTAGGACAGGCAGGGGCTGTGCTGTTAAATGTACCCTTCTTTCCTTCCCAGGTGAAGTTTGGTTGGTCTCTGTTTCAACCAGGAAAAGCACTGGCTCTTGTGAGAAGGCTTTTAATTCTTCAACTCTTGTTTTGAAGCAGCAAGGGAATTGATTCAGTCCTATGAATTATGAACTTCCTGCTTCTGTTTCTGATGCTACTGTTTTTCCAGCCAACCTCTGGGAAGCTTAGAGTGAAATGTCCACTGACTCTGGAACACCAGGATGGAAAAAGACCATGGAGCTATTACAGACCAGGAGACCATCTCATTAGTATAGTCATCACTGCAACAAAAATATCTCCTATAATGTTCCCTTTCAATGCAGCTCCTTCCAGTCAGTCTCACTCGTAAGTCATTCAGGATAATGGAGTTGCATTCCCTCCATTTATAATTCCTTCGTTTTGTTCTCCTTATTAAACTTGCTCTTTATACTGCAACACATGTCCTGTCTAATTTCTTGATTCATTTTTGATTTCCATGCTTTGTCTTATTTAGGGGAAGAGATTCAAATCCAAAGATGGTACAGAAAAAAAATTCTGAAACAAGTCCACATTATTTTCCTTTCTCCATTCAATTTTGAATTCATGACTTGAATACTGACTTTTGTTTAAATTAGTGATTATTATCGTTTTCCTCTGACCAGTTCATTTCAAATGTCACTATTCTTTGATATTTACTTCCTGGTCCTTATAGAAATACAGGATGACTTATTTTTAGAATTGGCTTCTGAGTCACTTTTGAAACATCCTTTCCCTTTTATGGTGGTTCTACTGCAATTATTCAATTATTTTGAACCCTGATTACTGGGCAAATGAAAATTAGTACTGCCCCAAAGAATTGTGTATTTGCGATTCTTAATCCAGGTGGGGGACTGTATCAACTCTCATTAAAATTAAATGGAGATGGGTAAGCGTCATTTGTCTCTGGGCTTGGAGTCAGTATTGGCTGAAGACTTTGAAGACTTCAAGAGACAAAGTATGTTGCTGGTTCTGTTGATGATAATAATGACAACATCATTTTTACAGGAGTTTATCTATTGTACATTCAAAAGTCCTGTGCTTTATTTCCATTTGTCAGAAAAAATGATTTAAAAAATATAAAATATATTTTGCTATTGATGAGGATGGTGATGATAAAATGAGCTTTTTTTTTACAGTAAAGTATCTTCTGATCAGTCTAAACTCCTACGCTTGATTTTCGCTATTCAAGTGGTCAATAAGAATTCCCAGCTCCTGCGCAATCTCACGCTTGGCTACAATGTCCATGACAACTATTTGAACACCATTGGCACTTCAGATGCCTTGCTGGACATGCTCTCTACTGGAGAAGCCAATGTTCCCAACTACAGCTGTGGAAGGAAGGACAACCCTTTGGCTTTTATTGATGGAGCTGACAGGGACATCTCCATCCAGATGTCAAGATTAGCAGGCCCCTACAAAGTCCCACAGGTCGGTATGTGCGCCTCTCTATCTAGGGAAGTGAGTGGATTGGTAGGACATATAAGAGATAAATCCAACCATATCTATTCTATGGAGTTCAAGAGGTGCTTTTCTCCATGATCACTCTAGTTATGTTGTCTATTAATGGGGTTGACATTGGGGAAGGGGAACACATAAAAGCAGTCACATCATCTCATGACACCATCCCCATTGCTTTGGGGGCTTCTGCTGCACACTTGTGAAGGTAAGGAGAGGCTCTGTGTCCAATCAAAGCGTCTTCTGTACAAAAGAATCACTGATGGAAAGCTCTTGTTTTGTACATCATCTTAGCCAAACTAATGTTATCTTCAATGATATACAAATACCAGATTCATGAAAAGAATCCCAATGCCTTATCTTAGTTTGTGAGACATATAATACATATAAGACAAACTCTTCCCACAATCTGGAGTTTGATCCTGACAGAACTCAAGGTTGGAGAAATGAGGGCACAGATTTTGGGGGGCAATACGTTGACTGTGTAAACCATCCAGAGAGTGCTGTAAAACATGATGAGGCTGTATATATTCTGTGGTGCAGGTAGAACAATCTGGAGCTGAACACACTTAAAACTGTAGAGATGAAAGTGTATTTTAGGAGGATCCCTCCTATTCTCCACCTCTTACAATATTAGCCAACACAGTATCAACATTGGTATCTTCTAGTTTCCGGGTTCTATAATCTTCATCAACTCAGAAAGTTCAGACTGTTTTTTTTAAGAGTTTTTTATTTTTTAAACAAACAAACATTTAATACATAAGTCATTCCTTCCATGTGACATCTCGGTGGTATCTCCAAATTTTATTTTATTTTTTTTGTTATTTCTTCTGTCTTCGTTCTCATCAAATCAATTACAACAATTCATCACTAACAAAATATTCTGATTATGGCATTTTTATGCATAACTATTAATTTACTTATTTTTGTCTCTTTTCTAACCAATAATAGAATTGATTCCATATCTTAAAGTATTCTGAATTTTCTCTTTCTTTAATCATCAAAGTCAATCTATTCATTTCTGCACAATCTAATTTTTTTTTTAATTACTTATCCTTCCAAAGGTATTTTCTCTGCTTTCCAGTGTTGTGCATAAACAATCCTTGTAGCTGTTATTACATGTATAATCAAATAAATATTTTCTTTGCTAATTATTTCTGGAAGGATACCCAATAGGAACAATTCTGGTTTTAAATCAATATGTTGTTGTATCATTTCTTCCAGCCATATCTTAATTGTATTCCAATAATTTTTTGCTTCTGGACATGTCCACCACATATGGTAATAAGAACCTAGTAACTGGTGACATTTCCAACATTTAGCTGATTTATCTTTAAACATTTCTGCCATCTATAAAACATTTTATATTGATGTTCCTTATATGCAGTGGACATTGTTAATTTATAATTCGTTTCCCATAACTGTTGCCATTTATCTAGGTCTATTGAATATCCAAAATTCTTTGCCCAGGCTATCATTGTTTCCTTTACTTCCTCCTCCAGTTCAATGCCATGTAAAAAATTATAGATTTTTTTTTATTAATTTATCCACTGTTCCTGTGAATATCCCATCCAGCTCTGTTTTTTCTAAGTGAAAACCATATAATTTAGCATCTTTTTCATATCTTGTTTGTATCTACATGTACGTATACCAATCCATCTCAATCCCCTGTTCTTCCAACTCTCATTTCCCTTTCAAATCCCCCTTATCTGTTAGAAAGTCCTTATATCTAACAATATTTCCAACTTTAAAAACATTTGGGTGTATCAAAGTTTCCATTGTTGATAACCATATTGGTATTTTCAGATAATATTTATCTCTGACCTTCTCCCATACCAATAATAATGCATTCCTTATATAATGTCTATGAAAGTGCGTTTGTATCTTATTTCTACCATACGATAAGAATGCATGCCATCCCAATTGTAAATCATGACCTTCCAGTGTTTATAGTCTTGTATTTCTTAATTCAACCCATTCCTTCATTCAAGTCAATGCTGCTGCCTGGTAATACAATTCCCAATTCGGTAACCCAAATCCTCCACGTAATCTCATGTCCTGAAGCATTTTTATGGTTATTCTTGCTTTTTTCCTTTGCCATATAAATTTCCTTATTATCTTATTAAGCTGTTGAAAATAAGTCTTTTCAATTTTTATCGGTATTGTCTGAAATATGAATAATAATCTTGATAATATGTTCATCTTTATTATTGCAATCCTTCCCATTAGTGACAATTGAAGGTTCTTCCACTTCTCCAAGACTTTCTCAATTTGTTGTTTTAATCTATGACAATTATCCTCTTTTATCGTTACACATCTTGAAGTTAGATAGACTCCTAAGTATTTAACTTTTTTCACCACTTGTATATCTAAATTTTCTTCTATCTCTCTTTTGTGTTTTTCTGTAATATTTTTCACCAGAATTTTTGTTTTCTCTTTATTTATTTTTAGACTAGACACCTTTACATAATTCTTTATTTGTTCTAGTAATTTGGGACCTGTTGTTTGGGGTTCCTCTAAGATGAATACTAAGTCATTCACAAAAGCTTGCAGTTTATACTCTTCTTTTTTTGATTTTCATCCCTTTTATCTCTTCATTTCGCCTAATATTTCTATTTAAAATTTCTAAGGTCAAAATAAACAGCAATGGTGATAAAGGCCAACCTTGTCTAGTGCCCTTCATAATATTCATATTTTCTGTCATTTCTCCATTCATCATTATCTTAGCAGATTGTCTGTCATAAATCGTTTTTATAGTGTTTATAAATCTATCTCCAAAGTCCATTCTCTGTAGTTGTTCTATCATAAATTGCCAGTTCACATTGTCAAAAGCTTTTTGGGCATCTAGAAACATCATCACCTTTTTTTTTGTTGAATGTGTCTCATAATATTCCAAAGTATTCAAAATTATCCTCATATTGTCTCTGATTTGTCTTTTAGGTAAAAATCCATTTTGGTCCATGAATAAATGAATAAATTCATTTAACAATTTTTTAAAAAAACCTATTTGCCATTATTGAGGCAAAAATCTTGTAATCCACATTTAGCAATGAAATCGGTCTATAGTTTTTTTTATCAATTGTAGGTCTGTATCCTCTTTAGGTATAAGTGTTACATAAGCCTCCCTCCATGAGTCTGGCATTCTTGCCTTCATTACTAATTCATTAAATAGTTCCAACATTACATTACTCATCCCTTCTTGTAGTATTTTACATAGTTCCGCTGGTAACCCATCCGGTCCTGGTGCTTTCCCATTTTTTCCTCCTTTTATCACTTCTGTTAATTCCATCATTGTTATTCTGTCTTCTAACATTCCCTTATATTGTTCTGGCATTTTAGGTAAATCTGATTTTTCCAAATATTTTATTATCTCTTCCTCTGAGATCTTTTGTTGGGAATAGAGCTTTCCATAATATTTTTGAATTACTATCCTCTTTTCTTCATTTCTTCATCTTGTAAGTATTTTATTATTTTCTTCTCCTCTTTTTTTAATTTATATACGCTAACCACCTTCCTGGTTTGTTTGCATTTTCAAAAAATCCTGTTTAGATGCTCTTAATTTATTTGCTAATGATTCCTGTTCATTTAAAGTGATTTTCATTTAGAGTGATCTTGAGATAGGGGATATAGTCATTGAGCCCTTGTCATGGTCGGATCACTCTCTCCTTCACCTTGACCTTCAAACCGCTTCACCCCACCACAGGGAGGCAGAACTGATAAGATGGTACTGCCCCAGGCACCTGATGGAACCTGATAGGTTCCAGATGGAGCTTGGGCCAATCTCCAAGGTTCTGGCTCATGCCTCGACTGGAGACCTAGTGGCCACCTGGGACAGGGCAGCCACTGGAGCTCTGGATCGAGTCGTGCCTTTGCGGCCTCTGACCCGGCACAGATCTTCACTGAGGAGCTAAAGGAGATGAAGCGCCGGAAAAGACACCTAGAGAGTAGTTGGAGGGCCAGTCTTTCTGAATCGGACTGGACACTGGTAAGATCTCATATTAAGAATTACCTAGTGGTGATAAAAGCAGCAAAATGTACTCATTTTGCTGCTCTTATTGCATCATCAGATAATCGCCCAGTCACTCTGTTTAGGGTGACCCGCTCCCTGCTCCACCAGGAAGCGCAGGAGGACCCCTTGGAGGGAAGAGCCGAGGATTTTGTTCAGTATCTGTATGACAAAATCACTCAGATTCAGGAAGATCTGGACTCAGACTGGGTAGATCCAGCGAGGGTGACGGAGGCAGGTCTTGATAATGTTATCTGGGATGAGTTTTATCCTGTGACTCCAGATGACGTGGACAGGATTCTGGGTAGATTGAACGCGACCACATGTTTGTTGGACCCGTGTCCCTCTTGGTTAGTGCTGGCTTCCCGGGAGGTGACGGAGACTGGCTCCAGGGGATTATAAATGCTTCATTGGGTGAGGGTGTCTTCCCCGCCACCCTGAAGGAGGCGGTGGTGAGGCCTCTCCTCAAAAAGCCTTCCCTGGAACTGGCAGTATTGGCTAATTATCGTCCAGTCTCCAACCTTCGCTTCATGGCGAAGGTTGTTGAGAGTGTGGTTGCGTGACAGTTTCCCCAGTACCTGAATGAAACGTCGTATCTGGATCCATTCCAATTGGGCTTCAGGCCTGGGTACAGCACAGAAATGGCATTGGTCACGTTGGTTGATGATCTCTGGCGGGCTCGGGACGGGGGTGCTCCTCTGTCCTGGTCCTGTTAGATCTCTCAGCGGCTTTTGATACCACCGACTATGGTATCATGCTGCACCGGTTGGAAGAGTTGGGGGTGGGAGGCACCGTACTATGGTGGTTCTCCTCCTTTCTCTCCAACCGGTCACAGTCTGTGTTGACAGGGGGGCAGAGGTCGACCCCGAGGCCCCTCATATGTGGAGTGCCACAAGGATCGGTCCTCTCGCCCCTTTTGTTCAACATTTATGTAAAGCCACTGGGCGAGATCATCCGTGGTTTCAGGGTGAAGTACCATCAGTACGCTGATGACACCCAGCTGTACATCTCCACCCCGGACCACCCCAATGATGCCCATGAAGTGATGTCCCGGTGCCTGGAGGCCGTACAGATCTGGATGGGGAGAAACAGGCTCAGGCTCAACCCATCCAAGACTGAGTGGCTGTGGTTTCCGACATCCCAATATAGTCAGCTGGTGCCATCACTGACTATTGGGGGCGAATCATTGGCTCCCACGGAAAGGGCTCACAACTTGGGCGTCCTCCTGGATTCACGGCTGTCTTTAGAAGAGCACTTGACAGCCGTGCCCGGGAGGATTTTTCATCAGGTTGGCCTGATCCGCTAGTTGCGTCCCTTTCTAGATCAGGACTCCCTACGCACAGTCACTCATGCCCTCATCACCTCTCGTCTGGGCTATTGTAACACTCTCTACATGGGGTTCCCCTCGAGGTGCACTCGGAGGCTCCAACTGGTGCAGAGTGCGGCTGCGCGGGTGGTTATGGGAGCGACATGGAGTTCCCATGTAACACCTCTCCTGCGCAAGCTGCACTGGCTCTCGGTGGTCTTCCAGGTGCGCTTCAAGGTTTTGGTTATCACCTTTAGAGCGCTCCATGGCTTAGGACCTGGTTATCTACGGGACCACCTGCTACCACCAATAGCCTCCCACTGGCCAGTATGCTCCCATAGAGAGGGGCTCCTCCAGGTGCCGTTGGCCAAACAATGTCGACTGGCGGCCCCTAGGGGGAGATCCTTCTCTGTGGGGGCACCTATGATCTGGAACGAGCTCCCCCTGGAGATACGGAGGATCCCGGATCTGTTCACCTTCCGTCGCGTGCTCATGACTTTCGTATTTCATCAAGCTGGCCTGGCCTAAATCTTCTCCCCTTTTAAATTTTAATTTGTTTTTAAATTATTGGGTATTTTAAATTTGTCTCAGCCAAATTATTTAATTCGTTTTTATTCTATTTTAAATTTTTGAATTAATGTGTTTTATTCTGTGGCTGTTCACTGCCCTGAGTCCTTCAGGAGTAGGGCGGTATAGAAATTCAATAAAATAAAATAAAATAAAATAAAATAAAATAAAATAAAATAAAATAAAATAAAATAAAATAAAATAAAATAAAATAAAATAAAATAAAATAAAATAAAATAATAAAATAAAATAAAATAAAATAAAATAAAATAAAATAATAAAATAAAATAAAATAAAATAAAATAAAATAAAATAAAAAATAAAATAAAATAAAATAAAATAAAATAAATTTATTTTATGTTTTTTTCAGTTCCATCAGCTTCTTAATTTTTTTAGTTTGGATATTCTTTTGGGATTCTTTCTCTAGGTTCTTATACTCCTCTTCCAAACTTATCTGTTTTTGCCTTTTCTTTTTATTCTTTCTTCCCAAATACGGTATTGTCAAAAATCTAATATAGGCTTTCATCGTATCCCATAAGTTCTGAAGTGATTTATCTTCTTTCTTATTTATTTTAAAGAAAAAAATCTAATTCTTTTTCCATAAACTGCTGAAAGTCCTTTTCATTTAATATTGTTGCATTCAAAGTCCATTTTGTCTTTTTCTTCTTTCCTTTCCATATTATTGTCATTGGGCTATGGTCTGCCCAAATATTTGAACCAATATTTACTTCTTGTATATTATCTATAAGTTCTTTTGACTGTCAGCGTCTCACCGCTGGCATAGAGAGGAGAGAGATAAGCCCTGAACTTTTGCCTGCTAAATCCCTTTGAAGCTGGGTCGTCGTGGAAATGAAGGGGGGGGGACATTCCTGTGAAATGACGAGACAAGAAGTCAGTGGAGTGACTTGGAAGATAGCCAATGAGAAGCAGATAATTGGGGATCAGAAAGGGAGGGATTGGGGGGCAAAAGGTCAGTCTTGTCCACATCGAGTCATGATCCGGTTGCTGTGCTCAATTAAAGAGAAGATTTCCTTAAAGATTGGCAGTTTGGAAATTCATTTATTTTGAGATAGCATTGAAGTCTGACATTGACATCCATATCATGTCTATCCTTGACCACAATAAATGTCTATTTGAATAAAAAGTATATTGGTTTTCTTTCAAGTGTTTTTGTCTCCAAATATCTTAAATACTCAATTCTTCTATCATTGTAAAAAAAGGTTTCGGCAATATTCTTCTCGATTTTTTATTTGTCTTCATTGTTTTACAGTCCAGATCCACATTTCTTACAGCATTAAAATCTCCCATTATATATACATATTCATAGTCCAATTCTAAAATGTTTCTGTGTAATCTTTGATAAAATTCTTCTTGTTTTTCATTTCATGCATATATTGCTATCACAAGTATTTGTTTAAAGTTCATTTTTATTTCCACCATCAGAATCCTGCCTTCTTCATCCTCAAAAAGTAATTTAGGTTCTAATTTTTCTTTGATATACAACACCACTCCTCTTTTGCTTTGTTGTATCAATGATGTAAATAGAACTCCTAACTTTGGATATTATAATAATTTTAAATGTTGTTTTCTAATATGTATTTCTTGTAGGCATATAATGTCCATCTTCAAGCTATTTAATTTAGATAAAGTTCTGTTTCTTTTTATCGCCACATTCAGTCCATTTACATTTAAAGATATTGCTTTAATTTCTTCTTCCATGTTTTACTTGTTACTAGTTTTTGACTTCATCGCTCTTGTCTCTCTTTGTTCCATTGGATCTTTAGATCTCGCTCCTTCTCTTAGGGCTTTTTCTTCCTTTGCTTTTTCATCTTTGTCTTTCTCTTCATCTTTTTGCTTTGTCCCTCCTATTGCTCCTGAATCTTTTTCTAGTGGTCCACAAAATTGTTGATAAAATAGTTTTGCTTTTTCAATGGAGTCAAGTCTATGTCTTTGTTCTTGCCATTTCACCAAAATTCCTTCCAGTATTAAGCATCTAAAATTCACTCCTTTTAGTATTAGGAACGTCGTTAGAAACTGATATTCTCTCCTCAATTCTCTAACTCTTCTAGGTATTTGTCTTAATACCACAATTTCTTTATCTTTGTGTTTCAGTGCTGTATTTCTTGCTGCTTGTAATATCTCTGTTTTTATTGCCTTCTTGGTAAATCTTGCATGTACTTCTCTCAGTAGTTTGTTCCTCATTGCATATCTTGTGTATACTCTGAAGGCATCATCAAGCTCATTTAAGATCCTTTCCTTGGATTGTTCCAAAACTTCTGATAATATCTCAGCAATCATCTCAGGTAAATTTTCTCCTTTTTCTTCCTCTATATTTTGAAATCTTAAGTAAAGCCCAGAATGCTCTATCTCCAACAGAATAATTGACTTTTCAGTTGGTGCCAATTTTTCTTCTAATTTCTCAACCTTCTTTTCTGTCATTTCCACTTTTTCTTCAACTTTCTGGATTCGCTCTTGATTTTTCCTAATCATGGCTTCCATTTCTTTTATTTCCTGTTTTAAGTCATCATGAAGCGATTGTATAAAATTTCTTAATTCCATCATCTCCAAAGATTTCTGTGTTTCTGTCGATGAGGGACTTGCTGTTGGATGTAGATGTGATGTAAATTTCTTCATATTTATAATCCAAATGCCTAATCCTCCCCAATGGTTGGATTAGCACACAAACACACACAAAGAGAATAATAAAAATGAAAATGAAAAATAAAATACAAAAATTAAAAAACAAAAATTCCAATCAACCACCTCCCTCAAAAATTAAATTTCCAATACCCCATCAGAGAGAGAGAGAAAAAAAGAAAAAAATCAACTGCCAAAAGTAAAAGATAAAAATACAAATCCAAACAACCACAAAGGAAAAATTTTCTTCTGACTCTTCCAGTCTTAATCCGATTTCTTGTCAATCTAGTTCTTCTTTTAAAAAAAAAAAAAAAGGCATAAAAAAGTCCCTAAAAAAAAAAGACACAAAACACAAAATAGAGTGCCTTTCATCCACCAGCAAAAATCAAAACATGGAACTTCAAAGCAATCACCAGTCAGTGAGTAATAATAATGAAAGATTAAAAGCCAAAAGGAAAGTCCAAAAGTCAGTCTTCTCTCTTGCACATGTTTTCTTTATCAGTTTACCAAAATGTCAAGGTCAACTATAGTTTAAGTTTCTTCCAAGTCAAAATCTTTTTCCCTTCTGCCACTAGATGGCAATGCAGACAGATCTTCAAAGTTTCATTTTGTCAATTACCACCATTCCACCATTTCAATAGAATGGGATTCAATCATTAATTCATTTAGTCCCAATTTCTTATTTTTAAGGGATTACTTTTCTTTTCTCAATCACAAAGAAAAAATATAAGAAAAAAGAAAAAGGCTTTTACTTCTCTTTTCCAACACCCGATTGCCGGATGGGAGAGTGATTACACACCCGCTCTCACTCCTCACTCTCAGCCAGTCTATTCTTATTTAATTTCCAGTTGGGTCCAAAAGGAAAAGTCTTTTGTAAAAATCAGAGTGTCTCTCTCCTTGATGTCTCACAAGGTGTCTTCCTGTCTTCCTCTTTTATTGCAGCCGCCCCAGCTTCCTAGCAACTTCTAAGGTCACTTTCAGAGCAGTCGGGTTTGAGGAGCTTCTTCTGGTTCAGCCAGGGAGTTTGCGATCCCCCTATGCTGTCCAGTCTGTGCTCCTCTTGTTTGTCGTCCCTTCAGGATGACTTAGGTCACTTAGGACCCCCGGACTGCAGAGATATCGATGGGTCTTCAAGAGATCTTGCCACTGGGACATTGGCCACACCCCTCCCAGAAAGTTCAGACTGTTTAAGGAGCTGCTGATACAACTCTACAGAGGAATTATTGAATCTGTTATTTGTATTTCTATAAATGGTTTGGTACAGCAACTAAACAGGACAGGACAGATTCTGATGGATAGTTAGAACTGCAGAAAAAAACAGTTGCAACCAGTCTGCCTTCATTGAGGATCTGCATGATGCATGAGCCAGAAAGAGGACTGAGAAAATATCTACAGACCCCTCACATCATGGACATAACCTGGACGGATCTGGATGGGGAGAAACAAGCTCAGACTCAACCCCTCCAAGACCGAGTGGCTGTGGCTTCCGGTGTCCCGGTATAATCAGCTGGTACCATCACTGACAATAGGGGATGAGATCTTGCTCCCCACAGAGAGGGCCCGCAACTTGGGTGTCCTCCTGGATTCACGGTTATCTTTAGAAGAACATTTGACGGCCGTGGCCAGGGATGCCTTTTATCAGGTTCGCCTGATCTGCCAGTTGTGTCCCTTTCTGGATCGGGACGCCTTGTGCACGGTCACTCATGCCCTAGTTACCTCCCGTATGGACTACTGTAATGCTCTCTACATGGGGCTCCCCTTGAAAAGCACCCGGAGGCTCCAACTGGTCCAGAACGTAGCCGCGTGGGTGATTATGGGCGCAGCTCATTACGCCCATGTAACACCTCTCCTACGCGAGCTGCACTGGCTCCCGGTGGTCTTCCGGGTGCGATTCAAGGTATTAGTTATCACCTTTAAAGCGCTCCATGGCTTAGGACCTGGGTACCTACGAGACCGTCTTTTGCCACCAATAGCCTCCCACCGACCAGTTCGTTCTCACAGGGAGGGACTACTCAGGGTACCGTCAGTCAAATTATGTCGACTGGTGACTCCCAGGGGGAGGGCCTTCTCTGTGGGGGCTCCAACCCTTTGGAATGAACTGCCCCCGGAGATACGGAATATCCCTGATCTCCGTGCTTTCCGCCGTGCCCTCAAGACCCTGATGTTCCAACAGTTAGGGCTAAACATACAAACATGCGAATGATTTTTTAAATGTTATCTAATTCTGGGTTTTATTTAATTGACCAAACTAAGTAACAATTTTAATTAGCAATTTTATGATGTTTGTGTGTCTATATTTTTCTTGACTGTACACCGCCTTGAGTCCTACGGGAGAAAGGCGGTATAGAAATATAATAAATAAATAAATAAAATAAATAAATAACCTGCTTCAACTCCTCCCCTCAGGATGCTGCTATAGGGCATTGAATGCCAAAAGAACTAGACACAAGGACAGTTTTTTTCCCCTCATGCCATCACTCTGCTTGAATACCTAATTAACACAACACTGTCTTATGTCTAAGAATATCTAGTCAGATAGTATGGTTGTATCATCATCATCATCTTTCCTACTACCTTCTTCTTCTGGTATCTTATGATTATATTACATTGTTGTTTGTAGGTACACTTGTTGTTTGCATGTACATGTTGTTTGTATGTATATTGATTATGTTATCTTTTTTTGTATATACGCTGAGAGCTTATGCACCAGAGACAAATTTCTTGTATGTCCACTCACACTTGGCCAGTATTCTATTCTATTCTATTCTACTCTACTCTACTCTATTCAAGTCTAAGTGCTATTACTATTGCTAATCGATTCATGATCAACTTCATAATAAGACTTGAAGAGCAATAAGTTTTTTTTGTTTTTTTTTACTGGCTGAACTATTCAAGAAATATCCCAATCTGCAATAGTAGTTTATATACATATAAATTAATGTGAAGGATGTTACAATTACAGCCTGATTAGTCTAATGGATATTATGGCTAAAACAATATCTTGTTCCTCTTGAGTAGAATTCAAAGTGGGAAGATAAAGAGTCTTTGGAAGAAGTACAAAGGATAAGAAGGCTTTTAGACACAGATAATCCTTTATTGACAATTGCTTTGTCAGGAACCATCTAATGAAACAATATATCAGTCAGGGGAAAACAGAGGTTTGCTCTCCTTATAAACCTTATTAATACTTATTAACAAATCAAACTCAAAAGTTATGGTCTTTGGAAAATGACATGAAAGCCAGGCATGGCTATTGGATGATATAAGTCAATAGTGCAAGTAACCCCATTCCTTACCTAGAGGTAGTTTTTCCTGAGATTGGAACTTGGCTCCCTCCTCATCAAAGGAGCTCACTTAGGGCCAGGGCATAAGGCATATAAATCAAATTTTAAAAAAAAAATACCGAATAGATTTAAAAAGAAATTGTAGCTATCTTATTTATTAATCCCATTTACTATATTATATAAAGCCAAGATTTGCCAGTGCTCTAATATTGAGCTGAAATTTGGGTTAAAAAGCATCACTACTAGAACAAAGCCAATTGCAACATCTGAGAAACTTCTTGTGGGTGAATAAAAGGATCTCAGCTGATGCCCCGAGTATCCATTTAGGATTTCAAAACTACTTTCTCTAACAACCGGGCACATATTTATTTTAAAAGAAAAAAATTGTGACACCACAAAAAAGGGTACTGGATTAAGCCAAAGCATTTTGATCAGTGTGTGTGTGTATATATATATATATATATATATATATATATATATATATATATATATATATATATATATATATATATATATATATATAATAAGAGTGTAAACATAATTATAAATACGAATAAAAGAAAACTTTAGGACAGGGAAGGTAGGGACACTGGTGCGCTTATGCACGCCCCTTACCGACCTCTTAGGAATGGGGTGAGGTCTACAGAGACAGTCTAAGGTTAAAGTTTTGGGGATTTGGGAAAGAAACCACAGCGTTGACAACTCTGCTACTGAAGTCGTATTTTCTGCATTCTACAGTAGTTTGGATCGGTTTACCATGAGTTTGTATCTATTGTGTGCTCTTGTATTGTTTTGGTTTAAGCTGGAGTATTCATTGGCTGGTAGGACATTGTAGCAGATGATTTTATGTACTATGCTTAGGTCAGACCGAAGACGGCAAAGTTCTAAGTTGTCTAAGCCCAAAATTTCAAGTCTGGTGGCATAAGGTATTTTGTTGCGAGCAGAGAAGTGGAGAACTCTTCTTGTGAAATATCTCTGGACTTGTTCTATTGTATAAATGTCTGATATGTAGTGCGGATTCCAGACAGATTAGATGTATTCAAGAATTAGTCTGGCAAAAGTTTTATATCCCCTAGTTTGCAGTTCAATATTACCAGAGAAGAAGCTAGGCAAAATTAGGTTAACAACTCTTAATGCTTTTTTAGCAATGCTGTTATAGTATTGTGAAGTTTTTAAACATGGAAATGGATGCACATCTTAGGCTGATATTTACACAATCAAGATTTGAGCAACCTGATACAATGGTTAAATATGTACAATTAACTAAGTATATCAAACAGACCTGTATTAGTGCCAGAGATAAAATGAAAGAGAGAGATCAGTATCTTGGAATGCACATTAAATGAAAGACCTATTGCAATGCTTATATTAAGACAACAACATATTTCTTCTGTGGACAGAATTTAAAAATTGCATATAATACGACTCTTTACTTGAACAAAATGTCTCAGATGAAATCTGTAAATATGGGTCTGATTGCCGAAAAATGTAGAGGTGATACAGAAATATGATTTGCATTCTTTATTCTGATTCTTATTTAATTTGTTCCATTTATTGTATTTTCCTGCTCTTGCTAATGTTCTGTGTTTAATATTCTGTATCCTGATGTAGTCTACCAGGTAATCAACAATGCATTATTATTATTATTATTATTATTATTATTATTATTATTATTATTATTATTATTATTATTATTAATTGGTTAATCTTTAGTGAGATTCACAGCCTTTGAGGCTGGTTAATAGCTCAGCAGCTCGAGTCCTAACCAAGGACCTAGGAACTGTTAAGGTATCGTCGGAGGATGTAAGCTGTTACGAGTAAGGTGGTTTTTTGTAGAGTCAAAATGTTCAAGTCCGGCAAATTTAGAATTTCTAAATAGCGGGGTAGCCCTTTGGGTATTGCTCCGAGGGCTCCAATTATAATCGGGACAACACACAATTTCTTTTTCCACAGTCGCTCAACTTCAGTTTGTAAGTCCCGGTACTTTGTGATTTTTTCTTGCTGCTTATTTTCAATTCGTGCATCACCAGGTATTGCAATGTCAATGAACCATACTTTTTTCTTTTCAACTATTGTTATGTCAGGTGTGTTGTGGACCAAGTGCCTGTCAGTCTGAATCCTAAAGTCCCACAAGATCTTGAGTTTCTCATTCTCTAAAACTTTCTCAACCTGATGTTCCCAGTGGTTTTTGCTGTACTCAAATCCAAACTTCTGGCACAATTTCCAGTGAATGATTTTAGCAACACGGTCATGGCGTTGTAGGTAGTCAGTTTGTGAAATTTTGCTGCACCCACTGATCAGGTGGTCAACTGTCTCCTCTTTTTCATTGCAGAGGCGGCATTTGCTGTTGGTGGTAACATGTTGAATTTTTGCCTTCATACAGTTTGTGGCTAGGGCTTGTTCTTGAGCTGCCAAAATAAAGCTTTCAGTTTCTTTTTTCAGTACTCCTGATCTTAACCAGTTCCAAGTTAGTTTCTGGTCAGCTTTGCCTTCAATACTTTTCAAGTATTGGCCATGCAGAGCTTTGTGTTTCCAATTTTCAGCTCGCTGCTCAATTACTTCTTTCTTATATTCTGCTTTTGTTTTAGTTGTCTTTAAAAGGCCTCCTTTATTTACTTCCTTAATCATTGGTTCTTCACTTTTCTGGATGTAACCATTCAAGCTGCATTTTTCTTCTTCCACAGTCTGCTTTACTTGTAGGAGTCCTCGACCACCCTCTGCTCTTGGTAAATATAATCGGTCAACATCACTTTTAGGGTGCAAGGCATGATTCATTGTCATAAGCTTCCTTGTTTTTCTGTCCAAATTGTCTAACTCCATCTGGGTCCAGTCAATTATTCCTGCAGAGTATCTAATCACAGGTATAGCCCAGGTATTTATGGCTTTTATGATGTTTCCTCCACTCAATTTGGACATTAATATCTTACGAATTCGTCGAATGTACTTGGCTGAAGTTAATTCCTTGACTTTATTATGCATTAAGTCAGAGGCTTCTAAAATCCCCAAGTACTTGTAGCCTTCTTCTGATTTTACTGCCTTTATCATTTCTTCATTCTCTAGTTCTATTCCATCCTCTTCTATGATCTTGCCTGCTTTGGTTGCTATTGTTGCACATTTGTCAATTCCAAACTGCATACCAATGTCTTGGCTGAATTCTTTTGTGTTTTCAATTAATAAATTCAGTTCAGCTTTTGTTTTACCAAACAGCTTCAAATCATCCATGTACATCAAGTGCGAGATTTTCAGTCCTTTCTTTGCAAGTTCGTATCCACAGTTCATCTTCTTCAAAATGATTGTCAGTGGTAGCATTGAGAGTATAAAAAGTAGGGGTGAAAGGGAATCGCCCTGGAAAATGCCTCGTTTAATTTCAACTTCACCCAGTTCTTCTTCATTAGCCATAAGTTTTGTTTTCCAGAGGTTCATTGAAGATTCCATGAATTTTTGTATGTTGCTGCTGATGCCTAATATTTCCAGGCATTTCTTGATCCAGCTATGGGGAACTGAATCAAATGCTTTCTTATAGTCTATCCAAGCCATGAACAGGTTGGTTCGTCTTTTCTTTGAGTTCTTTAGGATTAGCTTGTCGATCAGCAATTGATCTTTTGTTCCTCTTGAGTTTTTGCAGCATCCTTTCTGTTCTACAGGAAGCAAGTTATTTCTTTCCAGGTATCCATAGATTTGGTTTGCAATGATACCAGTAAGAAGCTTGTATGTTGTTGGCAAGCAGGTGATTGGCCTATAGTTTACAGGGTCCTTTCCTTTTTCTTTATCTTTTTGGATCAAAAATGTCCTTCCAGTTGTCATCCATCCATCATTTTCAGGTGTTTTTAGGATCTGGTTCATCTGGGTTGCCAATCTTTTGTGCAGACTTGTAAGTGCCTTTAACCAGAAGCCATGCAGCTCATCCGGTCCAGGTGCACTCCAGTTCTTCACTTTTCTTGACTGTCTTTGCACCATTGCTTTTGTTATTTTCACGTCTTCCATTTTATGCACTTTAATAGAGTCCTCAACCTGTTTGATCCATTTTGCATTTCTGTTGTGCTTCTTGTTGTTTTCCCACAAATTCTTCCAGAATTTCAGAGCTTTCTCTTTATCAGGCTTTTCATTTGTTGTTACTCCATTTCCATTTTCTAAATTCTTATAAAACTGGTGCTGATTTGCTCTGAACTGTGAGTTTTCCTTGAACTGAGTTACTCGGTTTTCATACCTTTTAATCTTTTCAGCGATGGCAACAACCCTCTGCTTCAGCTCTTCAATTACTATTGCAATCTCCTTATTCCTTAGATCGTATCTTGCTTCCAGGCTGCTTTTGACCTGCTTGTTCTTTAGCTGACCTTGCCTTAGGTTCTTCAAGTTGCTCAAATCTCCACGTACTTTTTTGATCTTCAATTCTAACCGAATTTTCCACTTAGGCTTCCCCTTCTTGCCTCTTTGG
This sequence comes from Pituophis catenifer annectens, assembly GCF_029215685.1. NCBI lineage: Eukaryota > Metazoa > Chordata > Lepidosauria > Squamata > Colubridae > Pituophis > Pituophis catenifer. Next base: position 18,434,767 of record NW_027256882.1, read on the forward strand.
TTCTTTTGTATTTTCAACCCCAGCTCTTTGGTGGTTATGACAGCTGCTGCATACATCAGTTGGTTAGTTTCGGCTAATGTAGTGGTTCGAATAGTTTGCACAGCCTCATTGACCTTTTTTAGTACATTTCTCAATTCTTTCCGGTTCACTTGGTTCAGCTTTGGCAAACGTGTTCTTTCATCATCTTCCATTTGGTGCTTTATTTTTCCAGCTAATTGAGCACTATCTGTTGGTGTTTGTTCTTTAGTGCTTCCTTGTTCTTTATCTTCATCCATTTCAGTATCCTCTTTTTCCCTTTCTTCCTCAATTTGCTTTTGAGTCTGGAAATCATTCTTGATGTTACTCCTCTTTGTTGTTGTACTCAGACCATTAATTGCTTTCTCTTCTATTGCTATTAATTCTTCTGTAGTGAAAAATTTGTGGTTTAGGATTACACGTCGTTGGTCCATTAACCTTTGTTCACTGGTGTCACAGTCCGTATGGTTCATCTTCCAAATCTGATACATTCTTTTTTGAAATCCATGTTTTGCTGGTTCAGACTGATAGTAAGCTTTCATAATAGAGGTGTTTTCTTCCCTGGTCCAGATTTTTCGCTTTTTGGGTTTTTCTTCCAGTAGCTTGTCAGCTCCATGCCCTGGTTGCCTAGCAGAGGGAGTTGAGCCCTGTAACTCATTTTGCGTAGAATGCCCAGGAGCCATAGCATCCAACGGAACCCTTGTTAATCCGGGCGACGGTTCAGCCGGCATAAATTTCATTTTTTCTGTATTCACCATATTTGAATGGGTTGTGGAGCAGATTTTGTCTGGCCCTTCACCTAAGGTCTGTCTGATATGGTTGCACCTGTTCAGCATAGCCCTTAGGATCACTAGAGCACGCAAGCCCCTCCACCACGACAAGGTAGAGCTCCTTGGAGGGGTTATTATTATTATTATTATTATTATTATTATTATTATTATTATTATTATTATTATTATTATTATTATTATTTAAATTTGTATACCACCCTTCTCCCGAAGGACTCAGGGCGGTGAACAACCAAAATTAAAATACGTACAATATAAAATTTAAAAATAATTTAAAAACAGAATTAAATCGAATTGGCTTCCCAAAAGTTAAAACCCATTACCCTTAAAATAATCCATTAAAATTTTAAGCCAGCCCAGCTTGCTGAAATAGGAAGGTCTTCAAAGCTCGATGGAAGGTCTGGAGGTCCGGGATCAGTCGTATTCCTGGGGGTAGCTCATTCCAGAGGGCGGGTGCCCCCACAGAGAAGGCTCTCCCCCTGGGGGTCATCAGTCGACATTGCTTGGCCGACGGCCCTCTCTGTGGGAGCAAATTGGCCGGTGGAAGGTTATTGGTGGCAGAAGGTGGTCTCGTAAATAACCGGGCCCTAAGCCATGGAGCGCTTTAAAGGTGAGAACCAATACATTGAAGCACACCCGGAAGACCACCGGAAGCCAGTGCAGCTCGCGCAGGCAAGATGTCACATGGGAGTGCCATGTCACCCCCATAATTACCCGCGTGGCCGCATTCTGGACCAGCTGGAGCCTCTGAGTGCTCCTCAAGGGGAGCCCCATGTAGACAGCATTGCAATAGTCCAGGCGAGAGGTGACGAGGGCGTGAGTGACCGTGCATAGGGAGTCCCAATCCAGAAAGGGACGCAACTGGCGTATCAGGCGAACCTGATAGAAAGCCCCCCTGGCCCCGGCTGTCATATGCTCTTCTAAAGACAGCCGTGCATCCAGGATGACACCCAAGTTATGAGCCCTCTCCGTGGGGGCCAATGACTCACCCCCAATAGCCAGCGATGGCACCAGCTGGCTATATTGGGGCGCCGGCATCCACAGCCACTCGGTCTTGGAAGGGTTGAATTGAAGCCTGTTCCTCCCCATACAGACCGACACGGCCTTCAGGCACTGGGACATCACTTCAAGGGCATCGTTGGGGTGGTCTGGGGTGGAGATGTACAGCTGAGTATCATCAGCGTACAGATGGCATCGCACGCCAAATCCACAGATGATCTCACCCAGTGGCTTCACATAAATGTTGAACAGGAGAGGTGAGAGGACCGACCCTTGTGGCACCCCACAAACAAGGTGCCTTGAGGTCAACCTCTGCCCCCCAGCCAACACGGACTGCGACCGGTCGGAGAGATAAGAGGAGAACCACCTTAGGACGGTGTCTCCCACTCCCAACTCCTCCAGCCGGCGCAGCATGATATCATGTTCGATGGTATCAAAAGCCGCTGAGAGATCTAACAGGACCAGGACAGAGGAACATCCCCTGTCCCGAGCCCTCCAGAGATCATCGACCAACGCGACCAATGCCATTTCCGTGCTGTACCCAGGCCTGAAGCTGGGCTGGAATGGATCCAGATAGACAGTTTCATCCAGGTACTGTGGGAGCTGTCGCGCAACCACACTCTCAACAACCTTCGCCACGAAGCGAAAATTGGAGACAGGACGGTAGTTTGCCAAAACAGCTGGATCCAGAGAGGGCTTCTTGAGGAGGGGCCTCACCACCGCTTCTTTCAAGGCGGGAGGTAAGACACCCTCACTCAGAGAAGCATTAATAATCTTCTGGAGCCAGCCTCGTGTAACCTCCTGGGTAGCCAGCACCAGCCAAGAGGGACACGGGTCCAATAAACATGTGGTTGCGTTCAATCTCCCCAGCATCCTGTCCACGTCCTTGGGAGTCACAGGATCGAACTACTCCCAGATGACATTCTCAAGACCCGCCTCAGACACATTGCCTGAACCCACCCAGTCAGAGTCCAAGCCGTCCCGAATCTGAGCGATTTTATCGTGCAGATAATATGCAAAATCCTCAACACGCCTTTGCAATATGTTCATGACAAAACAAGTTGGATGTATTGAAAGCCAATAACTGATCCTAAATACAGCATTCTTCACTGCTTTTTCAGATCCGTTCAACTGCTTCAGAAGCTCTGAGTGATAAAAGTCAATTCCCTTTTTTCTACCACATGCTCCCCAAATTAGGGATTCTCTACCCAGGAATTGTCCAACTGCTCCTCCATTTTAGATGGCCCTTGATTGGTCTCTTTGCTTCAAACACAGAGCATGGAGAGAATTTCATGAGGACCTTGACTCCTATACTTATCAGGAATGGAATTTGTATTCTTATATCACAACAATTGTCAACCACTACACCTACAGCAATGCTTAGGGATGCTATCTCTAAGTGGAGGCAAGTCAATGTCTTTGTTCACTTAGTAGAATATTTTTCTGTTTGGGACAGAATTCATCTTTTCCATTCAACACTTAACAGTTTGCCAGAACCCATTGAAGGGAAAGTCTGGATAAATGCAGGCTTTGGGGAATTGCAAATAAGAAGACACCCATTTCTCAAATATGTCAATAGTGTTTGGACCTATACCTTTCAATGGAGAAAAAGGCCAAATGATAGTTCCTTTGATCAAGATCTCCTTGTGCAACCACAGTTTGGAGATCAATCACTTCACTGTTCTTTTTCAAAAGACATCATTTCTGTCAAAGGCCGGAGAAGATGCATTCAGAAATCACCACTGAAGACCAACGTGGAAAGAAACAAGATGTGGAAGCTATATTACCACCATGTTTACAGTTTCATTAATATTCTGGCCCATGCCTTGAATGCTGCATATTCCTCCATATCCAGGAGGAGGAGGAAAGAGGGAGAAGAGAGGCTGGGGACTCAAAGGCTGCAGCCGTGGCAGGTATGGGATCCTGACAATGATCCATCAAAGTTACTTTCTCTGGAGAAGGAATACAAGGATAAAGTAAACCATCTCAACAGTGATGGGTTGCCCCCAGTTTGCACCGGTTCTATTGAACCGGTAGTAAAATCGGCGGGACGCTCCGCCCACCAACCACAATCTCATCAGAATGCTTCTGTGCATGCACAGAAGAGTGTGCGCACGCACGAGCAAAGGCAGCCCCATTGCGAACTGGTAGTAAAGGTAAGTAGGACCCACTCCTGCATCTCAAATGTTTTCTGCTTCAAAGGGCCAACAAATTTGACCGATCCAATCACTTGTGGATAATTTTCCAAAGTGCAAGTACATTTTGATATTAAACAGTATTCATTTTATAATGCATGCATTTTTAAATAAATTCCTATCTTTATTTAATTTGTGATTAGCATTTTAGAATTTTATACTCATAAATTTGAAGGAGATCCTGAGACCATGTAGCACCACACCTCTTCTTTACAAAAATCCCAGTTAAAGCTTCTTTAAGTGATGGCTGCTGGGTCTTTGCATTAAAACAACCAGTGAAGGGGAGATTAAATTTATCTGGTTCACTGGATAAACTCTAAAACTGCTCCTCTTTTTAGGATGTTTTTCATCTCCTTCAGCCAGAATCTCATCTCTTGTGACAGAGCTCAGTTTTCCATTTTTCCATGTCCAACACTCTGGAATAACAGGAAGCTTCCATGTAACATCTTACAGTTAGTGTCGGCTTGTCGTTCGTTCAGAACTGCGATAGGAAATAATCACCAGTAACACACAGAGAATCAGGGTTTACTTTGGCAATGATAAGCTTGCAGTCAAAAGTAAAGTACAAGTCGGTGTTTCGGTTCAAAGTCAGTGCTGGGTGTAATCACACCACAGCGCTATTTAACAAAAACTCAGCCTCTTAAACATACATCCGGTGATTATCAATCAAGCACCCCCCACTCCCTTAACAGTAACAGCTGCGAGCACCAGAGCAGCGAGGACAGCAGAATCAGAGAGGCCCGGCAACGTCATCAATCATCGCCCTGAATGCTGCTATCCAGGAACTGTTTGTGTGTTTGCTGCGGCTGCTTATCTCCACTCCTTCGTCTCCCACACACCCCATCGATGGCGAGCTCTGGTAGGACTCGACAGGCGGCCCCCCCTACCAGGAGCTCACCTATAAATAGAAAGCATACAAATGTTAGTCACTGTTACGATCCTGCATTAGGTTTGTCTAGGTATTTCCGATGGAACCGTTGTATCAATCGGGCAGCGTGAACATCGGGTGCTGCCACCCACGAGGCCTGTGTTACAGGGTATCCTTTCCACCGCACAAGATATTGTAACATCCCCCTACGAACCCTGGAGTCCAATATTCGGTCTATCTCATATTGGTTGGTATGCACGGGTCCCGGTGGAGTAGTCGAGGTACCTGGCCTTTCTATCGTCACCGGTTTCACCAAACTGCTATGGAATACGGGATGTATCCTACTGAACAGAGGGGGAAGTTTAAGAGCTACGGTTACAGGATTGATGACTTGTGTTATGGGAAATGGTCCTATATATTTAGGTCCTAATTTTTTACTGGGCAGTCGGAGTTTAAGGTATTTCGTAGATAAGTATACTTTGTCTCCTATCCGGAATGGTTTTGGATCAGCTCTTTTCTTGTCTGCATATTTTTTGTACTCGTCTGCTGCCTTTTGTAATGCTGTTTTTACACTTGGCCATACATTACTAATTTTATCGGCCCAACCGCGTGGCGTGTCACCGTCTGTCATAGGGGGATCTAACTCTGGAATGGCTGAAAACTCTCGGCCATATATTACTTGGAAAGGGGAGAACCCAGTACTGCGGTGGGGTATGTTGTTATATGCCACTTCGGCAAAAGGCAGGAGTCCTGACCAATTCGTCTGCTGGTAAGAAACGTAGCATCTGATATATCTTTCGACCATGACATTGGCCCGTTCAGCCGCCCCGTTAGTGCTCGGGTGGAATGCTGAACTTAACCCTTGAGAGGACCCAATTAAACGGACAAATCGTCTCCAAAACTTAGAGGTGAATTGAACACCGCGGTCGGATATAATCCTCTTAGGTGCTCCATGGAGATGATAGATATGTTGCAAAAAAAGTTCGGTTAATTGTCGCGCGGATGGTATGCTTTTACATGGCACAAAGTGGGCCTGTTTCGAAAACAGATCTACCACCGTCCAAATTACAGTGTGGCCATGGCTAGGGGGGAGATCGACTATGAAATCCATAGCGATCTCTTCCCAAGGCCTGCTAGGATTCGCGACTGTCTGTAATAGTCCTAACGGTCGTCCAGACCAGGGTTTGGCGGTTGCACAAGTTGTGCAACCTTTTACGTATGCTTCTATGTCCTTACGCATTCGTGGCCACCAGAATTGCCTCCTCACAAGGTGTAGAGTTTTTAAATACCCAAAATGGCCTGCTGATTTGGCATCATGGCACCTGCATAACACTACATTCCGTAAACATTCTGGAACATATATTCTATTCTCCCTCCATGCTATTCCATCATTATAGCTAACCATAGAGGGGTTTTGGATTACCCATTGATCCTGTTGTAAAGCTGTTTTAAACTCGGTACGTAAGTGACCATCTACTTCTGTAAGTCTTAATAGGGTTTGGGAAGGTGCAATTAGAGGTTCTATCACTTCCTCTCGCTTGCTATTATACTGTGGCATCCGGGACAGCGCATCAGCCAGGAAGTTTTTCCCAGCAGGAACATACCGCAACCGGAAAGAGAAACACTGAAAATATTGTGCCCACCTTATCTGTTTGGGAGATAGTCGCCTGGGCGTTTGTAAGGTTTCTAAGTTTTTATGGTCCGGCCATACCTCAAAAGGATGAGACGCCCCCTCCAAGAGATGTCGCCATGTCATCAACGCCCAACGGACCGCAAATGCCTCTTTTTCCCAGATCGCCCATGCCCGCTCTGTCGTGGTTAACTTTTTAGACGTATAGGCACAAGGTTGTAACCCTCCCTGCTGTGTTCTTTGTAGGAGTACTGCTCCTACAGCCATGTCGCTAGCATCTGCTTGGACTACGAATGCCTGCGTTGGGTCTGGATGCTTGAGTACTGGTTCTTGAGCAAAGAGTGTTTTTAACTGCTCGAAAGCCATTTGACACGCTGACGACCACATCAACGCTTGTCCCGGCTTTGGTTTAGCCGTGGCCGGTTTGGTCCGTAACAGATCCGTTAGTGGTAGGGCTATTTCAGCAAATCTGGGAATGAACTGCCGATAGAAGTTTGCAAAGCCTAGAAAGCTCTGTAATTGCTTTCTGGTTCTAGGGGCCTGCCATTCAAGCACTGCCTGGACTTTTCTGGGATCCATCTCTATCCCGCTCTCTGATATTCTATAGCCTAGATAATCTATCCTCTTTTTGTGAAACTCACATTTGGATAGTTTCACGTACAGCTTAGCAGCTAATAATTTGTCTAAGACCTGTCGGACCAGAGATATATGTTCCTCTTCAGTTTGCGTGTAAATTAAGATGTCATCCAAATATACAAGGACACCCCTGTACAGATGTTCATGCAGCACTTCATTGATGAACTGCATGAACACCGCAGGGGCGCCCTGTAGTCCGAACGGCATGACCTGGAACTGATAGCTTCCCAAGGGACAATTGAATGTTGTTTTCCACTCATCCCCTGGTTTGATTCGTATCCTATAATACGCTTCGCGTAGGTCGAGTTTCGTAAAGATACGACCGGTGGCTAGGGCAGCTAACAGGTCCTTCATTAAGGGAAGTGGATAGAGGGGCTCCACACACACTGCATTGAGATCTCTGAAGTCAACGCATAAGCGTAAACCCCCATCTTTCTTCCCACGAAACAGGACAGGGGCAGCCATCTTTGATCGACTAGGTGTGATAAAACCCCGGGCCAAGTTCTTGTCTATATATTTTCGTAATTCTTTTAGTTCGGGTTGTGTCATTGAATACATCCGGGGCTTGGGTAGCTTCGCCCCGGGTATTAACTCAATACTGCAATCCATAGGCCGGAGAGGGGGCAGGGTCTCACATTCCTCCTCACTAAAGACTCTGGCGAGATCCCTATACACATTAGGATACGTCGTGTCTGCTGGTGGGCTCTCTGCTTCTATTCCCCCTGCTGGCTCCTTTTCCTCCTTGGTAGGGGGAGGTCCCAACGGTAATCAAAGTTTGCGAAAAACCCCTTCCCACCATATCGTAGGAGCCCACTTGTCCAACCACGCTAATCACTAAAATCTAACATTTTCTCCACTATAATAAACCGAATAGTTTCGGTGTGCTCCCCAATATCGAGGTGCACCTTTTCTGTTATATGAGTCACTGGTGCCCCTCCCAGCAATGAACCATCCATTTGTTCAAAGGTAATAGGGGTTCTCAACCGCACAACCCGCAGCCCAAGTTTGTCAACTATTGCCCTACGAATTAAACAACGAGTACACCCTGAATCAATCAATGCCTCATATCGGCGTCCAGTGGTTGCCCGTGGGTTTCAGAGTACGACTGGTACCACAAAAGGTCGGATGGGGTCTCTCACCATCGGGTCGTGTGGGTCCTCATCGTCGTCATCACTATCCCCAGCCACAATCGGGAACTTTTCCACCACCACTTTCTTAGTATCTGTAGCCAGGGGATCCCTCTCCATACAGGATGTTCGAGTCATTTGGGACCGTTCGGATGTTGGTTGGCCTCTGCCTCTCAACACAGCTCTAGGAGGAGGGGTTTGGTCCAAGTTGCAGGGCATGGGATGAGGACAGTCGGCTGCTCGATGACCAAGGCGATTACATCTGAAGCAACAAAACGCAGGCTGCTGGATCCTTTCCCCCAAGCCGGAGCCAGCATTCGGTTTAGTCTCCTTGGGTGTTTGTGTGCGTTCTGCTGGTCGTTTTCCTTGACTTGCAACCCCTTCACCCCGTATACGGAATTCTTGGAGACCGACGTCCAGTTCTATGGCTGCCTTGTACCACACACTCAACTTGGGGGGCAAGCCCCGGTACACGCAGGCTTGCCGTAAATCACAGTCTAGTCCTTTATGGAATTGGTGCACCAGAAGACGTTCTGGCCACCCCACCAACCGAGCCGCAATCTTTCGGAACTCCTGTACATATTCCTTTGCTGGTATGCCCCGTTGCTTAAGCGCAAACAAATCCCCCTCTGCAACCTGGGCGCTTGTTTCATCTTCAAATCTGGCATGAAGAGCCTCCAGAAATCATCCCATGTCCACGAGTTCCCTTGCATGTTTAGCATGGAGGCCTGCCACCCACTCAGCCGCTTCTCCTGTCAGGACCCCCGTAACAGCAACCACCATAGCCCACTGGGAGGGATACCACTGTCCATATTGGTCCATATGGCTTATCACCTGGCTTAAGAAAATAGCCACTCGTTCAGGGCTTCCGTCAAAGGAAGTCTGCAGGGCAGGTGGTCCCCAAATGGCCTGCGGGACCCACAGCCTCGGCGGGGCCCCCGGAGGCCAAGGCGTGGGGCCTGGGGTCCTTGCTGCTCCAGTCGCTCTCCTGTCCTGCCTAGGTCGGTCCCTCGTTGCCCCGCGACCCCCAACAGGTAAGCCCCCTGCCAATTGTGTTGGTTGGGGCTCAGGACCAGCTCCAAGGTCTCCCGACGAGGCACCTTGGTCTTGTTCTGGAGGGGGTTGGTCCATGGATCGTCTAGAGGTCCGCTCCATCCTCAATTTAGGACTTGTGAGCTGGAATTGGGTCTCCGAAGCGGTCACCCCCTGTATCCTGCCAAGAAGAACCTGGAGGCTCCAGCCCTGCAACCCAGGGCTGCCAGGATGGGGCGTCACGAAATCCAGATTCCCCAAAACGCTCTCGTAGCATATCCATGGTGCTGGGACCGGATGAGGCAGGATACCCCCAATCCCCTTCATCCTCCTCAGTCCATCGTCTTTCCCTCCAGCCCTGGAAAGACGCTCCCAAGCGAGGGGGCGTTGGCATCCGCAGCCCGAGGAGAACAGAGCTGTGCCACCAATCCCCCGTCCGAGCCCGTTGTCCTGGAAAACTCTCCTCCTCCGGTCGGGGCAGGGCGCTCTTGGGTTGCTTGACTTTTGGTTTCACTGCCAACTGTTCCACACTCTCCTTCACCTCCTCTATCAGTGGTTCCTCCCCCTCCACATCTCCACCACACTCCTGCTCTTCCAAGGCCGTCCCTTCTGCCATACCCCCTTTTGCTGCAAAGCCACAGGGACTCCTCACCTCTTGCAAAAAGGAACCAAGCGCTGACTTTCTCTCGGCTTGTCGTTCGTTCAGAACTGCGATAGGAAATAATCACCAGTAACACACAGAGAATCAGGGTTTACTTTGGCAATGATAAGCTTGCAGTCAAAAGTAAAGTACAAGTCGGTGTTTTGGTTCAAAGTCAGCGCTGGGTGTAATCACACCACAGCGCTATTTAACAAAAACTCAGCCCCTTAAACATACATCCGGTGATTATCAATCAAGCACCCCCCACTCCCTTAACAGTAACAGCTGCGAGCACCAGAGCAGCGAGGACAGTAGAATCGGAGAGGCCCGGCAACGTCATCAATCATCGCCCTGAATGCTGCTATCCAGGAACTGTTTGTGTGTTTGCTGCGGCTGCTTATCTCCACTCCTTCGTCTCCCCCCCCCCCCATCGATGGCGAGCTCCGGTAGGACTCGACAACTGTATCCTCCCTTTTCCAATCAAGAGATTCTTTCAGTTGGAAAAGGTGCTTCCAGACTCCTTCTGATTTTTCAGCCCTCAAAGAGCAACATGGCTGTTCTCCTCATTGTCTTCCCTTAAGATTAAGATAAACTCCTTTGATCTTTTCCTTTATTTTCTTGCCTTTTCTTAAACCTGATCCAGTGTTTGTGCAATGGCTTCTCAAAAGTCTGGTGCCTGCAAGATGTCTTTCTCCTTGAATTAGTTTCTCTACAAACCAGGACCTTCACTCCTGAGACTTTTATGGATATATTTGACTTCTTTCCATGAGCATCACACTGCCAAGTTGTCAGGTTTCGAGGTCATCTGAAATAAATTGCATTTCAAACAAAGTCTTTGAAGAAAAACTCCCATTTATTAAGCACAACATTCTAACTCCGACTCCATCACAGCCAACACTGACTTCCAGACCCAAAACCTTCCCTTTCCGTTCCCCACTCCCCTGCACTCATTGGCCATCTTCCAAGTCACTCTACCCCTAATCTACTGCTCCAGCTCAAAGGAATTTCCCCCCTCCCATCCCATCTCCTAGGGGATATTATCTCCAGGGAAAATAAGTAGGTGAAAAGTCAAACGTCCCTTTCCAGACGCCTCCACTTCTCCTTCTTACGTCAGCACTAGAGTAAATGCAGCTTGAAGTGCTGACATCCGGCCCCTCCCCCTTCATTTTTCCAGGGTGGCCTGTGTAAGACAAACAACAAGTTAAGTACTGTTACCCCATCTGGGTGTGTGTGTCCCGCCCCCTCCCGCCTTGCCCGGGTGATCTGCATGGAACTTGGCTATAAGGCGGTCAGCTTGGATTTTTCTGCTTTTCACCCAGGAAGCCTCTGACAAGGGGTAACCCTTCCACTTGATTAAGTATTGGAGGTGACCCCTGTGCCACCTCGAATTGAGAATTTGCTGTACCTCATAGAGAGTGTGGCCCAAAATGACCAGGGGCCCTGGGGGGTCACGTAGTACCGGCCTTAAAGTTGACCCCACCACAGGTTTCAGAAGGCTACTGTGGAAAACAGGATGTATTCTCTCTAGTAGTTGGGGCAGCTGCAGTTGTACTGTAACCGGGTTGATTACTTTTACTATAGGGAATGGTCCTATAAATTTCGGGCCCAGTTTCCTGCTCGGGAGTCTGAGTCTCAAATACTTAGTGGAGAGGTTGACCTTCTCTCCCACTCAGAATGGTCTTTGGGAAGTTTGGTGCTTATCTGCTTGTTTCTTATAGGATTGTGCCGCCTTGGCTAATGCCTTCTTGACATTCTCCCAGGTTTCTTTCAACATTTCCATCCAATCGGTCAAACTGACTGAGGAAGGGGGCTTCCTTGGATACTCTGGCATGGGGACGAAATCCATATCACTCACTACCTTAAATGGGGTTAGTCCTGTGCTACTGTGGACAGCATTATTATATGCGACCTCCGCAAAAGATAGGTGGTCCGCCCAATTAGACTGTTGGTAGTCGACGCAGCACCTCAGGTATTGCTCTATCATGGCATTCAGTCTCTCCCCCCCCCCCATTGGTGCTCAGGTGAAACACTGAGCTGAGGCCTTGGGATGACCCTATGGACCATAGGAATTCCCTCCAGAATTTTGCTGTGAACTGGACACCTCGATCGGAGATGATTCTTCTGGGTACTCCATGCAGGCAGTAGATGTGTTTCAGGAACAGTTTGGACAACTGGCGGGCTGAGGGTAGCCCGCTGCAGGGTATGAAATGTGCCTGTTTGGAGAATAAGTCTATCACAGTCCAGATCACTGTGTTTCCACCACTCCTCGGCAGTTCTACTATGAAGTCCATTGCAATCTCCTCCCATGGTCTTGTCGGTTCAGCTACTGGCTGCAGCAGCCCTGGAGGTCTTCCTGGTTGTTTTTTCATCGTGGCACAGATGGTACAACTTTTTACATAACTGTCTACATCTTTTCTCATGTGGGGCCACCAAAACTGTCTTCGTACTAAGTGCAGAGTCTTTAGGAAGCTGAAATGCCCCACTGGTTTAACGTCATGGCTCCTCTTGAAGACCAGGGTGCATAGAGTCTCTGGGACATAGAATTTTGTCCCCTTCCATGCTAGGTCATCCCTTTTTGTCAAGAGATGTTGATTGTCTCGGAACCAGGGGTCCGCCAATGTCTCCGGTTTGAGTCTTGTCGTTAAGTCACTTGCTGATTGGCCATGCTGGTCGCGACATTGCTGTCTGGTGACTACTTGACCCACTCCTTGGGCAGAGGGGATGATGGCATTCACTACCTGCTCCCACTCACTGTTGTATTGGGGCATTTGGGAGAGGGCATCGGCCAGAAAGTTTTTCCCCCCTGGGATGTGCTTCAGCTCGAAGTTCAAATAATTGAAGTATTGGGCCCACTGGACTTGCCTGGGCGACAACTTCTGTGGGGTCCTGAGGGCCTCCAGATACTTATGGTCAGTCCAAACTTCGAACGGTCTCTGACCTCCTTCTAGCAGGTGTCGCCAGGTCAACAGCACCCATCTCACTGCAAACACTTCCTTTTCCCACGCCGCCCATCATCTTTCTGTGTCAGTGAGTTTGCGGGATGTGTAGGCACAAGGTTGTAGATTCCCTTGGCTGTTCTTTTGGAGTAGCACAGCCCCCACTGCCACATCGCTGGCATCTGCTTGGATGACGAAGGGTTGTTCGTGGTCAGGATGCTTTAAGACCGGTTCTTTTGCAAACATTTCTTTTAGTGTTTCAAATGTCTGTTGGCAGGCCAGGTCCCACTGTAGAGGTTGTCCTGGGCAGGGTTTTGTTGCTGGACTCCCTGTTTTTAGGAGGTCCGTCAGAGGTTTGGCAACTTGCAAAAGAGGGGATGAATTGTCTGTAGAAGTTCGCAAACCCCAGGAAGCTTTGCAGTTTGTTTATTTATTTATTTATTTATTTATTTATTTATTTATTTATTTATTTATTATATTTCTATACCGCCTTTCTCCCATAGGACTCAAGGCGGTGTACAGTCAAGAAAAATATAGACACACAAACATCATAAAATTGCTAATTAAAATTATTACTTAGTTTGGTCAATTAAATAAAACCCAGAATTAGATCACATTTAAAAATCATTCACATGTTCATATGTTTAGCCCCGCCTGTTGGAACATCAGGGTCTTGAGGGCATGGTGGAAAGCACGGAGATCAGGGATATTCCGTATCTCCGGGGGCAGTTCATTCCAAAGGGTTGGAGCCCTCACAGAGAAGGCCCTCCCCCTGGGAGTCGCCAGTCGACATAATTTGACTGACGGTACCCTGAGTAGTCCCTCCCTGTGAGAACGAACTGGTCGGTGGGAGGCTATTGGTGGCAAAAGACGGTCTCGTAGGTACCCAGGTCCTAAGCCATGGAGTGCTTTAAAGGTGATAAATAACACCTTGAATCGCACCCGGAAGACCACCGGGAGCCAGTGCAGCTCGCGTAGGAGAGGTGTTACATGGGCGTAATGAGCTGCGCCCATAATCACCCACGCGGCTACGTTCTGGACCAGTTGGAGCCTCCGGGTGCTTTTCAAGGGGAGCCCCTGTAGAGAGCATTACAGTAGTCCATACGGGAGGTAACTAGGGCATGAGTGACCGTGCACAAGGCGTCCCGATCCAGAAAGGGACGCAACTGGCGGATCAGGCGAACCTGATAAAAGGCATCCCTGGCCACAGCCATCAAATGATCTTCTAAAGATAGCCGTGAATCCAGGAGGACACCCAAGTTGCGGGCCCTCTCTGTGGGGAGCAAGATCTCATCCCCTATTGTCAGTGATGGTACCAGCTGACTATACCGGGATGCCGGAAGCCACAGCCACTCGGTCTTGGAGGGGTTGAGTCTGAGCTTGTTTCTCCCCATCCAGATCCGCACGGCCTCCAGGCAATGGGACATCACAGCAAGGGCATCATTGGGGTGGTCTGGGGTGGAGATGTATAGCTGTGTGTCATCAGCATACTGATGACTCACCCCGAAACCACGGATGATCTCGCCTAGTGGTTTTACATAAATGTTGAACAGAAGGGGTGAGAGGACTGACCCTTGCGGCACTCCACAAATAAGGTGCCTCGAGGTCGACTTCTGCCCCCCTGCCAACACAAACTGCGAACAGTCAGAGAGGAAGGAGGAGAACCACCGAAGCACGGTGCCCCCTATTCCTAACCCCTCCAGCCGTTGCAGTAAGATACCATGGTCGATGGTATCAAAAGCCGCTGTGAGATCTAATAGGACCAGGATAGAGGAGCAACCTCTGTCCCTAGCCCTCCAGAGATCATCCACCAACGCGACCAATGCCGTTTCCGTGCTGTATCGTGACCTGAAGCCCGACTGGAACGGATCCAGATAGACAACTTCATCCAGGAATCAGGGTAGTTGTTGCGCCACCACACTCTCAACAACCTTCGCAACAAAGCGAAGATTGGAGACTGGACGATAATTTGATAATATAGCCAGGTCCAGGGAAGGCTTCTTGAGGAGGGGCTTCACAACTGCCTCTTTCAAGGCAGCGGGAAAGACACCCTCACTCAGAGAAGCATTTATAATCCCCTGGAGCCAGCCTCGTGTAACCTCCCAGGAGGCCAGTACCAACCAGGAGAGACACGGGTCCAATAAACATGTGGCAGCATTAAGTTTGCCCAGAATCCTGTCCATGTCCTCAGGAGTCACAGAGTCAAACTCTTCCCAGATAACGCTCTCAAGACCTGTCCCTGTCTCCTCTCCTGGATCTACCCAATCGGAGTCCAGGCCTTCCCGAATCTGAGCGACTTTATCATGCAGGAATTGTACAAAATCCTCAGCTCGACCCTTTAAGGGATCTTCCCGTACCCCCACCTGAAGTAGGGAGCGGGTCACCCTAAACAGCGCAGCTGGGCAGTTCTCTGCAGATGCAATAAGAGCGGAGAAGTAGCTAGACTTCGCCGCTCTTATCGCCACTAGGTAGGTCTTAATATAAGATCTCACCTGTGTTCGGTCAGATTCAAATCGGCTTGTCCTCCAATCGCTCTCCAGGCATCTTTTCCGATGCTTCATCTCTCTCAGCTCCTTGGAAAACCAAGGAGCTAGACGAGATCGGCATTGGGTCAGAGGCCGCAAAGGCACAACGCAATCCAAGGCCGCAGTAGCCACCCTGTCCCAGGCGACCACCAGGTCCTCAGTCGAGTCGTGAGCCAGAGTCTCAGGAAATGGCCCAAGCTTCATCAGGAACCTTTCAGGGTCCATCAGGCACCTGGGACGGAACCATTTGGTTGGTTCCGTCTCCCTGCGGTGGGTGGAAGTGACTTGAAAGTCCATGTGAAGGAGAGAATGATCAGACCATGACAAGGGCTTGATGTCTATATTCCCTATTCTTAGATCATTCAGCCACTGATCAGAGACAAAAATCAAGTCCAGAGTGTGATTCCCAAGTGGGTGGGGCCTTGAACTACCTGGGTCAGGTCCATGGCCGTCATGGAAGCCATGAACTCCCGAGCCGTCTCCGACATCTCACCAGCGGATGGCAGGTTAAAATCCCCCATAACAATAAGTCTGGGGGTTTCCACCGCCACTCTGGCTATAATGTTGAGCAGCTCAGGCAGGACCGCTGTTACGTGGCAGGGAGCAAGGTACGCAATCAGTAGGCCCATCTGATTGTCTGCGGGAGCGGGTTGCTAGTTTAGGACTGATTGTACTTTGGCTGGGTCCATTTCTATCCCCTCGTTTGACACTCGGTAGCTTAAGTAGTCTAGCCGTGACTGGTGGAACTCACATTTTGATAGCTTGACATATAGGTTCGCCCCCAGCAGTTTTTCCAGCACTTGGTGGAAGAGGGGTATGTGTTTGTCTATGGTTTCTGTGTAAATGAGGATATCATCTAGGTAGACGAGGACCCCCTTATAGAGGTGCTCATGTAGAACCTCATTTATCAATTGCATAAACACCGCCGGGGCTCCCTGCATCACCTTAAATTGGAAACTCCCTAGGGGGCAGTTGAATGCTGTTTTCCACTCATCTCCTTCCCTGATGCATATCCGGTAGTAGGCTTCGCAGAGGTCTAGTTTGGTGAAAACTTTCCCTTCGGCCAGGTGGGCTAGCGTGTCTTTCATGAGGGGAAGGGGATATAAGTTGTGTATGCAGACAGTGTTGATATTTCTAAAATCAACCACCAGGTGCATACAGCCATCTTTCTTCTCTTTGAAGAGGACCGGTGCCGCGACCCATGGTTTGGCTGGCTCAATGAAACCCCTTTGCAGGTTCTTGTCTATGTAGTTCCGCATTTCTTGCATTTTGTGGGGCGTCATGGCATACAATTTAGGTTTAGGTAGTTTCACCCCAGGGATGATCTTGATGGCACAATCAGCCTTGCGGTGAGGGGGCAGAACATCACACTCAGCCTCGCTAAACACCTCTGCAAGGTCTTGGTAGTCCTCTGGGATTTGTTCTGTCTCATGGGATCTGTTGGATGCGGCCGCCAGTTGCTCTGGTGTACCCTTAGGGAGGGACTCTTGTGTCGGTGGCATCTTCCCTTGCTGTGGCAGGAGGGATTGGGTCCCCTACGTGGGGGGCATCTCACCTGGTTGGAGTGGCAGGAGTTGGGGGCCCTTTGCTATCCTCAGCCTGGGGTTCCCTCTTGCCATCAGATGATGGGGCCCCATTTGTCTAGCCAAGAGAGTCCCAGTATGACTGGATCTGTCATTTTAGGAGCTATTATGAACCGAATCATTTCCCAGTGATCTGCTAGCTCCAGCTTCACTGGTTCGGTCAGGTGTGTGGCGTAAATTCCCCCCACTAGGGATCCATCAACTTGTTCAAATCAGATTGGGTGGTTGAGCTTTTTGATTCAGATCCCCAATTTTAGGACTGTGGGTAGGTTAATCAGGCACCTCGTGCAGCCAGAATCTATTAGGGCTTGGAAAGTCCCTTGGGTCCCTGTTTTTGGGGCCGTTAGGCGTATAGGGAAGAGAAAAGGGTGGATGGGTCCACTCACCATTGGGTCATCTTCACCCTCGTCCTTGCTGTCATTCAATTCGGGGGATTGATTTCCATCATCTGGGATCCCCCTTGTTTTGGTTAGGTGGGCGAAGACCTCTGGACCCTGGGGGATTTTCCATTGCGTGTTGGTGGCATGCTTGGGCCCTCGTTCCGGTTGTGCCTTGGGCGGTGGGTCTGACCTCGGCCTCGGCGTTCCACACGCTGCTGCCAGGTGACCTATCCCCCCACACCTGTAGCACCTCAGCAGGCTCCGTGGGACGACTGGCCTCTGGGTAGGGTGTGGAGCTGTGGTTTCTCGTCTACTGGGTGATCCCTGATCCGGTTGGCCTCTCTGCTTTCCATCTGGTTGCTTTGACATGTCGTTGGCCTGCAACCCTCTGTCGACTTTTATCGCTACTCGGAACCATTTGGAGAGTCGGTTTGGAATGTCCCGATAAGTGGCCACTTGGGCGATTCACTTGTCTAGGCTTGTTCTAAAGAAATACACCAGTAGTCGCTCAGGTAAGGGAGGTAAGGTCCCAATGACTCTCCTGAATTTACGGATATGCTCTCTGATGGGCCTCCCCTTCTGCATTAGATTCCTGAGCTTGTCCTTCACATAGGGGTCCTCCTCTGCCTCCTCGAACTGGGCTTGTAGTAGTTGAAAGAACCCATCTGCGTCTTGCATTTGGGAGGCCCTGTTCTTGTAGAGGGCTGCTGACTACCTCCTTGCTTCTCCGTCCAGCCCTTCTGAAATGGCACTCACTAGGGCTCTGGGAAATGGGTAGAGGTGTCCATAGCACTCGATGTAGATCTCAGCTGTGTCGAGGAATTGCGCTAGCTGGTCTGGATTGCCATCAAACTTCCCTCTGAAATGGGGTGGGTCCTCCCTCGCTGCCCTCTCCTCCCACTGCGGGACTCTGTAAGCCTGCCCTCAGTGCCGCTGGTCCTCTTCCTCATCTCTCCTTCTAGGGTAAAGAGGTGATGTCCTATCTAGGCTGCTCTGCTTGCTGTGTAAGGGGGGAGCCCATGGATGCATCTTTGGGCTTCCTCTCCTTCTGCTATGGGAGGGGGGAGGGCTGTGCTTCAGTCTACAGCCTCTCGGTTCAGTAGACCAAACTGGTTCCCTCTTCTCCTTTGGCCTGCACGATGGCCCTTCCTCCCAAATAATGGCATGGTCAAATTTCTCCTTCAATTCGTCTATGGGGCTCTTGAGTGGCTTCCCTGAAGCTTTTAGCCAGTCTGCCCTCCCCAATTCACTCAGGGGTTTCCCCTTCCCCTGAACGCTCGGGAAGGGAAACTCAGCCTCTGAGGATTTTGGCAAAGACCACAGATACTCATCTTTTCTCTTCTTGGTTTGTGGCACGATCGTCTGACTTTGGCTGTCTTGCAGCTTCGCTGGAGGAGGGAGGGGTTGAGGCTCTGTAACATCCAAACTGGCTGGGATCAAGACTGGCTCTTTTCCAGTTGCCTGAATTAAACTCTCTTTGGACAGTTTGCTTTCCGCCATGACATCTGGACTGCTTCTCCATTCACTCCATACATCTGGAAGGGAGCTGGAGGTTTGGAGGTCAGCCAGCTTGGCTTGGAAAGGAGTGTTGGCTGTCTGTCAGGTTTCAAGGTCATCTCAAATAAATTGCATTTCAAACAAAGTCTTTGAAGAAAAACTCCCAACATTCTAACTCTGACTCCATCGCAGCCAACACTGACTTCCAGACCCAAAACCTTCCCTTTCCATTCCCCACTTCTCTGCACTCATTGGCCATCTTCCAAGTCACTCTACCCCTAATCTATTGCTCCAGCTCAAAGGAATTTCCCCACTCCCATCCCATCTCCTAGGGGATATTATCTCCAGGGAAAATAAGTAGGTGAAAAGTCAAACGTCCCTTTCCAGATGCCTCCGCTTCTCCATCTTATGTCAGCACTAGAGTAAATGCAGCTTGAAGTGCTGACATAAGTTACATTTGGTTTGCAATCTACTATTTTGAGATCATCTTCACAAAAGTTCTCATCAAGTGTAGTTTCCATCATCCTTTTTCCAGTGCATCATTAATGACATTATCATCCAACTGCACACATTTATTATCCAATCATTAACACAATACTACTAACTTATTTTAATCAGTGACCAGTATGCACAAACACACAAACACACAGAGAGAGAAAAAAAATGAAATCTTAATGAAATACCTATGTTAAAGCCACCATCCATTTTCTCTTATATGTCATACTTCATTAAAGTCCTAGTTGCTACAAATCAGATATTTTTCTACTGGCTTTCATCTGGAACGTGCTCCCCCCAGAGATACGGAGGATCCCGGACCTGCGCACATTTCGTCGTGCTCTCAAAATTTTTTTATTTCAGCAGGCTGGCCTGGCCTAACTCTCCTCTTTTAAATTTTTAATTCGTGATTTTATAAATTGGGTGTTTTAATCTGTGTTTCGGCCAAAATATTTAATAATTTTAAGGGATTTTTAATATTTGTATTATCTGTATTTTATCTTGGCTGTTCACCACCCTGAGTCCTTCGGGAGTAGGGCGGTATAGAAATTTGATTAATAAACAAATAAACAATAAATAAATTTATGCATTTATCTATATCAGGAAATCATACATATTTTTCTTGAAGTTTGGCATTTTTAAATAAATTCAACATAGTTTTGTCTATGAATTGATATAAATATTTTATCCAAAAATCATGAGTTGTCAACTCTACTTTTCTGTATTACAGAAAATATAGAATAGATGACCAAGGACCAATTGCTATTTATAACTAGAGAGTTTTATAAACAATGTTTAAAATTATTGAGTGCAATAGTACAACAATTTTTATCCACATCATCCAGCCGTCACTTAACTAGATTCCTAATCACATCAAAAAAAATGTTTTACTGAAATCAAACTATATCACCAGCATTTCCATAATCTATTTAGGAAATATAATGATATGTGAGAATGATGTTTGGGACAGGTAGAAGAAATGCTGCCTATGGAAGGATCTGATAAGAGGATGGGAATATGCAGGTTCATAATGGGTAGAGAAAGAAAATCAGAAATGATTCTCTCTATTTTTCAGACTGTAAAAAGAGTTGGTATGAGAATTGGACTTTCAGACTTGCAAATTTCTGTTAATGGAGCCTTAGAGTACAGTGGAATTAGCTGATGTAGTTGTGTTTTATGTCTGCTCTACCTGGTAGAACATTAGCTTGGTAACTTTCTTCTTGACAAATCTGTGCTTTCTGGTAATCACCCTGTTGTTTTCAAGGGCCCACAGCTGTATAATATGACAGAAAGAAAGTGAGAAAGGATTCTCCTAAATTTTCAGGCTGAAAAAAAGTTGATAGGAGAATAGAACAGAACAGAACAGAACAGAACAGAACAGAACAGAACAGAACAGAACAGAACAGAACAGAACAGAACAGAATAGAATAGAAAATAACAGAGTTGGAAGGGACCTTGGAGGTCTTCTACTCTAACCCCCTGCTTAGGCAGGAAACTCTATACTATTTCAGACAAATGGTTGTCCAATCTTTTTGTCAAAATTTTAAGTGTTGGAGCATTCACAAGTTCTGGAGGCAAGTTGTTTCATTGATTAATTGATCTCACTGTCAGGAAATTTCTCCCTAGTTCTAGATTGCTTCTCTCCTTGGTTAGTTTCCATCCATTGATTCTTGTCCTGCCCTCAGGTGCGTTGGAGAAAAGCTTGACCCCCTCTTCTTTGTGGCAACCCCTGAAATATCAGAACACTTTGTACTTTCAGAATTGCAAAATTCTGTTACGGTAGCATTACAATAAAGTAGAATTAGCTCATCTGGCCATATTTCGTTTCTAGACGACCTGGGACAACATTAGCCTCACAACTTTCTTCTGACAAATCCATGCTTTCTGGTAATTACCCTGTTGTTTTCAAGGGCTTTATGAATAATCTCTGAATTTGTTTGGTTGTTCAATTTATTTGTGACCCTTCTGATACTTTATCAATTTTATCAATTATTTATTTTATCAATATATTGTTTGTCAATATATCATTGACAAAATTTGCTAAGCCTTTCTTTTTCTCTTTTGTGGACAGTGATAACATTTGTTCTCTGAACTCAGGATATTTGCAAGTTACACAGCTTCAGTAGAAAGATTCAGTTGTGAAAAGAACATGTGGAATAAGAAACCAAAGTTTCTCCTTTTAAGATTCTTGGATGTTTCATTACAGCTTCATCCCTTTCTAAAGAAGAATGAATTTTGCAATCTTTCCCTGCATAAACTGTACTTGGACCAAAATGGTGATATAACAGCAGATCTGAACATCATAAGCATGTTAGTTCTTTCTGGGGAAGATCCCATCAGTAAACAACTAGGCAGTTTTGAAAGACAAAGAACTATTATCAATCCAGATGCTCTTTTACAGCTAAAGTTGCTCAACAAGGTGGGTGAAATATTGGTATCATTTCTCTGTTTTCCAAAGCCTTGAGACACATTTCAAGTGGCTAAGCCTATTCACCAAATACAATGACCTTCAGTGAGAATTGAATGTGGGGAGTAGAACCCTTATAGTTTTCTTAAATGGCTTGGGAGGCTTCAGTGCAATTGGTAAGGTGTCCTTCAGATTAGTGGTGGAATTCAATTTTTTTTTACTACCGATGGGCATGACAGGGGAAGGATACTGAAAAATCTACATTCCCACCCCACTCCAGGGGAAGGATATTGCAAAATCTCTATTCCCACCCCACTCTGGGGCCAGCCATAGGTGGTACTTGCAGGTTCTCTGAACTACTCAAAATTTCTGCTACCAGTTCTCAAGAATCTGACAGAACCTGCTGCATTGCACCCCTGCTTCAGATGATGTATAATAAGTCTAATCAAGACTGGACATACTTCTCTTTTTTTTATTATTAAAGAGTTTTACAAAAAGAAATTTTTTTTACAAATATTTCCCCATGCCCCCCTCCCTTCCTTACCCCCCCTCCCAACTTCCCAGAACAAAATACAGGGTATAACAGTTAAGAATCATATGCTAAACTAAGCTAATTAACTAAGGATTCCTATCCCCCCTTCACACTTTAAGTCCCCTTTTACTTAACTAAATATAAATATTCTTAATTTTTCTATTCATTCATAAGCTATTCGACAGACTGGACATAATTCTTCTGGACACCATTGGGAACTTTTATTTGAATTCAGGTTTACCTTGCAATGATTGGGCAGGTTTATAGTCTGTGACATTCTTAAATAGAACATACATAGTCAGAGTTGTCCATAATTGTCTGTCATGCCAAGTGGATAGAAGAATAGGTCTTCTGCTCCTGGGGAGAAAGTCCAAGGCTTTCCATTCATCTAAAATGATAATGACTGTTCTGATGTGCCCTGAGTGAGAAAACTAAAGCAATGAAACAAGGTTTGATGCAAAGAAAAGAAAAGCCCTTCTTCATATTGGAAGAAATGAGGGACAATTTTTTTAAAAAATGGTTTTTAGCTTATCACTTCATATAGAACATCCTTGAAAGCAATTGTTTATTTTCAATGTTAGACACTTTAAATCTCTCTGGAAAAAAAGAAGGATACAAATTTAATCAATAATAAATGTAGCTCTGTCTTTTCATGCCAATTGGTGTCACCTAATTGTAGTTTTTCAACAGAAAAGACCTTTTTTTGGATTGACTTTAGAAACATCTCTCTCTGTCATAGGGCTCATATTCACGTCCCATGTGATACAGCAAAAAATGCCTGACTTACCATTTTAGAGGAACGTATTCTGAGGACTCACCTCCATCTCATCTCATTCCAGTTCTGGAAACTAGGCAGTCAGTTTTAGTCTTAGTTCACCAGCATGGTGACCATATAAAATTATCAAATAAGCATATCAATAAACAAAGAACAGATGCATTAAGGTTGACAGCCCTAATCTGTAATGAAGTTTTCCTTTATATCTTAATTGGGAGGTTTTCCTTTATACCTTAACTTTCAAATTGGGCTGGCTTTGCAATGATACATGTAGTCCAGAAGAAACCTTTCCAGATCCATCTGGTTAGAAGTTTCTTTCTTCATCACAGTTTTATTCTATTTTGATAAATTTAATAAAATAAAAATTTCAGAAACTTTTCAAAATAAATTTCATTCTAAACGTTCATATGACTAGAGCATCTTAATTTAAATTCATGGGTACATGAAGAGAGGAGGAATGTATGCTAATATAACCATGTGGAGGAACCACTAGTTATTAATCCTTAAATCTTTCCTCCATTGCTTCTCTCCAGAATTTATTAAGTAGAAATGCCCTTTCTTGCAATGTGATAGAACAAAAGCAAAAGGGAGGAACTAAATGAAGAATCTGCAATAATAGTATCTCTTGCAACATTGGGAGATTTCTAAAGATTTCTTATTTACCTAAGTGAAGTCCAGCAACTACTTGACTAAGGATCATGTTTACCTCCATTTTTAATTGATGGTTAATTCTAACATACTTCATTTGTCGTTCCTTGTTTTTCTTCTTAGTCTCTGCCTCAGTCCAAATGTGTGGAAAATTGCCGGCCTGGATTTTTCAAGAGGGCTCGGAAAGGAGAGCCAGTTTGCTGCTATGACTGTGTTCCTTGTCCAGAAGGGACCATCTCCACTCAGGAAGGTGGGTGACACCACAAAAAAGGGTACTGGATTAAGCCAAATCATTTAGATCAATATGTGTGTGTGTGTGTGTGTGTATATATATATATATATATATATATATATATATATATATATATATATATATATATATATATATATATATATATATATAATAAAAGTGTAAACATAATTATAAATACATGAAAAGGATATGAATAAAAGAAAACATTAGGACAGGGAAGGTAGACACACTGGTGCGCTTATGCATGCCCCTTACAGACCTCTTAGGAATGGGGTGAAGTCTACAGTAGACAATCTAAGGTTAAAGTTTTGGGGATTTGGGGAAGAAACCACAGAGTCAGGTAGTGCATTCCAGGCGTTGATAACTCTGTTAATGAAGTCGTATTTTTTGCAGTCTAGTTTGGATCAGTTTACCATGAGTTTGTATCTATTGTGTGCTCTTGTATTGTTTTGGTTGAAGCTGAAGTATTCATTGGCTGGTAGGACATTGTAGCAGATGGTTTTATGTGCTATGCTTAGGTCAGGCCGAAGATGGTGAAGTTCTAAGTGGTTCTTCATTTTCAAGGTGCCCAATTTCCTCCATTATAGGAGGAATAAGAAAAAGATCTTGAAGGATGAGGTAGGAAGGGATAGAAGAACATGGTGGATTATGCATGGTTACTTGTGCCAGAGGAAATCTCTCTTTTCTTGCCAGTTTGGAGCTGTCCTCCCATTTTTACTTTTCTTAGGAACATCTGAATCCTTTGAAATTGAGGAATGCATTCAGGTCAATGGCTTTTGCTCACCCAACCCAGTTTATATTACAGCCCAAAATATATTGTACATAAATCAATCAATTAATTAATCAATCAATCTTTATGTGGATCTTGGAACCACATAAGCAAAAAGATGTAATTCAGGGGACCATGAAGGGAGAAGGTTTGGGTTCAAGGGACAAGAGAAATACACACAAAAGACTCACCATAAAAGACATGGAGCAGTTTTGTGTGAAAGAAGGAATGTAAATTAAATTTATTGTTATTAGGGGTAAAGTTTGCTTTTTTTATATTTAGTGCTTTAATTTTCCATATTATGGATTAAGTGGTAAAACACAAATATTGTTTATAGCCCATTTCAACATTCCCAGATTCAGCATTGCCACTATCACGGTTTCCTTGGTTGGATTGTGACTGACTCTTCCCTCTTCTTCTTATCTTTCCAATTTTGGATATTAAATAATGAAATACAAACAGTTATAACAGTTGCAAAAAGGAATACAGTTGTGGTTCTAAAAGAAAAAAAAAATACTTCCATTATTGGAATTAAAAGGAACCAGATCTAATAGAAAGTAGGAAGAAAAGAGAACTAATTAATTAATCAGTCTACCTAATATCTATTCATACAAATGTGGAACTCATTCAGTCTTTAAAATTATTACTAAATTTAGAAATTATGGTAATAGACTATTGCTTCTGATTTTTAGGCATTAAAATCATTGCAAAGATAGATAACAGATTTTTTCTTTTCTTGGATTACTTCAGCAATTAATTTTCTCTAAGATCTCTGTTTACAATTTTATTTATTTCTGAAATTTATTGGCCACCAATCTTACCACAGGATACCAAATTTATATTGCTGGCATCCTACACAAAGGGTCTCTGGGTGTCATCCAATTAAAACAACAATTAAACTGGATGACACATTAAATACCATGATTCCAAGAGGGAAATACATCAAGATTTTACACAGGACACAACCAACGCACAGGGCTCTGGTACCACACCATGCCCAGGCCTATTGAAAGCATACAATTGAAAGGAATTTGAGGAATGCTTTTTTTCCCAAGGAATCGGTGGTCCCACCATTTGCTTTGAAGGATGCGATTATGCACCTCATTCTAAAGAGGCTCTCCACGGACTCAACCATCTTAGACAAGTTTTGTCCTGAGTACAATATTTGTTGAGAGTTTGTTGAGAGCATGATTGTCATTCAGGTACAGTACTGGTGGCTGAGGTACAGTTCCAAGATGGCATTGGTTGCTTTCACAGATGATCTCTGATAAGAGTCCTGCAAACATTCTGACCCTTCTGGATTTCTCAGTAGCTTTTGATAATATAAATCATTATATCCTTCTGAACTGGTTTCAGGGTTTGAGAGTGGAGGCGGGGTTTTCCAAAGGTTTTCCTTTATTCATGGTTGCTTTCAGTTGATGGGTTCTTAGGGAATAGAGGAGAAAACCTAGGCCCTGCAATGGGGCATCTCTCAGGACTGGAGTCTCTCTCCTTTCTTCTTTATCTTTTACGTGAAATTGCTAGGTGAGGTCATTTGCTGCCATGGGCTTGGTATCAAAGTACACCACCCATGGCTTGTTAGATGGTAGTATTGTGATGCTGAATATGACATCCATAGAAGATCTTCCTTGAAAGGTGAAAAGAGATATAAAAGAACTTTCTGTTTTCTCAGATACTGAAAAATGCACCAAGTGCCCAGATGATCAATATTCAACCGGGAGCAGAGTCCAATGTATCCCAAAAAGAATAACCTTCCTCTCCTATGAAGAACATCTGGGCATTATCCTGGTGTCCATTGCCCTACTCTTGTTCCTATCCACAGGATTCATTTTAATCATATTCATTAAATACCTTGAAACTCCCATTGTCAAAGCCAACAACCGGGACCTCTCTTACATCCTCCTGGTCTCCCTCTTGCTTTGCTTCTTGTCCTCCTTTTTCTTCATTGGACGACCAAGGAAAGCCACATGCCTTCTCCGACAAACTGTGTTCAGTATTGTCTTCTCAATAGCTGTGTCATCTGTGTTGGCCAAAACTATCACAGTGGTGCTGGCATTCTTAGCCTCAAAACCAGGGAACAAAATGAGAAGATGGTTGGGGAAGAGCTTGGCCAACTCTATCATCCTTTCTGGTTCTGCTGGACAAATTTTCATCTGTGCCTCATGGCTTGGAATTTCTCCCCCATTTCCTGACTCTGACCTGCACTCCCAGCCTGGAGAAATCATCCTTCAATGCAATGAAGGCTCTGCCACCATGTTTTATGTTGTCCTTGGCTATATGTGTTTCCTAGCTGCCATTTGCTTCACTGTAGCTTTCCTGGCCAGGAATCTGCCTGGGGCCTTCAATGAAGCCAAGCTGATCACCTTCAGCATGCTGGTCTTCTGCAGTGTCTGGGTCTCCTTTCTGCCCACTTACCTGAGCACCAAAGGAAAATCCATGGCGATTGTTCAGGTCTTCTCCATCTTGGCCTCCAGTGCTGGACTGTTGGGTTGCATCTTTTTCCCCAAATGCTACATTATAATCCAGAGGCCAGATCTAAACACTAAGGAACATCTCATGATAAAAGTAGGGAAATGACTGTGATATTGTTACTTAGGCTCATAGCATTTAATTTTTTCATTGCAATTGTTGGGCTTTTGTATTCTTCCTTTGCATCCATGTGACAATTAAGGTTATTTAAAACAGAAGGAAATAAACATATAAAGAATGTAAGTCTAATGAAATTAAATTCCACATTATCATCAAACAGTAAAATAAATAATTAATAATTAAAATTGTCATGCAGCCAGAGATGAACAAGCTAAGAAATAATAGTTATATTAAGTAAAAACAGCTGAATAGAAGAGAGAAGTCTTCCCAAAGAGAGAGGGAAGGAGTCTTTTGCCTGAGGTGAATATGAAACTCTAAATCTGTGTGAACATGGACACTTTCTCTCTACTGTATGTGACTTTCTCTTGAAAGTAGATGTGAGCAGTGGAAACTGGGTATCAAGATCATGCAGATGACTCCTCATCCAACACTCTGGTTGCCTACATCAGTTATTTCTGGAGGTGTTAGGTGAATTACAGATCTTATGGGACCTCAGAATTCCATGACTCTCTGTGGAGTCACAATTATCCTAATGTTCTGTCCCCCGTCCTTACACAGACAAATGCAATATCAAACACGCCTGCCAATAATTTATTGTATAAACAGACCAGAATTCCTGGCAGATGAGGGTTCTGGCAGCTAACTGTAAAATGCCTGCCCAGTCCAATTAGTACTCCCAAAAAGCCGGAGAGGCCTTATCTGCAGTCCGTTTCCAGAGCGACACATTATCCACAAGACTTTAGTCCGAAATATATCTGAGCCGAAGTGCAGGATTCACGATGTGACTCTTTAGAGTTTAAACTTTTGTCCGTCACAAAGCCTGCCGAGCAATCATGCCCCCTTTTATCCCTTGTGGGGTGTGGCTCAGTGACTCAGCTCAATCCCTGGCCCTCCCCGTTGCTGCGCTTGCTTCTCCCTCCGACGCTGGCTGGGATCACGCCAGGATTCATCATTATCACTCTCTATCAATGGGTGCTCCGAAATGCCTTCCTCCTGGCCCATCCCAGGCTGTTCCTCCTGGCCTTCGGATGGAACCTGAAGCATTGCCAGAGAGGAGGGTCCTGGAGAGGGAGGCCTTGTCAGTTCCTCCCCCTCACCTTCTGAGTCCTCTTCCTCCACGAGGACAGGCTCGGGAGTTGGAGTCACAACATCTAACATCCTTTCTGGACATGTCCAAAAGGCAGTGCCCCTGCTTCAAAACAGCACCTGGAAAGATCCAGAGAAGGAAATGGGAAACAGCTATGAATCCAATTGGTCTCTTATCCAATAAGGCATAGAATCCTCTTGTCCCCAAATCAGAAGCTTTCAGCATTCTGCTATGTGAATGGGAAAATAATCCCATTTTCTATAGATAGAAAATGGCAGGAGGGCATTTTCCCTGAGACTTCAATGTCTAGAAGAACTAGGGACCTTCAGGAAGAGTCCACCTTCTCTGGAAGCTACCCAGAGACCAACTGTGTTTACCACACCCAATCCTAGGAAATTTTAAAAAATGCAGATTTCAGGCATATGGGAGGCTATGTGGCTAGATGATAGATAGATAAATAGACAGACAGACAGATGATAGATAGATAGATAGATAGATAGATAGATAGATAGATAGATAGATAGATAGAGCGGTGAAATCCTCCCGGTTCCATCCGGCTCACCGAACTGGTAGTGCAGGCAGCGGGAAGGTTCTGTGCATGCACAGAAGAGGGGCGCATATGTGTAGCATGTGCACTCCCGCATGCTCACGTTCCTGAACTGGTAGCGAAGATAAGTGGATTTCATCGCTGGATAGGTAGGTAGGTAGATAGATAAATATATAGATAGATATTCTTTTTTTTTTGAACCACTGATAAGTAGATGTTACAGACTCAATACTTCAAAAGGATTGGAAACTTGAACAGGTGATTTGGGTTTTCTGTCTACAGTGGTTGAAGAGAGATTTTCCTTTCACAAAAGGAAAGCTTACACATTTTTTCAAAAAAGGAATTATAAATTATAAATGCTTTCAACTAATACCAAAATTAATCTTAATACTAAAACTGTTTTCTATTCCAGCTCCCTATTTTCTATAAGATCTTCATCCAGACTACAGTCCTGTGAAAAAGAAAGTGCACCGTCTTTTGAGTTCTCTTCACACCTGGCTTCTCCATGTTGGCTTTCTTTTTGTAAAATGAATGATGGCATGGTGTAATACGTCATGTATATGCCTTGAAAGAGGCGGTGGTGAGGCCCCTCCTCAAGAAGCCTTCCCTGGACCGGCTGAATTAACTACTGTCCGGTCTCCAACCTTTGTTTTGTGGTGAAGGTTGTTAAGAGTGTGGTGGCACGACAGCTTCCCCAGCACCTGGGTGAAGCTATCTATCTGGACCCGTACCAGTCGGGCTTCAGGCAGGGGTACAGCACAGAAACGGCATTGGTCGCGTTGGCGGATGATCTCTGGAGGGCTTGGGACAGGGGTTGCTCCTCTGTCCTGGTCCAATTAGATCTCTTAGCGGCTTTTGATACCATCGACCATGGTATCATTTTGCAGCGGTTGAGGGGGTTAGGAATAGGGGGCACCGTATTACAGTGGTTCTCCTCCTTCCTCTCTGACCGCTCACAGATTGTGTTGGCAGGGAGGCAGAGGTCGACCTCGAGGCACTTCACCTGGGGGCCTCTCTTACCATTTTCATGCAGCTTCCCCATTTCAGCACTAAGTCATGGCACATGGGTTTATCCTAATTGAAATAGGTTGGAATCAGTGGTGAAATCCATTTTTTTACTACCGGTTCTGTGGGCGTGGCTTGGTGGGCATGGCAGGGGAAGGATACTGCAAAATCTCCATTCCCACCCCACTCCAGGGGAAGGATACTGCAAAATCCCCATTCCCTCCCCACTCCTGGGGGAAGGATACTGCAAAATATCCATTCCCAGACCACTCTGGGGCAAGCCAGAGATTGTATTTGCTGGTTCTCCAAACTAGTCAAAAATTCCGCTACTGGTTCTCCAGAACCTGTCAGAGCCTGCTGAATAGCACCCCTGCTTTTACTTACTTAATACTTCTTCTTTCTCCTATTTTCCCTAAAACAACAATTCTTTGAGGTGGATTGGGCTGAGAGAGTGTAAAAGGGTCAGCTGGTTTTTCATGCCTAAGGCAGGACTAGAACTCACAGTCTCCTGGTTCCTAGGCCAGCGCCTCCAGCACTAGCCTAAACTAGCTCTCTGTGAGATTTTAACCTCCAATTAATTACTTGAGGTGCTTATGACAACCAAAAGATGTACATACTGTATTTCTAAATGGAAAATGGTTGAATGAATGGAATTCTTATACCTCCTTTCCATTTCATCTAATAATAATAATAAAAAAAAATGTTAAAGAGAATTCCATCAAAATAATTCAATCCAAGAGGCACTGCATGCCTGCAGGGAGATGTGATTCCACTGAACTGAAAGGAGCCCCAAAACAATCTGTCCATTGCAACAAACTGATATTCATATCCTGCCATACCTTATCACATTTCAACCACCCCGAAACAAAAAAGAGATCTGGGGGCAGCCTCCTAAGTGCATGTAACAGTCAGTCCTCCTGTTTCCTCCCAGGATACAGATACAGATTAACAGAGTTGGGAGGGACCTTATAGGTCAGTGATGGCTAACCTTTTTGCCACTGCGTGCCAAAAGTGGGGGGAGTGCGGGAGTGGGTGGGTGTTGCTCGCGCACATGCCCACACCCATAATTCTATGTGCCCCACCCCCTGTGCATGTGTGTGCAACCACCACGCCTGCTCTCCCCCCACTTTTGACATGTGATGGCAAGGTAGGCCTGTTTTTCATTCTCCCCAGGCTCCAGAGCCTTTCTAGGAGGCTGGAGAGGGCAAAAATGGCCTTCCCCACTCCCCCAGAGGCCCTCCGGAGGCTGGAAACAGTCTTTATCCTGATTTCCAGTGGGCCCAAAAGGCCCGAAAATCAGTTGGCTGGCATACGTATGCATGCCGGAGCTGAGCTCGCGTGCCCAGTGATATGGCTCTGCATACCACCTGTGGCACGTATGCCATAGGTTCGCCATCACGGTTATAGGTCATCTAGACCAACCCCCTGCTCAAGCAGGAAATCCTACACCATTTCTGACAAATGGCATTCCAATTTTTTCTTCAATGTCTCAAGTAATGAAGCTCCCACAAATTCCAAAGGCAACTTCTGTTCCATTGGTTGATTGTTCTCACTGTCAGAAAGTTCCTCCTCATTTCCAGGTTGAATCTCTCCTTGGTCCGTTTCCATCCATTATTCCTTGTCTGGCCTTCGGGTGCTTTGGAAAACAGCTTGACCTCCTCCTCTCTGTGGCAGCCCCTCAAATATTGAAAGACTGCTATCATGTCTCCCCTTGTCCTTCTCTTCACTAGACTAGCCATGCCCAATTCATGTAACTGTTCTTCATATGTTTTAGTCTCCAGTCCCCTAATCATCCTGGTTGCTCTTCTCGGCACTTTTTCTAGAATCTCAACATCTTTTTTATAGTGTGGTGACCAAAACTGGATGCAGTATTCTAGGTGTGGTCTTACTAGGGCTTTATAGAGTGGTACCTCACTTGATCTTGATTGAATCCCTCTGTTAATGCAATTTAGGATTGCATTGGCTTTTTTATCTGCCACTGCACACTGCTAGCTCATATTTAGCTGGTTGCCCACTAAGACTCCAAGATCCCTCTCCCAGTCACTGCAATTAAGGGAACTCTTATGGGGCAAAACTACAAGCCAGGTTGGCATATTTTCAATCAAGAAGAGGTTTGCTCTTCTCTGGGCACAAGCAGGCTTCCCTGAGACATGGCAGAAAATATCATGGATGAGCTTGGCCTTGTTATGCATCTTCCTGGCATTGAAAAGCAACAGCCAGAATTCAGAGCCACAAAAGCTCTTGCAGTCAGGTACTGAGAGTAGAAACAGAGCTCCATAAAATAGGAATAGATTTAAAAGCTTCCATCATCATCGGGGTGATCCTGCTATCCCCTCTAACTCAACCCCCCAGTTCTCCCTTTCATGCTAAGGTATAGCATAGCAGTGTTCCAATATTCGAGGGGTGCCAGAAAGAAAATGGTGTTAACCTATTTTCCAAAGCACCAGAAGGCAAGATGAGAAGCAATGGATGGAAAGTAATCAAGGAGAGAAGCAACCTAGAAATAAGGAGAAATTTCCTGACAGTGAGAACAATCAATTGGTGGAACAATTTGCCTTCAGAAGCTGTAGGTGCTCCATCACCTGATTGGACAGCCCTTTGTCCAGAATGATATGGGGTCTCCTGCTTGAGCAGAGGTTGAATTAAAAGACCTACAAGGTCTCTTTGAACTCTGTTATACTTTTATTCCTTTATTCTGTTTGCATATTAAAGTACCTTCTCTCCAAACAAGAAACATATTCTTTCTGACAACTACCCAAATACATCGGGAACACAGTGATACCCAACCACCTCTTTCAAGATCTTGGCAGTCTTGGGAAGTGAATCGCACACAATGTCAGAGATGTGAAGGCCAAAGAGCCCCACAACCATGGAGGGCATCCACACAACCAGAAGAAGGGAAACCATGTCCCCTCAAACTAGTTTTTTGGTTGGGTTTGTCAAGGAATTGGTGTCAAAGAAAAAAATCTATTGGCCCTATATCTTTTCCATATTTATGCAATGATACAACCCAAAAACATTCAGTGTCCTCAGTCTAGAGGGGCACCAAACTCCTTAACTCTGGGTGATTTTACTCAGCAGTCTCTGGAGAAAAGATACCATGTTGAAGGACAGCAGAAGTCAACAACAATACTGTGTCTTCCTCCAGCATCATTTTCTGGACATGTCCTTACAGGAAAGATCATAATCACTGCAAAACACTGCCCTCGAGGGTGTATCTGTAAAGTTTCATTAACATGCTGTACTCCAGCTTCCTTTCTGCAAATGGAGCCAAGGAAGAAGTTCAGGATCCCCAGAGGAAAAGCTGCTTCTCACTGTAATTATCACCATCCTACTCTTTGACATGTATTTACCCTGCCTTTGATGTAAAAAAATCAGGCTGAAGCATCAGAAAAGGATAAATGTTTCAGGTCACTCTCTGTGATGTATGAATTTTAGGACAGGCAGGGGCTGTCCTGTTAAGTGTACCCTTCTTTCCTTCCCAGGTGAAGCTTGGTTGGTCTCTGTTTCAACCAGGAAAAGCACTGGCTCTTGTGAGAAGGCTTTTAATTCTTCAACTCTTGTTTTGAAACAGGAAGAGAATTGATTCAGTCCCATGAATTATGAACCTCCTGCTTCTGTTTCTGATGTTGTTCCAGCCAACCTCTGGGAAGTTTAGAGTGAAATGTCCACTGACTCTGGAACACCAGGATGGAAAAAAACCATGGAGCTATTACAGACCAGGAGACCATCTCATTAGTATAGTCATCACTGCAACAAAAATATCTCCTATAATGTTCCCTTTCAATGCAGCTCCTTCCAGTCAGTCTCACTCGTAAGTCATTCAGGATAATGGAGTTGCATTCCCTCCATTTATATTTCCTCCGTTTTGTTCTCCTTATTAAACTTGCTCTTTATACTGCAACACATGGTCTGTCTAATTTCTTGATTCATTTTTGATTTCCATGCTTTGTCTTATTTAGGGGAAGAGATTCAAATCCAAAGATGGGACAGAAATAAAATCTGAAAGAAGTCCACATTATTTTCCTTTCCCTGATCAATTTTGAATTCATGACTTGAATACTGACTTTTGCTTAAATTAGTTATTATTATAGATTTCCTCTGCCCAGTTCATTTCAAATGTAACTATTTTTTGACATTTACTTCTGATCCTTATAGAAATACAGGATGATTTATTTTTAGAATTGGCTTCTGAGTCACTTTTGAAACATCCTCTTCCTTTTATGGTGGTTCTACTTTAACTATTCAATTATTTCAAAATCTGGTTACTGGACAGGAGTTTATCTATTGTACGTTCAAAAGTGCTGTGCTTTATTTCCATTTGTCAAGAAAAATGATAAAAAAAATATAAAATATATTTTGCTATTGATAAGGATGGTGATGATAAAATGAACATTTTTTTACAGTAAAGTATCTTCTGATCAGTCTAAACTCCTACGCTTGATTTTCGCTATTCAAGTGGTCAATAAGAATTCCCAGCTCCTGCGCAATCTCACACTTGGCTACAACATCCATGACAACTATCTGAACACACTTGGGACTTCAGATGCCTTGCTGGACATGCTGTCTACTGGAGAAGCCAATGTTCCCAACTACAGCTGTGGAAGGAAGGATAATCCTTTGGCTTTTTATGATGGAGCTGACAGGGACATCTCCATCCAGATGTCAAGATTAGCAAGCCCCTACAAAGTCCCACAGGTCTGTATGTGTGCCTCTCTATCTAGGGAAGTGAGTGGATTGGTAGGACATATAAGCGATAAATCCAACCATATCTATTCTATGGAGTTCAAGAGGTGCTTTTCTCCATGATCACTCTAGTTATGTTGTTTATTAATGGGGTTGACATTGGGGAAGGGGAACACCTAAAAGCAGTCACATCATCTCATGACACCATCCCCATTGCTTTGGGGGCTTCTGCTGCACACTTGTGAAGGTAAGGAGAGGCTCTGTGTCCAATCAAAGGGTCTTCTTTACGAAAGAATCACTGATGGAAAGCTCTTGTTTTGTACATCATCTTAGCCAAACTAATGATATTTTCAATGATATACAAATAACAGATTCATGAAAAGAATCCCAATGCCTTATCTTAGTTTGTGAGACATATAAAACATATAAGACAAACTTTGCCTAAAATCTGGAGTTTGATCCTGACAGGACTCAAGGTTGATTCAACCTTCCATCCTTTCAAGGTTGGTGAAATGAGGGCACAGATTTTTTTTTTTTGGGGGGGCAATAGGTTGACCGTGTAAACCATCCAGAGATCCTGCAAAGCATTACGAGGTGGTGCAGGTGGAACAATCTGGAGCTGAACACATTTAAAACTGTAGAGATGAAAGTGTATTTTAGGAGGATCCCTCTATTCTACCACCTCTTACAATATTAGCCAACACAATATCAACATTAGATATCTTCTAGTGTCGGGGTTCTATAATCTTCATCAACTCAGAAAGTTCAGACTGTTTTTTTAAAGAGTTTTTTATTTTTTAAACAAACAAACATTTAATACATAAGTCATTCCTTCCGTGTGACATCTCGGTGTTATCGCCAATCATTCTTTTTTTTCTTTGTTTGTTATTTCATCTGTCTTCGTTCTCATCAAATCAATTACAACAATTCATCACTAACAAAATATTCTGATTATGGCATTTTTATACATAACTATTAATTTACTTATTTGTATCTCTTTTCTAACCAATAGTAGAATTGATTCCATATCTTAAAGTATTCTGAATCTTCTCTTTCTTTAATCATCAAAGTCAATCTATTCATTTCTGCACAATCTATTTTTTTTAATTACTTCTCCTTCCAAAGGTATTTTCTCTGCTTTCCAGTGTTGTGCATAAACAATCCTTGCAGCTGTTATTACACGTATAATCAAATAAATATTTTCTTTGCTATTTTTTTCTAGCAGGATACCCAATAGGAATAATTCTGGTTTTAAATCAATACGTTGTTGTATCATTTCTTCCAGCCGTATCTTAATTGTATTCCAATAATTTTTTGCTTCTGGAGATGTCCACCACATATGGTAATAAGAACCTGGTAACTGGTGATATTTCCAACATTTAGCTGATTTATCTTTAAACATTTTTGCCAGTTTCTCAGGGAGGGCATATGCCATCTATAAAACATTTTATATTGATTTTCCTTATATGCAGTGGATATTGTTAATTTATAATTCCTTTCCCATAACTGTTGCCATTTATCTAGGTCTATTGAATATCCAAAATTCTTTGCCCAGGCTATCATTGTTTCCTTTACTTGCTCCTCCTCCAGTTCAATGCCAAGTAAAAAATATAGTTTTTTTAATTAATTTATCCACTGTTCCTGTGAGTATCCCATCCAACTCTGTTTTTTCTAAGTGAAAACCATGTAATTAAGCATCTTTTTCATATCTTGTTTGTATCTGTATGTACGTATACCAATCCATCTCAATCCCCTGTTCTTCCAACTCTCGTTTCCCTTTCAAATTCCCCTTATCTGTAAGTAAGTCCTTATACCTAACAATATTTCCAACATTAAAAACATTTGGGTGTATCAAAGCTTCCATTGTTGATAACCATATTGGTATTTTCAGATAATATTTATCTCTGACCTTCTCCCATACAATCAAAACATAAGGAATATATAAAAACATATGAAATCTGTAAAGAAAAACAAGAACTAGACAAAATTATATTAGACTCTGAAGAGAAATTAATTAGTAAAATTTACAAATTTCTGCTGAGATATAAGATGGAGGAGGAAATAGTTAAAAACACGATGATTAAATGGATGCAGAATTTTAAATACTCAATAGAATTGGAGAGATGGGAAGAATTCTGGCAATTGAATACAAAAACAACATTGGTGGTGGCATACAAGGAGAACCAGCTAAAGATGTTTTAAAGATAGCACATGTCACCTACAAGATTGGCCAAAATAAACCCGAAAAACAGTTCAGTGTTTTGGAAATGTAAAAACCCACAAGGCACCTTTTATCATTTATGGTGGACATGCCCAGCAGCAAAGAAATTTTGGTCCAATATTAAGAAATGGTTAGAACAAATCACCAAACTACAAATAGACAAGAGACCCAAAACTTTTTTGTTAGGAATTTTCACAAAAACTTATCCCAAAGAAATAAAATACTTGTTAATACATATTTTAATGGCAGTGAGGATAATATATGCTAAAAATTGTATACTGGAAAAAACCCCAATGGAAGAAGAAATAATGGATAAAATTACACAGTGTGCTGAAATGGACAGGCTGACAAAAGAACTAAAGGAAAAAGAAAGAGTTTGGAATAAATGGTACCAATGGCATAAGGCTACTACTGAAGAAACATAACTAGAAGTCAGATAGAATAGAAATACAAATGTGTACACAAATATTTTCTTATGGGCAGACAAACCTACAGAGAGAAACTCAGAAAGCAAAGGTATAATCCAAATATATAATATACAGATTAATGAAGCAGAAGTCTTAGAGTAGAGAAGAGAGGAGAGGGAGAAAAGGTAAACAGAAACTACTAAGTTAAGATTTAGGGGAATAAGTATAACTGTATTACCCGAAAGACCATTACGAAACAATCGCTTCAAATGATTGACTATCTACAATTGTTTATTGTATAATGTATTTATATGTTGTTATGTGTGTTATATGTGTTTTATACGTGTTTTAATAAAGTTTATAAAAAAATTTTTAAAAAAGAAAACCATACAATTTAGCATCTTTTTCGTATCTTGTTTGTATCTGCATGTACATATACCAATCCATCTCAATCCCCTGTTCTTCCAACTCTTGTTTCCCTTTCAGATCCCCCTTATCTGTTAGTAAGTCCTTATATCTGACAAAATTTCCAACATTAAAAACATTTGGGTGTATCAAAGCTTCCATTGTTGATAACCATATTGGTATTTTCAGATAATATTTATCTCTGACCTTCTCCCATACCAATAATAATGCATTCCTTATATAATGTCTATGAAAGTGCGTTTATATCTTATTTCTACCATACGATAAGAATCCATACCATCCCAATTGTAAATCATGACCTTCCAGTATTAATAGTCTTGTATTAATTCAACCCATTCCTTCATTCAAGTCAATGAGGTTGCCTGGTAATACAATTCCCAATTCGGTAACCCAAATCCTCCACATAATCTCGTGTCCTGAAGCATTTTTATGCTTATTCTTGCCTTTTTCCCTTGCCATATAAATTTCCTTATTATCTTATTAAGCTGTTGAAAATAAGTCTTTTCAAGTTTTATCGGTACTGTCTGAAATATGAATAATAATCTTGGTAATATATTCATCTTTATTATTGCAATCCTTCCCATTAGTGACAATTGAAGGTTCTTCCATTTCTCCAAGTCTTTCTCAATTTGTTGTTTTAATCTATAACAATTATCCTCTTTTATCTTTACACATCTTGAAGTTAGATAGACTCCTAAGGATTTAACTTTTTTCACCACTTGTATATCTAAATTTTCTTCTATCTCTCTTTTGTGTTTTTCTGTAATATTTTTCACCAGAATTTTTATTTTATCTTTATTTATTTTTAGACCAGACACCTTTCCATAATTCTCTATTTGTTCTAGTAATTTGGGACCTGTTGTTTGTGGTTTCTCTAAGATGAATACTAAATCGTCCGCAAAAGCTTGCAGTTTATAGTCTTCTTTTTTGATTTTCATCCCTTTTATCTCTTCATTTCACCTCATATTTCTATTTTCTGTCATTTGTCTATTCATTCATTTCATTTCATTTCATTTCATTTTATTAGATTTCTATACCGCCCTACTCCCGAAGGACTCAGGGCGGTGCACAGCCAAACAATAAAAACACATACAATACAAAATTTAAAAAATAGAATAAAATCAAATTAAATAATTTTGGCCCCGACAAATTTAAAACCCCAAACTTTTAAAACCAATTTAAAATTGAATATATAAATACTAAAAGATATTTAAAATTTTAAAAATCTTTTATAAAAGAGGGGGAAAATTAGGCCAGGCCAGCCTGGTGAAATAGTAAGGTCTTTAAGGCGCGGCGGAAGGTGCGCAGATCCGGGATCCTCCGTATCTCTGGGGGGAGCTCGTTCCAGATAGTAGGTGCCCCCACAGAGAAGGCTCTCCCCCTGGGGGCCGCCAGTTGGCATTGTTTGGCTGATGGCACCCGGAGGAGCCCCTCTCTATGGGAGCGTACCGGCCGGTGGGAGGCTATTGGTTGTAGTAGGCGGTCCCGCAAGTACCTGGGTCCTAAGCCATGGAGCGCTTTAAAGGTGGTAACCAGAACCTTGAAGCGCACCCGGAAGACCACCGGGAGCCAGTGCAGCTCGCGCAGGAGGGGTGATACATAGGAACGCCATGTCGCTCCCATTACCACCCGCGCGGCCGCACTTTGTGCCAGTTGGAGTCTCCGGGTGCTCCTCAAGGGGAGCCCCATGTAGAGAGTGTTGCAATAGTCCAGGCGGGAGGTGACAAGGGCAAATTCATCATTATCTTAGCAGATTGTCTGTCATAAATCGTTTTTATAGTGTTTATAAATCTATCCCCAAAGTCCATTCTCTGCAGTTTTTCTATTATAAATTGCCAGTTCACATTGTCAAAAGATTTTTGGGCATCTAGAAACATCATCACCATTTGTTTTTCTGAATGCGTCTCATAATATCCCAAAACATTCAAAATTATCCTCGTACTGTCTCTGATTTGCCTTTTAGGTAAAAATCCATTTTATCTATCTATCTATCTATCTATCTATCTATCTATCTATCTATCTATCTATCTATCTATCTATTTAGACTTATATGCCGCCCTTTCTCTGAGAGGACTCAGAGGGGCTCACAACAATAAAATGGAAAAATAAAACAAAAAGTCTGTGTTAAAAGTTACACATAAAATCCCTAAAATCAATTAAAATCCATTTTAAAACCCCTATCAGTCCAGGCCGGCCAGGCGAAATAGCCACGCTTTTAGTTCGCGGCGGAAAGAGCAAAGGTCGGGGGCCATCCGGAGCTCCAGGGGGCTCCATGAATAAATGAATATATTCATTTAACAGGTTTTTTTAAAAAATCTATTTGCCATTATTGAGGCAAAAATCTTGTAATCCACATTCAGCAATGAAATCAGTCTATAGTTTTTTATCAATTGTAGATCTGTATCCTCTTTAGGTATAAGTGTTACATCAGCCTCCCTCCATGAGTCTGGCATTCTTGCCCTCATTACTAATTCATTAAATAGTTCCAACATTACATTACTCATCCCTTCTTGTAGTATTTTATATAGTTCAGCTGGTAACCCATCCGGTCCTGGTGCTTTCCCATTTTTTTCTCCTTTTATCACTTCTGTTAATTCCATCATTGTTATTCTGTCTTCTAACATTCCTTTATAATGTTCTAGTATTTTAGGTAAATCTGATCTAATGCTATCAAGAGTATTTGTTTAAAGTTCATATTTATTTCCACCATCAGAATCTGCCTTCTTCATCCTCAAAAAGTAATTTAGGTTCTAATTTTTCTTTGATATACAACACCACTCCTCTTTTGTTTTGTTATATCAATGATGTAAATAGAACTCCTAACTTTGGATATTATAATAATTTTAAATGTTGTTTTCTAATATGTACTTCTTGTAGGCATATAATGTCCATCTTCAAGCTATTTAATTTAGATAAAGATCTGTTTCTTTTTTTTTGCCACATTCAGTCCATTTACATTTAAAGATATTGCTTTAATTTCTTCTTCCATGTTTTACTTGTTACAAGTTTTTGACTTCATCACCCTTGTCTTTCTTTGTTCCATTGGATCTTTAGATCTCGCTCCTTCTCTTAGGGCTTTTTCTTCCTTTGCTTTTTCATCTTTGTCTTTCTCTTCATCTTTTTGCTCTGTCTCTCCTATTGCTCCCGAATCTTCTAGAGGTCCACAAAATTGTTGATAAAATAGTTTTGTTTTTTCAATGGAGTCAAGTCTATGTCTTTGTTCTTGCCAGGTCACCAAAATTCCTTCCAGTAGTAACCACTAAAATTCACTCCTTTGAGTATTAGGAACTTCTTTAGAAATTGATATTCTCTCCTCAATTCTCTAACTCTAGGTAACTTCTAGGTATTTGTCTTAATACCACAATTTCTTTATCTTTGTGTTTCAGTGCTGTATTTCTTGCTGCTTGTAATATCTCTGTTTTCACTGCTTTCTGGGTAAATCTTACATGTACTTCTCTCGGTAGTTTGTTCCTCATTGCTTATCTTGTGTATACTCTGAACGCCTCATCAATCTCATTTTAAATCTTTTCCTTGGATTGTTCCAAAACTTCTGATAATATCTCAACAACCAACTCAGGTAAATTTTCTCCTTTTTCTTCCTCTATATTTTGAAATATTAAGTAAAACTCAGAACTCTCCATCTCCAACAGAACAGTTGACTTTTCAGTTGGCGCCAATTTTTCTTCTAATTTCTCAACATTCTTTTCTGTCATTTCCACTTTTTCTGGATTCTCTCTTCATTTTTCCTAATCATGGCTTCCATTTTTTTTATTTCCTGTTTTAAGTCATCATGAAGCGATTGTATAAAATTTCTTAATTCCATCATCTCTGAAGTTTTCTGTGTTTCTGTCAATGAGGGACTTGCTGTTGAATGTAGATGTGATGTAAATTTCTTCATATTTATAATTCAAATGCCTAATCCTTCCCAATGGTTGGAATAGCACACACACACATACAAAGAGAATAATAAAAATGAAAATGAAAAATAAAATACAAAAATTAAAAAACAAAAATTCCAATCAACCACCTTCCTCAAAAATCAAATTTCCAATACCCCATCAGAGAGAGAGAGAAAAAGAAAAAAATCAACTGCCAAAACTAAAAGATAAAAATACAAATCCAAACAACCCAAAAGGAAAAATTTTCTTCGGACTCTTCCAGTCTTAATCCAATTTCTTGTCAATCTAGTTCTTTTTTAAAAATATTGGAACCCCGTAGTTCCAATATTCCCAATTGGAAGCCTGTTTTAGGCACTATTGACCATGGAGAGGTCAATAGACAAAAGAGGAAATCTTGAGGACCTCAGAGAGACAGCAATCACCCTGAAGATTCAGAGTAATCCTCCTAAATCCATCCGGGAAAAACCCAGCCATCTTGGCGGGCCTGAGCATTGACAACTGATTGGTGTGGAAGTGAAGATCAAATAAAGAAGACATCGGTAAGAATTAAAATAAATAACAAGAATAAGAAAGGTATAATTACAAAGAAACGAAAAGAAGCAGGTGATAGTGAGACTCCAAACACCAGCAGTTCTACTGCCAGATAAGCGGTGAGGGAAAAGAGACTGGAGTGGAAACTTAAAGATGACAGTGACAGAGCAAATTTGACAGGCAGCGGAGGCGAGTGAAAGTGAAGAAATATTGCGAAAAGGTGGTGGATTACAAAATTAGAAAAATAAATTGGCTTTGAAGAGGAAAGTGTGTACAATTAGAATCGTGATAGTGCTGAGAGACAACGGGGAAAGCGAGACTCAGGAAAAAACTGCGGACTGAGAGATAAGTGCACAGTGGAAACCCTAATGAATGGCGGATAAAGGACTTGAAGAAGAGAAACTTTCTCCTTACAATTAGAGACAGTGGTGAGGCGAACCACAGACACAAGACATTGTAACTAGATACCAGAAGGATACATTGAATTTCTCTGAAAAAGGATACAAATGAGAGACTTTTTGCTACTGAAGAATCAGAAGATATTGACTTATTTAAAATAAGTTTCTTTAAAAAAAAACAAACAAACTGGAGTGATAGAAGATGGACTGAAGAAGGAAGATCACGGATGTAAAATCCAAGTGTTTAAACTTGATATAGTGGATAAACTTAACCTATTATATATTCAATAATATATGTAATTAGTTATTTTCCTTTACTCTATATATTTAAATTTAGATTTTACTCAACTTTGATTAAGTAGTTAACATAAAGAATCAAGAATTACTATATATTATATATTATATATATATATTCATAAGCAATCTTAGATATTGAACGATTGATACAATATTGGTAATAAGTGCCATATCTTTTTAGACAGTTAATTATAGACTTTAGGTATTGATATTGTCTAAAAATTAGAACTATTATATTGCATATTAATTATATTGATTATTATTATCTTTTCCTGCTTTTCCCCCTTTTCTGTGAGTAACTAGATAGACTTCTGTAGAGATATATTGATTAATTGAAACTGTTTTGATTATAACTATATACATTTATTATATAGACATTGCCTAGATATAGTAATCTTAAAATAAGCTGGTTGACGACCTTAGGCTGTACACAAAAACTACTGATAATTGATTATTTAGAACAAAAAGTGTGATTTATTAATCTTACTACTTGATATATAAATATTATAGTAAATAGAAATAAGAATAGAGTAATGAATTGCTGAACTATTGTACTTTCTCCCTGCTCCTCAACTTACTTACCTAACCCTTATATAATGATATTTTAAAGTGAAATTATTAGAAATACTCAAACTAGTGACTATACAATAGAAAAGTAAGAAAATAGATATTTCACATACTGATTCTTTTCCTCAATTATACCTATAGAACAAATCTAATATTAATATTAATACAGAAATAAAAATACATAGACTCTATAAGAAAAACAGTGTATGAGAATCTCGGAAATCGTAAAACAAAAAATAAAGATGACCACAACAGGATCATCAATAACAACCAA
This sequence comes from Pituophis catenifer annectens, assembly GCF_029215685.1. NCBI lineage: Eukaryota > Metazoa > Chordata > Lepidosauria > Squamata > Colubridae > Pituophis > Pituophis catenifer. The sequence continues at coordinate 18,478,431 of NW_027256882.1, forward strand.
GACAGGTAAAAAATTAATATCAAACCAGACAGCTACAATATCCTCATCAGCACGACAAAAAAACAATCAATGCAATGCTATTCACAGACAAAGAAAAAGCCTCCACTACATTTAATATGCAAAATATCCAATCGGTCTTAGCCATGATCCAAGAGGGGATGAATAAGATGCAAGAATCGATAGCGAACAATCACGAGGAAACGAGAAGGAACCATGAAGAATTGTTTGTTTGTTTGTTTTATTTGTTTTATTTGATTTGTATACCGCCCTACTCCCGAAGGACTCAGGGCGGTGAACAGCCAAGCAATAAGATACATAAATACAAAAATTTAAAAAACCAGATAAAATCGAATTAAATCATTTTTTGGCCCAGACAAATTAAAACACCCCAATAATTTAAGAACAGATTTAAAATTTATGTATTAAAAGAGGGAGGAGATTAGGCCAAGCCTGCTTGATGGAAATTGAAATTAGATGTAGGAGAAATAAATGACAACATTAAAAAAATGGATGATAAGATTGAGAAAATACAACAAAATATTGTAAAAAAAAAACAACGGATTCAAAATATGGAAGTAAAAATGGACCAAGCAGAGAAAAAAATTGACAATATGGAACAAAACCAAACAGCACTAAATAAAGAATTGGAAGACTATTACCTATTTAGAAATGGAGAAAGCATCCTTTTACTTATGGTTTCAAAATATTGTGGAAAATAGAGAAGAAGATCTAAGAGATTTGATGACGGGAATATTAGCTGAAGCCACCCAGAAGGAGAAAGAAGAAATCCATAGGGAAATAGATGAAATTTACAGAGTCCATACGAACTACTCCTCTTTGGGAATAAATTACCCAAAGAGATCCAAATTAGATTTGTGCGCAAAACAGTGAAGGAAGAGATTTATAAATTAATGAAAGAAGAAACAATTAGTTATAAGGGGAAGGAAATAATAACCTTAAAACAGATTCTGAGACAAATAAGAGAGCAAAGGAGGAATTATAGCTTTCTAACAACACAATTGAATAAACATAAAATAATGTTTTGCTGGTTGGTGCCAGAAGGAATTCTGGTATCCTGGGAAGATAAGAAACATAAAATTGACACATCAGAGAAAGCACACAAATTTTTTGATCACCATTTCATATTTGAAGAAGAGCAGGAAACCAGATAGGAATCAGAAAACAAAAACCAAGAACACTCTATAGAGGAAATGGAAAGAGAACAAGAAGAAAAAAGACGAACTGAAAGGGAGAAGATGGAATGATAAGGAGCAAAGGAGAAAACACAAATGATAACAAGGAACACAAGAAGACTTAGAATAGGAGCCCTGGTAGTGCAGCAGACTAAAGCACTGTTATTAACATCAACTGCCTCCAATTACTGCAAGTTCAAATCTCACTAGGCTCAAGGTTGACTCAGCCTTCCATCATTTCTAAAGTAGGTAAAATGAGGACCCAGATTGTGGGAGCAATAAGCTGACTTTGTATAAATATACAAAAGTATGAAGGCTATTGCTTAACGCATTGTAAGCCACCCTGAGTCTTCGGAGAAGGGCAGCATATAAATCAAATAAATAATAATAATAATAATAATAATAATAATAATAATAATAATAATAATAATAACAACAACAACAACAAACAGATAAGTAGGAAGAATGGGACAAGAAATAAGGTTAATCTCAATCAACATAAACGGATTAAATTTACCAACTAAAAGATCATATACATTTAAAAAATTACAAAAATTAAACATGGACATCATAAATCTATAAGAAGTTCATATCAAAAGGCAACACCAAAAGTTATCAGAAAATAGAAGATTAGGAACACTATTCACTTCATTAACAGAACAAAAAAAAAAGAGGAATTGCAGTATACATCAAAAATCATATACAAGCAAAACAAATTTATACAGATGGAGAAGGCAGGATCCTGATGATTGATATTAAGATGGAAACCAAAAATATATTACTAATATCAATTTACGCACCGAACGGAAATCAAAAAGAATATTTTTAAAAAATAAACAACATAATTAAAGATTTAGATTATGAACATATATGTATTATAGGGGACTACAATGCGATTGTAGATATAGAAAACGATTACCAAAATAGTAAAAAGAATAAATTTAGGAAAAAGACACTTCCAGATACCTTCAAAGATATGGTCCAAGAACTATAACTACAGGACACATGGAGAGAACTGAACAAAACCAAGAAACAATACACATTTTATTCGAATCCATATCAATCATGGTCCAGGATAGATATGGCCTGGATGACCACAGAGCTAAGGAAGGACATAAAAGAAATTGAAATTGCACCAAATATATGGGCGGACCATAACCCAATAATAGTAATTTGGAAAGGCCAACAAAAACAAAAAAGATGGATGATGGACAAAGAGATTATAAATGATAAAGAATACATAGAAATGATCAAGAAAGAAATGAACATATTTTTCCAAATAAATACGAGAGAACAAACATCACTGCAAAATTTATGGGATACCACTAAAGCATATACAGGTGAAATTCGAAAAATTAGAATATTTTGCAAAAGTTCATTTATTTCAGTAATGCAACTTAAAAGGTTAAACTAATAAATGAGATAGACTCATTACATGCAAAGCGAGATAATTCAAGCCTTGATTTGTCATAATTTTGATGATTATGGTTTACAGCTCATGAAAACCCCAAATTCACAATCTCAGAAAATTAGAATATTATATGAAATCAATAAAACAAGGATTGTACATAGAACAATATCGGACCTCTGAAAAGTATAAACATGCATATGTACTCAGTATTTGGTTTGGACCCCTTTTGCATCAATTACTGCCTCAATGCGGCGTGGCATGGTTGCTATCAGCCTGTGGCACTGCTGAGGTGTTATGGAAGACCAGGATGCTTCAATACCGGCCTTCAGCTCTTCTGCATTGTTTGGTCTCATGTCTCTCATCTTTCTCTTGGCAATGCCCCATAGATTCTCTATGGGGTTCAGGTCAGGCAAGTTTGCTGGCCAATCAAGCACAGTAATCCCATGGTCATTGAACCATGTTTTGGTACTTTTGGCAGTGTGGGAAGGTGCCAAGTCCTGCTGGAAAATGAAGTCAGGATCCCCATAAAGCTTGTCTGCGGAAGGAAGCATGAAGTGCTCCAAAATCTTCTGGTAGACAGTTGCATTGACCCTGGACTTAATGAAGCACAGTGGACCAACACCAGCAGATGACATGGCTCCCCAAATCAACACAGACTGTGGAAACTTCACACTGGACTTCAAGCATCTTGTAGTGTGGCCTCTCCATTCTTCCTCCAGACTCTGGGTCCTTGGTTTCCAAATGAGATGCAAAAGTTGCTCTCATCAGAAAAGAGGACTTTGGACCACTGAGCAACAGACCAGTTCTTTTTTTCTTTAGCCCAGGTAAGACGCTTCTGATGTTGTTTGTTGTTCAGGAGCGGCTTGACGAAGAATACGACATTTGAAGCCCATGTCCAGGATCCGTCTGTGTGTGGTGGCTCTTGATGCACTGACTCCACCCTCTGTCTACTCCTTGTGAAAGTCCCCAACACTTTTGAATGGCCTTTTCCTGACAATCCTCTCCAGGCTGCGGTCATCCCTGCTGCTTGTGCACCTTTTTCTTCCACACTTTTCCCTTCCACATAACTTTCTATTAATGTGCTTTGATACAGCACTTTGGGAACAGCCAACTTCTTTTGCAATTACCTTTCCCTCCTTATGGATGGTGTCAGTGATGGTTTTCTGCACAACTGTCAGGTCAGCAGTCTTTCCCTTGATTGTGATTCCTACTGAACCAGACTGAGAGACCATTTAAAAGCTCAGGAACCCTTTGCAGGTGTTATGGCTTAATTAGCTGATTAGAGTGGGACGCTTTGAGCCTAGAATATGGAACTTTTTCACAATATTCTAATTTTCTGAGATTGTGAATTTGGGGTTTTCATGAGCTGTAAGCCATAATCATCAAGAGTATGACAAATCAAGGCTTTAACTATCTCACTTTGCATGTAATGAGTCTATCTCATATATTAGTTTCACCTTTTAAGTTGCATTACTGAAATAAATGAATTTTTGCACGATATTCTAATTTTTCGAGTTTCACCTGTATAAGAGGTTTAACAATTTCCTATAAAGCAAAGAAAAATAGAGACAAACAGCAAAGGAAAGATAATTTACTGACAGAACTTGGAAAATACGAAGCAGAACTACAGAAAGAACCACACAGTAAAACAATTAAAGAAAAAATAAATCTTACCAAACAGAAAATAAATCTAGCCACAACAACAGAAATAGCGAGGAAAATTAAAATGGCAAAACAAAACCAATTTGAATATGCAAATAAAACAGGACATTGGCTGGCCTACAAATTAAAAAAAGAAAAGGAAAAAAGAACAATATATCAACTAGAGGATGAACAAAGACAAATGTATCACAGGAATGAGGATGAAAAAAGAGAATTGCAAACAACTTCTTTCAGAACTTATACACACAAGAAGAAATTCGAGAAGAAGATGTTAAAGATTACTTAAGTAAAATCAATATTCAAGAAATAAACGAAATCCAAAGAGAATTATTGAATAGACCAATTTCAATGTGTGAATAATGGAGACAAGAAAAAAACAGAAAAACAATAAAACCCCAGGCCCCGATGGCATACCATCGGAATTCTATAAAATTGGCCAACAGTTAATAGATAATACTTTATTACAGGTCTTTAATGAAGCACTTTCAGAAGTGCCAAAATTCCTCAATCACGGACAGAGACAACTATTACACTTATACCAAAAGAAGATTCGGACCTTATTCAAATTAAAAACTATAGACCTATATCACTCCTGAACGTGGACTACAAATTATTTACTTTAATTATTTCGCAGAGACTGAAAAATATTATCACTGATTACATTCATCCAGATCAAAATGGATTCATTCCAAAAAGACAAATTAAAAACAACACAAGAATGATAATTAACATTCTCGAATATTATAAACAAAAACCGAACGAACAAATGGTATTAATCTTTTTAGATGCACAAAAGGCATTTGATAATCTCAATTGGACATTTTTAATATCACAACTGGAAAAAATGAGAGTAGGTGATAAATTCCTAAACATGATTAAGAGGATATACTCCAACCAAACGGCGAGAATATGGATAAATGGAGAGACAATGGACCAATTTGAAATAACTAAAGGGGTGAGACAGGGTTGTCTCTTATCCCCCCTACTATTCATACTAACATTAGAGATACTATTGAATGAAATTAGGAAAGACAAAGAAATAAAAGGATTAAAAATAAAGAATCAGGAATATAAATTACAAGCATTTGCCGACAACGTGGTATTTATCTGAGAACGACCAAACAATCGGGAATGAAATTATTAGAGAAAATAGAACAATACGGAAAAGTATCAGGATTGAAAATTAATAAACAAAAAACAAAACTATTAACAAAAAAATTGACGAAAACACAGAAGAAAGAATTGGAAGACATATTAGAAATACAGACAACAACAAAAATAAAATATTTAGGAATTTGGCTCACCAACAAAGTATCAACACTCAAACAAGACAACTATAATAAATTGGCCAAACAAATACAAAAAGACCTAGATATATGGAGTAAACTACGATTATCACTTTTAGGTAAAATCGCCTCCATTAAAATGAATATCTTGCCAAAAATATTGTATCTATTTCAAGTAATACCAATAAACTCAGGAAGAACCTACTTCAAAGATCTCAACAAAATGATATCAAAATACATCTGGCAAGGAAAAAGGGCAAGAATCAAATTGAAACATCTTCAAGACACTAGAGAGAGGGGTGGCCAAACACATGTTGACACTAGAGGGATTCGATCTGCTGAAAGGATGGCATGCATTTTTATGGGAGGAGAAATTCTGACAACACGAACATTTTAGAAGACATTTCATTAGAGAGGCACTTGCAAAGACTTGGACAGAAATTAGGAAAAATCACTATGACAAAATTCATGGTGGCTCTCAACCATGGAGGCCCAAATATATCCAAATGCAGTAGACATAGATAGGATGAGAACATACAATGAACTGCTGAACAGTGAAGGAGAAGTGAAGACAAGAGAAGAACTGAAAGAACAGGGTACAGACATTGATTGGTGGCCGTATTTACAAATAAAATCAAAACATAAGATGGACATGAAAAAATTTGGAATCCAAAAAGAACAGAATGATTTGGACAAAATTCTATTGGGATCAGATGATAAATTAATAACTAAAATTTATAACTATCTACTAAAATACAAATTGGAAGAAGAAGTGGTGAAAGAGAATATGATAGCATGGGCAAAAAATTTTGGATATAATATTGAACTCGATAAATGGGAAAAAATATGTAAAGTAAATACCAAACTGACAATGTATGTACCCTATAAGGAAAATATTTATAAAATGTTCAACAGGTGGCATCTCCCTCCCGCACATTTGGCAAAGATGTTCCCTAACACTACATAGGATTGTTGGAAATGCAGAATGCATAAAGGAACATACTACCACATGTGGTGGTCATGCCAAAAGGCAAAAAATTTTTGGAAAAAGATCCAAAAACAATTAGAAGAAATTATTACCCAGAGAGTGCCATTGAACCCAGAAACATACCTATTAGGAATATTAACAAATCACTATGAAAAAGAAATACAATATTTGATAATCCATCTCTTGATAGCAGCAAGAATCACATTCACGCAAATGTGGAAATTAGAAGATATGCCATCGGAGGATAAAATAATACAAAAAGTAATGGAATGTGCAGAGATGGACAGACCTATGAAAGAAATACAAGAAAAGGAAAACACAGAATACTACCTAGTTTGGCAACGATGGTATGACTGGTTAGAGAAAAGGAAAACGAAATAAAAAATAATTAGTAAGATAGAAAGGGAATACCAACTAAGGAAACAAAAATCAAGAAATAAACCTAATATATTGTTATATAATGAAAGATGTAGATATAGACATAGAGAAATATAGAATACCGAAGTAACCTTCTTTTTTCTTAAGGCAGAACTTTTCTTAAGTTGCAAGGCTTGATTTAAATGTATAGTTATGTTGTGTATTGTATGTATGTTTTTGTTAGTCTATTTTTAATTATTATTTTTTTTAAAAAAATATCTCTTGGATGTTGTGATTTACAGATTATATTAAGAGATGCGATCTTTCTCTTACTCTTGTAAAACTGGAATACAAGTTAAAAATATTTTTGCAAAAGAATCTGGGACATCAAAGCAGAGAAAGATAAAGCCATTCTCAATAAATCTGACACATTGAAGCAGATAAGTGTCTAGTCATACCCCTTTGAAATTTTATTTTTTATTTATTTATTTCGTCAAGCATGTATTTTATGAGAGATACAAGTGTAAACATAATTATAAATACATGAGATGGATACGAATAAAAGGGAACATTAGAACAGGGATGGTAGGCACGCTGGTGCACTTATGCACGCCCCTTACAGACCTCTTAAGAATGGGGTGAGGTTGACAGTAGACAGTCTAAGGTTAAAGTTTTGGGGGTTTGGGGAAGAAACCACAGAGTCAGGTAGTGCATTCCAGGCATTGACAACTCTGTTACTGAAGTTGTATTTTCTGCAGTCTAAAGTAGTTTGGATCAGTTTACCATGAGTTTGCATCTATGGTGTGCTCTTGTATTGTTTTGGTTGAAGCTGGAGTATTCATTGGCTGGTAGGACATTGTAGCAGATGATTTTATGTACTATGCTTAGGTCGTTCTAAGTTGTCTAAGCCCAAAATTTCAAGTCTGGTGGCATAGCGTATTTTGTTGCGAGCAGAGAAGTGGAGGACTCTTCTTCTGAAATATCTCTGGACTTCTATTCTATTCTATTCTATTCTATTCTATTCTATTCTATTCTATTCTATTCTATTCTATTCTATTCTATTCTATTCTATTCTATTCTAATAATGTCCGATATGCAGTGCAGGTTCCAGACAAATGAGCTGTATTCAAGGATTGGTCTGGCAAAAGTTTTGTATGCCCTAGTTTGCAGTTCAATATTACCAGAGAATAAATTACGCAAGATTAGGTTAACAACTCTTAATGCTTTTTTAGCAATGCTGTTACAGTATTGTGAAGTTTTTAAACACGGAAATGGATGCGCATCTTAGGCTGATATTTACACAATCAAGATTTGAGAAGCCTGACACAATGGTTAAATATGTACAATTAACTAAGTATATTGAACAGACCTGTATTAGCGTCAGAGATAAAATGAAAGAGAGAGATCAGTATCTTGGAATGCACATTAAATGAAAGACTTATTGCAATCCTTATATTAAGACAACAACATATTTCCTCTGTGGACAGAATTTAAAACTTGCATATAATGCAACTCTTTACTTGAACAAAACAGTTCAGCTGAAATCTGTAAATATGGGTCTATTTGCCGAAAAATGTAGAGGTTATACAGAAATATGATTTGCATTCTTTACTCTGGTTCTTATTTAATTTGTTTCTTTTATTGTATTTTTCCTGGTCTTGCTAATGTTCTGTGTTTAATATTCTGTATCTTGATATGGTCTACCAGGTAATCAACAATGCAATATTTTAATATGTTCATGACAAAACAAGTTAGATGTATTGAAATCTAATAACTGATCCTAAATACAGCATTCTTCACTGCTTTTTCAGATCCGTTTGACTGCTTCAGAAGTTCTGAGTGATAAAAGTCAATTCCCTTTTTTCTATCACATGCTCCCCAAATTAGGGATTCTCTACCCAGGAATTGTCCAACTGCTCCTCCATTTCAGATGGACCTTGATTGGTCTCTTTGCTTCAAACACAGAGCATGGAGAGAATTTCATGAGAACCTTGACTCCTACACTTGTCAAGAATGGAATTTGTATTCTTATATCACAACAATTGTCAACCACTACACCTACAGCAATGTTTAGGGATGCTATCTCTAAGTGGAGGCAAGTCAATGTCTTTGTTCACTTCATAGAATATTATTTCCTTTGGGACAGAATTCATCTATTCCATTCAACACTTAACAGTTTGCCAGAACCCATTGAAGGGAAAGTCTGGATAAATGCAGGCTTTGGGGAATTGCAAATAAGAAGACACCCATTTCTCAAATATGTCCATAGTGTTTGGACCTATAACTTTCAATGGAGAAAAAGGCCAAATGATGATTACTTTGATCAAGATCTTCTTGTGCAACCACAGTTTGGAGATCAATCACTTCACTGTTCTTTTTCAAAAGACATCATTTCGGTCAAATGCCGGAGAAGATGCATTCAGAAATCACCACTGAAGACCGATGTGGAAAGAAACAAGTTGTGGAAGCTATATTACCACCATGTTTACACTTTGATTAATATTCTGGCCCATGCCTTGAATGCTGCATATTCCTCCATATCCAGGAGGAGAAGGAAGGAGGGAGAAGAGAGGCTGGAGACTCAACGCCTGCAACCATGGCAGGTATGGGGTCCTGACAATGATCCACCAAAGTTACTTTCTCTGGAGAAGGAATACAATGGAGAAAGGAAACCATATCAAAAGTGATGGGTTACCCCTGGTTTGCACTGGTTCTATCGAACCGGCAGTAAATCTGGCGGGAGGCCCCGCCCACCAACCACAATGTCATCAGAATGCTTATGCACATGTGCAAAAGAGTGTGCACACGCGTGAGTGAAGGAAGCCCCGGTGCGATCCGATAGTAAAGGTAAGTAGAACCCACTCCTGCATCTCAAACTTTTTGTGCTTCAAAGGACCAACAAGTTTGACCAATCCAATCACCTGTGGATAATTTTCCAAAGTGCAGGTACCAGGACATATATATTTTGATATTAAACAGTATTCATTTTATAATACATGCATTTTTAATTAAATTCCTATCTTTATTTAATTTGTGATTAGCATTTTAGAATTTTATGCTCATAAATTTGAAGGAGACCCTGAGACCATGTAGCACCACACCTCTTCTTTACAAAAATCCCAGTTAAAGCTTCTTTAAGTAATGGCTGCTGGGTCTTTGCATTAGAACAACCAGTGAAGGGGAGATTAAATTTATCTGGTTCACTGGATAAGCTCTAAAACTGCTCCTCTTTTTAGGATGTTTTTCATCTCCTTCAGGCAGCATCTCCTCTCTTGTGACAGACCTCAGTTTCTCATTTTTCCATGTCCAACACTCTGGAATAACAGGAAGCTTCCATGTAATATCTTTCAGTTATTGGAAGAGTGCTTTCTCCTCCCTTTTCCACTCAAGAGATTCTTTCAGTTGGAAAATCTAGATCCGTTCCAGTCGGGTTTCAGGCCTGGGTACAGCACGGAAACGGCATTGGTCGCGTTGGTTGATGATCTCTGGAGGGCTCGGGACAGGGGTTGCTCCTCTGTCCTTGTCCTGTTAGATCTCTCAGCGGCTTTTGATACCATCGACCATGGTATCATGCTGCACCGGTTGGAAGAGTTGGGGGTGGGAGGCACCGTATTACGGTGGTTCTCCTCCTTTCTCTCCGACCGGTCGCAGTCTGTGTTGACAGGGGGGCAGAGGTCGACCCCGAGGCCCCTCATATGTGGGGTGCTGCAGGGATCGGTCCTCTCGCCCCTTTTGTTCAACATTTATGTAAAGCCACTGGGCGAGATCATCCGTGGTTTTGGGGTGAAGTACCATCAGTATGCTGACGACACCCAGCTGTACATCTCCACCCCGGACCACCCCAACGATACCCTTGAAGTGATATCCCGGTGCCTGGAGGCCGTACGGATCTGGATGGGGAGGAACAGGCTCAGGCTCAACCCATCCAAGACTGAGTGGCTGTGGTTTCCGACCTCCCGATATATAAATATTTTATCCAAAAATCATGATTTGTCAACTATACTTTTCTGTATTACAGAAAATATAAAATAGATGACCAAAGACTAATTGCTATTTATAACTAGAGAGTTTTATAAGGAATATTGAAAATTATTGAGTGCAATAGTACAACAATTTTTATCCACATCATCCAGCCGTCACTTAACTAGATTCCTAATCACATCAAAAAAAATGTTTATTGAAATAAAATTATATCACCAGCATTTCCATAATCTATTTAGGAAATATAATGATATGTGAGAATGATTTTTGGGACAGGTAGAAGAAATGCTGCCAATGGAAGGATCTGATAAGAGGATCGGAATATGTAGGTTCATAGTGGGTAGAGAAAGAAAATTAGAAATAATCCTCTCTATTTTTCAGGCTGTAAAAAGAGTTGGTGTGAGAATTGGACTTTCAGACTTTCAAATTTCTGTTAATGGAGCCTTACAGTACAGTGGAATTAGCTGATGTGGTGGTGTTTTATGTCTGCTCTACCTGGTAGATCATTAGCTTGGTAACTTTCTTCTTGATAAATCTGTGCTTTCTGGTAATCACCCTGTTGTTTTCAAGGGCCCACAGCTGTATAATATGAGAGAAAGAAAGTGAGAAAGGATTCTCCTAATTTTCAGGTTGAAAAAAAGTTGATAGGAGAATAGAATAGAATAGAATAGAATAGAATAGAATAGAATAGAATAGAATAGAATAGAATAGAATAGAATAGAATAGAGTTGGAAGGAACCTTGGAGGTCTTCTACTCCAACCCCTGCTTAGGCAGGAAACCCTATACCATTTTCAGATAAATGGTTGTCCAATTTGTTCGTCAAAATTTTAAGTGTTGGAGCATTCACAAGTTCTGGAGGCAAGTTGTTCCATTAATTAATTGATCTCACTGTCAGGAAATTTCTCTTTAGTTCTAGATTGCTTCTCTCCTTGGTTAGTTTCCATCCATTGCTTCTTGTCCTGCCCTCAGGTGCTTTGGTGAAAATCTTAACTCCCTCCTCTTTGTGGCAATCCCTGAAATATCAGAACACTTTGTACTTTCAGAATTGCAAAATTCTGTTATGATAGCATTACAAAAAAGTAGAATTAGCTCATCTGGCCAAATTTCGTTTCTAGACTACCTGGGACAACATTAGCCTCACAACTTTCTTCCTGACAAATTCATGCTTTCCGGTAATTACCCTATTGTTTTCAAGGGCTTTATGAATAATCTCTGCATTTGTTTGTTTGTTCAATTTATTTGTAAACCTTCTGATATTTTATCAATTTTATCAATTATTTATTTTATCAATATATTGTTTGTCAATATATCATTGACAAAATTTGCTAAGCCTTTCTTTTTCTCTTTTGAGGACAGTGATAGCACTTGTTCTCTGAATTCAGGATATTAGCAAGTTACACAGCTTCAGTAGAAAGATTCAGTTGTGAAAAGAATATGTGGAATAATGTTCCAAAGTTTCTCCTTTTAAGATTCTTGGATGTTTCATTCTAGCTTCATCCCTTTCTGAAGAAGAATGAATTTTGCAATCTTTCCCTGTTTCAACTGTACTTGGACCAAAATGGTGATATAGCAGCAGATCTGAACATTAGAAGCATGTTAGTTTTTTCCGGGGAAGATCCCATCAGTAAACAACTAGGCAGTTTTGAAAGACAAAGAACTATTATCAATCCAGATGCTCTTTCACAGCTAAAGTTGCTCAACAAGGTGGGTGAAAATATCGATGTCATTTCTCTGTTTTCCAAAGCCTTGAGACACATTTCAAGTGGCTAAGACTATTCACCAAATACAATGACCTTCAGTGAGAATTGAATGTGGGGAGAAGAACCCTTATAGTTTTTTTAAGTGGCTTGGGAGGCTTCAGTGCAATTGGTAAGGTATCCTTCAGATTAGTGGTGGAATTCATTTTTTTTTACTACCGGTGGGTGTGGCAGGGGAAGGATACTGCAAAATCTCCATTCCAACCCCACTCCAGGGGAAAGATATTGCAAAATCCCCATTCCCACCCCACTCCAGGGGAAAGATATTGCAAAATCCCCATTCCCACCCCACTCCTGGGGGATGGATATTGGAAAATCTCCATTCCCACCCCTCTCTGGGGCCAGCCAGAAGTGGTATTTGTAGGTTCTCCGAACTACTCTGGTACCGGTTCTCCAGAACCTGTCAGAACCTACTGAATTGCACCCCTGCTTCAGAAGCTGTAATATGGAACACTGTTTTAAATTGACTCAGTTGTGTCCAACATGGATGATGATTCTCTAGCACACAAATCATGGCTATTTTGTGTCCCCTGTGCAATCTGGTATCAAAACTGGTGAAAGGGGACATCAGGTGTTGTGGGTTTTAGTGCTGATAGCATCGACTTGTCTTTTTTCCTTGCCTAAGATAAGCAAAATACAATAAAAGCCTTTTGTCCAATGCCAAAGTTCCCAGGCAGTCAATTTTAGTCTTAGTTCACCAGCATGGTGACCATATAAAATTATCAAGTAAGCATAGTTTCTTTCTTCATCATAGTTTTATTCTATTATGATAAATTTAATAAAATAAAAATTTCATACACTTTTCACAATAAATTTCATTCTAAACTAAAGTATCTTAATTTAAATTCATGGGTACATGAAGAGAGGAGGAATGTATGCTAATATAACCATGTGGAGGAACCACTAGTTATTAATGCTTAAATCTTTTCTCCATTGATTCTCTATAGAATTTCTTAAATAGAAATGTCCTTTCTTGCAATGTGATAGAACAAAAGCAAAAGGGAGGAACTAAATGAAGAATCTGCTGATAGTTGTATCTCTTGCAACATTGGGAGCTAAAGATTTCTTATTTACCTAAGTGAAGCCCAGCAACTACTTGACTAATGATCATGTTACCTACATTTCTAATTGATGGTTAGTTCTAACATACATTATTTGTCATTCTTTGTTTTTCTTCTTAGTCTCTGCCTCAGTCCAAATGTGTGGAAAATTGCCGGCCTGGATTTTTCAAGAGGGCTCGGAAAGGAGAGCCAGTTTGCTGCTATGACTGTGTTCCTTGTCCGGAAGGGACCATCTCCACTCAGGAAGGTGGGTGACACCACAAAAAAGGGTACTGGATTAAGCCAAAGCATTTTGAAGATGCGAGTTCCAAGTATACTTATAGAAGAGGCGATAGACATCACGATCTCCGGAACATTTAAAAGTTTAATTTTTTTTAATTTTAAAACTTGTGCTAAGCTTTCGTCGGCCCCTACCGACTTCGTCAGAGTATAAAATCCCCATTGAAGAGCTCCTTGCTTTTATGTAATGCTGATCAATTTGGTCATTGCGCGTGTAACAGGCCCACACCCTTGCCTTCCCCCTGTAATTATCTTTTTTTCTGCCTTAGTCATGCTGACGGATGACGATGCACTTTCCCCTGCCTCCTTCCCCATTGTGTGTTGCCTCTTTCTCTCCCTGGGGGGTAACGCAGGGTTATCAGGCATTGCTTTGAAGGTATTTCTCCGGACTCCCTCTCCCTCATTGTTATGCCTTTCCCTTTTAGGCACACACATTGCCTCCTCTAAACCCATTTGTTTTACCCATGATCTTGTGATGGGTCTGCGTTGTTCTTCCTTGCCCCCCCCATCTTCCTCATTCTGCTGTTTCTCTAACCTACTCTCTTGCCCTCTACCAGGGTTTATCACACCTTCATTGGGCCACTCTCCATGCCTAAAGGAGGAGATTTGTCCCCAATCTCCATTCAGTCTTAGTGTTCGGTCCTCCTTAAGTCTCACCTGGTTCCGTAAAGCCTGGTATGCCGGTGGTATGTCAATATGTCTATTGAGGGAGTTGTTGTTAGAGAACCAGGCTTCTTTCAAGAGGTGCCCTCCTTTTGTTTTGTCGTGGGCAACAACTTCGGTCTCTTGGAAGTTGAACTCGTGACCATGCTCCTCCATATGCATCCAAATCTGGGAGCGCTGTTCCTTACATCTGACCACTAATTTGTGCTCATGCACCCTCGTTTTCAGTCGTTTGGATCTCCTCCTTTAGGCATGGAGAGTGGCCCAAAACAACAATTAAACTGGATGACACATTAAATACCATGATTACAAGAGGGAAATGCATCAAGATTTTACACAGGACACAACCAGCGCACAGGGTTCTGGTACCACACAATGCCCAGGCCTGTTGAAAGAATATAATTGAAAGGAATTTGAGGAGGCCTCAAGGATAGTGGCAATCTGACCTTGGGGGTAGTTAATGCTGTTTTTCCCAAGGAATCGGTGGTCCCACCATTTGCTTTGAAGGATGCGATTATGCACCTCATTCTAAAGAGGCTCTCCATGTACCTAACCATCTTAGATAAGTTTTGTCCTGCATACAATATTTGTTGAGAGCATGATTGTCATTCAGGTACAGTACTGGTGGCTGAGGTACAGTTCCAAGATGGCATTGGTTGCTTTCACAGATGATCTCTGATAGGAGTCCTGCAAAGATTCTGACCCTTCTGGATTTCTCAGTGGCTTTTGATAATATAAATAATTATATCCTTCTGAACTGGCTTCAGGGTTTGGGAGTGGAGGCGGGGTTTTCCAAAGGTTTTCCTTTATTCATGGTTGCTTTCAGTTGATGGGTTCTTAGGGAATAGAGGAGAAAACCTAGGCCCTGCAATGGGGCATCTCTCAGGACTGGAGTCTCTCTCCTTTCTTCTTTATCTTTTACGTGAAATTGATAGGTGAGGTCATTTGCTGCCACGGGCTTGGTATCAAAGTACACCACCCATGGCTTGTTAGATGGTAGTATTGTGATGCTGAATATGACATCCATAGAAGATCTACCTTGAAAGGTGAAAAGAGATATAAAAGAACTTTCTGTTTTCTCAGATACTGAAAAATGCACCAAGTGCCCAGATGATCAATATTCAACTGAGAGCAGAGTCCAATGTATCCCAAAAAGAATAACCTTCCTCTCCTATGAAGAACATCTGGGCATTATCCTGGTGTCCATTGCCCTACTCTTGTTCCTATTCACAGGATTCATTTTAATCATATTCATTAAATACCTTGAAACTCCCATTGTCAAAGCCAACAACCGGGACCTCTCTTATATCCTCCTGGTCTCCCTCTTGCTTTGCTTCTTGTCCTCCTTTTTCTTCATTGGACGACCAAGGAAAGCCACCTGCCTTCTCCGACAAACTGTGTTCAGTATTGTCTTCTCAATAGCTGTGTCATCTGTGTTGGCCAAAACTATCACAGTGGTGCTGGCATTCTTAGCCTCAAAACCAGGGAACAAAGTGAGAAGATGGTTGGGGAAGACCTTGGCCAACTCTATCATCCTTTCTGGTTCTGCTGGACAAATTTTCATCTGTGCCTCATGGCTTGGAATTTCTCCCCCATTTCCTGACTCTGACCTCCACTCCCAGCCTGGAGAGATCATCCTTCAATGCAATGAAGGCTCTGTCACCATGTTTTATGTTGTCCTTGGCTATATGTGTTTCCTAGCTGCCATTTGCTTCACTGTAGCTTTCCTGGCCAGGAATCTCCCTGGGGCCTTCAATGAAGCCAAGCTGATCACCTTCAGCATGCTGGTCTTCTGTAGTGTTTGGATCTCCTTCCTGCCCACCTATCTGAGCACCAAAGGAAAGTCCATGGTGATTGTTCAGGTCTTCTCCATCTTGGCCTCCAGTGCTGGACTGCTGGGCTTCATCTTCTTCCCCAAATGCTACATTATAATCCTGAGGCCAGATCTAAACACTAAGGAACGTCTAATGATAAAAGTAGGGGAATGACTGTGATATTGTTTCTTAGGCATGTAACATTTAATTTTTTCATTGCAATTGTTGGGCTTTTGTATTCTTCCTTTGCATTTGTGTGACAATTAAGATTATTTAAAACTGAAGGAAATAAACATATAAAGACTGTAAGACTAATGAAATTAAATTCCAACATAATCATCAAACAATAAAATAAACAATTAATAATTAAAATTGTCATGCAGCCAGAGATGAACAAGCTAAGAAATAATAGTTATATTAAGTAAAAACAGCTGAATAGAAGAGAGAAGTCTCCCCAAAGAGAGAGGGAAGGAGTCTTTTGCCTGAGGTGTCTTGAATATGAAACTCTAAATCTGTGTGAACGTGGACACTTTCTCTCTACTGTATGTGATTTTCTCTTGAAAGTAGATGTGAGCAGTGGAAAATGGGTATCAAGATCATGCAGATGACTCCTCATCCAACACTCTGGTTGTTTACATCAGTTATTTCTGGAGGTGTTAGGTGAATTACAGATCTTATGGTACCACAGAATTCCATGACTCTCTGTGGAGTCACAACTATCCTAGCATCCTTTCTGGACATGTCCAAAAAGCAGTGACCTTGCTTCAAAACAGCACCTGGAAAGACCCAGAGAAGGAAATGAAAACAGCTATGAATCCAACTGATCTCTTATCCAAATAAGGCATAGAATCCTCTTGTCCCCAAATCAGAAGCTTTCAGCATTCTGCTATGTGAATGGGAAAATAATCCCATTTTCTATAGATAGAAAATGGCAGGAGGGCATTTTCCCTGAGACATCAATGCCTAGACTTAACTAGGGAGCTTCAGGAAGAGTCCACCTTCTCTGGAAGCTATCCAGAGACCAACTGTGTTTGCCACACCCAATCCTAGGGAATTTTTAGAAATGCAGATTTCAGGCATATGGGAGGCTAAGAACGATAGATGATAGATAGATAGATAGATAGATAGATAGATAGATAGATAGATAGATAGATGATGGATGGATAGATAGATAGATAGATAGATAGATAGATAGATAGATAGAGCGGTGAAATCCTCCCAGTTCTATATGGCTCGCCAAACTGGTAGTATAGGCAACGGGAGGCTCCGCCCACCCACCAGGACATCATTACATCCCTTTTTTTAACCATCTGGTGCATGCCCAGAAGAGGAGCACATGTGCATAGTGCGTGTGTGCTCCCATAAGCTCCCATTCCTGAACTGGTAGTGAAGATAAGTGGATTTCACCTCTGGGTAGGTAGGTAGGTAGGTAGGTAGGTAGGTAGGTAGGTAGATAGATAGATAGATAGATAGATAGATAGATAGATAGATAGTATTAAATTAGCGAGGGTGGTAATTACTGAGGCAACATGGGCGGCAGAGAACATCATTTATTGAGTAACGAACATAACCTAGTAACAACAACAACAGAAGAAAATGCCTGACAGCTCTTATATAGCTGCTGTCAGAATCACTCTAACCAATCAGGAACTGCAGAAACTCCCTCTTAAACAAAAGGAATAATGTGACCAATTAGGACGAGGTGGCTCCATTGTCTGGGCAACGTGCCGATGCAACACCCCTTCCCCCCTGGATGGCACATGGGCAATCCTGCAAGTAAGCAGGGCGCCTGCACACTCGCTCAGATTGCCGTGGTGCAGGAACCACTTGAAGCACAGATTCCTGATCCGTAGGCGGGTCGGGTGAGGTTTCCACTGGGGATTCAGCAGGAGTAACTTCTCCAGGTAAGTCCAATGGCCGGTTGTTTGTTATGGTGGGTGGAGGATCGGGAACAGACCCCAGAAATGGTGGGGATCTCTCCGGGGGCAGGTGTGGTATGTCTCTCGCAATCGGCTGCAGACTAGTTGTAGCTCACTCTCTTAATTGGTCCACATGGTGCCACCAGTTTCTTCCATCATCGAGTTGAACCCTGTAAGAGCAGGGACCCGTTACTTCGGTCACTCATCCCGGCAACCAACGTGGATCCCCCTGTAGTTCCGAGCGAAAACCAGATCTCCCTCATTGAATGTCCTGGAAACCCCACCGGTATGTCTTGGGCCCTTGAGCACGTATGAAGGGTGCAGCCAGTCTAGCCTAGTCTGTAGATGACAGCCCATCAGCAGTTCCACAGGGCTAAGGTTAGTGGATGGCCAAGGGGTTGTATGTTGTGTGAGTAGATAGGTGGACATCTGCTCCTGCCACCTAGGAATAGTGGCTAGGAATAACTGGAACGTAGCGGATGTAAGCTGCGGTCCAATATCCGACACTAGGATGTCAGGAAGGCTGTGTGTGGAGAACAACCTGTGCAATACCCTGATATTGGCCTCCGATATGGTGAAAAGCATTCTTTCCAGTTCCACCCACCTAGAGTAGGCATCCACTACTATAAGGAAAGTGTGGCCCAAATAAGGGCCCGCAAAACCTATATGAATCCTTCACCACCCAAAAACCCTAAACCACCCAAACATCCACACAACAGACCAAGTAATGCTGTCCAACAGCTCACTGATGGTGGGCCTTTAGTTCATTGTTGAGTGCAATTATAGCTCTGGGATAAAAACTAGATAGATTAGATATGCTTGGCTTTAAAAAAAAAATCTTTTTGCACCAAAGTTGCCACCTGAGAAGGATGAGCTCTCTTCCAATGCTTTATAGACATAGAGTGATTCATCTCAGGGGGGAAAACATTTAATCTAGGTAATCAGCTGTGTTCCATTCTGGGCTGATTATTATTATCTCATTCTACTCAGAATCAGAACTGTACTCAATGTACAATAACAATAATCTAATAAAAATAATAGTGTGATGTGTTAAATGTTGGAGTAGGGTTAGGCAACTACAGATTACGGGGCACTTTCAGGTTTCCATCAGTGACTTTGGTTCAATCACTCTCTTCGTTCAATTTTGTATGGCAAAATTATAAGAAGATTGCTTTACTTCATGGTGGGCAGGTGCAATAGAAGTTTAGTATTTCCTTGTAAATCAAGTAACAATAAAAGCATTGGATTTGGGCAATGAGGCCTAAGGATTAAGGTATTAAAAAGTGGCAAGGCAACTGAATAAAGTCACTTAGAAGAGCAGCCAGGACCAGAAGAGCTGAAGAGCAACAAATGCATAGAATAGGATAGAATAGAATAGAATAGAATAGAATAGAATAGAATAGAATAGAATGGAATGGAATGGAATGGAATGGAATGGAATGGAATGGAATGGAATGGAGTGGAGTGGAGTGGAGTGGAGTGGAGTGGAGTGGAGTGGAGTGGAGTGGAGTGGAGTGGAACGGAACGGAACGGAACGGAACAGAACAGAATAGAATTCTTTATTGGCCAAGTTTGATTGGACAAACAAGGAATTAGTCTTGGTGCATACGTTCTCAGTGTACATAAAAGAAAAGATACATTCGTCAAGAATCATAAGATACAACACTTAATGATAGTCATAGGGAACAAATAAGCAATCAAATCATATTAGGAAATAGTCAATATAAATCGTATGGATACCAGCAACAAGGTTACAGTCATACAGTCATAAATGGGGGGAGATGGGTGATAGGAGCATTGAGAAGATTAATAGTAATGCAGATTTAGTAAATATTTTGACAGTGTTGAGGGAATTATTTGTTTAGCAGAGTGATGGCGAAGAACAGCTTGGACAATTTTCTAGGACTGGCCTGTTAGAAACTCCCCAGCTCACATTTCTACATTTGTTTTAGTTGTAAGCTGCTCCTTTGTATTCAGGCCTGGCCTCAGTATGATAATGTAGCATTTGGGGAGGAAGATGCAGACCAGCATTGGAGAAGAAGATGGAGAAGACCTGAACAGCCACCATGTATTTCCCTTTGGTGCTCAGATAGGAGGGCAGAAAACTCACCCAGATACTGCAGAAGACCAGCATGCTGAAGGTGATCAGCTTGGCTTCGTTAAAGGCCCCAGGGAGATTCCTGGCCAGGAACGCCACTGTGAAGCAGATGGCAGCCAGGAAGCCCATATAGCTAAGGGAGAGTAGAACATGACAGAAGATCCTTCGTTACATTGCAGGATGATCTCTCCAGGCTGGGAGTGGAAGCCAGTGTCAGGGAATGGTGGAGAAACTCCAAGATGGAGCAGATGATAATTTGGACAGCAGAAGAAGAAAGGATGATGGAGTTGGCCAAGCTCTTCCCCAACAATCTTTTCATTCGGTTTCCTGGCTTTGTGGCCAGGAAAGCTAGCACAACTGTGATTGTTTTGGCTAAGAGAGAAGAAATGGCAACTGAGAATGTGATGCTGAAAACTGTTTGTCGGAGAAGGCAAGTGGCTTTCATTGGTTGACCAATGAGGAGAAAAGGAAACAAGAAGCAAAGCAGGAGGGAGACCAGGAGGATGTAAGACAGATCTCGGTTGTTGGCCTTGACAATGGGGGTTTCTCTGTATTTAGTGAATATGATTAAAATAAGGTTTGTCATTGGGAAGAAGAGTAACAACAAAGAGACCAGGATGATGCCCAGATGTTCTTCATAAGACAGGAAAGTCAGAATTTTGGGGATACATTTGACTCGATCTTCATTTGGATATTGATCATCTAGATACTTGGTACATTTTCCTGTATCTGAGAAAACCAAAAAACAATATCTCTTTAACATTCTGTCTTTTCACATTTCAAGAAATACCTCTTTGGGACAACAGCTGACATCATGGGTATTTTCAAAGAAGCATTTGTTAACAACTGAACCAAAATAAACTAAGAAGAATATAATGTATCTCTCTTTATCTCTAGCTCTATTGCTAAGGTCTATCAAATTGGGGAAAGTCCTAGGACATAAATGATTTCTTCTGTAACGTGTTGAACCTTCCTAGGAAGCTACATTATTAGATTAAAAATTGAATCATTTAATCATTCTAAGCAAACATCTTGAATCATGTCAGGTGGCACTTATTAATACACTGGATCCAGAGAATATTTTTCTTGTAAAATGTTTCTGGCAGAGAAAGCTAGTCCTGAAAATTATCTGGAATAGCTACTAGCAGCAGTGGTAATTGGTGTGCAATGGCTTGCACCCATAACTGTGCACGCCACCTCATTGTGGACTTGTAACACCTTCTCAGTGATCCTCAAGGGGAGGCCCATGTAGACACTTCCTAATAATCCTTCCGGTGGGACCTAAGATGATTCCTCAAGTTTCAAAGAACGCAGGTGTTCCCAGAAAAGTAAATAGCAAAGATCACATTCAAACTAACAAAATAGAAGAAATATTTTCTCTGACAGTAGTAAAGCTTAGCTAATCTTCCATACCTTCTCATTTCTAGCCAGCGCCTAATTCAAGGCCATTTGGGTATTACTCCCTTTAACTAAGAAATTGTGCACTTTGAAAATAATAGCTGAGCTTCAAGCTTTAAACTGTCTTTAAACTTGCAGTTTCGTGAAAATGCTCTGGATGAATCCACTTCCACTTCCTTCCTGCCCCTTTCTTTGGTGTCACCCACCTTCCTGAGTGGAGATAGTCCCATCTGGACAAGGAACACAGTCATAGCAGCAAACTGGCTCTCCTTCTCGCTTCCGCTTGACAAATCCAGGATGACATTTTCCCCCACATTTGGACTGAGGAAGAGACTAAGGAGAAAGCAAAGAATGCCAAAGAAAATATGTTTGTACAGCCATCCTGGCATGTATGCTTATTTCATGCTCTTGAAATAAGGCTAAAAGTGACTGCTCAGTTTCTCAGAACTGTAGTGATATGAGACAGGGGTCATGAAAATACAGTATATCCCTCAAAAAGGGTAATTAAGGCATTTTTTTCCCTGCAGCACTTAGGATGTGGGTATGAGTCCTGTGTCAGAAAGGGATATTTTTAAGACTCACCTCGGTATCCAAGAAAAGATCCTTTCTGTTCAAGATCTATATTAATTGTATCCATATTAATATCTATATTAATTATATCCTCTCCTCTACTCGCAACAGAATACTTTATGCCACCAGACGTGAAATTTTGGGCTTAGACAACTTAGAACTTTGCCGTCTTTGGTCCGACCTAAGCGTAGGACATACTGACTCTGTGGTTTCTTCCCCAAACCCCAAAACCTTTAACCTTAGACTGTCTACTGTTGACCTCACCCCATTCCTAAGAGGTCTGTAAGGGACCTGCATAAGAGCACCAGCGTGCCCACCATCCCTGTCCTAATGTTTCCTCTCTCTATATATATATCTATTTTATGTATTTAATTCATGCTTATACTTATATATATTACATAATATGTTCTTGAGAAATAAATAAAAAATAAAATAAAATAATGTGAATCCTAATTCCAGAGGTAATTTGGGCAGCAGGAGCTCCATCCAGTGCTGATTCAATTTCATCAATTTTAGTCCAAACCTGAACTCAGGCACTGGTCAACAAAATTGCCTTTTTCTTTGAAATTTGTGAACAAGGAACAGATGAACCTGAGGCTATCGGCACTAGCACCTGAGGGCCTCTCTTACCATTTTCATGCAGCTTCCCCATTTCAGCACTAAGCCATGGAACATGGGTTTATCCTAATTGAAATAGGTTGGAACCAGTGGTGAAATCCTTTTTTTTTTACTACCGGTTCTGTGGGCGTGGCTTGGTGGGCATGGCAGGAAAGGATACTGCAAAATCTCCATTCCCTCCCCACTCCTGGGGGAAGGATACTGCAAAATCTCCATTCCCACTCTGGAGCAAGCCAGAGATTGTATTTGCTGGTTCTCCAAACTAGTCAAAAATTCCGCTACTGGTTCTCCAGAACCTGTCAGAGCCTGCTGAATAGCACCCCTGCTTTTACTTACTTAATACTTCTTCTTTCTCCTATTTTCCCTAAAACAACAATTCTGTGAGGTAGATTGGGCTGAGAGAGTGTGACTGGCTCAGCTGGTTTTTCATGCCTAAGGCAGGACTAGAACTCACAGTCTCCTGGTTCCTAGGCCAGCGCCTCCAGCACTAGCCTAAACTAGCTCTCTGTGAGATTTTAACCTCCAATTAATTACTTGAGGTGCTTATGACAACCAAAAGATGTACATATTTCTAAATGGAAAATGGTTGAATGAATGGAATTCTTATACCTCCTTTCCATTTCATCTAATAATAATAATAAAAAAAAATTGTTAAAGAGAATTCCATCAAAATAATTCAATCCAAGAGGCACTGCATGCCTGCAGGGAGATGTGATTCCACTGAACTGAAAGGAGCCCCAAAACAATCTATCCATTGCAACAAACTGATATTCATATCCTGCCATACCTTATCACATTTCAACCACCCTGAAACAAAAAAGAGATCTGGGGGCAGCCTCCTAAGTGCATGAAACAGTCAGTTTCCCCCCAGGATACAGATACAGATTAAGAGAGTTGGGAGGGACCTTATAGGTCAGTGATGGCTAACCTTTTTGCCACTGTGTGCCAAAAGTGGAGGGAGGGTGTCACTCACGCGCATGCCCACACCCATAATTCTATGCACCCCACCCCCCGTGCATGTGTGTGCAACCACCACCCCTGTGCTCCCCCCACTTTTGGCATTCAATGGTAAGGGAGGCCTGTTTTTCGCTCTCCCCCAGGCTCCAGAGCCGTTCTGGGAGGCTGGGGAGGGAAAAAATGGCCTTCCCCACTCCCCCAGAAGCCCTCCGGAGGCTGGAAACAGCCTTTTTCCTGATTTCCAGTGGGCCCAAAAGGCCCAAAAATCAGTTGGCTGGCACACGTATGCACGCTGGAGCTGAGCTCACGTGCCCACTGATATGGCTCTGCATGCCACCTGTGGCACGCGTGCCATAGGTTCGCCATCACGATTATAGGTCATCTAGTCCAACCCTCTGTTCAAGCAGGAAATCCTACACCATTTCTGACAAATGGCATTCCATTTTTTTTTCAATGTCTCAAGTGATGAAGCTCCCACAACTTCCAAAGGCAACTTCTGTTCCATTGGTTGATTGTTCTCACTGTCAGAAAGTTCCTCCTCATTTCCAGGTTGAATCTCTCCTTGGCAAGTTTCCATCCATTATTCCTTGGCTGGCCTTCAGGTGGTTTGGAAAACAGATAGACCCCCTCCTCTCTGTGGCAGCCCCTCAAATATTGGAAGACTGCTATCCCCTGGTCCTTTTCTTCACTAGACTAGCCATGTCCAGTTCATGTAACTGTTCTTCATATGTTTTAGTCTCCAGTCCCCTAATCATCCTGGTTGCTCTTTTTTTTATTGATAAATATATTATATTCATCTTGAGCTATAAGGCAAGAGAGCTATGCTGGGGCATGCAGAAGATCTGGTTGTTACCCAATATGATGATGGGAATTAATAATCCTGATGAAGGCCACAATTACAACTATATGGAATATAATTATAATGTCACTCGGGTGGTTGTTTTGTTTTTTTTTTTTTATACATATGAGGATATTCATTACTGATGGGGGCAGATGATGACGGTGGATTTTGAACAAACTGTTGCACCAGGATGCTATGTTACCCTAATATGGATGATGGACTCAACAATCCAGTGGAAAGATATCAAAGAAGATATTATATGGATTATAAATTTAAAGTCATTGATTTTTTCTATATAACGGAATATATATATTTTTTTAGCAGGGCGGGCAGTGGTTTAAAGATATTAAGAATTGTTGTGCATGGCAATTTTGTAGGAAAGTGGGTGGAAATAGGTTAGTTTACTGATTGTTTACTTTAAGAGAAGGGATGTTTAAGTGATATATTTAGGGGAGTGGAGAAAATGGATAGAGTTGAATAAATGTTAAATTAGGATTTATGGGGAAGGCTGCTTTGAAATGTTATATTAATATATATAAAAGATTAAATGTTAAAGTAGGATTTATTATATAGTTTTAAAGTGGAAGGTTGTTTTGAAATGTTGTAATAATATACAGATAAAAGCATGGGGGAGGAGAAAAAGGGCAGATTATTGCTAAATTGGGAGTTATAATAATATTATGTTAAATTAGAAGTTTTCATGCAATGTTATAGTTGAATGTTTTTTTGAAATGTATGGTAAAAGGGGGAAGTAATAATATTAATAATATTATTAGTAAGTAAGGGTCAGTATTTAGAGGAGGAAGTAAGGGGATGGTAAAATATTATATAATCTGTTATGAATTAGGTTTTTGCTGTGAAGAAGTCTCGGGGGGGGGGATGGGTGGTGAGGGCGGGGTTAGGGAGGAGGGGGGAGAAAAATTTGTATTTGAAAACTTTTTCAATAAAAACAAAAGAAAGTAACCAAGGAGAGAAGTAACCTAGAAATAAGGAGAAATTTCCTGATGGTGAGAATAATCAATTGGTGGAACAACTTGCTTTCATAAGCTGTAGGTGTCCATCACCTGATTGGACAGCCCTTTGTCCAGGAAGATATGGGGTCTCCTGCTTGAGCAGAGGTTGAACTAAAAGACCTACAAGGTCTCTTTGAACTTTGTTATACTTTTATTCCTTTATTTTGTATGCATATTAATGTACCTTCTCTCCAAACAAGAAACATACTCTTTCTGACAACTACCCAAATATACTGGGAACACAGCGATACCCAAACATCTCTTTCAAGATCTTGGCAGTCTTGGGAAGGGAATCGCACACAACCTCAGAGATGTGAAGGCCAAAGAGCCCCACAACCATGGAGGGCATCCACACAACCAGAAGAAGGGAAACCATGTCCCTTCAAACTAGTTTTTTTTATTGGGTTTGTCAAGGAATTGGTGTCAAGGAAAAAAATCTATTGGCCCTATATCTTTTTCCATATTTCTGCAATGATATAACCCAAAAACATTCAGTGTCCTCAGTCTAGAGTGGCACCAAACTCCATAACTCTGGGTGATCTTACTCAGCAGTCTCTGGAGAAAAGATACCATGTTGAAGGACAGCAGAAGTCAACAATAATACACAATACACAATAATGTGTCTTCCTCCAGAATAATTTTCTGGATATGTCCTAACAGGACAGATCATAATCACTACAGAACACTGCCCTCGAGGGTGTATCTGTAAAATTTCACTAACATGCTGTACTCCAGCTTCCTTTCTGCAAATGGAGTCAAATGGAAGAAGTTCAGGATCCCCAGAGGAAAAGCAGCTTCTCACTGTAATTATCACCATCCTGCTCTTTGACATGTATTTATCCTGCTTTTGATGTAAAAAAAATCAGGCTGAAGCATCAGAAAAGGATAAATGTTTCAGGTCACTCTCTGTGATGTATGAATTTTAGGACAGGCAGGGGCTGTGCTGTGAAATGTACCCTTCTTTCCTTCCCAGGTGAAGCTTGGTTGGTCTCTGTTTCAACCAGGAAAAGCACTGGCTCTTGTGAGAAGGCTTTTAATTCTTCAACTCTTGTTTTGAAACAGGAAGGGAATTGATTCGGTCCCATGAATTATGAACCTCCTGCTTCTGTTTCTGATGCTACTGTTGTTCCAGCCAACCTCTGGGAAGCTTAGAATGAAATGTCCACTGACTCTGGAACACCAGGATGGAAAAAGACCATGGAGCTATTACAGACCAGGAGACCATCTCATTAGTATAGTCATCACTGCAACAAAAATATCTCCTATAATGTTCCCTTTCAATGCAGCTCCTTCCAGTCAGTCTCACTTGTAAGTCATTCAGGATAATGGAGTTGCATTCCCTCCATTTATAATTCCTTCATTTTGTTCTCCTTATTAAACTTGCTCTTTATACTGCAACACATGTTCTGTCTATTTTCTTGATTCATTTTTGATTCCCATGCTTTCTTTGTCTTATTTTGGGGAAGAGATTCAAATCCAAAGATGGTACAGAAAAAAAAATCTGAAAGAAGTCCACATTATTTTCCTTTCCCTGATCAATTCTGAATTCTTGACTTGAATACTGACTTTTGCTTAAATTAGTTATTATTATAGATTTCCTCTGCTCAGTTCATTTCAAATGTAACTATTTTTTGACATTTACTTCTGATCCTTATAGAAATACAGGAGAACTTATTTTTAGAATTGGCTTCTGAGTCACTTTTGAAACATCCTCTTCCTTTTATGGTGTTTCTACTTTAACTATTCAATTATTTCAAAATCTGGTTACTGGACAGGAGTTTATCTATTGTACATTCAAAAGTGCTGTGCTTTATTTCCATTAGTCAAGAAAAATGATAAAAAAATATAAAATATATTTTGCTATTGATAAGGATAGTGATGATAAAATGAACATTTTTTTACAGTAAAGTATCTTCTGATCAGTCTAAACTCCTACGCTTGATCTTCGCTATTCAATTGGTCAATAAGAATTCCCAGCTCCTGAGCAATCTCACACTTGGCTACAACATCCATGACAACTATTTGAACTCCATTGGCACTTCAGATGCCTTGATGGACATGCTCTCTACTGGAGAAGCCAATGTTCCCAACTACAGCTGTGGAAGGAAGGATAATCCTTTGGCTTTTTATGATGGAGCTGACAGGGACATCTCCATCCAGATGTCAACATTAGCAGACACCTACAAAGTCCCACAGGTCTGTATATGTGCCTCTCTATCTAGGGAAGTGAGTGGATTGGTAGGACATATAAGCGATAAATCCAACCATAGCTATTCCATGGAGTTCAAGAGGTGCTTTTTTCCAAGATCACTCTAGTTATGTTGTCTATTGATGAGGTAGACATTGGGGAAGGGGAACACGCAAAAGCAGTCACATCATCTCATGACACCATCCCCATTGCTTTGGGGGCTTCTGCTGCACACTTGTGAAGGTAAGGAGAGGCTCTGTGTCCAATCAAAGGGTCTTCTGTACAAAAGAATCATTGATGGAAAGCTCTTGTTTTGTACATCATCTTAGCCGAACTAATGATATTTTCAATGATATACAAATACCAGATTCATGAAAAGAATCCCAATGCCTTATCTTAGTTTGTGAGACATATAATACATATAAGACAAACTCTGCGTAAAATCTGGAGTTTGATCCTGACAGGACTCAGGGTTGATTCAACCTTCCATCCTTTCAAGGTTGGTGAAATGAGGGCACAGATTTTGGGGGGGCAATAGGTTGACCGTGTAAACCATCCAGACAGTCCTGCAAAGCATTACTAGGTGATATATACTTTGTGGTGCAGGTGAAAGAATCTGGAGCTGAACACACTTAAAACAGTAGAGATGAAAGTGTATTTTAGGAGGATCCCTCCTATTCTACCACCTCTTACAATATTAGCCAACACAATATCAACATTAGATATCTTCCAGTGTCGGGGTTCTATAATCTTCATCAACTCAGAAAGTTCAGACTGTTTTTTTAAAGAGTTTTTTATTTTTTAAACAAACAAACATTTAATATATAAGTCATTCCTTCCGTGTGACATCTCGGTGTTATCTCCAATCATTCTTTTTTGTTTGTTTGTTTGTTTGTTTATTAGTTCTTCTGTCTTCATTCCCATCAAATCAATTACAATAATTCATCACTAACAAAATATTCTGATTATGGCATTTTTATACATAACTATTAATTTACTTATTTGCAATTCTTTTCTAACCAATAGTAGAATTGATTCCATATCTTAAAGTATTCTGAATCTTCTCTTTCTTTAATAATCAAATTCAATCTATTCATTTCTGCACAATCTAATTTTTTTTTTAATTACTTCTCCTTCCAAAGGTATTTTCTCTGCTTTCCAGTGTTGTGCATAAAGAATCCTTGCAGCTGTTATTACATGTATAATCAAATAAATA
The DNA here is from genome assembly GCF_029215685.1 of Pituophis catenifer annectens. Classification (NCBI taxonomy): domain Eukaryota; kingdom Metazoa; phylum Chordata; class Lepidosauria; order Squamata; family Colubridae; genus Pituophis; species Pituophis catenifer. The sequence goes on from NW_027256882.1 coordinate 18,507,702, forward strand.
TTTTCTTTGCTAATTTTTTCTGGCAGGATATGCAATAGGAATAATTCTGGTTTTAAATCAATACATTATTGTATCATTTCTTCCAGCCATATCTTAATTGTATTCCAATAATTTTTTGCTTCTGGACATGTCCACCACATATGGTAATAAGAACCTGGTAACTGGTGACATTTCCAACATTTAGCTGATTTATCTTTAAACATTTTTGCCAGTATCTCGGGGGCAGGGGGGAGGGCATATGCCATCTATAAAACATTTTACATTGATTTTCCTTATATGCAGTGGACATTGTTAATTTATAATTCCTTTCCCATAACTGTTGCCATTTATCTAGGTCTATTGAATATCCAAAATTCTTTGCCCAGGCTATCATTGTTTCCTTTACTTGCTCCTCCTCCAGTTCAATGCCAAGTAAAAAATATAGATTTTTTAATTAATTTATCCACTGTTCCTGTGAGTATCCTATCCAACTCTGTTTTTTCTAAATGAAAACCATATAATTTAGCATCTTTTTCATATCTTGTTTGGATCTGCATGTACGTATACCAATCCATCTCAATCCCCTGTTCTTCCAACTCTCATTTCCCTTTCAAATCCCCCTTATCTATTAGTAAGTCCTTATATCTAACAATATTTCCAACTTTAAAAACATTTGGGTGTATCAAAGTTTCCATTCCTGATAACCATATTGGTATTTTCAGATAATATTTATCTCTGACCTTCTTCCATACCAATAACAATGCATTCCTTATATAATGTCTATGAAAGTGCGTATGTATCTTATTTCTACCATACGATAAGAATGCATGCCATCCCAATTGTAAATCATGACCTTCCAGTGTTAATAGTCTTGTATTTCTTAATTCAACCCATTCCTTCATCCAAGTCAATGCTGCTGCCTCGTAATACAATTCCCAATTCGGTAACCAAAATCCTCCACGTATTCTCATGTACTGAAGCATTTTTATACTTATTCTTGCTTTTTTTCCCTTGCCATATAAATTTCCTTATTATCTTATTAAGCTGTTGAAAATAAGTCTTTTCAATTTTTTCGGTACTGTCTGAAATATGAATAATAATCTTGGTAATATATTCATCTTTATTATTGCAATCCTTCCCATTAGTGACAATTGAAGGTTCTTCCACTTCTCCAAGTCTTTCCCAATTTGTTGATTTAATCCATAACAATTATCCTCTTTTATTGTTACACATCTTGAAGTTAGATAGACTCCTAAGTATTTAACCTTTTTCACCACTTGTATACCTAAATTTTCTTCTATCTCTCTTTTGTGTTTTTCTGTAATATTTTTCACCAGAATTTTCATTTTATCTTTATTTATTTTTAGATCAGACACCTTTCCATAATTCTCTATTTGTTCTTGTAATTTGGGACCTGTTGTTTTTGGTTCCTCTAAGATGAATACTAAGTCATCCGCAAAAGCTTGCAGTTTATACTCTTCTTTTTTTGATTTTCATCCCTTTTATCCCTTCATTTCATCTCATATTTCTATTTAAAACTTCTAAGACCATAATAAACAGCAATAGTGATAGAGGACATCCTTGTCTAGTCCCCTTCATAATACTAATATTTTCTGTCATTTGTCCATTCATCATTATTTTAGCAGATTGTCTGTTATAAATCGTTTTTATAGTGTTTATAAATCTATCCCCAAAGTCCATTCTCTGCAGTTGTTCTGTCATGAATTGCCAGTTCACATTGTCAAAAGCTTTTTGGGCATCTAAAAACATCATCACCATTTGTTTTTCCCAAAGTATTCAAAATTATCCTCATATTTTCTCTGATTTGCCTTTTAGGTAAAAATACATTTTGGTCCATGAATAAATGAATAAATTCATTTAACAGTTTTTTTTAATCTATTTGCCATTATTGAGGCAAAAATCTTATAATCCACATTTAGCAATTAAATCGGTCTTTAGATTTTTATCAATTGTAGGTCTGCATCCTCTTTAGGTATAAGTGTTACATAAGCCTCCCTACATGAGTCTGGCATTCTTGCCTTCATTGTTAATTCATTAAATAGTTCCAACATTACATTAGTTATCTCTTCTTGTAGTGTTTTATATAGTTTTATATAGTTCAGCTGGTAACCCATCCGGTCCTGATGCTTTCCCAATTTTTTGTCCTTCTGTTAATTCCATCATTGTTATTCTGTCTTCTAACATTCCCTTATATTGTTCTGGTATTTTAGGTACATCTGATTTTTCCAAATATTTTATTATCTCTTTCTCTGAGATCTTTTCTTGGGAATAGAGCTTTGCATAATATTTTTGAATTACTATCTTCTTTTCTTCATTTCTATAGTGTAATTTCCCCTCTTCATCTTGTAAGTATTTTATTATTTTCTTCTCCTTCTCTCTTTTTTTAATTTATATGCTAACCACCTTCCCGGTTTGTTTGCATTTTCAAAAAAAAATCTGTTTAGATGCTCTTAATTTATTTGCTAATGATTCCTGTTCATTTAAATTTATTTCATGTTTCTTTCAGTTCCATCAGCTTCTTAATTTTTTTTTATTTTGGATATCTTTTTGTAATTCTTTCTCTAGGTTCTTATACTCCACTTCCAATCTTATCTGTTTTTGCCTTTTCTTTTTATTCGTTCTCCCCAAATACTTTATTGCCAAACCTCTAATATAATGCTTTCATCATATCCCATATGTTCTGAAGTGATGTATCTTCTTTCTTATTTATTTTAAAGAAAAATTCTAATTCTTTTTCCATAAACTGCTGAAAGTCCTTTTCATTTAATATTGTGGCATTCAAAATCCATTTTGTCTTTTTCTTCTTTCCTTTCCATATTATTGTCATTGGGCTATGGTCTGCCCAAATATTTGAATCAATATTTACTTCTTGTATATTATCTATAAGTTCTGTTGACATCCATATCATGTCTATCCTTGACCACAATAAATGTCTATTTGAATAAAAAGTATATTGGTTTTCTTTCAAGTGTTTTTTTCTTCAAATATCTTAAATACTCAACTCTTCTATCATTGTAAAAAAAAGATTTTGACAATATTCTTCTGGAATTTTTATTTGTCTTCATTGTTTTATAGTCCAGATCCACATTTGTTACAGCATTAAAATCTCCCATCATACATACATATTCATAGTCCAATTTTAACATTTTTCTGTGTAATCTCCTATAAAATTCTTCCTAAATTAGGAGTTCTAAAATAGAACTCCTAACTTTGGAAATTATAATAATTTTAAATGTTGTTTTCTAATATGTACTTCTTGTAGGCATATAATGTCCATCTTCAAGTTACTTAATTTAGATAAAGTTCTGTTTCATTTTATTGCCACATTCAGTTCATTTACATTTAAAGTTATTGCTTTAATTTCTTCTTTCATGTTTAACTTGTTACTAGTTTTTGACTTCATTGCCCTTGTCTCTCTTTGTTCCATTGGATCTTTAGATCTTGCTCCTTCTCTAAGGGTTCTTTCTTCCTTTGCTTTTTCATCTTTGTCTTTCTCTGCATCATTTTGCTTTGTCTCTCCTATAGCTCCCAAGTCTTCTTCTAGTGGTCCACAAAATTGTTGATAAAATAGTTTTGCTTTTTCAATAGACTCAAGTCTATGTCTTTGTTCTTGCCATTTCACCAAAATTCCTTCCGATATTAAGCATCTAAAATTCACTCCTTTTAGTATTAGGAACTTCGTTAGAAACTGATATTCTCTCCTCACTTCTCTAACTCTTCTACGTATTTGTCTTAATACCACAATTTCTTTATCTTTGTGTTTCAGTGCTGTATTTCTTGCTGCTTGTAATATCTCTGTTTTCACTGCCTTTTTGGTAAATCTTACATGTACTTCTCTTGGTAGTTTGTTCCTCATAGCATATCTTGTGTATACTCTGAAGGTCTCATCAATCTCATTTAAGATCTTTTCCTTGGATTGTTCCAAAACTTCTGATAATATCTCAGCAATCATCTCAGGTAAATTTTCTCTTTTTTCTTCCCCTATATTTTGAAATCTTAAGTAAAACTCAGAATGCTCCATCTCCAACAGAATAATTGACTTTTCAGTTGGTGCCAATTTTTCTTCTAATTTCTCAACCTTCTTTTCTGTCATTTCCGCTTTTTCTTCAACTTTCTGGATTCTCTCTTCATTTTTCCTAATCATGGCTTCCATTTCTTTTATTTCCTATTTTCAGTCATCATGAAGCGATTGTATAAAATTTCTTAATTCCATCATCTCTGAAGTTTTCTGTGTTTCTGTTGATGAGGGACTTGCTGTTGGGTGTAGATGTGATGTAAATTTCTTCATATTTATAATCCAAGTGCCTAATCCTCCCCAATGATTGGATTAGCAAAAAAAAAAAAAAAAGAATAATAAAAACAAAAATGAAAAATTAAATGCAAAAATTAAAAAACAAAAATTCCAATCAACCCCCTCCCTCAAAAATCAAATTTCCAAATACCCCAGCAGACAGGGAAAAAAAGAGAAAAAATTCAACTGCCAAAAGTGAAAGATAGAAATACAAATCCAAATAACCAAAAAGGAAAAAAAAATGTCTTCTGACTCTTCCAGTCTTAATCTGATTTCTTGTCAAGCTAGTTCTTTCTTTTTTTTAAAGGCATAGAAAAAAAGCCCCTTAAAAAGATAAATAAAAGACACAAACACAAAATCGAGTGCCTTTCATCCACCAGCAAAGATCAAAATAATAATGAAAAATTAAAAGCCAAAAGGAAAGTCCAAAATCCAATCTTCTCTCTTGCACATCTGTTTTCTTTATCAGTCTACTGAAATGTCAAGGACAATTATAGTTAAAGTTTCTTCCAAGTCAAAATCTTTTTCCCTTCTGCCACTAGATGGCACTGCAGACCAGCTTTCAATAGAACACAGTACCTTTCAATCTTTTAAACTTTTTAAGAACAATCTTCAAAATTTTGTTTTCTCAATTACTACCATTCCAACATTTCAATATATGGGATTCAATCATTCATTCATTTAGTGCCAATTTCTTATTTTTAAGGGATTTCTTTTCTTTTCTCAATCACAAAGAAAAAATATAAGAAAAAAGAAAAAGGCTTTTACTTCTCTTTTCCGTCGCCCGATTGCCGGATGTGAGAGTGAACACACACCTGCTCTCACTCCTCACTCTCAGCCAATCTATTCTTATTTAATTTTCAGTTGGGTTCAAAAGGAAAAGTCTTTTGTAAAAATCAGAGTCTCTCTCTCCTTGATGTCTCACAAGATGTCTTCCTGTCTTCCTCTTTCATTGCACCCACCCCAGCTTCCTAGTGACTTCTAAGGTTGCTTTCAAAGCAGTCCGGTTTGAGGAGCTTCTTCTGGTTCAGCCAAGGAATTTACAATCCCCCTATGCTGACCTGTCTGTGCTTCTCTTGTTTGTCGTCCCTTCAGGATGACTTAGGTCACTTAGACCCCTGGACTGCAGAGATATGGATGGGTCTTCAAGAGATCTTAAAGAACCCGACTTGCCACTGTGACATTAGCCACACCCCTCCCAGAAAGTTCAGACTGTTTAAGGAGCTGCTGATACAACTCTACAGAGGAATTATTGAATCTGTCATTTGTATTTCTATAACTGGTTTGGTACAGTAACTAAACAGGACAGGACAGATTCCGATGGATAGTTAGAAAAAACAGTTGCAACCAGCCTGCCTTTATTGAGGATCTGCATGATGCATGAGCCAGAAAGAGGACTGAGAAAATATCTATAGACCCCTCACATCCTGGACATAACCTGTTTCAACTCCTCCCCTCAGGATGCTGCTATAGAGCATTGAATGCCAAAAGAACTAGACATAAGGACAGTTTTTTTCCCCTCATGCCATCACTCTGCTTGAATATCTAATTAACACAGCACTGTCTTATGTCTAAGAATATTTATTCATGTAGTATGGTTGTATCATCATCATCATCATCATCATCATCATCATCATCATCATCATCATCTTTCCTACTACCTTTTTCTTCTGGTATCTTATGATTATATTACATTGTTGTTTGTAGGTACAATTGTTGTTTGTATGTATATGTTGTTTGTATGTACACTGATTATGTTATCTTTTTTGTATATACACTGAGAGCTTATGCACCAGAGACAAATTCCTTGTATGTCCACTCACACTTTGCCAATAAACTATTCTATTCTATTCTATTCTATTCTATTCTATTCTATTCTATTCTATTCTATTCTATTCTATTCTATTCTATTCTATTCTATTCTATTCTATTCTATTCTTCCCCTGGGAATCCGTCCGGTCCCGGTGATTTGTTTTTTTTTCAATTTAGATATCGCAGTCTTCAACTCTGTCATTGTGATTTCTTTATTTAACATCTCTTTTTCTTCCTCCCCAATCAATGGGAGTTCTTTTTCCAATAAGTATTGTTCTACTTTTCCTTTGGGGATGTCTTCTTCCTTATACAGGGTAGAATAATATTCACGAATGATCTCTAATTTCTCTTCTTCCTTATTTGTAATATCGCCCTCTTGGTCTTCTAATTGGTAAATAATCCCTTTCTCTTTTTCTTTTTTAATTCTATAGGACAGCCATCTGCCCGGCTTATTGGCATTTTCAAAGTGGTATTGTTTAGTTCGTTTAATTTCATACACCAATTTTTCCTGATCGATTATGTTTATTCTGTGCCGTATAGTCATCCAATTTTCTTTCGCTGTCTCATTGTCCGGTTTCAGCTGTACTTTCTTCTCTGCTTTCTCCAATTCTTCCAACAATTTCCTCTGGGTCTCCCTTTTTTCTTTATTTTTATGTGCTCCATATGCTATTGCCAGTCCTCTTAGGAATGCCTTCATTGTATCCCAAATTATTCCTCGATCGGTTGGTTCCTTTTCATTTTCTTCGAAGAAAGCTTTTAGTTCTCCCTTTATTTTCTCAATATTTTGTTTATCCCATAGAAATTGTGTGTTTAATCTCCATTTTACATTCCTCCTTTTATATCTGCTCCTCCATTTGATCTCCAATGGGTTGTGGTCTGCCCATATATTGGGTGCAATCTCAGCTGACATGATATCCATTCCTATATTTCTACTTGCCCACATCATATCAATTCTGGACCAAGATTTTTTGGGGTTTGAGTAAAAAGTATATTGTCTTTTATGTGGATGTAAGGTTCACCAGATGTCTACCAGGTTCAATTCATCTACAAGATCAAAAAAAGATTTTGGTAAGTTTTTCCTTTTTTTCTTTTGGCCTTTAGGTCTTTTGTGGTCTTTATTCGGGTCTACCACTCCAATTAAAATCTCCAATTAAGCATATGTTGTTATTATCCATTTTGCTTAATATTTCTCGTACTTTGTGGTAAAATTCTCTCAGATTTTTATTCGGAGCATAGATAACTGTTATTAATATTGAGGAATTACCTCTCTTAATTTCCACCACTAGAATCCTACCCTTTGAGTCTGCGTATTTCAGTTCTGTTTTTATTTCTTTCTTAATATACAGAGCCACCCCTCTCTTTTTTTTTCTGCTAATGAGGTATAGAGATTTCCAAGTTTTTTGAATTCCAAATATTTTCCGTTTTCTTTTTTTATATGAACCTCTTGGAGACATACTATATCCGCATTTTGCTTAACTAATTTGTTGAAGAATATTTTTCTCTTTTTATAGTCATTCAAGCCATTTACATTGATCGATAAGAGTTTCCAGTCATCCATTCTTATAGCCTGTGTTGTTTTAGTTCCTGTTCGAGTGTGTAACTCTCTGTGGTCTTTGTTTCTTCCTTACTTCCTTGCTTTCCTTCTCTTCTGTCTCTTTCTCTTCCGGGGTCCCTTCTTTGGGTCTTCTTTGCTGGGTGAGTTCCTCTTCTGTGTTGGTCGCTTCCAATTCCTCTTTACTGCTTTGATCTTCCTCTGACCCTCTCAGTTGATCTAAAAAGTCCTGGGCCTCTACCAAACTTCCTATTTTAATTTTCTTCTCTTGCCAGGTTATCCACATACCCTCCGGCAGAATCCACCTAAAGAGTATGTTCCTCTTGTTCAGTTGAATAGCTAGGAATCTGTAATCCCTTCTTAATTCTCTCACCCTCCTCGGGACTTGCTTCAGCATAATCACCTCCTTTCCTTTATAATTGACTGGTTCTTCCCTCACCATATTGTAGAAAATGTCCTTGACTTTTTTCCATGTGAACCTTATATGGACTTCCCTAGACAACTTATTTTGTCTGGCATAATTGGTTTGCACCCTATACATCTTGTCCAGTTCTTTTATTATCTCATCTGTGTCTTGTTGTAGAACCTCGGCTATTAATTCTGCCATAACCTACCCAAGTTTTCATCCTTATCTTCGGAGATGTTTTGAAAGCGCAGATAGAAGGAGGCTCTGTCCATCTCTAACTGCGTGATCGAGTCCTCCAGTTCCCTGTTTTGCGTCATTAACTTTTGGTCTACTGCGTCCAGGTTCTTTTCTTGTTGCTCAATTTTGGACTCCATCTTATTTATTTTCTGTTCATTCATTTGTATTGTCTGCTGTATATCATTCATTTTTTGATCAATAACTTTAATGTCCTTTTCAGTTCTAAATGATTACTAGCCATCTTTTCCTGCATCATGAGCATTGTCTCTTGTGTCACTGTTAGTGTCGACTGCATTGCTTGCATGGTGGGGATCATGGCTGATTTTTCAGTCTTGGATAGTCCTTCTGTTGACTTTTGCATTGCTGGTGATGACATCGTGATCGTGGGATTAGGTAGGTTTTGAGTTGTTTTTTTCCCGGTTTTGGTCACTGTAGATGAAAGGCTTGTCATCTCCTTCAACACTCTTGCCTGGTCTCTAACTATCTTTTCTATGTTTCTCCAGATGGTCATCCACTAGTTGTTATTTATTTATTTTTCCTTTTTGCTTGATCTGCCTTCTTTTAATCTGCTGGAACCACTATGTGCCTTTGATTATTTCTTACCTATTGCAACTCCCTACTCTATCTATCCCTTAATTCAATCCCCCAATAGTTCAATCAAATCTATTAGTCTCTTCTATCTGAATCCAGTTATATCTATTCAGATGCTAATCTCTTTCCAATAATCAAATTGATATATATTGTTCACATTCACTCTTCAATCAATTGCAATTCTACTAATAACTAATCATATATCATATATCAATCAATCACTTAATTCAATTATAGTTCTACTAGTAGTTAATCAGATATAACAGGCAGTGACATTTAGTTTAACTAATCTCAAATGACAATTAGATATGTTCTTATTTATATTAATTATCTATATATAAGTAGTTATATACACAATCAGTTAATTAATATATATAGGTAATTAAATAAGCAATCAGTTAGTTAATCAATCAATTAATAAGTCTCTGAATCAAATATTTATCAATAGTTATACTAAATAATGTAATTAATTTGTGAAGAGGAATATGCCTTAAATATAAATAGTTACAATAAATTAGGTATTTAATATAATCAAGCTTATACACAGCTATATAAATAGATTCTTCTAATACTCTAAATGTAAGCAGGTAAAAAGACTAGTAGAAAATAATACAAATATTAATACACTAATGTACTGGAATTAGTAAAAACTTATATCAGTATGATTAATTACTTGGTTGTTCTTAATCCCTTCAGTATCTTCACTTATAAAAGCCAAGGTGGGGAAACATAATAATCAAATATCACCAGTTTTCACTTCTCCCGTCTCTTAGTGTCTTAAGCTATCAAAGTATTTTAGCTCAATTGTTCTACTTGTCTTCTCCCGGTAGTCCTTGTAGTCGCTCTAGCCACTTGTTGTTCTTTTCGTTGATTTTCAATATGGTTACACTTCCGGTTCTAATCTCCAACCGCTCTTCTCTCTCGGTCAACAAATCCACATTCGGGATCCTCAAAATTCTCTCGTTCCACCCAATCGGCAAGTTACATCCACTTTCTTGTAGCGCTGCTACTCCACTTCGCAAATCTCTCCTTTCTGCTCTCTCGCCGGCTTGTCTGCGATCCCTCTCGAATGTTGTCTTCTCCTTCTCTTGCAGTCGCCACTCGTTCCTTTGTAGATCCTTTCGATCCGATCCAGCCGGCACAATTAAGACAGAATTCAAGCGTGTTCAGGGGAGAGTGGATATGAGTGATCTCCAACATCCCTTTCACCAGAATTTCTTGCTTCCCGTCTCATTGATTATCGCAGCTTCGGGTCCACCATTAGAAGGCAGATGCGCCGCGTTGGTTCGACAGTGAATATCGGTCCGACTGGGTGGGTTTGCAACTCACCACTCAGCCTGTTGATGCCTCACTTTTGTCCGCGAAGCCCTCCGAGCTTCCACGCCTCAAAGGGTCCCCAAAACTCGGCGATAAGTGGCAGTGGAAAGGAGCGATCGCTCTTACCATGCCATGTCCCACGAATCATCAACTGGAAGTCTTCAGGCATGCTGGTGCACTTATGCATGCCCCTTACAGACCTCTTAGGAATGGAGTGAGGTCTACAGTAGACAGTCTAAGGTTAAAGTTTTGGGGGTTTGTGGAAGAAACCACAGAGTCAGGTACTGCATTCCAGGCGTTGACAACTCTGTTACTGAAGTCGTATTTTCTGCAGTCTAGTTTGGATCGGTTTACCATGAGTTTGTATCTATTGTGTGCTCTTGTATTGTTTTGGTTGAAGCTGGAGTATTCGTTGGCTGGTAGGACATTGTAGCAGATGATTTTATGTACTATGCTTAGGTCAGACTGAAGACAGTGAAGTTCTAAATTGTCTAAGACTTATGCCACCAGACATTTCAAGTCTGGTGGCATAAGGTATTTTTTTGCGAGCGGAGAAGTGGAGGGCTCTTCTTGTGAAATATCTCTGGACTCGTTCTATTGTATTAATGTCCGATATCCAGTGCGGGTTTCAGACAGATTAGCTGTATTGAAGGATTGGTCTGGCAAAAGTTTTGTATGCCCTAGTTTGCAGTTCAATATTACCGGAGAATAAACTATGCAAGATTCGGTTAACAACTCTTAATGCTTTTTTAGCAATGCTGTTACAGTATTGTGAAATTTTTAAACACAGAAATGGATGCACATCTTAGGCTGATATTTACATAAGCAAGATTTGAGTAGCCAGACACAATGGTTAAATATGTACAATTAACTAAGTATATCGACCAGACCTGTATTAGCATCAGAGATAAAATGAAAGAGAGAGATCAGTATCTTGGAATGCACATTAAATGAAAGACCTATTGTAATCCTTATATTAAGACAACAACATGTTTCCTCTGTGGACAGAATTTAAAACTTGCATATAATACAACTCTTTACTGAACAAAACGGTTCAGCTGAAATCTGTAAATTTGGGTCTGATTGCTGAAAAATGTAGAAGTGCTAAAGAAATATGATTTGCATTTTTTATTTTGGTTCTTTAATTTGTCTCTTTTATTGTATTTTTCCTGGTCTTACTAATGTTCTGTGTTTAATATTCTGTATCTTGATATGGTCTATCAGGTAATCAACAATGCAATATTTTAATATGTTCATGACAAAACAAGTTGGATGTATTGAAATCTAATAACTGATCCTAAATACAGCATTATTCATTGCTTTTTCAGATCCGTTTGACTGCTTCAGAAGTTCTGAGTGATAAAAGTCAATTCCCTTTTTTCTACCACATGCTCCCCAAATTAGGGATTCTCTACTCAGGAATTATCCAACTGCTCCTCCATTTCAGATGGACCTTGATTGGTCTCTTTGCTTCAAACACAGAGCATGGAGAGAATTTCATGAGGACCTTGACTCCTACACTTGTCAGGAATGGAATTTGTATTCTTATATCACAACAATTGTCAACCACTACACCTACAGCAATGCTTAGGGATGCTGTCTCTAAGTGGAGGCAAGTCAATGTCTTTGTTCACTTCGTAGAATATTATTTCCTTTGGGACAGAATTCATTTTTTCCATTCAATACTTAACAGTTTGCCAGAACCCATTGAAGGGAAAGTCTGGATAAATGCAGGCTTTGGGGATTTGCAAATAAGAAGACACCCATTTCTCAAATATGTCCATAGTGTTTGGACCTATAACTTTCAATGGAGAAAAGGGCCAAATGATATTTCCTTTGATCAAGATCTCCTTATGCAACCACAGTTTGGAGATCAATCACTTCACTGTTCTTTTTCAAAAGACATCATTTCTGTCAAAGGCCGAAGAAGATGCATTCAGAAATCACCACTGAAGACCAACGTGGAAAGAAACAAGATGTGGAACATATATAACCGCCTTGTTTACACTTTGATTAATATTCTGGCCCATGCCTTGAATGCTGCATATTCCTCCATATCTAGGAGGAGAAGAAAAGAGGGAGAAGAGAGGCTGGGGACTCAAAGGCTGCAGTCATGGCAGGTATGGGGTCCTGACAATGATCCATCAAAGTTACTTTCTCTGGAGAAGGAATACAAGGGAGAAAGGAAACTATCTCAACTTTTTGTGCTTCAAAAGGCCAACAAGTTTGGCCCATATAACCACTTGTGGATAATTTTCCAAAGAACGGGTACCATGACGTATACATTTTGATATTAAACAGTATTCATTTTATAATCCATGCATTTTTAGATGAATTCCTATCTTTGTTTAATTTCTGATTAGCATTTTAGAATTTTATGCTCATAAATTTGAAGGAGACCCTAAGACCATGTAGCACCACACCTCTTCTTTACAAAAATCCAAGTTAAAGCTTCTTTAAGTGATGGTTGCTAGGTCTTTGCATTAAAACAACCAGTGAAGGGGAGACTAAACTTCTCTGCTTCACTGGATAAGCTCTAAAACTGCTCCTCTTTTTAGGATGTTTTTCATCTCCTTCAGCCAGAATCTCCTCTCTTGTGACAGAGCTCAGTTTCTCATTTTTCCATGTCCAACACTCTGGAGTAACAGGAAGCTTCCATCTTTCAGTTAGTGAAAGAGTACTGTATCCTCCCTTTTCCAATCAAGAGGTTCTTTCAGTTGGAAAAGGTGCTTCCAGACTCCTCCTGATTTTCAGCCTTCAAAGAGCAATTTGATTGTTCTCCTCCTTGTCTTCCCTTAAGGCTAAGATCAACTCCTTTGATCTCTTCTTTGATTTCATTGCCTTTCCTTAAAGCTGATCCAGTATTTGTGCAATGACTTCTCAAGAATGTGGTCCCTGTAAGGTGTTTTTTTACTTGATTTATTTATTTATTTATTTATTAATTTAATTTGTATACCGCCCTTCTCCCAGAAGGGACTCAGGGCGGTGAACAGCCAAAATTAAAAAACATACAAATGCAAAAGTTAAGATAATTAAAAGAATTAAATCATTGGCTACCCAGATTTAAAACCCCAGATTTAGTTTTTCTCCAAACCAGGACCTTCACTCCTGAGACTTTTATGGATACATTTGCCTTCTTTCCATGAGCATCACGCAGCGAAGTCACATTTGGTTTGCAACCTACTATTTTGAGATCATCTTCACAAATGTTCTTATCAAGTGTAGCTTCCATCATCCTTTCTCCAGTGCGTCATTAACGACATTATCATCCAACTGCACACAATTATTATCCAATCATTAATACAGTACTACTAATTTATTTTAATCAATGACCAGTATGAACACACACACACCACACACACACGAAAGCATACAAATGTTAAAGCCACCATCCATTTTCTCTTATATGTCATACTTCATTAAAGTCCTAGTTGCTACAAATCAATTATTTTTCTAATGGCTTTCATTGATGCATTTATCTATATCAGGAAATCATAAATATTTTTCTTGAAGTTTGGCATTTTTAAATAAATTCAAAATACCTTTATGTATGACTTGGTATAAATGTTTTATCCAAAAATCATGATTTGTCAACTCTACTTTTCTGTATTACAAAAAATATAGAATAGATGACCAAGGACTAAATGCTATTTATAATTAGAGAATTTTATAAAGACATTGAAATTTATTGAGTGCAATAGTACAACAATTTTTATCCACATCATCCAGCTGTCATTTATTAGATTCCTAATCGCATCAAAAAATGTTTTACTGAAATCAAATTATATCCCCAGCATTTCCATAATCTATTTAGGAAATATAATGATATGTGAGAATGATGTTTGGGACAGGTAGAAGAAATGCTGCCTATGGAAGGATATGATAAGAGGATGGGAATATGCAGGTTCATAATGGGTAGAGAAAGAAAATTAGAAATAATCCTCTCTATTTTTCAGGCTGTAAAAAGAGTTGGTGTGAGAATTGGACTTTAAGACTTGCAAGTTTCTGTTAATGGAGCCTTAGAGTACAGTGGAATTAGCTGATGTGGTTGTGTTTTATGTCTGCTCTACCTGGTAGAACATTAGCTTGGTAACTTTCTTCTTGACAAATCTGTGCTTTCTGGTAATCACCCTGTTGTTTTCAAGGGTCCACAGCTGTATAATATGACAGAAAGAAAGTGAGAAAGGATTCTCCTAAATTTTCAGGCTGAAAACAAGTTGATAGGAGAATAGAATAGAGTAGAGTAGAGTAGAGTAGAGTAGAGTAGAGTAGAGTAGAGTAGAATAGAATAGAATAGAATAGAATAGAATAGAATAGAATAGAATAGAATAGAATAGAATAGAATAGAAAATAACAGAGTTGGAAGGGACCTTAGAGGTCTTCTACTCCAACTCCCTGCTTAGGCAGCAAACCCTATACCATTTCAGACAAATGGTTGTCCAATCTCTTCATCAAAATTTTAAGTGTTGGAGCATTCACAAGTTCTGGAGGCAAGTTGTTCCATTGATTAATTGATCTCACTGTCAGGGAATTTCTCCTTAGTTCTAGGTTGTTTCTCTCCTTGGTTAGTTTCCATCCATTGATTCTTGTCCTGCCCTCAGGTGCTTTGGAGAAAAGCTTGACTCCCTCCTCTTTGTGGCAACCCCTGAAATATAAAAAAACACTTTGTACTTTCAGAATTGCAAAATTCTGTTACGGTAGCATTACAATAAAGTAGAATTAGCTCATCTGGCCATATTTCGTTTCTAGGTGACCTGGGACAAGATCAGCCTCACAACTTTCTTCCTGACAAATCCATGCTTTCCGGTAATTACCCTGTTGTTTTCAAGGGCTTTATGAATAATCTCTTCATTTGTTTGTTTGTTCAATTTATTTGTGACCTTTCTGATACTTTATGAATTTTATCAATTATTTATTTTATCAATACATTGTTTGTCAATATATCATTGACAAAATTTGCTAAGCCTTTCTTTTTCTCTTTTGAGGACAGTGATAGCACTTGTTCTCTCAACTCAGGATATTTGCAAGTGACACAACTTTAGTAGAAAGATTCAGTTGTGAAAAGAACATGTGGAATAAGAAACCAAAGTTTCTCCTTTTAAGATTCTTGGATGTTTCATTCCAGCTTCATCCCTTTTTAAAGAAGAATGAATTTTGCAATCTTTCCCTTTTTAAACTGTACTTGGACCAAAATGGTGATATAGCAGCAGATCTGAACATCATAAGCACATTAGTTCTTTCTGGGGAAGATTCCATCAGTAAACAACTAGGCAGTTTTGAAAGACAAAGAACTATTATCAGTCCAGATGCTCTTTCACAGCTAAAGTTGCTCAACAAGGTGGGTGAAATATTGGTGTCATTTCTCTGTTTTCCAAAGCCTTGAGACACATTTCAAGTGGCTAAGCCTATTCACCAAATACAATGAGCTTCAGTGAGAATTGAATGTGGGGAGAAGAACCCTTATAGTTTTCTTGAATGGCTTGTGAGGCTTCAGTGCAGTTGGTAAGGTGTCCTTCAGATTAGTGGTGGAATTCAATTTTTTTTACTACCGGTGGGCGTGGCAGGGGAAGGATAGGGAGCGTGATTTGCGGGGGCGGGGACCAGGCCCGGCACAGGGTCGCGTTAGGGGAGGTGCGGAGCGGGGATCGGAGGGGGTTGGTGTTGGTAGGGAAGAGGGCGATGTCATCAGGACCGTGGGTGGGAGGGGCAGGTATGGTGGGAGCAGGGGGCCATATCATGTTGTGGGGGCACGCATCCGCTGTCTCCAAGCAGTGATGTGCTCCGGCTCCCAATGCTCTTCTCGTTCCCTGGGTTGTCCGGAGTCTCAGAGAATGGGTCTTAGGCTGATGTTGTGCAACGCCAGGTCCATGGTTAATAAAGCCCCCCTCATTTGTGAGCTGATTCAGGAGGAGGGATTACAGAGACCTGGTTGGGCCTGGAGGGGGGGGTCCCCCTCGTAGAAATGTGCTCACTGTGTTTCCATGCATTTCATCAGCCGAGGGCCCAGGGTAGGGGTTGAGGGGGTGGCGGTTATTGTAAATGAAGGTCTTGATCCTAGGGAGGCCACTGTACCTCAGATAGCCGGTTGTGAGTCTCTCTTTGTGAAGTGGGGCCATGGGAGGCAGATGGGCCTGCTGGTTGTGTACCTAGCTCCTTGCTTCGTGGCAGCGACCCTGCCCGAGCTCCTCAATGTTATAGCCGGGGTGGCGGTTGATACCCCCAAGCTTTTAGTCATGGGGGATTTCAACCTGCCGTCCATTGGTGAAGCATCTGAGGTGGCTCGGGAGTTCATGGCTTCCATGACGGCCATGGACCTGACCCAGTTAATTCAGGGCCCCACTCACACAGGAGGAAACACGCTGGACTTGGTTTTCGTCTCTGGTCAGTGGTTGATACAGGGGATATAGTTATTGAACCCTTGTCATGGTCATGGTCAGACCATTCTCTCCTCAGACTTGACTTCCTGACCGCTACGCCCCACCGCAGGGAGGCGGAACCGATCAGGTGGTTCCACCCCAGGAGCCTGATGGATCCTGATAGGTTCCGAATGGAGCTTGGGCCATTTCCTGAGACTCTGGCGCGCGACTCGACGGAAGACCTGGTGGCCGCCTGGGATAGGGCGGCCGCTGGTGCTTTAGATCAGGTCGTGCCTTTGCGGCCTCTGACCCGGCGCTGAATCTGCCCAGCTCCTTGGTTCTCCGAGGAGCTGAGGGGGATGAAATGCCGGAAAAGATGCCTAGAGAGTAGTTGGAGGGCCAGTCGCTCCGAATCTGACCGTACACTAGTGAGGTCTTATATCAAGACCTACTTAGTGGCGATAAAGGCGGCGAAGTGTAATTACTTTTCCGCTCTTATCACGTCGGCAGAAAATCGCCCAGATGCCTTGTTTAGGGTGATCTGCTCCCTTCTCCATCTGGGAGTGCGGGAAGACCCCTTGCAAGGTCGTGCTGAGGATTTTACATATTATCTGCACGATAAAGTCGCTCAAATTCGGGAAGGCTTGGACTCTGACTGGGTAGGTACAGGCGGGTTGTCCGAGGTGTGTCTTGAGATGGTTATCTGGGATGAGTTTGACCCTGTGACTCCCGAGGATGTGGATAGGATGCTGGGGAGGTTGAATGCAACCACATGTTTATTGGACCCGTGGCCCTCCTGGTTGGTGCTGGCTACCCGGGAGGTTACACGAGGCTGGCTCCAGAGGATTATAAATGCTTCCTTGAGTGAGGGGTTCTTGCCTCCCACCTTGAAAGAGGTGGTGGTGAGGCCCCTCCTCAAGAAGCCCTCTCTGGACCCAGCTGTTTTAGCAAACTATCGTCCAGTTTCCAACCTTTGCTTCTTGGCGAAGGTTGTTGAGAGTGTGGTTGCGCGACAGCTCCTGCAGTACCTGGATGAAACCGTCTATCTAGATCTGTTCCAGTCCGGCTTCAGGCCCAGGTACAGCACGGAAACGGCATTGGTCGCATTGGTTGATGATCTCTGGAGGGCTCGGGACAGAGGTTGCTCCTCTGTTCTGGTCCTATTAGATCTCTCAGCGGCTTTTGATACCATCGACCATGGTATCATGCTGCACCGGTTGGAAGGGTTGGGAGTGGGAGGCACTGTCTTATGGTGGTTCTCCTCCTATCTCTCCGACCGGTCGCAGTCTGTGTTGGCTGGAGGGCAGAGGTCGACCTCAAAGCACTTGGTTTGTGGGGTGCCACAAGGGTCAGTCCTCTCACCTCTCCTGTTCAACATTTATGTGAAGCCGCTGGGCGAGATCATCCATGGTTTTAGGGTGTAGTGCCATCTGTACACTGATGACACTCAGCTGTACATCTCCACCCCAGACCACCCCAACGATGCCCTTGAAGTGATGTCCCGGTGCCTGGATGCCGTGCGGGTCTGGATGGGGAGGAACAGGCTCCGACTTAATCCCGCCAAGACTGAGTGGCTGTGGCTGCCAGCATCCCAATATAGTCAGCTGGTGCCATCGCTGACTATTGGGGATGAGACATTGGCCCCCATGGAGAGGGCGCATAACTTGGGTGTCCTCCTGGATGCACGGCTGTCTTTAGAAGAGCATATAACGGCTGTGGCCAGGGGGGCTTTCTATCAGGTTCGTTTGATACACCAGTTGCGCCCCTTTCTGGATCAGGACTCCCTATGCACGGTCACTCATGCCCTTGTCACTTCCCGCCTCGACTACTGCAACACTGTCTACATGGGGCTCCCCTTGAGGAGCACTCGGAGGCTCCAACTGGTGCAGAATGCAGTCGCGCGGGTATTTATGGGGGCGACATGGCGCTCCCACGTGACACCTCTCCTGCGCGAGCTGCATTGGCTTCCGGTGGTCTTCCGAGTGCGCTTCAAGGTGTTGGTTCACATCTTCAAAGCGCTCCATGGCTTAGGACCCGGTTACATACGAGACCAACTTCTGCCTCCGATAACCTCCCACCGGCCAACACGCTCCCACAGAGAGGGCCTCCTCAGGGTGCCATCTGTCAGGCAATGTCGGCTGGCGACCCCCCGGGGAAGAGCCTTCTCTGTGGGGGCACCCGCCCTCTGGAATGAGCTACCCCCAGGGATACGACTAATCCCGGACCTCCGGACCTTCCGCCGGGCCCTGAAGACTTTTTTATTTCAGCAAGCCGGGCTGGGTTAAAAAAATTTTAATTGGGGAATTTTATGGGGAAGGGGTTTTAAATTGGAGAAGCCAAAGATAATTTAATTTCGTTTTAATGTATTTTAATATTTGTATTGTGTGTTTTTAATTCTGGCTGTTCACTGCCCCGAGTCCTTCGGGAGAGGGGGCGGTATAAAAAATAAATAAATAAATAAATAAATAAAAAATAAATAAATAAATAAATAAATAAATAAATACTGCAAAATCTCCATTCCAACCCCACTCCAGGGGAAAGATATTGCAAAATCCCCATTCCCTCCCTACTCCTGGGGGAAAGAAATTGCAAAATCTCCATTCCCACCCCACTCTGGGGCCAGCCAGAGGTGGTATTTGCAGGTTCTCTGAACTACTCAAAATTTCTGCTACCAGTTCTCCAGAACCTGTCAGAACCTGCTGAATTGCACCCCTGCTTCAGATGCTGTAATATGGAACACTGTTTTAAATTGACTCAGTTATGTGCAACATGGGTGATGTTTCTCTAGGACACAAATCGTGGCTATTTTATGTCCCCTGTGCAATCTGGTATCAAAACTGGTGAAAGGGGACATCAGGTATTGTGGGTTTTAGTGCTGATAGCATCAACTTGTCTTGTTTCCTTGCCTAAGATAAGCAAAATACAATGAAAGTGTTTTGTCCAATGCCCAAGTTCCCAATTCAGTGAAATAGGTAAGAATAAGTCTAATCAAGAGTGGACATACTTCTTCTTTCTTTCTTTCTTTCTTTTTTTTTATTAAAGAGTTTGACAAAAAAAAAATACAAATATTTCCCTATGCCCCCCCTCCCTTCCTTACCCACTCACCCCCCGAATTTCTCAGAACAAAATACAGGGTATAACAGTTAACAATCATATGCTAAACTAAGCTAATTAACTAAGGATTCCTATCCCCCCCTTCACACTTTAACTCCCCTTTTACTTAACTAAATATAAACACTCTTAATTTTTCTATTCATTCATAAGCTATTTGACAGACTGGATATACTTTTTTTTTTTAATTTGATTTATATGCCGCCCTTCTCCGGAGACTCAGGGCGGCTTACAATGCGCTAAGCAATAGCCTTCATTCTTTTGTATATTTATTGTCAGCTTATTGCCCCCACAACTGGGTCCTCAATTTACCTACTTTAGAAAGGATGGAAGGCTGAGTCAACCTTAAACCTTGAGGTTTATCTTGCAATGGTTGGGCAGGTTTATAGTCTGTGATGTTCTTAAATAGAACATACATAGTCAGAGTTGGCTATAGTTGTCTGTCATGCCAAGTGGATAGAAGAATTTTGTTTTTTAATTTGATTTATATGCCGCCCTTCTCCGGAGACTCAGGGCGGCTTACAATGCGTTAAGCAATAGCCTTCATATTTTTGTATATTTATACAAAACTGTACTATCAAGGCTCTTGAATAGGTCTTCTGCTCCTGGGGAGAAAGTCCAAGGCTTTCCATTCATCTAAAATGATAATGACTGTTCTGATGTGCCCTGAGTGAGAAAACTAAAGCTCTGAAACAAGGTTTGATGCAAAGAAAAGAAAAGCCCTTCTTCATATTGGAAGAAATGAGGGACAATTTTTTTTAAAAAAATGGTTTTTAGCTTATATGGAACATCCTTGAATGCAATTGTTTATTTTCATTGTTAGACACCTTAAATCTCTCTGGAAAAAGGGAGACTCCAATTTAACCAATAATAAATGTAGCTCTCAATTAGTGTCACCTAATTGTAGTTTTTCAACAGAAAAGCCCTTTTTTTGGATTGACTTTAGAAACATCTCTCTCTATCATAGGGCTCATATTCACATCCCATGTGATACAGCAAAAAATGCCTGACTTATCATTTTATAGGAACACATTCTGACGACTCACCTCCATCTCATCTCATTTCAGTTCTGGGAAACTAGGCAGTCAGTTTTAGTTTTAGTTCACCAGCATGGTGACCATATAAAATTATCAAGTAAGCATATCAATAATCAAAGAACAGATGCATTAAGCCCTAATCTGTAATGAAGTTTTCCTTTATACTTTAACTTTCAAATAGGGCTGGCTTTGCAATCATACATGTAGTCCAGAAGAAACCTTTTCAGATCCATCTGGTCAGAAGTTTCTTTCTTCATCACAGTTTTATTCTATTTTGATAAATTTAATAAAATAAAAAATTCATAAACTTTTCACAATAAATTTCATTCTAAACCTTCATATGACTAAAGCATCTTAATTTAAATTCATGGGTACATGAAGAGAGGAGGAATGTATGCTAATATAACAATGTGGAAGAACCATTAGTTATTAATGCTTAAATCTTTCCTCCACTGCTTCTCTCCAGAATTTATTAAGTAGAAATGCCCTTTCTTGCAATGTGATAGAACAAAAGCAAAAGGGAGGAACTTAATGGAATATGCAATAGTTGTATCTCTTGCAACATTGGGAGATTTCTAAAGATTTCTTATTTACCTAAGTGAAGTCCAGCAACTACTTGACTAATGATCATGTTTACCTCCATTTTTAATTGATGGTTAGTTCTAACATACTTCATTTGTCATTCCTTGTTTTTTCTGCTTAGTCTCTGCCTCAGTCCAAATGTGTGGAAAATTGCCGGCCTGGATTTTTCAAGAGGGCTCGGAAAGGAGAGCCAGTTTGCTGCTATGACTGTGTTCCTTGTCCGGAAGGGACAATCTCCACTCAGGAAGGTGGGTGACACCACAAAAAAAGGTACTGGATTAAGCCAAAGCATTTTGATCAATGTGTGAGTGTGTATATAAATATATATAATAAACGTGTAAACATAATTATAAATACATGAAAAGAATACGAATAAAAGAAAACATTAGGACAGGGAAGGTAGGCACGCTGGTGCGCTTATGCATGCCCCTTACAGACCTCTTAGGAATGGGGTGAGGTCTACAGAGGCAGTCTAAGGTTAAAGTTTTGGGGAGTTGGGGAAGAAATCACAGAATCAGGTTGTGCATTCCAGGCATTGACAACTCTGTTACTGAAGTTGTATTTTCTGTAGTCTAGTTTGGATCGAGTTTGAATCTATTGTGTGCTCTTGTATTGTTTTGGTTGAAGCTGAAGTATTCATTGGCTGGTAGGACATTGTAACAGATAATTTTATGTACTATGCTTAGGTCAGACCGAAGATGGCGAAGTTCTAAATGGTTCTTCATTTTCAAGGTGCCCAATTTTCTCCATTATAGGAGGAATAAGAAAAAGATCTTGAAGGATGAGGTAGGAAGAGATAGAAGGACATGATGGATTATGCATGGTTACTTGTGCCAGAGGAAATCTCTCTTTTCTTGCCAGTTTGGAGTTGTCCTCCCATTTTTACTTTTCTTAGGAACATCTGAATCCTTTGAAATTGAGGAATGCATTCAGGTCAATGGCTTTTGCTCACCCAACCCAGTTTATATTACAGCCCAAAATATATTGTACATAAATCAATCAATTAATTAATCAATAAATCTTTATGTGGATCATGGAACCACATAAGCAAAAAGATGTAATTCAGGGGACCATGAAGGGAGAAGATTTGGGTTCAAGGGACAAAAGAAATACACACAAAAGACTCACCGTAAAAGACATGGAGCAGTTTTGTGTGAAAGAAGGAATGTAAATTAAATTTATTGTTATTAGGGGTAAAGTTTGCCTTTTTTATTTTTAGTGCTTTAATTTTCCATATTATGGATTAAGTGGTAAAACACAAATATTGTTTATAGCCCATTTCAACATTCCCAGATTCAGCATTGCCACCATGATGGCTTCCTTGGTTGGATTGTGACTGAATCTTCCCTCTTCTTCTTATCTTTCCAATTTTCTTGGATATTAAATAATGAAATACAAACAGTTATAACAGTTGCAAGAAGGAATACAGTTGTGGTTCTAAAAGAAAGAAAAATACTAACTTCCATTATTGGAATTAAAAGGAACCAGATCTAATAGAAAGTAGGAAGAAAAGAGAACTAATTAATTAATCAGTCTACCTAATATCTATTCATACGAATGTGGAACTCATTCAGTCTTTAAAATTATTACTAAATTTAGAAAGTATGGTAATAGACTACTGCTTCTGATTTTAGGCACTAAAATCATTGCAAAGAAAGATAACAGATTTTTTTCTTTTCTTGAATTACTTCAGCAATTAACTTTCTCTAAGATCTCTGTTTACAATTTTATTTATTTGTGAAATTTATTGGCCACCAATCTTACCACAGGGTACCAAATTTATATTGCTGGCATCCCACACAAATGGTCTTTGGGTGTCATCCAATTAAAACAACAATTAAACTGGATGACACATTAAATACCATGATTACAAGAGGGAAATGCATCAAGATTTTACACAGGACACAACCAGTGCACAGGGCTCTGGTACCACACAATGCCCAGGCCTGTTGAAAGAATACAATTGAAAGGAATTTGAGGAAACCTCAAGGAT
This sequence comes from Pituophis catenifer annectens, assembly GCF_029215685.1. NCBI lineage: Eukaryota > Metazoa > Chordata > Lepidosauria > Squamata > Colubridae > Pituophis > Pituophis catenifer. Next base: position 18,530,987 of record NW_027256882.1, read on the forward strand.
AGTGGCAATCTGACCTTGGGGGTAGTTAATGCTTTTTTTCCCAAGGAATCGGTGGTCCCACCATTTGCTTTGAAGGATGCGATTATGCACCTCATTCAAAAGAGGCTCTCCAGGGACTCAACCATCTTAGACAAGTTTTGTCCTGAGTACAATATTTGTTGAGAGTTTGTTGAGAGCATGATTGTCATTCAGGTACAGTACTGGTGGCTGAGGTACAGTTCCAAGATGGCATTGGTTGCTTTCACAGATGATCTCTGATAAGAGTCCTGCAAACATTCTGACCCTTCTGGATTTCTCAGTGGCTTTTGATAATATAAATAATTATATCCTTCTGAACAGGCGTCAGGGTTTGGGAGTGGAGGCGGGGTTTTCCAAAGGTTTTCCTTTATTGATGGTTGATTTCAGTGGATGGGTTCTTAGGGAATAGAGGAGAAAACCTAGGCCCTGCAATGGGGCATCTCTCAGGACTGGAGTCTCTCCTTTCTTCTTTATCTTTTAGATGAAATTGCTAGGTGAGGTCATTTGCTGCCATGGGCTTGGTATCAAAGTACACCACCCATGGCTTGTTAGATGGTAGTATTGTGATGCTGAATATGACATCCATAGAAGATCTTCCTTGAAAGGTGAAAAGAGATATAAAAGAACTTTCTGTTTTCTCAGATACTGAAAAATGCACCAAGTGCCCAGATGATCAATATTCAACCGGGAGCAGAGTCCAATGTATCCCAAAAAGAATAACCTTCCTCTCCTATGAAGAACATCTGGGCATTATCCTGGTGTCCATTGCCCTACTCTTGTTCCTATCCACAGGATTCATTTTAATCATATTCATTAAATACCTTGAAACTCCCATTGTCAAAGCCAACAACCGGGACCTCTCTTACATCCTCCTGGTCTCCCTCTTGCTTTGCTTCTTGTCCTCCTTTTTCTTCATTGGACGACCAAGGAAGGCCACCTGCCTTCTCCGACAAACTGTGTTCAGTATTGTCTTCTCAATAGCTGTGTCATCTGTGTTGGCCAAAACTATCACAGTGGTGCTGGCATTCTTAGCCTCAAAACCAGGGAACAAAGTGAGAAGATGGTTGGGGAAGAGCTTGGCCAACTCTATCATCCTTTCTGGTTCTGCTGGACAAATTTTCATCTGTGCCTCATGGCTTGGAATTTTTCCCCCATTTCCTGACTCTGACCTGCACTCCCAGCCTGGAGAGATCATCCTTCAATGCAATGAAGGCTCTGTCACCATGTTTTATATTGTCCTTGGCTATATGTGTTTCCTAGCTGCCATTTGCTTCACTGTAGCTTTCCTGGCCAGGAATCTCCCTGGGGCCTTCAATGAAGCCAAGCTGATCACCTTCAGCATGCTGGTCTTCTGTAGTGTTTGGATCTCCTTCCTGCCAACCTATCTGAGCACCAAAGGAAAGTCCATGGTGATTGTTCAGGTCTTCTCCATCTTGGCCTCCAGTGCTGGACTGCTGGGCTTCATCTTCTTCCCCAAATGCTACATTATAATCCTGAGGCCAGATCTAAACACTAAGGAACGTCTAATGATAAAAGTAGGGACATGACTGTGATATTGTTTCTTAGGCATGTAACATTTAATTTTTTCATTGCAATTGTTGGGCTTTTGTATTCTTCCTTTGCATTAATGTGACAATTAATGTTATTTAAAACGGAAGGAAATAAACATATAAAGACTGTAAGACTAATGAAATTAAATTCCAACATAATCATCAAACAATAAAATAAACAATTAATAATTAAAGTTGTCATGCAGCCAGAGATGAACAAGCTAAGAAATAATAGTTATATTAAGTAAAAACAGCTGAATAGAAGAGAGAAGTCTTCCCAAAGAGAGAGGGAAGGAGTCTTTTGCCTGAGGTGAATATGAAACTCTAAATCTGTGTGAACATGGACACTTTCTCTCTACTGTATGTGACTTTTTCTTGAAAGTAGATGTGAGCAGTGGAAACTGGGTATCAAGATCATGCAGATGACTCCTCATCCAACACTCTGGTCGCCTACATCAGTTATTTCTGGAGGTGTTAGGTGAATTACAGATCTTATGGGACCTCAGAATTCCATGACTCTCTGTGGAGTCACAATTATCCTAATGTTCTGTCCCCCGTCCTCACACAGACAAATGCAATATCAAACACACCTGCCAATAATTTATTGTATAAACAGACCAGAATTCCTGCCAGGGTTCTGGCAGCTAACTGTAAAATGCCTGCCCAGTCCAATTAGTACTCCCAAAAAGCAGGAGAGGCCTTATCTGCAGTCCGTTTCCAGAGCGACACATTATCCACAAGACTTTAGTCCAAAATATATCTGAGCCGAAGTGCAGGATTCACGATGTGAGATCCAGAGAAGGAAATGGGAAACAGCTATGAATCCAATTGGTCTCTTATCCAATAAGGCATAGAATCCTCTTTGTTGCGTGATTTTTAGGATCAGACTCAATAAATGATTCAAGAATGAAGTATTCAAACATTAACACTATTTATTTACAGTAGGCATTCTATATTCTCTGAGTGATAGTAGATAGAAGCAAGGAGGAGGTGCATACAACTCCTTTTATATTAACAAGGCGGAGTAAAGGATGGGAGTGGTTACATATGAATAAATTAGGAGAGGAAGAATAAATTAACCCCTAATACCCCGTGTATATACAATTCCCCTATTAGAGAATAAGGCATTTACTTGTGACAAATCCCCCTCTAAATGCCGATTCGATATACAACAATAATTACATTCAGATTCAGAAGAATACAGAACTTGCAATTTAGAAGTTAAATATTTGTGTTGCTTAGATGGTAAAGGATTAGTTAAAATGTCAGCTATTTGTTCTGATGTTTCGCAGTGAACTGCTTTAATAAATCCATCTTGAGATAATTGTCTCACATGCTTGAATTTTATATCTATATGTCTGGATCTTTGTCCAATAGCATCAGATCTAGATATCTCAATAGCAGCTTTATTATCTTCATGTATGACAAATGGTAATGAAGGATTTTTCCAAATATTTGATAACAAATCATTAAACCATACAAGATTTTTGGAGGCTTTAGATAAACAAACATATTCTGCCTCGGTTGTTGATGTAGCTACTAAATCCTGTTTTCCAGTATACCAGTAAACTGGACAGTCGTTAAGAAAAAATATATAACCTGATGTGCTTTTTCTACATATGGTATCACCTGCCCAATCCGCATCAGCGTAACAAGTGAGGACGGGCTCTTTAATATTATTAGGTTCCAGTAGTAAACAGAAGTCTAAGCTGTGCTTTAAGTATCTTAATATTCTTTTAACAGCTTCCCAATGATACATCAAGGGTTTGCTAACGTACCTAGATAATAGATTAAGGGGCAAAGCAATAACAGGTCTGGTCCAATTAGAAATATACAAAAGAGAACCAATAACTGATCTGTAAAGTGTATTATCCTTAAATTCAGGGATGACTCATCTATGTTCCTTAAGAAATCTGTTTGCATAGGGGTGTCACAAGACTTAGCATCATGCAAATTACACTTTTTTAGGAGTTCTATAATTTTGTCTTTCTGAGAAAGTTTGAATCCTTTTTTAGTTTTACTGATTTGAACTCCAAGATATTTATTTACCTTCCCCAATGATTTTAAAGAAAAATGTTCATTTAGTTTTGTTACAAATGTATCTCTTTTTTCTTTATGTTTACCGATATACAAAATATCATCCACATAAATTAACACAAATTCTAAGGAATCACCCTCCTTTTTGACAAAGAAACAGTTGTCTGCAGTGGTGGCATCGAAATTCATAGTTTTGAGTACTTTGACTAAACATTCAGACCAACGTTTGCCAGATTGTTTCAATCCGTACAAACTTTTATTCAATAACCAAGTTTCATTTTTGTTTGTGTATTGACTATGAGGTGCCCTTACATATATCTCTTTACCAAGTTTTGCGTGTAGATACGCAGTCTGTATGTCATATTGAAATACATCAAGGTTAAGTGCAGATGCTATAACTAAAGCTGTCTTGACACTCTCAGTTCTCACTGTGGGAGAATACGTGTCTGGGTAATCCTCAGGATATTTTTGAGCATAACCTTGTGCAACTAATCTAGCTTTGTACAATGTGTTGCCTTCTTCTAGGTTTTTAATTTTGTATATCGACCTGGTGCCTATAATAGTTTTATCCTTAGGTGCAGGAGTAGGTGTGAATACATTTAATTCTCATAGACTGTCCATCTCCTTAGCCATGGCTGATTCCCACCTTTTTCTTTCTTCAGTGGGGAGCTTTAACACTTCCTCGTATGTATTTGGTGTTGATGTTTCACTATCCATGTACATTACGTAATCTTTGTATTTGCTTGGCACCTGATTTCTGTTACATCTGATTGTTTTTTCTAGTTTGCTATCATTATCGTGTAGGTATCTTGCCTCTTTTTTTGTTAATGAATCTGTCTTTATTCTGTGTTGACTATTTGTCCATGTTTTATTTTTGTTTCTATGTGTGTTGTGATTGCGTTCTTCTCTATTTATTTTATCTTTATGCTCAGTGTCTAAATTTGTGGTTGGGAATATTTCATTAAGATGTATTTTAGACCAATTGGCCTGTTCATGAAATACAGCCATTCTAGAAATTATAAATTTGTTGTTACTATCAATAAATCTGTACCCTTTTGTGCCTGTTTTGTATCCCATGAATCTAAGTCTTCTGGATACGTTCTCTCCTTTACGCCTCAATTGTTTTGGTATGTGTACATCCGCTGTGACCCCAAATATGTGCATGTGTGTTATTTTGGGTTTTCTATTGTACATTAATTCGTATGGTGTCTTGTTTATAATACTTGACCAAGTCCTATTTTGTGTATAATTGGAGTATTGTAATGCTTCTGACCAGAATTGTTTTCCTAAGCCAGCATCTTCTAATGTGCATCTAATCATGGTTTGTAGAGTTGAATTCTTTCTCTCTGCTACTCCATTTTGAAATGCAGAGAAAGGGCTAGACGTGAAATGTAGCATCCCTTTGTCTTTTAACCATTGGGAGAATTCTTTTGACATGAATTCAGATCCCCTATCTGTCATGATTTGTTTTATTTTGATGTTATGTTGTGTTTCTACATGTTTGTAAAACTCTTTAATTTTTTGAAATGTTTCATCTTTTTGTTTTAAAGTGTAGACAAATCCATAACGACTATAGTCATCTACAATAGTCAGAAAGTATCTTTTTCTATATGTGATTGATGGTGTTAATGGACCAACCAGATCCTCTACCAATAACTTGAACCTTTTCTTGATTGGCTACTTTAATTACAAACTTATCTTCTACAAATGAAGATAATATGTTTTTGTTATGTGTTGTGTGATTAGTTGCCCCAGAATCAATGAGCCAATCATTATCCTCTGAATGTTGTATGTTAGTTATATTATGTTTGTTTAATCCATTTAGTGATCCAGATTTTTTATCTCTCGAATTATCTCTGCCCCCTCTATGTTCTCTATAATTAGGTGAGCTTCTATATCTAAGTCTATCAATGGATGATTGTCTGTTATGGTATCTACTTCTATAGTCATGTTTTTGTCTTTCTCTAAGAGATTTAGTACAATCTCTTCTACAATGTTCTTTGGATCCACAATTGTGACATTCAATTGGTTCTCGATATTTCTCTTGAAATACTACTCTCTTACTTTGTCTATGTTCTATATGATTATTATAGCGACTCCTTCTTGAATTATCTTCAGCTATTAGCTTATTTGATAAATTCTCTATGGATAAATATCCTAAATTAATTGTGTCTAAATGTGATATATAGTTATCCCACGATGGGTCTAAAGAATTAATGATAACACTTTTCATTGTTTGATCTGAAATTATCTCTCCCCTTAAATGCAGCTCTGCTCTGATTTTGTTTAGGGATATCAAATGTTCACTTATAGTAACCCCAGGTTTTATCCTAGCTGAGAAGAAATCTTTAGACATTCTTGTAGTAGTTGCTACACTTTCACTATGAAACAATTTAAACATGCATTGAATAATTTCTGAGACAGTCAAATTATGCTTAATACTATGGTACATAGCAGGAGATATACTAGATATTAATAAGTAGAATGCTCTGTGGTGCAGGCAGTCCAATTTTAGAGTCCAAGGTCTTTTGGGGGGGTTAGTTATAAAGAATAATAAGTTCTCTTTTAGAAAAACAACCTGAAGTTGTTGACACCATTCCTGCAAATTAATACCATCTATTCTCAGTTTTGGGAAATCATTGGGCAAGTTCCCAATATTATTTGTTCCATTACTTACAACTGGAGGTAGTCCGTGATCTTGCAAGTGTTGATAGTTGCAGAATGGTGTGGGTATGCTTGCAATGAGTCTGAATGGCTCTCGCTGCTCTTCATGTCTTCCGTAGTTGTCTGCGTGTGTTTGCGCATGCGCGTTGCTCATTTCGCTTCTGAAGCTGTCGGAAGAGGTTCTCGCTGCTGCAGCTCCCTCGTAGTGTTCCTCCTCTGATGATTCAGTCTCTGGTTCGATCTTGGGTGTCCAGGTGACGGCAGGCGCTTGTTTCTTTTCGCTGAAGTAGTTCTTGTTGAGATCTCTGGTTCCTGGAGTCGTCTGTGGCGTGGGGGAGTATTTGCAGGGTTCTCTGGGTTCAGGCGTAGGTGTTCTCGTCGTCTGGATAGAAGCGGGTAGATTCTGAGATGTTTGCTTGCTTGCTTGTCTTTTCTTTATTTCTCGATTGCTAGCTTTTGTTGATTCTTTTGTAATTCTTAATTTTGGACCAAATGTTGCAAAAAGAATTTTCATTGCTGATTCTATTTGCGTTTCGATTGAAGTTTCTTCGATGTCTGTGTCAGATTCTTCTGAAGAGTACATTTTTTCTTTTTTGCCTTTTGCATTATGTAGGGCTTTTCGCGCCAGACATTTTGAATTCTGTTTTCTGATTGGCTCTGCTTCGCTCATCTTAGTGGTCTGTTGAAACCAAGATGGCTGCCATTCAAAATTTTGTGTGGGACCGTTAGTCTTCTTTTTCGTTATATTCTTATCTACGGGTAATTCGCTCATCATTTTTGATTCTTTAGATTCATCTGTTACGATGTGTTTTTCTCTCGCTGCTCCGCTGTTTTTTATGATGTCTTGGAGGTTCGCGATGAGATTTTCGTCATCCTTTTGGTTTTTCAAAAGTCTCAGTATCTCTGACCTGAATTCATTGTTTTCTTGCTTGTGGAGTTTTCTCTCTTAGGCATATTTGATTTTTATTGAGTCAATTCAACCATCCTCTGCTACCAGATTGTTGCGTGATTTTAAGGATCAGACTCAATAAATGATTCAAGAATGAAATATTCAAACATTAACACTATTTATTTACAGTAGGCATTCTATATTCTCTGAGTGATAGTAGATAGAAGCAAGGAGGAGGTGCATACAACTCCTTTTATATTAACAAGGCGGAGTAAAGGATGGGAGTGGTTACATATGAATAAATTAGGAGAGGAAGAATAAATTAACCCCTAATACCCCGTGTATATACAATTCCCCTATTAGAGAATAAGGCATTTACTTGTGACACTTTTGTCCCCAAATCAGAAGCTTTCAGCATTCTGCTAGGTGAATGGGAAAATAATCCCATTTTCTATAGATAGAAAATGGCAGGAGGGCATTTTCCCTGAGACTTCAATGTCTAGACTTAACTAGGGAGCTTCAGGAAGAATCCACCTTCTCTGGAAGCTACCCAGAGACCAACTGTGTTTACCACACCCAATTCTAGGAAATTTTTAGAAATGCAGATTTCAGGCATTTGGGAGGCTATGTGCGATAGATGATAGATAGATAAGTAGATAGACAGACAGACAGATGATCGATAGATAGATAGATAGATAGATAGATAGATAGATAGATAGAGCGGTGAAATCCTCCCGGTTCTATCCGGCTCACCGAACTGGTAGTGCAGGCAGCAGGAAGGTTCTGTGCATGCACAGAAGAGGGGTGCATATGTGTAGTGCATGTGCACTCCCGCATGCTCACGTTCCTGAACTGGTAGCGAAGATAAGTGGATTTCATCGCTGGATAGGTAGGTAGGTAGATAGATAAATAGATAGATAGATATTCTTTTTTTTTTGAACCACTGATAAGTAGATGTTACAGACTCAATACTTCAAAAGGATTGGAAACTTGAACAGGTGATTTGGTTTTTCTGTCTACAGTGGTTGAAGAGAGATTTTCATTTCACAAAAGGAAAGCTTACACATTTTTTCAAAAAAGGAATTATAAATTATAAATGCTTTCAACTAATACCAAAATTAATCTTAATACTAAAACTGTTTTCTATTCCAGCTCCCTATTTTCTATAAGCTCTTCATCCAGACTACAGTCCTGTGAAAAAGAAAGTGCACCGTCTTTTGAGTTCTCTTCACACCTGGATTCTCCATGTTGCCTTTCTTTTTGTAAAATGAATGATGGCATGGTGTAATACATCATGTATATGCCTTGAAAGAGGTGGTGGTGAGGCCCCTCCTCAAGAAGCCTTCCCTGGACTGGCTGGATTAGCTAACTACCATCTGGTCTCCAACCTTCGTTTTGTGGTGAAGGTTGTTGAGAGTCTGGTGGCACGACAGCTTCCCCAGCACCAGGATGAAGCTATCTATCTGGACCCGTAGCAGTCGGGCTTCAGGCAGGGGTACAGCACAGAAACGGCATTGGTCGTGTTGGCGGATGATCTCTGGAGGGCTTGAGACAGGGGTTGCTCCTCTGTCCTGGTCCTATTAGATCTCTCAGCGGCTTTTGATACCATCGACCATGGTATCATGTTGCAGCGGTTGAGGGGGTTAGGAATAGGGGCACCGTATTACGGTGATTCTCCTCCTTCCTCTCTGACCGCTCACAGTTTGTGTTGGCAGGGAGGCAGAGGTCGACCTCGAGGCACTTCACCTGGGGGCCTCTCTTACCATTTTCATGCAGCTTCCCCATTTCAGCACTAAGCCATGGCACATGCATTTATCCTAATTGAAATAGGTTGGAACCAGTGGTGAAATCCATTTTTTTTACTACCGGTTCTGTGGGCGTGGCTTGGTGGGCATGGCAGGGGAAGGATACTGCAAAATCTCCATTCCCACCCCACTCCTGGGGGAAGGATACTGCAAAATCTCCATTCACACTCTGGAGCAAGCCAGAGATTGTATTTGCTGGTTCTCCAAACTAGTCAAAAATTCTGCTACTGGTTCTCCAGAACCTGTCAGAGCCTGCTGAATAGCACCCCTGCTTTTACTTACTTAATACTTCTTCTTTCTCCTATTTTCCCTACAACAACAATTCTGTGAAGTGGATTGGGCTGAGAGAGTGTGACTGGCTCAGCTAGTTTTTCACGCCTAAGGCAGGACTAGAACTCACAGTCTCCTGGTTCCTAGGCCACCGTCTCCAGAACTAGCCCAAACTACTAGCTCTCTTTGAGATTTTAACCTCCAATTAATTACTTGAGGTGCTTATGACAACCAAAAGATGTACATATTTCTAAATGGAAAATGGTTGAATGAATTGAATTCTTATACCTCCTTTCCATTTCATCTAATAATAATAATAAAAAAAATTGTTAAAGAGAATTCCACCAAAATAATTCAATCCAAGAGGCACTGCATGCCTGCAGGGAGATGTGATTCCACTGAACTGAAAGGAGCCCCAAAACAATCTGTCCATTGCAACAAACTGATATTCATATCCTGCCATACCTTATCACATTTCAACCACCCTGAAACAAAAAAGAGATCTGGGGGCGGCCTCCTAAGTGCATGTAACAGTCAGTCCTCCTGTTTCCCCCCAGGATACAGATACAGATTAAAAGTGTTGGGAGAGACCTTATAGGTCAGTGATGGCTAACCTTTTTGCCACTGCATGCCAAAAGTGGGGGGAGGGTGTCATTCACGTGCATGCCCACACCCATAATTCTATGCGCCCCACCCCCCGTGCATGTGTGTGCAACCATCATCCCTGCGGTCCCCCCACTTGTGGCATGCAATGGTAAGGTAGGCCTGTTTTTCGCTCTCCCCCAGGCTCCAGAGCCTTTCTAGGAGGCTGGGGAGAGCAAAAATGGCCTTCCCCACTCCACCAGAGGCCCTCCGGAGGCTGGAAACAGCCTTTTTCCTGATTTCCAGTGGGTCCAAAAGGCCCGAAAATCAGTTGGCTGGCATACGTATGCATGCCGGAGCTGAGCTCTCGTGCCCACTGATATGGCTCTTCATGCCACCTGTGGCACATGTGCCATAGATTCGGCATCACGGTTATAGGTCATCTAGACCAACCCCCTGCTCAAGCAGGAAATCCTACACCATTTCTGACAAATGGCATTCCATTTTTTTTTCAATGTCTCATGTGATGAAGCTCCCATAACTTCCAAAGGCAACTTCTGTTCCATTGGTTGATTGTTCTCACTGTCAGAATGTTCCTCCTCATTTCCAGGTTGAATCTCTCCTTCGTCAGTTTCCATCCATTATTCCTTGGCTGGCCTTCAGGTGGTCTGGAAAACAGCTTGACCCCCTCCTCTCTGTGGTAGCCCCTCAAATATTGGAACACTGCTATCATGTCTCCCCTGGTCCTTTTCTTCACTAGTCCTTTTCTTCACTAGACTAGCCATGCCCAGTTCATGTAACCGTTCTTCATATGTTTTAGTCTCCAGTCCCCTAATCATCCTGGTTGCTCTTCTCTGCACTTTTTCTAGAATCTCAACATCTTTTTTATAGTGTGGTGAACAAAACTGGATGCGGTATTCTAGGTGTGGTCTTATTAGGGCTTTAGAGAGTGGTACCTCACTTGATCTTGATTGTATCCCTCTGTTAATGCAATTTAGGATTGCATTGGCTTTTTTGGCTGCCGCTCCACACTGCTGGCTCATAATTAGCTGGTTGTCCATTAAGACTCCAAGATCCCTTTCCCAGTCACTGCTATTAAGGGAACTCTTATGGGGCAAAACCACAAGCCAGGTTGGCATATTTTCAATCAAGAAGAGGTTTGCTCTTCTCTGGGCACAAGCAGGCTTCCCTGAGACAGGGCAGAAAATATCATGGATGAGCTTGGCCTTGTTATGCATCATCCTGGCATTCAAAAGCAACAGCCAGAATTCAGAGCCACAAAAGATCTTGCAGTCAGGTACTGAGAGTAGAAACCGAGCTCCATAAAATAGGAATAGATTCAAAAGCTTTCAAAAGAATGGCTCATCCTCTGCATATCATTATCGGGGTGATCCTGCTATCCCCTCTAACTCAACTCCCAGGTCTCCCTTTCATGCTAAGGTATAGCATAGCAGTGTTCCAATATTCGAGGGGTGCCACAAAGAAAAGGGGGTTAACCTATTTTCCAAAGCACAAGAAGGCAAGATGAGAAGCAATGGATGGAAAGTAATCAAGGAGAGAAGCAACATAGAAATAAGGAGAAATTTCCTGATGGTGAGAACAATCAATTTGTGGAACAAATTGCCTTCAGAAGCTGTAGGTGCTCCATCATCTGATTGGACAGCCCTTTGTCCAGAATGATATAGGGTCTCCTGCTTGAGCAGAGGTTGAAATAAAAGACCTTCAAGGTCTCTTTGAACTCTGTTATACTTTGATTCCTTTATTCTGTATGCATATTAAAGTACCTTCTCTCCAAACAAGAAACATACTCTTTCTGACAACTACCCAAATACACCAGGAACACAGCGATACCCAACCACCTCTTTCAAGATCTTGGCAGTCTCGAGAAGAGAATCGCACACAACCTCAGAGATGTGATGGACAAACAGCCCCACAACCATGGAGGGCATCCACAGAAGAAGGGAAACCATGTCCCTTCAAATCAGTTTTTTGGGTGGGTTTGTCAAGGAATTGGTGTCACAGAAAAAAATTTATTGGCCCTATTTCCATATTTATGCAATGATACAACCCAAAAACATTCAGTGTCCTCAGTCTAAAGTGCCACCAAACTCCATAACTTTGGGTGATCTTACTCAGCAGTCTCTGGAGAAAAGATACCATGTTGAAGGACAGCAGAAGTCAACAATAATACACAATACACAATAATGTGTCTTCCTCCAGCATCATTTTCTGGACATGTCCTGACAGAACAGATCATAATCACTACAGAACACTGCCCTCGGGGGTGTATCTGTAAAGTTTCACTAGCATGCTGTACTCCAGCTTCCTTTCTGCAAATGGAGCCAAGGAAGAAGTTCAGGATCCCCAGAGGAAAAGCTGCTTCTCACTGTAATTATCACCATCCTACTCTTTGACATGTATTTATCCTGCTATTCATGTAAAAAAATCAGACTGAAGCATCAGAAAAGGATAAATGTTTCAGGTCACTCTCTATGATGTATGAATTTTAGGACAGGCAGGGGCTGTGCTGTGAAATGTACCCTTCTTTCCTTCCCAGGTGAAGCTTGGTCGGTCTCTGTTTCAACCAGGAAAAGCACTGGCTCTTGTGAGAAGGCTTTTAATTCTTCAACTCTTGTTTTCAAACAGGAAGGGAATTGATTCAGTTCCATGAATTATGAACCTCCTGCTTCTGTTTCTGATGCTACTGTTGTTCCAGCCAACCTCTGGGAAGCTTAGAGTGAAATGTCCACTGACTCTGGAACACCAGGATGGAAAAAGACCATGGAGCTATTACAGACCAGGAGACCATCTCATTAGTATAGTCATCACTGCAACAAAAATACCTCCTATAATGTTCCCTTTCAATGCAGCTCCTTCCAGTCAGTCTCACTCGTAAGTCATTCAGGATAATGGAGTTGCATTCCCTCCATTTATAATTCCTTCGTTTTGTTCTCCTTATTAAACTTGCTCTTTATACTGCAACACATGGTCTGTCTAATTTCGTCATTCATTTTTGATTTCTATGCTTTGTCTTATTTTGGGGAAGAGATTCAAATCCAAAGATGGGACAGAAAAAAAATCTGAAAGAAGTCCACAATATTTTCCTTTCCCTGATCAATTCTGAATTCATGACTTGAATACTGACTTTTGCTTAAATTAGTTATTATTATAGATTTCCTCTGCCCAGTTCATTTCAAACGTAACTATTTTTTGACATTTACTTCTGATCCTTATAGAAATACAGGATGACTTATTTTTAGAATTGGCTTCTGAGTCACTTTTGAAACATCCTCTTCCTTTTATGGTGGTTCTACTTTAACTATTCAATTATTTCAAAATCTGGTTACTGGACAGGAGTTTATCTATTGTACGTTCAAAAGTGCTGTGCTTTATTTCCATTAGTCAAGAAAAATGATAAAAAAGATATAAAATATATTTTGCTATTGATAAGGATGGTGATGATAAAATGAACATTTTTTTACAGTAAAGTATCTTCTGATCAGTCTAAACTCCTACGCTTGATTTTCGCTATTCAAGTGGTCAATAAGAATTCCCAGCTCCTGCGCAATCTCACACTTGGCTACAACATCCATGACAACTATCTGAACACACTTGGGACTTCAGATGCCTTGCTGGACATGCTGTCTACTGGAGAAGCCAATGTTCCCAACTACAGCTGTGGAAGGAAGGATAATCCTTTGGCTTTTTATGATGGAGCTGACAGGGACATCTCCATCCAGATGTCAAGATTAGCAAGCCCCTACAAAGTCCCACAGGTCTGTATGTGTGCCTCTCTATCTAGGGAAGTGAGTGGATTGGTAGGACATATAAGCGATAAATCCAACCATATCTATTCTATGGAGTTCAAGAGGTGCTTTTCTCCATGATCACTCTAGTTATGTTGTTTATTAATGGGGTTGACATTGGGGAAGGGGAACACGTAAAAGCAGTCACATCATCTCATGACACCATCCCCATTGCTTTGGGGGCTTCTGCTGCACACTTGTGAAGGTAAGGAGAGGCTCTGTGTCCAATCAAAAGGTCTTCTTTACAAAAGAATCACTGATGGAAAGCTCTTGTTTTGTACATCATCTTAGCCAAACTAATGATATTTTCAATGATATACAAATACCAGATTCATGAAAAGAATCCCAATGCCTTATCTTAGTTTGTGAGACATATAATACATATAAGACAAACTATGCCTAAAATCTGGAGTTTGATCCTGACAGGACTCAAGGTTGATTCAACCTTCCATCCTTTCAAGGTTGGTGAAATGTGGATACATATTGGGGGGGGGGCAATAGGTTGACCGTGTAAACCATCCAGAGAGTCCTGCAAAGCATTACAAGGTGGTGCAGGTGGAACAACCTGGAGCTGAACACACTTAAAACTGTAGAGATGAAAGTGTATTTTAGGAGGATCCCTCCTATTCTACCACCTCTTACAATATTAGCCAACACAATATCAACATTAGATATCTTCTAGTGTCGGGGTTCTATAATCTTCATCAACTCAGAAAGTTCAGACTGTTTTTTTAAAGAGTTTTTTATTTTTTAAACAAACAAACATTTAATACATAAGTCATTCCTTCCGGGTGACATCTCGGTGTTATCTCCAATCGTTCTTTTTGTTTGTTTGTTTGTTTGTTATTTCTTCTGTCTTCATTCTCCTCAAATCAATTACAACAATTCATCACTAACAAAATATTCTGATTATGGCATTTTTATACATAACTATTAATTTACTTATTTGTATCTCTTTTCTAACCAATAGTAGAATTGATTCCATATCTTAAAGTATTCTGAATCTTCTCTTTCTTTAATCATCAAAGTCAATCTATTCATTTCTGCACAATCTAATTTTTTTTTAATTACTTCTCCTTCCAAAGCTATTTTCTCTGCTTTCCAGTGTTGTGCATAAACAATCCTTGCAGCTGTTATTACATGTATAATCAAATAAATATTTTCTTTGCTAATTTTTTCTGGCAGGATATCCAATAGGAATAATTCTGGTTTTAAATCAATTAGTTGTTGTATCATTTGTTCCAGCCATATCTTAATTGTATTCCAATATTTTTTTTGCTTCTGGACATGTCCACCACATATGGTAATAAGAACCTGGTAACTGGTGACATTTCCAACATTTAGCTGATTTATCTTTAAACATTTTTGCCAGTTTCTCAGGGAGGGCATATGCCATCTATGAAACATTTTATATTGATTTTCCTTATATGCAGTGGATATTGTTAATTTATAATTCCTTTCCCATAACTGTTGCCATTTATCTAGGTCTATTGAATATCCAAAATTCTTTGCCCAGGCTATCATTGTTTCCTTTACTTGCTCCTCCTCCAGTTCAATGCCAAGTAAAAAATATAGTTTTTTTTAATTAATTTATCCACTGTTCCTGTGAGTATCCCATCCAACTCTGTTTTTTCTAAGTGAAAACCATATAATTAAGCATCTAAGTGAAAACCATATAATTAAGCATCTTTTTCATATCTCGTTTGTATCCATCTCAATCCCCTGTTCTTCCAACTCTCATTTCCCAATCATCAAAGTCAATCTATTCATTTCTGCACAATCTAATTTTTTTTTAATTACTTCTCCTTCCAAAGCTATTTTCTCTGCTTTCCAGTGTTGTGCATAAAGAATCCTTGCAGCTGTTATTACATGTATAATCAAATAAATATTTTCTTTGCTATTTTTTTCTGGCAGGATACCCAATAGGAACAATTCTGGTTTTAAATCAATATGTTGTTGTATCATTTCTTCCAGCCATATCTTAATTGTATTCCAATAATTCTTGCTTTTTTCCCTTGCCATATAAATTTCCTTATTATCTTATTAAGCTGTTGAAAATAAGTCTTTTCAATTTTTATCGGTACTGTCTGAAATATGAATAATAATATTGGTAATATATTCGTCTTTATTATTGCAATCCTTCCCATTAGTGACAATTGAAGGTTCTTCCACTTCTCCAAGTCTTTCTCAATTTGTTGTTTTAATCTATAACTATTATCCTCTTTTATCGTTACACATCTTGAAGTTAGATAGACTCCTAAGGATTTAACTTTTTTCACCACTTGTATATCTAAATTTTCTTCTATCTCTCTTTTGTGTTTTTCTGTAATATTTTTCACCAGGATTTTTATTTTATCTTTATTTATTTTTAGACCGGACACCTTTACATAATTCTCTATTTGTTCTAGTAATTTGGGACCTGTTGTTTGTGGTTCCTCTAAGATGAATACTAAATCATCTGCAAAAGCTTGCAGTTTATAGTCTTCTTTTTTTATTTTCATCCCTTTTATCTCTTCATTTCACCTCATATTTCTATTTTCTGTCATTTGTCTATTCATCATTATCTTAGCAGATTGTCTGTCATAAATCGTTTTTATAGTGTTTATAAATCTATCCCCAAAGTCCATTATCTGCAGTTTTTCTATCATAAATTGCCAGTTCACATTGTCAAAAGATTTTTGGGCATCTAGAAACATCATCACCATTTGTTTTTCTGAATGTGTCTCATAATATCCCAAAATATTCAAAATTATCCTCGTACTGTCTCTGATTTTCCTTTTAGGTAAAAATCCATTTTATTTATTTATTTATTTATTTATTTATTTATTTATTTATTTATTTATTTATTTATTTATTTATTTATTTATTTATTTATTTAGACTTATATGCCGCCCTTTCTCCAAGAGGACTCAGAGTGCTCACAACAATAAAACAGAAAAATAAAACAAAAACTCCGGGTTAAAAGTTATACATAAAATCCCTAAAATCAATTAAAATCCATTTTAAACCCCCTATAAGTCCAGGCCGGCCAGGCAAAATAGCCACATTTTTAGTTCACGGCGGAAAGAGTGAAGGTCGGGGGCCATCTGGAGCTCCAGGGGGCTCACTCATTTAACAGTTTTTTTTTAATCTATTTGCCATTATTGAGGCAAAAATCTTGTAATCCACATTTAGCAATGAAATCGGTCTATAGTTTTTTATCAGTTGTAGGTCTTATCCTCTTTAGGTATAAGTGTTACATAAGCCTCCCTCCATGAGTCTGGCATTCTTGCCTTCATTACTAATTCATTAAATAGTTCCAACATTACATTACTCATCCCTTCTTGTAGTATTTTACATAGTTCAGCTGGTACCCCATCCGGTCCTGGTGCTTTCCCATTTTTTTCTCCTTTTATCACTTCTGTTAATTCCATCATTGTTATTCTGTCTTCTAACATTCCCTTATATTGCTCTGGCATTTTAGGTAAATCTGATTTTTCCAAATATTTTATTATCTCTTCCTCTGAGATCTTTTCTTGGGAATAGAGCTTTCCATAATATTTTTGAATTACTATCTTCTTTTCTTCATTTCTATAGTGTAATTTCCCCTCTTCATCTTGTAAGTATTTTCTTTTTATTCTTTCTTCCCAAATATATTATTGCCAAACCTCTAATATAGACTTTCATCATATCCCATACACTCTGAAGTGATTTATCTTCTTTCTTATTTATTTTAAAGAAAAATTCTAATTCTTTTTCCATAAACTGCTGAAAGTCCTTTTCATTTAATATTGTTGCATTCAAAGTCCATTTTGTCTTTTTCTTCTTTCCTTTCCATATTATTGTCATTGGGTTATGGTCTGCCCAAATATTTGAACCAATATTTACTTCTTGTATATTATCTATAAGTTCTGTTGACATCCATATCATGTCTATCCTTGACCACGATAAACGTTTATTTGAATAAAAAGTATATTGGTTTTCTTTCAAGTGTTTTTGTCTCCATATATCTTGGCAATATTCTTCTGGAATTTTTATTTGTCTTCATTGTTTTATAGTCCAGATCCACATTTGTTACAGCATTAATATCTCCCATTATACATACATATTCATAGTCCAATTCTAAAATTTTTCTGTAATCTCCTATAAAATTTTTCCCGTTTTTCATTTGGTGCATATAATGCTATCAAGAGTATTTGTTTAAAGTTCATATTTATTTCCACCATCAGAATCCTGCCTTCTTCATCCTCAAAAAGTAATTTAGGTTCTAATTTTTCTTTGATATACAACACCACTCCTCTTTTGTTTTGTTACATCAATGATGTAAATAGAACTCCTAACTTTGGATATTATAATAATTTTAAATGTTGTTTTCGAATATGTACTTCTTGTAGGCATATAATGTCCATCTTCAAGCTATTTAATTTAGATAAAGTTCTGTTTCTTTTTTTCGCCACATTCAGTCCATTTACATTTAAAGATATTGCTTTAATTTCTTCTTCCATGTTTTACTTGTTACAAGTTTTTGACTTCATCGCCCTTGTCTCTCTTTGTTCCATTGGATCTTTAGATCTCGCTCCTTCTCTTAGGGCTTTTTCTTCCTTTGCTTTTTCATCTTTGTCTTTAACTTCATCTTTTTGCTCTGTCTCTCCTGTTGCTCCCGAATCTTCTAGTGGTCCACAAAATTGTTGATAAAATAGTTTTGTTTTTTCAATGGAGTCAAGTCTATGTCTTTGTTCTTGCCAGGTCACCAAAATTCCTTCCGGTAGTAACCATCTAAAATTCACTCCTTTGAGTATTAGGAACTTCTTTAGAAACTGATATTCTCTCCTCAATTCTCTAACTCTAGGTAACTTCTAGGTATTTGTCTTAATACCACAATTTCTTTATCTTTGTGTTTCAGTGCTGTATTTCTTGCTGCTTGTAATATCTCTGTTTTCACTGCCTTCTGGGTAAATCTTACATGTACTTCTCTCTGTAGTTTGTTCCTCATTGCATATCTTGTGTATACTCTGAAGGCCTCATCAATCTCATTTTAAATCTTTTCCTTGGATTGTTCCAAAACTTCTGATAATATCTCAACAACCATCTCAGGTAAATTTTCTCCTTTTTCTTCCTCTATATTTTGAAATATTAAGTAAAACTCAGAACTCTCCACCTCCAACAGAATAATTGACTTTTCAGTTGGCGCCAATTTTTCTTCTAATTTCTCAACATTCTTTTCTGTCATTTCCACTTTTTCTTCAACTTTCTGGATTCTCTCTTCATTTTTCCTAATCATGGCTTCCATTTCTTTTATTTCCTGTTTTAAGTCATCATGAAGTGATTGTATAAAATTTCTTAATTCCATCATCTCCGAAGTTTTCTGTGTTTCTGTCAATGAGGGACTTGCTGTTGGATGTAGATGTGATGTAAATTTCTTCATATTTATAATCCAAATGCCTAATCCTCCCCAATGGTTGGATTAGCACATACACACATACAAACAGAATAATAAAAATGAAAATGAAAAATTAAATACAAAAATTAAAAAACAAAAATTCCAATCAACCACCTCCCTCAAAAATCAAATTTCCAATACCCCATCAGAGAGAGAGAGAGACAAAGAAAAAAAATCAACTGCCAAAAGTAAAAGATAAAAATACAAATCCAAACAACCAAAAAGGAAAATTTTTCTTCTGACTCTTCCAGTCTTAATCCAATTTCTTGTCAATCTAGTTCTTTTTAAAAAAATATTGGAACCCCCGTAGTTCCAATATTCCCGATTGGAAGCCTTTTTTTAGGCACTATTGACCACAGAGAAGTCAATAGACAAAAGAGGAAATCTCGAGGCCCTCGGAGGGACAGCAATCACGCTGAAGATTCAGAGTAATCCTCCTAAATCCAAGCGGGAAAAAACCAGCCATCTTGGCTGGCCTGAGCATTGACAACTGATTAGTGGTGAAGCAAAGATCAAATAAAGAAGACATCAGTAAGAATTAAAATAAATAACAAGAATAAGAAAGGTATAATTACAAAGAAATGAAAAGAAGCAGGTGATAGTGAGACTCCAAACACCAGCGGTTTTACTGCCAGACAAGCGGTGAGGGAAAAGAGACTGGAGTGGAAACTTAAAGGTGACGGTGACAGCGCAAATTTGACAGGCATCGGAGGTGAGTGAAAGTGAAGAAATATTGCGAAAAGGTGGTGGATTACAAAATTAGAAAAATAAATTGGCTTCGAAAAGGAAAGTGTGTACAATTAGAATTGTGATCGTGCTGAGAGATAACGGGGAAAGCGAGACTCAGGAAAAAAATGCGGACTGAGAGATAAGCGCACAGTGGAAACCCTAATGAATGGCAGATAAAGGACTTGAAGAAGAGAAACTTTCTCCTTACAATTAGAGACGGTGGTGAGGCGAACCACAGACACAAGACATTGTAACTAGATACCAGAAGGATACAATGAATCCCTCCGAAAAAGGATACAAATGAGACTTTTTGCTACTGAAGAATCAGAAGATATTGATTTATTTAAAACAAGTTTCTTTAAAAAAACAAAAAACAAACTGGAGTGATAGAAGACGGACTGAAGAAGGAAGATCACAGAAGTAAAATCCAACTGTTTAAACTTGATATAGTGGATAAACTTAACCTATTATATATTCAATAATATATGTAATTAGTTATTTTCCTTTACTCTATATATTTAAATTTAAATTTTACTCAACTTTGATTAAGTAGTTAATATAAAGAATCAAGAATTACTAAGACCGAGTGTCTGTGGTTTCCGACATCCTGATATAGTCAGTTGGTGCCATCACTGACTATTGGGGGCGAGTCATTGGCCCCCACAGAGAGGGTTCACAACTTGGGTGTCCTCCTGGACTCACGGCTGTCTTTAGAAGAGCACATGATGGCCGTGGCCAGGGGGACTTTTTATCAGGCCCGCCTGATTCGCTAGTTGTGCACCTTTCTGGATCGGGACTCGTTAAACACGGTCACTCATGCCCTCGTTACTTCCCGCTTGGACTATTGCAATGCTCTGTACATGGGGCTCCCCTTGAGGAGCACCCGGAGGCTCCAGCTGGTCCAGAATGCAGCCACGCGGGTGGTTATGGGAGCGACGTGGCGCTCTCATGTGACCCCCCTCCTGTGCGAGCTGCACTGGCTCCCGGTGGTCTTCCGGGTGCACTTCAAGGTTTTGGTTACCACCTTTAGAGCGCTCCATGGCATCGGACCGGGGTATTTACGAGACCGCCTTCTGCTACCAACAGCCTCTCACCGACCAGTACGCTCCCATAGAGAGGGGCTCCTCAGGGTGCCGTCGGCCAAACAGTGTCGACTGGCAGCCCCCAGGGGGAGAGCCTTCTCTGTGGGGGCACCTACCATCTGGAACGAGCTCCCCCCAGAGATACAGAAGATCCCGGAGCTGCACACGTTTTGCCGTACTCTCAAAACTTTTCTATTTCAGCAAGCTGGCCTGGCCTAACTCCCCTCTTTTAAATTTTTTAAATTTTTTAATTCGTGCCTTTATAAATTGGGTGTTTTAATCTGTGTTTCGGCCAAAATATTTAATAATTTTAAGGGATTTTTAATATTTGTATTATCTGTATTTTATCTTGGCTGTTCACCACCCTGAGTCCTTCGGGAGTAGGGCGGTATAGAAATTTGATTAAAATAAAATAAAATAAAATAAAATAAAAACTATATATTATATATATATATTCATAAGCAATCTTAGATATTGAACAATTGATACAATATTGGTAATAAGTGCCATATCTTTTTAGACAGTTAATTATAGACTTTAGGTATTGATATTGTCTAACAACTAGAACTATTATATTGCATATTAATTGTATTGATTATTATTATCTTTTCCTGCTTTTTCCCCTTTTCTGTGAGTAACTAGATAGACTTTATAGAGATATATTGATTAATTGAAACTGTTTTGATTATAACCATATACATTTATTATATAGATATTGCCTAGATATAGTAATCTTAAAATAAGCTGATTGATGACCTTAGGCTGTACACAAAAACTACTGATAATTGATTATTTAGAACAAAAAGTGTGATTTATTAATCTTACTACTTGATAAATAAATAATATAATAAATAGAAATAAGAATTGAGTAATGAATTGCTGAACTATTGTACTTTCTCCCTGCTCCTCAACTGACTTACCTAACCCTTATATAATAATATTTTAAAGTGAAATTATTAGAAATACTCAAACTAGTGACTATACAATAGAAAAGTAAGAAAATAGATAAGATATTTCACATACTGATTCTTTTCCTCAATTATACAAATTGAACAAATCTAATATTAATATTAATACAGAAATAAAAATACATAGACTCTATAAGAAAAACAGTGTATGAGAATCTGGGAAATTGTAAAACAAAAAATAAAGATGACCCCAACAGGCTCATCAATAACAACCAAGACAGGTAAAAAATTAATATCAAACCAGACAGCTACAATATCCTCACCAGCACAGCAAAAAACAATTGATGCAATGCTATTCTCAGACAAAGAAAAAGCCTCCACTATATTTAATATACAAAATATCCAATCGATCTTAGCCATGATCCAAGAGCGGATGAATATGACACAAAAATCGATAGCGAACAATCATGAGGAAACGAGAACGAACCTTGAAGAATTGAAATTAGATGTAGGAGAAATAAATGACAACATTAAAAAAATGGATGATAAGATTGAGAAAATACAACAAAATATTGTAAAAAATGAACAACGGATTCAAAATATGGAAGTAAAAATGGACCAAGCAGAGAAAAAAATTGACAATATGGAACAAAACCAAACAGCACTAAATAAAGAATTGGAAGACTATTACCTATTTAGAAATGGAGAAAGCATCCTTTTACTTATGGTTTCAAAATATTGTGGAAAATAGAGAAGAATATCTAAGAGGTTTGATGACGGGAATATTAGCGGAAGCCACCCAGAAGGAGAAAGAAGAAATCCATAGGGAAATAGATGAAATTTACAGAGTCCATACGAACTACTCCTCTTTGGGAATAAATTACCCAAAGAGATCCAAATTAGATTTGTGCGCAAAACAGTGAAGGAAGAGATTTATAAATTAATAAAAGAAAAAACAATTAGTTATAAGGGGAAGGAAATAATAACCTTAAAACAGATTCTGAGACAAATAAGAGAGCAAAGGAGGAATTATAGCTTTCTAACAATACAATTGAATAAACATAAAATAATGTTTTGCTGGTTGGTGCCAGAAGGAATTCTGGTATCCTGGGAAGATAAGAAACATAAAATTGACACATCAGAGAAAGCACACAAATTTTTTGATCACCATTTCATATTTGAAGAAAAGCAGGAAACCAGACAGGAATCAGAAAACAAAAACCAAGAACACTCTATAGAGGAAATAGAAAGAGAACAAGAAGAAAAAAGACGAACTGAAAGGGAGAAGATGGAACGAGAAGGAGCAAGGGGGAAAACACAAATGATAACAAGGAACACAAGAAGACTTAGAATAGGAGCCCTAGTAGCGCAGCAGACTAAAGCACTGTTATTAACATCAGCTGCCTGCAATTACTGCAAGTTCAAATCTCACTAGGCTCAAGGTTGACTCAGCCTTCCATCCTTTCTAAGGTAGGTAAAATGAGGACCCAGATTGTGGGAGCAATAAGCTGACTTTGTAAAAATTTACAAAAGTATGAAGGCTATTGCTTAATGCATTGTAAGCCACCCTGAGTCTTCGGAGAAGGGCGGCATATAAATCAAATAAAAATAATAATAATAATAACAAACAGATAAGTAGGAAGAATGGGACAAGAAATAAGGTTAATCTCAATCAACATAAACGGATTAAATTTACCAACTAAAAGATCATATACATTTAAAAAATTACAAAAATTAAACATGGATATCATAAATCTACAAGAAGTTCATATCAAAAGGCAACACCAAAAGTTATTAGAAAATAGAAGATTAGGAACACTATTCATTTCATTAACAGAACAAAAAAAAGAGGAATTGCTGTATACATCAAAAATCATATACAAGCAAAACAAATTTATACAGATGGAGAAGGCAGGATCCTGATGACTGATATTAAGATGGAAACCAAAAATATATTACTAATATCAATTTACGCACCGCACGGAAATCAAAAAGAATATTTTTAAAAAATACACAACATAATTAAAGATTTAGATTATGAACATATATGTATTATAGGGGACTACAATGCAATTGTAGATATAGAAAACGATTACCAAAGTAGTAAAAAGAATAAATTTAGGAAAAAGACACTTCCAGATACCTTCAAAGATATGGCCCAAGAACTACAACTACAGGACACATGGAGAGAACTGAACAAAACCAAGAAAAAATACACATTTTATTCGAATCCGCATCAATCATGGTCCAGGATAGATATGGCCTGGATGACCACGGAGCTAAGGATGGACATAAAAGAAATTGAAATTGCACCAAATGTATGGGCGGACCATAACCCAATAATAGTAATTTGGAAAGGCCAACAAAAACAAAAAAGATGGATGATGGACAAAGGGATTATAAATAATAAAGAATACATAGAAATGATCAAGAAAGAAATGAACATATTTTTCCAAATAAATATGAGAGAACAAACATCACTGCAAAATTTATGGGATACCACTAAAGCATATATAAGAGGTTTAACAATTTCCTATAAAGCGAAGAAAAATAGGGACAAACAGCAAAGGAAAGATAATCTACTGACAGAATTTGGAAAATACGAAGCAGAACTACAGAAAGAACCACACAGAGTAGGTGATAAATTCCTAAACATGATTAAGAGGATATACTCCAACCAAACGGCGAGAATATGGATAAATGGAGAGACAACGGACCAATTTGAAATAACTAAAGGGGTGAGACAGGGTTGTCCCTTATCCCCCCTACTATTCATACTAACATTAGAGATACTATTGAATGAAATTAGGAAAGACAAAGAAATAAAAGGATTAAAAATAAAGAATCAGGAATATAAATTACAAGCATTCGCCAACGACATGGTATTTATCTTAGAATGACCAAAACAATCGGGAATGAAATTATTAGAGAAAATAGAACAATACGGAAAAGTAGCAGGATTGAAAATTAATAAACAAAAAACAAAACTATTAACAAAAAATTTGACGAAAACACAGGAGAAAGAATTGGAAGACATATTAGAAATACAGACAACAACAAAAATAAAATATTTAGGAATTTGGTTCACCAACAAAGTATCAACACTCAAAGAAGACAACTATAATAAATTGGCCAAACAAATACAAAAAGACCTAGATATATGGAATAAACTACGATTATCACTTTTAGGTAAAATCGCCTCCATTAAAATGAATATCTTGCCAAAAATATTGTATCTATTTCAAGTAATACCCAGGAAGAACCTACTTCAAAGATCTCAACAAAATGATATCAAAATACATCTGGCAAGGAAAAAGGGCAAGAATCAAACTGAAACATCTTCAAGACACTAGAGAGAGGGGTGGCCTAGGATTACCGGACTGGCAAATTTATTATAAAGCAGCATCACTTACATGGATAAAAGATTGGATAACACTAAAAAACAAACACATGTTGACACTAGAAGGATTCGATCTGCTGAAAGGATGGCATGCATTTTTATGAGAGGAGAAATTCAGACAACATGAACATTTTAGAAGACATTTCATTAGAGAGGCACTTGCAAAGACTTGGACAGAAATTAGGAAAAATCACTATGACAAAATTCCGAGGTGGCTCTCAACTATGGAGGCCCAAATATATCCAAATGCAATGGACATAGATAAGATGAGAACATACAATGAACTGCTGAACAGTGAAGGAGAAGTGAAGACAAGAGAAGAACTGAAAGAACAGGGTACAGACATTGATTGGTGGCCGTATTTACAAATAAAATCAAGACATAAAATGGACATGAAAAAATTTGGAATCCAAAAAGAACAGAACGATTTGGACAAAATTCTATTGGGATCAGATGATAAATTAATAACTAAAATTTATAACTATCTACTAAAATACAAATTGGAAGAAGAAGTGGTTGAAAGAGAATATGATTACATGGGCGAAAAATTTTAGATATAATATTGAATTCGATAAATGGGAAAAAATATGGAAAGTAAATACCAAAATGACAAGGTCTGTACCCTATAAGGAAAACATTTATAAAATGTTCAACAGGTGGCATCTCCCTCCCGCACATTTGGCAAAGATGTTCCCTATCACTACACAGGATTGTTGGAAATGCAGAGCACATAAAGGGACATACTACCACATGTGGTGGTCATGCCAAAAGGCAAAAAAAGTTTTGGAAAAAGATCCAAAAACAATTATAAGAAATTATTACCCAGAGAGTGCCATTGAAACCAGAAACATACCTATTAGGAATATTAACAAATCACTATGAAAAAGAAATACAATATTTGATAATCCATATCTTGACAGCAGCAAGAATCACATTCCCGCAAATGTGGAAATTAGAAGATACGCCATCGGAGGATAAAATAATACAAAAAGTAATGGAATGTGCAGAGATGGACAGACTTACCAAAGAAATACAAGAAAAGGAAGACACAGAGTACTACCTAGTTTGGCAACGATGGTACGACTGGTTAGAGAAAAGGAAAACAAAATAAAAAATAATTAGTAAGTTAGAAAGGGCATACAAACTAAGGAAACAAAAATCAAGAAATAAACCTAAAATATTGTTATATAATGAAAGATGTAGATATATACATAGAGAAATATAGAATACCGAAGTAACCTTCTTTTTTCTTAGGGCTCAAGTTGCAAGACTTGATTTAAATGTATAATTTGTTTATGTAGTGCATTGTATGTATGTTTTTGTTAGTCTATTTTTAATGAAATAATTTTTTTAAAAAAAAATCTCTTGGATGTTGTGATTTACAGATTATATTAAGAGATGTGATCTTTCTCTTCCTCTTGTACAACTGGAATACAAGTTAAAAAATTTTTTGCAGAAAGAATCTGGGACATCAAAGCAGAGAAAGATTAAGCCATTCTCAATAAATCTGACACATCGAAGCAGATAAGCATCTAGTCATACCCCTTTGAAATTTTATTTTTTATTTATTTATTTCGTCAAGCATGTATTTTATGACAGATACAAGTGTAAACATAATTATAAATACATGAGATGGATACTAATAAAAGGGAACATTAGGACAGGGAAGATAGGCACGCTGGTGCACTTATGCACGCCCCTTACAGACTTCTTAGGAATGGAGTGAGGTCTACAGTAGACAGTCGAAGGTTAAAGTTTTGGGGATTTGTGGAAGAAACCACAGAATCAGGTAGTGCATTCCAGGGATTGACAACTCTGCTATTGAAGTCGTATTTTCTGCAGTCTAGTTTGGATCGGTTTACCATGAGTTTGCATCTATGGTGTGCTCTTGTATTGTTTTGGTTGAAGCTGGAGTATTCATTGGCTGGTAGGACATTGTAGCAGATGATTTTATGTACTATGCTTAGGTCAGACTGAAGACGGTGAAGTTCTAAGAGTTCTAAGTTGTGTAAGCCCAAAATTTAAAGTCTGGTGACATAAGATATTTTGTTGCGAGCAGAGAAGTGGAGGACTCTTCTTGTGAAATATCTCTGGACTTCTATTCTATTCTATTCTATTCTATTCTATTCTATTCTATTCTATTCTATTCTATTCTATTCTATTCTATTCTATTCTATTCTATTCTATTCTAATAATGTCCGATATGCAGTGCGGGTTCCAGACAAATGAGCTGTATTCAAGAATTGGTCTGGCAAAAGTTTTTTTTTTTTTATTTTTTATTGAAAAAGTTTTTCAAATACAAGTTTTTCCCCCTTTTCCTCCCTTCTTCCCCAACCCCCCCTCACCACCCATCCCCCCCTGTGACTTCTTCTTCACAACAATAAGCTAATTCATAATTAATTACATAATATTTTACCATGCCCTTACTCACTCCTCAAAGTACTGACCCTTAGCATAGTATTCTTATAACTCCGCTTTTCTCCGCTTTTCACAATCTACCCTTTTTCTCCTCCCCCAAACTTATAAAATATTATTATTATTACAACAACATAACCTTTACTTTTATATATATTAATTTAACATTTCAAAGCAGCCTTCTCCAAATTTAACATTTATTCAGTTCTATCCAATTCTTTCACTCCCCAAAATATATGACTTAAAAATCCTTTTTCTTAAACTAATCAATCACTAAACTAGCCTATTTCAACCCAGTTTCCTGCAAGATTACCATGCACTACAATTCTAAATATAATCCACTGCCCACTCTGCTAAAATATACATATGTCTATATATACATTCCATTTTATAAAAAGAGAAAAGACAATAACTTTAAATTTATAATTCATTTAGTATCTTCTTTGATGTCTTTCCACTAGATTGTTAAATCCGTCATCCATAATAGGGTAACATAGCATCCTGGTGCAACAGTTTATTCAAAATCTTCAGTCATCTTCTACCCCCATCAATAATGAATATCCTCATGTATATATAAAAGTAAAAACAACCACCCGAGTGACATTATAATTATATTCCATATAGTTGTAATTGTGGTTTTCATCAGGATTATAAATCCCCATCATCTTAGTGGGTAACAGCCAGATCTTCTGCATGCCCCAGCATGACTCTCTTGCCTTGTAACTCAAAATAGATATAATATATTTATCGGTAAAAGAAATCCAAAATAGATAGTTCAAATCCAACAATGTAAGGCTCTTTCCACATCCCAAAATCACGGCATTGCAGAGATCTGCCACTTTCCTCAAGATAGTATTAAACGATAATTCGCCTCCAATATCTTTTCACATATTCATTTATTTTTTTAAAATCCCTGGCTTCACTGTTGCTTGGTTTAGAAACTACTATTTCTACGAGATCTGTTTCTTTTCTTTTTCTTTTGCGGGTTGCATTTCCATCCAGATTTCCTTCCTACAAGTTGTGTATCAGCTGATCGGTTGTCATTCTGCTTTGTAAATTGATCTTGTTGGTTTTGTTTTATTATCTCATATGTCTTTTCCATCACTTGTATATCAACTGGTTGATTTACGCACTTGTCTGTAAGTTGATAGTTCATCACATTAGAATCAGATGACACTGCTCTCAAATTTATAGACAGTCCAGCTGGGGTATCCAAGGAGTCCAAAGACAGTTTATCTACCACAGCCTCTGTAATTTGATGTTTTCCCTTTATTTCCAACTCCTTTTGCTTGTCCTGTGTTATGCCTAAAGATGTTAGATTTATTTTTAAATTTTTTTGATAAAATTCTTCCGCTTTTTCGACAGTATTCAGTTGGTATCTTACTCCTTGGTGTCTCAATATTAAACCAACTGGGACGTCCCACCTAAATAAAATATTCCTTTTTTTTAACCCATTCACTAGAAAACCAAATTTCTTCCTCTCCATTAACATCTTGGGCGGGAGTTCCTTAAAAATCCAAATCTTTCTTCCACAAAATTGCAAAGCAGAATCATAAGAATTCTGGACAATATTATTTCTAATTTCTTTGTCTGTAAAATAAATCACCACATCTCTAGGCAATTGCCTTTGTTTTGCCAACCAGGAGTTTATTCTATAAATTCTGTCAATCCTGCAAAACACTTCATCAGGTTGAACCTTTAAAATCCCAGCCAGAATTTCAGAAGATATCTTCCTTAAATCTCTGTCATCTTCCTGCAAACCTCTCAGTCTAATTGCATATTCTGTAAAATTGTATTGGATCATTAAAACTTCTCTTTCAATCCTCTGTTGTACATTTTCTTCATTAACAGTCTTTTGATCAGCCTCCATTTTAAGTTTGTCTTCTGAACTATTATCCTGAATGTTTGCCAAATCCTTTTTAATTTTTTGGATCTTGTCATCCAAATTCTCCTCAGTTTCTTTCATTTTAGAGTTAGTATTTGCTTCCAACTGAGTCATAAAGTCTGCTAAGCCATTAGCTACTTTTAAAATCTTTCGATCCAAAAAGCCAAACTTAGATTTCACCAATTCACCAATTTCTTTGATTTCCAACTTAAATTTTTCAAGTTGCTGATTCACAATCTCATCCCTTCTTACAATCTCCTCAAGAAGAAATTCTATTATATTAAAGTCAGGTTTCTGAGACTGGAGAGTTAAAACTTGTTGATGTAATTTATTAATGGGGGAATCCCCCCCCACTGCCTGTTTGTCTAGTTTTATAAGTCTCAGTGCCATTTTTCCACGCAGACAAAATTTACTGGAAAAGAGAGAAAAAAAAAACTTTTTTCCAACCAAGATCAATATCAGATCCTCAAAGAGAAAAAAAAAAAGAAAAAAAAAACAGAAGTGAGAGTGAGATTTTGCCTTCAGTTACAGCCAAAAGTATTCATTCCGCTACTTTGTAATTGAAAACGGAAGGAGTTTCCCTTTCAGCCTCTCTTCAAGCCGCAGCAGCAATCGCCATTTTAAAAAAAAACTTTTTTCCCTTCACTTCACTTCTTAGGCAAAATAGAATAAAAAGAATACTTGCGCTTCAGGATCAGAGGTCCAGCTCATATCTTCTTTAATTAATTTATTTGACAGATTTACAGGCTTGCTTTTGCCCCCTAGCTCTGCGTGTAGCAGAGATTTCCCAGAGCCCGGAGCATCGGCTGGGGATACGGGGAGTCTCTTCCGCTCCCTCCCAAAAGTAAATAAAAAACTTTTGGGATTAGGCAGAGGACTCTACCCACCCCAGCCGGCTCTATCTCCGTTTCCTAATGGAAATGGAGTTTTTTCGAGCCGCCATTCCGCTGAAAAAGGCGGCTCTTACAGGCAGTGGGTTCGACGATCCCGGAGGAGCGTCCAGCGGGGACAAGCAGCAAACCGGAAGTCAGTCTGGCAAAAGTTTTTTATGTCCTAGTTTGCAGTTCAATATTATCGGAGAATAAATTACGCAAGATTAGGTTAACAACTCTTAATGCTTTTTTAGCAATGCTATTACAGTATTGTGAAGTTTTTAAAACACGGAAATGGATGTACATCTTAGGCTGATATTTACACAAGCAAGTTTTGATAAGCCTGACACAATGGTTAAATATGTACAATTAACTAAGTATATCGAAAAGACCTGTATTAACGCCACAGATAAAATGAAAGAGAGAGATCAGTATCTTGGAATGCACATTAAATGAAAGACTTATTGCAATCCTTATATTAAGACAACAACATATTTCCTCTGTGGGCAGAATTTAAAACTTGCATATAATACAACTCTTTACTTGAACAAATCAGATTTCAGCTGAAATCTGTAAATATGGGTCTGATTGCCAAAAAATGTAGAGGTTATACAGAAATATGATTTGCATTCTTTACTCTGGTTCTTTAATTTGTCTCTTTTATTGTATTTTTCCTGGTCTTACTAATGTTCTGTGTTTAATATTCTGTACCTTGATATGGTCTACCAGGTAATCAACAATGCAATATTCTAATATGTTCATGACAAAACAAGTTGGATGTACTGAAATCTAATAACTGATGTTAAATACAGCATTCTTCACTGCTTTTTCAGATCCGTTTGACTGCTTCAGAAGTTCTGAGTGATAAAAGTCAATTCCCTTTTTTCTACAACATGCTCCCCAAATTTGGGATTCTCTACCCAGGAATTGTCCAACTGCTCCTCCATTTCAGATGGACCTTGATTGGTCTCTTTGCTTCAAACACAGAGCAGGGAGAGAATTTCATGAGGACGTTGACTCCTACACTTGTCAGGAATGGAATTTGTATTCTTATATCACAACAATTGTCAACCACTACACCTACAGCAATGCTTAGGGATGCTATCTCTAAGTGGAGGCAAGTCAATGTCTTTGTTCACTTCATAGAATATTTTTCTGCTTGGGACAGAATTCATCTTTTCCATTCAACACTTAACAGTTTGCCAGAACCCATTGAAGGGAAAGTCTGGATAAATGCACACATTGGGGAATTGCAAATAAGAAGACACCCATTTCTCAAATATGTCCATAGTGTTTGGACCTATAACTTTCAATGGAGAAAAAGGCCAAATGATAGTTCCTTTGATCAAGATCTCCTTGTGCAACCACAGTTTGGAGATCAATCACTTCACTGTTCTTTTTCAAAAGACATCATTTCGGTCAAAGGCCGGAGAAGATGCATTCAGAAATCACCACTGAAGACCAATGTGGAAAGAAACAAGATGTGGAACCAATATAACCGCCTTGTTTACACTTTGATTAATATTCTGGCCCATGCCTTGAATGCTGCGTATTCCTCCATATCTAGGAGGAGAAGAAAAGAAGGAGAAGAGAGGCTGGGGACTCAAAGCCTGCAGCCATGGCAGGTATGTGGTCCTGAAAATGATCCATCAAAGTTACTTTCTCTGGAGAAGGAATACAAGAGAGAAAGGAAACTATCTCAACTTTTTGTGCTTCAAAAGGCCAACAAGTTTGACCCATCTAATCACTTGTGGATAATTTTCCAAAGAGCGGGTACCATGACCTATACATTTTGATATTAAACAGTATTCATTTTATAATCCATGCATTTTTAGATGAATTCCTATCTTTGTTTAATTTGTGATTAGCATTTTAGAATTTTATGCTCATAAATTTGAGGAGACCCTGAGACCATGTAACACCACACCTCTTCTTTACAAAAATCCCAGTTAAAGCTTCTTTAAGTGATGGCTGCTGGGTCTTTGCATTAAAACAACCAGTGAAGGGGAGACTAAACTTCTCTGCTTCACTGGATAAGCTCTAAAACTGCTCCTCTTTTTAGGATGTTTTTCATCTCCTTCAGCCAGCATCTCCTCTCTTGTGACAGAGCTCAGTTTCTCATTTTTCCATGTCCAACACTCTGGAATAACAGGAAGCTTCCATCTTTCAGTTAGTGGAAGAGTATTGTATCTTCCCTTTTCCAATCAAGAGGTTCTTTCAGTTGGAAAAGGTACTTCCAGACTCCTTCTTATTTTCAGCCTTCAAAGAGCAATTTGGTTGTTCTCCTCCTTGTCTTCCCTTAAGGCTAAGATCAACTCCTTTGATCTCTTCCTTGATTTCATTGCCTTTCCTTAAAGCTGATCCAGTATTTGTGCAATGGCTTCTCAAAAGCCTGGTGCCTGTAAGATGTTTTTCTACTTGACTTAGTGTCTCTCCAAACCAGGACCTTCACTCCTGAGACTTTTATGGATACATTTGCCTTCTTTCCATGAGCATCACACTGCCAAGTCACATTTGGTTTGCCACCTACTATTTTGAGATCATCTTCACAAATATTCTTCTCAAGTGCAGCTTCCATCGTCATTAATGACATTTTTATCCAACTGCACACAATTATTATCCAATCATTAATACAGTACTACTAATTTATTATAATCAGTGACCAGTATGAACACAAACACACAGACACACACACACACACACACACACACACACACACACACACGAAAGCATACAAATGAAATCTTAATGAAAGATTACGTTAAAGCCAATATCCCTTTTCTCTTATGTCATACTTCATCAAAGTCCTAGTTGCTACAGATATTTTTCTAATGGCTTTCATTTATGCATTTATCTATATCAGGAAATCATAAATATTTTTCTTGAAGTTTGGCATTTTTAAATAAATTCAAAATACCTTTATATATGACTTGGTATAAATGTTTTATCCAAAAATCATGATTTGTCAACTCTACTTTTCTGTATTACAAAAAATGTAGAATAGATGACCAAGGACTAATTGCTATTTATAATTAGAGAGTTTTATAAGGAACATTGAAAATTATTGAGTGCAATAGTACAACAATTTTTATCCACATCATCCAGCCGTCACTTACTAGATTCCTAATCGCATAAAAAAAATGTTTTACTGAAATCAAATTATATCACCAGCATTTCCATAATCTATTTAGGAAGTATAATGATATGTGAGAATGATGTTTGGGACAGGTAGAAGAAATGCTGCCTATGGAAGGATCTGATAAGAAGATGGGAATATGCAGGTTCATAATGGGTAGAGAAAGAAAATTAGAAATAATCCTCTCTATTTTTCAGGCTGTAAAAAGAGTTGGTGTGAGAATTGGACTTTAAGACTTGCAAGTTTCTGTTAATGGAGCCTTACAGTACAGTGGAATTAGCTGATGTGGTTGTGTTTTATGTCTGCTCTACCTGGTAGATCATTAGCTTGGTAACTTTCTTCTTGACAAATCTGTGCTTTCTGGTAACTACCCTGTTGTTTTCAAGGGCCTACAGCTGTATAATATGACAGAAAGAAAATGAGAAAGGATTCTCCTAAATTTTCAGGGTGAAAACAAGTTGATAGGAGAATAGAATAGAATAGAATAGAATAGAATAGAATAGAATAGAATAGAATAGAATAGAATAGAATAGAATAGAATAGAAAATAACAGAGTTGGAAGGGACCTTGGAGGTCTTCTACTCCATCCCCCTGCTTAGGCAAGAAACCCTATACCATTTCAGACAAATGGTTGTCCAATCTCTTCATCAAAATTTTAAGTGTTGGAGCATTCACAAGTTCTGGAGGCAAGTTGTTCCATTGTTTAATTGATCTCACTGTCAGGAAATTTCTCCTTAGTTCTAGATTGCTTCTCTCCTTGGTTAGTTTCCATCCATTGCTTCTTGTCCTGCCCTCAGGTGCTTTGGAGAAAATCTTAACTCTCTCCTCTTTGTGGCAACCCCTGAAATATCAGAACACTTTGTACTTTCAGAATTGCAAAATTCTTTTAGAGTAGCATTACAATAAAGTAGAATTAGCTCATCTGGCCATATTTCGTTTCTAGACTACCTGGGACAACATTAGCCTCACAACTTTCTTCCTGACAAATCCATGCTTTCCGGTATTTATTTATTTATTTATTTATTTATTTATTTATTTATTTATTTATTTATTTATTTATTTATTTATTTGTTTGTTTGTTTGTTTGTTTGTTTTTTGTTTGTTTGTTCAACCTGTATGCCACCTCTCTCCAAAGACTCAAGGCGGCTTACAATGCATTTAAAAACCATATATAAAAACATTAAAAATTAAAACATTAAAAACAATTAAAACCCATTCACACCATTCATGGCCGGATCTCACCAGATCGCATCAGCGAGATCAACGGCCCCAGGCCTGCCGGAAAAGCCAGGTCTTCACTGCTTTTTGGAAGGCCAATACGGTGGGGATGGTCCGGATCTCAGGAGGTAACTGGTTCCAGAGATCTGGGGCAGCCACAGAGATTACCTTGTTGTGTTCAAGGGCTTTATGAATAATCTCTGCATTTGTTTGTTTGTTCAATTTATTTGTGACCCTTCTGATATTTTATCAGTTTTATCAATTATTTATTTTATCAATATATTGTTTGTCAATATATCATTGACAAAATTTGCTAAGCCTCTCTTTTTCTCTTTTGAGGACAGTGATAGCACATGTTCTCTGAACTCAGGATATTTGCAAGTTACACAAGTTTAGTAGAAAGATTCAGTTGTGAAAAGAACATGTGGAATAAGAAACCAAAGTTTCTCCTTTTAAGATTCTTGGATGTTTCATTCCAGCTTCATCCGTTTCTGAAGAAGAATGAATTTTGCAATCTTTCCCTGTTTAAACTGTACTTGGACGAAAATGGTAATATAGCAGCAGATCTGCACATTAAAAGCATGTTAGTTTTTTCCCGGGAAGATCCCATCAGTAAACAACTAGGCAGTTTTGAAAGACAAAGAACTATTATCAATCCAGATGCTCTTTCACAGCTAAAGTTGCTCAACAAGGTGGGTGAAATATTGATGTCATTTCTCTGTTTTCCAAAGCCTTGAGACACAGTTCAAGTGGCTAAGCCTATTCACCAAATACAATGACCTTCAGTGAGAATTGAATGTGGGGAGTAGAACCCTTATAGGTTTCTTAAATGGCTTGTGAGGCTTCAGTGCAATTGGTAAGGTGTCCTTCAAATTAGTGGTGGAATTCAATTTTTTTTACTACTGGTGGGCATAGCAGGGGAAGAATACTGCAAAATCTCCATTCCGACCCCACTCCTGGGGGAAAGATATTGCAAAATCTCCATTCCCACCCCTCTCTGGGGACAGCCAGAGGTGGTATTTGCAGGTTCTCCGAACTACTCAAAATTTCTGCTACTGGTTCTCCAGAACCTGTCAGAACCTGCTGAATTGCACCCCTGCTTCAGATGCTGTAATATGGAACACTGTTTTAAATTGACTCAGTTGTGTGCAACATGGGTGATGATTCTCTAGGACACAAATTGTGGCTATTTTGTGTCCCCTGTGCAATCTGGTATCAATACTGGTGAAAGGGGACATCAGGTGTTGTGGGTTTTGGTGCTGATAGCATCAACTTGTCTTGTTTCCTTGCCTAAGATAAGCAAAATACAATGAAAGTCTTTTGTCCAATGCCCAAGTTCCCAATGCGGTGAAAGATGCAAGAATAAGTCTAATCAAGACTGGACGTACTTCTTGTTGATACCATTGGGAAATTTGCTTTGAATTCAGGTTTATCTTGCCATGGTTGGGCAGGTTTATAGTCTGTGATGTTCTTAAATAGAACATACATAGTCAGGGTTGTCCATAGTTGTCTGTCATGCCAAGGGGATAGAAGAATAGGTCTTCTGCTCCTGGGAAGAAAGTCCAAGGCTTTCCATTCATCTAAAATGATAATGACTCTTCTGATGTGCCCTGAGTGAGAAAACTAAAGCACTGAAACAAGGTTTGATTCAAAGAAAAGAAAAGCCCTTCTTCATATTGGAAGAAATGAGGGACAATTTGGGAAAAAACATTGGTTTTTAGCTTATTACTTCATATGGAACATCCTTGAATGCAATTGTTTATTTTCATTGTTAGTTACCTTAAATCTCTCTGGGAAAAAGGAGGCTCCAAATTTAACCAATAATAAATTTAGCTCTATCTTTTCATGCCAATTGGTGTCACCTAATTGTAGTTTTTCAACAGAAAAGACCTTTTTTTTGGATTGACTTCAGAAACATCTCTTTCTGTCACATATTCATATCACGTCCCATGTGCTCATATTCACGTCCCATGTGGTACAGCAAAAAATGTCTGACTTACCATTTTACAGGAACACATTCTGACAACTCATCTCCACCTCATCTCATTCCAGTTCTGGGAACTAGGCAGTCAGTTTTAGTTTTAGTTCACCAGCATGGTGACCATATGAAATTATCAAATAAGCATATCAATAAACAAAGAACAGATGCATTAAGCCCTAATCTGTAATGAACTTTTCCTTTATACCTTAACTTTCAAATAGGGCTGGCTTTGCAATGATACATGTAGTCCAGAAGAAACCTTTCCAGATCCATCTGGTCAGAAGTTTCTTTCTTCATCACAGTTTTATTCTATTTTGATAAATTTAATAAAATAAAAATTTCATAAATTTTTCACAATAAATTTCATTCTAAACGTTCTTATGACTAAAGCATCTTAATTTAAATTCATGGGTACATGAAGAGAGGAGGAATGTATGCTAATATAACCATGTGGAGGAATCACTAGTTACTCCTCCATTGCTTCTCTCCAGAATTTGTTAAGTAGAAATGCCCTTTCTTGCAATGTGATAGAACAAAAGCAAAAGGGAGGAACTAAATGGAATATGCAATAGTTGTATCTCTTGCAACATTGGGAGCTAAAGATTTCTTATTTACCTAAGTGAAGTCCAGCAACTACTTGACTAATGATCATGTTTACCTCCATTTTTAATTGATGGTTAGTTCTAACATACTTCATTTGTCATTCCTTGTTTTTCTTCTTAGTCTCTGCCTCAGTCCAAATGTGTGGAAAATTGCCGGCCTGGATTTTTCAAGAGGGCTCGGAAAGGAGAGCCAGTTTGCTGCTATGACTGTGTTCCTTGTCCGGAAGGGACCATCTCCACTCAGGAAGGTGGGTGACACCACAC
Organism: Pituophis catenifer annectens; assembly: GCF_029215685.1. NCBI lineage: Eukaryota > Metazoa > Chordata > Lepidosauria > Squamata > Colubridae > Pituophis > Pituophis catenifer. The sequence goes on from NW_027256882.1 coordinate 18,568,519, forward strand.
ACACACACAAAAAGGTACTAGATTAAGCCAAAGCATTTTGATCAATGTGTGTGGATGTATATATATAAATATATATAATACAAGTGTAAACATAATTATAAATACATGAAAGGGATACAAATAAAAGAAAACATTAGGAAAGGGATGGTAGGCACGCTGGTGCGCTTCTGCACGCCCCTTACAGGTCTTTTGGGAATGGGGTGAGGTCTACAGTAGACAGTCTAAGGTTAAAGTTTTGGGGATTTGGGGAAGGAACTACAGAGTCAGGTAGTGCATTCCAGGCATTGACAACTCTGTTACTGAAGTCGTATTTTCTGCAGTCTAGTTTGGATCAGTTTACCACGAGTTTGTATCTATTGTGTGCTCTTGTATTGTTTTGAAGCTGATATTCATTGGCTGATAGGACATTGTAGTAGATGATTTTATGTACTATGCTTAGGTCAGACCGAAGACGGAGAAGTTCTAAGTGGTTCTTCATTTTCAAGGTGCCCAATTGGAATAAGAAAAAGATCTTGAAGGATGAGGTAGGAAGAGATAGAAGAACATGGTGGATTATGCATGGTTACTTGTGCCAGAGGAAATCTCTCTTTTCTTGCCAGTTTGGAGCTGTCCTCCCATTTTTACTTTTCTTAGGAACATCTGGATTCTTTGAAATTGAAGAATGCGTTATATTGAAGCCCAAAATATATTGTACATAAATCAATCAATTAATTAATCAATTAATCTTTATGTAGATCATGGAACTACATAAGTAAAAAGATGTAATTCAGAGAAATACACACAAAAGAATCACCATAAAAGACATGGAGCAATTTTGTGTGAAAGAAGGAATGTAAATTAAATTTATTATTATTAGGGGTAAAGTTTGCCTTTTTTATTTTTAGTGCTTTAATTTTCTGTATTATGGATTAAGAGGTAAAACACAAATATTGTTTATAGCCCATTTCAGCATTCCCAGATTCAGCATTGCCACCATCATGGTTTCCTTGGTTGGATTGTTACTGAATCTTCCCTCTTCTTCTTATCTTTCCAATTTTCTTGGCTATTAAATAATGAAATACAAACAGTTATAACAGTTGCAAAAAGGAATACAGTTGTGGTTCTAAAAGAAAAAAAAAACTTACTTCCATTATTGGAATTAAAAGGAACCAGATCTAATAGAAAGTAGGAAGAAAAGAGAATTAATTAATTAATCAGTCTACCTAATATCTATTCATACAAATGTGGAACTCATTCAGTCTTTAAAATTATTACTAAATTTAGAAATCATTGCAAAGATAGATTTGCAAACAGATTTTTTCTTTTCTTGGATTACTTTAGCAATTAATTTTCTCTAAGATCTCTGTTTACAACTTTATTTATTTGTGAAATTTATTGGCCACCAATCTTACCACAGGGTACCAAATTTATATTGCTGGCATCCTACACAAAGGGTCTCTGGGTGTCATCCAATTAAAACAACAATTAAACTGGATGACACATTAAATACCATGATTACAAGAGGGAAATACATCAAGATTTTACACAGGACACAACCAACGCACAGGGCTCTGGTACCACACAATGCCCAGGCCTGTTGAAAGAATACAATTGAAAGGAATTTGAGGAAGCCTCAAGGATAGTGGCAATCTGACCTTGGGGGTAGTTAATGCCTTTTTCCCCCAGGAACGGTGGTCCCACCATTTGCTTTGAAGGATGCGATTATGCACCTCATTTTAAAGAGGCTCTCCACGGACTCAACCATCTTAGACAAGTTTTGTCCTGAGTACAATATTTGTTGAGAGTTTGTTGAGAGCATGATTGTCATTCAGGTACAGTACTGGTGGCTGAGGTACAGTTCCAAGATGGCATTGGTTGCTTTCACAGATGACCTCTGATAAGAGTCCTGCAAACATTCTGACCCTTCTGGATTTCTCAGTAGCTTTTGATAATATAAATCATTATATCCTTCTGAACTGGTTTCAGGGTTTGAGAGTGGAGGCGGGGTTTTCCAAAGGTTTTCCTTTATTCATGGTTGCTTTCAGTTGATGGGTTCTTAGGGAATAGAGGAGAAAACCTAGGCCCTGCAATGGGGCATCTCTCAGGACTGGAGTCTCTCTCCTTTCTTCTTTATCTTTTACGTGAAATTGCTAGGTGAGGTCATTTGCTGCCATGGGCTTGGTATCAAAGTACACCACCCATGGCTTGTTAGATGGTAGTATTGTGATGCTGAATATGACATCCATAGAAGATCTTCCTTGAAAGGTGAAAAGAGATATAAAAGAACTTTCTGTTTTCTCAGATACTGAAAAATGCACCAAGTGCCCAGATGATCAATATTCAACCGAGAGCAGAGTCCAATGTATCCCAAAAAGAATAACCTTCCTCTCCTATGAAGAACATCTGGGCATTATCCTGGTGTCCATTGCCCTACTCTTGTTCCTATCCACAGGATTCATTTTAATCATATTCATTAAATACCTTGAAACTCCCATTGTCAAAGCCAACAACCGGGACCTCTCTTACATCCTCCTGGTCTCCCTCTTGCTTTGCTTCTTGTCCTCCTTTTTCTTCATTGGACGACCAAGGAAGGCCACCTGCCTTCTCCGACAAACTGTGTTCAGTATTGTCTTCTCAATAGCTGTGTCATCTGTGTTGGCCAAAACTATCACAGTGGTGCTGGCATTCTTAGCCTCAAAACCAGGGAACAAAGTGAGAAGATGGTTGGGGAAGAGCTTGGCCAACTCTATCATCCTTTCTGGTTCTGCTGGACAAATTTTCATCTGTGCCTCATGGCTTGGAATTTCTCCCCCATTTCCTGACTCTGACCTGCACTCCCAGCCTGGAGAGATCATCCTTCAATGCAACGAAGGCTCTGTCACCATGTTTTATGTTGTCCTTGGCTATATGTGTTTCCTAGCTGCCATTTGCTTCACTGTAGCTTTCCTGGCCAGGAATCTCCCTGGGGCCTTCAATGAAGCCAAGCTGATCACCTTCAGCATGCTGGTCTTCTGTAGTGTTTGGATCTCCTTCCTGCCCACCTATCTGAGCACCAAAGGAAAGTCCATGGTGATTGTTCAGGTCTTCTCCATCTTGGCCTCCAGTGCTGGACTGCTGGGCTTCATCTTCTTCCCCAAATGCTACATTATAATCCTGAGGCCAGATCTAAACACTAAGGAACGTCTAATGATAAAAGTAGGGACGTGACTGTGATATTGTTTCTTAGGCATGTAACATTTAATTTTTTCATTGCAATTGTTGGGCTTTTGTATTCTTCCTTTGCATTAATGTGACAATTAAGGTTATTTAAAATGGAAGGAAATAAACATATAAAACTGTAAGACTAATGAAATTAAATTCCAACATAATCATCAAACAATAAAATAAACAATTAATAATTAAAGTTGTCATGCAGCCAGAGATGAACAAGCTAAGAAATCATAGTTATATTAAGTAAAAACAGCTGAATAGAAGAGAGAAGTCTTCCCAAAGAGAGAGGGAAGGAGTCTTTTGCCTGAGGTGAATATGAAACTCTAAATCTGTGTGAACATGGACTCTTTCTCTCTACTGTATGTGACTTTTTCTTGAAAGTAGATGTGAGCAGTGGAAACTGGTATCAAGATCATGCAGATGACTCCTCATCCAACACTCTGGTTGCCTACATCAGTTATTTCTGGAGGTGTTAGGTGAATTACAGATCTTATGGGACCTCAGAATTCCATGACTCTCTGTGGAGTCACAATTATCCTAATGTTCTGTCCCCCGTCCTTACACAGACAAATGCAATATCAAACACGCCTGCCAATAATTTATTGTATAAACAGACCAGAATTCCTGGCAGATGAGGGTTCTGGCAGCTAACTGTAAAATGCCTGCCAGTCCAATTAGTACTCCCAAAAAGCCGGAGAGGCCTTATCTGCAGTCCGTTTCCAGAGCGACACATTATCCACAAGACTTTAGTCCGAAATATATCTGAGCCGAAGTGCAGGATTCACGATGTGACCCTTTAGAGTTTAAACTTTTGTCCGTCACAAAGCCTGCCGAGCAATCATGCCCCCTTTTATCCCTTGTGGGGTGTGGCTCAGTGACTCAGCTCAATCCCTGGCCCTCCCCGTTGCTGCACTTGCTTCTCCCTCCGACGCTGGCTGGGATCACGCCAGGATTCATCATTATCACTCTCTATCAATGGGTGCTCTGAAATGCCTTCCTCCTGGCCCATCCCAGGCTGTTCCTCCTGGCCTTCGGATGGAACCTGAAGCATTGCCAGAGAGGAGGGTCCTGGAGAGGGAGGCCTTGTCAGTTCCTCCCCCTCACCTTCTGAGTCCTCTTCCTCCACAAGGACAGGCTCGGGAGTTGGAGTCACAACACCTAACATCCTTTCTGGACATGTCCAAAAGGCAGTGCCCCTGCTTCAAAACAGCACCTGGAAAGATCCAGAGAAGGAAATGGGAAACAGCTATGAATCCAATTGGTCTCTTATCCAATAAGGCATAGAATCCTCTTGTCCCCAAATCAGAAGCTTTCAGCATTCTGCTATGTGAATGGGAAAATAATCCCATTTTCTATAGATAGAAAATGGCAGGAGGGCATTTTCCCGCTTCAGGAAGAGTCCACCTTCTCTGGAAGCTACCCAGAGACCAACTATGTTTACCACACCCAATCCTAGGAAATTTTAAAAAATGCAGATTTCAGGCATATGGGAGGCTATGTGGCTAGATGATAGATAGATAAATAGACAGACAGACAGACAAATGATAGATAGATAGATAGATAGATAGATAGATAGATAGATAGATAGATAGATAGAGCGGTGAAATCCTCCCGGTTCTATCCGGCTCACCGAACTGGTAGTGCAGGCAGCAGGAAGGTTCTGTGCATGCACAGAAGAGGGGTGCATATGTGTAGTGCATGTGCACTCCCGCATGCTCACGTTCCTGAACTGGTAGCGAAGATAAGTGGATTTCATCGCTGGATAGGTAGGTAGGTAGATAGATAAATAGATAGATAGATATTCTTTTTTTTTTTGAACCACTGATAAGTAGATGTTACAGACTCAATACTTCAAAAGGATTGGAAACTTGAACAGGTGATTTGGGTTTTCTGTCTACAGTGGTTGAAGAGAGATTTTCATTTCACAAAAGGAAAGCTTACACATTTTTTCAAAAAAGGAATTATAAATTATAAATGCTTTCAACTAATACCAAAATTAATCTTAATACTAAAACTGTTTTGATTCCAGCTCCCTATTTTCTATAAGCTATTCATCCAGACTACAGTCCTGTGAAAAAGAAAGTGCACCGTCTTTTGAGTTCTCTTCACACCTGGCTTCTCCATGTTGGCTTTCTTTTTGTAAAATGAATGATGGCATTTTGTAATACGTCATGTATATGCCTTGAAAAAGGCGGTGGTGAGGCCCCTCCTCAAGAAGCCTTCCCTGGACCGGCTGAATTAACTACCGTCCGGTCTCCAACCTTTGTTTTGTGGTGAAGGTTGTTAAGAGTGTGGTGGCACGACAGCTTCCCCAGCACCTGGGTGAAGCTATCTATCTGGACCCGTACCAGTCGGGCTTCAGGCAGGGGTACAGCACAGAAATGGCATTGGTCGCGTTGGCGGATGATCTCTGGAGGGCTTGGGACAGGGGTTGCTCCTCTGTCCTGGTCCAATTAGATCTCTTAGCGGCTTTTGATACCATCGACCATGGTATCATTTTGCAGCGGTTGAGGGGGTTAGGAATAGGGGGCACCGTATTACAGTGGTTCTCCTCCTTCCTCTCTGACCGCTCACAGTTTGTGTTGGCAGGGGGGCAGAGGTCGACCTCGAGGCACTTCACCTGGGGGCCTCTCTTACCATTTTCATGCAGCTTCCCCATTTCAGCACTAAGCTATCGCACATGGGTTTATCCTAATTGAAATAGGTTGGAATCAGTGGTGAAATCCATTTTTTTTTACTACCGGTTCTGTGGGCGTGGCTTGGTGGGCATGGCAGGGGAAGGATACTGCAAAATCCCCATTCCCTCCCCACTCCTGGGGGAAGGATACTGCAAAATATCCATTCCCAGACCACTCTGGGGCAAGCCAGAGATTGTATTTGCTGGTTCTCCAAACTAGTCAAAAATTCTGCTACTGGTTCTCCAGAACCTGTCAGAGCCTGCTGAATAGCACCCCTGCTTTTACTTACTTAATACTTCTTCTTTCTCCTATTTTCCCTAAAACAACAATTCTTTGAGGTGGATTGGGCTGAGAGAGTGTAAAAGGGTCAGCTGGTTTTTCATGCCTAAGGCAGGACTAGAACTCACAGTCTCCTGGTTCCTAGGCCAGCGCCTCCAGCACTAGCCTAAACTAGCTCTCTGTGAGATTTTAACCTCCAATTAATTATTTGAGGTGCTTATGACAACCAAAAGATGTACATACTGTATTTCTAAATGAAAAATGGTTGAATGAATGGAATTCTTATACCTCCTTTCCATTTCATCTAATAATAATAATAATAAAAAATTGTTAAAGAGAATTCCATCAAAATAATTCAATCCAAGAGGCACTGCATGCCTGCAGGGAGATGTGATTCCACTGAACTGAAAGGAGCCCCAAAACAATCTGTCCATTGCAACAAACTGATATTCATATCCTGCCATACCTTATCACATTTCAACCACCCCGAAACAAAAAAGAGATCTGGGGGCAGCCTCCTAAGTGCATGTAACAGTCACTCCTCCTGTTTCCTCCCAGGATACAGATACAGATTAACAGAGTTGGGAGGGACCTTATAGGTCAGTGATGGCTAACCTTTTTGCCACTGCATGCCAAAAGTGGGGGGAGTGCGGGGGTGGGTGGGTGTTGCTCGCGCACATGCCCACACCCATAATTCTATGTGCCCCACCCCCTGTGCATGTGTGTGCAACCACCACGCCTGCTCTCCCCCCACTTTTGACATGTGATGGCAAGGTAGGCCTGTTTTTCATTCTCCCCCAGGCTCCAGAGCCTTTCTAGGAGGCTGGGGAGGGCAAAAATGGCCTTCCCCACTCCCCCAGAGGCCCTCCGGAGGCTGGAAACAGTCTTTATCCTGATTTCCAGTGGGCCCAAAAGGCCCGAAAATCAGTTGGCTGGCATACGTATGCATGCCGGAGCTGAGCTCGCGTGCCCACTGATATGGCTCTGCATACCACCTGTGGCACGTATGCCATAGGTTCGCCATCACGGTTATAGGTCATCTAGACCAACCCCCTGCTCAAGCAGGAAATCCTACACCATTTCTGACAAATGGCATTCCAATTTTTTCTTCAATGTCTCAAGTGATGAAGCTCCCACAAATTCCAAAGGCAACTTCTGTTCCATTGGTTGATTGTTCTCACTGTCAGAAAGTTCCTCCTCATTTCCAGGTTGAATCTCTCCTTGGTCCGTTTCCATCCATTATTCCTTGTCTGGCCTTCGGGTGCTTTGGAAAACAGCTTGACCTCCTCCTCTCTGTGGCAGCCCCTCAAATATTGAAAGACTGCTATCATGTCTCCCCTTGTCCTTCTCTTCACTAGACTAGCCATGCCCAGTTCATGTAACTGTTCTTCATATGTTTTAGTCTCCAGTCCCCTAATCATCCTGGTTGCTCTTCTCTGCACTTTTTCTAGAATCTCAACATCTTTTTTATAGTGTGATGACCAAAACTGGATGCAGTATTCTAGGTGTGGTCTTACTAGGGCTTTATAGAGTGGTACCTCACTTGATCTTGATTGAATCCCTCTGTTAATGCAATTTAGGATTGCATTGGCTTTTTTATCTGCCACTGCACACTGCTAGCTCATATTTAGCTGGTTGCCCACTAAGACTCCAAGATCCCTCTCCCAGTCACTGCAATTAAGGGAACGCTTATGGGGCAAAACCACAAGCCAGGTTGGCATATTTTCAATCAAGAAGAGGTTTGCTCTTCTCTGGGCACAAGCAGGCTTCCCTGAGACATGGCAGAAAATATCATGGATGAGCTTGGCCTTGTTATGCATCTTCCTGGCATTGAAAAGCAACAGCCAGAATTCAGAGCCACAAAAGCTCTTGCAGTCAGGTACTGAGAGTAGAAACAGAGCTCCATAAAATAGGAATAGATTTAAAAGCTTCCATCATCATCGGGGTGATCCTGCTATCCCCTCTAACTCAACCCCCCAGTTCTCCCTTTCATGCTAAGGTATAGCATAGCAGTGTTCCAATATTCAAGGGGTGCCAGAAAGAAAATGGTGTTAACCTATTTTCCAAAGCACCACAAGGCAAGATGAGAAGCAATGAATGGAAAGTAATCAAGGAGAGAAGCAACCTAGAAATAAGGAGAAATTTCCTGACAGTGAGAACAATCAATTGGTGGAACAATTTGCCTTCAGAAGCTGTAGGTGCTCCATCACCTGATTGGACATCCCTTTGTCCAGAATGATATGGGGTCTCCTGCTTGAGCAGAGGTTGAATTAAAAGACCTACAAGGTCTCTTTGAACTCTGTTATACTTTGATTCCTTTATTCTGTTTGCATATTAAAGTACCTTCTCTCCAAACAAGAAACATATTCTTTCTGACAACTACCCAAATACATCGGGAACACAGTGATACCCAACCACCTCTTTCAAGATCTTGGCAGTCTTGGGAAGGGAATCGCACACAACCTCAGAGATGTGAAGGCCAAAGAACCCCACAACCATGGAGGGCATCCACACAACCAGAAGAAGGGAAACCATGTCCCCTCAAACTAGTTTTTTGGTTGGGTTTGTCAAGGAATTGGTGTCAAAGAAAAAAATCTATTGGCCCTATATCTTTTCCATATTTATGCAATGATACAACCCAAAAACATTCAGTGTCCTCAGTCTAGAGGGGCACCAAACTCCTTAACTCTGGGTGATTTTACTCAGCAGTCTCTGGAGAAAAGATACCATGTTGAAGGACAGCTGAAGTCAACAACAATACTGTGTCTTCCTCCAGCATCATTTTCTGGACATGTCCTGACAGGACAGATCATAATCACTGCAAAACACTGCCCTCGAGGGTGTATCTGTAAAGTTTCATTAACATGCTGTACTCCAGCTTCCTTTCTGCAAATGGAGCCAAGGAAGAAGTTCAGGATCCCCAGAGGAAAAGCTGCTTCTCACTGTAATTATCACCATCCTACTCTTTGACATGTATTTATCCTGCCTTTGATGTAAAAAAAATCAGGCTGAAGCATCAGAAAAGGATAAATGTTTCAGGTCACTCTCTGTGATGTATGAATTTTAGGACAGGCAGGGGCTGTGCTGTGAAGTGTACCCTTCTTTCCTTCCCAGGTGAAGCTTGGTTGGTCTCTGTTTCAACCAGGAAAAGAACTGGCTCTTGTGAGAAGGCTTTTAATTCTTCAACTCTTGTTTTGAAACAGGAAGGGAATTGATTCAGTCCCATGAATTATGAACCTCCTGCTTCTGTTTCTGATGTTGTTCCAGCCAACCTCTGGGAAGGTTAGAGTGAAATGTGCACTGACTCTGGAACACCAGGATGGAAAAAAACCATGGAGCTATTACAGACCAGGAGACCATCTCATTAGTATAGTCATCACTGCAACAAAAATATCTCCTATAATGTTCCCTTTCAATGCAGCTCCTTCCAGTCAGTCTCACTCGTAAGTCATTCAGGATAATGGAGTTGCATTCCCTCCATTTATAATTCCTTCGTTTTGTTCTCCTTATTAAACTTGCTCTTTATACTGCAACACATGGTCTGTCTAATTTCTTCATTCATTTTTGATTTCTATGCTTTGTCTTATTTTGGGGAAGAGATTCAAATCCAAAGATGGGACAGAAAAAAAATCTGAAAGAAGTCCACATTATTTTCCTTTCCCTGATCAATTTTGAATTCATGACTTGAATACTGACTTTTGCTTAAATTAGTGATTATTATAGTTTTCCTCTGACCAGTTCATTTCAAATGTAACTATTTTTTGACATTTACTTCTGATCCTTATAGAAATACAGGATGATTTATTTTTAGAATTGGCTTCTGAGTCACTTTTGAAACATCCTCTTCCTTTTATGGTGGTTCTACTTTAACTATTCAATTATTTCAAAATCTGGTTACTGGACAGGAGTTTATCTATTGTACGTTCAAAAGTGCTGTGCTTTATTTCCATTTGTCAAGAAAAATGATAAAAAAAATATAAAATATATTTTGCTATTGATAAGGATGGTGATGATAAAATGAACATTTTTTTACAGTAAAGTATCTTCTGATCAGTCTAAACTCCTACGCTTGATTTTCGCTATTCAAGTGGTCAATAAGAATTCCCAGCTCCTGCGCAATCTCACACTTGGCTACAACGTCCATGACAACTATTTGAACACACTTGGGACTTCAGATGCCTTGCTGGACATGCTGTCTACTGGAGAAGCCAATGTTCCCAACTACAGCTGTGGAAGGAAGGATAATCCTTTGGCTTTTTATGATGGAGCTGACAGGGACATCTCCATCCAGATGACAAGATTAGCAAGCCCCTACAAAGTCCCACAGGTCTGTATGTGCGCCTCTCTATCTAGGGAAGTGAGTGGATTGGTAGGACATATAAGCGATAAATCCAACCATATCTATTCTATGGAGTTCAAGAGGTGCTTTTCTCCATGATCACTCTAGTTATGTTGTTTATTAATGGGGTTGACATTAAGGGAAGGGGAACACATAAAAGCAATCACATCATCTCATGACACCATCTCCATTGCTATGGGGGCTTCTGCTGCACACTTGTGAAGGTAAGGAGATGCTCTGTGTCCAATCAAAGGATCTTCTGTACAAAAGAATCACTGATGGAAACCTCTTGTTTTGTACATCATCTTAGCCAAACTAATGTTATTTTCAATGATATACAAATACCAGATTAATGAAAAGGATCCCAATGCCTTATCTTAGTTTGTGAGACATATAATACATATAAGACAAACTCTGCCCACAATCTGGAGTTTGATCCTGACAGGATTCAAGGTTGATTCAACCTTCCATCTTTTCAAGGTTGGTGAAATGAGGGCACAGATTTTGGGGGGGGCAATAGGTTGACTGTGTAAACCATCCAGAAGTGTTGCAAAGCATTATTAGGTGATATATACTTTGTGGTGCAGGTGAAACAGTCTGGAGCTGAACACACTTAAAACTGTAGAGATGAAAGTGTATTTTAGGAGGATTCCTCCTATTCTACCACCTCTTACAATATTAGCCAACACAGTATCAACATTAGATATCTTCTAGTTTCCGGGTTCTATAATCTTCATCAACTCAGAAAGTTCAGATTGTTTTTTTAAAGAGTTTTTTATTTTTTAAATAAACAAAACATTTAATACATAAGTCATTTCTTCCGTGTGACATCTCAGTGTTATCTCCAATGGTTCTTTTTGTTGTTGTTGTTATTTTTTCTGTCTTCGTTCTCATTGAATCAATTACAACAATTCACCACTAACAAAATATTCTGATTATGGTATTTTTATACATTTATTTATTTTATTTTTTATTTATTTTATTAAACTTCTATACCGCCCTTCTCCCGAAGGACTCAGGGCAGTGTACAGCCAGAAATAAAACCATGACAATAGAAAAATTAAAAACAAGTTAAAACAATTAAATCAATTGGCTGAAAATTGTAATAAAACAACCCATTAAAATAGTAAAAATATTATTATTATTTAGGCCAGCCCTGCTTGTTGGAATAGTAATGTTTTTAGGGCACGGCGAAAGGTACGCAGGTCGGTAATCCTACAAATCTCCGGGGCAGCTCATTCCAGACGGTAGGGGCCCCCACAGAGAATGGTCTCCCCCTGGGGGTCGTCAACCGGCATTGTCTAGATGATGGCACCTGGAAGAATCCCTCTCTGTGGGAGCGTACCAGTGGATGGGAGGCTATCGGTGGCAGAAGGCGGTCTTGTAGATACCCAGGGCCCATGCCATGGAGCGCTTTAAAGGTGGCAACCAACACATTGAATCGTACCCGGAAGACCACTGGGAGCCAGTGCAGCTCGCGCAGGAGCAGTGTTACATGGGAGCGTTGGGTCGCTCCCATAATTACCCTCGCGGCCGTATTCTGGACCAGTTGGAGCCTCCGGGTGCTCTTTACGGGGAGCCCCATGTAGAAAGTGTTACAATAGTCCAGACGGGAAGTGACGAGGGCATGAGTGACTGTCTGTAAGGAGTCCCTATCCAGAAAGGGACGCAACTGGTAAATCAGGCGAACCTGATAAAAAGCCCCCCTAGCCACAGCCGTCAGATGGTCTTCTAAGGACAGCTGCGAGTCCAGGAGGACACCCAAGTTGCAAGCCCTCTCTGAGGGGGTCAAGATCTCACCCCCAATAGACAGTGATGGAGTCAATTGACTATGACAGGACGCCGGAAACCACAGCCACTCGGTCTTGGAAGGGTTAAGTCTGAGCTTAACTATTAATTTACTTATTTGTATCTCTTTTCTAACCAATAGTAGAATTTATTCCATATCTTAAAATATTCTGAATCTTCTCTTTCTTTAATCCTCAATCTATTCATTTCTGCACAATCTATTTTTTTTAATTACTTCTCTTCCAAAAGTATTTTCTCTGCTTTCCAGTGTTTATTTATTTATTTGTTCAACTTGTATGCTGCCTTTCTCCGAAGACTCAAGGAGGTTGTATTGTGCATAAACAATCCCTGCAGCTGTTATTACATGTATTATCAAATAAATATTTTCTTTGCTAATTTTTTCTGGCAGGATACCCAATAGGAACAATTCTGGTTTTAAATCAATATGTTCTTGTATCATTTCTTCCAGCCATATCTTAATTGTATTCCAATAATTGTTTGCTTCTGGACATGTCCACCACATATGGTAATAAGAACCTGGTAACTGGTGACATTTCCAACATTTAGCTGATTTATCTTTAAACGTTTTTGCCAGTTTCTCAGGGCATATGCCATCTATAAAACATTTTATATTGATGTTCCTTATATGCAGTGGACATTGTTAATTTATAATTCGTTTCCCATAACTGTTGCCATTTACCTAGGTCTATTGAATATCCAAAATTCTTTGCCCAGGCTATCATTGTTTCCTTTACTTTCTCCTCCTCCAGTTCAATGCCTAGTAAAAAAATTATAGATTTTTTATTAATTTATCCACTGTTCCTGTGAGTATCCCATCCAACTCTGTTTTTTCTAAGTGAAAACCATATAATTTAGCATCTTTTTCATATCTTGTTTGTAACTGCATGTACATATACCAATCCATCTCAATCCCCTGTTCTTCCAACTTTCGTTTCCCTTTAAAATCCCCCTTATCTGTGAGAAAGTCCTGATATCTAACAATATTTCCAACTTTAAAAACATTTGCGTGTATCAAAGTTTCCATTGTTGATAACCATATTGGTATTTTTAGATAATATTTATCTCTGACCTTCTCCCATACCAATAACAATGCATTCCTTATATAATGTCTATGAAAGTACGTATGTATCTTATTTCTACCATACAATAAAAATGCATGCCATCCCAATTGTAAATCATGACCTTCCAATGTTTATAGTCTTGTATTTCTTAATTCAACCCATTCCTTCATCCAAGTCAATGCTGCTGCCTGGTAATACAATTCCCAATTCGGTAACCCAAATCCTCCACATAATATCGTGTCCTGAAGCATTTTTATGTTTATTCTTGCTTTTTTCCCTTGCTATATAAATTTCCTTATTATTTTATTAAGCTGTTGAAAATAAGTCTTTTCAAGTTTTATCGGTACTGTCTGAAATGTGAATAATAATCTTGGTAATATATTCATCTTTATTATTGCAATCCTTCCCATTAGTGACAATTGAAGGTTCTTCCCCTTCTCCAAGTCTTTCTCATTTTGTTGTTTTAATCTATAATAATTATCCTCTTTTATCATTACACATCTTGAAGTTAGATAGACACCTAAGTATTTAACTTTTTTCACCACTTGTATATCTAAATTTTCTTCTATCTCTCTTTTGTGTTTTTCTGTAATATTTTTCACCAGAATTTTAGTTTTGTCTTTATTTAATTTTAGACCAGACACCTTTCTATAATTCTCTATTTGTTCTAGTAATTTGGGACCTGTTGTTTGTGGTTCCTCTAGGATGTTAGTTCCTCTAAGACTAAGTCATCTGCAAAAGCTTGCAGTTTATACTCTTCTTTTTTGATTTTCATCCCTTTTATCTCTTCATTTTGCCTAATATTTCTATTTAAAACTTCTAAGGTCAAAATAAACAGCAATGGTGATAGAGGACATCCTTGTCGAGTGCCCTTCATAATACTAATATTTTTTGTCATTTCTCCATTCATCATTATCTTAGCAGATTGTCTGTCATAAATAGTTTTTATTGTGTTTATAAATCTATCCCCATTATTGCCATTATTGAAATCGGTCTATAGTTTTTTATCAATTGTATGTCTCTTTAGGTATAAGTGTTACATAAGCCTCCCTCCATGAGTCTGGCATTCTTGCCTTCATTATTAATTCACTAAATAGTTCCAACATTACATTACTCATCTCTTCTTGTAGTGTTTTATATAGTTTTATATAGTTCAGCTGGTAACCCATCCGGTCCTGTTGATTTCCCAATTTTTTGTCCTTCTGTTAATTCCATCATTGTTATTCTGTCTTCTAACATTACCTTATATTGTTCTGGTATTTTAGGTACATCTGATTTTTCCAAATATTTTATTATCTCTTTCTCTGAGATCTTTTCTTGGGAATAGAGCTTTCCATAATATTTTTGAATTACTATCTTCTTTTCTTCATTTCTATAGTGTAATTTCCCCTCTTCATCTTGTACGTATTTTATTATTTTCTTCTCCTTCTCTTTTTTTTTTAATTTATACGCTAACCACCTTCCCGGTTTGTTTGCATTTTCAAAAAAAAATCTGTTTAGATGCTCTTAATTTATTTGCTAATGATTCCTGTTCATTTAAATTTATTTCATGTTTTTTCAGTTCCATCAGCTTCTTATTTTTTTTTATTTTGGATATCTTTTTGGAATTCTTTCTCTAGGTTCTTATACTCCACTTCCAATCTTATCTGTTTTTGCCTTTTCTTTTTATTCTTTCTTCCCAAATACTTTCTTGCCGAACCTCTAATATAATGCTTTCATCATATCCCATACATTCTGAAGTGATGTATCTTCTTTCTTATTTATTTTAAAGAAAAATTCTAATTCTTTTTCCATAAATTGCTGAAAGTCCTTTTCATTTAATATTGTTGCATTCAAAATCCATTTTGTCTTTTTCTTCTTTCCTTTCCATATTATTGTCATTGGGCTATGGTCTGCCCAAATATTTGAACCAATATTTACTTCTTGTATATTATCTATAAGTTCTGTTGACATCCATATCATGTCTATCCTTGACCACAATAAATATCTATTTGAATAAAAAGTATATTGGTTTTCTTTCAAGTGTTTTTTTCTTCAAATATCTTAAATACTCAACTCTTCTATCATTGTAAAAAAAGATTTTGACAATATTCTTCTGGAATTTTTATTGGTCTTCATTGTTTTATAGTCCAGATCCACATTTGTTACAGCATTAAAATCTCCCATTATACATACATATTCATAGTCCAATTTTAACATTTTTCTGTGTAATCTCCTATAAAATTCTTCCTAAATTAGGAGTTCTAAAATAGAACTCCTAACTTTGGATATTATAATAATTTTAAATGTTGTTTTCTAATATGTACTTCTTGTAGGCATATAATGTCCATCTTCAAGCTACTTAATTTATTTATTATTTATTTATTTATTTTTCATATTTGTATACCACCCTACTCCCGAAGGACTCAGGGCGGTGAACAGCCATAATAAATACAAATACCTATAGAAGTTAAAAACTATTAAGAAACAGATTAAGTAATTTAGGCTCAAAAATTAAAAACATCCAAATTTATCTAAAGAGGTTTAAAACCCAATTTAAAAGCCAGTTTAAAAGCCAATTAAAAAGGGAGAGTTAGGCCAGACCAGCTTGTTGGAGTAGAAATGTTTTCAGGGCACGGCGGAATATGCGTAAATCTTGGATGTTTCGTAACTCCGGGGTAAGCCCATTCCAGATGGTAGGTGCCCCCACAGAAAAGGCTCTCCCCCTGGGGGCCGTCAGTTGACATTGTTTGGCCGACGGCACCCTGAGGAGTCCCTCTCTATGGGAGCGAACTGGTCGGTGAGAGGCTATTGGTGGCAGGAGGCGGTCTCGTAAGTACCCTGGTCCTGAGCCATGGAGCGCTCTAAAGATAGTAACCAAAACCTTGAAGTGCACCGGGAAGACCACTGGGAGCCAGTGCAGCTCGCGCAGGAGGGGGGTTACATGAGAGCGCCACATTGCTCCCATTACCACCCGCGCGGTCGCATTCTGGACCAGTTGGAGACTTCGAATTTAGATAAAGTTCTGTTTCATTTTATTGCCACATTCAGTCCGTTTACATTTAAAGTTATTGCTTTAATTTCTTCTTTCATGTTTTACTTGTTACTAGTTTTTGACTTCATTGCCCTTGTCTCTCTTTGTTCCATTGGATCTTTAGATCTTGCTCCTTCTCTAAGGGCTCTTTCTTCCATTGCTTTTTCATCTTTGTCTTTCTCTTCATCATTTTGCTTTGTCTCTCCTATAGCTCCAAGTCTTCTTCTAGTGGTCCACAAAATTGTTGATAAAATAGTTTTGCTTTTTCAATGGAGTCAAGTCTATGTCTTTGTTCTTGCCATTTCACCAAAATTCCTTCCAGTATTAAGCATCTAAAATTCACTCCTTTTAGTATTAGGAACTTCGTTAGAAACTGATATTCTCTCCTCACTTCTCTAACTCTTCTAGTATTTGTCTTAATACCACAATTTCTTTATCTTTGTGTTTCAGTGCTGTCTTTCTTTCTGCTTGTAATATCTCTGTTTTCACTGCCTTTTTGGTAAATCTTACATGTACTTCTCTTGGTAGTTTGTTCCTCATTGCATATCTTGTGTATACTCTGAAGGCATCATCAATCTCATTTAAGATCTTTTCCTTGGATTGTTCCAAAACTTCTGATAATATCTCAGCAATCATCTCAGGTAAATTTTCTCTTTTTTCTTCCTCTATATTTTGAAATCTTAAGTAAAACTCAGAACGCTCCATCTCCAACAGAATAATTGACTTTTCATTTGGTGCCAATTTTTCTTCTAATTTCTCAACCTTCTTTTCTGTCATTTCCGCTTTTTCTTCAACTTTCTGGATTCTCTCTTCATTTTTCCTAATCATAGCTTTCATTTCTTTTATTTCCTATTTTCAGTCATCATGAAGCGATTGTATAAAATTTCTTAATTCCATCATCTCTGAAGTTTTCTGTGTTTCTGTTGATGATGGACTTGCTCTTGGGTATAGATGTGATGTAGATTTCTTCATATTTATAATCCAAGTGCCTAATCCTCCCCAATGATTAGATTAGCAAACAAACAAACAAACAAAAAAGAACAATAAAACCAAAAATGAAAAATTAAATGCAAAAATTAAAAAAAAAAATTCCAATCAACCCCCTCCCTCAAAAATCAAATTTCCAAATACCCCAGCAGACAGGGAAAAAAAGAGAGAGAAAATTCAATTGCCAAAAGTAAAAGATAAAAATACAAATCCAAACAACCAAAAAGGAAAAAAAAGTCTTCTGACTCTTCCAGTCTTAATCTGATTTCTTGTCAATCTAGTTCTTTAAAAAAAAAAAAAAAAGCCATAGGAATTTTTTTTTCATTTAAAAAAATAAATAAAAGACACAAAATACAAAATAGAGTGCCTTTCATCCACCAACAAAGATCAAAATAATAATGAAAGATTAAAAGCCAAAAGGAAAGTCCAAAATCCAATCTTCTCTCTTGCACATCTCTTTTCTTTATCAATCTACCGAAATGTCAAGGTCAATTATAGTTAAAGTTTCTTCCAAGTCAAAATCTTTTTCCCTTCTGCCACTAGATGGCACTGCAGACAAGCTTTCAATAGAACACAGTACCTTTCAATCTTTTAAACTTTTTAAGAACGATCTTCAAAGTTTCATTTGGTCAATTACCACCATTCCAACATTTCAATAGAATGGGATTCAATCATTCATTCATTCATTTAGTTCCAATTTCTTATTTTTAAGGGATTACTTTTCTTTTCTCAATCACAAAGAAAAAATATAAGAAAAAAGAAAAAGGCTTTTACTTCTCTTTTCCGTCGCCCGATTGCCGGATGTAAGAGTGAATACACACCCGCTCTCACTCCTCACTCTCAGCCAGTCTATTCTTATTTAATTTCCAGTTGGGTTCAAAAGGAAAAGTCTTTTGTAAAAATCAGAGTCTCTCTCTCCTTGATGTCTCACAAGATGTCTTCCTGTCTTCCTCTTTCATTGCACCCACCCCAGCTTCCTAGCGACTTCGAAGGTTGCTTTCAGAGCAGTCCGGTTTGAGGAGCTTCTTCTGGTTCAGCCAAGGAATTTGCAATCCCCCTATGCTGACCAGTCCATGCTCCTCTTGTTTGTTGTCCCTTTAGGATGACTTAGGTCACTTAGGACCCCCAGACTGCAGAGATATGGATGGGTCTTCAAGAGATCTTAAAGAACCCGATTTGCCACTGTGATATTAGCCACGCCCCTCCCAGAAAGTTCAGACTGTTTAAGGAGCTGCTGATACAACTCTACAGAGGAATTATTGAATCTGTCATTTGTATTTCTATAACTGGTTTGGTACAGTAACTAAACAGGACAGGACAGATTCTGATGGATAGTTAGAAAAAACAGTTGCAAGCAGTCTGCCTTCATTGAGGATCTGCATGATGCATGAGCCAGAAAGAGGACTGAGAAAATATCTACAGACCCCTCACATCCTGGACATAACCTGTTTCAACTCCTCCCCTCAGGATGTTGCTATAGGGCATTGAATGCCAAAAGAACTAGACACAAGGACAGTTTTTTTCCCCTCATGCCATCACTCTGCTTGAATACCTAATTAACACAGCACTGTCTTATGTCTAAGAATATTTACTCATGTAGTATGGTTGTATCATCATCATCGTCGTCGTCATCATCATCATCATCTTCATCATCTTTCCTACTACCTTTTTCTTCTGGTATCTTATGATTATATTACATTGTTGTTTGTAGGTACAATTGTTGTTTGCATATACATGTTGTTTGTATGTACACTGATTATGTTAACTTTTTTTGTATATACACTGAGAGCTTATGCACCAGAGACAAATTCCTTGTATGGCCACTCACACTTGGCTAATAAAGCTATTCTATTCTATTCTATTCTATTCTATTCTATTCTATTCTATTCTATTCTATTCTATTCTATTCTATTCTATTCTATTCTATTCTATTCTACATTCTATTCTACTCTACTCTACTCTACTCTACTCTACTCTACTCAAGTCAAAGTGCTATTAGTACTGCTAATCGATTCATGATCAACCTCATAATAAAAGACTTGAAGAGCAATAAGATTTTTTTTTTTTTTTACTGGCTGAACTATTCAAGAAATATCCCAATCTGCTTCCGGTTTGCTGTTCGTCGCTGCCAGACGTTCCTTTGGGATCATCAGCTTCCACTGCCTGTCAGAGCCGCCTTCACAACGGAATGGTGGCTCGAAAAAACTCCGTTTCCATGAGGAAACGGAGATAGAGCCGGCAGGGGTGGGTAGAACTCTCTGCGGAGTCCCAAAAGTTTTTCTTTTACTTTTGGGACGGAGCGGATGAGATGTCCCGTATCCCCAGCCGCTGCTCCGGGCTTTGGGAGACCTCTGCTAATGCAGAGCCAGGCGTCAAAAGCAAGCCTGCAAATTTAACAGATTACTCAAAGAAAATGTGAGCTGGACCTGTAATACTGAACCGCAAGTATTTTACTGATTTTTTAAAAATTACTTAAGAGAGAGGAGGAAAAGAAAGAGGAAAAAAAGCCTTTTAAAATGGCGTCGGCTGGATGAGAGGCTGAAAGAGAAAGTCCTTCCATTTTCTATTATTACAATGTAGCGGAATAAATACCACTGGCTACATTTGTAGACAAAACTTCGCTCCTGTGTCTTTTTCTCTCTTTTTCCCTTGGAGACTTGATATTGTTGTTGATTGGAAAGAAGTCTTTTTTTTTTCTTTTTTTTTTTTTAACAAAGCCTGCCTGGGCGGAAACATGGCACTGAGACTTACAAAGTCAGATAAACAAGTAGGGGGGGGGATTCCCCCACCAACAATTTAAAGGAACAAGTCTTAACTCTTCAGTCTCAGAAACCTGATTTTAATATAATAGAATTTTTCTTAGAGGAGATTGAAAGAAGGGAGGAGATTGTGAATCAGCAACTTGAAAAATTCAAGCAGGAAATTAAAGAATTGGTGAAATCTAAGTTTGATTTTTTGGAGAAAAAATTCTCAAAAGTGGCTAATGGTTTTTCAGAATTTATGATACAGTTGGACACAAATACTAATTTACTAGAGTCTAAAATGGAAGAAATTCAAGATAAATTGGACAATAGAACTCAAAAAATTGAAAATGATTTGACAAACACTCAGGATAATAGCTTAGAAGAAAAACCTAAAATGGATGCTGATCAAAAGTCTGATAATGTAGAAAATCTGCAACTGAAGATTGAAAAAGAGATTTTAATGGTACAATATAATTTCACAGAATATGCGATAAGATTAAGAGGTTTGCAGGAAAATAATAGAGATGATTTAAGGAAAATATCTTCTGAAATTCTAGCTGGGATTCTAAAGGTTCAACCTGAGGAAGTGTTTTGTAGGATTGACAGAGTTTATCGAATAAACTCCTGGATTGCCAAGCAAAGGCAATTGCCTAGAGATGTGGTGATTTATTTTACAGATAAAGAAATTAGGAATAATATTGTGCAAAATTCCTTCAATTCTAATTTGCAATTGTATGGAAGAAAGATTTGGATTTACAAGGAACTCCCACCTAAGATATTGATGGAAAGGAAGAAATTTGGTTTTCTGGTGAATGAGTTAAAAAAGAGAAATATCCCATTTAGGTGGGACGCCCCAGTTGGTATTATATTCAGATATCAAGGAGAAAGATATCAGCTAAATACTGTTGAAAGAGCGGAAGAATTTTATCAAAATAGGTTGAAAATGAACTTAACATCTTCAGGTATAATACAGGATAAGCAGAAGGAGCTGGAAATAAAGGTAAAATATCGAATTACAGAGACTGTACTAGATGAATTGCCTTTGGATTTATCGGACACCCCAGCTGGACTATCTACAAATTTGATAGAAGTGGCATCTAACCTTAATGTGATGACTTATCAAGGCAAGGATAAGCATGGAAACCAATTAGGGGATATACAAGGGATAAAAAAGAAACATGAGACACAAAAACAAAACCAACAAGACCAATCTACAAAGCAGAATGAAAACCGACCAGATGATATACAATTTGCAGAAAGGAAACCAGGATGGAAACCAAATCCACAAAAAGAAAAGAAAAAAAGAAAAAGGTTGCATAAAAATAGAAATTTCTAAATCAAGCAACAGTGAAGCCAGTGACTTTAAAATATGAATGATTATGTGTAAACATAGAAGAGGCGATGTATTGGTTAATATCATCCTGAGGATTGTGGCAGATCTCTGCATGGCCGTAATCTGGGGACGTGAAAAGAGCCTTAAACTGATGGAATCCACTTTGGAATTTCTTTTTGTGTTGATAAACATATTATAATTATTTTGAATCACAAGGCAGGGGGAGGGAGAGGGGGAAAAAAAAGGGGGAAAAATTTGTATTTGAAAACTTTTTCAATAAAAAAAAAAAAAGAAATATCCCAATCTGCAATAGTAGTTTATATACATAGAAATTAATGTGAAGGATGTTACAATTACAGCCTGATTAGTCTAATGGATATTATGGCTAAAACAATATCCTGTTCCTCTTGAGTAGAATTCAAAGTGGGAAGATAAAGAGTCTTTGGAAGAAGTACAAAGGATAAGAAGGCTTTTAGACACAGATAATCCTTTACTGACAATTGCTTTGTCAGGAACCATCTAATGAGACAATATATCAGTCAGGGGAAAACAAAGGTTTGCTCTCCTTATAAACCTTATTAATACTTATTAATAAATCAAACTCAAAAGTTATGGTCTTTGGAAAATGACATGAAAGCCAGGCTATTTGATGGTATAAGACAATAGTGGAAGTAACCCCATTCCTTACCTAGAGGTAGTTTTTCCTGAGACTGGAACTTGGCCGAATCCTCATCAAAGGAGCTCACTTAAGGCCAGGGCATAAGGCAATTAAAATTAAAAGATCTCTTGGATGTTGTGATTTACAGATTATATTAAGAGATGTGATCTTTCTCTTACTCTTGTATAACTGGAATACAAGTTAAAAATATTTTTGCAGAAAGAATCTGGGACATCAAAGCAGAGAAAGGTAAAGCCATTGTCAATAAGTCTGACACATATAAGCAGATAAGCGTCTAGTCACACCCCTTTGAAATTTTATTTTTTTATTTATTTCGTCAAGCATGTATTTTATGACAGATACAAGTGTAAACACAATTATAAATACATGAGATGGATACTAATAAAAGGGAACATTAGGACAGGGATGGTAGGCACGCAGGTGCACTTATGCACGCCCCTTACAGATCTCTTAGGAATGGAGTGAGGTCTACAGTAGAAAACAGGTTAAAGTTTTGGGGGTTTGGGGAAGAAACCACAAAGTCAGGTAGTGCATTCCAGGCATTGACAACTCTGTTACTGAAGTTGTATTTTCTGCATTCTACAGTAGTTTGGATCGGTTTACCATGAGTTTGCATCTATGGTGTGCTCTTGTATTGTTTTGGTTGAAGCTGGAGTATTCGTTGGCTCGTAGGACATTGTAGCAGATGATTTTATGTCTTATGCTTAGGTCAGACTGAAGACGGCGAAGTTCTAAGTTGTCTAAGCCCAAAGTTTCAAGTCTGGTGGCATAAGGTATTTTGTTGCGAGCAGAGAAGTGGAGGATTCTTCTTGTGAAATATCTCTGAACTCGTTCTATTGTATTAATGTCCGATATGCAGTGCGGGTTCCAGACAAATGAGCTGTATTCAAGGATTGGTCTGGCAAAAGTTTTGTATGCCCTAGTTTGCAGTTCAATATTACCGGAGAATAAATTACGCAAGATTAGGTTAACAACTCTTAATGCTTTTTTAGCAATGCTGTTACAGTATTGTGAAATTTTTAAACATGGAAATGGATGCACATCTTAGGCTGATATTTACACAAGCAAGATTTGAGAAGCCTGACACAATGGTTAAATATGTACAATTAACTAAGTATATTGAACAGACCTGTATTAGCGCCAGAGATAAAATGAAAGAGAGAGATCAGTATCTTGGAATGCACATTAAATGAAAGACTTATTGCAATCCTTATATTAAGACAATAACATGTTTCCTCTGTGGACAGAATTTAAACCTTGCATATAATACAACTCTTTACTTGAACAAAACGGTTCAGCTGAAATCTGTAAATATGGGTCTGATTGCCGAAAAATGTAGAGGTGATAAAGAAATATGATTTGCATTCTTTACTCTGGGTCTTTAATTTGTCTCTTTTATTGTATTTTTCCTGGTCTTGCTAATGTTCTGTGTTTAATATTCTGTACCTTGATATGGTCTACCAGGCAATCAACAATGCAATATTTTAATATGTTCATGACAAAAGAAGTTGGATGTATTGAAATCTAATAACTGATGTTAAATACAGCATTCTTCACTGCTTTTTCAGATCCGTTTGACTGCTTCAGAAGTTCTGAGTGATAAAAGTCAATTCCCTTTTTTCTACCACATGCTCCCCAAATTAGGGATTCTCTACCCAGGAATTGTCCAACTGCTCCTCCATTTCAGATGGACCTTGATTGGTCTCTTTGCTTCAAACACAGAGCATGGAGAGAATTTCATGAGGACCTTGATTCCTATACTTATCAGGAATGGAATTTGTATTCTTATATCACAACAATTGTCAACCACTACACCTACAGCAATGCTTAGGGATGCTATCTCTAAGTGGAGGCAAGTCAATGTCTTTGTTCACTTCATAGAATATTATTTCCTTTGGGACAGAATTCGTTTTTTCCATTCAACACTTAACAGTTTGCCAGAACCCATTGAAGGGAAAGTCTGGATAAATGCAATCTTTGGGGAATTGCAAATAAGAAGACACCCATTTCTTAAATATGTCCATAGTGTTTGGACCTATAACTTTCAATGGAGAAAAAGGCCAAATGATAGTTCTTTTGATCAAGATCTCCTTGTGCAACCACAGTTTGGAGATCAATCACTTCACTGTTTTTTTTCAAAAGACATCATTTCTGTAAAAGGCCGAAGAAGATGTATTCAGAAATCACCACTGAAGACCAATGTGGAAAGGAACAAGATATGGAACATATATAACCGCCTTGTTTACACTTTGATTAATATTCTGGCCCATGCCTTGAATGCTGCATATTCCTCCATATCCAGGAGGAGAAGGAAAGAGGGAGAAGAGAGGCTGGGGATTCAAAGGCTGCAGGCATGGCAGGTATGGGGTCCTGACAATGATCCATCAAAGTTACTTTCTCTGGAGAAGGAATACAAGGGAGAAAGGAAACTATCTCAACTTTTTGTGCTTCAAAAGGCCAACAAGTTTGGCCCATATAACCACTTGTGGATAATTTTCCAAAGTGCGGGTACCATGACCTATACATTTTGATATTAAACAGTATTCATTTTATAATCCATACATTTTTAGATGAATTCCTATCTTTGTTTAATTTGTGATTAGCATTTTAGAATTTTATGCTCATAAATTTGAAGGAGACCCTGAGACCATGTAGCACCACACCTCTTCTTTACAAAAATCCCAGTTAAAGCTTCTTTAAGTGATGGCTGCTGGGTCTTTGCATTAAAACAACCAGTGAAGGGGAGACTAAACTTCTCTGCTTCACTGGATAAGCTCTAAAACTGCTCCTCTTTTTAGGATGTTTTTCATCTCCTTCAGCCAGGATCTCCTCTCTTGTGACAGAGCTCAGTTTCTCATTTTTCCATGTCTGACACTCTGGAATAACAGGAAGCTTCCATCTTTCAGTTAGTGGAAGAGTGCTGTTTCCTCCCTTTTCCAATCAAGAGGTTCTTTCAGTTGGAAAAGGTGCTTCCAGACTTCTTCTGATTTTCAGCCTTCAAAGAGCAACATGGCTGTTCTCCTCCTTGTCTTCCCTTAAGGCTAAGATCAACTCCTTTGATCTCTTCCTTGATTTCATTGCCTTTCCTTAAAGCTGATCCAATATTTTGCAATGGCTTCTCAAAACTCTGATGCCTGCAAGGTATCTTTCTCCTTGACTTAGTTTCTCTCCAAACCAGGACCTTCACTCCTGAGACTTTTATGGATACATTTGCCTTCTTTCCATGAGCATCACACTGCCAAGTCACATTTGGTTTGCAACCTACTATTTTGAGATCATCTTCACAAATGTTCTTATCAAGTGTAGCTTCCATCGTCCTTTCTGCAGTGCATCATTAATGACATTATTATCCAACTGCACACGATTATTATCCAATCATTAACACAGTACTACTAATTTATTTTAATTAGTGACCAGTATGCAGAGAGAGAGAGAGAGAGAGAGAGAGAGAGAGAGAGAGAGAGAGAGAGAGAAGCATACAAATGAAATCTTAATGAAATATCTATGTTAAAGCCACCATCCGTTTTCTCTTATATGTCATACTTCATTAAAGTCCTAGTTGCTACAAATCAGATATTTTTCTACTGGCTTTCATTTATGCATTTATCTATATCAGGAAATCATACATATTTTTCTTGAAGTTTGGCATTTTTAAATAAATTCAACATAGTTTTGCCTATGAATTGGTATAAATATTTTATCAAAAATCATGATTTGTCAACTCTACTTTTCTGTATTACATAAAATATAGAATAGATGACCAAGGACTAATTGCTATTTATAACTAGAGAGTTTTATAAAGAACATTTAAAATTATTGAGTGCAATAGTACAACAATTTTTATCCACATCATCCAGCCATCACTTAACTAGATTCCTAATCACATCCAAAAAAAAAAAATGTTTTACTGAAATCAAATTATATCACCAGCATTTCCATAATCTATTTAGGAAATATAATGATATGTGAGAATGATGTTTGGGACAGGTAGAAGAAATGCTGCCTATGGAAGGATCTGATAAGAGGATGGGAATATGCAGGTTCATAATGGGTAGAGAAAGAAAATTAGAAATAATCCTCTCTATTTTTCAGGCTGTAAAAAGAGTTGGTGTGAGAATTGGACTTTAAGACTTGCAAGTTTCTGTTAATGGAGCCTTACAGTACAGTGGAATTAGCTGATGTGGTTGTGTTTTATGTCTGCTCTACCTGGTAGATCATTAGCTTGGTAACTTTCTTCTTGACAAATCTGTGCTTTCTGGTAATCACCCTGTTGTTTTCAAGGGCCCACAGCTGTATAATATGACAGAACGAAAGTGAGAAAGGATTCTCCTAAATTTTCAGGCTGAAAACAAGTTGATAGGAGAATAGAATAGAATAGAATAGAATAGAATAGAATAGAATAGAATAGAATAGAATAGAATAGAATAGAATAGAAAATAACAGAGTTGGAAGGGAACTTGGAGATCTACTACTCCAACGTCCTGCTTAGGCAGGAAACCCTATACCATTTCAGACAAATGGTTGTCCAATCTCTTCGTCAAAATTTTAAGTGTTGGAGCATTCATAAGTTCTGGAGCAAGTTGTTCCATTGATTAATTGATCTCACCGTCAGGAAATTTCTCCTTAGTTCTAGATTGCTTCTCTCCTTGGTTAGTTTCCATCCATTGATTCTTGTCCTGCCCTCAGGTGCTTTTGAGAAAATCTTAACTCCCTCCTCTTTGTGGCAACCCCTGAAATATCAGAACACTTTCTACTTTCACAATTGCAAAATTCTGTTATGATAACATTACAATAAAGTAGAATTAGCTCATCTGGCCATATTTCATTTCTAGACTACCTGGGACAACATTAGCCTCACAACTTTCTTCCTGAAAAATCCATGCTTTCCGGTAATTACCCTATTGTTTTCAAGGGCTTTATGAATAATCTTTGCATTTGTCTGTTTATTCAATTTATTTGTGACCTTTCTGATATTTTATCAATTTTATCAATTATTTATTTTATCAATACATTGTTTGTCAATATATCATTGACAAAATTTGCTAAGCCTTTCTTTTTCTCTTTTGAGGACAGTGATAGCACTTTTTCTCTCAACTCAGGATATTTGCAAGTGACACAACTTTAGTAGAAAGATTCAGTTGTGAAAAGAACATGTGGAATAAGAAACCAAAGTTTCTCCTTTTAAGATTCTTGGATGTTTCATTCCAGCTTCATCCCTTTCTGAAGAAGAATGAATTTTGCAATCTTTCCCTGTTTAAACTGTACTTGGACAAAAATGGTGATATAGCAGCAGATCTGAACATCATGAGCATGTTAGTTTTTTCCAGGGAAGATCCCATCAGTAAACAACTAGGCAGTTTTGAAAGACAAAGAACAATTATCAATCCAGATGCTCTTTCACAGCTAAAGTTGCTCAACAAGGTGGGTGAAATATTGATGTCATTTCTCTGTTTTCCAAAGCCTTGAGACATATCTCAAGTGGCTAAGCCTATTCACCAAATACAATGACCTTCAGTGAGAATTGAATGTGGGGAGTAGAACCCTTATAATTTTCTTAAATGGCTTGGGAGGCTTCAGTGCAATTGGTAAGGTGTCCTTCAGATTAGTGGTGGAATTCAATTTTTTTTACTACCGGTGAGTGTGGAAGGGGAAGGATACTGCAAAATCTCCATTCCAACCCCACTCCAGGGGAAAGATACTGCAAAATCCCCATTCCCACCCCACTCCTGGGGGAAGGATATTGCAAAATCTCCATTCCCACCCCTCTCTGGGGCCAGCCAGAGGTGGTATTTGCAGGATCTCTGAACTACTCAAAATTTCTGCTATTGGACATACTTCTTCTGGACACCATTGGGAAATTTGCTTTGAATTCAGGTTTATCTTGCCATGGTTGGGCAGGTTTATAATCTGTGATGTTCTTAAATAGAACATACATAATCAGAGTTGTCCATAGTTGTCTGTCATGCCAAGTAGATAGAAGAATAGGTCTTCTGCTCCTGGGGAGAAAGTCCAAGGCTTTCCATTCATCTAAAATGATAATGACTGTTCTGATGTGCCCTGAGTGAGAAAACTAAAGCTCTGAAACAAGGTTTGATGCAAAGAAAAGAAAAACCCTTCCTCATATTGGAAGAAATGAGGGACAATTTGGGAAAAAACATTGGTTTTTAGCTTATCACTTCATATGGAACATCCTTGAATGCAATTGTTTATTTTCATTTTTATTTTATTTTATTTTATTTTCTTAAATCTCTCTGGAAAAAAGGAGGCTCCAAATTTAACCAATATTAAATGTAGGTCTGTCTTTTCATGCCAATTGGTGTCACCTAATTGTAGTTTTTCAACAGAAAAGACCTTTTTTTGGATTGACTTTAGAAACATCTCTTTCTGTCACATATTCATATCACGTCCCATGTGATCATATTCACGTCCCATGTGATACAGCAAAAAATGCCTGATTTACCATTTTACAGGAACACATTCTGACAACTCACCTCCATCTCATCTCATTCCAGTTCTGGGAACTAGGCAGTCAGTTTTAGTTTTAGTTCACCAGCATGCTGACCATATGAAATTATCAAATAAGCATATCAATAAACAAAGAACAGATGCATTAAGCCCTAATCTGTAATGAAGTTTTCCTTTATACCTTAACTTTCAAATAGGGCTGGCTTTGCAATGATACATGTAGTCCAGAAGAAACCTTTCCAGATCCATCTGGTCAGAAGTTTCTTCATCACAGTTTT
Organism: Pituophis catenifer annectens; assembly: GCF_029215685.1. Lineage (NCBI taxonomy): Eukaryota > Metazoa > Chordata > Lepidosauria > Squamata > Colubridae > Pituophis > Pituophis catenifer. Next base: position 18,597,373 of record NW_027256882.1, read on the forward strand.
ATTCTATTCTGATAAATTTAATAAAATAAAAATTTCAGAAACTTTTCACAATAAATTTCATTCTAAACATTCATATGACTAAAGCATCTTAATTTAAATTCATGGGTACATGAAGAGAGGAGGAATGTATGCTAATATAACCATGTGGAGGAATCACTAGTTATTCCTCCATTGCTTCTCTCCAGAATTTATTAGGTAGAAATGCTCTTTCTTGCAATGTGATAGAACAAAAGCAAAAGGGAGGAACTAAATGGAATATGCAATAATTGTATCTCTAATAACATTGGGAGCTAAAGATTTCTTATTTACCTAAGTGAAGTCCAGCAACTACTTGACTAATGATCATGTTTACCTCCATTTTTAATTGATGGTTAGTTCTAACATACTTCATTTGTCATTCCTTGTTTTTTCTGCTTAGTCTCTGCCTCAGTCCAAATGTGTGGAAAATTGCCAGCCTGGATTTTTCAAGAGGGCTCGGAAAGGAGAGCCAGTATGCTGCTATGACTGTGTTCCTTGTCCGGAAGGGACCATCTCCACTCAGGAAGGTGGGTGACGCCACAAAAAGGGTACTGGATTAAGCGAAAGCATTTTGATCAATCAAATTGAGGAATGCATTCAGGTCAATGGCTTTTGTTCACCCAACCCAGTTTATAGGACCCAGTTTGTGGGGGCAATAAGCTGACTTTGTATAAAATATACAAAAGTATGAAGGCTATTGCTTAACGCATTGTAAACCGCCCTGAGTCTCCGGAGAAGGGCGGCATATAAAAATAAATAAATAAATAAATAAATAAATAAATATATTGAAGCCCAAAATATATTGTACATAAATCAATCAATTAATTAATCAATCAATCTTTATGTGGATCATGGAACTACATAAGCAGGAAGAAGTAATTCAGGGGACCACGAAGGGAGAAGGTTTGGGTTCAAGGGACAAGAGAAATACACACAAAAGACTCACCATAAAAGACATGGAGCAGTTTTGTGTGAAAGAAGGAATGTAAATTAAATTTATTGTTATTAGGGGTAAAGTTTGCCTTTTTCATTTTTAGTGCTTTAATTTTCCATATTATGGATTAAGAGGTAAAACACAAGTATTGTTTTAGCCCATTTCAGCATTCCCAGATTCAGCATTGCCACCATCATGGTTTCCTTGATTGGATTGTTACTGAATCTTCCCTCTTCTTCTTATCTTTCCAATTTTCTTGGCTATTAAATAATGAAATAGAAACAGTTATAACAGTTGCAAGAAAGAATACAGTTGTGGTTCTAAGAGAAAAAAAAAACTTACTTCCATTATTGGAATTAAAAGGAACCAGATCTAATAGAAAGTAGGAAGAAAAGAGAATTAATTAATTAATCAGTCTACCTAATATCTATTCATACAAATGTGGAACTCATTCAGTCTTTAAAATTATTACTAAATTTAGAAATTTTGGTAATAGACTACTGCTTCTGATTTTTAGGCACTAAAATCATTGCAAAGAAAGATAACAGATTTTTTTTTTCTTGGATTACTTCAGCAATTAATTTTCTCTAAGATCTCTGTTTACAATTTTATTTATTTGTGAAATTTATTGGCCACCAATCTTACCACAGGGTACCAAATTTATATTGCTGGCATCCCACACAAAGGGTCTTTGGGAGTCATCCAATTAAAACAACAATTAAACTGGATGACACGTTAAATACCATGATTACAAGAGGGAAATACATCAAGATTTTACACAGGACACAACCAGAGCACAGGGCTCTGGTACCACACAATGCCCAGGCCTGTTGAAAGAATACAATTGAAAGGAATTTGAGGAGGCCTCAAGGATAGTGGCAATCTGACCTTGGGGTTAGTTAATGCCTGTTTCCCCCAGGAACGGTGGTCCCACCATTTGCTTTGAAGGATGCGATTATGCACCTCATTTTAAAGAGGCTCTCCACGGACTCAACCATCTTAGACAAGTTTTGTCCTGAGTACAATATTTGTTGAGAGTTTGTTGAGAGCATGATTGTCATTCAGGTACAGTACTGGTGGCTGAAGCACAGTTCCAAGATGGCACTGGTTGCTTTCACAGATGACCTCTGATAGGAGCCCTGCAAACATTCTGACCCTTCTGGATTTCTCAGTGGCTTTTGATAATATAAATCATTATATCCTTCTGAACAGGCTTCAGGGTTTGGGAGTGGAGGCGGGATTTTCCAAAGGTTTTCCTTTATTCATGGTTGATTTCAGTTGATGGGTTCTTAGGGAATAGAGGAGAAAACCTAGGCCCTGCAATGGGGCATCTCTCAGGACTGGAGTCTCTCTCCTTTATCTTTTACGTGAAATTGCTAGGTGAGGTCATTTGCTGCCATGGGCTTGGTATCAAAGTACACCACCCATGGCTTGTTAGATGGTAGTATTGTGATGCTGAATATGACATCCATAGAAGATCTTCCTTGAAAGATGAAAAGAGATACAAAAGAACTTTCTGCTTTCTCAGATACTGAAAAATGCACCAAGTGCCCAGATGATCAATATCCAACCGAGAGCAGAGTCCAATGTATCCCAAAAAGAATAACCTTCCTCTCCTATGAAGAACCTCTAGGCATTATCCTGGTGTCCATTGCCCTACTCTTGTTCCTATCCACAGGATTCATTTTAATCATATTCATTAAATACCTTGAAACTCCCATTGTCAAAGCCAACAACCGGGACCTCTCTTACATCCTCCTGGTCTCCCTCTTGCTTTGCTTCTTGTCCTCCTTTTTCTTCATTGGACGACCAAGGAAGGCCACCTGCCTTCTCCGACAAACTGTGTTCAGTATTGTCTTCTCAATAGCTGTGTCATCTGTGTTGGCCAAAACTATCACAGTGGTGCTGGCATTCTTAGCCTCAAAACCAGGGAACAAAGTGAGAAGATGGTTGGGGAAGAGCTTGGCCAACTCTATCATCCTTTCTGGATCTGCTGGACAAATTTTCATCTGTGCCTCATGGCTTGGAATTTCTCCCCCATTTCCTGACTCTGACCTGCACTCCCAGCCTGGAGAGATCATCCTTCAATGCAACGAAGGCTCTGTCACCATGTTTTATGTTGTCCTTGGCTATATGTGTTTCCTAGCTGCCATTTGCTTCACTGTAGCTTTCCTGGCCAGGAATCTCCCTGGGGCCTTCAATGAAGCCAAGCTGATCACCTTCAGCATGCTGGTCTTCTGTAGTGTTTGGATCTCCTTCCTTCCCACCTATCTGAGCACCAAAGGAAAGTCCATGGTGATTGTTCAGGTCTTCTCCATCTTGGCCTCCAGTGCTGGACTGCTGGGCTTCATCTTCTTCCCCAAATGCTACATTATAATCCTGAGGCCATATCTAAACACTAAGGAATGTCTAATGATAAAAAAGGGGGAATGACTGTGATATTGTTTCTTAGGCATGTAACATTTAATTTTTTCATTGCAATTGTTGGGCTTTTGTATTCTTCCTTTGCATTAATGTGACAATTAAGGTTATTTAAAACGGAAGGAAATAAACATATAAAGACTGTAAGACTAATGAAATTAAATTCCAACATAATCATCAAACAATAAAATAAACAATTAATAATTAAAATTGTCATGCAGCCAGAGATGAACAAGCTAAGAAATCATAGTTATATTAAGTAAAAACAGCTGAATAGAAGAGAGAAGTCTCCCCAAAGAGAGAGGGAAGGAGTCTTTTGCCTGAGGTGTCTTGAATATGAAACTCTAAATCTGTGTGAACGTGGACACTTTCTCTCTACTGTATGTGACTTTCTCTTGAAAGTAGATGTGAGCAGTGGAAACTGGGTATCAAGATCACGCAGATGACTCCTCATCCAACACTCTGGTTGTCTACATCAGTTATTTCTGGAGGTGTTAGGTGAATTACAGATCTTATAGATCAGAATTCCATGACTCTCTGTGGAGTCACAATTATCCTAATGTTCTGTCCCCCGTCCTCACACAGACAAATGCAATATAAAACACGCCTGCCAATAATTTATTGTATAAACAGACCAGAATTCCTGGCAGATGAGAGTTCTGGCAGCTAACTGTAAAATGCCTGCCCAGTCCATATAGTACTCCCAAAAAGCAGGAGAGGCCTTATCTGCAGTCCGTTTCCAGAGCGACAAATTATCCACAAGAGTTTAGTCCAAAATATATCTGAGCCGAAGTGCAGGATTCACGATGTGACTCTTTAGAGTTTAAACTTTTGTCCATCACAAAGCCTGCCAAGCAATCATGCCCCCTTTTATCCCTTGTGGGGTGTGGCTCAGTGACTCAGCTCAATCCCTGGCCCTCCCACACCTCTTCCTTTGCTGCGCACACTTCTCCCTCCGACGCTGCCTGGGATCAAGCCAGGATTCTTCATTATCACTCTCTATCAATGGGTGCTCCGAAATGCCTTCCTCCTGGCCTATCCCAGGCTGTTCCTCCTGGCCTTCGGATGGAACCTGAGGCATTGCCAGAGGGGAGGGTCCTGGAGAGGGAGGCCTTGTCAGTTCCTCCCCCTCACCTTCTGAGTCCTCTTCCTCCATGAGGAAAGGCTCGGGAGTCGGAGTCACAACACCTAACATCTTTCTGGACATATCCAAAAAGCAGTACCCCTGCTTCAAAACAGCACCTGGAAAGACCCAGAGAAGGAAATGGAAAACAGCTATGAATCCAATTGGTCTCTTATCCAAATAAGGCATAGAATCCTCTTGTCCCCAAATCAGAAGCTTTCAGCATTCTGCTATGTGAATGGGAAAATAATCCCATTTTCTATAGATAGAAAACGGCAGGAGAGCATTTTCCCTGAGACTTCAATGTCTAGACTTAACTAGGGAGCTTCAGGAAGAGTCCACCTTCTCTGGAAGCTACCCAGAGACCAACTGTGTTTACCACACCCAATCCTAGGAAATTTAAAAAAATGCAGATTTCAGGCATATGGGAGGCTATGTGGATAGATGATAGATAGATAAATAGATAGACAGACAGACAGACAGATGATAGATAGATAGATAGATAGATAGATAGATAGATAGATAGATAGAGCAGTGAAATCCTCCCGGTTCTATCCGGCTCGCCGAACTGGTAGTGCAGGCAGCGGAACGCTCCGCCCACCCACCAGGATGTCATTACATCCCTTTTTTTACCATCTGGTTCATGCGCAGAAGGTTCTGTGCATGCGCATAAGAGGGGCGCATATGTGTAGTGCATGTGTACTCCCGCATGCTCCCGTTCCTGAACTGGTAGCGAAGATAAGTGGACTTCATCGCTGGATAGGTAGGTAGGTAGGTAGATAGATAGATAGATAAATAGATAGATAGATATTCTTTTTTTTGAACCACTGATAAGTAGATGTTACAGACTCAATACTTCAAAAGGTGTTTTGGGTTTTCTGTCTACAGTGGTTGAAGAGAGATTTTCATTTCACAAAAGGAAAGATTACACATTTTTTCAAAAAAGGAATTATAAATTATAAATGCTTTCAACTAATACCAAAATTAATCTTAATACTAAAACTGTTTTCTATTCCAGCTCCCTATTTTCTATAAGTTCTTCATCCAGACTACAGTTATGTCAAAAAAAAAGTACACCCTCTTTTGAGTTCTCTTCACACCTGGCTTCTCCATGTTGGCTTTCTTTTTGTAAAATGAATGATGACAACATGTGTTTGTTACAATATTTTGAGGATCAGACTCAATAATGAATTCAGAAGTAATTTCTTCAGTTAAAGAAGAGTTTATTCATAATAGGCATTCTACTTATTCTGTCAGATTTACAGTGAGAAGCAAGCATGAGGTAAAAGCACTCTCTATTTATATCAAAGGGGAGGAGTCAAGGATGGGGGTGATTACATATGAATACATTAAAGGAGGAGGAATAAATTAACTCTTAATATCCTGTACATATATACATATCTCTTGTTATAGAATAAGGCATTTACTTATGACAAATCCCCCTCTAAATGCCGATTAGATATATAACAATGATTGCATTCGGATTCAGAGCTATATAGTACTTGTAATTTTGATGTCAAGTATTTGTGTTGTTTAGAAGGTAAAGGTTTAGTTAATATATCAGCTATTTGTTCTGAGGTTTCGCAGTGGATTGCTTTAATGAATCCATCCTGAGATAATTGTCTGACGTGTTTAAATTTGATATCTATATGTCTGGATCTTTGACCAATGGCGTCAGATCTTGATATTTCTATAGCTGCCTTATTATCTTCATGTATGACAAATGGTAGTATTGGATTTTTCCAAATATCAGATAATAAATCATTAAACCATACTAAATTATTTGAGGCTTTAGATAAACAGACGTATTCTGCCTCTGTCGTGGAAGTCGCTACTAAATCTTGTTTCCCAGTGTACCAGAATATTGGGCAACCATTTAAAAATAATACATAACCTGAGGTGCTCTTTCTACATTTGATGTCACCTGCCCAGTCTGCATCAGCGTAACTGGTGATAATAGGTTCTTTAATATTATTGGGTTCTAAGAGTAGGCAGAAATCTATGCTGTGCTTTAGATATCTTAGTATTCGTTTAACTGCTTCCCAATGATACATAAGTGGCTTACTTACATGTCTAGATAATAAATTAAGTGGCAGAGCTATATCAGGCCTGGTCCAATTAGATATATACAAGAGAGAACCAATAATTGATCTATACAATGTATTGTTCTCGAATTCAGGCGAAGATTCATCCATATTCCTTAAAAAATCAGTCTGCATAGGAGTATCGCAAGGTTTGGCATCTCTTAAATTGCATTTTTCCAGAAGTTCTATAATTTTATCTCTCTGAGATAATTTGAATCCCTTTCTTGTCTTATTGATTTGAACTCCAAGGTATTTGTTTACCCTTCCTAGCGACTTTAAAGAGAAATGTTCACTTAGCCTGGATACAAATAAGTCTTTCTTTTCTTTATGTTTGCCTATATACAAAATATCATCCACATAGATTAACACAAATTCTAATGATTCACCTTCCTTTCTAACAAAAAAACAATTGTCTGCAGTTGTGGCTTTGAAATCCATATTTTTAAGCACGCTGACAAGACATTCATACCAACGCTTGCCGGATTGTTTTAATCCGTACAAGCTTTTGTTAAGTAACCAGGTCTCATTTCTGTTTGTACATTGGCTATGAGGTGCCCTTACATATATCTCTTTGTCGAGTTTTGCATGTAAGTATGCAGTCTGCACATCATATTGAAAGACATCAAGATTGAGTATAGCTGCTATGACTAAAGCTGTCTTAACACTTTCAGTTCTTACAGTGGGAGAGTATGTGTCAGTGTAATCCTCAGGATATTTTTGAGCGTAACCTTGTGCGACTAATCTAGCTTTATATAATTTATTACCCTCTTCTAAATCTTTGATTTTGAATATCCATCTGGTGCCTATAATTGTCTTGTTCTTAGGTGCAGGGACTGGTGTAAATACACCTAATTCACGCAAGCTGTTCATTTCTTTTGTTATGGCTAATTCCCATTTTTCTCTTTCTTCCATGGGAAGTTTTAACACTTCCTCGTATGTGTTAGGTGTTGGTATCTCGTCATTCACACACATTATATAATCCTTATACTTATTAGGTAATTGTCTTCTGTTACACCTGATTGTTCTTATTGGAATGCTCTCATTATCGTGTAGATATCTTGCTTCCTTTTTGGTTAATGAATCTGTTTTTATCCTGGTGTGGTTACCTGTCCATGCTTTGTTTTTGTCATCATGTGTGTTATGTTCATGTTTCTCTCTTTCTATTCTGTCTTGTTGTTTAATGTTTGGTTTAGTATTTTGGATTATCTCGTTAAGATGTATCTTAGACCAGTTGGCCTGTTCATGAAACACTGCTGTTCTTGAGACTATGAATTTGTTATTACTGTCAATGAACCTATATCCTTTTGTGCCTGTTTCGTATCCCATGAATCTGAGCCTTCTGGATACGTTATCTCCCTTACGTCTTAATTGTTTTGGTATGTGTACGTCTGCTGTAACCCCAAATATGTGCATGTGTGAAATTTTTGGTTTCCTATTGTACATCACTTCGTATGGTGTTTTATTTAGGATGCTAGACCAGGTCCTATTTTGGGTATAGTTTGAATATAGTAATGCTTCTGACCAGAATTGTTTTCCTAAACCAGCATCTTCTTTTTTTTTTTTTTTTTTTAAATTTTTTATTGAAAATTATTAAAAAATACAGAAAAAAAATATAATAATATGGATAGAATTGCAGAGAGTAATATAATACATATAGAGTTTTAAAGTATCAATTTTCGCCTGGAGAAAGTACAAACTTCCATTAAACTAACTCATCAAAAGAAAGGAAGGTTTAACCAGAAAAAAAAAAATTCTCAATCGTCATGCAGTACTCCTGGAAGTATTTACCCACGTTCACATTAAGGTTAATATTTTCGTTCTTCTTAAGATTTCTTTTTCTGCAGCCAAGCATACCATCTGTCCCAGCTCCTATATAACCCCGATTCTTGTCTATCTCGCAAAAGTCCAGTAAGCTTGTCTGCTTCTGCACAGTCCATGATCTTTGCAATTAACATAGCCTCCGATGGGATATTTTTAGATTTCCATTCTTGCGCGAACGAGATCCTGGCTGCAATGATGATGTGGAGAGCGAGATACCAATTAGATTTGTTTAAATTCTCTGGTTTCATGCCTAGTAAAAACGTTTCTGGGTTCAAATCTATTCTACATCCTATGATTTCTAAAATCCATTTTTGAATTCTAACCCAATATTCTTTTGCTCGGGGACAGGTCCACCAACTATGAAAGTAAGTTCCCATAGCGGCGTTACATTTCCAGCAAACCGGAGAGGTCCCCGGGAACATCTTCGATAATCTAGCCGGGGGCAGGTGCCATCTATATAGCATTTTGTATATATTTTCCTTATAGGAAACTGACATTGTTAATTTTAAGGTTGTCCCCCAGATTTCTTCCCATTTTTCAAGTTCAATCGAGTATCCCAAATTTCTCCCCCAGGCAATCATTGAGTCTTTGATGACCTCCTCTCCAATCCAGTCCATTAAGAGGAATTGATAGAGTTTGGATAATACCTTCTCATCCTTCCCCAACAAGATCTTATCAAGTTCCTGTAGAGAATTATAAATTCCTCCTTTATTTTTATCCTGAGCTGTCCTAGATTGGATCTGATTGTATGACCACCAATCTAGCTCATAGCCTAATTCCCCCAGCATATTTCGAGATTTTACTTTGCCTGAAGGATCCAACAGAGCTTGGTAGATTAGTGGTTTATTTCTGTTGTAAAGAGTCGGGTGTGTCATTGCCTCTAAAGGGGAAAGCCAAATCGGAGACATCAGGTAAAATTTATTTCTTATTCGATCCCATATGGTCATCAAAACCTTTCGAATAAAGTGGTCCATAAAATATTTATGTTTTTTGGGCCTTTCCTGACTCAGATAATAGTGCCACCCCTGTTGCAAATTGTGGCCTTCCAAGCTAAGGATTCTCCTCCTCCTCAAGGCAATCCAGTCTCTGATCCAAATTAAGACAGCTGCCTGATGATAAAGCTCCCATTTAGGTAGGCCAAATCCTCCCCTGGAAGGGGATTCTTGAAGCATTTTCAATTTAATCCTTGGTTTTTTATTCTGCCATACAAATCTATGTATGCACTGATCTAAAGAATGAAAAAAATTTGTATCTACTAAAACTGGGGCTGTCTGAAAGAGAAAAATCCATTTAGGCAGGATATACGTCTTAACTACTGCAATTCTACCTAATAATGATAGCTGTAAACTTTTCCATCCTTCCAACATTTCTTTAGTTTGACTAAGTAGTTTTTGGTAGTTGTCTTCTTTAATGGTCGAGCATTTAGATGAAAGCCAAATTCCTAAGTATTTTAGTTTTTTGACTATCTGGATCCCTAGTTCTTCCTCTAACTGCGCTTTTTGATTCTTCGTCATATTTTTAATTAGGATCTTGGTTTTATCTTTATTTAATTTAAATCCAAATTTGGCTAGATTGGAGAAAAAAGGGTTACGGTATGGACAGATGCATAGATCACCAAACATCTAGTTCAATAGTTTTGCCACATTCTGTTTCCTTGCGGGAATATATATATATACAAACACACACACGCACACGCACACGCACATGCACACGCACACACACACACACACACACACACACACACATATATGTATGTATGTATGTATGTATGTGTGTGTGTGTGTGTGCGTGTGCGTGTGTGTGTTTGTTTCCTCTAGCCAAGTTTTTGCTACATAACCAAGGTTTTTCTGCAGCCCTAGCTCAGTAGAATCACATCCACTCGATTCTGGGCTTTTTTCTTTCTGGCAGCCAGCAAGTTCTTGCTGCCAGGTGAGAGACTTCTATAGATCTATTTCTGGCTCGTTAGCCATCATCAGTAAGCCACACCCACATCTCATGTATCCTCCCTGTAAAGGTACAATATCTATTTTCTTACACAGTATACCCATACAACAAAATTCACTTAACACCCAAAGACCAGGTCCAACACACATAACAATCCCCAAACACACTCCCACTCACCAGAATTCCCCACCCCTAAACCACCCAAACATCCACACAACAGACCAAGTAATGCTGTCCAACAGCTCACTGATGGTGGGCCTTTAGTTCATTGTTGAGTGCAATTATAGCTCTGGGATAAAAACTATTCAGAAAAAGTGTGGTCCAAGTTTTAATTGTTCTGTATCTCCTGCCAGAAGGCAACAGTCCAAAAAGATTGTAAGCAGGATGGGAAGAGTCTCTGAGAATGTTATGCCACTTCAAGGAGACATATTTTAATGAATAGGTCTCCTTGAACTAATGTACTGTATATAGTTGTCTAAAATGTAATTGGGCATGGGTTCAATTCTTGTAGAAGTTTAAATCCCATTTAATAATATATGGTTAGTATATGTCTGAAGAATCTCAAATAGGATGAATCTCAAGTGCCTCCTGGTAGACAAATCTTATCATTTTCTGTAGAGAGCTTTGAGGGAACATTTTCCTCCGATTCCTAGCCAGAAGATACAGATGGATAGATTAGATATGCTTGCCTTAAAAAAAAAAATTCTTTTTGCACCAAAGTTGCCACTTGAGAAGGATGAGCTCTCTTCCAATGCTTTATAGACATAGAGTTATTTATCTCAGTGGGTAAAACATTTAATCTAGGTAATCAGCTGTGTTCCATGCTGGGCTGATTATTTTTTATCTCATTCTCCTCAGAATCAGAACTGTACTCAACGTACAATAACGATAATCTAATAAAAATAATAGTGTGATGTGTTAAATGTTGGAGTAGGATCAGGCAACTACAGATTATGGGGCACTTTCAGGTTTCCATCAGTGACTTTGATTCAATCACTCTCTTCATTCAATTTTGTATGGCAAAATTATAAGAAGATTGCTTTACTTCATGGTGGCAGAAACACAGCCTCTGTATTTTAGTTTCAATTTGAACATGGATGATAGAATAATTGTGCATGATGCAATAGAAGTTTAATATTTCCTTGTAAATCAAGTAACAATAAAAGCATTGGATTTGGGCAATGAGGCCTAAGGATTAAGGTATTAAAAAGTGGCAAGGCAACTGAATAAAGTCACTTAGAAGAGCAGCCAGGACCAGAAGAGCTGAAGAGCAACAAATGCATCTCCTTTTAGCCTTTGTTTTAACTTTTACGCTTTCTACACAAGGGGTAAGTAAGGCTAAATTTTGTGAGTTGCAATGGTCTTTCAGCTGAGATGCCTGCAGATGAAATCAGTAAGCATTTTGTTGAGTTTGTCCCCATACTTTAGTTAACACTTTTCTTCAGGAAGAGATTGAAAAATCAGGCAGAGGGCTTTAAGTACTCAGTCTTTTAATCATTGGGAATTCAACTGTATCAATGGTTCTGGATTCAGATTGGCATCTGTTCTCTGCATTTGCTTTCTCAACGTTCACTTTGCATGAGAGTCAGAGACAGTCAATCTCTTGTTGGACCTACTGAGTTGGAACAATACAAAATGCTGAAAATTGTTTTGGTTGATCAGATATCAGTAACTACGCAAAGTATGAGAAAAGTTAGAGATAAATTAAAATAAAGAAGAGAGCAAAATTCACAGGTTCATTGGCACCTGAGCTGCATATCCTAGGTGGCTATGTTACCTGTAAACATATAAGGAAGCTTAATGTTTTATATTTAATTCTCATATTGTGTCAAGGCTTATTTGGATACCCAAAAAACATTATATATTTACTTGGCTACATCAACAACATCTTTGAGGCAATGCTTGGAAGAATGGCGGCAGTATTGGGGGAGGCTTGACAGCTTTTATGATTTTTTTATTCTGCAGTTCATCATAAAAGATAACGGTTCCCCTCGCACATATGTGCTAGTCATTCTCGACTCTAGGGGGTGGTGCTCATCTCCATTTCAAAGCCGAAGAGCCAGCAATGTCTGAAGACGTCTCCGTGGTCATGTGGCTGACATGACTAAATGCCAAAGGTGCACAGAACGCTGTTACCTTCCCACCAAAGATGGTCCCTATTTTTCTACTTGCATTTTTTATGTGCTTTCGAACTGCTCAGTTGGCAGAAGGTGGGACAAGTAACGGGAGCTCACCCCATTATGCGGCACTAGGGATTTGAACCACTGAACTTCCGACTTTTCAATCAACAAGCTCAGCGCCTTAGTCACTGAGCCACCACGTCCTTAAAAGCATGTAGCAATTTCTCAATAGCTGCTGGATTCATTTTCCACAGTCCTTCTGATCCAAATTTAATTGGTTTGGCCCATTTTTTTTTTAAAGAAAGAAACTGAAGGAGATTTTAGTGATAGAAAGAGTTATCTTAGTTTTATTGATATCTGGCTAATAATATACTGATCTTACACAGAAGAATGAAATCTTATGTTCTTGCAGGAGAGAAATATTCTGTCAACTCTAATACTGGTCTGACTAAGCCATTTTTGAGGCTTCAGCATTACCACAGTAGAGATGAGGGATAGGGAGGGGGGAATAGAGATAGCTGGGGTTTTGTAGCCAAAATAAAATAGTTTCTTTTGTGAACCAACAGCTGGCATTCCAACAGCTGGCTGGACAGAAGAAGAGGAGAGCAGTAACCTGGCAACCGGCCAGCACCCAGATTGGACAATATGACTTATTGTTTGGGGGCAAAAGGGAAGCTTTCACTTTTTAATTAGGTGAAAAAATGCAGGAACTCTCAGAGTTGGTTTTTCACCAGTCTGTGCCAAGATGATATCTCCAGAGCTGTTCTTTGAGGATTCTACCTGCCTTGCAGTTCTGTTTGCAATGGGTGTATTACTTGGAACCCTGTCATTTTCTATCCATCTATGTCTTTATATCTCTTTGACATATCTATACAGGGAATCCACTTGTTTAACCATGGTTTGAATTTACAGTGCTCTGAAAAAAAAAATAACTTCGACCATCCTCAAAGTTACAATTGTCATGTAATCATGATTTGGGTGCTTGGCAACCAGCTTGCATTTATGCAGTGACCTGAGGTGGTGATTGTGATTGTGGTTTTGACCTGCAACCTTCCCAGCTGGCTTCTGACAATCAAAGTCAATGTAGGAAACCAGATTCTCTTGACAATTGTATGATTCATTTAACAACTGCAGTGATTCACTTAACCGTGGCAAAAAAAGTCATAAAATGGGGTACAACTCTCTTAATAATTGTCTTGTTTAGCAATGGAAATGTTGGGCTTAGTTGGTCTCATAAATTGTGGATTACCTGTATGCTGAAGTCAATTGTATTTTCCTTTTTAGTAAAAATAATTACTGTATTTCTAAAATGTGTATAGGTATACAAAATTTCTTGTGTCTTCTTCCTTCTCTCTGCTGATGGTGTAATTTTGCTTTATTTTGCAAATGGGAAAATGATTATAAGAAAAACCATAATCAGAAAATGCAAGAATAAGGAAATTTTCTTGTTTTCTTTTCAGTATAACTATGGTGATGCTAATGCTGATGCAGAATATATAGTAAGTAAGTTACATTACGCTGGATTTCCTGATTCCCCCCCCCCCCCTTGGCAAAATGCACTTTTCTCCAAAATGTACTTTTTCTTCAAAAACAGCTCACGGTTACATCTAATTTGAGAGACAAAAGTCAGTATAAATCACCCAGTCCAGAATAGTCTGCAAGAGGTTCCTCTCTGGTATTGTAGCTAAACTGATGGTCTATTTTATTTTATTTTATTTGTCAAGAACGTATTAGGTAATAAGTATAAATGTAGATTGGATACATAAAATAAATACAAATAGAGGAAACATTAGGACAGGGACGGTAGGCATGCTGGTGCTCTTACAGATCTCTTGGGAATGGGGTGAGGTCAACAGTAGACAGTCTAAGGTTAAAATTTTGGGGGTTTTGGGATGAAACCACAGAGTCAGGTAGTGCATTCCAGGCATTGACCACTCTGTTGCTGAAGTCATATTTTCTGCAATTGATTCTGGAGCAGTTCATTTTAAGTTTGTATCTATTGTGTGCTCATGTATTGTTGTGGTTGAAGCTGAAGTAGTCATTGACAGATAGGACCTTGTAGCAGATAATTTTATGAGCTATGCGTAGGTCATACTGAAGGCGGCATAGTGCTAAGGTTTCTAAGCCCAAAATTTCAAGTCTGGTGGAATAAGGTATTCTGTTGTGAGCAGAGGAATGGAGGACAATTCTTGTGAAATATTTCTGGACACATTCAATTGTATTAATGTCCGATATGTAGTGTGGGTTCCAGACAGATGAGCTGTATTCGAGAATTGGTCTAGCAAAGGTTTTGTATGCTCTTGTTAGTAGTGTGATATTACCGGAGAAGAAGCTACGCAAGATTAGGTTTACAACTCTTAATGCCTTTTTGGCGATGTTGTCTATGTAAATAGCCCTGGCCTGAGAATTCTGGGATGCAGAAATAGTTTTTGGGGGACACACAATTCTGTTTGTGAAATCTACTGAAAGAATAAATTGTAATCCTCCCTCATCTAGGATACTTTGGGCTCAGGCAGGTCACCTCCTATAGCAGGGGTGTCAAACTCAAGGCCTGTTTAAATCTGGCCCATGGGGCCAACCTCTGGTCTGGATGACCTCCTGAAACACTTTGAAAACACTGCACCTCATTTTGGCTGGCAAAGGGCTGCAGGAGGCCGTCCAGATTGTCTCCCCCCCACCGGTTGGCCCATGGAGAACTACAATGTTAATTCTGGCCCTCGAAGAAATCCAGTTTGGCACCCCTGTCCTATAGTCTCAAAACACTATTAATTCATGTTTAGGTTTTTTTAGCCCTGTCACATCCTCTTTTAGCAAGAATCATATGTTTCTTATTTGGAGAATGCAGCCATTCATATGTGTGTGATGTAGTGATGGAACATTTGGAGATATGTTACCATGTGAGGATCTAACTCATAACCCTTTATTTCCCTTGTAGGAAAATGGCGATGCAACGATGGCAAAAGTTATGGTAGGTAACTCATAGTATAATGCTTTTTGCATCTGAGGTGGCACAGTGGTTAGAGTGTAGTACTGCAGTCTACTTCAGCTGACTGCTAGCTGCAGTTCGGCAGTTCAAATCTCACTGGCTCAGGGTTGACTCAGTCTTCCATCCTTCCGAGGTGGGTAAAATGAGGACCCAGATTGTTGGGAACAATAGGCTGACTCTGTAAAATTGCTTAGAGAGGGCTATAAAAGCAGTATGAAGCGGTATATAAATCTAAGGGCTATTGCCTTGGTGGCGCAGCAGACTAAAGTACTGTTAAGTAACACCAGATGCCTGCAATTACTGCAAGTTCAAATCTCACCAGGCTCAAGGTTGACTCAGCCTTCCATCCTTCTGAGGTAGGTAAAATGAGGACCCAGATTGTGGGGGCAATAAACTGACTTTGTATAAAAAAAGAACACCGCTTAGGGGGACCCCAAAAGCCCTACTAAGTAGGTATATACAAAAGTATGAAGGCTATTGCTTAACGCATTGTAAGCTGCCCTGAGTCTCCAGAGAAGGGCAGCATATAAATCGAACCAATAAATAAACAAAAAATAAATTGCTATTGCTTGGGTATTCTAAGTCCCTAATAACCAAATTTCCTGGAGAGTAAAAAAACAACTAACAGCAACCTTTGGATTCTTATTTCCACCCACACTCATCAAACACCAATTCATATTTTCTGCCATGAATGTGAGCTCCTTCATTTTAAAATTAAACTGACATTTCCACTTCCTTGCTTAATTGATCAGTTCCACTCCAGGAAATACCACGAAGGGAGCCACAGACCACAAGGAAAACCATACCATGCTCCACATTCTGGCATGTCCCCAAAGGTCCCCTTTTTATAGGTAGGCAGAAAGCCACCCATGGATTGCCAGTGCTCTTTAGCTATGCCTCACAATCAGGAGGTTGGGAGTTCGATCCTAGGTAGAGGCAGATGTAGGGTCCCTTGTTTGGGCAGGGGGTTGGACTAGATGACCTGCAAGGTCCCTTCCAACTCTGTTAATCTGTATCAGTGCCCCCCAACCAGCCCCACTTTGCCAACAATCATCTTGTCACCCCCTCGTGTTCCCTCACCAGCCATTGCCATTAAGAGATTTCAGATTTTGGCCTTGGTTCCAAAGCAGCCAATGACCTCTAGCCTGTCAGCCTTGCTGCTAGCTGATTGGGCACAGGGGCCAGAAGGAGAAGGGAAAAACACCAAGGTCACAACGTTCTCTAATTTCATTCCCATGGGAATCATACGTCCCAGCATCATATCAGTTATTCAATTTGAATCACTTGATTCAAGAATGGTTGCCAGTTTTGCCCAATTGAAGGTTGAACAGGATGAACAGACACAGGTGTTTGAGTTGTATCTGGATGAGGAAGGGAGAAGCAAAGGAGATGGAGGGAGGGAGGGAGGTGAAGCTGAGATGGAAACAGTTTCTCAATGACAGGGGGCTCCTGGTCATCTTAGGCCAAGGAAGTCCTTGGTTCACAGAACCTGCCAACTCCTGCAATTCACAGAATGCAGCTGCTGCCTTCAGAGAATGCTGAGTCCCAGCTAAACATTCCTTCTTTTGGGGTCTGTGTTGGCAAAGCCATTGTGGAACCTTCCCTGGGGATTGTTTTGGAACAGAGGAGAGCTTCTTCTCTAGTGAAGTGTTTCTTAGCCTCAGCAATTTTAAAATATGTCAGATTATTCATGAACTGGCAGAAACATGGTAACATCAGCCAATGAATAGGCATAGCAACTAAGTCAGCCAATGGGAGCTGAAACAATTTGGAGGCTGGTCGTGGCTCAGCTCTGTGCTGGGCTAAGAAATGAAACTGAAACCAGTCTGGACTTGCATCTCTGTTGTACTGCTGCCTGTATGTTTTGCTTGTAACTGCTAC
Source organism: Pituophis catenifer annectens (assembly GCF_029215685.1). Classification (NCBI taxonomy): domain Eukaryota; kingdom Metazoa; phylum Chordata; class Lepidosauria; order Squamata; family Colubridae; genus Pituophis; species Pituophis catenifer. The sequence goes on from NW_027256882.1 coordinate 18,614,705, forward strand.
TACGTTGAAGAAGAATCTATATTGGTATTGTAAAATTTACTTCATCTGTTATTATGTATATAAAGAGAAGTTAATGAATCCTGCTGAATCAGTTATCTGGGTGTGCTTCTGGATTTGATTTTTGCAAGAAGATGTGTGGTCTAGGCACTCCCCAGCCAAGAAAGGGAAGTTATATATACTTGCACTAACCCAAGTTACTAAGCCAATGCATAAAAACAATGCATGAACTAACCCAAATTACAGTTCTCCAAGTTTGGGCAGTTATACCAACACAGCTGTTAGGATTTTTATTTTGATGAGATAATAAGTATGAATCTAAGTTCACATAAGAAATGAAGACACATACTGCATATTCGCAGAAAAGCTTTGACTCCAAGAGATGTGTCGATTAAAGGATCAATTCTTTTATATCTGAAGAAGGAAGGAATTCATTGTTATCACGTATGAGATGGCAGAGATCAGATTGTTGCAGAAGGCATGTATGTTGTTGTCATGTGAGAATAAAGCTGATACCTTTTGTTTCCATTGTAGAATGCAATTGGTGAGAAAGGTCGGGAAAAAGTAATCGTAAGTAGCTCTTTGACCGTGTTTTCCCCTTTCCTTATGAAATAACTTTCTTGTGTGTATTCAAGCAGCCCTCATATCTATCTAGATCTACATCTAGATCTACATATCTATATATCCAGTGGTGGGTTTCAAATTTTTTACTACCGGTTCTGTGGGCGTGGCTTGGTGGGCATGGCATGGCTTGATGGGCGTGGCAGGGGAAGGTTACTGAAAAATCCCCATTTCCTCCCAATCAGCTGGGACTTGGGAGGCAGAGGATACATGGGGGCGGGTCCAGTCAGAATTTTTACTACCGGTTCTCTGAACTACTCAAAATTTCCGCTACCGGTTCTCCAGAACTGGTCAGAACCTGCTGAAACCCACCTCTGTATATATCTATATCTATATGTATATCTATATATCTATATATACACAGATAAGTATCTATCTATCAATCAATCGATAGATCGATAGATCGATAGATCGATAGATCGATAGATAGATAGATAGATAGATAGATATAAGAGAGAGAGAGAGACAGAGACAGAGACAGAGACAGAGAGACAGAGACAAACAGACAGACATACTTCCACTCACCCCCAAATATCCACACACACACACACACCCATTCACAAAAGTTGGAGACTGAGTGGGGGGTATGTTGAGTACTAATATAAGGATTTTAGGACTCAGGATGACCTAAATCTTTTTTTGATCTTTTTCTAACCAGAAAATGCTCTGAATTTGAGCTGACACTCTTGTAGCAGTTGGAAGAGGAAATAAGATGCCATTGTGGGATTTCAGTATCCCTTTTTCCTTCCATAGCTACACTGAAAACCAAAAGGAGCACTTATAAACAGAGACAGAAATCTGCAAATTTAATCATGAGTATATTTCATATTTGAACCTACTTCGAGGAGAAAGAGGCAGAGAGGGTAGCAGAGAGGGAATGGAATAAAAAAAAATAGCATTCCACCATAAGGATGTCTTACATGTGTAGGTATATAGCTAATAGGAACTGAAGTAAAGTGATTGGACATGTCTGGTAAAGCTCCTCTTTTCTAAGCAATCATCTTGTATGTTGATGTATAGGGAAACACCGTTATTCCCTGGGCTTCTCAAAGCATATTACATTCAGTGAATGTAAAAGGACATAGAAAAGATAAAGAAAAGAAAAAGGATTCCTCAGAATTCTATTAATTCAAATTGTTTTTAGAATTAGAATTCAATTCAAATTGTTTTTTTCTTTAGAATCAATCCCTGTTGTGATAAGGAATGTGTCTTTCCTAAGTGGCAGAAAGCAGCAGTTCATGTAAATGCTATCTAAAATGGTGTCAACTCTGAAGTTGGCCTGACTGAGGCCATCTTTGAGGCTTCAGTGTTGCCACAATGGTGCTGAGGGATAGGGAGGGGAGAATAGAGATAGATGGGGGTTTGTAGCCAAAACAAAATAGTTTCTCCTGAGAACCAAGGCCGGTCCCACAGGTGGCTGAAAGAGGAGGAGTTTCCAAGCAACCAGACAGCACTCTGATTGGACCATGTGACTGATTGTTTGGGAAAGGGGGAATAACTTTTAATTAGGTGAAAACCATGGGAACCTTTAGAGTCGGTTTTCACCAGTCTGTATCAATACGATGGGTGTATTACTTGGAACCCTGACAGATGGTAGTGAGGCCATGGATAGATAGAGACGTCTTGCATGTGTTCGTGTCAGTATAGAATTTGACTTGTTTGTTTACCTTGTAGAATGCTTTGGATGACTATGATCGTCAAAAATTAACGGTAAGTAGCTTTTTTTTTTTCAAAAACAGAGCATGGTGAATGAACAGTTAAGACACTGGACTTGTTGACCAGAAGGTACTGAGTGATGGAGTGAGCTGCCGTTCCTTGCCCCAGCTCCTGCCAACCTAACAGATGAAAAGCATGCAAATGCAAATAGATAAATAGGTACCACTTTGGTGGGGAGGTAACAGGGTTCCATGCTCCTTCAGCATAGAGTCATTCTGGCCAAATTCCCATGGAAGCATCTTTGGACAACACTGGCTCTTCAGCTGTGAATCAAAGATGAGCACCATCCCCCTAGAGGTGGCCCTCCTGAGCTCCATTTTCGCTGGCAAAGGCACTGTGGGCCAGTCCTTTACTGTTTCCAGGGGTGGGGCATAGGCCAGATCTAAGCACTCTGTGAGCCAGATCCGGCCCATGGACCTTGAGTTTGACACCCCTGTCCTAAGTCATTATTCCACTGGATTCTCTGTGCAAATTTTGATTGTGTAAAAGTGGAATGTTGAAAGTGATTCACATGTGTAATACAAGAGATGGTAGTAATAGCGTGGCTATTTCTTTATTTCAAAGATAGCTGCCCATGTTGCACAGCAGTACCTGGATTAGGGAAGCCATCCGTGATGTCATGTCACAACTGAAGTAATATGCTTTGGTTTTTTTGCAGGATTGTATAGAAAGTGAGTGTGGAATGGCTGATTTCCTGGTAAATGCCGCTTTGTTCATCCTCTGTTCTTTCCTTGTGAAATATTCTCCTTGCATGAGAATTTAGTGCAGAAGACTGCCAAATGAGTAAAGAGCGTGGCCAGGGAAAAAGATGGTCCTATTCCTGCTATATAATGTAGGGATTTAGTCAGATCTCATTTGGAATGCTGTGTCCAGTTCTGGAGACCTCCTTAAAAAAATATATTGTGCAAGTCCAGAGATGAGCAATAAAAAAGATATAAAGTTTGAGGAACAAAACATATGAGGAGAGATTGAAGAAACTGAATATGTACAGCCTGGAGTTGATGTCCACATATCTTAAAGTTGTCGAAGTTGAGAAACACTCTCTAGGTTGACTAATACATTATAGCAAGGGTGAAATGCTCCCGGTTTGGACCAGATCGCCCAATCTGGTAGCGATGGAGGCGGGTGGTTCAGAGAACCAGTAGCAAAAATCCCTGCCCCCCCCATGCCCAGCTGAGCTGCACAATCATCAGAGGTACTTTTTTTTACTTTTAAAAGCATTTTTTCTACAACCTCTTCGGCTGAAAAAATTCTTTTAAAAGTAAAAAAAAAAGCCTCTGATGATCAGGCAGCTCAGCTGGGATCGTCAAAGGCTTTTAAAAGAAAAAAACCCTTTTTTATTTTAAATGCCTCTGATGATCCAGGCTGAGTTGCCTGATCAGCAGAGGCTTTTTAAGAAACTCAGCTTGGATCGTCAGAGGCATTTAAAAGAAAAAAACCTTTTTTTTTCTTTTAAATGCCTCTGACAATCCAAGCTGAGTTGCCTGATCGGCAGAGGCTTTTGAAAACATTTTTTTACAACCTCTTCGCCGAAGCCGCGCCTTCAGAACCGATAGTAACAAATTTTAGATTTCACCACTGCATTATAGTTGTTATAATCATATAACTCTAGCTCCTTACCCTACCGTATCTTCACTTTGTTGTATGTCATCAAGCCAGTGGTGAAATCCAAATTTTTTTACTACTGGTTCTGTGGGCTTGCCTTGGTGGGCGTGGTGTAGCTTGGTGGGTGTGGCTTGGTGGACATGGCAGGAGAAGGATACTGCAAAATCTCCATTCCCTCCCCATTCCAGGGGAAGTATATTGCAAAATCTCCATTCCCACCCCACTCTGGGGCCAGCCAGAGGTGGTATGTGCCAGCTCTCCAAACTACTCAAAATTTCCGCTACTGGTTATCTGAACTGCTCAAAATTTCCACTACCGGTTCTCCAGAACCTGTCAGAACCTGCTGGATTTCACCCCTGCCTCAAGCCCTTTGGAAACTATCCCTGGCTGAAATGTTTGGTGTGGGAAGGGTTCCTACAAATTTTATTTTCTCTGCTTGCGATTGTTTCCCTTTGCAAAATGCCAAATGATTTGAACTTAACTGTGAGATCCAAATTGCACTCAGATTTAAGACTGAGTGATAAAAACAGAGTTTCAGTATTCAGGTCAGGTTATGGGTTGTAGGGAAATTCAGCTCTGGCCTTGAGAAGGGGAAGGAGAAAAAAAATGGTTGTTCAGCTCTGGGTAAGTAGAACGGATGAGAAAGTGAGTCAGTGTAGCACCAGCTTGACTTTATTGTCTTTAAAAAGAAATAATGTAGGCTTTGGATGGTAGATTCCACTACTAAATCTGACAAGAATATAGTAGCATTCCTGGAATCTCTGCCACGGCTTCCCTTGACCTTGTCTACCTCAAAGGGTTGATGTGGCTTTATCTACCTTCTCTGGTGATGTGGGGCCATTTACATTAATATCCTCTGTGTCCCTCAAGGGGTTCACCAGTTTATTTTAATGGGCTACCGTAGCCAAGGCAAGGGCCATCCAGATGCTTATATTATGCACTGGTACAGTGTATTTATGAAGGAATCTATAAAAGAGGATAATGTTTTTTTTTCCCCTTCCTTGTAGGATGTCATGCAGAAGATGTTAACTGTTTTTAAAAGAATATCACATGGTCATAAATTGATATATAAATCGCTAGTAAGTAGACACACACTTAAGGTCTCTCATTTATTCTATGTCTTGTAGGTTATCCTTCTTAGATATGACCAGATCAGCTCTCTTGAGCAGGAATTTATCAGTTCTTAGGAGCATTTCAAGGAGGGCATCCTTTTGAATATTGTTGGAATAGGAGAAAGTCTGGTTTCACAGGTCTTCCCTGTAACTTAGGAGACAGGCTTAAATGAAGATGTCAGGAAACTTTTAGAAGAGCTGCACAATCATGTCTCTTTTAAGGGGGGGGAAAAATCACAAAAAATCACCTTTTTGCTCACAAAAGCAAGTCTCAGATTGCTAATTCATGCATCTTTTAGGCTTTATTACTCCGTTTGTGATTAGAAAAGCATAGCTGCTATCTGGAGAATGAAAGATATAGTTGAAATTGACATATGGTATTGAAGTTATCTGTGATGATATAGTAATCGTTAGTGATAGTTATCCCAAAGGTTCTTTTTCAAGAGGCAACTGGACTTTCTTTGTTTTTTCCTTGAAGACATTTCGTTTCTCATCCAAGAAGTTTCTTCAGATCTGAAGTTCACCTTTGGGACAACCATGATCTGGATGACTGAGAATCTCCATAGACATTTAGTGATAATTATCTTATCAGAATAGAACTGATCCCCTTTGTTTCCTTTGCAGAAGGCATTCATCAAACATGGTCCTCTAGTTGAATTCATAGTAAGTAGCTTTGATGTATCTTCTTCCAGTTCTTTATTGAATTTCTTCTTGCGTCTGAACAAGGATCTTTTTTATTTTCCTTCACTCAGTACTTAGAGCATCTTCAGAGTCCTGAGAGGACAAACCCAGCAAATAACTTGTTTTTACATTTGTTTTTAAGCAGCTTAAAGCAACCAATTGATCCCCTTTGAAGCCAAAAATTTTAAAAAATCATCATCTTCTTCTTTTAATGACCCCATAATCCCTTGTGGAGTGGAGTCTGGGCAACTGAATGGAGTTGAGTATTTACTGACCGGGTTCCCTTCCTGTTGCCAATGCAGAGTTTTCTTCAGCAGAAATATTCTCATTGTGCCCAGAGAAAGAAATATCTGCCTCTACCTAGGATCGAACTCACAGCCTCCTGATTGTGAGGCAAGAACTCCACCTCTAGGCCACCGCACCACTCCCCAAAAAATAATAATAATAAAAAAAATGCACCAGCTAAATTGGACAGAGGTTTTGGGGCTGAGGAAGAAAGAAGAAGATTTTGATCTCAGACATGGATGTCCTTGTATGGAAGAAGGACAAGTGATCACGTGTGCAAGATGTTGTTATGCTGCAATTGTGAGGGGTGTTGGCAACCTGGCATTTCTTTTCTGTGATGACATCTTGGCACTCATCATTTTTGCGTCACAGTTGCGGAAAGACCTACTTTATGTAGCACAGGATGGCCCCTCATTTTCTCACATCTATTTTTTGTAATAGATATGAATTTCCTACAGTTTACTGATATAACTCGGTCATGGAATAAATATCAAGATATGCATAAGAATCTAGATTCACCTATGAAATGAAGACACATACAGGTGAAACTCGAAAAATTAGAATATCGTGCAAAAATTCATTTATTTCAGTAATGCAACTTAAAAGGTGAAACTAATATATGAGATAGACTCATTACATGCAAAGTGAGATAGTTCAAGCCTTGATTTGTCATACTCTTGATGATTATAGCTTACAGCTCATGAAAACCCCAAATTCACAATCTCAGAAAATTAGAATATTGTGAAAAGGTTCCATATTCTAGGCTCAAAGTGTCCCACTCTAATCAGCTAATTAACCCATAACACCTGCAAAGGGTTCCTGAGCCTTTAAATGGTCTCTCAGTCTGGTTCAGTAGGCATCACAATCAAGGGAAAGACTGCTGACCTGACAGTTGTGCAGAAAACCATCACTGACACCATCCATAAGGAGGGAAAGGTAATTGCAAAAGAAGTTGGATGTTCCCAAAGTGCTGTATCAAAGCACATTAATAGAAAGTTATGTGGAAGGGAAAAGTGTGGAAGAAAAAGGTGCACAAGCAGCAGGGATGACCGCAGCCTGGAGAGGATTGTCAGGAAAAGGCCATTCAAAAGTGTTGGGGACTTTCACAAGGAGTAGACAGAGGCTGGAGTCAGTGCATCAAGAGCCACCACACACAGACGGATCCTGGACATGGGCTTCAAATGTCATATTCTTCGTCAAGCCGCTCCTGAACAACAAACAACGTCAGAAGCGTCTTACCTGGGCTAAAGAAAAAAAGAACTGGTCTGTTGCTCAGTGGTCCAAAGTCCTCTTTTCTGATGAGAGCAACTTTTGCATCTCATTTGGAAACCAAGGACCCAGAGTCTGGAGGAAGAATGGAGAGGCCACACTACAAGATGCTTGAAGTCCAGTGTGAAGTTTCCACAGTCTGTGTTGATTTGGGGAGCCATGTCATCTGCTGGTGTTGGTCCACTGTGCTTCATTAAGTCCAGGGTCAATGCAACTGTCTACCAGAAGATTTTGGAGCACTTCATGCTTCCTTCCACAGACAAGCTTTATGGGGATCCTGACTTCATTTTCCAGAAGGACTTGGCACCTTCCCACACTGCCAAAAGTACCAAAACATGGTTCAATGACCATGGGATTACTGTGCTTGATTGGCCAGCAAACTTGCCTGACCTGAACCCCATAGAGAATCTATGGGGCATTGCCAAGAGAAAGAAGAGAGACATGAGACCAAACAATGCAGAAGAGCTGAAGGCTGGTATTGAAGCATCCTGGTCTTCCATAACACCTCAGCAGTGCCACAGGCTGATAGCATCCATGCCACGCTGCATTGAGGCAGTAATTGATGCAAAAGGGGTCCAAACCAAATACTGAGTACATATGCATGTTTATACTTTTCAGAGGTCCGATATTGTTCTATGTACAATCCTTGTTTTATTGATTTCATGTAATATTCTAATTTTCTGAGATTGTGAATTTGGGGTTTTCATGAGCTGTAAACCATAATCATCAAAATTATGACAAATCAAGGCTTGAACTATCTTGCTTTGCATGTAATGAGTCTATCTCATTTATTAGTTTCACCTTTTAAGTTGCATTACTGAAATAAATGAACTTTTGCACAATATTCTAATTTTTCGAGTTTCACCTGTAGTGCATATTCCCAAAAGAATTTTAACCCCAAGAGACATGTATATCAAAGCACCTCTTTTCTCTCAAACCCTATTTTGTGTTCACATATACATTCTGTTAAGGATATTGTTGTGTTAACCAACCAGCAGAGCAGAGAGCACAGGAAAACGGTGCTGAGAGCGATGAATAAAATACATACAAACTGGTTTATCAAAGTTTTTACTTTGTAGTGAAAAACAATCTCATAGTCTTTAATCAATCCAAGTCTTTGCCAGTCAAATCAGTCCAGTGATACAAAAGTCTTCTTACCATACAAAACAGCAGTACGTAATAAATAGCAGCACATTCACGCTGGTAACAGGTCACGATGGTAGCATATCCACCCACAATGATAGCATATCATTGCTAGAGCCTTGGTAGTACAGGGGTTTAAGGCACCCTGTTATTAAGCTGGTTATTAAGACCAGCTGTCTGCAATTACTGCAGGGTTTGAATCTCGCCAAGGCTCAAGGTTGACTCAGCCTTCCATCCTTTCTAAGGTAGGTAAATTGAGGACCCAGTTGTGGGGGCAATAAGCTGACTTTGTATAAATATACAAAAGTATGAAGGCTATTGCTGAGCACATTGTAAGCCGCCCTGAGTCTTCGGAGAAGGGCGGCATATAAATCAAATTAAAAAAAAAAAATATCCACACATGATGGTAGCATATCCACACACAATGATAGCATATGATCAATGACTACATTTCAGCTCCCTTCTTAAATACAGTTACAGCAGAGCTTATCCAATCAGGATACAATGACTCAGCATTACAATGACTCAGCAGTATTAAAACTTTAAGACTTTATTATTAAAGTCATAGAATACATATTCATGTTCAAGTCATAGAACACATATATTGTCCATATAATGCCTGGACAACCTGTTAGGCTTACACCATATCCTAATACATTCAATACAAGCATTTTGATCAGTTGTGAAATTCAATTTTTTTTACTACCGGTTCTGTGGGTGTGGATTGGTTGGCGTGGCAAGGGAAGGATATTGCAAAATCTCCATTCCCACCCCATTCTGGGGCCAGCCAGAGGTGGTATTTGCCGGTTCCCCAAACTACTCAAAATTTCCGCTACCGGTTCTCCAGAACCTACCAGAACCTGCTGAATTTCACCCCTGATTTTGATTCAGGTTTCTCTGTTCATATTGTACTTGTGAGAGGTCTTTGGTGCTCTCTGAGCTTGAGTGTTTTCTTGGTGACATTTCATTACCCAAACTAGGTAACATCATCAGTGTTACCTAGTTTGGGTAATAAAACATCTGCAAGAAAACAACTGAGACCAGAGAGCACCAAAGACCCCTCATTTCAACTCTAAGCTACAAATATTCTCATTCCCCCCCCCATATTGTGGGTTGTGTGAAAGGAAAAGCACTGAAAAGAGAAAGAAAAGAACAAGGGGCCTCACAATACTATTAATTTGTGTTTGTCTGTTTGGTCTCAAATAAGTTGGTGTATGTTTGCTATCTGGAGAATGAACACATTCATTTTTAAGATATATGAGATGGCAGAAACAGCTTGGTTGGAAAAGTCACATATGTTCTCATATGAGAATTGAGTTGATACCCTCTGTTTCCCTTGTAGAATGAACTGAGTGAGGAACATACATTGAAAATTATTGTAAGTAGCTCTTTGATCATCTTTTCTCTTTTCCATGTGAAATATTTTTCTTGCAGGTGATCAAGCAGCACTTTTCAGATTCCTGTTTTGGATTCCACCTCACCAAAATTTAGCAAATAAATACAATGGAGGATAGCTATCTTATTGTATGATGAAATCTATGATACTCATCTCATTCTTCAAAAAAATGTCCACCTCCAACAGTTCCCAAAGTTTGATGGGTGGGGGTGGCTTGAGTGGTAAAAAAAAATAAGAATTTTTAGGGCTCAGGATGACCTAGATCTTTTTAGGAACTTTTTCTGACCAGAAAATGTTCTGGATCTGAGCTGACATTGTTGTAGCAGTTGGAAGGAGGAAGTAGATGTTATTGTGGGATTTCATCAACCCCTTTTTTCTCACATGGCTACATTGAAAATGAAGAAGAATACATCTAGGTGGGAACATAAGTCTTCATATTTAATAATGAATATATTTCACACTAGCTGAATGCCGGTGCTTTGCTACAAAACTATGTGATCGGGTGTGATAAATTGATTAAAGCCTGAACTTTAATTTAGAATGTGTAGCATCAGGGCATGTTAATATAAGGCAACTGGCAGTTTGAGCAGAGGGGGAGGGGGTAAAATGTCCCAGCCCACAGGCTGGATGAGTCACTTGCTGGCTCCACCCACGCCCGGTGTAGCGAAGGGGTAGCATCAGAGCATGTTAATGTAAGGCAACTGGCAGTTGGGACAGAGTTCCTTTCAGGTGGGGAGGGGGAGTAGAACATCTAACTCAGCAATGAAATCCAGCAGGCTCTGACAGGTTCTGGATAACTGGTAGTGGAAATTTTGAGCAGTTCGGAGAACCGGCAGTGGAAATTTTGAGTAGTTCAGAGAACTGGCAAATACCACCTCTGGCTGACCCCTAAGTAGGGTAGGAATGGAGATTTTGCAATATCCTTCCCCCAGGAGTGGGGAGAGAATGGGGATTTTGCAGTATCCTTCCCCTGGAGTGGGGTGGGAATGGAGATTTTGCAGTATTCTTTCCATGCTGTGCCACCAAGCCACAGCCACCAAGTCACACCATGCCCACCAAGCCACACCCACAGAACCAGTAGTAAAAAAAAATTGGATTTCACCACTGGTCCAGCTCCTTAGCATCAGAGCATGTGAATATAATACTGTATATGAAATACTAATGATCTGATGGTCATTTTGAAAAATCCTTTCTTAGCGAGCACCTAGAAGCCAAGAGGAACATACGTGCCAAATTTCAAGTTTGTAGGCTTTACCGTTCTGGAGATTTTGTGATGATGAATGAGTGGTATTTGGGTTATATATACTGTATATAGATTTGAAGTTACTTGGAGGAAGAAGAGGTAGAGAAGGTAGAAGAAAGGGCGGCCATGTGAAGTTAAATTAAAGAAATGATTAAAGGATGTCTTACCTATGCAGGTGTATAATTAAAGTGAACCTAAGTTCAGTCATGAAATGTGAATAAGTAGGGCTAACAGTGTTGTCCCCCAGATGCCATGTCTGTTAAAGCTTCCCTTTTCTAAGCAGTCCTCTTACCTGTTCGTGCATGGATACAACCATTATTCCTCAGATTTCTCATGCATATTTTGGTTCCGTGAATGTTGCAGAAAGTTCAAAAGAGAAAGAAAAGGAAAAAGACGCCTCAGAATACTCTTAATTCAAATTTGGTTTTTTAAAGATTAAATACGCCCTGTTGTGATCAGAAAGGTGTGTTTTCTAAGCGGAGGGAAGCAGCAATTCATGTAAATGATATCCAAGATGGTAGTGATGGCAGGGACAGAGAAGTCCTGGGTGTCTTCACATCAGAATAGAATTAATGTGCTTGTTTCCTTTCTAGAATGCTTTGAATGCAGAAGAAATTGGAAAATTAATAGTAAGTAGCTCTTTCTTCACTTTCTGCCTTTTTGTTGAGTGATATTCTTCTTGCACGCAGTGAAGCCCCCCCCTTCAGTGATTGTACCCCTCCCAGAAAGCATCTCCAGAATCTCCAGAGCATAAACAGAGCATTCAAGACAGAGGTGGTATTCAGCCGGTTCGGACCAGTTCGCCTGAACCGGTAGCGGAAATTGTGGGTGGGCCTGCCCACCCACCCAGATTCTATGGCATTCTACTTAACCATGTTTTTGACATGCGTAGAAGGCCAGGTACATGCGCTGAAGGCCGGGTGCATACTTGGAAGGCAGGCATGTGCATGAACCGGGTGCACATGCACACGAAGCGAGCATGCGCAACGAACCGGTAATAATATCATATGAAACCCACCGCTGATTCAGGGTCAAAACATTGCACCGGCTTACTTTCTGAAACAATTTATCCCTTAAATAAGTGCCAAATTGGGGTGATGTTTCCTCTGGGAATCAGTAGCAAAGGCAAGGCCCAGGTCTCAGCCGTGGGTGTGCCTGTGGAAAAGAGGGGCAAGCCATGCCATGTGCTTGATTGTGTCATCTTGCAGTTGCTGGGATTTGTGTCCCCTGTTGATTTCCTGAAATGCAGCCATGTGACCACAGGGGCAGGGGTGGCCATCAGAACTTTCAAACAGGTCTTCAAACAGGTCTTCGGTCTGATCTAAGCATAGTACATAAAATCATCTGCTACAATGTCCTACCAGCCAATGAATACTTCAGCTTCAACCAAAACAATACAAGAGCACACCATAGATACAAACTCAAGGCAAACCACTCCAAACTCGATTGCAGAAAATACGACTTCAGCAACAGAGTGGTCAACGCCTGGAATGCACTACCTGACTCTGTGGTTTCTTCCCCAAATCCCAAAAACTTTAACCTTAGACTGTCTACTGTAGACTTCACCCCATTCTTAAGAGGTCTTTAAGGGGCGTGCATAAGTGCACCAGCGTGCCTACCGTCCCTGTCCTGATGTTTTCTTTTATTCGTATCCTTTTCATGTATTTATAATTATATTTACACTTGTATCTGTCATAAAATACATGCTTGATGAAATAAATAAATAAATAAAAAACAATACCCCAAGAGAAGTCAAACATAACTTCAAAGGGTCGCTAAGCAAACAGTTGTAAGTGGAGGACTACAAATATGGAATGTAGAGATTTAAAACCAGGTTCCCAAACATCTTGAACCCCAACTGCCCTTTTCTATTAACGGATCTCTTTTGTCAGCAAGCATCTTATCTTTTGAGGGAGAAATTCAATGCAAGCATAATTCCATTGGATTCTCTGTACAGATTTTGGTTGTGTGAAAGTGGAAGAATAATGGAAAGAAAATGAAATGTTTCAGAACACACAATTCATTCATTTGTGCCTTTTTGGCAGGGGTGAAATCCAGCAGGTTCTGGAGAACCGGTAATGGAAATTTTGAATAGTTCAGAGAACCAGCAAATGCCACCTCTGGCTGGCCCCAAAGTGAGGCGGGAATAGATATTTTGCAATATCCTTCCCCCAGGAGTGGGGAAGGAATGGGGATTTTGCAATATCCTTCCCCCAGGAGTAGGGAGGGAATGGGGATTTTGCAGTATCCTTCCCCTGCCAAGCCCACCAAGCCACACCTACCAAGCCACACCACACCCACCAAGCCATGCCCACAGAACCGGTAGTGGTGAAAATTTGGATTTCACCACTGCTTTTTGGGCCTATCAGTCCCTGTTCTGGTAAGAAACACATGTATCTTATTTATAGAATGAAGCGATACACATATATGTTATCAAAGATGGCAGTGGTAACACACTTAGAGAAATCATGTGTGATATCTTTTCAAATAAAAGTAATATATTTGGTTTCCCTTACAGACTATGGGTACAGATCAAGTTAATATTTTTGAGTTAATAGTAAGTAGATTTTGTTCACCTTCTGTCCTTCCTTTGGGTAATATTCTTCATGCATGCTCCCTTTTGTTATTTCGCATCTTCCAGAATGCATCTTCCAGATTAACAGAGTTAGAAGGGACCTTCTAGGTCATCTAGTCCAACCCCCCCCCAAGCAGACCCTACACCATTTTTCACAGATGGCAGTCCAATCTCTTGTTGAAAGCCTCCAGTGATGAAGCTCCTACAACTTCTGAAGGCAAGCTGTTCCACCGGTTGATTGTTTTCACTGTCAGAAAAGTTCTCATTTACTAGGTTGAATCTCTCCTTGTTCAGTTTCCATCCATTATTCCTTGTTTGGCCTTCGGGTGCTTTGGAAAATAGCTTGACCCCCTCGTCTCTTTGGTAGTCCTTCAAATATTGGAAGACTGCTATCGTGTCTCCCCTGGTCCTTCTCTTCTCTAGACTAGCCATGCCCAGTTCCTGCAACCATTCTTCATGTGTTTTAGCCTCCAGTCCCCTAATCATCCTGGTTGCTCTTCTCTGCACTCTTTCCTTCTGCACATCTTTTTTATAGTGTGGTGACCAAAACTGGATGCTCTTTAGAGACCCCAGAGCAGAAACTGAACAGGCAGGACCAAAACATTTCATCTCTTTCAACTTTCCTTTTTAAAGCAGCTTCAAATATCTATTGTGCCCCTTAAATCAACATCGACTCCCAACCTAGGGTGATGGTACCCCTGGGTACCAAGTAGCAAAGGGAGAAACTTATATTTTGGAACTGTCCCCAAGTATCACTTTTTGGGTGGGGTGGGTTTCTTCAAAGTTTCTTTTCCCTTTCTTGTGGTTTTTCTCTCTGCGAAATGGTAAATTGTTTGGCTCAAATGTCAGATGCCTTTCCCCATTTCCCTTCCATGGGTTAATTTTATCAGAATATATTTTGGAAAGCCAGCTTCACCTTGTTCTCCTTGAAAAGGAGTAGTGACGTTTTGGATAGGCTAACAAGTTTCTGCTGATATACCCAAAAGCCCTTTAATGGTTTTCCTTGAATCCCTGCCATCACTTTCCGTGACTTTGCCTACCTCAAAGGGTTGATGTGGCTTTATGTACCTTCTCTGGTGTTGTGAAATCATTCAACATCAATATCCTCCATGGCCCTCAAAGGATCACCAGTTTATTCTAGTGGGCTGCTGTGGCCCAGGCAAGACCCACATGTATCATGAATTGGTAAATCTTCTGAAGGAATCCATAATGGTTTTTATTCTTCCTTATAGTCAATTGGAGAAAAGATAATACCTATTATCAAGAAAGCTAATGGTGGCAAAGGACTGTCTAAACTGATGGTAAGTAGATACACACTTAAAAGAGATGCAGTGACTCAGTGGCTAAGATGCTGAGCTTGTCGATCGAAAGGTTGGCATTCAGCGGTTCGAATCCCTAGTGCCGCATAACGGGGTGAGCTCCCGTTACTTGTCTCAGCTTCTGTCAACCTAGCAGTTCAAAAGCACATAAAAAATGCAAGTAGAAAAATAGGGACCACCTTTGGTGGGAAGGTAACAGCGTTCCGTGCGCCTTTGGCGTTGAGTCATGCCGGCCACGTGACCATGGAGACATCTTGGATTAGGTAGGATTAGTCCTCAGCCACTACAGGAATTGCCCAAAGCCCCTTCATTACACACCCAGCAAGATTCAACCAAGCCTGGAACACAGACAGCCTACAAAGTTAGCTAAGACCCCCACCCCCTGGGAGTCTGACAGCCAATAGGATACTTGCCCTTGCCACAGGAACAGGAAGCTCAACTTCAAAGCCCAAGTGAGGGTATAAATAGCACACACTCTCCACTCAATGTGTTCAGCTACCCAGGACTTCAAACCCATGTGGTCCTGTTCACTATTAAACCATCCTTCCAAGCAGCCTCCATGTTTCCAGTGTCTTTCTCCCCACTTGGAACTAAACCCAGATGGACATTTCTTCCAACACCTTCAAAGAACAATCTTAATTCATGTGCATCTTTTTAGCCCTGATCACCCTATGTTATGAGGGATGAAATACAAGTATAATTATCAATATATGATATGCCTTATCGAAGATGGCAACTGACAGCATGGTAAAAGAAGTCATGTAATAATCCAACATTTGGATTGTTGGATTATTGGAAAATAGCCATTTCCTTAGATCACTGCAATCACTGTATTTGTTGATGTTGCCTATTCCTTTTGGTTGGGATGGCTTGATCTACTCTGCTCAAAACATCCCATTGACATTAATACCCTCTGTGGCCCTCTTGGACCCACTCTTGATTTGAACAAACTGTAGTGGCCCAGGCCTGATGCACACAAATTCTCATAGGATTCACAGCCACACCATATTTATAAAGGTATTCTTTTGTTTACATTTTAGAGTATGTTCACTGATGATTTAGATGGAAAAATAGTAAGTACCTTCTGTTTATTTTCTGCCATTACTTTCTTTCATATTCTTCTTTGATCTGAACACGCATTCTGCCAACCCTGGAGCTGTCTTTGAGCGTCTTCAGGGTTGCCACAGTGAGGCTGGCTGGAGCTGTGGGAAAGAGAGTGTGGGAGTAGAGATAGCTGAGGGGAATATGTAGTCAAAATAACATTCTTTCTTCTGGGAACCAAGGACACTCTCACCAGCACCTGGAGGGGAATGGATGGGAGGCATCCAGGATGGGAGAGAGACCTGATTGGGACATGTGATAGTTGTGTGTAATGGGGGGAAGAAGGATTTTGGATTTTGAAGGGGGTGGGGAAAACCTGGGGGACTTCAGATTTGGGTTTTCACCAACTGTGTTAATATGACATGCCTAATAAATCTATACTTTGAGGAACCCTGCCTTGGAGTTTTGATTTCCTATGGGCTGTTACTTGGAACCCTGACACATCCCTCTTATCTTTATGCCACCTAAACCAAAATCATCTCCAGAATCCCCAGAACATCATCACAAGTGGAAGAGCCAAAATATTCTGCCTGTTTTTAACCTTCCTTTCCAATAACTGATCTCTTCAAAATAGATCTAGCGGCCATATTGGGGGTCAAGATGTCCCCACCCCAGGAACTGATTGGCAAATGGGGGAGGGGAATTTAGATCTCAGTCAAGGAGGTCCATTTGAGGAAGAATGGCAAGGAATGAGATGTGCATGATGCTGTCTTCTGATTTGTGGTGAATTGAGTCAGGAAGGAAGGAAGTTCACAATGTATGTGATTTTTGCTGTGGTGTGTAGGTTATTGTTTTTCAATTGTCAGTTTTGAACTTCAAAGGAATCCGCCCATGTTATCAAAAGAAAGGCACATTTCCATCTGGTGAATTGAAAGATATATTTTGGAATGCAAGTTTGAAGATAGCAGCAATCATATAATTATAATTAGTGATGGTTAGTGACGGTTTCAGGCTGGAAAGATTAGGTCCACACATGAAAATCTAATTAAACTGATTTATTGCTACTCATGAATAGTCTCAACTAACAGTTAGCATCTGCTGGAAGGTAGACAAGGGTCAATAGAATTCAATGGGGTTGGACTTTGTCCACTTCTGACTATGTAGTCATCTTAGTTCTATCCCTCTTTTAATGCTACCTCCAGGCTCAGCCATGCCTTCTCTCTTTCTGCAGAGTTAGGCATCACTTCCCCAAAACACCCCAGCCAACTTAAACCATCTTGATCTTTCTACAAAACCACATGAATATCTAAAACCCTTTTAACTATTTGGAGGGGAGGATATTAAGAGAACAACAAATGAATTTGCACCTACTATAAAGATTGATCAGCCATTTTCAATCCAGGGGGTTAAGCATAACTCCAAATTAATCCAGTGATTAATCCTGTCAACCCTAGGAATGAGGCAAAGGTAGACCATTTCCAAAATACTGTCAGGAAAATTGCAACCCTTCCCTCCTTCTCTCATAGGTAAAAGAAGGGAGGGGGAAGCAAATTCAGACTTTCAAGACTGATGTCAGCCCTTCAAAGCAGACCAGATTAAGAAATCAAATCCCCAAATGTTATTACTGCCCAACTGTATTCTCTTCTATTGGGAGAAATGAAAATATTTGCCACTTATCTCTCAAATTGGCCAAACTTCCCACACTTGTTTGGGGTTTCATTCCCATCCTTTAACTCATTCCTTCCATCAAATGTGCACAGTTGCAGCAGCCACCCCACTTGCCTACAGATGAAACACGGTTCCCCTATAAAAGCTCCAGAAATGCAGAGGAAAAAACAAACTTAGCGCATTGTAAGCCACCCTGAGTCTCCGGAGAAGGGCGGCATATAAATCAAATTAAAAAAAAAAACAAAAAAACACTATCTTGGTCCCACCAGCCTGACCAAGTTGGCACTTTGCAATGTTTCTCCTTTCCTTAGAGGCTCCTTCAGTTCAGGGAGAGATCTGATATTCATGTAAACCGCCTTGAGTCACCATATGTGACTAGACAGCAATATAATTATAAATAAATAAATAAATAAATAAATAAATAAATAAATAAATAAATAAATAAATAAATAAATGTGAGTGAGTGAGTGAATGATTGGCATCCAGCCAGTCATGCTCAATCCATTGATCACTCAATAGAAATGATATACGGTTTTCTGAAGTGCTATAGGGTTTCCTGCCTAAGCAGGGAGTTGGATTAGAAGACCTCCAAAGTCCCTTCCAACTCTGTTATTCTATTCTATTCTATTCTATTCTATTCTATTCTATTCTATTCTATTCTATTCTATTCTATTCTATTCTATTCTATTCTATTCTAGTCTAGTCTAGTCTAGTCTAGTCTAGTCTAGTCTAGACTAGTGGGGGGATTAATCTTTAGCAGAGGCTCTCTCAGGAGGTGTTCAGTTGACTTGGAAGCAGTATAGAAAGGCTGATGCAGGTTGAGGTTGGCTGGTTTGAAAGTCCAAGTTGGGTTTTGCAATAAAGTCATTGGTTTGGTTCATCATTTCCTGTCTTCCAGATTCTCCCTTACCATCATCCTATCCGCGGTGAACTTCGCCCTGGAATATTTGTATATGTGCAAGGCGCAGTGCCCAAAAATAGTGACAGGTAAAGCTCACAGGAAGGGCAAGATTCTACCTTACTCAAAATAATAATAATAAGACTATTATGTTGTTAAGGGTGGTTTATATAATTCAAATTATAAGCCAAGACGAAAGCTTTTCTTAGTTCTTCAGATAGTTCGACTTCCTGTTTCTTGCAACTCCAACTAAGCCATGAAGGGCAGGAACTTGATTGTTCTCTTCAAGCCAAAAACCAGCACCCTAGTGCAGGGGTCTCCAACCTTGGCCACTTTACGATGGGTGGACTTCAACTCCCAGAATTCCTCAGCCAGCATGCGCTGTCCCAGAGAGTCTAGCTTCAGGGCAAAGGAGAAGGGGATGGCAGAACTCCCATATCATCCAATGTATTTCCCTCTTTTTTTTCCTCTTTCTTTCTCTTCTAGATTTGAGATAAACTTAGCCTCTAACCAGAATGATGGGGCCAACATTGCTCTCCACTTCAAAATTTACATTGCTCAGAAGAAAACTGTACTCAACACATTTCAGGCTGGCAGGTGGGGACGCCAAGAGAGTCATCAGGTGCCCTTCAGAAAGGGCAAAGATTTTGAGGTCATCTTCATTGTCACTGAGGCTGGATACCAGGTTGGTACACATGATAGAGGCTCCTTTGGGACTGCATCTGCATCTTCATCCACCTGTTGTGGCCCCCCGGCAGCCAGCAGAGCTGGCAGCAGAGTTGGACAGTGAGGAGGTTGGGGAGGAACTTGGGCCAGTCCTGGGGGTTGGGGAAAGTTTGGACGAGGGCTCTGCATCAGAGGCAGAGAAGGGGCCAAGGCCATCTGATAGTTATGTACTGCCTCCGGAGCCTCCGGAGCCTCCAGAGTCTGACATCAACTAGTCAGAAGAACAGTGGGGAGCCTGTTCCCAGTGTGCACATGTGCAGAGCTGCCAGAAAACAAGAACAATTAAGAAAACAGGGTCAACTTGGGAGTAAGGCTTGGAGATGATTGGCCCCTCCCATAAGACATAAAAGAGGAATGAATGGGACATGAGCTTTTGCAGAAAGCAATTAGTCCATCTAGTCGGTTCAAGCTTTGAAAAGTTCTGTTTGACTCTGTGCCAAGTTTGGCCTTGCCCTGCTTTGGCAATTAGTTCTTTGGCAACATTCCAAGGGAGAAAAGGTGGGTGTTTATAAACATTCTCTTGAAAGACTGTTTGTGAAGCCTTGCGGACTGTGAATGACAATAATTCACAGCCATGTAAATAAAAGAGGTTTTACCAGGACTAATATTGTGCTTTATACTTTCTAAGAAAGCCTAGCTCAGAACACCATCCTAAAATGAAGCCAGCTTTCCTAACTTCATATCTTCCAGACAGTATTTAAGTGATGTACAGGTAATCCTCATTTAGCGACCACTGGGACCAGCAACTTAATCATTAAGTGATGAGGTTGCTAAATATTTTCCTGGCAAAAATAAACAGTTTTTTCCTGCAAACAGAATGTATGACCTCAACTGAGACTTGATCTCTTCGGGTTTGCCCTCTGACAGATCCTGGTGAACAAGAAGCCCTTCTGCACCTACAGGCATAGAATTCCACCACAAAGCGTGAAGGTCATCCATGTGAAGGGAGATCTGGAGCTGAACTCTCTGACTGTGACAGAACCCACAACACAGAACATGGTAAGTGATCAGTCGCAACAAGTCAGCACCTCTTGATCCTTGATCTCTCTTTGGGAATTGATTCTGGATTTGTTCAATCCCCAAACTGCCACAATCTCTTTCTCCCCCACCCCAATTGCTCTTCTCGTACATCTTTCTTGATTTCTGAGTGGTGGTATACTAGGAGACCTAGATCCTCTCACAGTTGCTGTTACTGAGCCAGCTACCACTTCTTCTATCTGTGCATTTCATTTTCTTGCCCATGTGGACGTTACTTTTCTCATCACTGAATTGCACTTTGCTGGATAGGGCCCAGTGTTCAGGTCAGTCAATATTTATTTATTTATTTATTTATTTATTTATTTATTTATTTATTTATTTATTATTTATTTATTTATTTATTTATTTATTTATTTATTTATTTATTTAATTTGTCGAACATGTACTAGATAACAGGTATAAGTAGAAACATAAATATGAACATAGTAAATGGGTACAAATGGGAGACATTAGGACAGGGACAGTAGGCATGCTGGTGCACTTATGCACGCCCCTTACAGACTTCTTAGGAATGGGGTGAGATCAACAGTAGACAGTCTAAGGTTAAAGTTTTGGGGGTTTGGGGATATAACAACAGAGTCAGGTAGAGCATTCCAGGCATTGACCACTCTGTTGCTGAAGTCGTATTTTCTGCTATTGAGTTTGGAGTGGTTTACCTTGAGTTTGTATCTATTGTGTGCTCGTGTATTATTGCGGTTGAAGCTAAAGTAGTCATTGGCAGGTAGGAAGTTGTAGCAGACAATTTTATGTACTACACTTAGGTCAGACCGTAGGCGGCATAGTTCTAGGTTTTCCAATCCCAAAATTTTGAGCTTGGTGGCATAAGGTCTATCATTGAAAGTATTTGCTATTCCCCCAGCTTCGTGTTGTCTGCAAATTTCATAAGTTCCCCTTCTATCAACGCATCTAGATCATTTATCATCTAAATAATTTATACCTGATAAGATGCTGACATTTAGCCAGGTTTGTTCAATCCATTGATCAACTGATAGAGCTAAAGCAGAACTGCTCAATGGCTGCACTTATGGTGCATCCTCCACACCTCCCTTCCCCTGCCATGTTGGGGATTAATCCTTAGTAAAGGCCCCCTCAGGAGGTTTTTGTCTGACTCAGAAGCCAAATTGAAAGGCAGATACAAGGGACGGTTGGCTGGTTTGAAAGTCAAAGTTGGGTTTTGCAATAAAGTCATTGATTTGGGTCATCATTTTCTGTCTTCCAGACTCTCCCTTACCGTCATCCTGTCCCCGGTGGACTCCGCCCTGGAATATCTGTATATGTGCAAGGCACAGTGCCCAAAGACAGCAACAGGTAAATTTCCTTTGCAAGCTCATAGGGAGGACAAGATGCTACCTTATTCAAAATAATAGTAGTAAGATTATTATGTTGTTAAGGGTGGAGTGGAGCGGAGCGGAGCGGAACGTAACGTAACGTAACGTAACGTAACGTAACGTAACGTAACGTAACATAACGTAACAGTACAGAACAGAACAGAACAGAACAGAACAGAACAGAACAGAACAGAACAGAACAGAACAGAATAGAATAGAATTCTTTATTGGCCAAGTGTGATTGGACACACAAGGAATTTGTCTTTGGTGCATATGCTCTCAGTGTACATAAAAAGAAAAGATACATTCGTCAAGAATCATAAGGTACAACACTTAATGATAATCATAGGGTACAAATAAGCAGCCAAATCATATTAGGAAACAGTCAGTATAAATTGTAAGGATACAAGCAACAAAGTTACAGTCATACAGGCATAAGTGGGAGGAGATAGGTGATAGGAACAATGAGAAGATTAATAGTAATAGTAATGCAGACTTACTAACTAGTTTGACAGTGTTGAGGGAATGATTTGTTTAGCAGAGTGATGGCGTTTGGGAAAAAACTGTTCTTATGTCTAGTTGTTTTGGTGTGCAGTGCCCTATAGTGTCATTTTGAGGTAGGAGTTGAAACAGTTTATGTCCAGGATATGAGGGGTCTGTAGATATTTTTACAGCCCTCTTTTTGATTTGTGCAGTATACAGGTCCTCAACGGAAGGCAGGTTGGTAGTAATTATTTTTTCTGCTGTTCTAATTATCCTCTGATAAATCTATATCCTGCTTCCTGTAACTCCAACTAAGCCATAAGGGCCAGGAACTTGATTCTTGTCTTCAAGCAAAAATACAGGCACCTACAGTTTCTAGCTTCAGGGCAAAGAAAAAAAAAGGGGGGGGGGAGCAGAATTACATTCTGAGTCTTCTGCACTTCTCATTTAATTTTCCTCTTCTTTTTTCCTCTCTCTCTTCCAGATCCTGGGTGTACTTCAATGTGGACTTTGCATGTGGCCAGCATGAGGGGTTTGACATTCCCCTCAACTTCAACCCTTGCTTTAATGTGAACAAAGTTGCGCTCAACACATTTCAGGCTGGCAGGTGGGGACATGAAGAGGGTCATCAGATGCCCTTCCAAAAAGGCGAGCATTTCGAGATCATCTTCATTGTCAATGAAACCAGATACCAGGTTGGTACATGTGACAGAGGCTCCTTAGGGACTGCAGGTGCATCTTCATTCCTCTCCCCACCCCCAGAATTCACAATTTGTTTGGAATGAACCATAAAGATATTTAATACCAATTTTCCCAATTTCATATTTTCCACATAGGTTTAAGTGATGTACAGGTAATCCTCATTTAACAACCACTGGGACCAGTGACTTACACATTAAGTGATGAAGTTGTTAAATGAAAATGTGACTGTGTTCATGATTCAGCTTTTTCTTTGTTTACTGTCTTGTAAAGGTTTTAAATGACAGGATTTGTTGCAAAGTTACTGCTTCACCACTGTCCTAATTGAAAAAGTCACTAAATGAGGACAACCTATAATTGAAGGGAAAACATTTTGCTCCAGGGTGGAAAAAAGTTGGGTATTGTTGAAATAAAGGTTTCTCCCTCTGTACATATACACATTTTGACCTCTGCTCAGCTTTGAGGTGGGTTGTTTTCTTGGCAAAAATAAACCGTTTTTTTTCCCCTGCAAACAAAATGATGATGATCCCAATTGAGACTTGATCCCTTGGGGTTTGCTCTCTGACAGATCCTAGTGAACAAAAAACCTTTCTGCACCTACAAGCATAGAATTCCTCCACAAAGCGTGAAGGTCATCCAGGTGAAGGGAGATCTGGAGTTGAACTCTCTGAATATGATAGAACCAACAACGCAGAACATGGTAAGTGATCAGGTATTGACAAATCGGCACTGTTGAGAGGAAATACTCCCCTGTTGGGATTCTTCCAGCCGAGATGCAATGATCCACGCTTTGAAAAAATAATTGAATAATGAAGCAGAGCTGCCGGAAAGAAGCTTTTAATGACAAGGAACCAAGATGAGTGACATTCCGCAAGGCTTCTTGGCTAGCTAGAAAGATTGACACTCAAACATGAATTTATATACCCTTTCTGGGTTTTGGTCTGAAACTGGTTTTGGGTGACATTTAATTCTTTGTTTATTGATGGGGTAATTTCCCCTATTCAGCTTTGTTTGGAAGGAAAAAAGTTACACTCTGTTCCTGAAAAGAAGTAGAGTTGAGAAATCTGGCTAGTTCCTGTGACTATTTGTTCTGGTAATTGGTTTAACAAGCAGCAGCTACTGTGTTTGCTCTTTCGCTACATTCTAGTGCTAATTGCATTCTTTACGGTTAGGCTTATCTCAAATGTTTCCACTTAAGTTTACCTGGGAGTGTAAGCTCTAGAATGAGCCAGACAGGGCTTTTCTTCTTGTGTAAACAGCTGTGATTTAATTATTTGTATTGTGTTTTGATTATTTGCTGTCTCATGTCTTCTTCCCCTACTTTGGGGGGGGGGAGGCTCCCTTTAGCACCTCCTGATCCTTGATCTCGCTTTGGGAATTGATTCTGGATTTGCTCAATCCCCAAACTGCCACTTTCTCTTTCTCCCCTCTAATTGCTCTTCTTGCACATCTTTCTTGACCCCTAGCAATGTCCTCCTTTCCCAGGTCCTCAATTGCCTTGGCTTACAACTCTGCATTCTAGCAAAAATAGCCATTCTAGGATGGCACTAGGACCAACAACTGAACAGGGAGAAAATTTACCCCAGGCCAATGTCCTGCTTTCCCCCTTCAAGATTCTACAAATCAGCATTTCTCAACCTGGCAGTTTTAAGATGTGTGGCCTCAATTCCCTGAATGGCTTAGCAGAGACCTGCACACCCTTATTAACAAACCTGAACAGCCATGAATTGTGCAATGACTGAAGAAGGAAGCTTGTCTCTTCAGTCAGAAGATTGGAAGTCTGTCACATGTGCTTTCTCCACTGAAAAGCCTATGACACTGAGACATAGCAATAGCACTTTGCAATGGGACTTAGACTTATAGACCACTTCACAGTGCTTTACAGCCCTCTCTAAGTGGTTTACAGAGTCAGCATATTGGCCCCAACAATCTGGGTCCTCATTTTACCCACCTCAGAAGGATGGAAGGCTGAGTCAACCTTGAGCCGGTGAGACACGAACTGCCAAACTGCTGGCAGCCGGTAATCAGCAGAAGTAGCCTGCAGTACTGCATTCTAACCACTGAGCCATCATGGCTCTTGGTGGCTCAGTGGTGCCACCACTCCATGACATGGAAAGATAACCTTCTGTGGAATACCTAGAAAAAAAGTTGGACCAAGGCCATGGTAGAATTTTTGCCTTGGTGCGAGTTGCCTTTCTAGGGTTTTGCACAACAAAGTGACAATCCCCAATTGTGTCTTAAGAGTGGAGTTCAGTTGCTTGTCCTGATGCAGGCTTCACACACACACACATGCACACACACACACACAAACACACACAAACAGATGCAGAAAGAGTGAGTTTCTGGATCGATTATCAGCTTACTGCAAGGTTGAACAGGTACAGTGTATAAAGGGATGTAAATGAAATGGAGGCTTGCATATAAAGTTTGCTTTGTGAATGAGAGCAATGCCAAAGAAATGTCCACGGGTTCAGACCTGGGTCATAGATGTCAGGCAGTCCAGGGGGCAGAGAAGACATCTCAAAGGAATCTTTCTCCCCTCATATCTGAATGGGCCATTGAGGCAGCTGGCACTTGATGAAAAAACATCTAAAGCATTAATAGATTCCTCTGCACTCACCCTTGAGAAGTAAAGACCAGAAGTGGATAGTCGAGTGTTGTCCATCTTCCCTGATGGGTTCAAAGAGATTGGTTAAACCCTTCGGCTATGGATTCCTCAGGCAGAGCAAAGAATAGGGCCATGAGTTTGATTGCTAGTATTTTTTCAAGGAAACATTGGTGTATCTGCCAAACAAATTCAGGGGCATGGACATACCTGGCATTCTCCCAAGCACATTCAGGTCCTGGTGATTAAATCTTGGTGTGATTGTGTTGCCCCCTACACCCTAGTTGTTCTTGAATAGGTATGTATTGGAAATTAGAAGGTTGCAAAATGCTTGCATCTATTGGGGTCTTCCCACCCACCCACAAATGAAACACAGTTCTCCTATAAAAGCTCCAGAAATGCAGAGGAAAAGGCAAACACTCTCTTGGTCCCACCAGCCTAACCAAGTTGGCACTTGCAGTGTTTCTCCTTTCCTTAGAGGTTCCTCCAGTGCAGTGAGAGATCGGGCATCTTGCTCAATCCACTGATCAACTGATAGAGTTAAAGCAGAACCGTGGCTGCAGTTCTGGTGCTTCCTCCATGCCTTCCTTTCCCTGCCATGTTGGGGGATTAATTCTTATCAGAGGCCCCCTCAGGAGGTCTTTGTTTGACTTGGAAGCTACATGGAAAAGCTGATACAAGGCACAGGCAGGGATGGGATTCAGCCGGTTCGTATCGGTTCAGATCAGGTGGGCCAGCCCTCTCACCCCTGCGCTTTACTTACCTTTATCCTCTCAGCTGATTCACACAGCAGAGCGGATTGCTGCGCCTCAGCTATGTTACTCCCCAGAAGTAACATGGAAGGTTAGTTTTGTTAAAACTGTGCATGCGTGTGCACACATCTGATGCACGATCACCAAATTGGTTGTTAAACTGTCAGGATCCCACCACTGGGCACAGGTTGTAGTTGACTAGATGAAAAGTCTAAGTTGTGTTTTGCTGTAAAGTTATTGGTTTGGTTCATCATTTCCTATCTTCCAGGCACTCCCTTATCACCAACCTGTCTCTGGTGGACTCCGACCTGGGATGTCTGTATATGTGCAAGGTGCAGTACCCAAACACCCCAAAAGGTAACATTCTTTTGGAGGCTCACAGGAAGGGCAAGATCTATCTGTCTCAAAATAATAGTGATAAGATTATTATGTTCTAAGGGTAAATTATATAATTCAAATTGTATGCCAAGATTAAAGGCCTTCTTAATTTTTATTTATTTATTTAATTTGTCAAACATGTACTAGATAACAGGTATAAGTAGAAACATGGACATGAGCACATGAAATGAGTACCAATAAATGGGGACAGTAGGACAGGGGTGGTAGGCACACTGGTGCACTTATGCACGCCCCCTATTCGGACCTCTTAGGAATGGGGTGAGGTTAAAGTGGAAGCTATGGGGGTTTGAGAAAGTAACAATGGAGTCAGGTAGGCATTGACCACTCTATTGCTGAAGTCGTATTTTCTGCAATCGAGTTTGGAGTGATTTACCTTGAGTTTATACCTCTTGTTTGTTCGTGTATTATTGCAGTTGAAGCTGACGTAGTCATTGACAGGTAGGACTTTGTAGCAGATAATTTTGTGTACTACGCTTAGGTTAGATCATAGGCGACGTAGTCCAAGGTTGTCCAAGCCCAAAATTTCAAGCCTGGTGGCATAAGGTATTCTATTGTGAGAAGAGGAGTGGAACTCTCTTCTCGTGAAATACCTCTGGACTCGCTCAATTGTATTAATGTCCGATATAGTGTGGATTCTAGGCAGATGAACTATATTTGAAGATTGGTCTGGCAAAGGTTTTGTATGCCCTAGTTTGCAGTACAGTGTTATTTCTTTGGATAGTTCTAGTTCTTGGTTCTTGCAACTCCAACTAAGTCACCAGGGCTAAGAACTTGATTCTTCTGTTAAACCAACAAAGAGCATCCTATGTATTCTAGCTTCAGAGTAAAGGAAAAGGAGCAGAACTCTACTCTGAGATTCCTGCACCTACCAATTAAGTTTTCCGCTTGTTTTTTTCCTCTGTCTCTTCCAGATTTGAGGTGAACTTTGCCTGTGGGCAGCATGATGGGACCAACATTGCCTTCCACTTCAAGATTTACTTTAATTGGCAGAAAACTGTGCTCAACACGTTTCAGGCCGGCAGGTGGGGACATGAAGAGCATCATGAGATCCCCTTCCAAAAAGGAGAGGATTTTGAGGTCATCTTCATTGTCAATGAGGCCAAATATCAGGTTGGTATATGTGACAGAAGCTACTTTTGGGACTGCAGGTGGCCCTTCATTCCCCTCCCCCACCCAAAGAATTCACTGATTGTCTAGAACCGTGATGGCGAATCTATGGCACGCATGCCAAAGGTGGCACACGGAGCCCTCTCTGTGGGCACACGTGCTGTCACCAGCTGTTCTTATGGTTTCCAGAATGTGCCTGCCCATCAGCCAGCTGCTCTCCGTGCATGCCAGAGTGCTGGAAATCTGAAGACCAGATGGCCAGTGCACATGCATGTGCCGACCCCCTGGTCTTTGGGCGCGACGGAAACCTGAAGCCAGCATGTGCACTCCAGCGTGCACACATTCTGGTTTGGGCACTCAGTGCCAAAAAGGTTTGCCATCACTGGTCTAGAATGAACAATTAATTAATTAATTAATTAATTAATTAATTAATTAATTGGTTCAATTTATATGCCGCCCTTCTCTGGAGACTCAGGGTGGCTTACAAAGCAATAGCCTTCATACTTTTTGTATATACCTGGTTAGTAGGGCTTTCGGGGGGCCCCTAAGTGGTGTTCTTTTTTATACAAAGTCAGTTTATTGCCCCCACAATCCGGGTCCTCATTTTACCTACCTCAAAAGCCTGAGTGGCGTAGGAGGCTAATGCCTCCTGTTAGGATATGGTTTGAGCCTAACAAGTTGTCCAGGCAATATAAGTGTACTGTAACTTTAATCTGAAAATGTATTATGTGACTTTAATGCTGAGTCATGCTGTAATTAGATAATGACTGGTTGTGAGAGTATTTAAGCAAGGTATTGTAACATGTTCAGTTGCTGCTCTGCTATGCTGCCATTGTGTATGAAGATGATGAGATGATGAAGCTGCTATGATAAGCTACCATTGAGAGGATTTGTTATCTGCTAATCATCGTTTGATGGATCTGTTACCATCGTAGTTTGTGAACCAGAGTGAGTTTGTTATTCTAACCAACTACTGTTTGTTGGGTAAGAAGATTCTGTAACTACTGGACTGATTTACTGGCAAAGACTTGGAATTTGTTTAAAGACTATGAGACTGTTTTTCTACTATAAAGTAAGCTTTTGATAAACCAGTTTGCATAACTCTTATTCATTGCTCTCAACAACGTTTCCTTGTGCATTTACTCTGCTGGTTGGTAACACAACAACAATATCCTTAACACCTCCTAAGGCAGCATTTAACATCGAGCTGCCTGCAATTACTGCAAGTTCTAATCTCACCAGGCTCAAGGTCGACTCAGCCGTCCATCCTTTCTAAGGTGGGTAAATTGAGGACCCAGTTTGTGGGGGCAATAAGCTGACTTTGTATAAAATATACAAAAGTATGAAGGCTATTGCTTAACGCATTGTAAGCCGCCCTGAGTCTCCGGAGAAGGGCGGCATATAAATCAAATTAAAAAAAAAAAAAAAAGGATGGAAGGCTGAGTCAACCTTGAGCCTGGTGAGATTTGAACTTGCAGTAATTGCAGGCAGCTGGTGTTACTTAACAGCACTTTAGTCTGCTGTGCCACCAAGGCTCTTTAATACTGACTATCCCAACTTCATATCTTCCATATACTATTTTAAGTGATGCACAAGTTGTCTTCATTTAGCGACAATTGGGAACAATGATTCAGTCTCTGAGGTCACTAAATGAAATCCTGACTATCTTTATGATTGGACTTCAGCTTTTCTTTGCTTTACAGTCCTGTGAAGCTTTCAAATGCCAAGATTTGTTGCAAACTTACTATTTGAACACTGTCAAAATGCAAACAGTCACTAAATGGTGTGGGATGTATTCATGGCAAGAATAAACAGTTTTTTCCTGCAAAGAAATTGTATGATTCCCAATTGAGACTTGGTCCCTTTGGCTTTTTCCTCTGACAGATCCTGGTGAACAAGAAGTCTTTCTGTATCTACATGCACAGAATTCCACCACAAAATGTGAAGGTTATTAATGTTAAGGGAGACGTGGAGCTGCAATCTCTGAATGTGACAGAACGGCCAACAAAGGAGAACATGGTAAGCATTATCAATATCGACAAGTTGGTACCTCCTGATCCTTGATCTCTCTGGGAACTGATTCTCAGTTTGTTCAACCCTCAAGCTGCCACATTTTCTTTCTCCCTTCCATTTGCTCCTCTTATACTTCTTTTTCGACCCTCCCAAGAATAGCTGTCCTTCTGGGTTCTCAGTTGTCTTGGCTGATGACTCTGCATCCTAGCAAAAAAACAACCTAGTACTAGTATACTAATACTAGCAACTGAACAGGGAGCAAATGTACTCCTTTCCCTCTTGCAAATGTCCATGAAGCAGTGTTTCTCAATTTGGCAATTGTAAGATATGTGACCTCAACTCCCCAGGACTTCTATCATGCTACAAAGAATGAAAAAAGAACAGACCCAGATTCTGAGTCAGGATCAGCTGGACAACCACTGCAGGGTTAATATAAGACATTTAACCTGTTTCCTGCATTCACACACTAAGGGATTTGCAACAGACCAAATTACCTCCACAACAGCAATCCAGGTTAGAATAGAATAGAATAGAATAGAATAGAATAGAATAGAATAGAATAGAATAGAATAGAATAGAATAGAATAGAATAGAATAGAATAGAATAACAGAGTTGGAAGAGACCTTGGAGGTCTTCTAGTCCAACCCCCTGCCCAAGCAGGAAACCCTACACCACTTTAGACAAATGGTTATCCAACATCTTCTTAAAAATTTCCGGTGTTGGAGCATTCACAACTTCTGCAGGCAAGTTGTTCCACTTATTAATTGTTCTAACTGTCAGGAAATTTCTCCTTAGTTCTAAATTGCTTCTCTCCTTTGTTAGTTTCCACCCATTGCTTTTTCTTCTACCCTCAGGTTTGTTTATTTATTTATTTATTTATTTATTTATTTATTTATTTATTTATTTATTTAATTAATTAATTAATTTGTATACCGCCCTTCTCCAACAGGACTCAGGGCGGTGAACAGCCATGATAAAACATAACATATAAAATTTAAAAGCAATTTAAAAAACGTTAAATAATTTTGGCTATCCATTTAAAACAACCCGGATTAAAACCAATTACAAATTAAAACCGAAGGGATGGGATCAAGCCAGCCCGGCTAGGTGAAAAAGATGTGTTTTCAGGGACCGACAAAAAGTCCGGAGGTCTGGGATCACTCGTATCTCTGGGGGTAGGTCGTTCCAGAGGGCAGGTGCCGCCACAGAGAAGGCTCTCCCCCTGGGGGTCGCCAGCCGACATTGTCTGGCCAACGGCACCCTGAGGAGTCCCTCTCTGTGGGAGCGTACTGGCTGGTGGGAGGCTATTGGCGGCAGAAGGCGGTCTCGTAAATACCCCGGCCCTAAGCCATGGAGCTCTTTAAAGGTGGTCACCAACACCTTGAAGTGCACCCTGAAGACCACAGGAAGCCAGTGCAGCTCGCGCAGGAGAGGTGTCACATGGGAGTGCCCCGTCGCTCCCATAATCCCCCCCTCATTGATGAATAGTTTGACTCCCTCTTCTTTGTGGCAGCCCCTGAGGTATTGGAAGACTTCTATCATGTCTCCCCTAATCCTTCTCTTTATCAAACTAGACATACCCAGTTCCTGCAACTGTTCTTCATATGTTTTAGCCTCCAGCCCCTAATCAGCTTTTTTGCTCTTCTCTGCATTCTTTCTAGAGTCTCAACATCTTTTTTAAAACTAACCAGTTTTATCAAGTGGTAGAAAGGCACCGATGAAGAGGGAGAGGGCAGCAGGCAAGGATATCCAGGGCTAGCAATTTTAGGGAAAAACAAAACAAAACACGGAGTTCAGAGGTGGAATTCAGCTGGTTCAGACTGGTTCAGGCGAACTGGTAGTGAAATCGCAGATGGGCCAGCTCACCTGCCCCAGATCTATGCCATCCTATTTAGGCACATTTTTGAGGCCGGGTGTATGCATGGAAGATGCGCATATGAGAAAAGTGCATGCATGGACCGGTAGTAACAAAATGTGAAACCCACCGCTGATAGAGTTGGTAACAGTCTCTTTGAATTCCTTTCCAACCAGATAATAATGGGCCTTGCAATCTAGCATCCAGTAGTTATCAAGAGACTTGCTAACCCAACCTGTCTCTCTTTATTGTAGCTTTAATTTGTGGGATGGGACAGAAACCAGGAGATGAGAAATCTGTGTGCATTCAGGTGCAATTCAAAGAGCCTAGTATTTTCTGATGTTTGGCTTAGATTATACTCATAGTGAACACGAAGGACTAGAAAATGGGGGAGGGGGAATTACTAAGTAATCTGCCAACTGCTTAATGCTTGGTTTAGTTCATCAAGCTTCTAAAATCACAAGGAAGGAGAAGAAAAGGAATAGTAAATGGAATATTTTAGGGAAAATTAGGGGGGTTTTTTATGGTTAAGGAGGGGATTACTGTAATATAAATCCCTTGTCCAAAGCCAGCTACTCCCCATCACTCAGAAATATCTCTATTAAAAAAAAAAAAAAAAAAAAAAAAACTTGGAATAGAAGAAATCCCTTGGGCAAATGTGTGACTGAGTAGAAAGAAAGATCTATACATTGCACAAGGAAATCGGGATTTAGAACCAAGGTTGATGATTTGATCTATAAACTCAATCTTTTGCAATGCCATAAACCAGGGGCTTTCACAAGGTTTAATCAATAAAGTCAACAGAGCAATCCCACTGACACTATCACAACCCCATCTATTTTTTTTTTGTGTTCATTGCACATAATAGCAATAGCAGTTAGAGTTATATACCACTTCACAGTGCTTTACAGCTCACTCTAAGCAGTTTACAGAGTCAGCATATTGCCCTCAACAATCTGGGTCCCCATTTTACCAACCTTGGAGGATGGAAGGCTGAGTCAACCTTGAGCCTAGTGAGATTCGAACTGCCAAATTGCAGGCAGCCAGCAATCAGAAGAATTAGCTGCAGTACTGCATTCTAACCACTGCGCCACCGCTGCTCAAGTAACAGACCCAATGCAATCAAAACTCTGAGGCCTGAATGTTCCTTAAAGTATAGATTATCAACTCGCAAAGCATCCTTGGCCTGCTCTCAAGTTGCCATAGGCAAGGGGGATGGGAAACCAATGAAACAGCATGGTAGCCAAAGACAGATGCACATTCCAGACTTATCTCTCTCAAGGCTGTCTCCCAGGGTTACCCACAGCAACCAGGGGGGAGTGATCTCTACAACCCATGAAATTGCTCCATTGGCAAATGTGATCGATGACACACCCTGGGGGGAGGGAGGAAACGGTCATGATTGGGGCGTAAATTACGTGGGGTCAGAGTTGGCTTAACTTGGGAACATGCCAACATGAAGCTCCTAATAAATAACTGGATTTCTTTTGAAGATTGGCTTGAAGCTCATGATTTAATTAGGGCATCCGTTGGAACCCTGGCAAATTTATTAGGCATATCAGCAAGTGAACCAGTCCAAACCGGCTGAATACCACCTCTGCTATGGACTACAACTATTTTGACCCCAGCTAGCAGCCTCTTGGGGTGGGGGTGGCATTGAGTGTAACCTGGATGCTTGTCTATTTCAGCTGGTGCCCTATACAGGTGATATTCCTGGAGGTTTGGAAGCCAACAGGAACATCACAGTGCGAGGCTCTATTCCGAAGAATGCGAAAAGGTTTGGGCTCTCTTTTTTCATGTGTTTTTGGATGCAGTCAGAGGAATGGAATTGTAACCATTAGGCATCGCTGCCTTTCTACAGTCACAGCCAGAGGTCCCAACCTGCCAGTGCCTTCCAGGCATCAGACATTTCAGTCCATTCAGCCCACATGTTCCCCCTGCTCACAAGTTAGACACCAGGGCTCCAGTTTATCTTTGGCACAGCAAAATGCCAGTCTTAGGGCCTTTCATAGACCTTTCCTGCTTTATCTCCTTTATATGCCTTTCCCATCTCTTGTGCACATCCACAAGGAAAGCCCAGAGGACAAGGGGAAGGGGAAGCACAATTCCACACATAGTCTGTGGAACTCACCGCCACAAGAAGAAGAAGCAAAGCTTAGGGAAATATTTCCCCAAAATGTGAATATGAAATATCATGAAGGGATCGATGAGTTGAAGAGTTTGGGGAACTCTAGCTAAGGAGATGGATTTAAAGAAAGATTTGGACTCAAATCATCATTAAGCAGCAATCAGCTTTCTTCATTAGAAGAATGCTATTCACAGTTAGAGTGCTACTGAATATGAATAACAGAGTTGGAAGGGAGTTTGGAGGTCTTCTAGTCCAACACCCTGCTCAGTCAGGAAACCCTATTCCATTTCAGAAAAATGGTTGTCCAATCTCTTTTTAAA
This sequence comes from Pituophis catenifer annectens, assembly GCF_029215685.1. Taxonomy (NCBI): domain Eukaryota; kingdom Metazoa; phylum Chordata; class Lepidosauria; order Squamata; family Colubridae; genus Pituophis; species Pituophis catenifer. Next base: position 18,648,728 of record NW_027256882.1, read on the forward strand.
AACTTCTGAAGCATTCACAACTTCTGAAGACAAGTTGTTCCACTGGTTAATTGTCCTCAATGTCAGGGAATTCCTCCCTAGTTCTAGGTTGCTTTTCTCCTTGATTAGTTTCCATACGTTGCTTCTTGTCCTGCCTTCAGTTGCTTTAGGTGCAGGGGTGAAATGCTACCGGTTCAGACCGTTTCACCCAAACCGGTAGAAAAAAAAATGCTACCAGTTTGGTCGAATCGGTATTTCCGATGATCAGCTGTGCCGCATGATTTATATTTGCTAGAAATCACACAAGACAGCTGTTCTCCCCCTCGCTGTCCTACTTACCTTTGCAGACTCAGAAAAGGCTTCTTAATCTTCCTTTATCAGTGCTGCGCAGCAGCGCATGCGGTGCACATGCACACAAAGTGCACATTTGGCATGTGCCGCGCATGCACGCACGAAGCGAACCGGTAGTGAAACGAACTGGTAGCAGACTTCAGAGCATTTCACCCCTGTTCAGGTGCTTTCGAGAATAGACTCCCTGTTCTTTCTGACAACCCCTTTTCATACGTGTGACTTTTTATACCTATATTGCTCACTAAAAGTTTGATTGTGGCAGAACGCAAATGCAATGAATGAATAAACACCTAAAATGATAAATAGAACTTACGCATTCAGCAGCAGTCAACCAATAAATAATATTTGCAAAGAGGAACAAGATCTGTCTCCCCCCCACCCCTCCCTTAGCCTTCACCCATGGAAGCATCTGGCAGGCTGCTATTGAATTAAGAGATTGGGGTGAGGAGAATCAGATTTCTTTTTATTTATTCCAAGGGTCATCTGAGACACTTGCTTTGATCTCTCTTTTCAAGGTTTCAAATGAATTTTATGGCTGGCCAGGATATTGCTCTGCAGATTAATCCACACCTGGAACAAAGAATCGTGGTCCGTAACAGTTTTCTATATGGCAGGTGGGGACCCGAGGAAAGGAACTTGACCTTTAACCCTTTCCAACCTGGGCAGACCTTTGAGGTGAGTTGGCTTTGACTACAGAAAGGAGGGACATCTGCAGGGAGGCAATAAAAAAAATAATATGTCAGCCATAGAGATATAAATGGTATCTGGCCCCTATTTTAACCATCTCATGTAGATGCCCCTGGATTCTAGCAGAGAGTTTGGCTGGTTGGCCAATGAGAAAGTAGGGAGGCAATGGGGGTGGGGGTGTAGAGAAGATCCAGCTGATGTCTTACAGAGGTATAAAACTCCATCTCCCATAATTCCCAGTTAGCACAGGAGAAGAAAATCCAGCTGCCTTCTGAAAAAGGACCTGTCAACTCGTAAAGCATTCCAGGACTGATCTCAAGTTGCCATAGGCAAGAAGGGGGAGAAGCTCATGGGGCAGCTCAGCTGGCATGACTACAAGCACATTCCACACATACCTTTCTCCAGATTGTATCCCAGGTTACTGGACCCAGCAGGAGTGGCGTGTTTCCTACAGCCCGCGAATGTGCTCCCTTGGAGAATGTGATTTATGACATACCCAGAGAGGAGGGTGGAAACAGGGTCATTGTGGAGTCATAAACTATGTGAGGGCAGAGCTGACTCCACTTGGATAAGTGCCGACATGCTGCTCCTAATAAATAACTGGATTTCTTTTGAAACCTGGTTCGAGGCTGATTAATTAATTAGGGCATCTGTCGGAACCCACACAGGACCTTTGGGTCATTTAGAATCCCATTTTTACCTCTCTCCTGGAAAATTGACCTTGTATTGCCCTTGGGGCTTTGGGGGGAGGAGAGGAGAAAAAAGTGTGGCAGTTATGACTTCCCCCCACCAATGAAGCCCCATATCTTATGTATTGGTGGTACCTTTTGATTTTGATGCAAGTTGCAAATGGTGTGGATTGCAGACCCCTTGTCAGAGGACCAAAGGTAATCCAGATGTACTGATTTGCCACACTAACATTTTTCCTCTCTTCCCAGCTCTTGATCCACTGTGACAACCACAAGTTCAAGGTTTACGCCAATGGCCAACCTTTCTTCAACTATGCCCATCGTTATGTCCCTATTGAAGACATCCACACTCTAGAGATCAATGGAGACGTGACTCTTTCCTACATCAAATACTAAGCAATTGGGCAGGAGGAACAGATCAGAAACAGCATAGACCCGCCCCTCCCTCTTCTCCCTCCCTCCCTCCCTCTCTCTCTCTCTCTCTCTCTCTCTCTCTCTCTCTCTCTCTCTCTCTGTCTGCCATTACACTTAAAATCTTGCTGATGTCAAGTGGTCCATAAGCTCCAGTCAGACAGTCAATCAATCAATCAATCAAACAAACAAACAGAGATTCAAATGTAGTTGAGAATATTAAGCAGCATTTTTCAATAAAGCATCTCGATCAAGTAATGCAACAGGCTTACTTTTCTGTCTTCTGATTTTGATTTGTGGATGATAGTGTTGGAAGAAATATCCATCTGGGTTCAGTTCCAAGTGGGAAAAAGATGCTGGAAACATGGAGACTACTTGGAAAGATGGTTTTTAATGGTGGACAGGACTACATGGTTTGAGGTAAAGGTAAAGTTTCCCCTCGCATATATGTGCTAGTCGTTCCAGATTCTAGGGGGCGGTGCTCATCTCCGTTTCAAAGCCAAAGAGCCAGCTCTGTCCGAAGACGTCTTCGTGGTCATGTGGCCGGCATGATTAAACACCAAAGGCACATGGAATGCTGTTTCCTTCCCACCAAAGGTGATCCCTATTTTTCTACTTGCATTTTTTACATGCTTTTGAACTTCTAGGTTGGCAGAAGCTGGGACAAGTAATGGGAACTCACCTTGTTACGTGGCACTAGGGATTCAAACTGCTGAACTGCCAACCTTTCGATCGACAAGCTCACCATCTTAGCCATTGAGCCACCGCAACCCTATTACATGGTTTGAAGTCCTGGGCAAAAAAAGCACATGGGTTTGAATTTGAGCTTGTATTCTGATTGGTTTTCAGACTCCCATGGGGCCATGCAGGAGTAACTTTGTAGGTTGTCTTTTGAGTCCCAAGCTTGGTTGAACCTTGCTGGGTGATGTAATCTTCCCTGGTGCCATGTGGTGAGATGGGTAGAGGGCTAATCCTATCATGTCCTGAGGGCCATGTCTTAATCCCATCACCCTAAAGATGAAGTGGGGGCAAGGAGCTGCAGGAAGCTACTTTGTCTCTAAAAATGTGTTTCTCCTTTTCTCATCCAGGGAAACGTAATATTTTGCCTTTTTAATATTTCCCAGAATATCTCATTCTTCTAGGAGGGGGTGGGTGCTAACTTTCTGCATTAGTCTAATTTATTTATATTGCTTTTTACTAGGAGAGCATCCACCCACTGCTACAAAGACCTCTCCTTTTTACCATTCCACAGATCAACCAGCATTTACAGCTCCGTCCAAATTTCCAGCTGGGTTACAATCTCCATGACCATTATTTCAACCAAATGACCTATGATGGTGTGTTGGACCTGCTCTTAGTTGAGGAGGCCCACGTTGCTAACTTTAACTGTAGAAGGCAGAAGGACCTTTTCATTGTCCTTGAAGGGACAGAGAGTGACATCTCCTCTCAGATTGCCACCATATCCACCATCTACAAAATCCCACAGATATGTCCATAATGTTCCATAGCCTACTTCCCAAGCTGTAGGGGTCAGTAGGAAGATATACAACAATTGATCAGAATGAGCAGATTAGTACTCCCAGTGCCCACTTTTCTATCTGCAAGAGGAGAAATCACTTGCTTCTTCATAACAACCACCATCTTTATAATAATTTTACTTCCCCCCCCCGAAACAAAGCTAATTATTCTATTGTACACTATTAGTATCATATTTTCATTACTTTTTAGGTCAGCTCTGCCTTGAAAGACAAAATCCAATGTCATTCAGGCCCCTTACTCTTCTATTCTACAATTTGCAGATAAAGCATTTCCATTTTCTTATCTGAAACATCAGTTCTCTGTAGAAGGCTGGGCAAGATGACTGTAGAGGAGGAGGAGGAGGAGGAGGAGGAGGAGGAGGAGGAGGAGGAGGAGGAGGAGGAGGAGGAGGAGGAGGAGGAGGAGGAGGAGGAGGAGGAGGAGGAGGAGGAGGAGGAGACTGAAAAGATCTTGTCCTGAATACCATCCCATAAACTTCATGGTATGGATTGTGGCACAGGTCTTAAATGCTGCATATTAATTTAGATCCAAGAAGGGGATGAGAAAGGATGAGAATTTGTTCAATGTTCAGAAAAAACAATAGTTACCAACCTGCCTTCCATTGAGGACCTGTATACTGCACAAGTCAAAAAGAGGGCTCTGAAAATATCTACAGACCCCTCACATCCTGGACATAAATTGTTCCAACTCCTACCCTCAAAATGACGCTATAGAGCACTAAATACCAGAACACCTAGACACAAGAACAGTTTTTTCCCAAACGCCATCACTCTGCTAAACAAATAATTCCCTCAACACTGTCAAACTATTCACTAAGGCTGCACTACAATTAATCTTCTCATCGTTCCCACCACCCATCTCCTTCCACTTATGACTGTATGACTGTAACTTTGTTGCTTGAATCCTTACAATTTATATTGATATTGTTTCCTGATTGCTTATTTGTACCCTACGACTATCATTAAGTGTTGTACCTTATGATTCTTGATGAATGAATCTTTTATTTTATGTACACCGAGAGCGTATGTACCAAGACAAATTCCTTGTGTGTCCAACCACAATTGGCCAATAAAAAATTCTATTCTATTCTATTCTATTCTATTCTATTCTATTCTATTCTATTCTATTCTATTCTATTCTATTCCATTCCATTCCATTCCATTCCATTCCATTCCATTCCATTCCATTCCATTCCATTCCATTCTATTCTATTCTATTCTATTCTATTCTATTCTATTCTATTCTATTTGTTCAACATTCAGCCAATAAGAAAGATCCAGACAGTCACTTGTATTTCTGCTTTATTTGGAAATAAATACGATTCTTTTAGGATGACTTCATTTTGTGAATAGAATCTCCTTGCAAACTTCCATTTTAAGAGGATAAGAAAAGAAAAGACAAATCACCCTAATTCGTCTGGAGGTGTTTCTCTTCTCTCCTTATGCTGATGATGTTGAGATTTTGAGTACAATATTGCAAAGAACCACAACTGCACATGCACAACATTGTTTTAGTTGTAAATAACAACTAAAACAATGGCATATTACAGCCCCTTGAAATTATACAGTTATTTCTGAGATATCAATAAAATTCCCATTGTACAAGTGTTATGTTTAAAATACCTTGGTGGGAAATTTCAGAACTCCTCTAAGGGCATAGGACAGATATGATACCTTGACTGCTCAAAAGAGCCATTTTGCAATTCTAGAGTACAAGGAAGGAGGACTATTGTACAATTAACCCTTAAATTATTTCAAGCAAAAATATTACCATGCTCATGTATGGAGAACAGCTTGGATTATTTTCTAGGACTGGCCTGTTGGAAACTCCTGTCTCATATTACTACATTTCTTGCGGTCGTAAGCTGCTCCTTTGTATTCAGATCTGGCCTCACAATCATAATGTAGCACTTGGGGATGAAGATGCAGCCCAGCAATCCAGCACTCGAGGCCAAGATGGAGAAGACCTGAACAGCAACCATGTATTTCCCTTTGGTGCTCAAGTAGGTGGGCACAAAACTAACCCAGACACTGCAGAAGACCAGCATGCTGAAGGTGATCAGTTTGGCCTCATTGAAGCCACCAGGCAGATTCCTGGCCAGAAAAGCCACCGTGAAGCAGATGGCAGCCAGGAAGCCCAGGTAGCTGAGGGTGATGTAGAACATGACAACAGAGCCTTCATTGCATTGCAGGATGATCACTCCAGGCTGGGAATGGAGGTCAGAGTCAGGGAATGTGGGAGAAACTCCAAGCCAGATGGAGCAGATGATAATTTGGACAGCAGAAGAAGAAAGGATGATGGAATTGGCCAAGCTCTTCCCCAACCATCTTTTTACTTGGTTTCCTGGTTTTGTGGCCAGGAAAGCCAGCACCACTGTGATTGTTTTAGCCAAGAGAGAAGAAATGGCAACTGAGGAGATGATGCTGAAAACTGTTTGTCGGAGAAGGCAGGTGGCTTTCCTTGGCTGATCAATGAAGAGAAAGGGACACAAGGAGCAAAGCACAAGGGAAACCAAGAGGATGTATGAAAGGTCTCGGTTGTTGGCTTTGACAATGGGAGTTTTTCGATAGTTAATGAAAATGAATAAGACAAGGCTTGTGGTTAGGAACAAGAGTAGGGCAAAAGAGACTAAGAGGATGCTCAGATGTTCTTTATAAGACAGGTAGGTTATATTTTTGGGGATACACTGAATTCGGTCCTCATTTGGATATTTATTATCTGGACACTTGGTGCATTTTTCTATATCTGAAAAAAAACAAAAAAAACCCCAGCATTTCTTTAATATTCTATCTCAGGAAGGGCTAACCTTTTTCTCCTTGTGTGCTGAAAGTGTGCGGGCATGTTGGAACCCATAATGCAATGCGCCCCATACACATGCTCACGTGACTCCCTGCCCCCTGTTTGGGCCAAGCAGGCCTCCCTGGAGCCTCCTGAGCCCAAAAATGGGCTGGGGGGGCGCGCCCCACCCCCAGTTTGGGCCTAGCGGGCCTCCCTGCAGCTTCCTGGCCTCAAAAGGGGGCCATGGGGGGAGGTATGGCACCCACCCTCCCCCCGTTTTGTATAAAAATATACAAAAGTATGAAGGCTATTGCTTAATGCATTGTAAGCCGCCCTGAGTCTCTGGAGAAGGGTGGCATATAAATTAAATTTAAAATAAAAAATAAAAAGCAGAAATTTTCTCTGGCAGTATTAAAGCTTGACCAGTCTGCCACACCCTTCGATCTCTATCCAGCTCCTCCTTCAGAGTCTTTTGGGTATTATCCCCTTTAGATCATCAATTGAAATTAAACATGGAAGTTGAGCTTCAAACTTTCTTTTAACTTGCAATTCCATGAAAATGCTCTAAATGAATTTCCTTCCACAAGCCCCTTCAGTGCAACCCACCTTCCTGAGTGGAGATGGTCCCCTCTGGACAAGGAACACAGTCATAGCAGCAAATTGGCTCTCCTTCCCGAGTCCGCTTGACAAATCCAGGATGACATTTTTCCACACATTTGGACTGAGGCAGAGACTAAGTAGGAAAAAACAAGGAATTCCAAAGAAAATATGTTACCATTAACCATATGCTGAGATGCTAACATGTGCTTTAAATAAGACTAAAAGTGACTCCTCAGTTTCTAGAACTGTATGATGTGAGATACAGTTGAGGTCACGAGAACATGTCCCTCCAAAAGAATGACTCAGGCATCTTTTGCTTCAGAATGTGGGACATGCATGGACACTCTTTGTCAGATGTCAAGAGATATTTCTAAGGCCCATCTAGGTATCAAAAAATCATCCGTTTAGAATTACAATTAGGTTACAATAACTGGCATGGAAGAACAATCCCATATTTGATATCAGTTCAATTTGGAAGCTTGAGGAGACTAACAATCAAGGTGAACCATGAATTAAAGGGTTTTCAGATGAGGTGCTCTCTTAGAAGCTAAAGACCAAATCTTAGCTGCATTTCCTTTCATATTGTCCCTCATTACTTAAAACATCAAGAAGTGTTTTTTTCTGTATCAAAGACATGTTTCAGTGCTTCAGTTTCTGGGGTCAGGGATTTATCTCTCATCAGACCAATCGCTACGATTCCATGTAAAGATAAATTCTTGGACCTCCTTCATAGAAGCAGAAGACCTTTTGCACTGTCCCAGTGGGGTGAAAGATTGAAATGGATAACTCTGCCCATGTGTGGGTTGCTGAAAAACCTCTTGCCCTGTCCTTTCATGAGACACTGGGCTCAATCAGGATAAGGGGAACCCTAATTCCAAAACTAATTTTCCATTGGGCAGGACCTCCATCCAGTATTGATTCAATTTCACCGACTTCAAGCCTAAATTGAATTCAGGCAGCTGGTCAACAAAATTGCCTTCTTCTTTGCAATTTGTGGGAAAGGAAGCAGCAAACCAGAGGCTACCAGCCCTAACACTTGATATGTAATCACTCGTTGATTTTCATGCATCTTCTCCAATTCAACGCTAAGCCATGGCACATAGGTTTATCCTAACTGAGATAGGTTGGAACCATTTGGGAAATATAGAAAAGAAACCAAAATGTCTCCCACCCTATTGAGCAACGTTAACCTTGATAGATAAGCTTGATTGATAGTAAGTCTCTCTCTTTCAAAAGTCACCAGAATCTCTGCGATACGTCTTCTTTTTGGGAAAAACACCCAGCTCATGATTTCCAGATCAGCTGCTAAATCACCATTTTGGTCCTGGTACAGTTCCCATGTGGAAAGATTTAAGAACTCATTCTTCTCCAAAAAGGGATGGAACTAGAATGGAAAGATCCAGGAATTCTGAAAATAGTAAACTTGGTAACTTATTCTTTATTGTATGTTCTCAACTGCATCTTTCTTCTTCAGATCTGTCTTGCAGATAGTTTTATCACAATCTTCAAAAGTGAAAAAGAAATGTTCAGCAAAATCTGTCAATCATATATGGACAATATATGTATTGAAAAACAAATACAACTGACAAAATTTATCTATGATAGGGAACATATAGAGCAGGTGAGAAATAAATTGTACAAAGAGAATATTCATAAACTCATTGGAAAAAACATTGGAAACGTGACCCATAAGCTAATTCTAGTTTTTTTGTAAGGTTGAATTAGCTGAATATTTATAATTCATATGCTGCCCATTTTTCTGTGTGAGTCAACAATGTATGTCTGAAAATAAAAATGTCCCACCAACTCTTTTTAAACCTGAGAAGTTAAGAGAGGATCCTTTCTGAGTTTCTTGTTCTTGTTTCAGTTGTGTCTCTGATTGCACATATTTAACAAATTGTGTCAGAGCTGCCATCCTTCGCTCACATCTGTGCTTTCCTAGATGTCAGTTTGCCATACATTAAGGGAGGAGTGAGTGAGAGCCAGGAGGAGAATAAGGGGGACCTGAGACAGAATCCTGGCAAACCAAAAGTAATAGTCATACTGTTCTGAGACATCCCAAGGCCATGGTCCTGGGAATGGGATGCAGGATCTATCTAACCAACCAACCAACCAACCAACCAACCAACCAACCAACCAACCAACCAGAGTGGGGACAGTTACCAAAACATCTTCTCTGAATGTGGCTGAACAATGGGGTGATAATAGGGGGGTGGACCAGGGAATGGAAACTTAACTAGGGGAATTTTTATGCTCAAGCTCTTAGTCCTGGCTTTGCTTACTGTAACTGATTTCCTTTTGTAAAAGTAACCTTTTTGCAGCATATGGAATCAAGAACATTTCTTTCCTAAGGGATCAAGTTAAGCCAGGTCTGACATGAAGCCACAACCACAGTAACAATTTTCCCAGAGCCAAAAACTACTGAGGAAATTGTGCAACCAGGTCCACTCCTGAGAGTGAAGAGTCAGTAGTGAAAGGAGAACCTGAAATCTTGGGAATGGGGCAGGGAGCCTGAAACAGCCAACTTGAAGTTGACGCTTGGCCCAAAGCCATTGAGTGACTTCCAACTGTCAGCTGAGAAAACAAATTGGGTGTCTAAAGGTATATCTTAAAACAAGACGTAAACTGCAAAACAGATCTTGATGTTTTATCAAAATAAGTTGGAAAAAAACCCAACCAAATGGAATTTAAAAGAGAGAGAAGTACAAAGTCCTCCACACAGAAAAGAAAAACTGAAAGCAATACAAGAAGGATGAGGGATAATATGAGGGAATGTTATCTATTTGGGAGACTCCAAATAAGATCAAGTAGAAGGTCTACGTGAGGAGAAAAGCAGAAGAAGTTTGGAAGCTCCTTTCCCAACTAACACAATCTCTTAGTAGGAGATGGGAGGATACAGCATTCTTCCAATAACTGAAAGATGCTGCACAGAAACTTAGGATCTGTTTATAGCTATTCCAGAATCAATAAATGTCTGAATGAAAGGAAAAGCATTCTAAAAGGAGAAGCGGTTTCAGAGTTGAGCCAATGAACCAGAGATTTAAGTCTCCCCTTCACCTATTTCCTAAATGCAAAGACTGAGCAGTAGGTATCTTCTCTCCTTTCCAGTTTTTAACAAATACAATTCTAGCTGCTGTTAAAACATTCACAATTAAATATTGCACTTCTTTATTGTATGTCTCTGATAAGATCCCTAATAAAAATGTCTCAATATTTTTCTTTATCATCACAATATGTCTCTTTATGATTTTTTCTAACCACGTGTGTATCTTAGTTCAATATCTCCTTGCTCCTACGCATGTCCACCACATATGGTAATATGATCCTGGAATCTGATGACACTTCCAACGCTTCTCCGATTTATTCTGGAACATTCTGGCTATTCTCGTCGGGGATAAATGCCACCTGTAAAACATCTTATACAAATTCTCCTTATATGCTATAGACATTGTCATTTTATAATTATGCGACCACAATTTTTGCCATTTCTCTAAATCAATACCATAACCAAAATTTTCCCCCATGCTATCATTGATTCTTTAACTTGTTCTTCTTCCAGTTTTACCTCTAATGTAACCATATAGCTTTTTAATTACATGGTCATCAAACCCATTAGAATCTTGTCTAAATTAGTCAACACATTATAAAAACCTTCTTGTTTGAGATATTCTCGATATCTAGAAAATATTTGCATATATGAAAACCAGTCCATTTTACATCCCTGATCTTCTAGTTCTTGCTTCAACTTAAGTTCACCCTTTTCATCTATTAATTTACTATATCTAACAATTTGTTCCCTTTTAAATATTACTGGATATGAAAAAGCTTCAATTGGAGATACCCAGACTGGAATCTTCAAATAATAATGTTTTTTAACTTTCTCCCAATTCAAAAGTAAAGCCTCACATATCTGATGTCTTCTAAAGTACCCCTGTATTTTTGTTCCTTTATACCATAAAAAGGCATACCATCCCATCAACAAATCATGTCCCTCCAAATTCAATAATCTGGTATTTCTCAATTTATGAAGGTAAAATTCTACGATGCTACTCTTAAAACCGCACATAAAGGAATGTATTTAAAAATGCATACAGCTTTTTAAAATTTAACAGGTTTAATATCGAATTATATGTATCCTCTTTTCCACTGTTTGTAAAATTATAACCCATGTCATTAGATTGGCCAAACCTGTTGGCCTTTTGTAGCACAAGAAGGTTGAGATGGTTCCCTTCCTTCTTCTTTCAATTCCTTCTCAAAAGGAACTAAGTTGGATGAATCCTTATAGGGACTTCATACCTGCCACGGCTGCAGTCTTGGAGCCCCCAAAGTTTCTGTGCCATCCTTCATTCTCTTCCTGGATCTAGAGGAATATGCAGCATTCAAGGCATAAGCCAGAGTCTTAATGACACTGTAAAAATGGTGGCCATTCGAGACCCTTTCCAAATTTTGTCCCTTTTGGGTTGCCAATGGTGCTTTCTGGATGCATCTTCTCCGTCCTTTGACAGAAAAGAGATGCTTTGAAAAAGAACAGTGAAATGACTGATACTTAAAAGGTGGTTCCACAAAGAAACTGTCTACAAAGGCATCTGCCATTGGTTGTTTTTTTTTTCACTAAACCAAGGGTCCACACATTAGTCACATATTTGAAAAGTCCCTTTTTCAGTGGATTTAATCCAATGACTGTTGTGATCCAGACTTTCCCTACAAAAGGTCCTGAAAAGCCATCAAATATTAACTGGAAAGTAAGAAGTCTGTCCCAAATGGCACGATATTCTATGTGGTGAACATTGACATTGACTTCTCTCCACTTAGAGAGGGCTGCCATGAGGGATGCTGAATTTCCAGTTGTTGAGAATTGTTGTGATATAACAACACAAATTCCACTCTTGACCAACAGAGGAGTCAAAGTCCTCATGAAATTCTCTCCATTCTCTGTGTCTGAAGCAAAGAGGCCAATCAAGGTCCACCCAAAATATAGAAGCACTTGAACAATTTCTAGGTAGAAGCCTTTTTTGGGGAACAGGGAATGATAAAATGGCAAGTGACTTTTATCACGCAGCAAATCTGAAAACAATTGAAAATTCATCTAAAAAAAGCAATGAAGAATACTGTATTATATTTAGAGTCAGATCAATTCCAAAATCTTAGCTTTAAAAAAATCCAATTTGGGTCTCATAAATATATTTGAATAGTTTATTGTTGATTAGTCATTAAGCCGTATGAAAATAAGGAATAAAGAAAAACATTAACAAAACTGTATAAAACTTTAGTAATGTAAAAAATATATTAAATTAAAAAGAATAAGAATAGAAATGCAAATTGTATTTCTGTATCACCCCTATTGTTGACCACAATCAGACATGCATATGCAGATCTCATCTGAAATGTTTTGTCCAAACAAAGAGCCGTTGGTCCCATAAATGCAATGGGGATGATGTCATGAGAGGCTATCACTGCTTTGATCCTTTCCCCCTCCACAATGTGGATCCCAAACCCTAACCTTGAGACCTAAAATGGCCATGGGGACAAGTAGCTCTTAATTTAAAAAGAAATAGATATGGTTGGATCTATCATTCATGCATCCATCACCCCACTCAATTTACTTATAGAAAACACACGTACAAACCTGAGGGACTTTGTAGGTGCTTCCTAATCTTGACATCTCAATGGAGATGTCATCAGCAGCTGCATCAACAAGAACCAAAATGTTGTCCTTCCTTCCACAGCTGTAGTTGGGAACATTGGCTTCTCCAGTTGAGAGCATGTCCATCAAGGCATCTGAAGTGCCAAATATGTTCAGATAGTTATCATGAACATTGTATCCAAGTGTGAGATTTCGTGGAAGCCAGGGAGTCTTGTTGGCTACTTGAATGTTAAAAATGTACCGTAGAAATGTTTCTTTATCACTAAGTATACTAATGAAAAAAAGTGTTCATGTTATCATCATCATCATCATCATCCACAGCAATAACAAAATATTTTTTTCAGTTGAATCCTCTTTGTCTCCACAAGCCTTCTGAGGCTAAAGCTAATATTGACCCCAACTCAAATACAAATTATGGTCACCCATCACCATTTCATTTTAATGAATGTTCGGAAGATGGGATTTAGATAGTGTTGCACTAAGCTTAAGAATCACAAACACACAATTTTTGTAGAAAACACCACCCTTTATTCCTATGTATTAGGCACTGAATATGAATAATCAGTCATAAAAATATGGAAATATGCTGGGTACAACCCATTACTCAAGACCCTGCTGTTCCGCCAAGCCAGGCTATCAATGTAATGATTTTTAAATTGGGTGTTTTAAAGTTTTGGGGTTTTAAATCTGAGCCGAAATTATGTAATAATTTTAATTATTTTTAACTGATGTCTGTCTTTGTGCTTTTAATAGGCTGTACACCGCCCTGAGTCCTTTGGGAGAAGGGCGGTATAGAAATAAATAAAATTATTTATTTATTTATTTATTTATTTATTTTTTATTTATTTATTTATTTATTTATTTATTTTAAACTAAAATCAGTTTTCAAGTGATAACTCAGGACTGAACCGGGAAAGTTTTATAACCTGGACTTGTTTCAAAGTTATCCCTCCCCCCTTTATATTTCAGTCTCTTCCAGGATAGAATAGAATAGAATTTTTTATTGGCCAAGTGTGATTGGACACACAAGGAATTTGTCTTTGGTGCATATGCTCTCAGTGTACATAAAAAGAAAAGATACATTCATCAAGAATCATAAGGTACAACACTTAATGATAGCCATAGGGTACAAATAAGCAATCGAATCTTACTAGGAAACAGTCAATATAAATCATAATGATACAGCAACAAGTTACAGCCATACAGTCATAAGTGGGAGGAGATGGGTGATAGGAACGATGAGAAGATTAATAGTAATAGTAATGCAGACTTAATGAATAGTTTGACAGTGTTGAGGGAATGATTTGTTTAGCAGAGTGATGGCATTTGGGAAAAAACTGTTCTTGTGTCTAATTGCTCTGGTGTGCAGTGCTCTATACCACTGTTTTGAGGGTTAGGGATAGGGTTAGGGTTTTCCACAACATTTCCACAAAATATGGCAAGAAATGCCATGGAAATAAAAATGGTTCAGGAAATTAGACAAGTTTTGAAACATAGGAATAAGGGAAAGAAGAAGAAGACAAGAAGAAAGTTAGAAGTGCAAAAGGAGGGAATGCATTACACGGTCTGACTTACAAGCTTGCCTGAGTAGAAGGAGCCCTGTTGAAAGGCAACGTTGTGGTATTGGCTATTATTGTTGCAGTGGTGATTATTGTAATGAGATGGTCTCCTGGCCTGTAAAAATTCCTTGATATTTTTTCATCCTGGTGCTCCAAATTCAGTGGGCACTTCATTCCAAGCTTCCCAGAGTTTGGCTGGGACATCAGCAGCATCAGAGTCAGGAGCAAGAAATTCATGGGGGCTGAACTGATCCCCTTCCTCTTTCTAAACAAGAACAAGAAGAGTGAGAAGATTTCAAAGTATCCTCAATCAGATGGAAATGCCACTGGCTTTCCTGATTCAGGCAGACAAACTGAGCTTCACCTAGAAAGGAGAGAAAGAGATATCTTTATGCCTGTTCTTTATCTTGTGCCACACAACATGACCAGAGGCATTTATCCTTTTCTGATGCAAGATCCCTTTCATGTTTCTTCAGTCTGGTGTTTACATCAAAGGCAAGAAGTAGCGTAAGAGGTCTCAAAGACCAGAATTGTGAAAATTACAATGAGAAACAAGTTTTCCTCTTGGGATCCTGAACTTCTTCCAGGGCTCCACATGTAAAGGGACAGCTGTAGGAAAGCATCTTAGTGAAAAATTACAAATCCATCCCTTGGGGACACTGTTCTGTAGTGGTTGTGATCCTTCTTGTCAGGACATGTCCAGAAAGTGATCCTGGGGGAAGATAGCACAACACCCAGATAATGTCTTCTGCTGTCCTTTAATGTGGTATTTTGTCTCCAGAGAGCACTGGAGACAATATCAGCCAGAGCTATGGAGTTTAGTGACATGCTAGATTAGTGGCATTTAACTCTAGTTCTGCCTGCCTACTAATGCCAATTTGTAATCAGCACCCTTGAACCTTGTATATTGTTAAGAGTAAGGCCTGTTTGGGATTTTCTTTTTTTTTTAATTAGATCTCCTTATATGAATCCTAACTGGAACTGATTTTAAAATTGCTTATGTTGGAAATGACATTTTATTTCCCATCTTTTCTAGAAATATTTATTATTTAGTCAACAAGAGTTGACTAAAAGGAAAATGCCAAACTATGGACTCTACCATTTGATTAATATCAATGGTGAAATGCAAATTATTTTACTACCAGTTCTGTGGGCGTGGCTTGGTGGGCATGGCAGGGGAAGGATACTGCAAAATCTCCATTCCCACCTCACTCCAGGGAAAGGATACTTCAAAATCCCCATCCCCTCCCCATTCCTGGGGGAAGGATATTGCAAAATCTCCATTCCCACCTCACTCCAGGGAAAGGATACTTCAAAATCCCCATCCCCTCCCCATTCCTGGGGGAAGGATATTGCAAAATCTCCATTCCCATCCCACCCTGGGGCCAGCCAGAGGTGGTATTTGCCGGTTCTCCGAACTATTCAAAACGTCCGCTACCAGTTCTCCAGAACCTGACAGAACCTGCTAGATTTCACCCCTGGTTAATATGGAGAAATCTATAGAGTGGATAGATTCTTTTTTCTTGATGATCTCTTGGATGTCCTTACATATTTGTGTAAAACACTGAGAAACGTTATATTTCAAAGTTTATTTTTTACTTTACTAAATAAACAGAGGGCTGTGGTGTTTATTTCTTGTCACATCCTCTCAGAAAACTCTTTGGGGGAACCTTGTGGTCCCTCTTTTTCTGTAGATGTGTTTAGTGGAGCTTTTGGCCAATCCATCTCGGAGACTGTGAACCACCCTCAAAAAAATTGCCAAGTGCTTGGAAGAATGTGGTTGAGAGTTCCTGTGTTCCTGAGGTCTCTGGGTCAATCTTGGGATTATTTATTTAATTTTATTTATTTATTTTGTCTAGCACATATTAGATAACAGATATAGGTATAAACATGATTAATACATGAAATGGTTACGAATAAATGGGGACATTAGGACAGGGACGGTAGGCACGCTGGTGCACTTATGCACGCACCTTACAGACCTCTTAGGAATGGGGTGAGGTCAACAATAGACAGTCTAAGGTTAAAGTTTTTGGGGATTTGGGGAAGAAACCACAGAATCAGGTAGTATATTCCAGGCATTGACCTGACTCTGTGGTTACTTTCCCAAACTCGCAAAATTGCCTTATTATTGTGTTTCTTATCTGGAGAGGGATGATAGTGATATGTTCATCAGTTCTATTCTGCCTCTTTTAAAATCCTGTCAAATATTTTATTCTGGGGAGGGGGCTGTTTCCACATCCCAAAGTTGCATTTTCAAAAGGCAACTGGACTTTCTTCTTCAGTTACGAATGGGTGCGAAGAATGGAAGGATATATAGTCCTTGAAGTCATCTGGTCATTAGCACTCTCTTTGGGAGTCATTGAGGCCACTTGGAGGTTTATCTGTGCCCTTGGGAGTCATCTGAATAATGCAAATGGACATGGAACCTTCTTGGAATTGCTAAGAGGGTCTAACTCTTCATTTTTCTATTTTCCTTTGGTTTTAAATAACCTAAATTACCAAAAATGCTAACAGAGGATATAAACCAACAACAATTGCAATGAACTGTTAAATTTTATGAGCATAAGAAATAATTTCACAATCAGTTCCCTACTTTCATGATGAAAGTAGGGAACTTCTTTGAGAAGAAGATGTAGTTCAACAGACCAACACCAGAGGCCAAGATGGAAAAGACCTATACAGCCACCATGGACTTTCCTTTGGTGCTCAGGTACGCGGGCAGGAAGAAAACCAAGATGCTGCAGAAGACCAGCATGATGAAGGTGATCAGCTTGGCTTCATTGAAAGCACCAAATGGCAGCAAGGGAACCCATGTAGCCAAGGACAATATAAAACATAGAGACAGAGCTTTCGTTGAATTGAAAGATGAACTCTCCTGATTGAGAGTGGAGATCAAAGTCAGGAAATGAGTGGCAAAACTCCCAGCCACATCGCAGAGATGAACATTTGGACACCAGAATAAGAAAGGATGATGGAGTTGGTCAAGCAAGAGAAAATTATAGATTTGGTAGAAGTTTTTGTTTTAGTTTCCTTGACACTTTCTCTGTTGTCTTTCCATATTGATAAAAACATATTGAGAACATTTAAAGTTTGAAATTTCTTGATTTCTTAAATATATGCTGTGAGTTCTGCGGCTGAGATGGTGTGCACCAGTGGTGGGTTTCAAATTTTTTTTACTACTGGTTCTATGGGCATGGCTTGCTTGGTGGGCATGGCTTAGTGGAGGTGGCTTGGTGAGGGATATGTGACTGAGTGGGTGTGGCCAACTTGGCATCACTCACGGCAAGGTGAGGCAGCACCTTGCTGTGAGTGACATTGAGTTGGTCATGCCCACTCAGTCACATGACCGATATTGCAGAGACAGGGTGATTTCCTAAGTACCTCCCACCCCCTTGGGCTGACAGAATAAAAGCTTGCCTGCCGAGCCTGCTACTGAGCAGCCCAGACTGGAAAAAAACATGGCTGGGGCGGAGGAACGTTTAACAAGCTCCAAAATCTTGCTGCAAATCTGGGTTTTGTTTTGGGGTGTTTTTTTTTTTTTTTTGTTTTTGTTTTTTTGCCAGAAGCCCCTGGGAGATGCACTATTTTTTATGGAACAATTTCTGCACTGCCAAATCTTATTCTACTTCGTTGTTGTGGTGCTGCTTGTTGCTGCTGTGGTCGTCTGGGCTGCCCAAGGAAAGAACCACACCGGCTCAGCTCAGGGTGACTGTGAGGAACAAGAGGGGAAGTCAAGGTGCTCACCCCACAATGGCCAACTTCTTGCGTCTCGCTCCCGTGTGCGCTTTCCCACTCCGGTTCGGCACTTCCAGCATGCGCAAGGAGTGAAGGGAGGCAAAAGTAGCAGTGGCAAGGGTGACAGGGGTGTGTGACATGTCCCTCCATGGTATCCTCCCGGGTGACAGCCAAGGTTTCACCACCTCCTCTTTTCCTCAGAGGCATGGTGTCTGCCTCCAAGTCCTTGTGGAAGGGGACACACACACATACACACACGCCCCTGTCGCCCTCACTGCCACTACTTGTCCTCTCAGCTTCTTGGCACTTTTAAAGTCAAGTATAGCGCCTCTTTTCCTCACAGGCGTGACATCTGCCTCCCTTCACACTCCTTGCAGAGGGCCACATAGACACACATGCCCCAGTAACTGCGCCGCCACTTCTTTTGCTCTTAGCTTCTCGGCACTCTTAAAGTTGATCTTGAAGAGCTGGAAGACATCTTAGATTGCTGCCAAACTCATTGTTGGGAGAGGTGTAGGCTAGCCCCTGAATATACAAGTAATCTTGGGCAAAGTTCTTCCAAATTTGGGGCAATTGGGGCAGTCGAGCATTGGGTGAGCAAGCTGTGACCAGGCAACTGGTTTGGGGGTGTGGCCAGCCAAAGGTCACTATCAGTTCGGCGACCCAGAACAAATTACCACTACCAATTCACACGAACTGGTGTGAACTTGTAGAAACCCACCACTGGTGTACACCCACAGTGCAGTGGATGGTGTGACCTGATTTCTTGCCACAACCACTCAGAAGTTGGTTTAGGGAGACCTGGTGGCAGTTTCTCTTGTTGTGTGGATGCACTTGGTGTGATGTGACTCCTGTGACATTCCCATCTCTGAGGCTTTGTTGTCCACTTCAGGACACCTCCAAGGGCTTCAAAGGTACAATTGTGAGTCCCTGTGTTTTGCTTTATCTTGGTGGATTGTTGATTGATTCTGTTTCTTATCTGGTGGAGGAATGTTAATATGTATAGTTAGGGCTAGAAGGAAGATCTGGGGGTTTGAGAAAGAGAGGAAGCTGATGAGATGGACAGGTCCATCTCATCCTTACAATGAGAAGAATAGGTTGATCTATATCCCAGATCCATTATTGGAAAGTTGTCCCATTGTATGGTCCTCAGTTTCCACTTGCAGTGCCTAACTACCAGATCTTTGATGTCTCCCGGTTCTGGCTGTTGTTTTGGAATGCCAGCTTGATGTGTAACATGGCTTCTCTTATCCATTACGTTACCTGCCATGTCTCACTGAAGCCTAGTTGTGGTCAGAGAGAAGAAACCTCTTCTTGGTTGGAAATGTGGCCACCTACTTTGTGGGTTTGCCTTGGGTGAGAGACCAGGGAAGTGGAGTAGGGGTGGCTATTGTCATCCATGTTTTGTTATAGGCTTTCAGGAGGCTGCAGCTAGAGCTGTCTTTTGTCTCAGGTTGGCTGTAGGATCATTTTCCCAGCCTTGTAAAGTATGTTGTGTGAATGTATCCCTTACAGGAAGACGTGTCTCCAGATTATTTGTGTGATAAATGATTGTTCAGCTAGTCCCTGATAAATTGATATGCACAGTTCACTGACTTATTGGCCAACTGGTTGAACCTCCAAAAGTAAAGCACAGTTAAATGTTGCAAGTGTAAATGCAGCCATTGATGAAGTGACCAGGTTATTAAGGGGTTATATGGCTGTAACCAGAGCCAGTCTGGTGTAGTGGGCAAGGCATTAGGCTTGTAACCAGGAAACCATGAATTCTATTCCTTCCTGAGGCACAAACCCAGCTGCACCAGCCAATCTCTCAGAGCCCTAGGAAAGAGGCAATGGCAAACCATTTCTGAAAAACCTTGTCACCTATGGTTTTTCTGATAACTTTCAAACATAGCTAGCTGAGGCTGTGTGACTTCTGGCTTCAGTCTTGCAAAGCCAGACAAATGGATTCCAACTTGCTAAACTGAGGCACGTTTTTAAATCTGGTTTCTCTGTGTAGAAGTGACAGGAAAGCTCTACTCATGACCATGAGAGTGAGTTCCAAGTCCTCATGAAGGCTGCAGGGAGAGCAATGAAGCAGGAGTCATGAAAGGTCATGTGGGCAGCAGGAGTCCCTTCCTGTCAAGGGCAGGGAGGGCATGCTGGTAAACAGGAAGGCAGATGAAGATCCCTCCCTAATCCAACTCAGGCACGGTTGGAAAATGTTTCTCTGTGAAATGAGCCTTCCTAGCACATGACAAGGGTGGGAGAGCAGCAGTAAATGGGGGAGGGGGGGTTTCCATGTGGTGAAGGGGGGGGTCCAAGTCAAAGCACTGCTTTCTGTTGGCAGCCCAGTGCAGCATGGATGGCCATCCAGGAACACCATCAGGAGGTGAATCCCAGGAACCTGCAGGTTAAGAGAGCTCACCAGACTCTAACGTGTTTGCAATCCTGTTTGCATTTGGCCAGCCTCAGCAGACACAGCTTTGGTGGGACCCCCTCAGTCTTCTTTGCAGGACTCAATTGCAGAGCCCCTGCAGGTGTGTTGTGTGAATATGTCAAAATACAAGCTGGGTGGATACGACCTCATAGACGACTCTCACTCTGTCAAAGACCTTGGAGTACTCATCTCAAACAATCTAAGTTTAGAGATCTAAGAGCTCACTGTAAAAGCATTGCCAAAAAGGCATTAAGAGTTGTAAACCTAATCTTCCGTAGCTTCTTCTCCGGTAATATTGTACTACTAACTAGAGCATGCCAAATATTTGCTAGACCAATTCTCGAATACAACTCATCTGTCCGGAACCTGCACTGCATATCGGACTTTAATACAATTTTCATTTCATTTTTCATTTTTTTTTAATCAAATTTCTATACCGCCCTACTCCCGAAGGACTCAGGGCGGTGAACAGCCAAGATAAAATACAGATAATACAAATATTTAAAAATCCCTTAAAATTATTAAATATTTCGGCCGAAACACAGATTAAAACACCCAATTTGAAATCACGAATTAAAAATTTAAAAATTTAAAAGATGGGAGTTAGGCCAGGCCAGCTTGCTGAAATAGAAAAGTTTTGAGAGCACGGCGAAACGTGCGCAGGTCCGGGATCTTCCGTATCTCTGGGGGGAGCTCGTTCCAGATGGTAGGTGCCCCAACAGAGAAGGCTCTCCCCCTGGGGGCCGCCAGTCGACACTGTTTGGCCGACGGCACCCTGAGGAGCCCCTCTCTATGGGAGCGTACTGGTCGGTGAGAGGCTATTGGTAGCAGAAGGCGGTCTCGTAGATATCCCGGTCCGATGCCATGGAGTGCTCTAAAGGTGGTAACCAAAACCTTGAAGCGCACCCGGAAGACCACCGGGAGCCAGTGCAGCTCGCGCAGGAGGGGGGTCACATGGGAGCGCCACGTCGCTCCCATAACCACCCGCGCGGCCGCATTCTGGACCAGCTGGAGCCTCCGGGTGCTCCTCAAGGGGAGCCCCATGTAGAGAGCATTGCAGTAGTCCAAGTGGGAAGTAACGAGAGCATGAGTGACCGTATTTAATGAGTCCCGATCCAGAAAGGGACGCAACTGGCGAATCAGGCGGACCTGATAAAAAGTCCCCCTGGCCACGGCCGTCATGTGCTCTTCTAAAGACAGCCGTGAGTCCAGGAGGACACCCAAGTTGCGAACCCTCTCCGTGGGGACCAGTGACTCGCCCCCAATAGTCAGTGATGGCACCAACTGACTATATCGGGATGTCGGAAACCACAGCCACTCGGTCTTGGATGGGTTGAGCCTGAGTCTGTTTCTCCCCATCCAGATCCGCACGGCCTCCAGGCACCAGGACATCACTTCAAGGGCATCATTGGGGTGGTCCGGGGTGGAGATGTACAGCTGAGTATCATCAGCGTACTGGTGGTACTTCACCCCGAAACCACGGATGATCTCACCCAGCGGCTTCACATAAATGTTGAACAGAAGGGGCGAGAGGACCGACCCTTGTGGCACCCCACATACAAGGGGCCTCGGGGTCGACCTCTGCCCCCCTGTCAACACAGACTGTGACCGGTCAGAGAGAAAGGAGGAGAACCACCGTAGGACGGTGCCCCCCACCCCAACTCCTCTAGCCGGTGCAGCATGATACCATGGTCGATGGTATCAAAAGCCGCTGAGAGGTCTAATAGGACCAGGACAGAGGAACAACCCCTGTCCCGAGCCCTCCAGAGATCATCAACCAACGTGACCAATGCCGTTTCCGTGCTGTACCCAGGCCTGAAGCCCGACTGGAACAGATCCAGATACGACGATTCATCCAGGTACTGGGGGAGCTGTCGCGCTACCACACTCTCAACAACCTTCGCAACGAAGCGAAGGTTGGAGACTGGACGATAATTTGCCAACACTGCCGGGTCCAGGGAAGGTTTCTTGAGGAGAGGCCTCACCACTGCCTCTTTCAAGGCGGCAGGGAAGACACCCTCACTCAAGGAAGCATTTATAATCCCCTGGAGCCAGCCTCGTGTAACCTCCCGAGAGGCCAGCACCAACCAGGAGGGACACGGGTCCAGTAAACATGTGGCTGCGCTCAGTCTACCCAGTATCCTGTCCACGTCTTCAGGCGTCACAGAATCAAACTCTTCCCAGATAATACTCACAAGACCTGTCCTCCCCGCTGAATCTACCCAGTCAGAGTCCAGATGTTCCCGAATCTGAGCGATTTTGTCATACAGATACTGTACAAAATCCTTGGCTTTACCCTCCAAGGGGTCCTCCCGCGCTTCCTGGTGGAGCAGGGAGCGGGTCACCCTAAACAGGGCGGCCGGGCGATTATCTGATGATGCAATAAGAGTGGCAAAATAGTTATACTTCGCCACTTTTATCGCCACCAGGTAGGTCTTAATATGAGACCTTACCAGTGTTCGGTCAGATTCAGAATGGCTGGCCCTCCAACCACTCTCCAGGCATCTTTTCCAGCGCTTCATCTCCCTCAGCTCCTCAGTGAACCAAGGAGCCAGGCGAGATCGACGCCGGGTCAGAGGCCGCAAAGGCACGACCCGATCCAAAGTTCCAGCAGCCGCCCTATCCCAGGCGGCCACCAGCTCCTCAGTCGAGCCGTGTGCCAGAGCCTCAGGAAATGGCCCAAGCTCTGTCTGGAACCTATCAGGATCCATCAGGCGCCTGGGGCGGTACCACCTCAATGGTTCCGCCTCCCTGCGGCGGGGTGCGGCGGTTCGAAGGTCAAAGTGAAGGAGGGAGTGATCTGACCATGACAAGGGCTCGATCACTATATCCCCTATCTCAAGATCACTCAACCACTGACCAGAGACAAAAACCAGGTCTAGCGTGTTTCCCCCCATGTCAGTAGGGCCATGAACTAACTGGGTCAGGTCCATAGCCGTCATGGAAGCCATGAATTCCCGAGCCACCTCAGACGCCTCACCGACGGATGGCAGGTTAAAATCCCCCATGACCATAAGCCTGGGGGTGTCAACCGCCACCGCGGCTATAACGTTGAGCAGTTCGGGCAGGGCTGCCGTCACGTGGCAGGGAGCCAGGTACGTAACCAGCACACCCATCTACAATTGAGAGAGTCCAGAGATATTTCACAAGAAGAGTCCTCCATTCCTCTACCCGCAACAGAATACCTTATGCCACCAGACTTGGAATTTTGGGCTTAGACAATTTAGAACTATGCTGCCTTCATTCTGACCTAAGTGTAGTACATAAAATTATCCACTACAATGTCCTACCTGTCAATGACTACTTCAGTTTCAACCACAATAATACAAGAGCACACAATAGATACAAACTTAAGGTAAACCTCTGTGAGCGTGGCTTGGTTGGCGTGACAAGGGAAGGATACTGCAAAATCTCCATTCCCACCCCACTCTAGGGGAAAGATATTGCAAAATCTCCATTCCCACCCCACTCTGGGACCAGCCAGAGGTGGTATTTGCCGGTTCTCCAAACAACTCAAAATTTCCGCTACCAGTTCTCCAAACTGCACAAAATTTCTGCTACCGGTTCTCCACAACCTGTCAGAACCTGCTGGATTTCACTCCTGATTCAAAAAGTAGTGATTGCTTCCTTGCCATTTAGAAGATAGGCAGCACTAAATGCCACCAACCTAGAATGTCACCAAACTCCATAGCTCTGGCTGAGATTGTCTCCAGTGCTCCCTGGAGACAAGACACCACATTGAAGGACAGCAGAAGTAAATTCTATGTGACTTTTACTATTTTCCTTCAGCATCAGTTTCTGGACATGTCCTGACAGGAAGGGCCACAACCACTACAGAACAGTGTCCTAAGGGTTGTAACTGTGTGTTTTTTTTGTTTTTTTTTTACTAAGCTGTTTTTCTCCAGCTGCCCCTTTCCATGTGGAGCTCTAGAAGATGTTCAGGATCCCAAGAGAAGAAGTTTGTTTTTGTTTTTTTTTCCACTGTAATTTTCACAATTCTGGCTTTTGAGACTTTTTCTGCTGCTTCTTGCCTTTGGTGTAAACACCAGACTGAAGTAACCTGAAAAGCTTTTGGATCAGAAAAAGATAAATGCCTCATATCACCCTCTGTGTGGCACAAGTTAAGGGACAGGCAAGGGCTGTGCTTTTGAATGTCTGTTTCTTTATTTTCCAAGTAAAGCTCAATTTCTCTCTGTTGGGATCAGGAAAGGATTGGCGTTTCCATCTTGTGAGAGTCTTTTGAATTCTTTTAACTCTTCTTGTTGTTCTTGTTTAGAAACAGGAAGGGGATTAATTCAGCCCCATGAATGATGGACCTCCTCCTGCTGCTACTTCTGGTGCTGCTGATGTCCCAGCCAAATCCTGGGAAGCTGGGAAGGAAGTGCCCCCTGAGTTTGAAGTACCAGGATGAAAAAAGACCACAGAGCTTTTACAGGCCAGGAGATCATCTCATTACTATGATCACCACTGCAACGCACATATTGCAAAAAACAACGTTGCCTTTCAACAGGATTCCTTCTATTCAGTCAAACTTGTAAGTCATTCAGTATGATGGAGTTGCATTCCTTCCATTTGCACTTCTAACATTCTCCTTTTCTTCCTATTTCACATATTCCTACGTTGCACAACTTGTATAATTTCCTGAATCATTTTGATTTCTATGGCTTCTCTCTTTTTTTTTTTCTGGGTCACTTATAAAACAGCTTCTTGCTATCATGATGGTTCTACTTTAATGATTGAATGATATTGAATCCTAGTTACTGGGCAGATGAAAATTAATACTGCTGCAAATAATAATCTGATATGACACTTAGTGATAGTCAAAGTTACTAATAAGCTATCAAATCGTATTAGGAAACAATTAAAAACAATGAAATGGTGATATGTGATTACCATTGCATTTGATTTTGGGTCAGTATTAGCTTGAGACTCAGAGACAAAGAAGATTTAATTAAAAACAGAATTATGTTATTTCTGCCATTGATGATGATGATAACATGAACATTTTTTATATTAGTATAGTTAGTGATACAGGCACATTTCTACGGTACATTTTTAACATTCAAGTGGCCAACAAAACTCCCTGGCTTCCGCGAAATCTCACACTTGGCTACAACATCCATGACAACTGTTTGAACACACTTGTCACATCAGATGCCTTGCTGGACATCCTCTCTACTGGAAAAGCCAATGTTCCCAACTACAGCTGTGGAAAGAAGGACAACATTTTGGCTCTTGTTGATGCAGCTGCTGATGACATCTCCCTTGAAATGTCAAGATTAGGAGGCACCTACAAAATCCCTCAGGTTTGTATGTATATTTTCTATAGGTAAATTGAGTGGAGAGATGTCTTGGTATGTGATAAATCTAACCATATCTTCTCTTTGAAAATTAACAGGTACTTTTCACCATGGTGATTTTAGGTGTCATGGTTAGAGATTGGGATCCCCAGTGCGGAGGGGATAAGGATCAAAGCAATGATTACTTCTGATGACATTGTCATCATTGCTTTAGGTCTTCTTCCTCACACTTGGGAAATTTAGGAGAGGCAGTATGTCAAATCAAATGGTCTTCTGTGCAAACGGAAGGTGCAGCAGGGATGATAAACTCATCTTTTGTAGATACTTCCAACAAAAATATTGCTATTTTCAATGGTAAAATAGCCCCAACTCAATGAAAAGAATGCAATGGATTGTTTTACCTAGAGTTGATAAAGCACAACAATTGTGTTTTATTATTTTACATTAATTAATTTTCTTGCAATTTAAAAAAGTTACAAGCATACAAGCAACATCCATTATTTCTTACCTTAAAATATTTATACTAAAATTCATCGCAAAAAGCTTGACAAACAATACAGCTCCTGTAGAAGACTTTCTATCAGCTGAAATATTCAAAAAATATCCCCACTGATGGCCTCTCTGTTAGCAGGTTCACTTATAAATAATTCCTACTATTTCTAGTTGGGCTGAAGATGGCAATGGTAGTTTCTATACATTAAAAAAAGAGGGGGGGGATCCTGTTCATCTTATAATTATTATGGCTATGATATATGCTATATTTTTCCTGAGTAAATTTAAGACCTTAGTGTCTCAAGAGAATAAGAAGCGACTTTTAGGTAGAGTAGGTCTTCTATGGACAATAGTTTTGCCTTGAATCATCTAGGTACAAAATATATCCACCATTGAAAATAACAGTTCCCTGCCTTTGTAGATCTTAGTGCAACATTTGACAGAGAAAAGAGAGAAATGTTATGGAGGAAACGGATTGCTCTAAAGAAAGAACCCAGACTTTTGATGATGATCAAAGTCCTTTCTACATGCACTTGTCTGACAGGGAGGTTCCAGCTTAAGAATCCATAAGATGTAGGATGGATACTTCCCCAGGGATAAGACAAAGGCGCATACTTGAAACATTTTATTCAGTCTAGATATTAAGGAATTATCAGATCCAATGAAGGATCCTGTTGTGCATATGCCTAAGGAGATTAATGTATGTATTATTTGCTGCTGATAAATTATTATCATACTCTCAATATGTTTTGTGGTGGTTATATGGAGATGAAATTTAGAACTTAAAATATATCACTACTAGAACCAAAGCTAATCAAATCATCTGAGAAGTATTTGGGGACTGGATAAAAGTATTTCAGCTACTACCCACAGAGCTAATTTGGGAATTTATATAATTTTTCTTATGACTAAAATCAGGACATATAATTATTGATGTAAAATTAAAGTTATGGAAACTGACAGAGTTCCCAAATGTTGTCTTTTAGAACAGAAAAAGTATAATTAAAAAGCTCTTGAATTGCACAACTGACAAATTATATTAGGTGCTGTCTCTTGTAGAACTGGAGAACAAACAAAAAAATATAATAATACACAAAGAATGTGGAATATTGAACAGAGAAAGATGCAGCCATTCTCAGTAAGAATGGCACATTGAAATGGATGGGCCCTAAGAAATGTACTTCCAAATTGGCAAGTATTTCAGTGTCAAAAGGGCTAAACATCTTAAAGCAGTATTTACTCAAGCAAGATTTCAGCACTGGTCACAATGATTAAATATGGAAGATTTAATCAAGTCATGATTAAATAATGAAGAAGTAATGAATGGACTTGTATTTATAGAGCTCAAGAGATAAACATAACATAATTATTATTTTAATGTCAATTGTATCAGAAAGAGAGGGATGAATGGCCTATTGGTATCCGTATATTAAAACTATTAAATCTATTTTATTTGTGGTCAAAATTTATGAACAAACACACATGCTCAAAAATATAAATACATATAAAATACCACCGTTTATTTGTTGAACAAAACATTTCAGTTGACATCTATATTTGCAGGTGTGACTGTGGTCAATAGTAGGGGTGATATAGAAATATAATGTCCATTTTTCATTCTTATTCTTTTTTACTTAATATATTTTTTATTTTACTAATGTTTTTATCCAGTCTTTTTAAAGTTGTTTTTCCTTTATTCTTAATGGCTTAATGACTAATCAACAATAAACTATTCAAATATAATCATGAGAACCAAATTGGATTTCTTTAAAGCTAAGATTTTGGAATTGATCTGACTCTAAATTTAATACAGTATTCTTCATTACTTTTTTAGATGAATTTTCAATTGTTTTCAGATTTGCTGCGTGATAAAAGTCACTTGCCATTTTACCATTCCCTGTTTCCCAAAAAAGGCTTCTACCCAGAAATTGTTCAAGTGCTTCTACATTTTGGGTGGACCTTGATTGGCCTCTTTGCTTCAGACACAGAGAATGGAGAGAATTTCATGAGAACTTTGACTCCTCTGTTGGTCAAGAGTGGAATTTGTGTTGTTATATCACAACAATTCTCAACAACTGGAAATTCAGCATCCCTCACGGCAGCCCTCTCTAAGTGGAGAGAAGTCAATGTCTATATTCACTACATAGAATATCGTGCCATTTGGGACAGACTTCTTACTTTCCAGTTAATATTTGATGGCTTTTCAGGACCTGTTGTAGGGAAAGTCTGGATCACAACAGTCATTGGATTAAATCCATTGAAAAAGGGACTTTTCAAATATGTGACTTATGTGTGGACCCTTGGTTTAGTGAAAAAAAAACAACCAATGGCAGATGCCTTTGTAGACAGTTTCTTTGTGGAACCACCTTTTAAGTATCAGTCATTTCACTGTTCTTTTTCAAAGCATGTCTTTTCTGTCAAAGGACAGAGAAGATGCACCCAGAAAGCACCATTGGCGACCCAAAAGGGACGGAATTTGGAAAGGATCTCGAATGCCCACCATTTTTACAGTGTCATTAAGACTCTGGCTTATGCCTTGAATGCTGCATATTCCTCTAGATCCAGGAAGAGGATGAAGGATGGCACAGAGACTTTGGGGGCTCCAAGACTGCAGCCATGGCAGGTATGAAGTCCCTACAAGGATTCATCCAACTTAGTTCCTTTTGGGAAGGAATCCAAAGAATAAGGAGGGGAACCATCTCAATCTTCTTGTGCTACAAGAGGCCAACAGGTTTGGCCAATCTAATAACATGGGGCATAATATTACAAAGAGTGGAAAAGAGGGCAGATATAGTTTGATATTAAAACTGGGTAATTTTTTTAAAATACATTCCTTTATGTGCGGTTTTATAATTAGTATTGCGGAATTTTACCATAAATTTAAAGGAGCCCCTTACACTAGGTAGCCCAATCCCTCTTCTGCAGGAATATGCAGAAGCTTCTCTGACTGACAGCTGCTCAGTCTTTGCATTTAGAAAATAGGTGAAGGGGAGGCTTAAATCTCCGGTTCATTGGCTGAACTATGAAATTGTTTCTACTTTTGGAATGCTTTTCCTTTCATGCAGCCACCATTTACTGATTCTGGAATATCTATAAAGAAATCCTAAGCTTCTGTGCTTTTGTTGTCAGCTGCCAATTAGAAGTCATTCAATGGCCAAGTGTCAACTTCAAGTTGACTGTTTCAGGCTCCCTGCCCAGTTCCCAAGATTTCAGGTTCTCCTTTCACTACTGATTCTTCAATCTCAGAAGTGGACATGGTTGCACAATTTCCTCAGTAATTTTTGGCTCTGGGGAAATTGTTATTGCAGTTGTGATTTAATGTCAGACCCGGCTTAATTTGTTAAATTTGTGCAATCAGAGATACAACTGGATAATGAGCAGAGCAAGAAACTCAGAAAGGATCCTCTCTAACATCTCGGGTTGTAAAAAGAGTTGGTGGGACATTTGTACTTTCAGACGTACATTGTTGACTCACACAGCAAAATGAGCAGCATATCGATTGGATAAATAAATATTCTCTTAATTTAACCTTACAAAAAACCCTAGAATTAGTTTATCGGTCACATTTCCCATCTGGTC
Organism: Pituophis catenifer annectens; assembly: GCF_029215685.1. NCBI lineage: Eukaryota > Metazoa > Chordata > Lepidosauria > Squamata > Colubridae > Pituophis > Pituophis catenifer. The sequence continues at coordinate 18,678,493 of NW_027256882.1, forward strand.
TGCCTGGGAGAAGATTAGCGTGGCAACTCCTTTGTGACCAATCTATGCTTTCTGCTGACTGCCCTGTTTTTTCCAATGAGTTTATGAATATTTTCTTTGTCCAGTTTATTTTTCATCTGCTCTATATGTTCCCTATCATAGATAAATTATGCCAGTTGTATTTGTTTTTCAATACATATGTTATCCATATATGATTGGCAAATTTTGCTGAACATTTATTTTTCACTTTTGAAGATTGTGATAAAACTATCTGCAAGACAGATCTGTAGGAGAAAGATGCAGTTGAAAACATACAATAAAGAATAAGTTACCAAGTTTACTATTTTCAGAATTCCTGGATTTTTCCATTCTAGTTCCATCCCTTTTTGGAGAAGAATCAGTTCTTAAATCTTTCCACATGGGAACTGTACCAGGACCAAAATGGTGATTTAGCAGCTGATCTGGAAATCGGGAGCTGGGTGTTTTTCCCAAAAAGGAGACATATCGCAGAGTTTCTGGTGACTTTTAAAAGACAGAGAATTACGATCAACCAAGCTTATCTGTCAACATTGGAGTTGCTCAAAAGGGTGGGAGACATTTTGGTTTCTTTTCTATATTTCCCAAATGGTTCCAACCTATCTCAGTTAGGATAAGCCTATGTGCCATGGCTTAGCGTTGAATTGGAGAAGATGCATGAAAACCATAAGAGAGGCCCTCAAGTGTTAGGGCTGGTAGCCTCTGGTGTGCTGCTTCCTTTCCCACAAATTACAAAGAAAAAAACAATTTTGTTGACCAGCTCTCTGAATCCAATTTAAGATTGAATTGGATGAAATTGAATCAGTACTGGATGGAGGTCCTGCCCAATGGAAAATTAGTTTTGGAATTAGGGTTCACTTTATCCTGATTGAGCCCAGTGTCTCATGAAAGGACAGGGCAAGAGGTTTTTCAGCAACCCACACATGGGCAGAGTTATCCATTTCAATCTTTCACCCCACTGGGATAGTGCAAAAGGTCTTCTGCTTCTATGAAGGAGGTCCAAGAATTTCTCTTTACATGGAATCGTAGCGATTGGTCTGATGAGAGATAAAGCCCTGACCCCAGAAACTGAAGCACTGAAACATGTCTTTGATACAGAAAAAAACACTTCTTGATGTTTTAAGTAACGAGGGACAATATGAAAGGAAATGCAGCTAAGATTTGGTCTTTAGCTTCCAAGAGAGCACCTCATCTGAAAACCCTTTAATTCTCTTGTTCACCTTGATTGTTAGTCTCCTCAAGCTTCCAAATTGAACTGATGTCAAATATGGGATTGTTCTTCCATGCCAGCTATTGTAACCTAATTGTAATTCTAATTCTAAATTTTTGATACCTAGATGGGCCTTAGAAATACCTCCTTCTGACATCTGACATAGTGCCCATGCATGTCCCATGTTCTGAAGCAAAAGATGCCTGAGTCATTCTTTTGGAGGGACATGTTCTCATGACCTCAACTCTATCTCGTATCATACAGTTCTAGAAACTGAGCAGTCACTTTTAATCTTATTTGAAGAGCATGTTAGCATGTCAGGATGGTTAATGCTGACATATTTTCTTTGCAATTTCTTCTTTTTTCTTCTTAGCCTTTGCCTCAGTCCAAATGTGTGGAAAAATGTCATCCTGGATTTGTCAAGCAGACTCGGGAAGGAGAGCCAGTTTGCTGCTATGACTGTGTTCCTTGTCCGGAGGGAACCATCTCCACTCAGGAAGGTGGGTTGCACTGAAAGGGCTTGTGGAAGGAGATTCATTTAGAGCATCCTCCAGTTTGATAGACTTTAGCAATATAGACAAAGAAGGAGAGAGAGAGATTCAATTATATCCGTAATTCATTTTGTTCTACTGTTAACAAATTCTTCTGTGAAAAACTAATGGTGTCAACTGTTACTCCAGAAAGATCAACTGATGCATTATTTACTTTTAACATAGTTTTACTGTAAAGATTCTGCATATTACACTGATACTTATTATAATCCTAGGACTTTTACCTATTTCATAGACTATTAGAAATATAGCTTTTTTTATATATATATAGAAAATGCTATTCTTCTTATCTTCTTTCTGTAGAGATGTTAATAAATTCTTCTTGGAAAACTTCCAGGTGTCAGTTGTTGTCCCTAAAAGGTATTTCTTGAAATATAAAAGGACAGAATATTAAAGAAATGCTCTTTTTTTTTTTGCTGTTTTCAGATACAGAAAAATGCACCAAGTGTCCAGATAATAAATATCCAAATGAGGACCGAATCCAGTGTATCCCCAAAAGTATATCTTTCCTGTCTTATAAAGAAAATCTGGGCATCCTCTTGGTCTCTTCTGCCCTACTCTTGTTTCTAATCACAAGTCTTGTCTTAATCATTTTCATTAACTATCGAGAAACTCCCATTGTCAAAGCCAACAACCGGGACCTTTCATACATCCTCTTGGTTTCCCTCCTGCTTTGCTTCTTATGTCCTCTTCTCTTCATTGATCAACCAAGGAAAGCCACCTGCCTTCTCCAACAAACATTTTTCAGCATCATCTCCTCAGTTGCCATTTCTTCTCTCTTGGCTAAAACAATCACAGTGGTGCTGGCTTTCCTGGCCACAAAACCAGGAAATCAAGTAAAGAGATTTTTGGGGAAGAACTTGGCTAACTCCATCATCCTTTCTTCTTCTACTGTCCAAATTATCATCTGCTCCATCTGGCTTGGAATTTCTCCCCCATTCCCTGACTCTGACTTCCATTCCAAGCCTGGAGTGATCATCCTGCAATGCAATGAAGGTTCTGTTGTCATGTTCTACATCACCCTCAGCTACCTTGGCTTCCTGGCTGCCATCTGCTTCACGGTGGCTTTTCTGGCTAGGAATCTGCCTGGTGGCTTCAATGAAGCCAAACTGATCACCTTCAGCATGCTGGTCTTCTGCAGTGTCTGGGTCACTTTTGTGCCCACTTACCTGAGCACCAAAGGGAAATACACAGTGGCTGTTCAGGTCTTCTCCATCTTGGCCTCGAATGCTGGATTGCTGGGTTGCATCTTCATCCCCAAGTGCTACATTATCATTCTGAGGCCAGATCTGAATACAAAGGAGCAGCTTACGACTAGAAGAAATGTAGCAATATGAGACAGTGTAATTTCCCACAGGCCAGTCCTAGAAAATAGTCAAAGCTCTTCTCCATACATTAGTCAGCCAATGATTTTGCTTGAAATAATTTAAGGGCTAGTTGTACAATAGCCCTTCTTCCTTGTACTCTAGAATTGCAGGATGGCTGCTGAGCTCTTTTGAGCACTTGAGTTATCATCTCTTTCCTATGCCCTTAGAGGAGCTCCAGGATGTCCCACCAAGATATTTTAAACATAACACTTGTGTAATGGGAATCTTATTGATATGCCAGAAATAACTATACAATTTCAGGGGGCTGTAATATGTCATTATTTTAGTTGTATGATAGTGAATCAACGGTTGTGGTTCTTTGCAATATTGGACTCCCCTACAATATGTATCATAGGCTACAGAATGTGATGGTCATTTCTATGGGATTTTGTAAGTGGTGGACATGGAGGCAATCTGAGAGGAGATTTCAGTCTCAGTCCCTTCAAGGACAATGAAAAGGTTCTTCTGCCTTCTACAGTTAAAGTTAGCAATATGGGCCTCCCCAGCTAAGAGCAGGTCCAACACAGCATCACAGGTCATTTGGGGGTTGAAATAATGATCATGGAGATTGTAACCCAGGTGGAAATTTAGAAGGACCTGGAAATGCTGGTTAATCTCTGGAATGGCAACAAAGAAGTAAAGGCTTTTGTAGCAGTGGGTGGATGCTCTCCTAGTAAAAAGCAATATAAATCAAATAGGCTAGAGAGAACCAAAAAGAAAGAGAAATAACAGAAAAAGCTAAAAGTGCAAGAAGAAAAGAAAATAGAAGAGGTAAAAAATGGAATGATATAAATAAAGCTATTGAAATATAAAGAAATAACTTCCAATATTCTTCACAACAATTATAAGTACAGTTATATTTTAACTTCTCTCTATATATATATATTTACTCTCTTTTTTCTATAATATATTCTGTCAAATCATTGAAACCATAAATCTCAAGTTGATTGTTGTGGACTTTTTATGCAAAAAGACACTAAGAATGTTTCAGACACCAATAAAGATAGATATTTTCCTTTCTGTAATAAAGATTTTAAGAAAACCTTAGAATGAGATGTGAAATGAAAGACAGGAAAGCCTCAGTAAATGGTACATACTTGTACTCTAGGGGAAAAATCCAGTACTGTATATACAAATATAACAACAACAATAATAATAATAACAACAACAACAACCTTAAACTTCTTCCATGTAATGAGGGGTAGCTGGAGAAAAGCATGTTGGGGAAAAATAACAGATACCCCCCTTGGGGCACTGTTCTGTAGTGGTCATAGTCCTTCCTGTTAGGACATGTCCAGAAAGTGATGCTGGAGGAATATAGCCTCCAATAGCCTTCAATAGCCAGAAAAGTGACTTCTGCTTTCCTTCAATGTGGTCTCTTATCTCTAGAGACTAGTAAGAAAGATCACACAAGAGTTTGGTGCCACTCTAGGTTGCTGACACTTAACTCTAGTGCTGTCTGTGCACCATGGAAGCACTTAGAATCCCTGAATCCAACCTAATGTTAAAAGTTTGGGAATTTTTTTTTCAATGAGATGTCCATATATTAATCCTAAACTGGAACTGATTTTACAACTCCTTGCAACTGAAGTAAAATTTCATTTGCCATCTGTTCTAAAAATATCACTTTTTTTTTTCATGAGAGTTGACCAAGAGATAGGAAAGTGATGGCCTGTTGATGGCATCCTTGGCTAAAAGAGAGAAAATTATAGATTTGGTAGAAGTTTTCATTTTAGTTTCCTTGACACTGTGTTTTCTTTCCATATTGATAAAAACACTGAGAGCATTTATACTTTGAAATTTCTTGATTTTTTTAAATAAACAGTGTGCTGTGAGGTCTGTAGCTGAGATGGTGTGCACCAGAGGTGGGTTTCAGGGGGTTCTGACCAGTTCTGGAGAACTGGTAGTGGAAATTTTGAGTAGTTTGGAGAACTGGTAGTAAAAATTCTGACTGGCTCCACCCCCATCTATTCTCTGCCTCCTAAATCCCAGCTGATTGGGATGAAATGGGGATTTTGCAGTAACCTTTCCCTGGATTGGGGAGGGAATGGAGATTTTACAGTATCCTTCCCCTGCCATGCCCACCAAACCACGCCCACCAAACCATGCCATGCCTACCAAGCCACACCCACAGAACCAGTAGTAAAAAAAAATTGAAACCCACCACTGGTGTGCACCCACAGTGCGGTGGATGGTGTGATCTGATTTCTTGCCACAACCACTCAGAAGTTGGTATAGGGAGACCCTGGTGGCAGTTTCTCTTGTTGTGTGGATTCACTTGGTGTGGTGTGACTCCTATGACATTCCCATCTCTGGGGCTTTGTTGTCCACTTCAGGACACCTCCAAGTGCTTCAAAGGTACAATTGGGAGTCCCTGTGTTTTGCTTTATCTTGGTGGATTGTTGATTAATTCTGATGGGATGGGTAGGTCCATCCTTACAATGAGAAGAATAGGTTGACTTATATCCCAGGTCCATTATTCGAAAGTTATCCCACTGTATGATCCTCAGTTTCCACTTGCAGTGCCTAACTACCAGATCTTTGATGGCTCGAGGTTCTGGCTTTTGTTTTGGAATGCCAGGTTGACATGTAACATGGCTTCTCTTCATTACGTTAGCAGCCATGTCTCACTGAAGCCTAGTTGTGGAAACTCCTTCTTGGCTGGAAATGTGGCCACCTACTTTGTGGGTTTGCCTCGGGTGAGAGCCCAGGGAAGGGGAGTAGGGGTGGCTATTTATTTATTTATTTATTTATTTATTTATTTATTTATTTATTTATTATTAGATTTATATACCGCCCTACTCCCGAGGAACTCAGGGCGGTGAACAGCCAAGAAATAAAACACACAGAATTACAAAATTTAAAACAGTATAAAACCTAATTAAATAAATTTGGCCCAGAACAGATTAAAACAACCCTAAAATTTTAGACAAATTTAAAATTTACAATTAAAAAGAGAGGTTAGGCCAGGCCAGCCTGTTGGACTAAAAAGGTCTTGAGGGCGCAGCGGAAGGTGCATAAATCCAGGATCCTCCGTATCTCCGGGGGGAGCTCATTCCAGATAGGCTGTTGTTATCCACATTTTGTTATAGGCTTTCAGAAGGCTCTAGCTAGAGCTGTCTTTTGTCTCAGATTGAGCCAAATGAGTTAAACCCCACTGACCATCGTGGAAGAGTATGCTCTCCTTAACCTGGATTCAGTAGAAACCATCTTTCCTGAGCTGTGTGGAGTCATCAACTGAATTAACAGGCGATGTTCAAAGGGAGTTGTAAAGATGTTGGGCTTCCGAGGAAACTGGATTAAAAATGGCACCTTTCTCCCTTGCAGCTTCAAGAAATCACAAAGGAGCAGTGGACTCATTTTTGGTCAGCCATAGAGCCTGTGAAAGTATTGACTGAGATTTTAAAACTTTAAATTTAAATTTAAACTTAAAAAATAAAATAAAATTCCAATAGCTGGGAACCTTGCCCTGTGCAAATGTGTGGAATGGGTCATCATGCAAAGCCAGCAGCTGTGGTGCATTGTGCCAATGTAGCCCTTTCCTTAACCGAAGTTAAGGGTGTTGTGTGAACTCACCAATGCAGTCTACTTGCACACAAGATTGAAAACTTTTTCTGGGTCTGCTTTTGGATTCAGGGTCCATGGCAACATTTACAAAATAAAAGAACGGTCTAGTTTGGGATCCTGTTTTGCAAAGGAAGGAGCCTCTCAGGTTTTGCCCCCAAGTCCCACTTTTCCCCAGCCCACATTCTACCCATTCTAAAACTTTTTCCCCATTAACCAAACTACAAGCTGTCATTTCCTCTTAGCCAACTCTCATCCCAAAAATTGATATTTCTAGAAATCGTGGGAAATAAAATTTCACTTGTTACAAACAATTTTAAAATCGGCTCAAATTTAGGATTTGGATTTAAGATTCATATAGGGAGATCTAAGAGAAAACAAAACCACAAACAGGCCCAACTCTTAACGTTGGACAGCGTTCAAAACAGTGGTGAAATGCATTTTTTTTTACTATCGGTTCTGTGGGCATGGCTTGGTGGGCGTGGTGTGGCTTGGTGGGTGTGGCAGGGGAAGGATACTGCAAAATTCCCATTCCCTCCCCACTCCAGGGGAAGGATACTGCAAAATCCCCATTCCCACCCCACTCTGGGGCCAGCCAAAGGTGATGTTTGCCGGTTCTCCAAACTACTCAAAATTTCTGCTACCGGTTCTCCAGAACCTTTCAGAACCTGCTGGATTTCATCCCTGGTTCAAAAGTAGTGATTGCTTCCTTGCCTTTAGAAGACAGGAAGCACTAAATGCCACCAACCTAGAACGTCACCAAACTCCATAGCTCTGGCTGAGATTGTCTCCAGTGTTCCCTGGAGACAAGACACCATATTTATTTATTTTTTATTTTATTTTATTTTATTAAAATTTATATGCTGTCCTTCTCCCGAAGGACTTGGGGCGGCTCACAACAATAAAATCACAATAAAACAGCAATAGTAAATAAGATTTAAAAATTCAATTAAAATCCCACAATTAATTAAAACTCCCAAAACAGAATCAGACAATTTGCTTAAAAAGCCATGTCTTCAAGTCTTTGCAGAAGGAACGGAGATCAGGGGCCATCCGGAGCCTGGTGGGTAACTCATTCCAGAGCGTCGGTGCAGCCACAGAGAACGTCCTCATCCTGGGCGCCGTCAGCCAACATTGTCTGGCCGACAGCACCCGGAGGAGGGCAGCCCTATGTGAGCGCACTGGACAGTGGGAGGCCGGTAGGAGGTGATCCTGCAATTACTCCGGGCCCATGCCATGAAGGGCTTATAGGTGAGAACCAGCACCTTGAAGCGGATCCGAAGGACCACCAGCAACCAGTGCAGCTCGCGCAAGAGAGGTGTAACCTGGGAGTATCAGGAAGCTTCTGTAATAACCCGCGCGGCCGCATTCTGGACCAGTTGGAACCTCTGGGTGCACCTCAAGGGCAGCCCCATGTAGAGGGCATTGCAGTAGTCCAGACAGAGAGATAACGAGAGCCTGAGTGACTGTGCGGAGGGCATCCCTGTCTAGGTAAGGTTGCAACTGGCGCATCAGGCAAACCTGTGAAAAAGCCCCCCTGGACACAGCCGTCAGATGGTCTACTAAAGACAGCCGCGAATCCAGGAGAACGCCAAGGTTGCGAACATTGAAGGACAGCAGAAATAAACTGTATGTGACTTTTACTATCTTCCTTCAGCATCACTTTCTGGACATGTCCTGACAGGAAGGGCCACAACCACTACAGAACAGTGTCCTCAGGGGTGTAACTGTGGTTTTTTTTTTTTTTTTTTTTTTTACTGAGCTATTTTTTTCCAGCTGCCCCTTTACATGTGGAGCTGTAGAAGTTCAGGATCCCAAGAGAAGAAGTTTGTTTGTTTTTTCACTATAATTTTCACAATTCTGGCCTTTGAGACTTTTTCTGCTGCTTCTTGCCTTTGGTGTAAACACCAGACTGAAGTAACATGAAAAACTCTTGCATCAGAAAAGGATAAATGCCTTAGATCACCCTCTGTGTGGCACAAGTTAAGGGACAGGCAAGGGCTGTGCTTTTGAATGTCTTTATTTTCTTTATTTTCTTTATTTTTTTATTTTCCAAGTAAAGCTCAATTTCTCTCTGTTGGGATCAGGAAAGGACTGGCGTTTCCATCTTGTGAGAGTCCTTTGAATTCTTTTAACTCTTCTTGTTGCTCTTGTTTAGAAACAGGAAGGGGATTAATTCAGCCCCATGAATGATGGACCTCCTCCTGCTGCTACTTCTGATGCTGCTGATGTCCCAGCCAAACCCTGGGAAGCTGAGAAGGAAGTGCCCCCTGAGTTTGAAGTACCAGGATGAAAAAAGACCGCAGAGCTTTTACAGGCCAGGAGATCATCTCATTACTATGATCACCACTGCAACACACATATTGCAAAAAACAACGTTGCCTTTCAACAGGATTCCTTCTATTCAGTCAAACTTGTAAGTCATTCAGTGTGATGGAGTTGCATTCCCTCCATTTGCACTTCTAACATTCTCCTTATCTTCCTATTTCACATATTCCTACGTTGCACAACTTGTCTAATTTCCTGAATCATTTTGAATTTCTATGGCTTCTCTCGCTTTTTTGCGGGGGGGTCACTTATGAAATGGCTTCTTGCTATCATGATTGTTCTACTTTAATGACTGAAGAATATTGAATCCTAGTTACTGGGCAGATGAAAATTAATACTGCTGCAAATAATAAACTGATTGCGGTTAAATAGAAGAATAGAATAGAATAGAATAGAATAGAATAGAATAGAATAGAATAGAATAGAATAGAATAGAATAGAATAGAATAGAATAGAATAGAATAGAATTCTTTATTGGCCAAGTATGATTGGACACACAAGGAATTTATACATTCATAAAATACATTCATCAAGAATAAAAAGATACAACACTTAGTGATAGTCAAGGTTACTAATAAGCTATCAAATCATATTAGGAAACAATTAAAAACAAGAAATGGTGATATGCGACTAACATTTGCGTTTGTTTTTGGGTCAGTATTAGCTTGAGACTCAGTGATTAGAAAAATTATGGAGTGTGTGGAAATGGATAAGCTCACAAAGGAGATACAAGAAAAAGATGAAACAGAATACTACTTGGTCTGGGAGAAATGGTATAAATGGTTGGAGGAGAAAGGGGGGGAAAAGGTGGGGACAAAAGAAAACTAAACAATGGTTAAATTAGGTGGAGGAATATGGAAACAAATGGGATGATATAAATTGTGGAAAGGAAACTAGGTACCTGTTTATGTTCAATGTAAATAAAATATTTAGATTAAGAGAATACATTATAATGGTATTTATATGATATACTAGAAATATATGTATAAAAGACATATTAAGATAAGAAAGAGAAAATGTATAAATATGGATTACTGATGCGAAGATCTTGAAAAGAAAATGTAAATATCTGGGTTTTTTTTTTTTTTGGTTTGTTTGTTTTAAAAAAACTGTTTAATAAAAATTATTTTAAAAAAATATTTAATTGAAAACAGTACTATGTTATTGCTGCCATTGATGATGACGATAACATGAACACTTTTTATATTAGTATAGTTAGTGATACAGACACATTTCTACGGTACATTTTTAACATTCAAGTGGCCAACAAGACTCCCTGGCTTCCGCGAAATCTCACACTTGGCTACAACATCCATGACAACTGTTTGAACACACTTGGCACGTCAGATGCCTTGCTGGACATCCTCTCTACTGGAAAAGCCAATGTTCCCAACTACAGCTGTGGAAAGAAGGACAACATTTTGGCTCTTGTTGATGCAGCTGCTGATGACATCTCCATTCAGATGTCAAGATTAGGAGACACCTACAAAGTCCCTCAGGTTTGTATGTTAATTTTTCTATAGGTAAATTGAGTGGGGAGATGTCTTGGTACGTGATAAATCCAACCATATCTTCTCTTTGAAAATTAACAGTTACTTTTCACCATGGTGATTTTAGGTATCATGGTTAGGGATTTGGATCCACAGTGTGGAGGGGATAAGGATCAAAGCAGTGATTACTTCTGATGACATCGTCATTATTGCTTTAGGTCTTCTTCCTCACACTTGGGAAAGTTGGGAGAGGCAGTATGTCAAATCAAATGGTCTTCTGTGCAAACGGAAGATGCAGCAGGGATGATAAACTTATCTTTTGTAGATACTTCCAACAAAAATATTGCTATTTTCAATGGTAAAATAGCCCCAACTTAATGAAAATACGTTTTAATATGTTAAAAACAAGCATGTTTTAGGCAGAGTAGGCCTTCTATGGACAATAGTTTTGCCTTGAACCATCTAGCTACAAAATATATTCACCATTGAAAATAACAGTTCCCTGCCTTTGTAGATCTTAGTGCAGCATTTGACAAAGAAAAGAGAGAAATGTTTTGGAAGAAACGAATTGCTCTAAAGAAAGAACCTAGACTTTTGATGATGATCAAAGGTCCTTTCTACATGCACTTGTCTGACAGGGAGGTTCCAGCTTAAGAATCCATAAAATGTAGGATGGATACTTCCCCAGGGATAAGACAAAGGTGCATACTTGAAACATTTTATTCAGTCTAGATATTAGGGAATTATCAGATCCAATGAAGGATTCTGTTGTGCATATGCCTAAGGAGATTAATGCATGTATTATTTGCTGCTGATAAATTATTATCATACTCTCAATATGTTTTGTGGTGGTTGTATGGAGATGAAATTTAGGACTTAAAATATATCACTACTATTACCAAAGCTAATCAAATCAAATCAAAACATCTGAGAAGAATTTGGGGACTGGATAAAAATACTTCAGTTACTACCCACAGAGCTAATTTGGAAATTTATATAATTTGTTCTATGTCTAAAATCAGGACATATAATTATTGATGTAAAATTAAAGTTATGAAAATTGACAAGAGTTCCAAAATGTTGTTTTTTAGAACAGAAAAAGTACAATTAAAAAGATCTTGAATTGCACAGCTGACAAAATATATTAAGTGCTGTCTCTTGTACATCTGGAGAACAAGCAAAAAAAAATATAAACAAAAAATGTGGGATATTGAACAGAGAACGATGCAGACATTCTCAGTAAGGATGGCACATTGAAATGGATGGGCCCTAACAAATGTACTTCCAAATTGGCACGTATTTCAATGTACAAAGTATTAAACATCTTGAAGCAGTATTTACTCCAGCAAGTTTTGAATACTGTGTCACAATGATTAAATATGGAAGATTTAATCAAGTCATGATTAAATAATGAACAAGTAATGAACGGACTTGTATTTATGGAGCTCAAGAGATAAACACAACATAATTATAATTTTAATGTCTATTTTATAAGAAAGAGAGGGATGAGTATCTTGGGCCTCAGATTAGAAGAATGGCCTATTGGTATCCTTATATTAATCTATTAACTCTATTTCCCTTGTGGTCAAAATTTATGCACACACACACATGCTCAAAAAATATAAATACATATAAAATTCAGCCCTTTATTTGTTGAACAAAACATTTCAATTGAGATCTGCATATGCAGGTCAGACTAGTAGGCGTGATACAGAAATATAACGTGCATTTTTTTATTCTTATTCTTTTTTACTTAAAAATTAATGTTTTATCCAGTCTTGTTAATGTTGTTTTTCCTTTATTCTTAATGGCTTAATGACTAATCAAGAATAAACTATTTAAATATATTTATGAGAACCAAACTGGATTTTTTTAAAGCTAAGATTTTGGAATTGATCTGACTCTAAATATAATACAGTATTCTTTATTGCTTTTTTAGATGAATTTTCAAATCTTTTCAGATTTGCTGCATGACAAAAGTCACTTGCCATTTTACCATTCCTTGTTCCCCAAAAAAGGGTTCTACCCAGAAATTGTCAAAGTGCTTCTACATTTTGGATGGACCTTGATTGGCCTCTTTGCTTCAGACATGGAGAATGGAGAGAATTTCATGAGGACTTTGACTCCTCTGTTGGCCAAGAGTGGAATTTGTGCTGTTATATCACAACAATTCTCAACAACTGGAAATTCAGCATCCCTCACGGCAGCCCTCTCTAAGTGGAGAGAAGTCAATGTCTATGTTCACCACATTGAATATCATGCCATTTGGGACAGACTTCTTACTTTCCAGTTAATATTTGATGGCTTCTCAAGACCTGTTGTAGGGAAAGTCTGGATCACAACAGTCATTGGATTACATCCAGTGAAAAGGGGACTTTTCAAATATGTGACTAATGTGTGGACCCTTGGTTTAGTGAAAAAACAACAACCAATGGCAGATGCCTTTGTAGGCAAATTCTTTGTGGAACCACCTTTTAAGTATCAGTCATTTCGCTGTTCTTTTTCAAAGCATGTCTTTTCTGTCAAAGGACGGAGAAGATGCACTCAGAAAGCACCATTGGCGACCCAAAAGGGACAGAATTTGGAAAGGGTCTTTAATTTCCACCAATTTTACAGTGTCATTAAGACTCTGGCTTATGCCTTGAATGCTGCATATTCCTCCAGATCCAGGAAGAGAATGAAGGATGGCACAGAGACTTGGGGGGCTCCAAGGCTGCAGCCATGGCAGGTATGAAGTCCCTATAAGGATTCATCCAACTTAGTTCCTTTTGAGAAGGAATTGAAAGAAGAAGGAAGGGAACCATCTCAACCTTCTTGTGCTACAAGAGGCCAACAGGTTTGGCCAATCTAATAACATGGGGCATAATATTACAAAGAGTGGAAAATCCAGGTAAATTTTTTAAAAGATGTATGCCCAGTTCCCAAGATTTTAGATTCTCCTTTCACTAGTGACTCTTCACTCTCAGGAGTGGACCTGGTTGCACAATTTCCTCAGTAGTTTTTGGCTCTGGGAAAATTGTTACTGCGGTTGTGGCTTAATCTCAGACCTGGCTTAATTTGATCCCTTATGAAAGAAGCACTCTCAATTCCATTTGTAGTAAAAAGATTACTTTTACTAAAGCCAAGTAGTTACAGTAAACAAAGCCAGAACTAAAAGCTTGAGTGCAAAAATTCCCCCAGTTAACTTTCCATTCCCTAATCCATCCCCCTGTTATCACCCCATTGTCCAGCCACATTCAGAGAAGATGTTTTGGTAATTGTCCAGACTGTGGTTGGTTAGTTGGTTGGTTAGATAGATAGATCCTGCATTCCATTCCCAGGACCATGGCCTTGGGAAGTCTTGGAATGTTATGACTTTCACTTTTGGTTTGCCAGGTTTCTGTTTCAGGTCCCCCTTATTCCTCTCCTGGCTCCCTCTCACTCACTCCCTCCTTAATGTATGGCAGACTGACATCTAGGAGAGCACAGGTGTGAGCGAAGGATGACAGCTCTGACACAATTTGTTAAAAATGTGCAATCAGAGACACAACTGAATAATGAACAGAGCAAGAAATTCAGAAAGGATCCCCTCTAACTTCTCAGGTTGTAAAAAGAGTTGGTGGGACATTTGTACTTTCAGACATAAATTGTTGACTACAGTGCAAAATGAGCAGCATATCAATTGGATAAATAAATATTCTCTTAATATAACTTTACAAAAAACTACAATTAGCTTTTCAGTCATGTTTCCCATCTCATCTGCCTGGGAGAAGATTAGCCTGGCAATTTCTTTGTGACAAATCTATGCTTTCTGCCGACCATACTGTTTCTTCCCAATGTTTATGAATATTTTCTTTGTCCAATTTATTTCTCACCTGCTCTATATGTTCCCTATCATAGATAGATTTTGTCAGTTGTATTTTTTTTCAATACATATATTGTCCATATATGATTGACACATTTTGATTAACATTTCTTTTTCACTTTTGAAGATTGTGGTAAAACTATTTGCAAGACAAATCTGTAGAAGAAAGATGCAATTGAGAACATACAATAAAGAATAAGTTACCAAGTTTACTATTTTTAAAATTCCTGGATGTTTCCATTCTAGTTCCATCCCTTTCTGGAGAAGAATGAATTCTTAAATCTTTCCACATTTGAACTGTACCAGGACCAAAATGGTGATTTGGCAGCTGATCTGGAAATCATGAGCTGGGTGTTTTTCCCAAAGGGGACACGTATTAGAGAGATTCTGGTGACAGTTGAAAAACAGAGAATTACGATCAACCAAGCTTATCTGTCAACATTGGAGTTGCTCAAAAGGGTGGGAGACATTTTGGTGTCTTTTCTATATTTCCCAAAGGGTTCCAACCTACCTCAGTTAGGATAAGCCTATACACCATGGCTTAGAGTTGAATTGTAGAAGATGCATGAAAATCATAAGAGAGGCCCTCAAGTGTTAGGGCTGGTAGCCTCTGGTTCGCTTCTTCCTTTCCCACAAATTGCAAAGAAGAAGGCAATTTTGTTGACCAGCTGCCTGAATTCAATTTAAGATTGAATTGGATGAAATTGAATCAGTACTGGATGGAGGTCCTGCCCAATGGAAAATTAGTTTTGGAATTAGGGTTCACCTTATCCTGATTGAGCCCAGTGTCTCATGAAAGGACAGGGCAAGAGGTTTTTCAGCAACCCACACATGGGCAGAGTTATCCATTTCAATCTTTCACCCCACTGGGATAGTGCAAAAGGTCTTCTGCTTCTATGAAGGAGGTCCAAGAATTTCTCTTTACATGGAATCGTAGCGATTGGTCTGATGAGAGATAAAGCCCTGACCCCAGAAACTGAAGCACTGAAACATGTCTTTGATACAGAAAAAAACACTTCTTGATGTTTTAAGTAATGAGGGACAATATGAAAGGAAATGCAGCTAAGATTTGGTCTTTAGCTTCCAAGAGAGCACCTCATCTGAAAACCCTTTAATTCTCTTGTTCACCTTGATTTTTAGTCTCCTCAAGCTTCCAAATTGAACTGATATCAAATATGGGATTGTTCTTCCATGCCAGCTATTGTAATCTAATTGTAATTCTAATTCTAAATTTTTGATACCTAGATGGGCCTTAGAAATACCTCCTTCTGACACTGACATAGTGCCCATGCATGTCCCATGTTCTGAAGCAAAAGATGCCTGAGTCATTCTTTTGGAGGGACATGTTCTCATGACCTCAACTCTATCTCGTATCATACAGTTCTAGAAACTGAGCAGTCACTTTTAATCTTATTTGAAGAGCATGTTAGCATGTCAGGATGGTTAATGCTGACATATTTTCTTTGCAATTTCTTCTTTTTTCTTCTTAGCCTTTGCCTCAGTCCAAATGTGTGGAAAAATGCCATCCTGGATTTGTCAAGCAGACTCGGGAAGGAGAGCCAGTTTGCTGCTATGACTGTGTTCCTTGTCCGGAGGGGACCATCTCCACTCAGGAAAGTGGGTTGCACTGTAGATAATGAAAGGGCTTGTGGAAGGAGATTCATTTAGAGCATCCTCCAGTTTGATAGACTTTAGCAATATAGACAAAGAAGGAGAGAGAGAGATTCAATTATATCCGTAATTCATTTTGTTCTACTGTTAACAAATTCTTCTTTGAAAAACCTAATGGTGTCAGCTGTTACTCCAGAAAGATCAACTGATGCATTATTTACTTTTAACATAGTTTTACTGTAAAGATTCTGCATATTACACTGATACTTATTATAATCCTAGGACTTTTACCTATTTCATAGACTATTAGAAATATAGCTTTTTATATATATATATAGAAAATGCTATTCTTCTTATCTTCTTTCTGTAGAGATGTTAATAAATTCATCTTGGAAAACTTCCAGGTGTCAGTTGTTGTCCCTAAAAGGTATTTCTTGAAATATAAAGGGACAGAATATTAAAGAAATGCTCTTTTTTTTTTTTTGCTGTTTTCAGATACAGAAAAATGCACCAAGTGTCCAGATAATAAATATCCAAATGAGGACCGAATCCAGTGTATCCCCAAAAGTATATCTTTCCTGTCTTATAAAGAAAATCTGGGCATCCTCTTGGTCTCTTCTGCCCTACTCTTGTTTCTAATCACAAGTCTTGTCTTAATCATTTTCATTAACTATCGAGAAACTCCCATTGTCAAAGCCAACAACCGGGACCTTTCATACATCCTCTTGGTTTCCCTCCTGCTTTGCTTCTTATGTCCTCTTCTCTTCATTGATCAACCAAGGAAAGCCACCTGCCTTCTCCAACAAACATTTTTCAGCATCATCTCCTCAGTTGCCATTTCTTCTCTCTTGGCTAAAACAATCACAGTGGTGCTGGCTTTCCTGGCCACAAAACCAGGAAACCAAGTAAAGAGATTTTTGGGGAAGAACTTGGCTAACTCCATCATCCTTTCTTCTTCTACTGTCCAAATTATCATCTGCTCCATCTGGCTTGGAATTTCTCCCCCATTCCCTGACTCTGACTTCCATTCCAAGCCTGGAGTGATCATCCTGCAATGCAATGAAGGTTCTGTTGTCATGTTCTACATCACCCTCAGCTACCTGGGCTTCCTGGCTGCCATCTGCTTCACAGTAGCTTTTCTGGCCAGGAATCTGCCTGGTGGCTTCAATGAAGCCAAACTGATCACCTTCAGCATGCTGGTCTTCTGCAGTGTCTGGGTCACTTTTGTGCCCACTTACCTGAGCACCAAAGGGAAATACACAGTGGCTGTTCAGGTCTTCTCCATCTTGGCCTCAAATGCTGGATTGCTGGGTTGCATCTTCATCCCCAAGTGCTACATTATCATTCTGAGGCCAGATCTGAATACAAAGGAGCAGCTTACGACTAGAAGAAATGTAGCAATATGAGACAGTGTAATTTCCCACAGGCCAGTCCTAGAAAATAGCCAAAGCTCTTCTCCATACATTAGTCAGCCAATGATTTTGCTTGAAATAATTTAAGGGCTAGTTGTACAATAGCCCTTCTTCCTTGTACTCTAGAATTGCAGGATGGCTGCTGAGCTCTTTTGAGCATTTGAGTTATCATCTCTTTCCTATGCCCTTAGAGGAGCTCCAAGATGTCCCACCAAGATATTTTAAACATAACACTTGTGTAATGGGAATCTTATTGATATGCCAGAAATAACTATACAATTTCAGGGGGCTGTAATATGTCATTATTTTAGTTGTATGATAGTGAATCAACGGTTGTGGTTCTTTGCAATATTGGACTCCCCTACAATATGTGTCATAGGCTACAGAATGTGATGGTCATTTCTATGGGATTTTGTAAATGGTGGACATGGAGGCAAAATGAGAGAAGATGTCAGTCTCAGTCCCTTCAAGGACAATGAAAAGGTTCTTCTGCCTTCTACAGTTAAAGTTAGCAATATGGGCCTCCCCAGCTAAGAGCAGGTCCAACACAGCATCATAGGTCATTTGGGGGTTGAAATAATGATCATGGAGATTGTAACCCAGGTGGAAATTTAGAAGGACCTGGAAATGCTGGTTGATCTCTGGAATGGCAACAAAGAAGTAAAGGCTTTTGAAGCAGTGGGTGGATGCTCTCCTAGTAAAAAGCAATATAAATCAAATAGGCTAGAGAGAACCAAAAAGAAATAGAGAAATAACAGAAAAAGCTAAAAGTGCAAGAAGAAAAGAAAATAGAAGAGTGGAAAAATGGAATGATATAAATAAAGCTATTGAAATATAAAGAAATAACTTCCAATATTCTTCATAGCAATTATAAGTACAGTTATATTTTAACTTCTCTATATATATATATTTACTCTCTTCTTTCTATAATATATTCTGTCAAATCATTGAAACCATAAATCTCAAGTTGATTGTTGTGGACTTTTTATGCAAAAAGACACTAAGGATGTTTC
This sequence comes from Pituophis catenifer annectens, assembly GCF_029215685.1. Taxonomy (NCBI): domain Eukaryota; kingdom Metazoa; phylum Chordata; class Lepidosauria; order Squamata; family Colubridae; genus Pituophis; species Pituophis catenifer. The sequence continues at coordinate 18,696,898 of NW_027256882.1, forward strand.
AGACACCAATAAAGATAGATATTGTCCTTTTTCTAATAAAGAAAAACATTTTGTCCATCTCAGCAAATTCAGTCTCTTTCACCAACCATTTCTCTATGAGGGGTAGTGCTTATTTTTTTCCATTTTTGTAATCTTGCAACATTAATCAGAATTGAAATAATCTTCCATGACATTTTTCTATCCATTTATCCACCAATCCTAAAAGGAAACATTAAACATGTCTTAAATTGAATATTTATCTTTAAAATCCTCTCTTTGAATGTAGGAGTTTGAAACTAATTATAAAGTCTTTTTACGTGCCCATCAAGTGTAATAAATTGTCCCTTCATGTTTCCACATTTCCAATCCTACAAAGCTTTCCAGTAAAAAAACCCTTGATGTAATCTGGGGAAGTCTCTTTTAGTTGAGTTAGTCTAAGAACCAAAACTAGGAGCACCCCAAACAATCTTTCCTTGTGTCCCCATCATCTAACCCCCACCAAGGTTCTTGAGACACAGAGAGGTTCAACTGCTGAATCAACATTCAAAATTTATCATATAAACTTGTGGGTGGGTGGATGTGTCAGTGGTGGGATTCAAAAAAGTTTACTATTGGTGGGCGTGGCTTGGTGGGTGTGGTTGGTGGGCGTGGCAGGGGAAGGTTACTGCAAAATCCCCATTTCCTCCCAATCAGCTGGGACTCGGGAGGCAGAGAATAGATGGGGGCAGGGCCAGTTAGAGGTGGTATTTACCGGTTCTCCGAACTACTCAAAATTTCTTGTACCGGTTCTCCAGAACTGGTCAGAACCTGCTGAAACCCACATCTGGTGTGTGTGCACGCATGCGTATATATTTGTGGGGGTAGAGGGAGTTTGACAACATTTGTCAAATCCATAAAATTGCTTCTGTTTGCTTACTCCAACTTCTCCTTCTCATCTTAATTATTGGGAGAACATCTCCAAGGCACCTAGATGCTTACAATGCACTATATCTCATTTGCCTGAGACAATATTGAATCAAATTACAATTCCTATGTTTTCCATCACTCCTAAGTGTGGCCAATGAACAGCAGAACCCAGGCTCACTTTTTTCACTAGCAATTGCACTGAAATCACAAGAAGTTTTGAGGGAATGGAAAAACGTGTTTGGCTTGGTTTGCCAGAACCTGACTCTGATTTAGGACTCCACCTAGACCTGAACCATTTCTCAAGAAGATAAGGCTGAATTTCTGGGCAAATATTTTGTTGCCACCACAGTACAAGCAAAGACCCCATCTCCATCTCTTTGACTTCTCAGCATCTTTCACATGAGGCCATTCACCCAAAATCTGCATGGGTTCCACAGTGGAAGTTTTCTCACACTACACATAGGTGCTATGTGGCAGGCATAATAACCGGATTGTTTTGGGCTCTGGCCTTTTGCTGTTTAGGTACCCATCTATATGCAAGCACAGCCGAGTTACTCCTTATATCAGACATTCAGTTTGTGTTAATTTGTGAAGAAATCTCATCTACCAATGTTTCCTGAGGGGTGTGCAGAAGAGCTCCAAGGCTCAAGAGCAGAGTCACAGTTCTCAGCCATTCCAATAGCCTAAGGGGCAAGAGAGAAATTCATACACAGGGATCACACTTGAGGATTAAATGTCATTTCCAGCAAAGAGAAGAGAGGGAACCCCCAGTCTCTTATATGGGCTGACACTCCTCAGAATGTTGTTGCAGCCAACTGTCACTCATCGGAATCTTTGTTCTGTTGCTAGGCAACTAACCTAAGGGAACCTCCCTTCTGCTCTCCTTCCTCCTGGGCCATGAAAAGTCAACACTCCAAGAGCCAAAATAAACAACAAAGGGGACAAAGGAAAACCTTGACTTGTCCCCTTCTAAATACCACATGGTTTAGTTAGATCATCATTAACCATAATTTCAACGTTCTGACACTAAATTTCTTGAATAAGCAAAAAGGGCCAATGCAAATTATCAAAGGCTTTCTCTGCATCTAAGAAGAGCTATGTGGCTTGTTTTTTGTTATGTTGTTGTAAAAGTACTATGACAACCAATACAGTTCTCACATTGTCTTTTGTCATTTAAGTAAAAAGCCACACTGATCTTCATGAATAAACTCTTGGAAAATGTTTTTATACTACCAGCTAAATTTAATCTGAACACTTTATCACTACCATTCAGAGGTGAATGGTGATTACAAGCATGCAATCGGCATCTCCCTGGAGGCAATTCTGTAGGACTCGGAGGAAGATGCATCCTGAGGGTCCCTCATGGCTCCTCCAGACCTTCTGGCCAGACTCTTTGCTGCTCCCACTTGCCCCAAAGCCTCCACTTGGGGAGAATCTCTTCACAGCAGCCATTTTTATCTGGGGGAGACCTTCCAAAACTTAAGTCTCCCTTCCTTCTGCATTTCTGGGAGTTTTTGTCTTTTTTTCATCACCAAAAAACTTTTATTTTTATCCTTATTTGATAACACCCCTCTTGTCTTTATTTATTCAATTGCTTCTCTGTGCAGCTGATTGGTGACTCAGTTCCCAGGTAACCATTGTCTCTTCCTTCCTGTTTGATTGGCTGCTGTTGGGTTGCCAGGACGACAGGGGCAAGCCAGGAATAGAGGCAGCCACTAGGGAGAGAGAGAGGTGGGTCTTTTGTCTTCCCTCAGAACTAGAGGAGTTGAAGGGGAAAATAGTTCTCTCTTTTAGGGAACTCTGATTAGATGCAGCCCAGAATCAGAAGATGGGTGGGTGGGTGGGTGGGTGATGAAAGAATGTTTAAAAATATTTTAAAACAAGGAAAAATTCAAGACTTTGACAGAAGTAAAATAGAAAACTAAAACTAAAACTGAAAACATATAAAAGGCAAGAAGATGCAGTGAAATTGAACATTAAAGAAAATACAATTTAAGAAATTAAAGAAAGTATGTGAAAAAAATAAGTACACCCTCTTTGAGTTCGATGATTTTACATAGCAGGACATAGTAAAAATCATCTGGTCTTCAGCAGTTCTTAAAAGTAGATAAATACAACTCAGACGAATAACAACACCTGATGTATTACACCATGTCATCATTTGTTTTACAAAAAGAAGTCAAAATGGAGAAGCCAGGTGTGAAGAGAACTCAAAAGAGGGTGTACTTTCTTTTTCACATGACTGTATGTGGATGAAGAGGTTATAGAAAATAGATGAAATAGAAAACAGTCTTAGTATTAAGATTAATTTTGTCATTAGTTGAAAGTATTTACAATTCCTTTTTGAGAAAAAATGTGTAAGTTTTCCTTCTGTGAAATGAAAATGTCTCCCCAGCCACTGCAGACAGAAAACCCAAATCACCTGTTCAAGTTTCCAGTGATTTTGGAGTATTGAGTCTGTATCAATCTACTTATTGGTGGTTCAAAAAGAAAAATAAAAAATCCTGGAATTTTCAACAATTGTTGTCAGATATTGGATTGCCTCAGTTCCGGAGACCTCTAAGTGCTGTCAGTGAAGAGGAAGAATGAATTGTCTGTTAGAGGGAGGGAATTTAGTCCAGGGAGATCTCAAACCCTCCAGGCACCAGCCTCAGAAATGACCTGAGCTTCGACTAGGTAATGGGAGATGGAAAAGCTGGAAGCTTTTATTCCTCACACTTGGTTTGGGCAGAAATAGTGGCCTAAGATATAAAAATTGCAGATTTCAGGCAACAGATACCATTTCAGTTGACTCCATGGCCCTGGGAACTAGTGATAACTAGTCTGGTTTATTTGGTCACTTTAGCTCAAATTTTATTTTATTTCATTTTATTTTTCTTATACTTAATATGCTGCCCTTCTCCCAAAGGACTCGGGGCGGCTCACAGAAATTAAAACGATGAAAACAATAAAAACAGCTACTAAAATAATTAATTAAAATCTCCCAATTAAAAATTACCCATCAGATCAACAAATTTGTTGGAAAAGCCATGTCTTCAGGTCACGGCGGAAAGAGCGGAGGTCGGGGGCCATCCGGAGCCCCGTGGGTAACCCATTCCAGAGGGTCGGTGTGCCCACAGAGAACGCCCTCATCCTGGGCACCACCAGCCGACATTGTCTGGCCGATGGCACCTGGAGGAGGGCAGTCCTATGTGAGCGCACAGGGCAGTGGGAGGCAGGCAGAAGGTGGTCCTGCAGGTACCCCGGGCCCATGCCATGTATCTCAAGACATTTTGAATTGATCTTGGAACAGATAAAAAAAAACAGATGGAAAATTAACACAAAAAGATGCCTTGCATAAAACATCTGAATGCAGAACTTTTATTCCAAATACAGTTCTAGCCAGGGGTGAAATCCAGCAGGTTCTGACAGGTTCTGGAGAACCAGCAGTGGAAATTTTGAGTAGCTATATCCTTCCCCAGGAATGTGGTGGGAATGGAGATTTTGCAATATCATTCCCCCAGGAGTGGGGAGGGAATGGGGATTTTGCAGTATCCTTCTCCTGCCACGCCCACCAAGCCATGCCCAGAAAGCTACACGACACCCACCAAGCCACAACCACAGAACCGATAGTAAAGAAAATTTGTATTTCACCACTGGTTCCAGCTCTGACTAAGGTGGCAGAGAGCAGGTTTGTTCCACTTGAGTTTGACAGCCCTGGTCTAGATAGTGAAGACTCGGGGATGCCCTCTTGCCATTTTCTATCTTTAATTGTTTTCCCATTCACATAGCAGAATGCTGAAAGTTGCCCATTTGGGGACAAGGGGATAATATGGCTTGTTTGGATAAGATTCATGGCTGTTTTCCATTTCCTTATCTGGATGAAGTCTTCACAGAAGGTATTGAACCTTCCAGATGCCGTTTTGAAGCAGGGTTACTACTTTTTGAAGATGTCCAGAAAGGATGTTAGAATAGTTATGACTCAACACAGAGTCATGGAATTCTGAGGTCCCTTAAGATCTATGAAGTCACCTAACACCTCCAGAAATAACTGGTGTAGACATCCAGAGTGTTGGAAGTGGGGTCATTTGCATGCTTGACACCCAGCTCCACTGCTCACACCTACTTTTGACAAAGAGTCATACAGAGAGAAAGTGTCCATATTCACACAGATTTAGAGTTTCATATTCAAGAAAACCTCAGGCAAAAGACTCCTTCCCTCTCTCTTTGGGGAGTCTTGTTTCTTCTATTCAGCTGTCTTTACTTAATATAACTATCTTATTCTTAGCTTGTTCATCTCTAGTTGCATGACAAATTTAATTATTGTTTATTTTACTGTTTGATTTTTTTGTTGGAATGTAATTTTTTATTAGTCTTAATTCTTTACATGTTTATTTCCTTCAATTTTAAATAACCTTAATTGTCACATTTATGCAAAAGAAGAATATAAAAATCCAATAACTGCAATGAAAAAAATTAAATCTTACGAGTTTAAGAAACATTTTCATAGTCATTTGTCTACTTTTATCATGAGATGTTCCTTAGTGTTCAGATCTGGCCTCAGGATAATAATGTAGCACTTTGGGAAGAAGATGAAGCCCAGCAGTCCAGCACTGGAGGTCAAGATGGAGAAGACCTGAACAATCACCATGGACTTTCCTTTGGTGCTCAGGTAGGTGGGCAAGAAGGAGATCCAAACACTGCAGAAGACCAGCATGCTGAAGGTGATCAGCTTGGCTTCATTGAAGGCCCCAGGGAGATTCCTGGCCAGGAAAGCTACAGTGAAGCAAATGGCAGCTAGGAAACACATATAGCCAAGGACAACATAAAACATGATGACAGAGCCTTCATTGCATTGAAGGATGATCTCTCCAAACTGGGAGTGTAAATCAGCATCAGGGAATGGGGGGAAAATTCCCAGCCATAAGGCACAGATGAAAATTTGTCCAGCAGAACCAGAAAGGATGATGGAGTTGGCCAAACCCTTCCCCAACCATCTTCTCACACTGTTCCCTGGTTTTGAGGCTAGGAATGCCAGCACCACTGTGATTGTTTTGGCCAACACAGAAGACACAGCTATGGAGAAGCCAATGCTGAATATCATTTGTCGGAGAAGGCAGGTGGCTTTCCTTGGCTGTCCAATGAAGAAAAAGGTAGACAAGAAGCAAAGCAAGAGGGAAATGAGGAGGATGTAGGAGAAATTGCGGTTGTTGGCTTTGACAATGGGAGTTTCAAGGTATTTAATGAATATAATTAAAATTAATCCTGTGGTTAGGAACAAGAGCAGGGCAAAGGAGACCAGGATGATGCCCAGATGTTCTTCATAGGACAGGAAGGTTATTCTTTTGGGGATACATTGGACTCTGTTCTTAGTTGGATATTGATCATCTGGGCACTGGGTGCATTTTTCAGTATCTGAGAAAACAGAAAGTAGTATTTCTTTTATATCTCTTTTCACCTTTTAAGAAAGAGCTTTTTTGGATGTCAGATGATACTGACCAACCATGGCAGGTGCCAATATTGGAAAAACAAATGGGAGCAGGTTGATAATAATAACTGTGACTGTGGGATCATGCCACAAACTTTACATCACGGATGTAATGGAATGCCCCCCCAGAAGGTTCCCTGTACCCCTGTATGAAATACGTCATCTCAAGGGCATTGCTGCCCAATGGCTAAATAGTCTAGATATCCAGCGATAGGCTTAGGCACTCTAGTAACTGTTCATACATAATTTACTTTTATTCTTAATTGTACCCATCATTCCTATTATGCATTTTTAAAATGATTTGCTGTTCTGAAGTTTTATATTTTGATACATATTTTTATATGCCGTTTCTGGTAATTTTATGTATTAATACCACATTCTGTTACACCATATGAAATAAATAAAATTGTTTAGTTGGTTCTCTTTTTCCCCTGCTTTCTGTTAGTTCTGGTTCCTTTTAATCCCAATATGGAAATAAGGCTTTCCTATTAGAACCACAACTATATTCCTTTTTTGTTGTTGTTGTAACTGTTAATATGTCATTATTTATTATCCAAGAAAATTAGAAAGATAAGAAGAAAAGGGAAGTCACTATAGCAATCCAAGCAAGGAAACTATGATGGTGATTATGCCGAATCGGGGAATGTTAAACTGGGCTGTAAACAATATTTATGTTTTACCTCTTTATCCATAATATGGAAAATTAAAGCATTAAAAATAAAGGAGGCAAATTTTACCCCTAATAATGGTAAATTTAATTTATGTCCCTTCTTTCACATAGATAACTTCTCCACATCTTTTATGGCAAGCCTTCTGTGTGTATTTATCTTGTCCCTTGAACCCAAACACTTTTCTCAGTACTCTTTCCTCTGGTGTGACCCACCTTCCTGAGTGGAGATGGTCCCCTCTGGACAAGGAATGCAGTCATAGCAGCAAATTGGCTCTTCTTCCCGAGCCCGCTTGAAAAATCCAGGATGACAATTTTCCACACATTTGGACTGAGGCAGAGTCTAAGGAGAAGAAAAAGGAATGCCAAACGAAATACGTTAGAACTTACCATCAATGAAAAATGGAGGTAGACATGAACATTAATCAAGTAGTTGCTGGACTTCATTTAGGTAAATAAGATTTTTAAGGCTAATTCTTAATGTTGCAGGGCAGGGGTGTCAAACTCAATTTCATTGAGGGCCACATCAGCATTATGGTTTCCCTCAAAGGGCCAGTTGCATGTAAGACTATGACAACTCACAGTGGCCAGCTGGGTGGGGAAGGAACAAGTCGCTACATTACAGCCAGAGTAATGTTTGATGTATAAATAGTACAGACCTTTGCACATTTAGTAAAAAATTAAGCCTTGTTAACGTCAATGAGTCATTGTTGTTCTTTTAAAGAGTCCTCGTAAGATGCAGCATGCATTTAACATATCAGACTTACTCCTAAGTAAACATTTGTACAATTATTTGGCTTGGTTTTACCTGCATGGTTTCCTATTTATAACTAGTAGCCAGCACGGGTTTGTTAAAAACAGATCATGCCAAACCAATCTTATCTCATTCTTTGATAAAGTCACTAAATTAGTAGACCAGTGAAATGCTGCAGACATAGTAAACTTAGATTTCAGTAAGGATTTCACAAAGTAGACCACAACCTACTTTTTTGTAAGCTAGAAAAATGTGGAATAGACAGCATCACCATCAGATGGATCTGTAGCTGACTGACAAACTGTATTCAAAGAGTAGCCCTTAATGGTACAACATCCACATGGAGAGAAATAAATACTGGGGTACCACAAGATTTCGTCTTAGGCCCTTTAATATCTTAATAAATGACTTAGATAAGGAAATAGAAGGGGAACTCATCACATTTGCAGATGGTACTAAACTGGCAGAATAGCCAACACCCCAGAAGACAAGCTCAGGATCCAAAAAGTTCTTGACAAACTTGAACAATGGGCCTTATCCAACAAAATTAATTTCAATGTGGAGAAAAGCAAAGCTTTACATTTAGGCAGGAAAATTCAAAAGTATAATTATAGATTAGGTGAGACCTAGCTCAAAAACAGTAACTGTGAGAGGGACCTTGGAGTTTTAGTGGATGATCACTTGAATGTGAGCCAGTAGTATTTATTTATTTATTTATTTATTTATTTATTTATTTATTTATTTATTTATTATGTGTATTTATATGCCGTCATTCTCCCGAAGGACTCAGGGCGGCGAACACAAGTTAAGAAACATGTACAATAAAATCCCATTTTAAACCAAATAACTAATTAATAATAAATAATAAAACCCGGAATCAGAGTCAGCCTATTTGCTTGAACAGCCAAGTCTTCAGGTCCCGACGGAAGGAGCGGAGATCAGGAGCCGTCCGGAGCTCAGTAGGTAATTCATTCCAGAGGGTGGGAGCACCCACAGAGAACGCCCTACCCCTGGGCACAGCAAGACGACATTGGCTTGCCGTCGGAACCCAACAGCCGCTATGTGAGCGAACAGGACAGTGAGAGGCAGGCAGGAGAAGGTCCTGCAAATATCCTGGACCTAAGTCATGTAGGGCCTTATAGGTGAGAACCAGCACCTTGAAGCGGACCCGGAGAACCACTGGTAACCAGTGCAGCTCACGCAGGAGGGGTGTTATATGGGAGTAATGAAGGGCTTCCGTAACAACCCGTGCGGCTGCATTCTGGATCAGTTGGAGTCTCCGGGTGCATCTCAGGGGCAGGGCCATGTAGAGGGAATTGCAGTAATCCAACCGGTAAGTAACCAGGGCATGAGTGACTGTGTGAAGGTCATCTCGGTCCAGGAAAGGGTCCAATTGGCACACCAGGAGAACCTGTGCGAAGGCCCCCCTGGTCACGGCCATTAGATAGTCTTCTAGGGTCAGCCAAACATCCAGGAGGACACCCAAGTTGCGAGCCCTATCAACGGGGGCAAGTTTTTCCCCATCCATCAAAAGTGATGGGGCCTCTGAAACCCGAGATGCCAGTATCCACAGCCACTCAGTCTTGGAGGGATTGAGTTTGAGTCTGTTTCTGCCCATCCAGGCCCGTACCGCCTCCAGGCAATGGGACATCACGGAAAGGGCATCTCTGGGGTGATCTGGATGTATGCAGATACATATGCAGTATGCAGCAGCAGCCAAAAAAGCTAATACAACCCTGGGTTGTATAAACAGAGGCATAGAATCAAGATCATGTGAAGTAATTAGTACCACTTTATAGTAAGATCACACCTGGAATACTGCAACCAATTTTGGTCACCGTACAAAAAAAAAGATGTTGAGACTTTGGAAAAAGTTCAGAGAAAAGCAACTAAGATGATCAAAGGCCTGGAGACTAAAACAGAATAGAATAGAATAACAGAGTTGGAAGGGATCTTGGAGGTTTTCTAGTCCAAACACCTGCTTAGGCAGGAAAACCCTACACCACTTCAGACAAATGGTTATCCAACATCTTCCTAAAAACCTCCAGTGTTGGAGCATTCACAACTTCTGGAGGCAAGTTGTTCCACTGATGAATTGATCTCGCTGTCAGGAAATTTCTCCTTAGTTCTAAGTTGCTTCTTTCCTTGATTAGTTTCCACCCATTGCTTCTTGTCCTACCCTCAGGTGCTTTGGAGAATATATGAAGAACAGCTGCAGGTTTTGGGTTTGGCTAGTCTAAAGAAAAGAAGAATTAGGGGTGACATGATAGCAGTATTCCAGTATTTGAGGGGCTGTTACAAAGAAGAGGGGGTCAAATTATTCACCAAAGCACTGGAGGGCAGGACAAGAAACAATGGCTGGAAACTAACCAAAGAGAGAGGCAATCTGGAATTAAGGAGAAACTTCCCAACAATGAGGACAATTAACCAGTGGAACAGCCTGACTCCAGAAATTGTGGGCACATGTTTTTAAGTAGAAATTAGACAGTCACTGATCTGAAATCGTATAGGTTCTCCTGCTTGGGCAGGGGGCTGGACTAGAAGACCTCCAAGGTCCCTTCCAACTCATTCTAGTCTAGTCTAGTCTAGTCTAGTCTAGTCTAGTCTAGTCTAGTCTAGTCTTCTTCACTTGAGGTGGATGGTTTAATCATATTATGCTGCTCCTTTAAGTTCATCTGGTTTCTTAAATTCCACTTTTTATTGAACAGTTTTAAAGTGTTTCACAGGCTATCATGTGATTTCCAGATAAAATTATTTGGGTCTACAGTGGTTTCTTTTCATCATTTGACTGTATATTTCTAATTGAGGATATGTAATAAAGCAAATTGTCTTCCATGTATATCATCACTTTCTAACTAGATGACCAAAAGGGTATAAAAATGGAATCATAAGATCTAGAGGCTGTAATTACCTCTAAATCTTATTCCATGAGGTAGCTTAAATTATTCTGGGGAAATGGTGAATAGGCTTAACCACTTGAAATGTGTCCCAAGGCTTTGGAAAACAAAGAAAAAACATCAATATTTCACCCACCTTGTTGAGCAACTTTAGCTGTGAAAGAGCATCTTGATTGATAGTAACTTTCTGTCTTTCAAAACTCCCCAGTTGATCTCTAACGGGATCCTCCCTGGAGAGAACTATTAAGCTTATGATGTTCATATCTGCTGCTACATCACCATTTTGGTCCAAGTACAGTTTCAAGTGGGAAAGATTGCAAAACTCATTCTTCTTCACAAATGGATGGAACTAGAACAGAAATATTCAGGAATGTTAAAAGCAGAAACCTTGGAAGCTTTTCTTCCAACTCGCACAAACTGGGGCCTATCAATAAGGAAATCAAGTATCCAATTACCTAAAGGAGTACTAAAACCTTATAGGTCCAGTTTGTTCACCAAATGCTAAATAATGATTGTGTTGAACGCCGAACTAAAATCAACAAACAGCATTCGCATATGAGTGTTCTTCTCCAGGTGCACCAAGCTAAGATGAAGCACACAGGAAACTCTCAACTACAGTTGTCTAACTTGCAAATATCCTGAGTTGGGAGAACAAGTGTTATCACTGTTCTCAAAAGAAAAAAACAAAAGTTCAGCAAAATGTGTATGCGTCTCTGTGTGTGTCTTATTATTATTATTATTATTATTTTGAACCCTGAAATAAGCACTTGGCTTTATTCCCATGTGCTCAAAAGCCCGATTGGGCTTATTATCAGGGGATGTCTTATTCTGGGGAAAACAGAGTGTACACACACACACACACACACACACACACACACACACACACACACATTTATATTTCGCTGATAAAGAAATAAAGGGAGACTAGTATAGATCTATTTCAAGCTATTTAGCACTCATCAGCTAGCCATACCGTTACTTGGATTTGAACTTGGGCTGCCTGCATATTAAGCAGTTGTATTAACCTCTAAAGCCACAAGTTCTACTCCCTTCATCATACACACACACACACACACACACACATAAAAAAAATTGTGATATATATAGAATGGAATGGAATGGAATGGAATAGAATTTTATTGTCACTTTAAATGTACACTAATGTACACTAATTAGCATACATTAAAATTAGATTTTGTTGCATTCGGCTTTCAAATATTTCATTTGTACACACACACATGTATATATGTATGTATGCATGTATGGGTGTGTGTGTATACTGTTCACCAATTATGGGGTAGTATATTTTAATTTTTTTAAAGAAAAAACTTTCTTGATTTTTATGTATATTCATTGTTTTTAACAGTCGCTTGGTCGACTGTCGTTGTGAGCCACCCTGAATCCTTGGAATCCTCAGTCACAAGAGAGGAGATTCTGGTTGAATGAGATGAAAAACATTCTAAAAGGAGAAACAATTTATAAAGAACAGTCTTTGATCAGATATTGTTGAATTAAAAAATTAATTACAGTTTTTTTTTTTTTTTACTAAACTAGAAAATGGAGGACGAACAAGTAAAATACACAATGACCCAGTGGGTAAAAAGCTGGTTATAATATAGAATTAGAGAAATGGCAAAACATATGGGAAAGGAACTATAAATTGACAATGACAACTTCTTATAAAGAAAATTTATATAAAATGTTTAATAAATGGCACTTACCACCTGCTAGGTTAGCTAAAATGTTTAAAAATATATCTAGCAAATGTTAGAAATGTAACCAAAAAACAGGCACATATTATCATATGTGGTGGGCTTGTGTTAAAGCAAAAAAAAAATAAAAATGGACAAAAATACATGTAAGTGGTTAGAAATGATGATAGGAAAACATGTAGATTTTAAACCTGAACTGTTTTTATTAGGTATAACATCAGAAAAACTTGATAAGCAAAGTGTATATTTAATATTGCATGTCTTAACAGCAGCGAGGATTATATTTGCACAATATTGGAAAAATGAAGAAACACTGTGAGATGAAGAGATAATTAAGAAGATAGTAGATTGTGCAGAAATGGACAGACTTGAAATAGACTGAAGATTAAACAGAAAGAAGACACAGAATATTATCAAACATGGACTTTACCAGTGGTGGGAAAAAAGAGGTGAAGATTAAGAATATAATCTACATTGGGGTTTTTTTTTGTTTTTTTTTTGTAAATATTTTTTATTTTTTCCCAAACATAAACATAAAATATAACTTTCAAGAACAGAGTTTCAATCCAGTCATAGATGGTTAACATGCTTACATTCTTTTAACACGCTCTACTCCACTTTTCCATTACATCTTTTAAAAATTTAAAACAGAGAAAAAAAATTAAACATAGAATTCTAACACTTTCATCTAAACAAATCTAATATATCAATACAGTTTTAACTTCGAATTAAATTTTAGCTCATTATCTCTGTATCTATATCTCATCAATATCCAAATAGTTATTAACAATATTCTAGTCTCTTATTCTAATTATATACCTTACAATTTTATCACCAAAATTGTCAAATTCAATTTCAATACAACTCCATTTTGTTAAAATTTATAAAACACAATTTTATCAACATCTTAATTATTTGACCCTTTTTATCAAATCAAAATATCTTAAACTTTCCAATTTAATATCCCACATATTACACAGTTTTATCACAAAAACATATTGCTTATTCTTCTCCAAGTTATCAACTCTTTTGAGATTATTCCCAATATTATCTCCTCCCAATCTCCCAACATTATTGGCTGATTTCCAGCATATTGTATTTGACTAGTTTCTAGCATAAGCTTCTCCCAGACTCCCTCCATTGTTTGGCTGATTTCCAGCATATTTTGTTTGGCCAATTGCTAGCATAATCTCCTCCAGAACTCATTCCATTGTTTGGCTGATTTCCAGCATATTTTTCTCCAACTCTCCTCCTATTACTTGGCTGACTTCCAGCATATTTTATTTGGCTAATTTCTAGCATAATCTCCTCCAGAGCTCCTTCCATTGTTTGGCTGATTTCCAGCATATGTTTCTCCAACTCTCCTCCTATTGCTTGGCTGATTTCCAGCATTTTATTGGTTGATTTCCAGCATTTTCTGTTTGGCTGATTTCCAGCATAGTCTCCTCCAACTCTCCTGCCACTGTTTGGCTAATTTCCAGCATTTTATTTATTTTCCCACTTACTTCCTCTGAGTCTCTAACTCTTATCTAGTTAGTATCCTTCACCTCATTATTTTAGTTTTCCCTTACATCATAATTATCTATTTAATCTCTATATCTCAACATATTCATCAAAATTAATTCTCATTATGTTTCATAATAATCATCATTTCCCATATTTGTTAAATTAGATCACAATTTATCTCTATCATCTGTGTATTTCATAGTTTCATTCAATAGTATGTTAATCAATCATAGTCAACAGTCTAACTTTGTTTGCAGAATATAGTTAAGACATATTACAACAAATAATAAGTTTTCTTAAAATTATCTCACATTAGTATATACTTCTCATAGTAATTTTTAACCACTTAGTATATAAATCCCTATTTTAATTGCCGTTTATTATTTTTTTTCTTTATTATTCCAAAAACCTTCCTGTTTAATCCAAAAGGGGAAAAAAAAACCCCTTTTATTCCTTTAGGCTTTTAAGCATTATATTACAATTTAGTTACATTTAGTTTAAATCTATTTTGTTTCTTCTTTTTTCTGTCTGTCCACATGTTCCACTTCAAAGTTCATCTATTCAAATTAAAAGTTCTATATATCACTTTAATGCTCTTATAAATGTCTGTTCCAAGCATGGCGTCTCCACTTCCTGTCTTTGTTCGTGCGCCACACCTTCTTTTTGCTAAGTCTATAAGTTTCCATTATAGAAAAGGTCCAAGATCTTTCTTCTTAAAATCACTCAGAACAGGATAGAAATTTCCAAAATCTATTAGTCTAATCTTAATTCCAAAGTAATCATAATAATCCAAAGTAGAAAGCCATTTAGGATATTTTTTTTCCAAGCAGAAAGTAAAATCTCTTCAATCCACTTTCCTGCTTAGTGTTCTGTCCCCGTCTCCACACACACACACACACACACACACACACACACACACACACACACAGCCAGCCGAGGGTTAAAGGAAGCACTTGGCACGCACGCACAGCCATTGTTATCAAAAACTTGGCAGCAATACGAGCACCGACTGCCAAGTGCTTTTTACTTAATATCCCTTCACCAGATAAACAGCAATACACACAGTTTGCAAATAGTCCAGTTCAAAACAAGAAACCTTCGGCAGATTTAAGCGTTGTTCAAAGTGATTAGCCAGAGTTAGTTTTTGTCCGTCACAGAGTCTTAAATGGCCACCACACTCTCTTATATAGTCTCTGGGGTGTGGTCCAGTGACTCAGCCTAATCCCTGGCACGCCTCCTCAACTGCTGCAACTGTTTATCACGCCTTCGTTGGCGTGGATCCAGGAATGACAGATCGCCTCCATCGCTATCATCGGAGACACCTGGCTCCTGGCTAATCTCCTCTTCCTCGGCTGGCACCTGAGGCAGTGCCAGAGAGGAGGGGCCTGGAGAGGGAGGCCTGGCCGACTCCTCTCCTTCATGTTCGGAGCCTTCTCCCTCCGATAAGATAGGCTCAGAGGACGGAGCACAACCCTTAGTCACTGGAGACTTCATGGCAATTTTGTAACCATCCGTCTGCCAATCTTCATTAACTTCGTTAACTTTCACAGGTTTAAATTCCCAAAAAAATACTTCTTCAATCCACTCCAAAGAGAACAGAAAAAAAAAGTCAAATTTTCCAAATTATTAGAAACAACTTCTTCTAAGCCAAATTAATTAATGCAAAGTTTGTCTTGGGTCTCCATTTTTTCCCCCTTTCTTTTAAGTCTTCAAGCCCCACGGATCTGTAGCCGCTGTTTAAGGTTGGGGTCTTATTTTTTAAAAAATATTCCAAGTAATCCCTTTATTTGCCTGGGTTGGTGTCACTCACCCGGCTTTGAAACGCTCGTTCTTTCTTCTTCCTCCTGCACGATCTTGTGTCTCGGTCTGCCACAGCTTTGTGGCAGCCGCCATGGCTGCCTACCCCCACCACCAACTTTGAGGATTCCCTCTGGCCTCCGAGGAACTTGCCTGTTCCTCTTGGCCCTTCGAGGCGCTCCTCTTCACCCCCCATCCCTACAAGATGGGGGTCGGTCCGAAGACCGGTCGGGCAGCGGTTTGTCAGTCGGGGTTTCCGCGGGCTATATAATCTACATCGTTAAGCAAATTAAATAACTCAGACAACACGATGTTTATCAAGCACTAACAAAATGTAAACAATAGAAAATTAATAAAATCTTTTTTTTAAAAAAAAAAAAAAGGAGGACCAACTTTAGAGATGCTCCAATGAACCAGAAAAGTTCATTTTCCCCTTCACTGATCGTTTTAATGCAAAGACCGAGCAGCCATCATTTATAGAAGCTTTAACTGGGATTCCTGCAGACAGGAGGGTTTATGCTAGATAGTCTCAGGGTCTCCTTCAAATTTATGAACATATAATCCTAAAATGCTAATCACAGATTTATAAAGACAGAGATTTATTTAAAATGCATATGTATTTTATAAAATTAACTGTTTAATATCAAAATATATATGTCATGGTACCCACTCTTTAGAAAATTGTCCACAAGTGATTAGATGGGCCAAACTTGTTGGCCTTTTGAAGCACAAAAAGATTGAGATAGTTTCCTTTTCACCTTTGTATTCCTTATTCAAAAAAAAAGTAACTTTGATGGATCTTTGTCAGGACCCCATACCTGCCATGGCTGCAGCCTTCGAGTCCCCAGCTTCTCTTCTCCCTCTCTTCTTCTCCTCTTGGATATGGAGGAATAGGCAGCATTCAAGGCATGGGCCAGAGTATTAAACAAAGTATAAACATGGCGGTTATATCTGTTCCAGATCCTATTTCTTTCCACTTTGGTCTTCAATGGAGATTTCTGAGTGCATCTTGTCCGGCCTTTGACAGAATTGATGTCTACTGAAAAAGAACAGAGAAAAGATTGATCTCCGAATTGTGGTTGCACAAAGAGATCTGGTTCAAAGGAACTGTGAACCAGCCTTTTTCTCCATTGAAAGCCATAGGTCCAAACACTATGGACATATTTGAGAAATGTGTGTCTTTTTATTTGCAATTCCCCAAGGCCTGCATTTATCCAGACTTTCCCTTCAATGGGTTCTGGCAAACTTTTAAGTGTTGAATGGAAAGGAAGAAGTCTGTCCAAAATGGCATCATATTCCATGAAGTGAATATAGACATTGACTTGTCTCCACTTAGAAATGGCATCCCTGATGGATGCTGTATGTCCAGCTGGTGAAAACCGTTGTGATATAACAACACAAATATCATTCCTGAGAAGTAAAGGAGTAAAAGTCCTCATGAAATTCTCTCCACTTTCTGTGTCTGAAGAAAAGAGACCAATCAAGGTCCATCTGAAATGGAGGAGCAGTTGGACAATTCCTGGATAGTGGAACCCTTCTTTGGGGAGCATCCGGTAAAAAAATGAGAATTGACTTTTATCACTCAGAGCCACTGAAACAATATGATAACTGATCTGAAAAAGCAATGAAGAATGCTGCATTTAAGGTTTGTTATTAACTTTCAATAAATCCAACCTTTTTTTGTGAACATATTAGAATATTGTATTCTTGATTACCAGTAGCTAGTATTACAGACAGAATATTAGCAAGACCAGATAAAAATTACAATAAAAGAAACAAAGTAATAAAGAATTAGAATAAAGAATGCAAATCATATTTATCATATTTATTTTTTTCTGAAATCAGACCCACATTTGCAGATTCGACTGAATTGTTTTGTTCAAATAAAGAGCCATATTTTACGTAACTTATTTAAATTCTGCACAAAGGTTATATGTTGTCATTTTAATATAAGGATTTTGATTTTGACGCAGACCTTCTCCTTACTTTCACAAGTGTGCAAGAGAAGCCACCAAAGCAATGGAGATGGTATCATGAGATGATAGGGCTGCTTTCCTGCTTTTCCCCTCCCCAGTATCAATAGTACCAATCCCATCACTAGACAATATACCTACACTGGCCACGGAGGAAAGCAACTCTTGAATGCCCTAGAATGGATATGGTTGAATTTGCTGCTTACCGATTCACTCTTTTTACTAGATCAGGGGTCAGCAACCCACGGCTCTGGAGCTGCATATGGCTCTTTCATCCCTCTGCTGAAGCTCCCTGTCGCCGGGAGGTTCCACAATTGATAGGGCTTTCAGTTAGGACAGGTAGACGAAAAAGGATGCCATGCTAGGAGGAGACTCTATGGTGGGGGAACCGGACTTCCGGTCAGTTTCAGAATTGATGGGGGAATTCTGGTCAGGACCTTTGTGGCTCTTTGAGTGTTTAAGGTTGCCGATCCCTGTACTAGATAGAGAGGCACACACACAAACCTGTGGTACTTTATAGGTATCTGCTAATGTTGACATCTGAATGGAGATGTCCCTGTCAGCTCCATCAACGAGAGACAAAAGGTTGTCCTTCTTTCCACAGCTGTAGTTGGGAACATTGGCTTCTCCAGTGGAGAGCATGTCCAGCAAGGCATCTGAAGTGCCAATGGTGTTCAAATAGTTGTCATGGATGTGGTAGCCAAGTGTGAGATTTTGCAGGAGCTGGGAATTCTTATTGACCACTTGAATAGCGAAAATAAAGCGTAGGATTTTAGACTGACCAGAAGATATTCTATTGTAAAAAAATGTTCATTTTTATCATCACCATTACCATTATCATGAATAGCAAAATATATTTTATATTTTTTGAGATATTTTTGCTTGACTAATCAAAATAAAGCATAGCATTTTTCAATGAGCATTAGATAAACTCCTGTAAAAATGAACAAACTGCTGTAAATATGACCATGTTATTATCATCAACAGAACCAACTTCTTTTCAATCTAAGTCACTTTGTCTTTTGAAGCCTACAGAGTCTTAAGCCAAACCCAGAGACAAATGATACTCACCCATTTCCATTCAATTTTAATGAATGTTGGGAAGATGGAATTGATAAAGTCCTCCACATGGGTTAAGAATTGCAAATACACTACTCTTTGTGGCAGTACTAATTTTCATTTGCCCAATAATCAGGGTTCAAAATAATTGAATCATTACAGTAGAACCACCATAAAAGGAAGAGGATGTTTCAAAAGGGACCCAGAAACCAATTCTAAAAATAAATTATCCTGTATTGCTATAAGGATCTGGAAGTAAATATCAGTGAGTAGTTGTATTTGAACTGAGCTGGGCAGGGCAGGGGAAAACTACAATAATCACTAATTTAAACAAAAATCAGTATTCAAGTCATGAATTTAAAATTGAACAGGGAGAGGAAAATAATGTGGATTTGTTTCAGGGTTTTTTTCTGTTTCATCTTTGGATGAAGACAAAGAAAGCATGGAAATCAAAATGATTCAGGAAATTAGACAGGAGAGGTGCTGCAATATCCATTTGCAATAAGTGAAGTAAGGAGAACAAAATGAGAGTGTTAGAATTATAAATGGAATGCAACTCCATTATCCTGAATAACTTACAGGTGAGACTGACTAGCAGGAGCTGCATTGAAAGGGAACATTATGTGAGATATTTTTGTTCCAGTGGTGATAACAGCAATGAGATGGTCTCCTGGTCTGTAATAGCTCCATGGCTTTTTTCCATCCTGGTGTTCCACAGTCAGTGGACACTTCATTCTAAGTTTCCCAGAGGTTGGCTGGAACAACAGTAGCATCAGAAACAGAAGCAGGAGGTTCATAATTCATGGGACTGAATCAATTCCCTTCCTGCTTCAAAGCAAGAGTTGAAGATTTAAAAGCCTTCTCACAAGAACCAGTGCCTTTCCTGATTGAAATAGAGACAAACCAGGCTTCACCTGGAAAGGAGAGAAAAGGACATTTAACAGCACAGCCCCTGCCTGTCGTAAAATAACACAGAGTGCGACCTAAAGCATTTATCTTTTTCTGATGCAAGATCCCCTCCACAGTGCTTCAGTCTGATGATTACATCAAATGCAGTCACTAGAGAAGTAGAAGGAGACATCTCAAAGAGCAGGATGGTGATAATTACAGTGAGAAGCAACTTTTCCTCTGGGGACCCTGAACTTATTCCTGATATACAGCATGTTAGTGAAAACTTACAGATATACCCCTGAGGGCAGTTTTCTTTAGTGGTTGTGGTCTTTCCTATCCAGAAAATGATGCCAGAGGGAAATGCAGCATTTCGACACCTATGTTGTTGACTTCTGCTATCCTTCAATATGGACTCTTTTCTCCAGAGACTGCTGAGTAATGTCACTCAGCACCATGGAGTTTGGTGCCACTCTAGGTTGAGAACACTGAATATTTTTGGATTACATTGTTGTAAATATGAAGAAAGATATAGAGCCAAAAGATTTTTTTTTTCCCTTGACACCAATTCGGTGTCACACCCACCTAAAAACTGGTTTGAAGGGAGATGGATTCCCTTCTTCTGGTTGTGTGGATGTGTTCCATGGTAGTGGAGCTCTTTGGCCTTCACATCTCTGAGGCTGTGTGTGAGTCCCCTCTCAAGACTGCCAAGATCTTGAAAGAGGTGGTTGGGTATCCCTGTGTTCCTAGTTTATCTCAGTCAGTTGTCAGAAAGATTCTTGTTTGGAGAGAAAGTAAATTGAGATGTTCACCTTGACATAGAAGGGAGAACTGGGGGATTTTTATTTATTTATTTATTTATTTATTAAATTTTTATACCGCCCCCTCTCCCGAAGGACTCGGGGCGGTGAACAGCCAAAATTAAAAACACACAATACAAATATTAAAATACATTAAAACAAAATTAAATTATCTTAGGCTTCTCCAATTTAAAACCCCGTTACCCATAAAATTCACCCAATTAAAAATTTTTAACCCAGCCCGGCTTGCTGAAATAAAAAAGTCTTCAGGGCCCGGCGGAAGGTCCGGAGGTCCAGGATTAGTCGTATCCCTGGGGGTAGCTCATTCCAGAGGGCGGGTGCCCCCACAGAGAAGGCTCTTCCCTGGGGGGTCGCCAGCCGAGATTGCCTGACAGACGGCACCCTGAGGAGACCCTCTCTGTGGGAGCGTGTTGGCCGGTGGGAGGTTATCGGAAGCAGAAGGTGGTCTCGTAAATAACTGGGTCCTAAGCCATGGAGCGCTTTGAAGATGAGAACCAACACCTTGAAGCGCACTCGGAAGACCACCGGAAGCCAATGCAGCTCGCGCAGGAGAGGTGTCACATGGGAGTGCCATGTCGCCCCCGTAAGTACCCGCGCGGCCGCATTCTGCACCAGTTGGAGCCTCCGAGTGCTCCTCAAGGGGAGCCCCATGTAGAGAGCGTTGCAGTAGTCGAGGCGGGAAGTAACGAGGGCATGAGTGACCGTGCATAGGGAGTCCCGATCCAGAAAGGGGCGCAACTGGCGTATCAGGCGAACCTGATAGAAAGCCCCCCTGGCCACGGCCGTCAAATGCTCTTCTAAAGACAGCCGTGCGTCCAGGAGGACACCCAAGTTACACGCCCTCTCCGTGGGGGCCAAGTCTCGCCCCCAAGAGTCAGCGATGGCACCAGCTGACTATATCGGGACGCCGGCAGCCACAGCCACTCAGTCTTGGAGGGATTGAGTTGGAGCCTGTTCCTCCCCATCCAGACCCGCACCGCCTCCAGGCACCGGGACATCACTTCAAGGGCATCGTTGGGGTGGTCTGGGGTGGAGATGTACAGCTGGGTGTCATCAGCGTACAGATGGCACTGCACCCCAAAACCACGGATGATCTCGCCCAGCGGCTTCACATAAATGTTGAACAGGAGAGGCGAGAGGACCGACCCTTGTGGCACCCCACAAACCAAGTGCCTTGAGGTTGACCTCTGCCCCCCTGCCAACACAGACTGCGACCGGTCGGAGAGATAGGAGGAGAACCACCGTAAAACAGTGCCTCCCACTCCCAACCCCTCCAACCGGCGCAGCATGATACCATGGTCGATGGTATCAAAAGCCGCTGAGAGGTCTAATAGGACCAGAACAGAGGAGCAACCTCTGTCCCGAGCCCTCCAGAGATCATCAACCAACGCGACCAATGCCGTTTCCGTGCTGTACCCAGGCCTGAAGCCGGACTGGAATGGATCTAGATAGATGGTTTCATCTAGGTACTGCGGGAGCTGTCGCGCAACCACACTCTCAACAACCTTCGCCAAGAAGCGAAGGTTGGAAACTGGACGATAGTTTGCTAAAACAGCTGGGTCCAGAGAGGGCTTCTTGAGGAGGGGCCTCACCACCGCCTCTTTCAAGGTGGGAGGCAAGAACCCCTCACTCAAGGAAGCATTTATAATCCTCTGGAGCCAGCCTCGTGTAACCTCCCGGGTAGCCAGCACCAACCAGGAGGGACACGGGTCCAATAAACATGTGGTTGCGTTCAACCTCCCCAGCATCCTGTCCACGTCCTCGGGAGTCACAGGGTCAAACTCATCCCAGATAACCGTCTCAAGACAGACCTCGGACAACCCGCCTGTACCTACCTAGTCGGAGTCTAAGCCTTCCCGAATTTGAGCGACTTTATCGTGCAGATAATGCGCAAAATCCTCAGCACGACCTTGCAAGGGGTCTTCCCGCGCTCCCAGATGGAGAAGGGAGCGAGTTACCCTAAACAAGGCAGCTGGGCGATTTTCTGCCGACGCGATAAGAGCGGAAAAGTAATTACACTTCGCCGCCTTTATCGCCACTAAGTAGGTCTTGATATAAGACCTCACTAGTGTACGGTCAGATTCGGAGTGACTGGCCCTCCAACTACTCTCTAGGCGTCTTTTCCGGTGTTTCATCCCCCTCAGCTCCTCGGAGAACCAAGGAGCTGGGCAGATTCGGCACCGGGTCAGAGGCCGCAAAGGCACGACCCGATCTAAAGCACCAGTGGCCGCCCTATCCCAGGCGGCCACCAGGTCTTCAGTCGAGTCGCGTGCCAGAGTCTCAGGAAATGGCCCAAGCTCCATTCGGAACCTATCAGGATCCATCAGGCGCCTGGGGCGGAACCACCTAATCGGTTCTGCCTCCCTGCGGTGGGGCATAGCGGTCAGGAAGTCAAGTCTAAGGAGAGAATGGTCTGACCATGACAAGGGTTCAATAACTATATCCCCTGTATCTAAGCCATTCAACCACTGACCAGAGACGAAAACCAAGTCCAGCGTGTTTCCTCCTATGTGAGTGGGGCCCTGAATTAACTGGGTCAGGTCCATGGCCGTCATGGAAGCCATGAACTCCCGAGCCACCTCAGATGCTTCACCGATGGACGGCAGGTTGAAATCCCCCATGACTAAAAGCCTGGGGGTATCAACCACCACCCCGGCTATAACATTGAGGAGCTCGGGCAGGGTCGCTGCCACGCAGCAAGGAGCCAGGTACGTAACCAGCAGGCCCATCTGCCTCCCATGGCCCCACTTCACAAGGAGAGACTCACAATCGGCTATCTGAGGTACAGTGGCCTCCCTAGGATCAAGACCTTCCTTTACAATAACCGCCACCCCCCCACCCCTACCCTGGGCCCTTGGCTGATGGAATGCGCGGAAACCCGGTGGGCACATTTCTACGAGGGGGACCCCCCCTCCAGGCCCAGCCAGGTCTCAGTAATACCCGCCAGGTCCGCTCCCCCCTCCTGAATCAGCTCACAAATGAGGGGGGCTTTATTAGCCACGGACCTGGCGTTGCACAGCATCAGCCTAAGACCCAGGCTCTGAGACTCCGGACAACCCAGGGAACGAGAAGAGCACTGGGGGCCGGAGCATGTCACCGCTTGGAGACAGCGGATACGTGCCCCCACAACATGATATGGCCCCCTGCTCCCACCATACCTGCCCCTCCCACCTACGGTCCTGATGACATCGCCCTCCTCCCTACCAACACCAACCCCCTCCGATCCCCGCTCCGCACCTCCCCTAGCGCGACCCTGTGCCGGGCCTGGTCCCCTCCCCAACAAATCACCCTCCCTATCCTTTGCCAAACAACCCTCCCCCCTCCCAAAACCCCTTAAAAGATTGGCAAACGACAATTTTAAAAAACCCCTCAACCCCCTCTTCGCCGCATGCCACCTCTCGGGATTCCAAAATCCGTCATCGAGGTAGGCCCTCGATAGAGTGGAGGGCCAATCCTGCGAGAGGGGGGAGTCTCGCAGAACAAGAAGGTCAGCTGCCGTATACATCTTGCCACAGAGGATAAGTGCCCATGTCCCAAGGGTCAGATGGAGAATAAGAGGTCCAAAAGGGAGCAAATAAAGTGGGGGCATCCAAAATCCGAGGTCCAAAGTCCACTGTCCCCTCACCACAGTGGGAAGGATCTCTTGCCAAGTCGACACAGTTCAAGGGGGATACAATCCAACCACCCTCTCACGGTGATTGGTCTGATGGTCAGTCCCCTCTACTGGTGAGATGGAAGTAGTGAACCTTTGCAATATCAGTTCAGCAGGGGTTAAGGTCCATAGCCACCCTCTCACAGTGGCTGGTCTAATAGTCCACAACCACCCTCTCATGGTGGTTGGTCTGATGGTCAGTCCCCTCTGCTGGTGAAGTGCAGATGATACCATACCGACACCGCTTGAGGGGCACAAAAAACCAAAACCACCCTCTCACGGTGGCTGGTATGATGGACAGTCCCCTCTGCCGGTGGGATGGAAGAAGTGAACCGGCTCCCATAAGCTCCCAACACAATTTACGGTCCCCCTCCATGGCAGGGGGAAGGGCTCTGATGAATATGAGCTGGATTTCAGTGCCAGTGAGTCCATAGACGGCAACCAGTCCGAGATAGGTATAATGCCAAGGGGAACGATGGAAAATAGAGGGGGAAATCTCCCAGCCCCCAAAAGTCAGTGGAGGCCTCCCAACAACGTGAGGGACTAACCCATCAGCTGGGCAGCCCCCCCCCCCGCTGGACATAACCTGTCCCGGACGGACGATGTTATAGTTTGCCGTAAGTCCGTCAAGCACCACAGCAGGGTTGATGGCTGACGCTCTCCTTCCCACCGTCGCCAGACGGCCGCCATTGCAGCCGCAGCCACCGCTAACGCCATTTTCACTGCCGCTGCCAAAGAAAAGACTCTGGCAGCGTCCCCGAGCTCACCAGGGAGTCTGACGGCCCCAAGGCAACTGGGGAGATCCCTGGGCCTGGGGCCATCCCCAGGACCACCGACGACCTCCACGGGCCCGTCGCCGCCGCTGCTCCGACTTCTGAGCTGGCTCCGGCCCAGAAAAACGCCGCCGCCGCCCAGCTGATGCGCCCGAACACCGGATCTCGCCGACGCCGCCATCCCCCCCAGCCTCGATCTTCCGGGGAGACAAACCCCTCAACCGACTGGTGGGGAGCTCCCATGACAGGGCAGGGGGTCAAAATTGCTCAGGGACCCCCGAAACGGACCCGTGGGGCAAAAAGCCCCCATCCTCACGCCGCGGCTCAGGCAGACGCCGCCATCTTGGACATGCGCAGAACAATTGATTGAGGATTGAGTTAGAGGGGGAAGCAGGCCACCCTGATAGCAATACACAGAGGATGGGAATATCCTTGGGGACATCTGGTCTTTTTTAAAAAAATCTATTTCCATTTTACAGATCTTATCTCAGTGCCTGACTACAAGAAGCTTTGTGATGCTGAATTCTGGCTATTGTTTTGGATGATGCATAACAAGGCTGGTTTCACCCATGATATTTTCTGACATGTCTCAGGGAAGCCTGGCTGTGCCCAGAGAGGAGCAATCCCCATCTTGGTTTGAATATGTGCCACCCCAGCTTGTGATTTTGCCCCAAGTTAGACCGCAGGGGAAAAGAGAAAGGGTGACTGCTGTCATCCATGGCTTGTCATGTGCTCTTAGGAGGCTGCATCAAGATCTCTTTTTTGACTCAGGGTGGTTGAAATGAGATACGGCAGTGGAGGACATGAATATCAGTCGGTTGCAAAGGACAGATAGATTTTGCAGTCCTTTAGTTCACTGGTGTCACAACTCCCTGCAAACATATAGTGCCTATTTGATTGAATTGCTTTGATGGAATTACTTTGAACAAGTTTTTTATTAGATGAAATGGAAAGGAAGCATAACAATTCCATTCATTCAACCATTTTCCATTTAGAAATATGTACAGCTAAATTTCTTTGACTCCTGCACGTAATCAAAGTGGGCATAATTCATATCTTCTATCAAATACAAGGAACTATTATAATTATTCCAATATCATTATGTTCATGTATGTACATTTATTCCAGCTAATATAAATAAATGCACATTTGTTCCATAGCTAATATTTGAATGTTTTTCTTCTCCATTTCATGGGTTCTTTTGCATAACACTTTTTCTTTCTAGGTCATCTCACTTCTATTAAATCAGGAAGGCTAGGAAGAATCCCTGGTTCCTTCCCTTCCTACTCCATCCTCATCTTTGTCTTAGGCTGGGCCCTTTTAGCTACTCCCACAATCTTTTCCTCCTTCTTGAATCCTTTCCAGTAAGTGGAAAATACCTTCCAATTACTAGGTTACACAGCAAGTTAAATGTAACTCTTATCTATTACTTTCCCACTAGGGATGTGGTGGCTCAGTGGCTAAGATGCTGAGTTTGTCGACTGAAAGGTCAGCAGTTCAGCAGTTCAAATCCCTAGTGCAGCGTAATGGGGTGAACTCCCATGACTTCTCCCAGCTTCTGCCAACCTAGCAGTTCAAAAGCACGTAAAAAAGGAAAGTAGAAAAATAGGGACCACCTTTGGTGGGAAGGTAACAGCGTTCCGTGCGCCTTTGGTGTTGAGTCATGCTGGCCACATGACCACGGAGACGTCTTCAGACAGCGCTGGCTCTTTGGCTTTGAAACGGAGATGAGTACCACCCCCTAGAGTCGGGAACGCCTAGCACCATGATGGCAAATTTACGGCACAGCTCAGCTCCATCCCACCAGAAGTTGCCAAATGGGCCATTTCTGGCCTCCGGAGGGCCTCCAGGGGAGTGGGGAAGGCAGCTTTCACCCCCCCCCCAAGCTCCTAGAAAGACTGTGGAGCCTGAGGAGAGAGAAAAACAGGCCTACTCGGCCCATTGTGCCATTGCGTGCTAGGAGTGGGGGGGGGTTGTCCATGCATACGTGGGGGGGTGGATGCATAGAATTATGGGTGGGGGCATTAAAAGTTTTGCAAAGTTGTATGGTGGTGAAAATATTGGGCCACTTGATGAGGGAGTTTGGGGTTAGCAGACATAGAAAAATAATAGACCTAAAATTTATCTGCGCAGCCTTCATCTTTGCAGATGATTGGGGCAATCAGAGAAGGTCTTGGAGCATCATGGAAAGAGCATTTGATCAGGACATGAGTGAGAGATTCTATCTAGTGGTGGGCTGCCAAAATGGGGGAGCATATGCATCCCGGAAACCAGAAGAGCTGCCGCTTGGTGCACATACACACGCTGGGAAGATGATCTTGCAGTTTCTGGCACTGTTTTGACTTAGGCTTCCTGATAACAGTAAAAACACACAATGAGTCCCAAAAACCCTCTTTTTATTTCAATGGCTGTGAATTTTGTTCATTCACAAATGAGTCCCAAATAGTTGTAAAGAGTCCAACAGAAGTCTGCCACAGTCCTTTGGGATAAGGCTGATAAGCATCCACCCCAACCACCCACACTACCAAGATCTAATTGGCAATTAACTTTGCAAGGCCACATGGAACACAGAGTCAAAATGGAGCTGCAGAAGTGAAAACAGCCAGCACGAACAAAGTTGCTTCCTGTAAAGGCCCATGTGCCTTTGCTCCTCCTTTATGTCTTATGGGAGGGGCCAATCATCTCCAAGCCTTACTCCTGAGTCATCCCTTTTGTTTTAACTGTTCTTGCCTTCTGGCAGCTCTGCGCATGTGTGCACTCAGAACAGGCTCCCCCTGTTCCTCAACCTCACTGATGTCCTACTCTGGAGGCTCCGGAATCTGCACATAACTCCCAGATGGCCTTGGTCCCATCTATGCCTCCGACGCAGAGCCCTCGTCCGAGCTTTCCCAGACTCCAGGACTGGCCGGTGTTCCTCCCCAGCCTCCTCACTGTCCAATTCTGCTGCCAGCTCCTCAGGCCACCGGTGGACCACAACAGGCACGCACATGCACACCACCCACCTGGTCTTCCAGTTTCTCCATGCACGAAGACCAGCTGGTCAGTGTGCATCTACGCACCGGAAACCAGAAGATCATCTTCCCGGTGTGCGCATGCACACCGGGCAGCTGCTCTTTCAGTTTCCGGTGCTCCCACATGTGTGAAGACCAACTGGCTGATGTGCTGGAACCCGGAAGAGCAATGGGCAATGGCTCGCATGCCCAGAGAGATGGCTCTGCATGCCACTTCCAGCACACATGCCATAGGTTCGCCATCATGGAGTTAGTCCAAAACGAGTGTCCAAGCATGATAGAAGAATTAATTCAGATGTGCTTGCAAATAGATGGGTGCCTATAACAATTAAATTTCAGAGCCCAAAACCTGCAACACCTCAGTCATGTTTAATCCTGGGAAAACCTCCACCCTTTTTTTTTTTTTTTTTTAATTTGATTTATACGCCGCCCTTCTCCGGAGACTCAGGGCGGCTTACAATGTGTTAAGCAATAGCCTTCATTCTTTTGTATATTTATACAAAGTCAGCTTATTGCCCCCACAAACTGGGTCCTCATTTCACCTACCTTAGAAAGGATGGAAGGCTGAGTCAACCTTGAGCCTTGGAGAGATTCGAACCAGCAGAAATTGCAGGCAGCTGTGTTAATAACAGGGTGCATTAACCACTGTACCATCAAGGCACCCTTGAACCCATGCAGAATTGGGATGCACAGCAGTGGTGGGTTGCTACCGGTTCTACCCAGATCAGTGAACTGGTAGCGGCGGCGGCGGGAGCCTCTGCCCACCCATGCCGGACACTCTGTGCATGAGCCAAAGCATTGCGCGTGAACGTGTACATGTGCACGAGCAAACTGGTAGCAACGGGTTTTGCAACCCAGTACTGTTGCACAGCCTCGTTTGACAATTAATAATTAATAATAATAATAATTAATATAATTAAATAATAATAATAATAATAATAATAATAATAATAATAATAATAATAATAATAATAATAATAAACGCATTGTAAGCTGCCTTGAGTGTCTGGAGAAGAGCGGCATATAAATCAAATTAAAAAAAAATTGCTGAGAAGGTACAAAAGCACAGAGATGGGCTTTGCTTGTGTGGTGGTCACCAGGGATACATGACAGCAAACTACCTTGACAGAAAATTTAGCTCAGCCCTTTTTGGAAATAGTTAAGTTTTGATTGGCTACCAAACTGGAAACAAGTTCTAGCAAACCAAGCCCAAACACTGTGTCCCACTCTGTGAAAATGCCTAGTGGCTTTAGTGTTATTGCAGAATTTGGGGTAAGCAACAGAAGCAATTTTATAAATTTGAGTACCTTAAGAGAAACAGATTTCCTTTAAAATCCACCCATCTATCCAAAACTTGGAAATAAATTTTAGAATGGGCTGTCAAGGAAGAATTTATGGAGTCTTGGAAAGTAAACCACACTTGCTAAGAGAGAGTTCAGATTAACTGTGATGCAGCAGTCAAGATATTGGACGAGGAGCAGAGAGATCCTGTTGAAGTCCACCATGTTCACAGGTGACTTTCGTGACAATTATTTAATCCTTTATCTCCAAAACTGATTAGATGGAGTGAAAAAAAGGAATGAGAACTATGTCTACTACTTTGAGGTCCTGAAGTAATTTGGGATATAAATCAAAGAAAACAAATGAAGACTTGATGTCCGAGGAACATAAGAGTCGTTTAGGTTCTCTGGGGACAGGATGGGAAAGGATGGTGTTTCAAGGCAAGATTGTCTATGTTGTCAAGCACAGCAATGTCATACTTTATCTCTCCTCTCCCCTGACATACAAACACACAGACACACAAACATACGAACATCCTGTTGTCTCAGGAATCTTGGAGGTGATGAAATGATGGGGACATAAGGAAAGATTTCCTGGGGTGCTCCTAGTTTTGATCTCAAGCCAATTCAACTAAAACAGACTTCCAGAAATTACCTCATGGGCATTTTTATCAGAAAACTTTTTAGACTTGGAAATGTCCAATAGTCTAAAGTTCAAAGAACCTCAATTGTCAATAATCGATGATTAACTTAAAATAATGAAACTTTGAAAGAATCCCCCTCCAAAAAATATGTCTGGAATATCAGCAACATTCCCATTGCATAAGTGTCAGGTTTCATATATTTGGGGGGGGTGTGTGTGTGACATTTCAGACATCAAATACACTAAGGGCACAGGACAGATATGCTAATTTGACAGGTCAAAAGAGTTCAGCTACCATCTTGCAATTATTTATTTTATTTTATTTATTTATTTGTCAAGCATGTATAAGATAACAGATATTTATTATTTATTATTATTTATTAATCAAATTTTTATACCGCCCTACTCCCGAAGGACTCAGGGCGGTGAACAGCCAAGATAAAATACAGATAATCCAAATATTAAAAAAGTCCCTTAAAATTATTAAATATTTCGGCCGAAACACAGATTAAAACACCCAATTTATAAAATCACAAATTAAAAAATTTAAAAAATTTAAAAGATTTAAAAGATGGGGAGTTAGGCCAGATATAAGTATAAACATGATTATGAATACAGGAAATGGATATGAATAAATGGGGACAGTAGGATAGGGATGGTAGGCACGTTGGTGCACTTATGCACACCCTTTACAGACCACTTAGGAATGGGGTGAGGTCTTCAGTAGACAGTCTAAGGTTAAAGTTTTGGGGGTTTGGGGATGAAACCACAGAGTCAGGTAGGGCATTCCAGGCATTGACCATTCTGTTGCTGAAGTCGTATTTTCTGCAATTGAGTTTAGAGCGGTTTACCTTAAGTTTGTATTGTGTGCTCATGTATCGTTGTGATTGAAGCTGAAGTAGTCATTGACAGGTAGGATGAGGATAAGGATAAGGATGGGGGATGCTATCTTCCAACTGCCCTTTAATTATTCCAACCAAAATCATTACCTGAGTTCATGTATGGGGGCAGCCTGGAATTATTTCTATGCTCGGCCTGTTGGCATATCGGAATGTGTTGAGAGTGGAAATTATCTACCTCACATTTAAACATTTCTTCTAGTCATAAGCTGCTCCTTTGTATTCAGGTCTGGCCTCAGAATGATAATGTAGCACTTGGGGATGAAGACACAGCCCAGCAGCCCAGCACTGGAGGACAAAATGGAGAAGACCTGAACAGCCACCATGTATTTCCCTTTGGTGCTCAGGTAGGTGGGCACAAAACTCACCCAGACACTGCAGAAGACCAGCATGCTGAAGGTGATCAGCTTGGCTTCATTGAAGGTACTAGGGAGATTCCTGGCTAGGAAAGCCACAATGAAACAGATGGCAGCTAAGAAGCCCATATAACTAAGGGTGACATAGAACATGGCAACAGAACCTTCATTGCATTGCAGGATGATTACTCCAGGCTGAGAGTGAAAGTCAGAGTCAGGGAATGGGGGAGAAACTCCTAGCCAGATGGAACAGATGATAATTTGGACAGCAGAACAAGAAAGGATGATGGAGTTGGCCAAGCTCTTCCCCAACCACCTCTTCACTTGATTTCCTGGTTTTGTGGCCAGGAAAGCCAGCACCACTGTGATTGTCTTGGCCAAGAGAGAAGAAATGGCAACGGAGAAGATGATGCTGAAAATTGTTTGTCGGAGAAGGCAGGTGGATTTCCTTGGCTGACCAATAAAGGGAAAAGAAGACAAGAAGCAAAGCAGGAGGGAGACCAGGAGGATGTAAGAAAGATCCTGGTTGTTAGCTTTGACAATGGGAGTTTCTCGGTATTTCAGGAATATGACCAAAATAAAGCCTGTTGTTAGGAACAAGAGCAGGGCAAAGGAGACCAGAATGATAGCCAAATATTCTTCATAAGAAAGGAAGCTTATAACTTTGAGGATACATTGGACTTGGCCCTCATTTGGGTATTTATCATCCGGACATTTGGTGCATTTTTCCGCATCTGAGAAATATTTTTTTTAAAAAAAATACAACACAAAATTCCTTTAATATTTCATCCTTTCACTTTCAAGCAATACCTTCTTGGGCCAACAATTAATAACAAGGGCATTTTCCAAGATGAATTTCTTAACATCTTTACAGAAAAAAAATAAAAAGTATATAATTTTCTTTTTAAAAAGCTACACTTCTAATACTCTATGAAATTGGGAGAAAGTTTAGGACTCAAATGATTTCCTACAGTATGTAGTGAACAGATCCTTCATAGGAAGCTACATTATTAGAGTGAAATAATGGATGAATTAATCTTTCTAAAGATTAATTCATCTAAATTAAAACTTCCTAAGTCCTGCCAGATGGCACTTCTTAATATACTAGGCTCAGAGGATGCCTATTCTTGTGAAATTTCATTGGTTGTCAGAGAAAGCTAGTCTTGAAACTAATCTGGAAAAGTTATTGGGAACAGTTGTAACATGGGTGTAATGCCTCATTGTGGGCCAGCGACACCTTCTCTGTTATCCTCAAGAGAAGGTCTATATAGAATTAATTGAAATAAACCTTCCAGGAGGTTGACATGAGACAATTTCTCCAATTTCAAAGAACTCAGATGTTTCTAGCATGGTAAATGTGGAAGGAAACATACAAACTAAAAATCAGAAGAGATATTTTCTCTGATAATAGTAAAGCTTTCCCATTCTGTCACACCACCTAGTTTTGTCCATCCCCTTCCTTTCTGGTCTTTTTGCTCTTCTTCCTTTTAGATAAGGAAGACGAAAACAATTGACCTTCAATCTGTCATTTAACTGGAAGTTTCCTGAAAATGCCCTGAATGAATCTAGTTCTGCGAGGACTTCCTTTTTTTGGTGTCACCCACCTTTCCAAGTGGAGATGGTCCCTTCTGGACAAGGGATGCAGTTATAGCAGCAAACTGGCTCTCCTTCTCGAGCCTGCTTGACAAATCCAGGATGGCAATTTTCCACACACCTGGACTGAGGCAGAGACTAAGCAGAAAAAGAAGAAATGCCAAAGAAAATATATTAGAACTCACCATCCATAGACAATGGTGTTGCAAGATATGAACATTAGCCAAATAGCCTCTGGGCTTCACTTAGTAAAGATGAAATTGCTAACTATATCCCATTGCAATAAAGTATCTTTCCATTTAATGAAGTCTGAAGGGATGGAATTGAATAAAAATTTAAATATTAAGTGACAACCAGTGGATCCATATTAACATGCATTCCTACATTCTTCATGCATCCATGATTTTAAAGTGTGGTGATAAATTCATATTAAATGTTGGAATAACATTTATTTTTTAAAGATGTATTAAAGTTTTATTCTATTAAATTTATTAACTTCTTGTGAAAGTTTAATGGGAAAAAAAAAGATGAACAGTAGGATTGGGAAAGGTTTCTTCTGGAGTATATAAGGTAAAGGTTCCCCTCGCACATATGTGCTAGTTGTTCCCAACTCTAGGAGGCAGTGCTCATCTCCATTTCAAGGACGAAGAGCCAGCACTTTCCAACGATGTCTCCGTGGTCATGTGGCTGGCATGACTAAATGCCAAAGGTGCACAGAACCCTGTTACCTTCCCATCAAAGGTGGTCCCTATTTTTCTACTTGCATCTTTTAATGTGCTTTCAAACTGCTAGGTTGGAAGAAGCTGGGACAAGTAATGGGAGTTCACCCTGTTAAACGGCACTAGGGATTCAAACCCCTGAAACTGACCTTTTGATTGACAAGATCAGCATCTTAGCCACTGAGCCACCGCATCCCTTCTGGAGTATATAAAACATTGCAAAACTCCTCTCCTTTGAAAATAGTCAAAAATCTACTTCTAGTTAAGATATAAAGGAAAACGCCATTGTAAATTAGGGCTGTCAGCTTTTAAGGACACACTTTGTTTATTTGTATATTTATTTCTTCAGATCATATGGTTGCTAGCAGTGGTGAAATCTAAAATTTGTTACTACCGGTTCTGTGGGCATGGCTTGGTTGGGGGGGTGTATGTGACTGGGTGGGCATGGCCAATTTTTTTTTTTTTACTTTTAAAACCATTTTTTACATGTAAAACCATGTAAAAATGCTTTCAAAAGGCTCTGATTTTAAAAAACCCTCTGCCAATCAGGCAACTCAGCTGGGATCGTCAGAGCTTGGATCATCAGCTTAGCTCGTCAGAGGCATTTAAAAGAAAAAAAGCCTCTGATGATTGTGTGGCTCAGCTGGGCATGGGGGGCGGGGGCAGGGATTTTTGCTACCGGTTCTCCGAACTAGTCGCAGCCATCGCTACTAGATCGGGCAATCCGGTCTGAACCGGGAGCATTTCACCCCTGGTTGCTAGACTGGGGGTTTTCCTGCAGGCATTTCTAATGATGTTACCTTGTTTTGGTAATGAAATGTTTGCAAGAAAACCACAAAAGTGAGAGCACCAAGAACCCCACAGTTCACCTATGAGCTAAAACTTCTCTTCTATTAGTGACTCTCTAGTTTCTATAACTGTAGTGAAGGGAGATGGAGGTGAGCTCATGAGAACATTCCCCTTTAAAAGAGTAAGTCAGGCATCTTTGGATGCAGCACGTGGGACATGAGTATGATTCCTGTGTCAGAAACAAGTAGTTCTGAGGCCCAATTAGGTATCCAAGAAAAGGTCATTTCTGTAGAAGAACTACAATTAGGTAACACCAACTTGTATGGGAAAACTCTTGAAGGCCTATTGCTCTATCCCAGTCAGTTGAAGAGAGGCATGGATACCTCTGGGAAAGCCTAGACTGTTTAAAAACATCATAGAAAATGGACCTGCTCTTTGAAGGTACAATTTCCCCAACTTGGACAAGATTAAGCTGATTTCTATTATTATTATTATTATTATTATTATTATTATTATTATTATTATTATTATTATTATTATTTTTTATTGGTTAATCTTTAGTGAGATTCACAGCCTTTGAGGCTGGTTAATAGCTCAGCAGCTCGAGTCCTAACCAAGGACCTAGGAACTGTTAAGGTATCGTCGGAGGATGTAAGCTGTTCCGAGTAAGGTGGTTTTTTGTAGAGTCAAAATGTTCAAGTCCGGCAATCACATTTTTCTTTGCTAATTGAGGACAGGAAACAAGCAAATCCCTGTGTTGGAAGAAATATCCTTCAGGTTCAGTTCCAAGTGGGGAGAAAGACACTGAAAACATGGTGGCTGATTGGAAAGATGGTTTAATGATGAACAGGATCACATGGTTTGAGGTCCTGGGCAAAAAGGGCACATGAGAGAGAGGGAGAGGGAGGGAGGGAGGGAGGGAGGGAGAGAGAGAGAGAGAGAGAGAGAGAGAGAGAGAGAGAGAGAGAGAGAGAGAGAGAGAGAGAGAGAGAGAGAGAGAGATGTATACCCTCTGTTCAGCTTTGAATTTGAGCTTGTATTCTGATTGGTTGTCAGACTCCCATGGGGCCATGTAGGGGTAACTTTGCAGGTTGTCCCAAACTTGGTTGAATCTTGCTGGGTGATGATGAAATGAAGGGGCTTTGGGCAATTCCTATTATGGCTTAATGGCTTTGTCCTGGTTTAGATCTTGAGTGAGGGCTCATGTCCTGAGGGCCATGTCTTTTGTGTTGTAGATAAGCTGGCTCAGCCTTTGTCTTGTAGATAGGTTGGCACCAAAATATCTGCTGGGAGGGCAGGGAGCTGAGGCTCTTTGTCTTTAAAACATATTTCTCCTTTAGGAAAAATATAATATTCTACCGTTTTAATATTTCCTAGAATATTTCATTTTCCTAGGAGAAGGGTGCCATTTGCCCTTTTTGCTTAGGACCTCAAACCATGTGACCCTGTTCAACATTAAACCATCTTTCCAATCAGCCACCATGTTTCCAGTGTCTTTCTCTTCACTTGGAACTGAACCCGAAAGGATATTTCTTCCAACTAGGTTATTATCAACATAATCACCAATGCTTCTGGGTATCTCACCAGTTTGACAGAGATACTAAATAGTAGAAGGGACACAAAAGGGCCATGGTCTGCATCCAAAGAGGAATCACCAATATTGAACATGGCTGAATCAGTTTAAAACAGTCTTCCACATTACAGCATCACCTTCATGAATAGTTCTGAAGCCTCCCAAGCAGTCTAGGGAAACTATAGGTTTTCTATTCCCCACATTCAATTCTCAGTGAACTCATCCTCCATGGTCACTGTGGGCTTTGCACGCTTGAAATAGATGCTAAAGCTTTGAGAAAATATGCCAATATTTCTCCCACCTTGTTGAGCAACTTTAGCTCTGACATAGCATCTTGGTAGAACGTAAGTCTCTGTCTTTCAAAAATCCCCAGTTGCACTTGGATGGGATTCTTTTTGGGGGAAACCAACAAGCTCATGATGGCCAGAACTGCTGCTACATCTCCATTTTGATCCATGTAGAGTTCAAAGTAGGAAAGATTGCAAAACTCATTCTTCTCCAGAAAGGGGTGAAACTAGAATGGGAACATCCAGGAATTTTAAAAGCTGAAACCTTGGTTTCTTATCCCACGTGATATAAAGACAGCTGTATGAGTAAAATGCAATAGAAGTTATCTGAGTTTAGTAACATGGATTTTTGGTAACATGGATTGGACCAACTAGAAAAATATGAGCCAGCAGTGTGTGGCAGCAGCCAAAAAAGCTAATACAATACTTTGTCTTATTAAACAGAGCCATCAGATATAAATTAGTGCCAATTTATAAATCCTTAGTAAACCACACATGGAATATTGCATCCCATTTCGGTCACCACATTACAAAAAAGATGTTGAGACTTTGGAAAAAGTGCAAAGAGTAACTAAGATGATTAAAAGCCTGGAAACTAAAACATATGAAGACTGGTTTCAGGAATTGGGTATGGCTAGTTTAGGGAAAAGAAGGACTAGAGGGGGCATGATAGCAGTGTTCCAGTATTTGAGGGTCTGCCCAAAGAAGAGGGAGTCAACTTATTTTCCAAAGCACCAGAAGGCAGGACAAGAAACAATGGATGGAAACTAATCAAGAAGAAAAGCAACCTGGAATAAAGGAGAAACTTCCTAGCAGTGAAAATAATTAACCAGTGAAACAGCTTGCCTTCAGAAGTTGTAGGTCCTTCATTATTGGGGCCTTTTAAGAAGAGACTGGACAGTCATTTGTCTGAAATGGTATAGGGTCTCCTGACTGAGCAGGGGGTTGGAGTAGAAGACCTCCAAGTTTCCTTTCAGCTCTATTCTGAAAGTTAAACTAAAGGTATCTCATATAAGCACATTAATGATACATTGAAAGAAGGATGAAGGATACCAAACTTGAAAAGTATATTTGTGGAAAATAATCTCAAAATAGTAGTTGTTTGCAAACCAAATGTGAATTGGTGATAAGTTGCTCATTCAAAGAAGCCAGATGCATCCATAAGAATCTCTGTAAATGAATGTTCTGGTTTGGGAAGAGCCCAACTCATATACAAGGTCCTCTTGCAGGCACCATGCTTGGAGAAGGCATTAGACAAAACCTGGATCAGGTTTAGGGAAGGGTAAAGAAGGCAAGGAAAAGATCAAAAGCTCTGAGCCTTGAGGAAAGACAACCAGAGAAGACACCTGTTGCTCTATGAGTCTCATAATAACAAATTTGGGAGCAGCTTCTCTAACATACAAAATCTCTCAGTTGATATCAGGAGGATACAATACTTCAAATAACTGAATTTGTTACTCAGAGGTTTAATATCTTCTCACTGTATTCCGACATGATAACATGAACTCAATCACAAGAGAGGAGATTCTGGCTGAATGAGAGTAACAACATCCTAGAAGGAGGAACAATTTTAGAACTGAGCTAGTAAAATAGAGAAGTTCAGTCTCCCCTTCACTGAATTGGTTAATGCAAAGATAGAGCAACCATTAGAATAATAATAATAAAAAAAGAATAACAGAGTTGGAAGGTACCTTGGAGGTCTTCTAGTCCAACCCCCTGCTTAGGCAGGAAACCCTACACCACTTCAGACAAATGGTTATCCAATATCTTCTTAAAATTTCCAGTGTTGGAGCATTCACAACCTCTACAGGCAAGTTGTTCCACTGATTAATTGTTCTAATTGTCAGGAAATTTCTCCTTAGTTCTAAGTTGCTTCTCTCCTTGATTAGTTTCTACCCATTTTGTCTTGTCCTGCCCTCAGTCCTTTCTTTGTGGCAGTCCCTGAGATATTGGAAGACTGCTATCATGTCTCCCCTCGTCCTTCTTTTCATTAAACTAGACATACGCAGTTCCTGCAGCTGTTCTTCATGTGTTAGCCTCCAGTCCCCTAATTTGTTGCTCTTCTCTGCACTCTTTCTAGAGTCTCCACATCTTTTTTACATTGTGGTATCCAAAACTGAATGCAGTATTCCCGGAGTGGCCTTACCAAGGCATTATAAATGTGATCTTGATTTTATCCCTCTGTTTATGCAGCCTAAAATTGTGTTGGCTTTTTGGGCAGCTGCTGCACACTGCTGGCTCATATTTAAATGGTTGTCCACTAGGACTCCAAGATCCCTCTCACAGTTACTACTACTGAGCAAGGTACCACATATACTGTACCTGTGCATTTTGTTTTTCTTGCTTAAATGTAGAACCTTGCTTTAAATTAGTCAGGAAAGCTTTACCTTACTTACTTCACCTTTATTTTAACTGGAATTCCAGTTAAGACAGGAGGGTTTGGGCTAGATGGTCTCAGATTCACCTTCAAATGTATAAAGTTAAAATTACTATGACACTAATCACAAATCCATGCATATAGGAATTTATTTAAAAATGCATTAATCATTTTAAACTCAAAAGTGGTTAATATCAAAATGTATCTTTTGTAGTATAGACTATTTGGAAAATGATTTCCCCAAGTGATGAGATTGGCCAAAATCATTTGGTCTTTTTTTTAGTACAAATACATTGAGAAATTTCTCCTTCTCCTTTGTATTGTCAAATGGAACTTATGCCACCTGCCATGGCTGTAGTATTGGAGTGCCCAAACTCTCTTCCCCTTCCTTCCTTTTCCTCCTGGAATTGAAGGAATATGCAGCATTCAGGGCATGGGCCAGAGTCTTAATGAAACTGTAATAATGTTCATCATTTGGGATCTGAAACTTGCTCCCTTCCTTTTGGATTCCCAGAGGCGATTTTTGAGTGCATCGTCTCCGGCCTTTGACAGAAAAGACGTGCTTTGAAAGCGAACATTCAAAAGACTCATCTTCAAACTGGGGGTTTAGAAAGAAATTGGGTTCATAGGCATCATCTTTTGGCCTTTCATTTGACCCAAAAATATAATTCCAAATACTATGGATGTATTCGAGAAGTCTGTGCTTTCTTATTTCATACATTCCCAAACCTGTCATGAGCCAGACTTTCGCTTCAATGGGTCCTGGAAAACCTTCAAGGGTTAAATGGAAAGGAAGGATTCTCTCCCAAATGGGTTCATATTCTGCAAAATGAACAAAGACGTTGACCTGTCTCCACTTAGACATGGCTTCCCTGAAGGATTCTGTGGGTGTAGTTGTTGAGAATTGTTGTGATATAACAACACAAATTTCATTCCTGACCAGCAAAGGAGTAAAGGTTCTCATGAAATTCTCTCCTTTCTCTGTGTCTGAAGCAAAGAGACCAATCAGGGTCCATCTGAAATAGAGGAGAAGTTGGACAATTCCTGGGTACTGAAAACCTTCTTTGAGGAACGTCCGGTGGAAAAAAGGAAACTGACTTTTTTCACTCAGAGCCTCTGAAGCAATTTCAAGACTAATCTGAAAAAGCAATAAAACAATACAGTAAAAGGCATACAGTAGATGTTTTATCAACAGTAGATAAGATAATCCATTTGGATTCTTTTCATGAATCTGAAAAATTGAAATGTTCATTATTTTGTTGAAGATCATGTGGAAAACATGAGCTTTCCATCACTGCTTTACTTTCTGTTGCCCAGAAGTTCCTTTTAATTGAAAACAATACTCACTTCACAGGTCTGTAGTAGAAGCCCCCAAAGCAATAAGAATGATGTTATGAGAGGATTTGTCTGTTTTGATTCTTGCTCCCTCCATAGACAATTCATGTAGACAAGACATGGTTGGATGTATCACTCACCTACTACCATTCTACACAATTTATCGGATAGAGAAATAAACACACAAACCTGTGAGACTTTGTAGAGGCCGACTAATGTTGACATCTGGATAGAGATGTCCCTTTCAGCTCCATCAACCAGAGTCAACAGGTTGTCCTTCTTTCCACAGCTGTAGTTGGGAACATTGGCTTCTCCAGCAGAGAGAATGTCCAGCAAGGCATCTGAAGTGCCAAGTGTGTTCAGATAGTTGTCATGGATGTTGTAGCCAAGCGTCAAATTGTGCAAGAGCTGGGGAGTTTTGTTGACAACTTGAATATTGAAAATAAAGTGTACTATTCTTGACTTATCAGAAGGTAAACTAGTGTAAAAAAAAGTTCATTTTAATATCAGCATCATCAAGACCAATAACGAAATATTTATTTCTATTTAATACATTATTTTTCTCCACAAGCCTATTGAATCTTAAGCCAATATTGATTCCCAAACCAGTAGCAAACAATTGTCACACATCAAAATATAATTTTAATGATTGTTAGTAAGAATAAGATGGAGATAGTTCCCCACCAGGATTAAATATCATAATTCCACCATTGTATGTAGCAGCATTAATTTTCCTCAAACCAGGAATCATTGCAAAATAATTCAATCACTCAAACAAAACCATCATCAATGGAAGAGGATTTTTGATAAGTGACCCAGAAAAGCTATTCTAAAAATAAATTATCTATTCCTATAAGGATCCGGAAATAAATATCAATTGAGTGCTTAAAAAACTATGGAAACAAAAGTCATGAATTCAGCATTAATGTGGGCTTCTTTCGTGTTTTCTTTCTGCCCCGTTTTGGGATTTGAGTATTTCCACAAAATAAGACAAAGGGGAGAAGTAATGGAAACCAAAATGTTTCACGAAAATGAACAGGTCTTGCAATATAGGAGCAAATGAAATAAGAAGAAATGACAAAGAGTGTTAGAGCTCCAAATGGAGAGAATTCACACATTCATCACACTGTATGACTTACGAGTCAGACTGATTATAAGGAGCCTTGTTGAAAAGCAATACTGTATGTGGTATTTCTGTTGCAGTGATGACTATACTAATGAGATGGTCTCCTGGTCTGTAGTAGCTCCATGGTTTTTCTCCATCCTGATGTTCCAAACTCAGCGGGCACTTGATTCTAAGGTTCCCAGAGACTGGCATGGATGCTAGCAACATCAGAAGCAGAAGGAAAAGATCCATAATAAATAGAGATGACTCAATCCCTTTGCTGTTTCTAAATGAGAACAGGAAGAATTCAAAGAATTCAAAGGGATCTCACAGGATGAAACAGACAGACAAACCAAGCTTCATCTGGAAAGGAGAGAAAGCACAGTTCCTACCT
The DNA here is from genome assembly GCF_029215685.1 of Pituophis catenifer annectens. Lineage (NCBI taxonomy): Eukaryota > Metazoa > Chordata > Lepidosauria > Squamata > Colubridae > Pituophis > Pituophis catenifer. Next base: position 18,738,110 of record NW_027256882.1, read on the forward strand.
GTCCCAAAACATGTTCCAAAGAGTGTTACTTGAAGCATTTATCCTTTTCTGACACAAGAACCCTTCCATATATCTGATGTTTGCATCAAAGCAATCACTGAAATAGTAGAAGAAGAGATCTCAAAGACCAGATTGGTGAAAATTACAGCAAGACAAAACTTCTCTTCTGGGAATCCTGAACTTCTTCAAGGGCTCCATTTGCAGAGAATTAACCAGATAAAATTATGCTGTAGAGAAATCACAGATATACTCCTTGGGAGCACTGTTCTGCAGTGATGGTGGTCCTTGTCAGGACATGTCCAGAAAGTGAAGCTGAAGTAAATAATTCTATATTTTCGACTTTCAACATGTTCTCTTGTCTCTAGAGACTGCTGAGGAAAGTAACCCAGAGCTATGGAGTTTGATGCCACTCTTGGTTGATGACACTTTACTCTAATGCTGCCTGTCTTGCAACGCCAAGGGAGAAATCAATACCCTTGAAATGTGTCTAAAGTTAAGAGTAGGGTTCTGTGTGATTTTCTATAAGAAATCCAAAATTCAAGTGATTTTAGAATTCCTTGTGCCTGAAGTGAAATTTCATTCTGAGTGGTGTGGTGCCTAGTGGTGAAGACAGTTGCTTCTCACTTGAAAAATTGAGAGTTCAACTGGGCAGCAGCAGATGTTTCTCTCCTAGAGCATAAAGTAAATGTGTCTGCTGTGAACTCCACATAGGCATCAGGAAGGGCATCCAGCCAGGAATGCTCAGCTCCATCCAGTCTCCCTGACTCTACCTTGAATAGGAACTATAGGCTCATAAAAAAGAAAGGGGTTTCTTGAAATGAAACTTAATTTCCCCAAAATATAAATTTTTAGATGAGAGCTGAATAAGAGGCAGAAAAGTGACAGGTTGTTTAATGTATTGTTGGGTAAATAGGGAGGAAGTTACAGAACGAATATAATTTTTTATTTTTCCTTTACAATCTCTGTGTTGTCTTTCTGTATTCATGTATTCGTGTAAGACACTGAAATTCTGATGCCCTGTACAGGAAATGCATGAAGAGTGAAAATAAAGAGAATAAATCTACCGTATTTTTCAAAGTATAAGACGCACCTTTTTTCCACCTGAAAGAGGGTGGAAATGTTGGTGCATCTTATACACCGAATACAGCCATTTTTGGCCTCTCAAAGCCCCACCCTGCTCGTTCCATATTTGTGAAAAATAGGGCCGTTTTGTAAGGGATCTCATGAAGATCGATGGTTCGTTGAGGGTGCTTTCAAGAAAAGGCAGCACGCAAGGATGCAATCAGATTAAGTCTTTATTTAGAAGTAAAGTATAGTAGAGTAAAATGAGTGCCCTGGCATGGAGGCATCTATGCCTGGATTGAGCCCATGGATCATTCCTGTAGGAAGTTAGAACAAGAGCAAGGAAAACAGTCCCTATGCAGGGGTTCTTATAGGGGCGCATGAGGCCCAGCCCTGTGGAATGAACTGCCCCCGGAAATGCGTAAGATCTCCGACCTCCGGGTATTTCACTATGCACTCAAGACCCTGTTGTTCCACCAGGCTGGGCTATCAACATAATAATTTTAAATTGGGTGTTTTAAATTTCTGGGGTTTTAAATTGAGCCAAATTATTTAATAATTTTAAATTATTTTAACTGATGTTTGTCTTGTGCTTTTAATAGGCTGTACACCGCCTTGAGTCCTTTGGGAGAAGGGCGGTATAGAAATAAAATAATAATATTAATAATAATAATAATAATAATAATAATAATAATAATAATAATTAATAATAATAATATGGCTCCTCCCTTACCAATGAGGCTGCAGGGCCGGAGCCCCTTGACCCACCAGTGGGATCAAAAGTCCCTCTTTGCTCCCATCTGGTGGCCGTTTTAAGGAACTGCCATGGCTGGCACAAAACACCTAACATGTTTTTTGCCCAATTTTTGCAAAAACGGGGGCGTTTTTGCCCTTCCCCAGTCCCCAGGAGCACTCTGCAGGCCTCCCAAACCCTATGCACGCCTCGTTTTTCACAAAAACGGGTGAAAAATGGCCTGAGGGCCAGGGAGGGAAAAACTTTTTTTTCTTACTTACCTCTTCGAAATCTTGGTGCCCCTTATACACTGATGCGTTTTATAGTCCGAAAAATATGGTATTTATTACCATATAAAAATCCACATACGGCAAAAACCCTATCAATGAATGGGTAATGGAAAAAAAAAAACTTATCACAGGAAAATTATTTTTCATAGAAAAGTCCACATGGAGGAGAAACTGCCAATACCTGATGTGTGGAAAGATCTTCAGGCTGAGCTGTTCCCTTAGCTCAGTGTTTCCCAAACTTGACCCTTTGAAGATGTATGGACTTCAACTCCCAGAATTCCTCAACCAGGCATACTGGTTGGGGAATTCTGGGCATTGAAGTCCATGCATCTTAAAATAGCCAAGTTTGGGAAACACTGCTTTAGCTCTAACATAATCCACTCAGGAGAGAAATCCTATAAATGCACGGAATGTGGAAAGAGCTTCAAGATGAGTTGCTCCTTGCTTCTAAAATAACTTCTGTGAGGGGAATTTTCTTTATATGAAATATGAAATTTTGGGATTCCGGTTCTAAAGCAGTGATTGACAGGCATAAATGTGATTCTAGCAGATGATTGGGCTGAACAAATAACTGGGAAGATTGAAAGAGAGAAAAGAAAGAGAAAGCAAAGGATATGGCACAAGGCAAGGAGAGTGGTAGTAGCGAGCAGCTGACCCTTGAAAGATCAAACCAGCCTTATGGACTCCATGATAATTAACTTACCAGGAAGTTAATAATGGAAAAGAATGTGGGGAGAGTTTTGGGGTCCTTTGATAGAATTGGCTGCAGTCCTGAAGGAGGGGGTGAAGCTGGCAAAGATGGACACTGAGTTGTTTGGCAGTGGCTAGAATTGTGTTAGGGGTTTTCTTTTTATCCTTTGTGGATAAACTGTGTTCTCTGAGTGAAACCTTATCTTCTTTTGGCATTTTTAGTAAAGTTGGTTTTCACTTAAATCCTGGAGTTGACCCATGAACTTCTTGTACTGTCTCATCTTGGCTGAGCTACTGATTCCCAAATCCAGACCAGGATGGAATTTACCTTCAATCCTCTACAGTCAAATTAACATAAACACTGGCATGGCAATCCTGTCAGGATGTTACAGGCTATAAATGTCTGCTACAGGAAATTCCTCAGCAGAACTCAGAAAGTCTGTTGAGCACCTGAGCCCAGAGAAGCTGGAACTGGAAGCTATGAGACAGGAAGCCAGGAAGAAGATGGAACTTGATCTGGAGCTGAAATGAATGGTGTGTCAGCCTGGCCGTGCCACACCTCACGGCTCGGGGCTGTCATTCAGGCGGGACCAGGGAGCTGAATTGGTGACACTCAGAAGTATGTCCGGTCACCTAGCCTAGGTGTCAGGAGCCCACTGCCACCACTGTGATCGCCACCATGTCCACTGTGGCCGCCAAAGCCTGAGCTGCTGCTGCCGCTGCTGCCATACTCCATCAGCCTTCATACAATCATGGCCACACAGCTGAGAGGCAGGCCCTGGAAACAGCTGACATTCAGGGCCTCGCCTGGTCTGATGAGCCGAGGGGAAAGGTGGAGCTAAAGCATGCTAGGTTTGGTGTTGATTGGCTTGCTTGGTCAGATGTGGGTTGAATAAAAAAGCAGTGTGTGATGGGGGTGGGGCCAAGAGGTGGAGTCACAGGTGACGCATGGGAGCCTTTAAAACGGTAGTGGGGAGTACTGCGTGAAAGCACTGACAATATTTCACTTTGGAAGTTGGTGATTGTTGGAACGTGCCGAAGGCCTGATCAAGATCTCTACACCTAGGATCCCGGTTGTCTGGAGTCTTATTTCAAAGCGCCATTCCGGAACCTGACATGGAGATTGCTGAGAAAGAGCATACCAGGAGTAAGAGAAGGAGCACCAATACCACTGAGAGATGTTGAAGTTGCAACATATGTCATCTTCACCCTTTCTTCCCAGTACAACCCATACCTTGTGGGAACAGAAATACAAATTCACAAAGAACCATGAAAGAGATGAGATTGAGACCTTTCTAATTAATTCTGAAGATAACTGCCCAGTTTACACCACTCTAACACCCAGTAAATGGCTCCTATGTCTTTTCTCTTGAAGGGTTCCTTAAGCCAATTATTGGGTGACTTGTGTGCTGAGGAAAAGGAGGACTACTGACAGTTTAAAACACATGAACATTATTAATTCATTTATTTTATTGCTTGATGATTAGCTGAAATTTTCATTTGACTAACAAACTTCATATTTTTATTTCCTTCAGTTCTAATAAACTGAAGTTGTCAAACAAATGCAAAGGAAGTACACAAACCCAATAATAATGAATAATTAAATGTTATGAGCCTAAGAAACAATTTAACAGTCATTTTCCTGCTTTTGTCATCAGATGTTGCTTGGTGTTTAAATCTGGTCTCAGGATAATAATGTAGCACTTGGGGAAGAAGATGCAACCCAGCAGTCCAGCACCAGAGGCCAAGATGGAGAAGACCTGCACGGCAACCATGGACTTTCCTTTAGTGCTCAGGTAGGTGGGCAGGAAGGAAACCCAGACACTGATGAAGACCAACATGCTGAAGGTGATCAGCTTGGCTTCATTGAAAGCCCCAGGCAGGTTCCTGGCCAGGAAAGCCACCATGAAGCAGATGGCAGCCAGGAAACCCATATAGCCAAGAACAATATAAAACATAATGTTAGAGCCTTTGTTGCATTGAAGGATAATCTCTCCAGGCTGGGATTGCAAATCAGAGTCAGGAAATGGGGGAGAAATTCCCAGCCACATGGCACAGATGAGAACTTGGCCAGCAGAACAAGAAAGGAAGACAGAGTTGGCCAAACTCCTTCCCAACCATCTTCTCATCCTGTTCCCTGGTTTTGAGGCCAGGAAGGCCAGCACCACTGTGATTGTTTTGGCCAACACAGAAGACACAGCTACTGAGAAGACAATGCTGAACACCGTTTGTCGGAGAAGACAGGTGGCTTTCCTTGGTTGACCAATGAAGAAAAAGGAGGACAAAAAACAAAGCAGGAGGGAGACCAGGAGGATGAAGGAGAAGTCCTGGTTGTTGGCTTTCACAATTGCAGTGTCTTGATATTTGATGAATATGATTAGAATGAATCCTGTGGTTAGGAACAAGAGTAGGGCAAAAGAGATGAGGATGGCGCCCAGATTTTCTTCATAGGAAAGGAATGTTATTCTTTTGGGGATACATTGGTTGCGGTTCTTGCTTGGATATTTATCATCTGGGCATGTGGTGCATTGTTCGGTATCTGAAAAAACAAAGTAATATTTCTTTTCTAAAAATATTTCTATAGAAATGTTTCAAGAAATCATTTAAAGGTGAGGTGTGATTCTCAGAGACAGGAAAGTCTCAGTACTTATAGTCCAGCAAAAAAATAAAATAAATCCCCAATAAATACAACTACAGAAACAAGAACAAAATTAAATTAAAACAAGAAATATCTGGTGCCACAACCTACTTTCTCTGAAGTAATCCAAAGATTCTGATCTTGCACTGACCTTGCCTAATACCAAATGTCTGGGAGAAGTAGCATGTCTCCAGATGTTTAAGAGGATGGGGGTCAGGGGTTGGCTGGTCAGGGCTTGCAGGGGTTTGGGAGAACCTATACCTAAGATTCTGTGTAGTTCGGAGAACCCCCAAATCCCACTCCTGGCTGGCCCTGCCCACCCCACCCCGCCCCACCCAGGAATCCCCACACAGCCCATTTTGGATGCAGGTAAATGCAGGGCATGCATGGAGGCTTGGGGAGGGTGAAAATTGGATCTACTGGAATGGGCCTTACCTGAATGAGCCCATTTCTGGCCTCCAGAGGGCCTCCAGAGCCTGGGGAGGCCATTTTCACCCTCCTGGAGGCTTGAGGAAAGCCTCCAGAACCCTGGGAGGTAAACACCCCCCCCCCGTGGTGCCGGAGGCCAACTAGGCCATGCCCAACATGGCCACACCCACCCAGCAACCGGGCAGAGATCCCCTTGCTAAAATTTTTGAAGCCCACCCCTGATGGTAGTCAGGGTTCCAAGTAACACCCCCAACACCCCCAACAAAAGAAAACTCCGAGGCCTATTGAAGTTTGGAGGGGAGTGGGTCCAATAGGGCAGGAGCTGCACCAGAAAAGGCGGGCTTCTCAGGACCCACGTAGTGGAAATGTTTTATGGAACAGACCTTTTACATGCCAATTATTATAGTTTTATTTTATTGTTGTTGCACATGGTACAACGAAATTAAACGACATCTTCGGTGTACATTATAACTATAAAAATAAAACACAAACACGCATCCTTCACATTCTGTACAATTGAATTGAAAACCCCCTGATATTGCATTAATATATCTGCTCTGGCGGAACAAGCAGATATCCTCAATGACAAGAAGCCCTGTAGTTTATTTATTTATTATTAAAATTTATATGCCACCCTTCTCCCGTGGGACTCGCGGCGGCTCACATAGTTAAAACAACAATGATAAAATTCTAAAATACAGTCCAGTCTAAAATCCCCAAGGTTAAAAACCCCATAATTGGTCAGGGAGTTTGGTGAAAAAGCCATGTCTTCAGGCCAGCACGGAAAGTGCAGAGATTGGGAGTCATCCGGAGCTCGGTAGGTAACCCATTCCAGAGAGTCGGTGCAGCCACAGAGAACGCTCTCAACCTGGGGGTCACCAGCCGACATTGTCTGGCCGACAGCACCCGGAGGAGGGCAGTTGTATGAGAGCACACAGGTCGGTGGGAGGCCAGTAGAAGGTGGTCCTGCAAGTACCTCAGGCCCATGCCATGAAGGGACTTATAGGTGAGTACCAGCACCTTGAAGCGGATCTGGAAGGCCACTGGCAGCCAGTGCAGCTCACGCAGGAGAGGTGTTGCCCGGGAGTAACGGGAGGCTCCCATAACAACCTGCACGGCTGCATTCTGGACCAGCTGGAGCCTCCAGTTACCCTGGTTTTGTCTCATGTAGGATTTTAAAGGTGAATTTAATTGCATTTGGAAAGAAACCAGGAACCTATGAGACTTGCACAATAGGAGGTATTATGGAAGAACATAGGGAAACCCAGCACTGTGCATGCCATTGCATTCTGGAACATTTGTAAATTCCAGATGGCTTTCAAGAGCAACTCCATGAATATGGGATGGAAACATAGAAACCTGGGTTGAAATCCAGCAGGTTCTGACAAGTTCTGGGGAACCGGTAGCGGAAATTTTGAGTAGTTTGGAGAACCAGCAAATACCACCTCTGGCTGGCCCCAGAGTGGGGTGGGAATGGAGATTTTGCAATATCCTTCCCCCAGGAGTAGGGAAGAAATGGGGATTTTGCAGTATCCTTCCCCTGTAGTGGGGTGGGAATGAGGATTTTGCAATATTCTTCCCCTGCCATGCCCACCAAGTCACGCTCACTAAGCCATGCCGGTAGTAACAAAAATTGGATTTCACCACTGATAGAAACCAAAAAGTGACAGCAAAAAAAGATCTAGTGCTCCATCGACTTTGCCCTCTGAGGTTCTTTTAAAAATATATTTATTTATTATTTGTATTTTATTTAATGTTTTAATTCTTGTTGGATGATACACACATGGTCCTTCCAAGAATGTTTAAACATAGTTTCTGATGATTGACCCACCAACCATGCTCTCAATAAACTGCTCTAGAAATATAGGACACAGGATAAAAGTTGTCTTAACATGGTTGGATCCATGGAGAACCTCTTGAGAAGGACACCGCTCTCTTCAGGGCAGGTGGTACAGCCCACTCCAGAAAAAAAGAAATCATTACCTACCCTGAAATTGAGAGTGTCTCCAAACTATGAGGCCTTCTAGAAATTCCTTGACATGTGATTCTTTCAAAAGTTATGCATATTGATCAAAGTGCTCTGGATGAATCCAGTAGCTTTCCCTATGGTGTCACCCACCTTCCTGAGTGGAGATGGTCCCCTCTGGACAAGGAATGCAATCGTAGCAGCATACTGGCTCTCCTTCTCGAGCCTGCTTGACAAATCCAGGATGGCAATTTTCCACACATGTGGACTGAGGAAGAGACTAAGAAGAAAAAGAAGAAATGTCAAAGAAAATATGTTGAGACTCGCCATCCATGTAAGATGGGGATAGACATGACGCAGTGGTGGAATTCAATTTTTTTTATTACCGGTTCTGGGGCATGGCTTGGTGGGTGTGGCACAGGAAGGATATTGCAAAATCTCCATTCCCTCCCCACTCCAGGGGAAGGATGCTGCAAAATCCCCATTCCCTCCCCACTCTGGGGCCAGCCAGAGGTGGCATTTGCCGGTTCTCCAAACTACTCAAAATTTCCGCTACCAGTTCTCCAGAACCTGTCAGAACCAACTGAATAGCACCCTTGACATGAAGTAAGCAGTATTTCCCTCGAAATTGTCCCGTATTGTTTCTGATATTAGGAGTTGTTTTTCTTTGCATCAATGTCATGCTTCAATGTTTCAGTTTTCAAGGCATTATTGTAGCAAAATGGGTAGCAAATGTATTTAATAAATAAAATTAAATAAATATAAATAAGCTCACATTGGGCTAGTCCAGGGGTGAAATGCTCCCAGTTCGGACTGGATCACCCAATCCAGTAGCGATCGTGGCGGGTGGTTCGGAGAACCGGTAGCGATCGCGGCGCGAGGCTCTGCCCACCCGCCCGGTTGTCGTTACTTCCTGGTTTTAGCCAGGAAGTAATGTGTTTTGTACCCTCTACGCATGCGCAGAAGCTTGTGCTTTTTTGCTTTTAAAAGTAAAAAAAAGGCTCTGACGATCACAGCTGAGTTGCGCGATCGTCAGAGCCTTTTTCTACTTTTAAAAGCATTTTTTTACAACCTATTTGCCCGAATAGGTTGTAAAAAATGTTTGTAAAAGTAAAAAAAAAAAAAAATTGCGAGCCACAGCTGATCCCCCCTGTGTGCTGTTCTACTTACCCCATGGCTCCTTTTGGCGTGCACTGCACATGCGCGCACACCTCGCATTTGGTGCACGGTGCGGAGTGTGCATGCGTGCACGCAGTGTGTGTTTGGCGCGCACCATGCATGTGCAGCCAGAAACCGGTAGTAAACCAGTTCAGATTTCACCACTGGGCTAGTCATAATGATTTTAAGTGAACTGAAAGCATTGGAGCTCCTTTCTAAATCGTCCTATCCCAGTGAGGTTAAAGAGAGGCATGTACAGTTATGACCTGGTCTGGGATACTTAAAAACAACATGGACTTGCCATTTTAGGGAACACTGTCCTCAACCAGGACAAGATGAAGATAATTTCCCACTTAGCTCAACAGGACCTCCGTTCAGCTTTGATTCCATTTTATTGGATTCAATTCAAATCTGAACTCAGGCTCTGGCCAACAGAATTGCTTTCATCTTTGATATTGGAAGATAAGGAACAAGTGAACATGAAACTGTTAACACCAAAATCCTGAGCATATGATGCCCTCTCTCACTAGTTTTATGGAGATAACTAAATGGCAATGATTTGTGTCCTAAATAATAATCAGCCCATAATCTCATTTTGGATACAGCTGAATCAGCTTACAACAAGAATTATAGCATCTGAAACAGGGGTGAAATGCTCTTGGTTCGGACCGGATCGCCCGATCCGGTAGCGATGGAGGCGGGTGGTTCATAGAACCAGTAGCAAAAATCCCTGCCCTCCTCCCCCCCCCATGCCCAGCTGAGCCGCACAATCAGAGGGTTTTTTTTTATTATTATTATTTTATTTTTAAAAGCATTTTTTCTACAACCTCTTCAGCCAAAGAGGTTATAGAAAAAAATGCTTTTAAAAGTAAAAACAAAGCCTCTGCCGATCAGGCAAGTCAGCTAGGATCATCAGAGGCTTTAAAAAAAAAAGAAAAACCCTCTGTCGATCAGGCAAAGAGGTTGTAGAAAAATGGTTTTAAAAGTAAAAAAAAAAAAAGTCTCTGGAAAAGGGCGGCATATAAATTGAACCAATAAATAAATAAATAAATAAATAAATAAATAAATAAATAAAGAAAGAAAGAAAGAAAGAAAGAAAGAAAGAAAGAAAGAAAGAAAGAAAGTTGGTCATGCCCACTCAGTCATAGTACACCCCCCCACCAAGCCACGCCCACAGAACCGGTAGTAACAAAATTTACATTTCATCACTGATCTGAAAGATATCTTGGTCAATAGATCTGAAGCCTCCTTTTTCAACTAAGAAAATTATACATGTTTTACTCCACACCTTCAATTCTCAGTGAAAGTTACCCACCTTTTTGACTGGGTTGAGCCCACTTGAAATGAATCCTAATTCTTTGAAAAAAAGAAAAGAAAAAAAGACATGAATATTTTCCCCACCTTGTTGAGCAACTTTAGCTGTGACAAAACATCTTGGTTGATTATAAGCCTCTGTCTTTTAAAACTCCCCAATTTCTTCGTGATGGGATCCTTCTTGGGGAATACCACCTTACTAATAATCTTCATATCTGCTGCTATGTCCCCATTTTGATCCAGATAGACTTTCATCAGGGAAAGATTGCACAATTCCTTCTTCTTTAGAAATGGATGGAACTAGAATGGAAACATCCAGGAATTTTAAAAGCAGAAATCTTGGTTTATCTCATTATCTCATCTCACATAGCCTTCTTACATTTGAATCTTTCTTCTATGGTTGTTTAACCTTCAAATATTGTGAGTTGGGAGAACAAACATCACCAATAACTTCAAAACTAACAGTAACAGAGTTGGAAGGGACCTTGGACGTCATCTAGTCCAACCCCCGCTCGTGCAGGAGACCTATACTAGGGATTTGAACCACCAAACTACCAACCTTTCTGATCAACAGTGTCTTAGCCACTGAGCCACCTAGCCAGGTGAACAAAGAACAAAGAACAGAGGTTGAGTATTTCTCAGTCATACAGTATACTAACAAAAAGTATATTTAAAAGATGTTTGACAAAAATTGTCAATTATAGGGAACATGCTAGGAAAGGTCACAAATAAATTGAACAAAACCCCCAAATAACTAGAATAATCCTAAATTCCTTGAAAACAACAGGATGATTACCAGAAAGCAAGGATTTCTTAAGAAGAAAGTTGCAAGGTTAACCTTCATTCAGATAGAGCAGACAGGAAAAATGATCAGATATAATAATTCTACTTTATTGTAAAATTATATGAACCATATGAAGGTATGAATGTTTCATCACCTCTTTTGCCAGTCTAAAAATTAGAGAGGATCTTTTGAGTTTCCTTCTGTGCCTCTAATGCAGTCATGCTTCCCTCCCTGCCATCTTGTCTGAGCCTTCCCTATGCAGCATCTTTTTCTCTGGTCTTCCAAAATCATTCCCACATAACCTTAAATTTCCTTAATAGATTGAGCAAATGCTGGTGGTATAACTTGATTTTAGCAAATAATTAACAAAATGCTTCATGATATGATGAGTAGGAATCTACTTAATTGAGTGCTGGATGGTGTGATAATTAAATGGATACAGCTATCTTAACATTTGTACTCAAATAAATTTTAATTTTACTCATAAGAATGGGGAGTTATGAACAACAGTTATGCTTTGGTCATTGATTCTTCTACATTTTCATTAATAAAGGAAAGTAAGCAGATAAATCATGATTTTGTGATGCAAGAATTATAACTCTATTGTGATCTCTTTTTGAAAATTCCCAGCTTCTAGGGGGGAAAAAATAATTTCATGATAGAGAGAGGTGCATAAGTAAAAACCAGTTGGAAAATAACTATTTTTTAGCATCTAAGACTTGACACAAGGTTCTATCTTATACTGAGTTGTATAAATTTGAGTTAATGGATGGCAGCCACAATCTAGATCTTTCTTTAGGATTTCATTTGTAGTTTATCTGTATGTAGAGTGGTAACCAATTATAATAAAGCAGTAGTAGTATTTTAATGATTTTATATAATCCTATTATTAATTTGATGATGATTTCATTAATGATCCAGTGGAATCATAACAAATCCCCTTGTAGGCACCACACTTAGAGAGGACATTTCACAAAATTTCCATCAACTTCCTCGCCTTCCAGAAGATGAGGAAGATATCAAAGGACCAGCTGCCCCCAGAGATAAGGAGAATCCAAGACCTTGGTGCCTTCCGCCGTGCCCTTAAAATGTTATTTTTTAATGTTGCTTTTATCCTTGAGGAAAGACAACAAGGAGAACCATGTTGGTTTACAGGAGCTTAAAATCAGGAGTCTGGGAACATTTTTCAAATGTACAAAACATCTTAGTTTTACAAGGGAAGATGCAGTGCTCTTTCAACAAGTACAAGATGTTATACAGCAGTTTAAGATTTATTTTTTATTTTTATTTTATTTCAAATTTATATACCACACCTTCTCCCGAGGGACTCAGGGCGGTGTACAGCCAGATAAAAACATACAATACAAATATTAAAAACAATTAAATATATATATATTAATTTGGCCCCAATTTAAAATAACAAACCAATTAAAAATATTTTAAAAATATGTTAAGCCAGCCCGGCTTGCTGAAAAAAGAGTTTTAAGGGCACAGCGGAAGGCACCGAGGTCTTGGATTCTCCTTATCTCTGGGGGCAGCTGGTTCCAGAGGGTAGGTGCCCCCACAGAGAAGGCCCTCCCCCTGGGGGTCACCAGCCTACATTGTTTGGCTGATGGCACCCCGAGGAGGCCCTCTCTGTGGGAGCGCACAGGTTGGTGGGAGGTCATCGGTAGCAGCAGGCGGTCTCATAGATAACTAGGTCCTATGCCATGGAGTGGCAACACCTTGAAGCGCACTCAGAAGACCACTGGGAGCCAGTGCAACTCACGCAGGAGCGGTGTTATATGGGAGTGCCAGGCAGCTCCCGTGATTACCCACGTGGTCGCATTCTAGACCAGTTGAAGCCTCCGGGTGCTCCTCAAGGGGAGCCCCATGTAGAGAGCATTGCAGTAGTCCAGGCGCGAGGTGATGAGGGTGTGAGTGACTGTGCACAGGGAATCCCGATCAAGAAAGGACCGCAACTGGTGAATCAGGCGAACCTGACAGAAGGTCCCCCTGGCTACAGTCGTCAGATGTTCCTCCAAGGACAGCTGCATATCCAGGGGGACTCCCAGATTGCGCGCCCTCTCCGCGGGGGCCAAAGACTCATCGCCGATAGTCAGTGATGGAGTCAACTGACTATATCGGGATGCCAGGAACCAAGCCACTCAGTCTTGGAAGGGTTGAGCTTGAGCCTGTTCCTCCCCATCCAGATCCGCACAGCCTCCAGGCACTGGGACATCACTTCAAGGGCATCGTTGGGGTGGCCTGGGGTGGAGATGTACAGCTGGGTGTCATCAGTGTACTGATGGTACTTCACCCCAAAGCCACAGATGATCTCACCCAGCGGCTTCACATAAATGTTGAACAGAAGGGGTGAGAGGACTGACCTCTGAGACATTCCACAAATGAGAGGCCTCGAGGTCGACCTCTGCCCCCCTGCCAACACGAACTGCGACCAGTCTGAGAGAAAGGAGGAGAACCACCGTAATACGGTGCCCCCCATCCCCAACTCCTCCAACCGGTGCAGCATGATACCAAGATCAATGGTATCAAAAGCCGCTGAGAGATCTAACAGGGCTAGGACAGAGGAGCAACCCTTGTCCCGCGCCCTCCAGAGATCATCTACCAATGCAACCAATGCCGTTTCCGTGCTGTGCCCAGGCCTGAAACCCAACTGGAACGGATCTAGATAAGATGTTTCCTCCAGGAATTGTGGAAACTGTCGCGCGACCACACTCTCAACAGCCTTCGCCACAAAACGAAGGTTGGACACAGGACGGTAGTTGGCTAATACTGCCGGGTCCAGGGAAGGCTTCTTGAGGAGAGGCCTCACCACCGCCTCTTTCAAGGCAGCGGGGAAGTAACCCTCACTCAACGAAGCATTGGTAATTCCCTGGAGCCAGCCTCGTGTAACCTCCCGGGAAGCCAGTACTAACCAGGAGGGACACGGGTCCAGTAAACATGTGGCCGCACTAAGTCTCCCCAGAATCCTGTCCACATCATCAGGAGTCACAGAGTCAAACTCTTCCCAGATAACGTTCTCGGGACTGTTCCTCGTCACCCTGCCCGAATCTACCCAGTCAGAGTCCAAATCCCCCCGGATCTGAGCGATTTTGTCATTTATTTATTTATTAATTTAATTTGTATACCGCCCTTCTCCCAGAAAGGACTTAGGGCGGTGAACAGCCAAAATTAAAAAAACACCTGTCATACCGGTATCGTCCGAAATCTTCAGCCCTGCCCTCCAACCTAGCTCAGAGAACACCAAAAACCCTGAAAAGGACTTTAGTTGGATGGATGTTTGTTGGGACCCCATACCTTCCATGGCTGTAGCCATGAACCCACCAACCTCCATTCTCCTTTCTTCCTTCTTCTCTTGGATTTGGATGCAGCATTTAAGGCATGGGCCAGAATCTTAATGACACTGTAAACAACACCTGCATTTGAGATCTGCATCTTATTTTTTTCCTCTTTTGTCTCCAGTGGAGCTTTCTGGGTGCATCTTCTCCGGCCTTTGACAGAAAAGATGTGTTTTGAAACAGAACAGTGAAAACATTCAGCTTGAAATTCACGTTCCATGAAGAAAACCGTTTTATAGGGATCGTCTTTTGTCTTTTCTTTCCACTGAGGAGGAAAGCTCCAAATACTATGGACATATTTGAGAAGCTTGTGCTTGTTTATTGGATATATTCCATCCATTGTCGTGATCCAGACTTTCCCTTCAATGGGTCCTGGCAAACGAATAAGTATTAAATGGAAAGGAAGAATTCTGTTGAAAATGGGAGCATATTCTATGAAGTGAACAAAGACATTCACTTGTCTCCATTTAGAGAGGGCATCCATAAGGGGTGCTGTTTGACCACTTGTTGAGAATCGTTGCAAGATAACAACACAAATTCCATTCTGAACAAGCATAGGAGTAAAAGTTCTCATGAAATTCTCTCCCTTCTCTGTGTCTGAAGTAAAAAGACCAATTAAGGTCCATTTGAAATGGAGGAGAATTTGGACAATTCCTGGGTAGTGGAACCCTTCTTTGGGGAGCATTGGATGGAAAAAAGGGAGTTGACTTTTATCACTCAGTGCCTCTGAAGCAATTTTATCACTAATCTGAAAAAGCAATGAAGAATTCTGTGTTATATTTGGGTCCTACTGAGTCCAAGTTTTTAGTTTTTAATAAATCCAACTTTTCTCTCATATACATAGTAATTAGGCCATATCAATGCACAGTATACAAAACACAGAATATTGACAACACTGCATGTAAAAGAAGTTTTTAAAAGATTAAGTACAATAAAATAAGCATAAACAATGAAAATAGCATTTCTTTATCACAGCCAGAATTTACTACAATCAGACCACATTTGAAGATCTCAAACTGAACTAATTTCCTTTAAAAGAGGGTTATATTATACCCAATTTTGAATTCTGACTACACAGGAAATATATTCTTCTAATATTAGGATGCCAATAAGTAGTTTCTTTAATGTGCAGTCCAAGATATTGATCTCCCTCTTTCTTAAATAGTTGACATTCAAATAATAGATGTATTGCATTTTCTATCTCTGGATAGAAGATTTGTATCCACAAATACAAGTCTGTTCATTGTAAGGGATTTGGAACTTTTGGAAGTCAATATGTGTCCATCTGGAGCAGCTGATGCATTTCAATGTGTCAACCTTACTGAGGTCTCTGTTTTGAAAATCTTGGATTCTTTGAGGAACATTTTTTTAGCTTTTTCTCAAGTTGCAAAAAAAAAAGACAGGGAGATCACAGTTCCTAAAATAATTTATAATTCTGCCGCCGATAGCCTCCCACTGGCCAATATGCTCCCACAGAGAGGGACTCCTCAGGGTGCCATCGGTCAAACAGTGTCGACGGCCCTCAGGGGGAGAGCCTTCTCTGTGGGGGCACCTGCCCTCTGGAACGAATTGCCCCCAGAGATACGGAGGATCCCTGACCTACGCACCTTTCACCGTGCCCTCAAGACACTATTATTCCAACAAGATGGACTGGCCTAGACATGATTTTTAACTGGGGTTTATTTTTAATGATTAAGGCCAATTGTTTAATATGTTTTTAAAATGTTTTTAAATTTTTCATTTGGATTTGTTTTACTATTGGCTGTGCACTGCCCTGAGTCCTTTGGGAGAAGGGCGGTATAGAAATTAAATAAATAAATTATTAATATTATTATTATTATTATTATTATTATTATTATTATTATTATTATTATTATTATTAATAATAATAATAATAATAATAATAATAATAATAATAATAATAATTTGTTCAATCTGAGAACTTTTTAATTGAAAGTTGTTTGTTCTAACAGAGTTTTGGGATTCTATCAATTTTCATACCATTAATTTGAATCAAACAGTTCTTGAATTCCATACAGAAGAAAATTTTGAATCTATCACTTACACATCAACATCCCACTCAACTTACCAGATAGAGAAATGCAAACACAAACCTGTGGGACTTTGTAGGTTTCTGCAAATGTTGACATCTGGATGGATATGTCCCTTTCAGCTCCATCAACAAGAGCCAAAAGGTTTTCCTTCTTTCCACAGCTGTAGTTTGGAACATTGGCTTCTCCAGTAGAGAGCATGTCCAGCAAGGCATCTGAAGTGCCAGGTGTGTTGGCATAGTTGTCATAGATGTTATAGCCAAGTGTGAGATTGTTCTGGAGCTGGTGTTTTTTGTTAAGCACTTCAATATTCAAAATAATGCGGAGTATTCTTCTCTTTTGATAAGTTAAGCTAGTATAAAACTACAATCATGTTAATATTGGCATCATCAACAGCATCAATCAAATACTTTTTCTCTACTTAATCCTCTTTTTTCTCTACAAGCTGAGACTTAAGCCAATACTGATCCAAAACCAAAGGCAAATGATAGTACACCATCACTCTTTTAATATTAATGTATTGAGAAAATATGATGGAAATAGTCCTCCAATAGAATTAAAAATCAGAAATACAGCATTATCTGTAGCAGTACTGATTTTCATCAGCCTAGTAAAAAGGTTGCAGAATAATTCAGTCTTAAAAGTACAAGAATCATAAAAGGAAGCGGATTTTTTGTAAGTCACCCCAAAAAGCTGTTCTAAAAACAAGTCATCCTCTATTCCTATAAAAATCAGTCATAGAGTATCAATCAGTGGTTATAAAAATATGGAAATGACCTCAGCAGGGGAAACTACAACAATCACTACTTTCAAGAAAACTCATTACTCAAGTCATGAATTTAGGATTGAACAGGGAGAGGAAAATAATGTGGATTACTTTCAGGTTTCATTTGCCTCGTGTTTGGATTTGAGGCTTTCCCAGAAAATAAGACAAAAAGGCTGTGGAAGTCAAAAAAATTAAGAAATGAGCCAGGTCCTGCAATATAGGAGTAAGTAAAATAAGAAGGAAAAAAGGAAGAATGTTAGAATTGGAATCAAAGGGAATGAAACTCCATCGCAGTGAATGACTTACAACTGAATCTGACTAGAAGGTGCCATGTTGAAAGGTAATGTTGCATGTGCTATTGAGGATGCAGAGATGATTATATTGATAAGAACATCTCCTGGACGGTAATAGCTCCATGGCTTTTCTCCTTCCTGGTGGTCCAAATTGAGCGGGCACTTCATTCTAAGCTTCCCCAAGAGTGGCTGTGACACCAGCAGCATCATAAGCAGAAGCAGGAGGTCCATAATTCATGGGGCTGAATCAATCTCTTTTCTGTTTCTAAAGAAGAATTAGAAGAATTCAAACCACTTTCACAGGATGGACTATCCAGTTGATTTCCTTATTCAAAGAGAGACAAACCAAGATTCACCTGGAAAGAGAGAAAGTACATTCAAAAGCATAGCTCCTGCCTGTCTCGTAACTTGAACCATGAAAAGTGTAACCTGTGATATTTATCCATTTCTGATGCAAGATCTCTTCCATGTTGCTTCAGTCTGATGTTTATGTCAAATTCAGTCAGTGGAGAAGTAGGAGAAGAGGTCTCAGAGACAGGGATGGTGATAATTACAGTGAGAAGGAACTTGTTCTCTTGTGACCCTGAGCCTCTTCCATGTATTGAGGAGTAGCTGGAAAAAAGTGAGTGAAAAATTACAGATTCATCCCTGGGGCACTGTTCTGTAGTGGTCATAGCCCTTCCTGTTAGGACATGTCCAGAATGTGATGCTGGAGAAAAATACTTTGTTAATGTATGAGGATCTAGCCCAAGAAATAATCAGAGTCATTGGTATGTAGAACTGATAAAAAAGAACACTGAAACTATTAAATTCTGAAGTTTCTTGTTGTTTTTTTTTAATGCACAATGTGCTGTGAGGTCTGCAGCTGAGATGGTGGCAACACTCACAGTGTGGTGGATGGTGTGACGTGATTTCTTGCCACAATCACCCAGAAGTTGGTTTAGGGGGACCTGGTGGCAGTTCCTCTGGTTGTGTAGATGCACTTGGTGTGGTGCGACTCCTGTGACTTTCCCATCTCTGTGGCTTTGTTTGTCTACCCCAGGACACCTCCAAGTGCTTCAAAGTACAATTTGGACTCCCTGTGTTCTTGGTTGATTATTAATGAATTATGTTTCTTATCTGGAGGGGGAATGTCAATATGTACATCCTGAGCTGTGTGACGTCATAAACTGGATTAATGGGTGAAGCTCACAGCTCATGTTTAGATCATCCAGAGGTATTTTTCAGGAATTTCTGCAGTAGTTTTAGCAAGCTGGGCACATCTCAACCTGGCACTGCCCACAGAGAGGTGCAAAGGTATATCTGTACATCTCCACCCTGGACCACCCCAACAATCCCCTTGAAGTGATGTCTCGGTGTCTGGAGGCCGTGCGGATCCGGATGGGGAGGAACAGGCTCAGGCTCAACCCATCCAAGACCGAGTGGCTGTGGTTTCCGACGTCCCGATATAGTCAGATGATGCCATCGCTGACTATTGGGGGTGAATCACTGGCCCTCACGGAGAGGGCTCGCAACTTGGGCATCCTCCTGGACTCACGGCTGTCTTTAGAAGAGCATTTGACGGCCGTGACTGACTGGGATCAGTCTAGTTTGTGATCCTGTTTTGCAAAAGAAGGAGCATTTCAGGTTTTGCCCCAAGTTCCTCTTTTACCCAGACATTGCCTTGTCTTGTGATTAATTATGTCTGGGGTGTCACTTGAATAAGCATTCTTGGTTACTTTTGCATTCATAAGAATACTTGATCATTCTTGCATGCTAGTACGTTACTAAGGATCAAGGCTTGTCTCCTTTTATATTTTAGCTGAAAGCGGGCTTTCAGCCTTTCCTTCAATGGCAAACCACTTCCAAAAAGTGGCTTGCCAAGCCATCTGGCTAAACTCAACCTGTGGTCTTTCTGAAAACTTCACCCAGTTGGCTGAGGCTATGAGCCTTGATATGCCTGGCTTTTTCTTGCATGGTGGGACCATGTGATACCATAAAACTAGGCCAATTTTTGCAGCTGATTGTGCTGCAGAGAGGTGACAAAAATCTCCCAATCTTGACTAGTATCTTGAATAGTAGTAACTATAAAAGGGATTTCGGAGTCCTAGTGGACAATCATTTAAATATGAGCCAGCAGTGTGCAGCATCTGCCAAAAAAGCCAACACAGTTCTAGGCTGCATAAACAGAGGGATAGAATCTAGATCACATGAAGTGTTAATACCACTTTATAATGCCTTGGTAAGGCCACACTTGGAACACTGCATTCAGTTTTGGTCGCCACAATGTAAAAAAGATGTGGAGACTCTAGAAAGAGTGCAGAGAAGAGCAACAAAGATGATTAGGGGATTGGAGGTTAAAACATATGAAGAACGGTTGCAGGAACTGGGTATGTCTAGTTTAATGAAAAGAAGGACTAGGGGAGACATGATAGCAGTGTTCCAATATCTCAGGGGCTGCCACAAAGAAGAGGGAGTCAAGTAGGCTGGTTCTCATTGGTGCCTTAAAACATTGACAAAATGTTGGGGTCCAATTTTCAAGAGGTTCAAAAGTGGAAAGGTAAAATAGTGAAACTGCCCTTCTTTCTTGAATCCTTTCTTCCTCCCTCCTTCTCTCTCAACAAGTTCATTGATGAAATGGTGCCATTAAAAAAGAAAAGAAAAAGAAAGAAAACTGGCCGATGTGCTGGAACCCAGAAGAGCAATGGGCAAAGGCTCGCATGCCCAGAGAGATGGCTCTGCGTGCCACTTCCGGCATGCATGCCATAGGTTCGCCATCATGGAGTTAGTCCAAAACGAGTGTCCAAGCAAGATAGAAGAATTAATTCAGATGTGCTTGCAGATAGATGGGTGCCTATAACAATTAAATTTCAGAGCCCAAAACCTGCAACACCTCAGTCATGTTTAATCCTGAGAAAACCTCCACCCTTGAACCCATGCAGAATTGGGATGCACGGCAGTGGTGGGTTGCTACCGGTTCTACCCGGATTGGTGAACTGGTAGCGGCGGTGGCGGGAGGCTCTGCCCACCCATGCTGGACACTCTGTGCATGAGCCAAAGCATTGCGCGTGAACGTGCACATGTGCACGAGCAAATTGGTAGTGACGGGTTTTGCAACCCACTACTGCTGCACAGCCTCATTTGACAATTGCTGAGAAGGTACAAAAGCGCAGAGATGGGCTTTGCTTGTGTGGTGGTCACCAGGGATACATGACAGCAAACTACCTTGACAGAAAATTTAGCTCAGCCCTTTTTGGAAATAGTTAAGTTTTGATTGGCTACCAAACTGGAAACAAGTTCTAGCAAACCAAGCCCAAACACTGTGTCCCACTCTGTGAAAATGCCTAGTGGCTGTAGTGTCATTGCAGAATTTGGGGTAAGCAACAGAAGCAATTTTATAAATTTGAGTACCTTAAGAGAAACAGATTTCCTTTAAAATCCACCCATCTATCCAAAACTTGGAAATAAATTTTAGAATAGGTTGTCAAGGAAGAATTTATGGAGTCTTGGAAAGTAAACCACACTTGCTAAGAGAGAGTTCAGATTAACTGTGATGCAGCAGTCAAGATATTGGACGAGGAGCAGAGAGATCCTGTTGAAGTCCACCATGTTCACAGGTGACTTTCGTGACAATTATTTAATCCTTTATCTCCAAAACTGATTGGATGGAGTGAAAAAAAGGAATGAGAACTATGTCTACTACTTTGAGGTCCTGAAGTAATTTGGGATATAAATCAAAGAAAACGAATGAAGACTTGATGTCCGAGGAACATAAGAGTCGTTTAGGTTCTCTGGGGACAGGATGGGAAAGGATGGTGTTTCAAGGCAAGATTGTCTATGTTGTCAAGCACAGCAATGTCATACTTTATCTCTCCTCTCCCCTGACACACAAACACACAGACACACAAACATATGAACATCCTGTTGTCTCGGGAATCTTGGAGGTGATGAAATGATGGGTTCATAAGGAAAGATTTCCCAGGGTGCTCCTAGTTTTGATCTCAAGCCAATTCAACTAAAACAGACTTCCAGAAATTACATCATGGGCATTTTTATTGGAAAACTTCTTAGACTTGGAAATGTCCAATAGTCTAAAGTGCAAAGAACCTCAATTGTCAATAATCTATGATAAACTTAAAATAATGAAACTTTGAAAGAATCCCCCTCCAAAAAATATGTCTGGAATATCAGCAACATTCCCATTGCATAAGTGTCAGGTTTCATATATTTGGGGGGGGGTGTGTGTGACATTTCAGGCATCAAATACACTAAGGGCACAGGACAGATATGCTAATTTGACAGGCCAAAAGAGTTCAGCCACCATCTTGCAATTATTTATTTTATTTTATTTATTTATTTGTCAGGCATGTATAAGATAAGAGATATAAGTATAAACATGATTATGAATACAGGAAATGGATACGAATAAATGGGGACAGTAGGATAGGGATGGTAGGCATGTTGGTGTGCTTATGCACGCCCTTTACAGACCTCTTAGGAATGGGGTGAGGTCGACAGTAGACAGTCTAAGGATTTGAGCCCCTCTCAGAAATTAAGAAAAAAAGTGAGGCTGTGGAAATCGAAAGGATTCAAGATATTATTCCTGCAAAATTGGAGTAAAATAAGAAGAAAAAAAAGAAGGTTTGAACTGCAAATGGAGGGAATAAAACTCCATCACAGATTCAGACTTACAACTGAATCTGACTAGAAGGTGCCATGTTGAAAGGTAATGTTGCATGTCTTCTTGTTGATGCAGAGATGACTATACTAACAAGAAAATCTCCTGGTCTGTAGTAGCTCCATGGCTTTTCTCCATCCTGGTGGTCCAAATTCAGTGGGCACCTCATTCTAAGCTTCCCAGAGAGTGGCTGGGACACCAGCAGCATCATAAGAAGAAGCAGGCGGTCCATAATTCATTGAGCTGAATCAACCTCCTTCTCGTTTCTAAAGAAAAATTAGCAGAGTTCAAAGTGCTCTCACAGGATGGAATATCCAGTGGCTTTCCTGATTCAAACAGAGACAACTTGATTGTCCTGAAAGAAAGAGAAAGTACATTCAAGAGCACAGCTCTTGCCTGTCCCATACCCTGAACCACAAAGAGCAGAACCTGGGGTATTAATCCTTTTCTGATGCAAGATCCTTCCATGTTGCTGCAGTCTGATGCTTATGTCAAAGGCAGTCATTGGAAAAGTAGAAGAGATCTTAATGACAGTGAGAAGGAACTTCTCTTGGGACCCTGAACTTATTCCATGTAAGGAGGAGTACCCGGGGGAGGGCATGTTAGTGAAAAATCACAGATACACCCCTGCCCGCTTGGGGCAGTATTCTGTTGATAATAGTCCTTCCTGTTTAAACATTTCCAGAAAGTGATGCTGCAGCAAGATACTTCCACAGTCTGAAAAGTGATTTCTGCTGTCTTTCAATGACCTCACCCCATTTCTAAGAGGTCTCTAAGCAGGAGTGAAATCTACTTACCTTCCCTACTGGTTCGGAAGTAGGCGCGCCGAGGGTCAAAAATGGATTACTTCCTGGTTAAAACCAGGAAGTAATAACGTCTGGGCGGGTGGGCAGAGCCTTGTTCTGCTACCGCTACCAGTTTGCCGAATCATGTCCCACTGGCACTACTGGCTCGCATAAACCAGACAAAACCAGCAGGATTTCACGACTGTCTTTAAGGGGCATGCATAAGCGCACCAGCATTCCTGCCATCCCTGTCCTAATGTTCCCTTCTCATGTATTCATAATTATGTCTATACTTATATCTGTTATCTAATACATACTTGATGAAATAAATAAATAAAATAAATAAGAAAGGGGAAAAAAACTGGTAGGGAAAAGACAACTTCCTGTCTTTCTAAAAGTCGTGATGGTGGGATACTTTTATCACCTGAGAATCTCTTTAGAAGAAAACTTCCAGGAATTAGATTTAGAATCAGAAGAACATTGGAGAAAAATGAACTGGTTATTTTGGAATTCTTGGTTTTAGGTACTAAATATATATAAGCATATATATATTTAGGCAATTTTGAATACATTTAGACAATTTTTGTCCTGATCAGTAAAACTAAATGAAATTAACAATGAAAATAAAATTTATAAAATTTTATAAATGGTTTATATTGTGTATGACCTTTCTTGGTTTGCCTTGTTGTTCCCCATCTGTTTTTTAATTTTTATTTATTTATTTTCATCAAGCATGTATTAGCTAATAGGTATAAGTGTAAACATAACTATGAATACATGAAATGGAAATAAATAAAAATTTCCAGGGACAGTAGGTATGCTGGTGCGCTTATGCATACCCCTTAAAGACCTCTTAGGAATGGGGTGAGGTTGACAGTAGACAGACTAAAAGTAAAGTTTTTGGGGTTTGGGGAAGAAACCACAGAGTCAGGTAGTGCATTCCAGGCATTAACAACTCTGTTACTGAAGTCATATTTTATGCAGTCAAGTTGGTTTACCATGAGTTTCTATCTATTGTGCACTCGTGTATTGTTTTGATTGAAGCTGAAGTAGTCATTGACTGGTAGGACTTTGTAGCAGATGATTTTATGTACTATGCTTAAGTCAGACTGAAGACGGTGAAGGTCTAAGTTGTCTAAGCCCCAAATTTCAAGTCTGATGGCATAAGGTATTTGGTTATGAGTAGAGGAGTGGAGGACTCTTCTCGTGAAATATCCCTGGACTCGTTCGATTGTATTACTGTCCGATATGCAATGCGGGTTCCAGACAGATGAGCTGTATTCAAGAATTGGTCTAGCAAAAATTTTTGTATGCCCTAGTTTGCAGTTCATCTAGAGTCCATTAAGATGGAGGCAGGCTGGAAACTTTGTTAGTCAATCCAAAAACATTCCCTGTTTGCAGAGAAGTCACTGCCTCCCTGAGACTGAGAAAGAACTGATCGGGTTCCCCAGTTGACTCTGAGATTCTGAGACATGAATTTCCATCCTCTCTCCTTTTCACACCCTCCATTGATCAGAACCATCTTGACAGCATCTAGTTCAAGTTCTTTCTGAGCTTCCCTTCAAAGTTGTCTTCAGACACATTTCTTCTTTTGCTGGATTGTGGTATACTGTCCAGAATCACTTTCTGTGAGATGGCTGGTCATATAAATTCAACCAACCAACCAACCAGTAACTCAATCACTAAAGACACATCAACTTCAACAATAGCAGCAAGTCTAATCTTGAGGTAGTTGGGACCATCTGGATCTCCAGGGAGGCTCTTCCACAAGGAAGGGGATGCCAGTAAGAAGGTTCCTGGGTCCAACAAGATGATATGGTTTTATAGAGGGGATGACAAGAATCTCCCTGGGCCATATTGGATGCCAAAAAGTTATTGACTTAACCCGTTCCACTTTCTGACTGATTCTTTACATGCGTATAACCAAGGACAGCAGATAGTCAAATAAAGTAGATATGTTTTATAGATGGTAGATTTTACTAGGTTTAGTTGCAAAGAGCAGCTCAACAGGTTTCATAGGTTTTATATCTAAAAATATTATGTTATCCTAATTTTATCTATTCATTAATTTATCTCTAAAGATGTACATATTTTGCTGTATTTTCTCTCACACATTTTGCACTGGTCTCTGACCATAATCATCTTCTGTTTTGTTTTATGACTTAATTCTATCTTTACAAATAAAGAACAGCTTTTATTTTCTCCAATGAAGAACAAAAGCTACTTCCCACCCAAAAAATTGAAATGCCCTAATAATTGAACCAGAAGTCAAGCTTTTCAAGACCATAACTGTACAGATACTTGTACAGTATCTGCATGACAAAATCACTCAGATTCGGGAAGATCTGGACTCTGACTGGGTAGGTTCAGGGGGGACGACTAGGCAGGTCTTGAGAATGTTATCTGGGATGAGTTTGATCCTGTGACTCCTGATGACGTGGCAGGATTCTGGGGAGACTGAATGCGACCACATGTTTGCTGGTCCCATATCCCTCCTGGTTAGTGCTGACTTCCTGGGAGGTGACGCGAGGCTTGCTCCAGGGGATTATAAATGCTTCATTGGGTAAGGGTGACTTCCCCACTGCCTTGAAACAGGCAGTGGTGAGGCCTCTCCTCAAGAAGCCTTCCCTGGATCCGGCAGTGTTGTCGAATTATCATCCGGTCTCCAACCTTCACCTTATTGTGAAGGTTGTTGAGAGTGTGGTTGCACGACACCTTCCCCAGCACCTGGATGAAATGGCGTATCTGGATCCATTCCAGTTGGGCTTCAGGCCTGGGTACAGCACGGAAATGGCATTGGTCACGTTGGTGGATGATCTCTGGAGGGCTTGGGACAGGGGTTTCTCCTCTGTCCTGGTCCTATTAGATCTCTCAGCGACTTTTGATACCATCAACGATGGTATCATGCTGCACCGGTTGGAAGAGTTGGGGGTGGGAGGCACCATGTTGTGGTGGTTCTCCTCCTTTCTCTCCGACCGGTCGCAGTCTGTGTTGGCAGGGGGCAAAGGTCGACCCCGAGGCGCCTTATATGTGGGGTGCCACAAGGGTCGGTCCTCTCACCCCTTCTGTTCAACATTTATGTAAAGTCGCTGGGTCAGATCATCCGTGGTTTCGGGGTGAAGTACCATCAGTACGCTGACGATACTCAGCTGTACATCTCCACCCTGGACCACCCCAATGATGCCTTTGAAGTGACGTCCCGGTGCCTGGAGGCCATGCGGATCTGAATGGGAAGGAACAGGCTCAGGCTCAACCCATCCAAGACCAAGTGGCTGTGGTTTCCAACGTCCTGATATAGTCAGTTGACGCCATCGCTGACTATCGGGGGCAAATCACTGGCCACCACGGAGAGGGCTCACAACTTGGGCGTCCTCCTGGATTCACAGCTGTCTTTAGAAGAGCACCTGATGGCCGTGACCGGGAGGATTTTCCATCAGGTTTGCCTGATTCGCCAGTTGTGTCCCTTTCTGGATCGGGACTCTTTAAACACAGTCACTCATGCCCTCATCACTTCCCACCTGGACTATTGCAATGCTCTCTACATGGGGCTCCCCTTGAGGAGCACCTGGTGGCTCCAACTGGCACAGAATGCGGCAGCGTGGGTGGTTATGGGAGCGACGTGGCGCTCCCATGTAACACCTCTCCTGCGCGAGCTGCACTGCCTCCCGGTGGTCTTCCGGGTGCGCTTCAAGGTTTTGGTTACCACCTTTAGAGCGCTCCATGGCTTAGGGCCTGGTTATTTACGGGACCGCCTGCTGCCGCAAACAGCCTCCCACCAGCCAGTACGCTCTCACAGAGAGGGACTCCTCCGGGTGCCATCGGCCAAACAATGTCGGCTGGCGGCCCCCAGGGGGAGAGCCTTCTCTGTGGGGGCACCTACTATCTGGAACGAGCTCCTCCCGGAGATACGGAGGATCCCGGATCTACACACCTTCCGCCGCGCTCTTAAAACCTTTTTATTTCACCAGGCTGGTCTGGCCTAACCTTTCCCATTCTTTTTTAATGTAAATTTTAATGTAAATTTTAATTTGTTCTTAACCTGGGGTTTTAAATTTGTCTTGGGCTAAATTGATTTAATTCAATTTTATTTCTGTTCTTAATTTTTGTATTTTACGTGTTTTATTCTGTGCCTGTTCACTGTCCTGAGTCCTTCAGGAGTAGGGCGGTATACAAATTAAATAAAATGAAAAATGAAAAAAACGAAATAACGAATAAAAGTAATTTCATGGATTTTATTCTGGTGTGGTACATTATAAGAGGGAAGAATTAAGTCAAATGATCAAGAGCAGCCACTCATCTCTTAACAAAGGCAGCCAAAATCCACAACAAATCAGCATCAACTATATCCATATTAAGGATTGAAATTTCAGGATCATGCTAAAATTCTCTTTTGAGAGTGGAATGTATCAAGGTAGGACAAGAAGCAATGGGTGGAAACTGATCATGGAGAGAAGCAATTTAGAACTAAGGAGAAATTTTCTGACACTTAGAACAATTAATCAGTGGAACAAATTGTGAATGCTTCAACACTGGAAGTTTTAAAGAAGATGTTGGATAATCATTTGTCTGAAGTGGTGTAGGGTTTACTGCCTAAACAGGGCATTGGACTAGAAGACCTCCAAGGTCCCAACTCTGTTCTTCTATTTCTAAGATATTTTCTAAGAGACATTTGGGGAGCAAATTCCCTGACACTCAACTCATTTTCAGAGTTTCACCTCATCTATGACTCCTCCCATTGAGCACCTGCCTGTTGACTCACTCAAGATTGAGACAGATGATGCCTCTCCTTGTTGCCATTATTCAAATCATAGTGATTTATTTGTTGTCTGGGTGCTAAATCTCTAAAGACATTTTTTGAAAGCTTTCTGATATCACACAAACATAGCAATAATTTGTTTTCATGTTCATATCACATCAAAGCCTTGTTGGCTAATGTCTTTGCACTGAAAAATCTTAGTGGCATAAATAGTTCTGGAGAAAGGGAGAAACTGGGAGGCTTTTAGGATACGCAGGGGCTGCATTGATTCCCCTCCCCTTCAGACATGAAGCCTCATTTGGACTCTGTCTGGATTAGGAAACATTTGGAGTGTCTGCCTTAGAAGAGGGCTTTGGTTTCTTCCACCTATTCATATTGCTGTGTCTTCAAAGGAAGGCTGGAGACTCCATCAGGAGCACAAGTCATGTTGCTGCTTCTGCTGCTTCTGCTGCCCGAGGAAGTTTTGGCAAGTCTCAGAGCCAAATGCATCCTGACTCTGAAGAGGGACGAGGTGCACCCACAGATCTATTACAAGCCAGGAGAGTTTCTCATTGGTGGCATTGTCTCCGCAATGAGGATGGTTCTTCTACCAATAAGCTTCAACAAATCTCCCCTGACTCAAATTTCTCAGTATGTCAAAGTTCCTGCATAGAATTAGAGCCCCTCCATTCCACCTTAAGTTCTAAAGTTTCATCTGCCTCTCTTACAATGAAGGAACTCATTGATCTGCTAGTTTTTCTCTCTTTCTGTCTCATTTCATCCTTGGTTCATCCTTTTCAGCTGATGAACCTGATTTGAAATTCTCAAATAATCAGTATTCTGTTTTTCTTGACTTTGAAGAAGCAGCATCTGCTTTTCTTGACATCCACTCAGCAGAACTGGACTGTGGATGGACATGAGAGGATGATTTTTCTCTTCTACTCATGCCGAATAAAGTCATAAACATGGGTAGAAAATGCAGAAAATGTTGACCTTTTCTCTGCAGTAAAAATGAGATCACTTGCACAATTTATTCTGTACCAAGAGTCACCAATTAAATGAATGGATCTCAGTTCAGAATTGACTTTTCTTACATGTCATATAATGACATAATCATATAATGAGTTACATGTCAGTTAAGTATCTGTGGTTGACATAAGGGCCAAATAAAAACCTCCAGAACTCAGCACTTGCTCCATTTGTTAACACTCAAAGTTGCTCATTTTATGGGGTCAATGAGGGTATCTCTGTCTGTACCTTTAATGATTCTATATTTCATGTGGAATAATAGGTCACAACTTCCAATTATTAATTATTGGAGAAGATAAACAGGCAAAGGGACAGAAAGAGAGTGAAAGTCTGAAATCTTAATACAACAACAAAAATAAGGACAATATGAAGAATAAACCAAACTGAATTTGAAACTGAATTGTGTACAGATGATAAAGATATAATGTATGAAGTAAGGATGTGAAATGGAAGATGCACAGGTGAAATTTCCATGACAGAATAAACTATTGAATTTGAATATTAAATAGATATGGAGAGAATTTGGGTAACTGGTATTCAGTTTACACCGTCATAAGTTAAAATTTTAAAATAAAATGATGTATTTGTGGTGTATGACACCACTGAAATTATGAAAAATGTGAAAGCATGAGGGAATATTTTATCATTCCGGCTGGATTTGTGAGAAAGCTAAGAAATTTTGGAAACAAATTTACACAACAATGCAATGAATTTGACAGACTAATAATTGTGAAGAAACCAGAATACTTTTTATTGGGACTTCTGAAGAATGAATTAGAAAACATTCATAGTGGATGGATTTTATATATTGTAATTGCAACAAGATTTGCATATACATAATGATGGAAGAAACACGGAATTTCCACAGTGGAGGTCTGACTAGGTGGCTCAAGTGGCTAAGACACTGAGCTTTTTGATCAGAAAGGTCGGTAGTTCGGCAGTTCGAATCCCTAGTACAGGTCCCCTGCGTGAGCAGGGGGTTGAACTAGATGACCTCCAAGGTCCCCTCCAACTCTGTTCCTGCTACTGAGGACTAGATTGTGAAAAATGTAGTATTTGCAGAAATGAAAAATTATCTGCTGAAAAGAAGGTGGAAATCAGTTTTTTTCTTTTTTAATTTCTTGTATATTTTCTTCCTTTCTCTGTTTCTTTCCTTTTTCCTTTTAATATTTCATTTTCTGTAAAAAAAAAATCTTAATAAATATAAATTTTAAAAAGAATTAGAGAAAGCTAATAGTAAGAAAGAATCCCAAAGTTCCATTCAGATAGGTGAGATATTCTTTGGAGATTTGAAATGACTCCAAGCCTCTCAGCCTTAGGAGGTTTAAAAATACAATTGTTGAAAGAATAATTAAATAATATGTCCCTTCCATTGATTATGTCCTGATATATTCCTACTTTCAGGAAAGCATCAACAGAGTACTGGAAAATTCTATCCTTCCTTTTTGCAATCCAAGTGATCAACCAGAATCCTAACATTTCATTCAATGTCACCCTGGGATACAACATCTATGACAATTATTTCAGAGCAGAAATGACTTCAGATCCTTTGCTGGACCAGCTTTCGGAAGGGGAGGCCAATGTTCCCAACTACAGCTGTGGAAGGCAGAGCAACACAGTGGCTGTTCTCGAAGGGGCTGATACTGACATCTCCATCCAGATTTCAACCATGTTGGGAACCTACAAAATCCCACAGGTGTGTCTTTGTTGGGAAGACCATTGTTAGACATGCAACTTACAGCCAGACATCCTCTGATGTAAAAGAAGAGCAAAATTCTATTATGGGAATTGCATGAAGTAAGGATGAAGGTTCTATCAAATGGAAGAGAAGGATCTGAGCAGACAGTCCTCTCCCTGGCACACCCATAATACAGATTGTGCGCCTCTGCCGACTATTTCCAACAGCCAAATGCTGCACTGAAGTGAGGACAGAAACAATGTAAGGCAGAATGACCAGAGACTCCCTACAAAAGGTCTTCATTGAAAGGAGTGGAACAATTCCTCCATTAGGGCTAGATTTTGTTTTTATGGTCTCCCAAAAAATAAAATTAACTTTTTCCCCCCTTTTCAGATCAGTTACAGTTTTGATTCCCAGGTTCTGAGTGATGAAACTTCTTTCTTCTACCCAATGCTCCCTGCTGAAGGAGTCCAGTATCCAGGGATGGTGAAGCTGGTTCTCCATTTCAGGTGGACCTTGGTGGGTCTCCTTGCTCCAGACACTGAGAACGGACAAAGGTTCATGAGGACGTTGACCTCCATGCTGATCAGGAATGGCATTTGCCCAGTTTTATCACAAACTTTTTCTCCAGCTTCTTGGACAGTGTCCATAGACTGGCCTTTATACCACAATTGGAGAAAGGTGAAGGTCTTTATTTATGGTGCAGACTTGACTACTTTCAATGCAGGTGTTATACTTTTGCATCAGATATTTAAGAGGCTTCCTGAACCTCCTAGAGGAAACATCCTGATTACCACAATCCGCTGGGACTTCACTATTTATTTGGGGGGGAAAAGCCTTCCTGTTCAATACATCCATAGCATATTTTCTTTTCCTATGAAGAAAAATCAAATTGCAAAGTTTGATGGGCGTTTGAAGTTTCATTCTTTTATGAGACACTTTGTAGACAGCTCCTTCCTGTGTTCCTACAACAGCGATGCCTTTTCAGTGAAAGTCTGGAGACGGTGCAGGCAGAGAGAAGAACTGGAGGCCCTGAGGAAAGAGGAGATGGATCAAATCCTGACTCAGGACAACTATTTCATTTACAACACAATCTGGGCTGTGGGACGGGCCTTCGATGCAGTTTATTTATCCAGATCCAGGAGGACATTTAAAGGTGGTAAAAATTTGAAAGCTCCCATGCTGAAGGCATGGCAGGTACTTGTTTTCTATTGCACAGCTTTCCATAGCAGTTGAGAATCAATGTTACAATTGTAAGAACTGTGTAACAATTCTGATAGTTTTATTGTATTCTGAATATAAAAATTAAATTCCAATTTTCGAATTTCCAAAATTGGAATTTTTTCAAATTCCAATTTTGCTCTCTTTTCTGCAATTCATTTCACCCTGCGAATTTCTTTTCCAATTTCTTTTTACAAGTTTCTAAGGTAAAAAATATTTTTCCTCCACATCTTTCTTCTTTGACTCTTTGCTGTTGTTGTTACAAGCGGGACCATTACCATTTCACACACAGCCAAAAATGTGTGCTAGGTATATTAAGCTATCTAATATCTTTGATCCTCTCACTTCCTTAGCTGCTCTTCCACTCCAGGACAGCCTTTACCCAGAGTGGGTTTCACTCTTTGGCTAAGAATCCCTTCAGTTTTTCTTTCCTAGCACAAAACTCTCAGTAGAATCACAGACAGTGGTGAAATTCAATTTTTTTTACTACCGGTTCTGTGGGCGTGGCTTGGTGGGCATGGCAGGGGAAGGATACTGCAAAATCCCCATTCCCTCCCCAGTCCTGGGGAAAGAACATTGCAAAATCTCCATTCCCACCCCACTCCAGGGAAAGGATACTGCAAAATCTCCATTCCCACCCCACTCCAGGGGAAGGACACTGCAAAATCTCCATTCCCACCCCACTCTGGGGCCAGTCAGAGGTGGCATTTGCTGGGTCTTCAAACTACTCAAAATTTCCGCTACCAATTCTCCGAACTACTCAAAATTTCTGCTACGAATTCTCCAAACTACTCAAAATTTCCAGCCAGAGGTGGCATTTGCCAGTTCTCCAAACTACTCAAAATTTCCGCTACCAATTCTCCGAACTACTCAAAATTTCTGCTACCAATTCTCTGAACTACTCAAAATTTCCACTACTGGTTCTCCAGAACCTGTCAGAACCTGCTGGATTTCACCCCTGATCACAGATAACAAAATGTCTCATCAAGCAGCAGCATATGAGGAAGCCTCTTTGGGCCAAGAAGCTAAACAGGTTAGGGTCAGGGGAAAAGATGAAGGATTGGACTGGAAAAAAATGCACAAGCAGAAAGAGTGAAGAATGTCCTGTAAAATATTTCATAAATATTCCATAAAATTGCAAGGCTATGACCTTAACTGGTATGAGAGATCATCTTTCACATTGAAGATCCGGGGTCTTCTTTTCTCTATGCCAAGTGACCCATCTTCACCTCAGTGCAGAGTTTCATAACCACAACCTACTAGTTAGTAGTGGGTTTCGATTTAGTTTGCTACCAGTTCGCTCATGCGCGCACACAAGCATCCAGGTGGGTGGGCGGAGCCTCCCGCCACCGCCACCGGTTTGCCCAATTCAGGGCAAACTGGTAGCAACCCATGCTACTAGTAGAGCAGAAACCCCC
The DNA here is from genome assembly GCF_029215685.1 of Pituophis catenifer annectens. Taxonomy (NCBI): domain Eukaryota; kingdom Metazoa; phylum Chordata; class Lepidosauria; order Squamata; family Colubridae; genus Pituophis; species Pituophis catenifer. Next base: position 18,771,148 of record NW_027256882.1, read on the forward strand.
ACGGTCAACCTCAAAGTGAGCAAAGATTTTTCTCTTCCTATCAGCCCATTGATCTGTACACCAATTGTTTGTAGCATTGTTTCTGTGTGGGGCATCTGATTTCATTTTGACCTCACTGGCAGAATTCCTTCAGGATTAAGGTGCACAATGTCCATTTTCTTTTGGGTTTTAATTTTGGACCTCATTAGTTCACACTGGATGTATCCTTTGCTCTACTTCCCTTTGTCTTTCCAAACTCTGTAGTGACAACCATGAATGGAAGAGATAAAGGACATCGTTGACCATCGTCATTTTCCAAGTCATTTTGGGTTCTTCTAAGAAGATTTTTATTCTGTATTCTTCAGTACGGATCCTTCATTACAGTCCAAATGGAGGAGTCTTGCCAGAGAGTTTCCTGTGTCTATGTAACATTGCCCATTTTCTCTTCCACTCCAGCTTCATCCTTTCCTTCGAACTGCTCAGTTTTATAATAACTCCATCAATGGGGTATATTTGGATGAGACTGGAGAGCTGGTAGCAGACCTGGACATTGTGAATACGGTGGTTTTCTACAATCTCTCTGTTAGCCAAGAGGCTGTTGGGAGGCTAGAAAGAGTGGGATCCTCAGATTCCAAGTTGATGATGAACCAGAATGCTATTGCAAAGATGGAAATGCTGAACAGGGTGGGAAAATACTTTTTCTTTTCTTTTTTTAAAAGTTCTTACCAATAGGATTGCAAAGTCAGGGCAGGGACAGGCTTGGGATGTCATCTCAGTTCTCCCAGAGTGGAAATATTTTGTTATTTTTGTTAGATGTTCTGATATCTATCAGAAAAATATCCTCCAGTTAACTTTTCCAGTTATTCCACTTGATCTTTATCAGACTTCTTCAAGGGAACTAGATTTAAATCAAGGCACAAAATGACTGATTTTGCCAAAGCAGAAATCCATTCAACTTTCTCTTGAGTAGATACATTGAGAATTTAAACTAAAAGTTGTACTGTGGAAAATGTTAGAAGAGAAGATAAACAGGCAAACAGCAAGAAGCCAAATAAATTTGATGATCTCTAAGTTTCTTGTAGGCTTCAATTTTAGCAAATGAAAGCCTTGAACTAAAGATGTCCAAATTTCTCTTTTTACTTCCTTTAGTGTATACAATAACTAGCTGGATCCCCGTGCTTCGCTACGAAACTGTGTGATTGGGCATGATAAATCGACACTTACAGCTTGAATCCTCCCCTATCCTATCCACTTCTCTCTCTCAGTCTTGCCTCACAGAAACTTCTCCTATCCTATCCCCTTCTCTCCCTCAGGCTTTCTAGCTCCTTCTCTCCATGAGGCTTGCCCTACAGAAGTCTGTCCTATGCTATCCTGTTCTCTCCAGAGTTATTTTCACGTTGGGAGGGGGAGTAGAACATCTAACTAATTAGCATCAGAGCGTGTTATAATAATATAGGAAATACTAATGCTCTGATGGTCATTTCAAAAAATCCTTTCTTAGTGAGCACCTAGAAGCCAAGAGTAACATAAGTGGCAAATTTCAAGTTTGTAGGTTTTACGGTTCTGGAGATTTTGAGATTAATGCATGAGTGGTTTTTGCTTTTATATATATAGATTCATGTTATGGATGCTATTTCTTTCTCTCTCTCTTACCAGCCCCTGTCCCTTTCCAGGTGTGTGGAAAGCTGTCCTCCTGGATTCATGAAGATGGCTCAGGAAGGGAAGCCCATCTGCTGCTACAATTGTCGTCCTTGTGCAGAAGGATCCATCTCCACCATAGAAGGTGGGTGACAGCAGGAGAAAGGGGCAGACTTTGGGGAGGACCATAAATCCTGAGATTTTACATGAATGTGCATTTTGAAAGGCTTGGCCATTATGGGTCCCACCTCTTTGAATCTTGATCAAGTTACACATTTATGTCGTGGTGAATTATAACAAATGATCTTGTAGGTTAATCTGGTATATAAGTCAAGCAAACAGGGATACGGATCATGGACAAAGATACAGGATAAGTCTGAGTATTGTGAGAGAGATGACATCTCTTGCTCTTTATCTTTTACAACACATCTTCCCTGTTTCACATCACTACTTACTTCATTGCTCTGATTAGTGAGAGTTCCCAGTTTCCAGGAAATAATTGCTAAAGGAAAAGAATGCTAATTATAATTAGTCCCATACTGTGTCTCTTCATACTACTTGGGCTTAGGCAGCCTTATGTAATAATCCTTTGACTGCTCCGTTCAAGTAGTGTCTTTTTTGGTCAGCTTCAGGTGATTCTTGGGTTTGTGTCTCTTCTGACTGACATTCCACAGGTTCTGCTGGAGGCTCTTCTTTAACATTATTGTCTGAGTTCTTGCCCATGATGATGAGGAGAGAGGAGAGGGGAGGGGAGGGGAGGGGAGGGGAGGGGAGGGGAGGGGAGGGGAGGGGAGGAGAGGAGAGGAGAGGAGAGGAGATGAGAGGAGAGGAGAGGAGAGGAGAGGAGAATCATGAGTTGGGGTTGAGCCAAACTTCCTTTTTGACCTTATGTGAAGATAGTCCTCTTGTTCTTTATACAAATGCATTGTGATGTACTCACTCCATATTCAACTCATCTTCATTTCCACCTAACATTTCTTTCTCCATGGCAAAACTAGAGTTTATCCACTGCAGCTGGCATAGGCTATGAAAAGTGGTCATTCACGTGTACTTCATTTCATTGTAGGCTGGTTCTCATTAGTGCCTTAAAGCATTGACAAAATGTTGGGGTCCAATTTTCAAGAGGTTCAAAAGTGGAAAGGTAAAATAGTGGAACTGCCCTTCTTTCTTGAATCCTTTCTTCCTCCCTCCTTCTCTCTCAACAAGTTCATTGATGAAATGGTGCCATTAAAAAAGAAAAGAAAAAGAAAGAAAACTAATATTAAGAGGTTCTCGCTGGAGGGAAATGAAGAACATATTGACTTCATCAACACAAAATCATTCGCAGCAACAATGGTATTTCCCAAACAATCCATTTTATTAAATTACATGTTAAAGGGAGATCCTATTCTTGCTCTATTAAGCAAGAACAGCTATTAAGCTGTTCTAGCTGGAAGAAAATGAAGAAAAATATTGAATTAATCTACACACAGTCATTCACACCAAAAACAACTATACCAAAACAATGAATTTTATGAAAGGACATGTTAAAGGGGGATCCTATTCTTGCTCTTTTTCAGATGCAGACAAATGTATCCAATGTCCAGAAGATCAACATCCAAACACCAATCGAGTTCACTGTATTCCCAAAATGAAAAGCTATCTTTCTTATCAGGAAAATCTGGGGATCATCCTGACTTCCATTGTCTTGTTCCTTTCTTTAACCACAGGCTTTGGCTTGTGGATCTTCATTAAATTCATGGAAACACCAATTGTCAAAGCTAACAACCAGGACCTCTCTTACATTCTCCTGGTCTCCCTCCTGCTTTCCATCTTGACATCCTTCCTATTCATTGGTCAGCCAAGGAGAGTAACCTGCCTCCTCCGACAAACAGCCTTCAGCATTGTCTACTCAATTGCCATTTCTTCAATCTTGGCCAAAACCATCACAGTGGTGTTAGCCTTCTTGGCCACAAAACCAGGGAATAAAGTGCAGAGATGGCTGGGGAAGAGCTTGGCGAACTCCATTGTCCTTTCTTGTTCTGGCCTCCAAGTTGTTATCTGCAGCATCTGGTTGGGAACTTTTCCTCCATTCCCTGACTCTGACATGCACTCCCAACCTAGAGAGATCATCCTACAATGCAATGAAGGTTCTGTCTCCATGTTTTATATTGCCCTTGGGTACATGGGCTTCCTGTCTGCTGTCTGCTTCACAGTGGCTTTCCTGGCCAGGAATCTCCCTGGGGCCTTCAATGAAGCTAAGCTGATCTCCTTCAGCATGCTGGTTTTCTGTAGTGTCTGGATGTCCTTTGTGCCAGCCTACCTGAGCACCAAGGGGAAATACACGGTGGCTGTTCAGGTCTTCTCCATCTTGGCCTCTAGTGCTGGCTTGCTGAGCTTCATCTTCATCCCCAAGTGCTACATTATTATTTTTAGGCCAGATCTGAATAACAAAGAATATCTGATGTCAAAATAAAATTAAAAAATGACTTTTACAAATCTTATTATTTTTCAGAAATGTCATTTAGTGGGCTTGATTTTTAATCATTTGATATTTGTTTGTTTATTTATTTATTAAACCTAAATGCTGTGTCAGGGTTCCAAGTAATACATCCCATTCAATAAGAACTCCAAGGCAGGCAATTTCCTCAAAGAACATTTTATTGGGACATATCAAATTGGCACGTTCCTGGTGAAAAACAGGCTCTAAATTCCCACTGGTTTTTCACCCAATTAAAAGCAAAACTTTTGTCAGCTCCTCCCAGAGTCTCCAGTCACATAGCCCAATCAGCATACAGTCCAGTTGCTAGGTGACCTCAGTCTCCACCTTTCAAACTCCTGCCCCAAAGTCTTTGATTCCCATGGGAAGGAATTTTATTTTGGCTACAATACTCCAGCTATCCCCACACACCCCGCCCTGGCCCTTTTACTCGAGGCTGTGTCAGCCCTGAAGCAATGAGAAAAGAAACACCCTAGAGAAAATACAGAAAGGAAAATGGCCACAGTTCAGCCAACTTCAGGATTGACATGTTGCCCGTCTTGGCTAGAGATGACTTTAGGCAGTTTACAATAAAATAGAAGAAGAATGATTGAATAAATAGTACCTCTAAAATTGATTCAAAATTGACAAAGATGGGAAGGAAGGAAGCAAGATGCACATGGGGATGAGATATTCCTCTTACTCCTAAAGCTACTCCTATTTATTTTTCTCTATATTCCTAAAGAATCTAATAACAATACCATGTTTCCCCAAAAATAAGACCCTATCTTATATTTTTTTTGAACCCCAAAATAAGTGCTTGGCCTTTGGGGCACATGGAACAAGACGGGGCTCCTCTTATTTATTTATTAATTTTATTTGATTTCTATACCGCACTACTCCCGAAGGACTCAGGGCGGTGCACAGCCAAACAATAAAACACATACATACAAAATGTAAAAGTAGAATAAAATCAAATTAAATAATTTTGGCCCCGACAAATTAAAACCCCAAACTATTTAAAACCAATTTTAAAATTGAATGTATAAAACACTAAAAGATATTTAAAAATTAAAAATCTTTTATAAAAGAGGGAGAAAATTAGGCCAGGCCCACCTGGTGAAATAATAAGGTCTTTAAAGTGTGGCAGAAGGTGCGCAGATCCGGGATCCTCCGTATCTCTGGGGGGAGCTCGTTCCAGATAGTATGTGCCCCCACAGAGAAGGCTCTTGTTGTTTTACCTGATTTTTTACCTGATTTCACAATAGCGTTAGTAAAATCAGCTTCCAGATGAATGGGACTGTTTCATAGGCAAATGGAGACATAAGGAATGTGGCCTTGCAGCTCCTAGTGACTTGTGGTAAGTTTCATCATAATGTCCCCATAGCAACCCCTGAATCTGAAAATGCAAATATTTCTTATATCTAAGACTACTTTTCTTCGCAGATAACAGAGCTGGCAACTCTGAAGGAAATGGACAAGGTTCCTTGGCTCTTTCTACCCACTTGAATTTGGGAATTTGGGAAAGAGCTAAATGGTTAGATGAGGAGCAGCCATTTGTATTGAACAAATAAATGTACTAATAAACAAAGATCATCCCCAGTCCTTATTTTTAAGGATTTTTTTCATTTTGTATCTTAACGGGGAGACTGAAATGGACTGCTTTCAAAGGAGAGCAGCTTTGAACTATTTTATGAAGTCCAGAAGAATCCTTTTCAGATTCTAGTGGTTAGAACTTTCTTTCTTCACCACATTTTATTTTACTTTAATAAATATAATACAATCAAAATATAATAAATCTTATACAATAAATTTTACTCTAAAATTCAATATGAGTCGATCATCATGCTTTAAAATCATGGATATAGAATAGAATAGAATAGAATAGAATAGAATAGAATAGAATAGAATAGAATAGAATAGAATAGAATTTTTTATTGGCCAAGTGTGATTGGACACACAAGGAATTTGTCTTGGTGCATATGCTCTCAGTGTACATAAAAGAAAAAAATATGTTCATCAAGAATCATAAAGTACAACACTTGCACAGTCACTCACGCCCTCGTCACCTCTCGCCTTGACTACTGTAACGCTCTCTACATGGGGCTCCCCTTGAAGAGCACCCGGAGGCTCCAGCTGGTCCAGAATGCAGCAGCGCGGGTAGTGATGGGAGCAACATGGCGCTCCCATGTAACACCACTCCTGCGCGAGCTGCACTGGCTCCCGGTGGTCTTCCGGGTGCGCTTCAAGGTGTTGGTTATCACCTTTAAAGCGCTCCATGGCATAGGGCCTAGCTATCTCCGAGACCGCCTGCTGCTACCGATGACCTCCCATCGACCCGTGCGCTCCCACAGAGAGGGCCTCCTCAGGGTGCCATCAGCCAAACAATGTAGGCTGGTGGCCCCCAGGGGGAGGGCTTTCTCTGTGGGGGCTCCCACCCTCTGGAATCAGTTGCCCACGGAGATAAGAAGAATCCAGGACCTCAATGCCTTCCGTCGTTCCCTGAAAACCTATCTTTTTCAGCAAGCCGGGTTGGCTTAAGAAGAAATTTTTAAAATTTTTAAATCCTTTTAATTAGTCTGCGATTTTAATTTTTTGGGCCAAATTTTATATATATTTTTAAATGTTTTAATATTTGTATTCTATGTTTTTTATCTTGGCTGTACACCGCCCTGAGTCCTCAGGGAGAAGGGCGGTATATAAATTCGAAATTAAATTAAATTAAATTAAATTAAATTAATGATAGTCATAGGGTACAAATAAGCAATCAGGAAACAATATCAATATAAATTGTAAGGATACAAGCAACAAAATTACAATCATACAGTCATAAGTGGAAGGATATGGGTGGTGGGAATGATGAGAAGATTAATAGTAGTGCAAACTTAGTAAATAGTTTGACAGTGTTGAGGGAATTATTTGTTTAGCAGAGTGATGGCGTTCGGGAAAAAACTGTCCTTGTGTCTAGTTGTTCTGGTGTGCAGTGCTCAATAGCATCGTTTTGAGGGTAGGATATATGACGAATGGAGGAATGTCTGTTAATATGGCCATAAGGAGAAATCCACTGTCAAGCCAGAAGCTGACCTGTCTGTGGCCATTTTCTGTTTCTGTTTCTATCAGGGTTTCTTTTCACATGGCTTTAGATTGACACAGCCTGGAGTTGAAGGGGGAGGATAGAGATAAATGGGGCTTTGTAGCCAAAACAAAATAGCTCTCTTATGAGTCAAAGGCATTCCAACTGCTGGATGGCCAGGAAAGGAGGAGAGAAGTCATCAAGCAACCAGCCAGTATTCAGATTGGACAACTTTTACTTTTAATGTGGTGGAAAGCATTGGAATCTTCAGAGCTGGCTTTCCACCAGTTTGTGCGAAGATGATGTCTCCAAATAAAATTGTTCTTTGAGGAACCAACCTGCCTCGGAGTTTTGTTTGTGATGGGGGCATTACTTGGAACCCTGACACCCACTGATTCCATTTTTTTTTTCTCAATTCCATATCTCCAGATTTTACTAAGTAGAAAAAACTTTGCTTGCCATGTGATCTCCCAGAAGCAAAAGGGACGAACGAAATGGAGAATCTTCCTGTAGTTGTATCTCCTACAACCATTTAGAAATAGTGATTTCGTATTTGCCTAAGTGAAGCCCACAGACTACTTGGCTAATGTTCGTGTCAACTTCCATTTTCCTTGGATGGTGAGCCCTAACATATTTTCTTTGGTGTTCCTTGTTTTTCTGCTTAGTCTCTGCCTCAGTCCAAATGTGTAGAAAATTGTCATCCTGGATTCTTTAAGAGGGCTCGGGAAAGAGAGCTAACTTGCTGCTATGACTGCATTCCTTGTCCTGAGGGGACAATTTCTACTCAGGAAGGTGGGTGACTCTGTATTAGAGTTTGTTGCAGAAATTAAATCCAGAAAGCACATACAGGTAAACTGATTCAGCAGGATTCATTAACTTTTTTATATACATATAATACATGAAGATAAATGTACGATACCAATATAGATTCTTCTTCAACGTAGTTCACGTTACAACACAGTTACAAGCAAAACACAAGGCAGGAGAGAACAGTTAGTTTCATTTCAGCAGAGCAGACAAGCCCAGGCTTGTTTCATTTCAGAGCTGAGCACAGAGCTTAATACAAAGAGAGCCTCCTCTATACAGGGCTGGTAAGCTTCTGCACAGACTCAGTTGCCTAAGCCACGCCCAGACTTCAGACTTAAGTTTCTATTTCCAAATAAGCCTCATTGGCTGAGCCTGTTACCATGTCTATTTATTGGCTGATCTTGTTACCATGTCTCCATTCAGTCCCCATTGGCTGATATATTGCAGTCCATAAATATTCATACTCTGACACTCTGGAGGGCAGGATACTACATTGTTCCAGAGCATTTTGATCAAGGTGCATGTTAAATGATACATCTAAGCTTCGATGTTTTGTTTTTGTTCTTTATTTTCAACCTGCCCAATTTCTTCCATAATAGGGGGACTAAGAAATAGATCTTGAAGAATAAGGTAGGAAGAGATAGAAGGATATGGTGGATTATGCAAGATTACGCTTTCAAGGAATGGGTGGTACCATCATTTGTCCTGAAGGAGACAGTAGTAGACAGCAACCCTTTCTCAGTTACAAATTTTGTACACTGTCCAACATTTTTAGAACTGTTTCTTGAAAGAATGGTTGTTTCTTAGGTAAAGTATCCAGGCTGATTGCTGAGTTACAGCACCAAGACGGCACTGGTTGCTCCTACAGATGACCTTTGAAGAGTTCTAGATGGGGGTACTGCAACAAGCCTGGCCATACTGGATCTCTCAAAAGGCCTTTGAAGCCATCAACCAAGATATCCTTCTATCTTTTGGGGACTGAGAGTGGGAGAGATTGTTTTGCAATAGGCTCTCTTTCATAGCAGATGGTTTCAATTGGTGTTGTTGTCGGACAAGATTTGAGCCCTAAGATCTCTTCTATGGGGCATTCAAAGAGCTTTGAGTCTTTCTCTCTCTCTCTTTCTCTTTCTCTTACCCATGAAACTGATAGGTGAGTCATTTGTTACTATAGGTTGTTGTATCATCAGTACAATACTCATGGGCAGGCAGTTGGTGCTGTTGTACTGCTAGCCGAGCATCTGGAGGCCGTAGCTATGGATGGGGAGGAATCAAACTGAATTTACAAATGGTCCAGAATGCAATTGCAAGCACTGTATTGTGTTCTACTGCATTCAATTCTATTACATCTTTGTTTGAGTTCCATAGGTTCCCAGTTTCGTTCCAATTGCAATTAAGGTAAAGGTTCCCCTCGTACATATGTGCTAGTCGTTCCCGGCTCTAGGGGGTGGTGCTCATCTCCGTTTCAAAGCTGAAAAGCCAGCACTGTCCGAAGATGTCTCCATGGTCATGTGGCCAGCATGACTAAATGCCAAAGCGCACGGAACACTGTTACCTTCACACCAAAGGTGGTCCCTCTTTTTCTACTTGCATTTTTAATGTACTTTCGAACTGCTAGGTTGGCAGAAGCTGGGACAAGTAACGGGAGCTCATCCTGTTACGAGGCACTAGGGATTCGAACCACTGAACTGCCGACCTTTCGATCGACAAGCTCAACATCTTTGCCACTGAGCCACTGCATCCCCATGAATTTAATTTAATTGCAATTTAATTCACCTTTAAAGTTCTACTTTGTGTAGGATGAGGATATCACTGGGATTTCTCTACATGGGGATATTTGCTTGTTCCACCAGAGCAGATATAATAGACAATGATGCATTCCATAAAACATAGCCATCTTGTGGGTCCTTGGGAGTCATATTTTCCTGTTGCAATTCCTGCCCTATTGAACACCCTTCCACTTGAATTCCAATAGGTCCCCACCCTTCTAAAATTCTGGAGATGTAATCCTTCTCAAACATATTTGAATAAGAGGTTGGTGCAGGATGAGAATATGATGGGTTGCATCAGTGAAGGATGGTTGTGGGACTACATATTTCTCATTTGGGCTTTATGTTTCATATTTTTTTATAGTTATATATATTTAGGTTGGGGGGGAGAGATTTCTGGGCTGGAAGCTGCCCAAGGATTTTTGAAGATAGTCAGCCGGACAAATGTTATATACATATATGCAGGCTCCTATTTACCATTAACTATGACTTCTGTTCCTCAGTATCAGGTGTCATCCAAGCAAGAAATAAGAAAAGAAATAAGAATAAAAGAAATATTACTTTCTGTTTTTTCAGATGCTGAAAAATGCACCAAGTGCCCAGATGATCAATATCCAATGAAGAACCGAGTCCAATGTATCCCAAAAATAATAACTTTCCTGTCCTATAAGGAACATCTGGGTGTCATCTTGGTCTCCTTTGCCTTACTCTTGTTCCTAATGACAGGAATCATTTTAATAATATTCCTCAAATATCTAGAAACTCCCATTGTGAAAGCCAACAACAGGGATCTCTCCTATATTCTCCTAGTCTCCCTCCTGCTTTGCTTCTTGTCCTCCTTTCTCTTCATTGGCCAACCAAAGAAAGTCACCTGCCTTCTCTGACAAACAGTGTTCAGCATTGTCTTCTCAGTAGCCATGTCTTCTGTGTTGGCCAAAACAATCACAGTGGTGTTGGCCTTCCTTGCCACAAAACCAGGAAACTGAGTGAAGCAATGGTTGGGGAAGAGATTGGCCAACTACATCACCCTTTCTTGCTCTGCTGGCCAAATTTTCATCTGTGCTATGTGGCTAGGAATTTCTCCCCCATTCCCTGACTCTGATCTTTTTGCCCAGCCTGGAGAGATCATCCTTCAATGCAATGAAGGGCCTGTCACCATGTTTTACGTTGTCCTCAGATATATATGTTTCCTAACTACCATTTGCTTTATGGTTGCTTTCCTGGCCAGGAACCTTCCTGGGGCTTTCAATGAAGCCAAGCTGATCACCTTCAGCATGCTGGTCTTCTGCAGTGTCTGGGTCTCCTTCCTGCCCACCTATCTGAGCACTAAAGGAAAATCTATGGTGGTTGTGCAGGTCTTCTCCATCTTGGCCTCAAGTGCAGGTCTGCTTGCCTGCATTTTCTTCCCCAAGTGCTACATTATCCTTCTAAGACCAGATCTAAACACTAAGGAGCATATAATGATAAAATTAGGGAACTGATAGTGAAATTGTTTCTTAGGCTCATGGTGTTTAACTTTTCATTGCAGTTATTATTGGGCTTGCATGCTTTCTTTACATCACTTTGACAATTAAGGTTATTTAAAACTGAAGGAAATAAAAAAATTGTAGTGTGTAAGACTACTGAAATTAAATTCCAAATGATAAAATGGTAATCAAGTGGTATAATAAATAAATTAATAATTAAACCTGCCATGCAGCCAGGGAATTTCCTTTAAGGTTTTTATTTCTCTTTTAGAAGGGAAATATTTTATCCTGCCTTTTTAATATTTCCTAAAATATTTCATTCTTCTAGAAGGGGTGAGTGCTAAATTTCTACACCCACTGCTCTACATATTACACTGAGCCACCTTGAGAAATCTGGGAATTATATCAGAATGCTTTTTATAGACTATAGCTCGGCCTTTAATACCATCTTACCAGGCATTCTCATTGAAAAACTGACTGACCTGAATTTCCCTCCCCTCACTTGTAACTGGATCAAAGACTTCCTTACAGATCGTCCACAAACAGTAAAGGTTGGTTCCTTTACATCTTCCACCCTGAAGCTCAGCACAGGCTCTCCTCAGGGCTGTGTGCTCAGCCCCTACCTGTACTCGCTGTATACACATGACTGCATATCCTCTGATCCATCCAACATCATAATAAAGTTTGCAGATGACACAACAATGCTGGGTCTCATAACTGAAGGGGACGAATCAGCATACAGGGAAGAAGTCCAGATGTCAAGTTTCATGGTCGTCTCGAATAAAATGCATTTCAAACAAAATCTTTGAAGAAAAAACTCCTTTTTATTGAGCACGACATCCTAAGCCAACACTGACGTCCAGTCCCCAAACCCTCCCTTTCCGTTCCCCACTCCCCTGCATTCATTGGCCATCTTCCAAGTCATTCTACCCCTAATCTACTCCAACTCAAAGGAATTCCCCCCTCCCATCTCATCTCCTCGGAAACATTATCTCCAGGGAAAATAAGTAGGTGAAAAGTCAGCCGTCCCTTTCCAGACGCCTTCGCTTCTCCTTCTTATGTCAGCACTAGAGTAAATGCAGGTTGAAGTGCTGACACCAGAAAGTATCCGCATGATGCTCAAAAAAACAACTTATATCTAAATACTAGTAAGGCAAAGGAGATGGTGTTAGATTTCCAGAAGCACAGAGAGGAACCTGCCCCACTGTATATCAAGAGGGGCTTTGTGGAGAGGGTTTCCTCTTTTAAATTCTTGGGAGCGCTTATTAGTCAAGATCTCACCTGGAAAAACAACATGTTCCTGATGATTGGCAAGGCCCAACAGAGACTTCATTTCCTTAGAGTCCTGCAAAAAAATCAGGTGGAACAACGGCTGATGACCTCTTTCTATCGGTCCACAATTGAAAGTGTCCTCACATACTGCATTGCAGTATGGTACACTGGTTTAACTGCTGCGGACAGGAAGGCACTACAGAGAGTGATCAATTCGACACAAGAAACCATTGGTTGCCCTCTAATACCACTGAATGACATCGCCAGGCATCGCTGCTTTAGCAGAGTAAGGAAGATACTCAGAGATGATTCACACCCTGGTCAGGGTCTCTTCGCACTTCTACCATCAGGCAGAAGACATTGAAGCATAGCCAGCTGAACAAATAGGTTTAAAAATAGTTTCTATCCTTGGGCTGTCAGACTCTTAAACACAACCACAATCACTCCACGAACACGCAGAAACATATGACTAGTTTTTTCTTTCTTTCTTTCCCTCTAATTACTTGCATAGGGATTATTCTTTATACTGTTTATGTTGTTTGTATTTTTTGTCATGGATTGCACCAGTGAGGCTAAAACCAATTTCATTGCCTATATGATGTACAATGACAAGAAAGGCTATACTATACTATACTCACATAAATTCCCCATCTTCAAGATCAACACCATTGACTGACAAAAAGTAAATATTACATCTCCCCTCTTCGGAGTGAAGCCATGTCTTCCTCTCTGCTGGATCCTATGTGCCCTCCACTAAACCCCAGAAGGCAGGTTAAGTTCATGTGCTTTTTGGGGACAATAGAAATGCAGCTCTATAAAAGCAACTATATCAAATGAACTTTGCCACTGCCTCAAGCAGCTTGCACTGTGTGCACTTTGGAAGACCCTGAATTTGATCCAGATATTTTTTTTTTCTAATAATATGCACCAAAAAATGTCAAAGAAATCCAGGGTTTGCCTGCCAAGTCTGTTTTTCACAGAGGAGCTTGCAAAAGAGTCCTCTAAAGTTGGTCCAAGGTCAACGTTGATCCAAAATCAAAGTGTCAGCCAGTCTAAGCGTCTAAGGTTCAAGAGCAAAAATCATACACAGGGATCACATTTTATTTATTTATTTTATTTTATTGGATTTCTATACCGCCCTACTCCCGAAGGACTAAGGGCGGTGAACAGCCACAGAATAAAACACATAAATACAAAAATTTAAAATAGAATAAAAACGAATTAAATAATTTGGCTGAGACAAATTTAAAATACCCAATAATTTAAAAACAAATTAAAATTTACATTTAAAAGGGGAGAAGATTTAGGCCAGGCCAGCTTGATGAAATAAGAAAGTCTTGAGTGCGCACCGGAAGGTGCGCAGATCCGGGATCCTCTGTATCTCCGGGGGGAGCTTGTTCCAGATCGTAGGTTCCCCCACAGAAAAGGCTCTCCTCCCTAGGGGCCACCAGTCGACATTGGCCGACGGCACCCGGAGGAGCCCCTCTCTATGGGAGCGTACTGGCTGGTGGGAGGCTATTGGTGGTAGCAGGCGGTCCCGTAGATAACATTTGAGCATTAAATGTCATTTCCAGCAAAGAAAAGAGAGGGAACTCAGTCTTTTCTATGGGCCGACACTCCTCGGAATGTTGCTTCAGTGCAGCCAACTGTCACTGGTCAGAATCTTGACTCTGTTGCTAGACAACCAACCTAGCAGAACCTCCCTTTTGCTCTCCTTCCTCCTGGGCCATGACAAGTCAACATCTTCTTCTTTTTCTTGTGCCATATCCATCATCGGATGTTGGCAATCATGTTGGCAATCCTATTTTTGTCAACAGCTGCATGAAAAAGTGCTGCTGAGTTTTGTCCAAACCAGTCCCTTAGGTTTTGAAGCCACGATGTTCTTCTTCTGCCTGGACCTTGTTTGCCTTCAATCTTTCCTGGAGGATTAAGTGAAGGATGCTGTATTTTTCTGGGTCTCACATCACATGTCCAAAATATTCTAACTTTCGCTTTTTAATGAAGAACCAATAAAGATCTAGGAACAAATCATGATTAGCAGGTCTGTTGTTCACCTTGTTTCAGTTGGATATGCTCAGATTCAGATCTGTTGGGTTGCTTCAATTTAATATCAAGGTTTATCAATGCATTTTCTCTGCATTTTGTTCTCAGTACTTCTCATTTTCCTATTTAGGCCCTGTACTTTATACACTGCATTTGGTCCTCAGTGTTTTTAATCTTCCTATTTAGCCCCTTCCCAAATTCAAAGGTGCTTCAGGGAGGAGATCAGCCATTTTCAAATTCCTGTTTTATTTCTACTATTTATATACCCTTCCCCAATTCTGAAAACCGAGAACCTCAGAAACAGTCCTTTTTTGTCATAACACTTGCCCTTTGATGTTAACTCAGTCCAGCAGACATTGCGGAAAGTTAAGATTCAGAAGGCAGTAGGCCCAGATAATATCCTTGGGCATGTTCTTAAGGAATGTGTCAGGGGTGAAATCCCGCAGGTTCTGACAGGTTCTGGAGAACCAGTAGCGGAAATTTTGAGTAGTTTGGAGAGCTGGCAAATACCACCTCTGGCTGGTCCTAGAGTGGGGTGGGATTGGAGATTTTGCAATATCCTTCCCCCAGAAGTGGGGAGGGAATGGGGATTTTGCAGTATCCTTTCCCTGGAGTGGAGTGGAAATGGAGATTTTGCAGTATCCTTCCCCTGCCACGCCCACCAAGCCATGTCCACCAATCCATGCCATGCCCACCAAGACACACCCACAGAACCGGTAGTAAAAAAATTTGAAACCCACCACTGCAGTGGGTCCAACCTGTTTTAAGACAGCCATTATTCTGCCAGTGCCAAAAAAGTCTACAATTACAGCTCTCAATGATTATCGTCCAGTTGCCCTTACATCCATCATTATGAAATGTTTTGAGAGGCTGATAAAGGACATTATTGTATCCAGCCTCCCTCTAGCATTTGACTCGCTTCAGTTTGCTTACCTTCCAAAATGCTCCACCGAGGATTCTATTTCTTCTGTTCTCCACCTGAGCTTGGCACACTTAGAAGAAAGAAACACTCATGGGTGAATGCTGTTTCTTGATTTCAGTTCAGCATTTAATACAATTGTTCCTCGGCATCTAGTTGACAAAGTGGCCTTCTTAGGCTTTAATATTCCTTTGTGCAACTGGATTCTTGACTTTCTTATTGACAGGCCCGGTATGTGCGAATTGAGTCTAATATTTCGAACACCATTTTCTTGAGCACAGGTTCTCCTCAGGGCTGCATTTTAAGTCTGCTGTTGTTCACCCTGTTGACCCCTGACTGTTGTGAAAGGTTTTCCACCAACCATATTGTGAAGTATGCTGATGATACAACAGTAGTGGGCCTTACTCAAGATGACAATGAGGGTGCTTACCACAAGGAGGTAGAGGGTTTGGTGAACTTCAGATTCCACCCTACTACTGAATCAGCATCTCTTAGTAAAAGTAGTTTTTCACTCAAATCAAATGGAGTTGAGAGTTTTGCTTTCCTAGGGGGATCAGACATATCTAACAGGTCTGACATATAGTATCATTTCATTCCACATATCTAGGATTAACTTTCCCAGCAATCCCTGGAGACAATATACCAGGTCAAGCCATAGCAGAAGTCAATTCCCTAGGTATTATTATTATGTCTTTTATTCATTAAACATGAAACTCAGTCAACTGAACATTTAAAAATGTGTCACAAATTATTATTATTATTATTATTATTATTATTATTATTATTATTATTACTATTATTATTATTATTTATTTTATTATTATTTATTTTAATATAATTTGTATGCCACCCTATCTCCATAGGACTCAGGGCGGCTCACAACAAATAAAAACAAATCCATAAAACATAAAATACATAAATATGCATACATAAAATACATAAATGTATAAATATATCATTTAAACATATATTAAAACCCATTAAAATAATAATTAAAAAAACACACAGTCCAGGCTGGGCGATGTGAACAGCCATGTTTTTAATTCGCGGCGGAAGGTGCGAAGGTCAGGAGCCAACCGAAGCCCCAGGGGGAGTTGACTCCAAAGAGTGGGCGCGCCCACAGAGAAAGCTCTACCCCTGGGGGCCGCCAGCCGACATGACTTTTTGAATACAGGAAAGTCATATTTTTTGCATAATGACCAGTGGACTAATTAAGCAACTCGGTCATGTCTAGGTTTGTAATCAGTTTGTGCGATTTTGCTGCATTCACATATTAAATGTGAAACAGTTTGAACTTTGTTGTTGCAAAGTCGGCAGTTTGGATTGTCAGTGTCACAAATTATTATTATTATTATTATTATTATTATTATTATTATTATTATTATTATTATTATTATTATTATTATTATTATTATTATTATTATGACAGTATACACAGCAAACGAGATGACCATGCTGGATTTCGTATCCCAAATCATAGTCGAACACTTCCCAAGTGTTTAGGATTGCATGATGTATCGGTGAATTATGCGAGCAGATCCCAGTAAGATTGCCTTCTGCAAATGACCAATGGTGATCTTGTCAGTGCCAATTGTTTTTAAGTGCTTGCCTAGGTCTTTATTTATTTATTAATAAATTATTATTATTATTATTATTATTATTATTATTATTATTATTATTATTATTATTATTATTATTATTATTATTTATTGGTTAATCTTTAGTGAGATTCACAGCCTTTGAGGCTGGTTAATAGCTCAGCAGCTCGAGTCCTAACCAAGGACCTAGGAACTGTTAAGGTATCGTCGGAGGATGTAAGCTGTTCCGAGTAAGGTGGTTTTTTGTAGAGTCAAAATGTTCAAGTCCGGCAAATTTAGAATTTCTAAATAGCGGGGTAGCCCTTTGGGTATTGCTCCGAGGGCTCCAATTACAATCGGGACAACACACGATTTCTTTTTCCACAGTCGCTCAACTTCAATTTGTAAGTCCCGATACTTTGTGATTTTTTCTTGCTGCTTATCTTCAATTCGTGCATCACCAGGTATTGCAATGTCAATGAACCATACTTTTTTCTTTTCAACTATTGTTATGTCAGGTGTGTTGTGGACCAAGTACCTGTCAGTCTGAATCCTAAAGTCCCACAAGATCTTGAGTTTCTCATTCTCTAAAACTTTCTCAACCTGATGTTCCCAGTGGTTTTTGCTGTACTCAAATCCAAACTTCTGGCACAATTTCCAGTGAATGATTTTAGCAACACGGTCATGGCGTTGTAGGTAGTCAGTTTGTGAAATTTTGCTGCACCCACTGATCAGGTGGTCGACTGTCTCATCTTTCTCATTGCAGAGGCGGCATTTGCTGTTGGTGGTAACATGTTGAATTTTTGTCTTCATACAGTTTGTGGCTAGGGCTTGTTCTTGAGCTGCCAAAATAAAGCTTTCAGTTTCTTTTTTCAGTACTCCTGATCTTAACCAGTTCCAAGTTAGTTTCTGGTCAGCTTTGCCTTCAATACTTTTCAAGTATTGGCCATGCAGAGCTTTGTGTTTCCAATTTTCAGCTCGCTGCTCAATTACTTCTTTCTTATATTCTGCTTTTGTTTTAGTTGTCTTTAAAAGGCCTCCTTTATTTACTTCCTTAATCATTGGTTCTTCACTTTTCTGGATGTAATCATTCAAGCTGCATTTTTCTTCTTCCACAGTCTGCTTTACTTGTAGGAGTCCTCGACCACCCTCTGCTCTTGGTAAATATAATCGGTCAACATCACTTTTAGGGTGCAAGGCATGATTCATTGTCATAAGCTTCCTTGTTTTTCTGTCCAAATTGTCTAACTCCATCTGGGTCCAGTCAATTATTCCTGCAGAGTATCTAATCACAGGTATAGCCCAGGTATTTATGGCTTTTATGATGTTTCCTCCACTCAATTTGGACATTAATATCTTACGAATTCGCCGAATGTACTTGGCTGAAGTTAATTCCTTGACTTTATTATGCATTAAGTCAGAGGCTTCTAAAATCCCCAAGTACTTGTAGCCTTCTTCTGATTTTACTGCCTTTATCATTTCTTCATTCTCTAGTTCTATTCCATCCTCTTTTATGATCTTGCCTGCTTTGGTTGCTATTGTTGCACATTTGTCAATTCCAAACTGCATACCAATGTCTTGGCTGAATTCTTTTGTGTTTTCAATTAATAAATTCAGTTCAGCTTTTGTTTTACCAAACAGCTTCAAATCATCCATGTACATCAAGTGCAAGATTTTCAGTCCTTTCTTTTCAAGTTTGTATCCACAGTTCATCTTCTTCAAAATGATTGTCAGTGGTAGCATTGAGAGTATAAAAAGTAGGGGTGAAAGGGAATCGCCCTGGAAAATGCCTCGTTTAATTTCAACTTCACCCAGTTCTTCTTCATTAGCCATAAGTTTTGTTTTCCAGAGGTTCATTGAAGATTCCATGAATTTTTGTATGTTGCTGCTGATGCCTAATATTTCCAGGCATTTCTTGATCCAGCTATGGGGAACTGAATCAAATGCTTTCTTATAGTCTATCCAAGCCATGAACAGGTTGGTTCGTCTTTTCTTCGAGTTCTTTAGGATTAGCTTGTCGATCAGCAATTGATCTTTTGTTCCTCTTGAGTTTTTGCAGCATCCTTTCTGTTCTACAGGAAGCAAGTTATTTCTTTCCAGGTATCCATAGATTTGGTTTGCAATGATACCAGTAAGAAGCTTGTATGTTGTTGGCAAGCAGGTGATTAGCCTATAGTTTCCAGGGTCCTTTCCTTTTTCTTTATCTTTTTGGATCAAAAATGTCCTTCCAGTTGTCATCCATCCATCATTTTCAGGTGTTTTTAGGATCTGGTTCATCTGGGTTGCCAATCTTTTGTGCAGACTTGGAAGTGCCTTTAACCAGAAGCCATGCAGCTCATCCGGTCCAGGTGCACTCCAGTTCTTCACTTTTCTTGACTGTCTTTGCACCATTGCTTTTGTTATTTTCACGTCTTCCATTTTATGCACTTTAATAGAGTCCTCAACCTGTTTGATCCATTTTGCATTTCTGTTGTGCTTCTTGTTGTTTTCCCACAAATTCTTCCAGAATTTCAGAGCTTTCTCTTTATCAGGCTTTTCATTTGTTGTTACTCCGTTTCCATTTTCTAAATTCTTATAAAACTGGTGCTGATTTGCTCTGAACTGTGAGTTTTCCTTGAACTGAGTTACTCGGTTTTCATACCTTTTAATCTTTTCAGCGATGGCAACAACCCTCTGCTTCAGCTCTTCAATTACTACTGCAATCTCCTTATTCCTTAGATCGTATCTTGCTTCCAGGCTGCTTTTGACCTGCTTGTTCTTTAGCTGACCTTGCCTTAGGTTCTTCAAGTTGCTCAAATCTCCACGTACTTTTTTGATCTTCAATTCTAACCGAATTTTCCACTTAGGCTTCCCCTTCTTGCCTCTTTGGTTCTTTTGTATTTTCAACCCCAGTTCTTTGGTGGTTATGACAGCTGCTGCATACATCAGTTGGTTAGTTTCGGCTAATGTAGTGGTTCGAATAGTTTGCACAGCCTCATTGACCTTTTTTAGTACATTTCTCAATTCTTTCCGGTTCACTTGGTTCAGCTTTGGCAAACGTGTTCTTTCAGCATCTTCCATTTGGTGCTTTATTTTTCCAGCTAATTGAGCATTATCTGTTGGTGTTTGTTCTTTAGTGCTTCCTTGTTCTTTATCTTCATCCATTTCAGTATCCTCTTCTTCCCTTTCTTCCTCAATTTGCTTTTGAGTCTTGATGTTACTCTTCTTTGTTGTTGTACTCAGACTATTAATTGCTTTCTCTTCTATTGCTATTAATTCTTCTGTAGTGAAAAATTTGTGGTTTAGGATTACACGTCGTTGGTCCATTAACCTTTGTTCACTGGTGTCACAGTCCGAATGGTTCATCTTCCAAATCTGATACATTCTTTTTTGAAATCCATGTTTTGCTGGCTCAGACTGATAGTAAGCTTCCATAATAGAGGTGTTTTCTTCCCTGGTCCAGATTTTTCGCTTTTTGGGTTTTTCTTCCAGTAGCTTGTCAGCTCCATGCCCTGGTTGCCTAGCAGAGGGAGTTGAGCCCTGTAACTCATTTTGCGTAGAATGCCCAGGAGCCATAGCATCCAATGGAACCCTTGTTAATCCGGGCGACGGTTCAGCCGGCATAAATTTCATTTTTTCTGTATTCGCCATGTTTGAATGGGTTGTGGAGCAGATTTTGTCTGGCCCTTCACCTAAGGTCTGTCTGATATGGTTGCACCTGTTCAGCATAGCCCTTAGGATCATTAGAGCATGCAAGCCCCTCCACCACAACAAGGTAGAGCTCCTCGGAGGGGATTATTATTATTATTATTATTATTATTATTATTATTATTACTATTATTATTATTATTATTATTATTATTATTATTATTATTATTATTATTATTATTATTATTATACATTTTAAAAATCTCTTAATACCATTAAGACACATATTTACCAAATATAAATTTCAAAATCTACAGGAAGATATCTTTCAAATTTTGAATTAGCCATTTTAATACCTCTAACTTTTTAGAAAGCATCCCTTTATACTATCCAAAACTAATTATATTATATCATTTTGTCTTAGAGTAGCCTTTAACAATACCAATGTAACTAAGCTTTTCAATTTATTACTAGGGTCTTCCTTCCCCAAAAAGAAAAAAAAAACTTAATCTTCTATTCTTCTCTTCTTTCTATATTTTTTCCAATCCTTCTTCTTTATTAATTCTTTCAACATTGTTCCTCCCCCCAATTTTATTTTCGAAAATTTATTTATTTATTTATTTTTTAAATATACTTTATTAAATTTTGTCATTATAAAAGAAAATATACAATCTCTATGTCCTTCAGAGGTACAGTGTTTATACAATTTACGGAATCATACGTTAAATAAACTACATCTTTATCTATTCAATATTCTATACAATATAACTCATATTTCGGATGCGTAACAAGTCATATCCTGAAATCATGTTTTTGTCTTATTCTTCAACCAATTGTACCAATTTCCCCATACTTCATAATATTTAGATTTCTCCTCATTATTTATCTCACTCGTCAATTTTACCATTTCTGCACACTCTAGGATTTTGTTAATTAGTATTTCTTCTGAGGGTATGGATTTATTTTTCCAGTATTTTGCAAAAGCTAATCTAGCCGCAGTTGTAATCTGGATTATAAATTGAGTTTTGTTGTTGTTAGAGCCGTCTCCGGTTATACCCAGGAGGAAGATTTCTGGAGCTAGAACTATCTCCTGTCCCGTTATTTCACAAAGCCAGTATCAAATTTTTGACCAGAACTTTTTGGTCTCCTGGACAGGTCCACCATAGATGATAGAAGGTGCCGACCGTTTTTCCACATTTCCAACACGTAGCTGAGAGATTGGGAAACATTTTCGCTAACCTAGCCGGTGCTAAATACCACCTGTGTAACATTTTATAATGGTTTTCTCTAAATGTTGCCGATTTCATCATTTTATAGTTCCTATTCCAGGCCATCTCCCAGTCATTAAAATTTAGTCTATATCCCAGGTTTTTTTCCCAAATATTTAGCTGGTTTTTTGCTATGGTCTCTGCCCTATCCTCATCTAATAAAAAATTATATATTTTTGCTAACATTTTCTTGTCTATTCCCCAAATAATTTTATCAAAATTTCCATATTTAGCTTCTATACCAAATTTGTCTCTATCTTTTTGGAATCTTGAATTAATCTGCTGATAATTCCACCAATCCAAGTTGAAACCCTGGTCCCTCAATAAATCCAAAGGTTTGAGCTTCCCCTTTTCATCAAGAATATCCTTGTACGTGCCCAATTTATAATCATCTCTCCTGTTTGGGGCCACCAGTGCTTCCATAATAGAAAGACAGTTGGGTACCTTAGTGTAAATCCTGTCTAATTTCCTCCCACGTGCGAATAAGGGTCTCCCTAATTTTGTGTTTATGAAAGTAGGATTTCTTCTTGTTCTTTGTATTCCACAGGTGGGCGTGCCATCCTTCTAATAGGTCATGTCCTTCTAATGTCAGGATTCTCCTATTTCGTAACTGGATCCACTCCTTGATCCAAATTATTTTCGCCGCCTTTTGATATATTTCCCAATCGGGGAGCCCGAATCCTCCCAAATTTCTTTTCCCTTGGAGTATCTTAAAGGAGATCCTCGATTTCTTGCCCTCCCATAGGAAATTTCTAATGTGTTTGTTCAGGTCCAAAAAGAATTTTTTATCTAAGGTTATCGGAATATTTTGAAATAGGAACAGAATTTTAGGTAAGATGTTCATTTTAATCGCTGCAATTTTACCAATCAGAGACAATTTTAGCCTTTTCCATCTTTCAAGGTCTTGATATATTTTCTGCAGTAGGGGGATATAATTATCTTCTTTTAATGAGGAGAATCTCGCAGTGATCCATATTCCCAAATATTTTATTTTCTTGACTGCCTGGAGGCCTAATAAGTCTTCCAATTCCTTCTTTTGTGGATCTGTCATATTTTTCACTATTATTTTAGTTTTTTTCCTATTGAGTTTAAGGCCCGCCACTTCTCCATAATCCTGTATTTCCTGTATTAATTTTAAACCGGTTTCTAGTGGATCTTCTATTATGAGGGCTACGTCGTCTGCAAAAGCTTGGATTTTGAATGTTTCCTTCCTGATCTTTAATCCTTTAATTTCTTTATTGGCGCTGATCTTTCTAAGTAGCACCTCTAGCGCCAGAATATAAAGAAGGGGAGATAGGGGGCATCCCTGTCTCACTCCTTTTTGGATCTGAAATACCTGAGTTTTGTCTCCGTTCACTAATATGTTTGCCCTCTGTTTGTGGTAGATGTTCTCGATCATCTTCCTAAAATTCGTCCCGAATCCCATTAGGTCAATTTGATTAATCATGAAAGTCCAATTCAAATTGTCGAACGCCTTTTGGGCATCGACAAATATTAGGGCCAGCTGTTTTTCAGGATGTTGTTCATAGAATTCTATGGTGTTCAAAACTATTCTCAAGTTATCTCTGATCTGTCTCCCTGGTAGAAAACCGTTTTGATCTTTGTGGATCCACCGGTTTAAAATTTTTTTGATCCTCTCCGCAATTATGTTCATAAACAGTTTGTAATCTGCATTCAGCAGTGAGATGGGTCTATAGTTGGATATCTGCTTCGGGTCGGCACCTTCTTTCAGTATGAGCATCAGATATGCTTCCCTCCAGGTATCTGGTATTGTTATACCAGCTAAGGCCTCATTAAATATTTCTAATAGTTCTAGTTTCAGGGCTTCATCAATTTCCCCAGGGAGACCATCTGGGCCTGGGGTTTTGTTCTTCTTTATTTTAGAAAGGGCAGTTTTTAATTCCTCTAAAGTGATCTTTTCGTTCAACATTTCCTTTTCTCCTTCAGTGATTTGGGGTAAGCTGGCTTCCAACAAATACTGTTCTACCTTGTTTGACTCAATTTCTTCCTTATTATATAGGCATTCGTAGAATTTTCTTATACTTTCTAATTTATCTTCTTCCTTTGTCAGAAGGTTACCCTGAGAGTCTTCTAATACTAATATTTGATTTTTTTCCTTCTCTTTTTTTAATTTATAAGCCAGCCATCTCCCCGACTTATTAGCGTTCTCAAAACAATAGTGTTTGGATCTTTTTATTTTTTGTGCCATTTCCTCCTGGTCCAGTAAATTCAATCTGTGTCTCCCCATCGACCACTGTTGTTTGATCGCCTTATCTCCCGGGCATTGTTCAAGTTCGTCTTCAGCTTGTAATAGTTTTTTGGTATACTCTTCCCTGGTCTTTCTTTTTTCCTTATTTTTGAAGGCAGTATATGAGATGGCTACCCCTCTCACATAAGCCTTCATGGTATCCCAAACAATTTCTTTGGCTGTCTCTTGATTCCCATTTTCTATAAAAAAACGCTTAGCTTCTTCGTTCAATTTCAGTGTAAACTCTTTATCATTTAGCAGGTTGGTCCTTAAGCTCCATCTCTGTTGTTTTCTCTTGGTATCATGGTGCCAACTAACTTCAAGAAACTTATGGTTTGCCCAGGCTTTTGTGCACATATCGACCTTTTTAATTTCTAGGCCCAGTTTCCTGGTAGCCCAGACCATATCTATTCTGGACCAGGAGTTCTGTGCCATTGAGTAAAATGTAAATTGTCTATCCTGGGGGTGTAAAGTATGCCACATGTCTATTAGATTTATCTCGTCCACCAAATCAAAAAAGGTCTTTGGTAAGGGAGATCTTTTATTCTTTTTAATTATATCACTTTTATAATCTTTATTTGGGTCAACAATTCCATTAAAATCCCCTAGCATGCGTATTTCATTATGTGCCCATTTTGCCAACTGTTCATGCAATTTCCAATAGAATTTCCCTTGTTTTTTATTTGGGGCATAAACCCCTACCAATAACATCTTAGAATTGTCTCTCGTTATTTCTACTATTAGTATTCTCCCTTTTTCATCCTTATATTTACATTCTGCTTCTAATCCTTTCTTGACATAAATAGCAACCCCCCTTTTTCTTTTCTCAGCTAGTGAAACAAATACTTTACCAAATTTGGTATAATTTAAATAATTGGCTTCATCTTTTTTTATATGCACCTCCTGAATACAGATTATATCGGGATTCTGTTTCGCCAGTTTCGACAATATTATCTTCCTCTTTTTATAATCATTTAAGCCATTAACGTTTAACGATATGATCTTTGTATCATTCATTCCTGATGTTAGTCTCTGGTCTCTAGTTCTTGTTTACCTTTAAGATTACTGCTCTTACTGGTCTAGTTTTTTTTCCCTTTTTCTTCTGTGTCTTCCTTTTTTTTCTCCTCTTCTATATCTTCCCTTGTGCTTTGTTCTTGAGACTTCCGGTTGGTGACTCGTGGTGAAATGGCATTGGGTGAGTGACTGCTGCTCCTCAACCCTCCTATTCGCCGTGTTTTGGGGATCCCCTCAGGGGAACGGTGCCTGGAGAGCCCCGTGGACTAGAGAGCGAGTTCGGCGAGTGTGAAAGCGGAGTGCAACGCTGATCATGAGGCCGGACAGCTCTGTCAACCTAACACGCGCGAGCCAGCCTGTTAATGGCTGGCCTGAAGCCGTGGAAGCCAAGAACTAAATAGGAAGCATCGGAGATCGGAGGCTACAGTGCGAGATAGATTTATGCGATTTGGAGATTTGGAGATTTCCCCACTGTGCTGCAATTGGCCTCTGAAGAAGAGCCGGTGGAGACAGGAGAGAAGTGCTCGGAGAGGGAGCGAGCGGCGATTACTAGGAGAGAGCTGATCAGGAAGATAAAGTGCCTGTCAAGCCGGTGAGGAACTTTTTTTTAAAAAAAACTGAGGTGGTGAAAATACGCGCACAGGGTGAAGATCGGAGAAAGGAATAAGGAATTCAAGGAATATTGCTTGCTTTTTTCTTGGGGAAATAGACCTTTAGAACGATCGGAGGCTGCGGTTTGGAGTTTGTGGATTGCGGTTTGAGTTTTGTGGATTGTGTTTGCTCAACCTAGAGACCGGAAGTACAGCCATTGTAGAGACTCGCCTGAAGAACTATTGGAAGTGCTGACTCACTGACAGTCCAGATTTAAGAGTTACTACTGAGCCCAGGCTGTGAAAACCTGCTTTTGTGGAAGGAAAAAGAAAAAAAAACTTATATGCACAGTTAACTTTTATATCTTCATATTTATATTAACGTGATTAACTTATAGTATATTATTACATTATTTAGCAATGATATTTCTGATATTTTTACATAGATATTGATCTCTCATAAATAATATATTAACTGTTTATGCATGCTTTTGATTATCTTTTTAGGAATCAATTAATTAATTAATTAAGAAACTAATTTTCTACCTCATCTAAATATTTTCTTCGGTGAATTTTTATAGTGATTATCAAATTATAGTGATTCTATTATCTCTATTGTATTTATCTAAGCTATTAATTGATTCAGGCTAAAGTTAAGTAAAACTTCTCAGATATAATATTTAAAGGTATAGGACTAGACTGCCAAAACTGATTGTTGTTTGTTGGAAATGTTGAATTATCTTATTATATTAACTTAGAAATTAAGCATCAACAAAAGAGTTAACTGGGAAATAATTAAGGAGGTTAACAAGGGGTTAAGATAGGGCCCCTGAGCAAAAAGTGGTGAGTGCCACTGGATGATTATTTGGAGAAAGATAGAGAATATAATAAGAGACCAAAAATCGCTTTTGAAAGAAATGGCAAGTCTGACATCAACAATTGCAAAAACCGGTAAAAAAGTCCCATCCATTCCCACGTTAGCAATGTCATCCCCAGCCACCCAGAAATCAGTAGAAGGTCTCCAGAAAACAGATAAACCCCCTGTAACCCCAACGCTGCAAACGGTACAATCGTCTCTGCTATCAATACAAGAAACCATGCTTGCAATGCAAGAGAAACTTCTGAACAGTCATTCTGAATTAAAACTAGATATACACGCACTAGACTCCAAAATGAATGAGATTCAAATTTCCATTGCCAGTAATGAGAATAGAATCCAAAAAGCAGAACAAAGGATTGAAAAAAACGAGAAGAAACTGGACATAGTTGATCAAACTCTGTTGGCGCAGAACAAAGATACAGAAGACGCCCTGATACAACTCGAGATGGATAAGGCCTCATTTTACCTTTGATTCCAAAACATATTGGAAGACAAAGAAGAGGACCTAGGAGACAAGATGGCCGAGTTGATCGCAGAGACCCTTCAACAAGACAAACAGGAAATAATTCGAGAGATTGACGAGGTGTACAGAGTTCAAACAAATTATGTGAGAAGAAATAGGCTCCCTAGAGAGGTTCACGTTCGGTTCGCTAGAAAAAAAGTGAGAGACATTCTGTATAATATAGCCCGGGAGGAAAAAATTATCTATGGGGGAAAAGAAGTGAATATCTTAAAACAAATCCCAAGGAGAGTGAGGGAAAGGAGAAAAAATTACAGATTTCTGACAAATCAATTAAACAGGAGAAGCATAATATTTAGGTGGCTCTTGCCAGAAGGAATGTTAATATCATGGCAAGGGAGGAAAATTAAAATCGACTGTTTAAGTGCTGCCCAAGACTTCCTAGATCAATTAAGGGGAGGAGAAGAAGAACAAACTAGTAAGGAGGAAATCGAAACAGCGAATACGGAAGAAGAAACATCTCAAGTATTTTCGAAAATTTAAGAATGTTAATTTGAGGTTGATGTATCTGGAAAACTCGCTCTCTTCTTGAAATCACTTTTTCTAATTTAAAGTCCCCATTTCGACTCTTCTTGCTTATGTAATCATTCAGTTCATTCCTTTGTCCATAAAACCAAAATTTGTTGCCATAAAGTTTGTCAGCTTGCAATAAAGAGTCTATTTGTTGCTTTTCTATCAATTGAGTGTAAACGTCTGCCGAGACCTCTGTTCCATTTATGCCAATCTCCCTTTCAATCCTGACAGCCTCTTGATCCTCCAAAATCAGAATCCTCTGAATAATTTCCTCCTTTTTCCCATCCAACAAATGATTATGACTTTCCAAGCTATATTTTTGAAAAGCTCTTTAAACTGTTTCCAAAAGAGCAGAGCTGAAAGAGTCTAAAAGTTCTTGAAAAGCCTTTACCGTCACAGCTTGAGAATTTGCTGATTCACCAAACAGTGATCCTCCAGCCTTGTTGTCAGCCATGTTTCAGACAGTTTATATTTATCCAGCTATCAGGACGACAATTCCAACTATTTTCCACACAGTTTAAAAATGAACCTTAATTGAGATCAGTACCAAATTCTTTTCCTTGCCGCTTCCACTTTAAAACTTTCTCTTAAGGTGTAATCCAGTAGCTGTATCAATGTTACAAGTGTTAACAAGCGTTAACAAGCACTTTCCCTAATAGCGTCCTCCTCACGCCCTCAGGCGCCATTTTCTGCATTTTAAAACGGAGTTAAAGTGTTACTTGCAATTTTTTTCTTTTTTCTCCTAATTTGCTCTGTCTGCAATCAAACTAAAGATGTTAAAAGTCCCCTCATTTATTATCAGCAGAATTTGGTTGCGGCTTCTAGCTCCGCTTTAGCGGAGTCGTCCCAGGTCCGGAGCAGCTTGACAGGCTTCTATAGGGAGCCCACACCCTTCACGCCCCAGGATTTCTCCTAGTGCACTTGGGGGGCTCGATCTCCGCCTGTTGGCTCTTCTCTCTCCCCTTTGCCCGGGGAGAGGGTTTCACGCCTCCAGACAGCTGTTTTTTGGCTGTTCTGGCAGCATTTACAGTGCCGGGGATCGGGCGCCCACGAAGGAGCGTCAGTGAAACTCGCGGAGCCAACCGGAAGTCTGTGAGCCTTCGATCTTGACCGTCAGGAATAGTTTGATGCTCTCAGCACTGGCCGGGCGGGTGGTCACTTCCGTGATCCGGCGACCCCAGAAAATAGCGAAACAATCTTCTGGAGATGAACGATGTGGCTGAGGGCCAGAGGCTGCTTTGGGGATGGAACGGCAGACCTTTGCAATGTGGCCCTGCTTTCTGCAATGGCGACAGATCACGGAACAAAATTGACAAGTCGCCCTAGGATGGGCGTCCTCACAGCTGAGGCAAGATGCCAAAGGTCACTTCTTCGGAGGCAGGCTTTTTGCTCGTGCTGAGGATACCTTCAGGCGACTGATGTCAGCTTCCTCATCAGATGTGACGTCCTGCATATGAACAGCTGCAGTCTCGCCAGCGGGGGAATGAAATTTACGTATGTCCTCAGTGGACTTGACAGACATTTCATATGCTTGGGCTTCTTCAAGAGCAGTTGGGAGATCTAAAGTTCTCTTCACCAATAGTTGTCTCTGTAATCTAACGTCTCTGACCCCACACACCAGCTGCTCCACCAAGGCATCATCAAGATCTCTAAACTCACAGTCCAGGACAGCGGTGCGGAGACGAGCCATGTATATATTGACAGATTCCCCCTCCTCCTGTAACACTTGTCGCAATTTAAAATGGCGGGCAATGCGGGAGGGGGCTGGGGCATAATGGCTTTTAAGTTTCTCCCTCAGCACATCCCAGGCGACTGTATGCACAGGCTGAGGAGCGATTAAGGCCCTAGCAGTTGCAAACACCTCAGGCCCTCAGGAATTTAGAAAGTGAGCCCTCTTACAGCTGCTAGATAAATCGGTAAAGTCATTAGCCTCAAGAAAACATTCAAACCTCTCCTCATAGGCATCCCAAATCTCGGCATTCGAGTCGTACGGGGCAAATGTAGGCGGAGCCATACTCCTGTGACAGCAAGCCAGATGGGGAGAGCAAAAAGGGGTTCGTTGCTTAGTCCACACTTCGTCGCCAGTGCTAAATTCCCGGTTCAGATATGGGCTGAGGCGAGACAATGGGCTGAGGCGGTACAACACTATTTTATTAACAAATGGCAGAACTGAACGAACCAACAACAAAACCCTGACAGCGTTTATATATGCCGGCTGTCAAACCCAACCACCAATCAACTGGCACCTTTTTTCCCACCCTTGTGGCTGCTTCTGCATCAGCCAATCAGGGAACAGCGCCTCCATTGTAGGCAACATGCCGAACACAACACTCCCATTAACGTGGTTCCTGGCACCAAAATTCCTTCCAAGAGGCAGTACCAAATGTCAGCCAGAGTCAGCCACCCTTCAACATTATTTGGTCTTAAATTTGCAAAAGAGATTTATATGACCATGCCAATCACCAGCTTCAGCTCCCGACTTTTCTGTGTCCAAGAAGCAAAGAACACCGATCACAGGTGTGGATAAATGAATCATACATTTATTTATTAATTCACATATTTTATCTTTGATTATTACATTGGATTTTAATTTCACCAGTCTTGAACTTCGTAGTTTTAATTCTTTCATTATTCAATCACCTTAATTATCAAACGGATGCAAAGGAAGCATACAAACCATGTAATAAGTTCAATGAATAATTAAATGTTATAAGCCTATGAAACCAATTCACAATCAGTTCCCCACTTTTATCATTAGATGCTCCTTAGTGTTTAGATCTGGTCTCAGGATGATAATGTAGCACTTGGGGAAGAAGATGCAGCCCAGAAGCCCAGCACTGGAGGCCAAGATGGAGAAGATCTGCACGACCACCATGAACTTTCCTTTAGTGCTCAGGTAGGTGGGCAGGAAGGAGATCCAGACGCTGCAGAAAACCAGCATACTGAAGGTGATCAGCTTGGCCTCATTGAAGGCCCCAGGCAGGTTCCTGGCCAGGAAAGCTACAGTGAAGCAAATGATAGCTAGGAAACACATATAGCCAAGGACAAGATAAAACATGGTGACAGAGCCTTCATTGCACCGAAGGATGATCTCTCCTGGCAGGGTGTACAAGTCAGAGTCAGGGAATGGGGGAGAGATTCCAAGCCACGTGGCACAGATGATAATTTGTCCAGCAGAACAAGAAAGGATGATGGAGTTGGCCAAGCTCTTCCCCAACCATTTTCTCACCCTGTTCCCTGGTTTTGTGGCAAGGAAGGCCAATACCACTGTGATTGTTTTGGCCAACACAGAAGACACGGCTACTGAGAAGACAATGCTGAATGCCGTTTGTTGGAGAAGACAGGTGGCTCTTCTTGGTCGGCCAATGAAGAAAAAGGAGGACAAGAAGCAAAGCAGGAGGGAGACCAGGAGGATGAAGGAGAGGTCCCGGTTGTTGGCTTTGACAATGGGAGTTTCTAGGTATTTAAGGAATATGATTAAAACAATTCCTGTGGTTAGGAACAAGAGTAAGGCAAAAGAGACCAGGATGATGCCCAGATGTTCTTCATAGGACAGGAAGGTTATTCTTTTTGGGATACATTGGACTCTGTTCTCGGTTGGATATTGATCATATGGGCACTTTGTGCATTTTTCAGTATCTGAGAAACCAAAAAGTAATATTTCTTTTATATCTCTTTTCACCTTTCAAGAAAGATCTTCTTTGGATTTCAGATGATACTGACCAAGCATGGCAGGTGCCAATATTCAAAATACAAATGGGGGCTGGTTGATATTACTAACTGTGACTGTGGGAACATCCCACAAACTTTATACAGTATCATATTGCAATGAAATGCCCTCTCAGAAGGTTCCCTGGATCCCTGCATTAAATACACCATCTTGAGGGCATTGTTGCCCAATAACTAAACAGTCTAGATATCCAGCCATAGGTTTAGTCACTCTGGTAACTGTTCATACATAATTTAATTTTATTCATAATTGTACCCATCATTTCTCGTATGCATTGTTGAAATAATTCACCATTCTGATGTTTTATATTTTGATAAACATTTTTATATCCTGTTTCTTCTAATTTTATGTAATAATGCTGTATTCTTTTACACCATACAAAATAAATATAATTGATTAGCGTATTTTTTGGACTATAAGACGCACCAGAGTATAAGACACACCTTAATTTTTGGGGAGGAAAATAAGAAAAAAGCTGATTGGCGGGTGGATCACCCTCCCAGAATACCTCCAATCAGCTGTTCCCAGAGGTGAATTTTAGCAATAGGTTCATTGGTTGTGAGCTCTGTGCCTTGCTTTTTTTTCAACTTTTGAAACCCCCATTTCAGAGGCCTTTTTTTCAGCCTCTCAAATGGAGGTTTCAGAGCCTTTTTTCAGTGGGGCTACATTCAGTGTATAAGATGCACCCAAATTTTCACCCTCTTTTAGGGGAGGGAAGGTGCGTCTTATACTCTGAAAAATACGGTGTCAGCTCCAGTGTGCTGTCGGCATGGAGCTGCCATTTGTGGGGCATTGATCAAGGCTGCTTGGGCAGGGAAGGCCATATGACCTCCCAAGGGCTTTAGGGGTTCCACAAAAACCCGTCCCAGAGGATGCTGGGCCAACAGGACATCGATATGAACCGCAGGTGCCAGGGGTACAGGAGTACAGGGGCCAACTGCCCAACCTCCTGGCTGACCAATCAGCCCAGCAAAGCCCTCTATATATGGACAGGTGGGATCCGCAACCTTTGCGAGCGTCATTTGATGGCAGCCCTGAGAAGGTGCCTTTGTCTCTAGGCCAGGTCCTCGATCACTTTGACAGCTACGGCAGATGGTACACCTCCCAGTGGGATTGTGGGATTGTGGGGGCAATAAACTGACTTTGTATAAAAAAGAACACCGCTTTGGGGGGGGGGCGAAAGCCCTACTAAGCAGGTATAAACAATAGTATGAAGGCTATTGCTTAATGCATTGTAAGCCGCCCTGAGTCTCCGGAAAAGGACAGCATATAAATCAAACAAATAAATAAATAAATAAATAAATAAATAAATAAATAAATAAATAAATAAATAAATAAATAAATAAATACATTATTGCAGTGACAACGGTCATGGATGGGGAGGCAGCAGGTTGGGTGGTGGATCTATATAGAGATCATGCGGCCAAGTTGGGTGATTTAGGCCTGTTTCTATCTGGCCTCCAGGAGAGGTTTGAAGACTGTACTGGAGCACAACAGGCCGAGGGAAACCTACTGAAGATAAAACAGAGGGGGAGGCCTGTAGCAGAATACATCAGGGAATTCAGAAGGCTGGCTGGTAAAGTGCGGGGGTGGCCTGAGAGACTGGTTGTTCACACTTCCGGTAGCTCCGCGTAATGCCGACGGAGCTCCTTTTAGGAGCTCCAGCCCTGTGACTCCGTACAGCCGCTAGAACAGTGAAAACCAGCTGTCCAGCGGCTTTAAAACTCTCCCCCAGGGAAAAGGGAGAGAGAAGAGCAGAAGGGTCTGGGTAGAGCTCCCCTAGACCCCCAGGCTTTTTTTTTTAAGCCTGGGGTTTGCAGGGTGAGAGCTCCCTGAAAGCCCTTCAAAACTCCGGAGCCTGGACGAGTCTGCTTAAAGCAGACCGAAGCGTCGCGACCACTCCAGCAAAGCAACTAGAAGGATTAAAAAGAATTTGGATTTTGGATTTTAGGTCCCCTCCCACCAAGGACTTGGAGACCAGTGATAGTGAGGGTGACACAGATCCAATGGTGCATATGGCCATAAAACCATTTGTGGTGCCTGTCGTCTTAGAAGCTGAGTGACGTAGAAGGTGTGCAGCCCTCATTGACTCAGGTTGCACATGGTATCTAATAAGCATGGGGGTGGCTGCTGAGCTAGGAGTCAGATTACATCGATTAGGTCAGCCCATCGTTTTGAACAGATGGATGGGTCTTTGTTGGGGGGTCAGTCAGCAACCCATGTCACCAGCAAAATGATAATGGAAATAGGTCAACACAGGGAGGAAATATGCTTCATTGTAGTATCCAGAATCACCGAGGAGATAGTCCTCGGTTTGGCTTGGTTGGATAAGTGGGGCCCCAACATATGGTGGGGAGGTGGTTGTCGGCATCTATGGATAGGGCTAGGTCCCAATCCACCCCCACATGAAAGCCACCAATACTCCATGCCCATACCTGAATGTCCATCAAATACCACAGTGGATACGGATGTACAAGAGTGGTTAGCCCAAGCAGAACAGGTATGGCAAATCGCCAAAAAACCTGACAGAAGGCATCGGATAATTACAAATGTCAGGCCGATAAAGCCAGATGGCCAGCACCACCCTTTCATGTAGGCCAACAAATATTCCTGTCCACAAAGTATCTGAATCTATGCCTCCCGAGTAGGAACTTAGGTCCCAAATAT
This sequence comes from Pituophis catenifer annectens, assembly GCF_029215685.1. Classification (NCBI taxonomy): domain Eukaryota; kingdom Metazoa; phylum Chordata; class Lepidosauria; order Squamata; family Colubridae; genus Pituophis; species Pituophis catenifer. The sequence continues at coordinate 18,805,203 of NW_027256882.1, forward strand.
ATTGGGCCCTTCCCGGTGGTAAGGGTGATCAACCCAGTAACTGTAAAACTCCAACTGCCCAGGCTGTTGGGAAAAACACACCCGGTGTTCCACTGCAGTCTGCTGTGCCCAGCCCACTTATCTACACTCAGAGAGACCCCATTGCAACCACCTCCACCACTGATGGTGGATGGGAAACAGCAGTACGAAGTAAAGAAGATGCTGGATACCCGATGGCATAGGGGTAAGCTCCAATACCTTCTCTTATGGAAGGGATATCAGAGACCTCCTGGGTACCCGAACATGATATACAAGCTCCCCGATTGATTGATAGGTTTCATAGGAAATACCCAGGGAAGCCGGGTGGACCCGGGAATCCACAACATGGCATTTCCGTTTCAGAAGGCGTCTCCATGGTAGAGGGGCCGCATGTCAGCTCCAGTGTGCTGTCGGCATGGAGCTGCCATTCGTGGGGCATGGAGCTGCCATTCGTGGGGGGAGGAAAACACAAACCTTGTTTCAGCCCAACATCTGCTTCGTCAAGCCTCCCAAGAACTGACAGGATTGATGGGAGGGAATAGCTGGGGGGTGACATCATCATGGCCAGCCGGAAATAGCAAGGGGATTAACTGTTTAGATGCTGGTTGCAAATACTCAAGTGGATTAACTGTTTATATATATTTTTTGGGCTGTAATATAAACCTGGTTTGGATGAGCAAAGGCCAATGATCTGAAACCATTTCTCAATTTCAAAGAATGCAGATGTTCCTAAGAACAGTCAACATGGGAGGACAGTTCCAAACTGACAAGAAAAGAGAAGTTTCCTCTAATGCAAGTGATCTTGCACAATCCACCGTGTCCTTGTATCTCTTCCTACCTCATCCCTCAAGATCTTTTTCTTATCCCTCCCATTATGGAAGAAATTGGGCACCTTGAAAATTAAGAACCACAAAATTATCAACCTTCGATGTGTCTTTTTTAAAATGCACATTGATGAAAATGCTCTAGATGAATCTAGCACTCTTTCCTCTGGTGTGACCCACCTTCCTGAGTGGAGATAGTCCCTTCTGGACAAGGAACACAGTCATAGCAGCAAACTGGCTCTCCTTCTCGACCACGCTTGAAAAATCCAGGATGACAATTTTCCACACATCTGGACTGAGGCAGAGACTAAGGAAAAAACAAGGAATGCCTAACAAAGTTTTTTAGAAATAACCATCATTGAAAAATGGAGGTAGACATGAATATTAGTCAAGAAGTTGCCTGGGTACGTAGTTCGCTTAAGTAAATAAGAAATTTTTAACAAACTCTCAATGTTGCAAGGGATCTAATTACCGGCAAATTCTTCACTTAGTTCAGTGATGACTAACCGTTTTGCTATCGCATGCCAAAAATGGGAGGCGGCCCCAGGAAAGTTGTGCACGTGCGTGCCCACACCCATAATTCTATTTGTCCTGCCCCCGTGCATGTGCACACGACCCCCCCGCACTCCCCCGCCTTTGACACAATGGGCCTGGTAGGCCCGTTTTTCGCTCTCCCTGGGCTCCACAGCCTTTCTAGGAGCCTGGGGAGGGCAAAAACGGCCTTCCCCACCCCCTGGAGGACCTCCAGGGGCCAGAGACAGCCATTTGCTGACTTCCGGTGGTCCAAGAAGGCCCAAAAATCAGCTGGAGGAGCTGACCTCGCGTGCCCACCAATATGGGCCCACCACCATAGGTTCACTATCACAGACTTAGTTCCTCCCTTTTGCTTCTAGAATATCACATTGTAATACAGGATCATTCTATTTAATAAATTCTGGAGAGAAGCATTTGAGAAAAGATTTAAGCATCAAGTGACAATTAGTGGTTCCTCCATATGGTTATATTAGCATTAGCATGCATTCCTTGTTTCTTCATGTATCCATGAGTTTAAAGTATGATGCTTTAGTCATATTAAAGTTTAGAATGAAATTTATTCTGAAAGCTTTGTGAATTTTTTATTTTACCAAATTTATTGAAAGAGAATAAAAATGTGATGAAGAAACTTCTGGCCAATGGGATCTGGGAAGGTTTCTTCTAGACCACGTGTATCATTGTATCATCATTCTTCTTCTGCCATAATCGTCATCGGACATTGGCCAACATGATCACCAATGTCCGATGACAGATATGGCACAAGAAGAAGAAGACATATATCTTTGCAAACCCACCCCCATTTGTAAGTGGACCAGGACAGCCTTCCATTTAAGATATAAAGGAAAACTTTGTTACAGATTAGGGTTGGATTTGGTGCAGTGATTAGAAGGCAGAATTGCAGGCTGACTCTGCTCACTGCCAGGAGTTTGATCCTCACTATCTCAAGGTTAACTCAGCTTTCCAGCTTTCCGAGATTGGTAAAATAAGGACGAGATTGTTGGGGGCAATATGCTGACTCTGTAAACTGCTTAGAAAGGGCTGTAAAGCACTATGGAGCAGTATATAAGTCTAAGTGCTATTGCTATTTATTTGTATATTTATTTGCTAATTTTATATGGTGGTGAACTAAGACTAAACTGACTGCCTAGTTTTTAGAACTGTAGAGAGATGAGACGGAGAGAGGTGCCCTTAAAAAGGGTAAGTCATTCATTTTTTGCTGCATCACATGGGACATGACTAGGAGCCCTGTGTCAGAAAGAGATGTTTCTAAGGCAGGGGTGTCAAACTCTATTTCACTGAGGGACGCATCAGGGTTGTGTTTGATCTCGGGGAACAAGCACAATGAGTGACATTGAGCTGGCCAGGGGGCATGGCCAGCTCAACGTGACTCATTGAGGCTCCGTTTTCAGCCATGATGGTCTCCTTCAGCCCTCTGCCAGAGAAAACAGAGCTTAGGGCGGCTGCTGCACGTGGCCCACCCTGACTCCGTTTTCTGCTGCAATGGCCTCCTGCAGCCCTCTGCCAGCAAAAATGGAGCTTAGGGAGGCTGTGCAGGGCCCACCCGGGCTACGTTTGCGGCTGCGACAGCCTCCTCAGCCCTTTGCCAGTGAAAATGGAGCTCAGGAAGGCTGTGTGCTGGGCCAGTTCTTCACTCTATCCAGGGTGGGCCTGTGTGACAGGTGAAAGCACCCCATGGACTGGATCCAGACCCTGGGACTTGAGTTTAACACCCCAGTTCTAAGGTCAAGTTAGGTATCCAAAAAAAGTTCCTTTCTGTTGAAAAACCACCATTAGGTAACACCAACTGGCATGAAAATAGAGAGCTACATTGATTATTAGTTACATTTGGAGACTCCTTTTTCCCAGAGAGACTTAAGGTAGCTAATAATCAAAACAAACAACTGCATTCAAGGATGTTCCTTATGAGGTTATAAGCTTCAGTTTTCTGGGTCAGGGCACATCAGAACCATCATTATGATATCATGTGAACTGAAAGCCTTGGACCTTCTCCTCAGGAGCACAAGGCCTATTCATCTGTCTCCATGGCATGAAAGACAAGTATGGAAATTCCTGACATATATGGTCAGTTTAAGAAGATAAGCTTGCCCAACCATGGCAAGCTAAATCTGAATTCCCAATGGTATCAACAGAAATTGCATCCAGTCTTGATTGGAGTTATCCTTGCCTCTTTCACTCCACCAGGAACGTGGGTAGTGGCCAAAAGACTTGTATTCTATTTTGTTAATTTTAAGCAAGGAAACAAGACAAGTTGGTGCTATGAGCACCAAAATCCCCAGCACTTGATGTCCCCTTTCAGCAGTTTTATACAGATACTAGTTTGCACAGGGGACACAAAATAACCATCATCACCCAGCATCCCAAGTTGGACATGACTGAATCAATTTTAAACTATGTTTCATATCACGGCATCGAAAGGACATCTTGCCAATTATATTGACGTCTCCTGAAACATTTTTTAAAAATTAGAAGGATTCTACTCCCCAAATTCAATTTTCACTGAAGCCTATTTGGTGAATAGGCTTAGGTACTTGAAATGTGCCCTAAGGCTTTGGAAAACAGAAAAAAGACACCAATATTTAATTCACCTTGTTGAGTAACTTTAGTTGTGAAATAGCATCTTGATCGATAGTAAGTCTCTGTCTTTCAAAAACCCCTAGTTGCTCTTCAACGGGATCCTCCCTGGAGAGAACTATCAAGCTTACGATGTCCAGATCTGCTGCCACATCACCATTTTGGTCCAAGTATAGTTTAATGTGGGAAAGATTGCAAAACTCATTCTTCTTCAAAAATGAATTGAACTAGAACAAAAATATCCAGGAATGTTAAAAGCAGAAATACTAGTCTGGAGTAGCCTTCAAAAGTTGTACGTGCTCCATCACTGATGGCTTCCAAAGAGAGACTGGAAAACCATATGTCTGAAACGGTATAGAGTCTCCTGCTTGAGTAGGGGGTTGGACTCGAATACCTCCAAGGTCCATTTCAACTCTATAATTCTATGTCCATGTCCACATCTCTGTCTAACTACTCTTGATAAGAATATTTGTGGAAAGGATCTCAAAATAGTAGATTGCAAACCAAATGTGAGTTGGCCGTGTGATGCTCATGGAAAGAAGGCAAATGCATCCATAAAAATCTTAGAAGTAAATGTGCAGGTTTGGAGAGAAATTGACTCAAGTACAAAGTCCCCTTGCAGGCACCCCCATAAGAAGACATTGTACCACTATTGGATCAGCTTTAGAGATGGGCAATGAAATCAAGGAAAATATCAAAGGAGCTCATCTTAGCCTGGAGGAAAGGCAACAAGGAGAGGAGTCATGTTGTTCTTTGGGGATGAAAATCAGAAGGAATCTGGGAGCACCTTTTACAATGGACAAAATCTCTTGGTTGGAATAAGGAGAATACAGCATTCTTCCAATAGCTGAAAGATGTTACATGTCAGGTTCCAAGTAATGCATCCCTCACAAACCAAAGTCCAGGGCATTTCCTTTCCCGAAAGGAAAAATAACAGATGTTTACTGTTATTCCAGAGCAGGGGTGTCAAACTCGATTTCATGGAGGGCTGCATCAGGGTTGTGTTTGACCTCGGGGGGCTGGGTGGACAAGGGTGGGCATGGGCGTGACCAGGGTGGGCATGGCCAGCTTGATGTAACTTGTGTTGCGGGCACCTGTGGTGGCCTGGGCAGGGCTGGGGGGATCCAAAAACGGAGGTGGCAGAGGGCTGTAGGAGGCCATTGTGGCCAAAATGGAGCCCAGAAGTGCAGCCCTCCCAAGCTCCATTTTCACTGGTAGTGGTCCTTCACGATTTCCAGAGCAGCCTCACAGGCCAGATCTAAACACCCCACAGGCCAGATCTGGCCCACAGGCCTTGAGTTTGGCAGCCCTGTCTCAGAGTGTTGGACATGGAAAAAATGAGCTCAGTCACAAGAAAAGAGATTCTGGCTGAATGAGATGAAAAGCATCCTAAATGGAGGAACAATTTTAGAGCTGATCTAGTGGACCAGAGAAGTTCAAGTTTCCTCTTCACTGATTGCTATAACGCAAAGATCCAGCAGCCATTAACTGGGATTTCGGCAGGCAGGAGGGATTGTACTAGATGGCCTCAGGGACTCCTTCAAATTTATGAACATAAAATTCCAAAATGCTAATCGCAAATTCATAAGGACTGGCATTTATTTAAAAATGCATACATACTTTGTAAAATTAACACTGTCTTAATATCAAAATGTATATGTCACGGTACCTGCTCTACGAAAAATTATCCACAAGTGATTGGGTTGGTCAAACATGTTGGCCTTTTGAAGCACAAAATGGTTGAAATGGTTCCCTGCCCCCTTTGTATTCCTTCTCCAAAGAAAATAAGTTTCATGGATCTTTGTCGGGACTCCATACCTGCCATGGCTTCAGCCTTTGAGTCCCCAGCCTCTCTTCTCCCTCTTTCCTTCTCCTCTTGAATATTGAGGAATAAGCAGCATTCAAGGCATGGGCCATAATATTCATCATAGAATAAAAAAATCGGTTATACAGGATCCACGTCCTGTTCCTTTCCACTTTGGTGTTCAGTGGGGATGTCTGAGTGCATCTTGTCCGGCCTTTGACAGAAATGTTGTCTTTTGAAAAAGAACACTGAAAAGACTGATTTGTGAACTGTGGTTCCAGAGCGAAATCTGTTTCGAAGGAAGCATCATTTGGCATTTTTTTCCACTTAAAACTGTAGTACCAAATACTATGGACATATTTGAGAAATGTGTGGCTTCCTATTTGCATTTCCCCATAGCCTGCATATAGCCAGACTTTTCCTTCAATGGGTTCTGGCAAACCTTGAAGTGTTGAATGGAAAAGACGAATTCTGTCCGAAAGCGAAAAGTAGGCTGCGAAGTGAACAAAGACATTGACTTGTTTCCACTTGGAGATGGCATCCCTGAGGGCTGCTGTACGTGCAGAGGTTGATAGAAGTTGTGATATAACAATACAAATCCCATTCCTGACAAGCAGAGGTGTCAAAGTCCTCATGAAGTTCACTCCACTCTCTGTGTCTGAAGCAAAGAGACCAATCAAAGACCATCCAAAATGGAGGAGCAGTTGGACAATTCTTGGGTAGAGAATCGCTAATTTGGGGAGCATCTGGTAGAAAAAAGGGAATTGTCTTTTTTCATTCAGAACTTCTGCAGCAATTGAACAGATCTGGGAAAAAATATGAAGAATGCTGTATTTGGGGGTCAGTTATTGGCTTTCAATAAATCCAACTCAACCAACTGAGGTCAATTTCTAAAAACCATAACTTTTCAGCTTGCTTTATTAATAAGTATTTATAAGGTTTACGGAAACAACAAACCTTTATTCCCCCTGACTGACATATTGTGTGATTACATGCAGGGGTGGTACTTTCCTTACCGGTTCACAAATATGAGTGCACATGTCACTTCAGCACATGCGCATGGCCTCAAAAACATGCCTAAATAGGACTTCATACAGCCAGGGTGGGGGTGGGCCACCCGCAATTTCCACTACTGGTTCACCCGAACCAGTCCGAACCAGCTGAATACCACCTCTGATTACACAGTTCATGACAAAGCAATTATCAACTATGGATTATCTGTGTCTAAATCCTTCTTATTCTTTGTTCTACATCTTTCCACTCTAAACTTTATTCAAGAGAAAGGAGATATTGTTTTTAGCCATAATATCTATTAGATGAATCTATTATTTATTTCTGGAGAAGAACCTGCAAATTGCAGGTCCCACACATTGGGATATTTCTTGAATCGTCCAGCCAATAAAAAATCCTTTCCAGGAGCTTTGTTGCTCTTCAAGTCCTTTGTATTGAATTTGATCATGGACTGATTAGGGTAAAAAATAGTTGACATGTTGATTAATATGCTTGTACCTTTTAAATGAATTGGATCGATTAATGGGAGTGGTCAGTGTAAGTCCACAAAGATATATTTCCTATAAACTTTAGATAATATAAGCCATTGGGATTCTTTTCACAAACCTGAAATTTGTATACCATTGAAAAATAATATTTTGGCTAAGCTGATAAAGAAAACGGAAGCTTTCCATCTGTGCTTCCTTTTCTACAGAAGACCCTTTGATTGGACACAAAGCCCCTCCTCACCTTCACAAGTGTGCAGGAGAAGCCCCCAAAGCAATGGGGATGTTGTCATGAAATTATATGGCTGCTTGGGTGCTACACACACACACACACACACAAACACTATCAATCTAATCCTTTGACAACACACCCAGAGTGGCCATGGAGAAAAGCAGCTCTTGAATTCACATGACGTATTGGTAAGGTCTTACAAATCCTTAGTAAGGCCACACCTAGAATACTGCATCCAGTTTTGGTCACCATGTTACAAAAAAGATGTTGAGACTTTGGAAAAAATGCAGAGAAGAGCAACTCAGATGACTGAGACTAAAACATACAGTTTTATGAACGGTGGCAGGACTTGGGTATGGCTCGTCTAGAGAAAAGAAGGAGTAGTGCTGACATGATAGCAGTGTTCCAGTATTTGAGAGGTTGCTACAAAGAAGAGGGGTCCAACTTATTTTCCAAAGCACCAGAAGGCAAGGCAAGAAACAATAGATAGAAACTAATCAAAGAGAGAAGCAACCTGGAATTTAGGAGAAACTTCCTAACAGTGAAAACAATTAGCCAGCGGAACTGCTTTCAGAAGTTGTGGAGGCTTCTGGAAATCTTAAAAATCTCACTGGAGATTTTTAAGAAGAGACTGGACATCCAGTTGTCTGACATGGTGTAGGGTCTCCTGCTTGATAAGGGGATTGGACTAGCAGATCTCCAAGATCCCCTCCAGCTCTATTCTGATTGATTGATTGAATTCCACAGAGGAGATATAGTTGGATTTATCGCTTACCCATCCTACCAATCCACCCAATTTACTAGATAGAGAGGCAGACATACAAACCTGTGGGATTTTGTAGGGGGCTATTAATGTTGATATCTGGATGGAGATCTCACTGCCAGTTGATTCAAAAAGAGCCAAATGGTTGTCCTTCTTTCCACAGCCGTAGTTGGGAACATTGGCTTCTCCTGTAGAGAGGATGTCCAGCAAGGCATCTGATGTGCCAAGAGTGCTGAAATAGTTGTCATGGACGTTGTAGCCAAGTGTGAGATTGTGCAGGAGCGGGGAATTCTTATTGACCATTTGAATAGCGAAAATATGGCGTAGGATTCTAGACTGATCAGAGTATATTCTAGTGTAAAAAATGTTCATTTTATCATCATCACTACCACCACCATCAATCTTAAAATATATGTTATATTTTTAAATATATCTTTGCTTGACTAGTGAAAATGAAGCATTGCACTTCTGAATGAGCAATAGATAAACTCCTGTAAAAATGATCACATTATTATCATCACTTCTGCTGTTCAGCAGCTGCCAGCAGTTTGGCAGTTCGGGTCTCACTGGCTCAGGGTTGGCTCAGCCTTCCATCCTTCCAAGGTCGGTAAAATGAGGAGCCAGATTGTTGGGGGCAATCCGCCAAATCTGTAAACCGTTTAGAGGGGGTTGTAAGGCACTGTGAAGTGGTATATAAGTCTAAGTGCTATTGCTATGGACACCCAACATCAAAAACGTAATCAAAAAAGCACAACAAAGAATGTTCTTTCTGTGCTAACTCAGAAAGCTCAAACTGCCCAAGGAGCTGCTGATCCAGTTCTACAAAGGAATTATTGAGTTCGTCACCTGCACCTCTATCACTATCTGGTTTGGTTCTGCAACCCAACAAGACAGACTCAGACTTCAGAGGATAATTAGAATTGCAGAAAAAACCATGGCTCCCAACCTGCCTTCCATTGAGGACTTGTATACTGCACGACTCAAAAAGAGGGCTGTGAAAATTATTACAGACCCCACATCCTCGATATCAACTGTTTAAACTCCTACCCTTAAAACAACACTATAGAGCACTGCACAAAAGAACAACTAGACACAAGAACAGTTTTTTCCCAAACGCCATGACTCTGCTAAACAAATAATTCCCTCAACACTGTCAAACTACTCACTAAGTCTGCATTACTATTAATCTTCTCATCATTCTTATCACCCATCTCCTCCCACTTATGACTGTATGACTGTAACCTCGTTGCTAGTATCCTTACGATTTTTATTGGCTGTTTCCTAATATGATTTGATTGCTTATTTGTACCCTATGACTATCATTGTGTTGTACCTTATGATTCTTGATGAATGTATCTTGTCTTTTTATGTACACTGAGACTATATGCACCAAAGAGAAATTCCTTGTGTGTCCAATCACACTTGGCCAATAAAGAATTCTATTCTATTCTATTCTATTCTATTCTATTCTATTCTATTCTATTCTATTCTATTCTATTCTATTCTATTCTATTCCACTCCACTCCACTCCACTCCACTCCACTCTACTCTATTCTATCATCATCAACAGAACCAACAACACATTTGTTTTTTAATGTAATCCACTTTCTCTCTCGAAGCCTACAGAATCTTAAGCCAACACTGACTCCAAACCCAGAGACAAATGATCCTCACCCATCTCCATTTAATTTTAATGAATGTTGGGGAGATGGAACTGATACAGCCCCCCTCCTGGGTTAAGAATCGCAAATGCACCAATATTTCTAACAATACTAATTTTTATCTGGCCAGTAACCAAGGTCAGAAATAAATGAATGATTAAAGTGGAATCACTATAGAAGGAAGAGGATGTTTCAAAAGTGACTCAGAAACCAATTGTAAAAAATAAGTCATCCTGTATTTCTATAAGGATCGTGAAGTAAATATCAATGAGTAGTTTTATTGGAAATGAGTCAGGCATGGGGAAACCACAATAATCACTAATTTAAACAAAAGTCAGTACAGTATTCAAATCACAAAATCAAGACTGAACGGGGAGAGGAAAATAATGTGGACTTTTTTCTGTCCCATCTTTGGACTTGAGTCTTTAACTCAAAATAAGACAAAGAAAGCATGGAAATCAACATGATTCAGGAAAGTAAATAGGACATGTGCTACAATATAGGAGCCAGTGGAATAAGGAGAAGAAAATTAGAGTGTTCAAATTATAAATGGAGGGAATGCAACTGCATTATCCTGGATGACTTACGAGTCAAACTGATTAGAAGGCTCTGCGTTGAAAGGGAGCGTTATATGCACCAGTTTTGATGCAGCGATGATTATGTTAATGAAATGGTCTCCTGGTCTGTAATAACTCCATGGTTTTTTTGCACCCTGGTGCTCTAAACTCAGCAGGCATTTCGTTCTCAGCTTCCCCAAGACAGGCTGGGACAAGAGCAGCATCAAAAGCAGAAGCAGAAGGTCCATCATTCGTAGGGCTGAATCAATAACTTTCCTGTTTCTAAACAAGAACAGGAAGAATTAAAAGCCCTCTCATAAAAGCCAATGACTTTCCTGATTCAGACAGAGACAAACCAAGCTTCACCTGGAAAAGAGAGAAAGGTACATTTAACAGCACAGCTCCTACCTGTCCTAAAATTCAGATAACACAGAGTGTGACCTAAAGCCTTTATTCTTTCCTTGAGGCAACCTCCCTCCATGTTGCTTCAGTCTGCTGTTTACATCAGTTACTGGAGAAGTAGAAGACATCTCAAAGAGCAGGATGGTGATAATTACAGTGGGAAGCAACTTTTCCTCTGGGGATGATGAACTCCTTCCTTGGCTCCATTTGCAGAAAAGAAGCCAGAGTACAGCATGTTAGTGAAAAATTACAGATACGCCCCTGAGGGCAGGATTCTGTATCGGTTGTGGTCTTTCCTGTCAGGACATGTCCAGAAAATAATGCTGGAGTAAGACAAAGTATTGTTGTTGACTTCTGCTGCTCTTCAACATGGTTTCTTTCCTCCAGGGGCTTCTGGGTAAGGCCACCCAGAGTTATGGAGTTTGGTGCCACTCTAGGTTGAAAACATGGAATGTTTTTAAATTTTAATATGGAGAAAGCAGTGATGAAATGTAAATTTTTTTGCTACCGGTTCTTGTGCGTGTGGCTTGGTGGGCATGGCTTGGTGGGGGGTTATGTGACTGGGTGGCCATGGCCAACTTTTTTTTTTTTTTTTTTTTTTTACTTTTTAAGCATTGTTTTACTACCGGTTCAGGTAGAAAAACAATGCTTTAAAAAAGTAAAAAAAAAAAAAAGGTTCCGAAAATTGCACATACAGTTGTGATCGTCGTAACTTTTTTTTTAACTTTTTCAAGTTTCAGTTTCAGTTTCAGTTTATTTGATTTGTATACCGCCCTACTCCCGAAGGACTCAGGGCGGTGAACAGCCAAGCAATAAAATACATAAATACACAAAATTTAAAACCAGATAAAATCAAATTAAATCATTTTGGCCCAGGCAGATTAAAACACCCCAATAATTTAAAAACAGATTAAAATTTACATATTAAAAGAGGGAGGAGATTAGGCCAAGCCCGCTTGATGGAATAAAAAAGTCTTCACAGCGCGGCGGAAGGTGCGCAGATCCGGAATCCTCCGTATCCCTGGGGGGAGCTCATTCCAGACGGTAGGTGCTCCCACAGAGAAGGCTCTCCCCCTAGGGGTCGCCAGCCGATACTGTTTGGCTGACGGCACCCGGAGGAGTCCCTCTCTATGAGAGCGTACTGGCCAGTGGGAGGCTATTGGTGGTAGTAGGCGGTCCCGTAGATAACCAGGTCCTAAGCCATGGAGCGCTTTGAAGGTGGTAACCAAAACCTTGAAGCGCACCCGGAAGACCACCGGGAGCCAGTGCAGCTCGCGCAGGAGAGGTGTCACATGGGAGCGCCATGACGCTCCCATTACCACCCGCGCGGCCGCACTCTGCGCCAGTTGGAGCCTCCGGGTGCTCCTCAAGGGGAGCCCCATGTAGAGAGCATTACAATAGTCCAGGCGGGAGGTGACGAGGGCATGAGTGACCGTGCGTAACGAGTCCCAATCCAGAAAGGGACGCAACTGGCGAATCAGGCGAACCTGATAAAAAATCCTCCCGGTCACGGCCATCAGGTGCTCTTCTAAAGACAGCCGTGAATCCAGGAGGACGCCCAAGTTGCGAGCCCTCTCCGTGGGGGCCAGTGATTCGCCCCCAATAGTCAGTGATGGCATCAACTGACTATATCGGGACGTCGGAAACCACAGCCACTCGGTCTTGGATGGGTTGAGCCTGAGCCTGTTCCTCCCCATCCAGATCCGTACGGCCTCCAGGCACCGGGACATCACTTCAAGGGCATCGTTGGGGTGATCCGGGGTGATCAAGGACTTTTTTACTACCAGTTTACCAGAACCGGAGCGAACCAGTAGCATTTCACCCCTTGGAGAAAGATAGAGGGCCAATAGAATTTTTTTCTTGACATCAATTCGTTGCCATGCCCACCAAAAAACTGGTTTGAAGCAGGGGTGGGCTGCTGGGGGTTCACAGGGGTTCAGGGGAACCTCCAGCTATGATTCTGTGCAGTTCAGAGAACCCCCAAATCCCACACCTGGCTGGCCCAGCCCAGCCCACCCCTCCCAGGAGTCCCCATGCAGCCTGTTTTGGATGCAGGTAAGGGCAGGGCACACACTTGGGGAAAACAAAAAACGGGCCTACCGGAAGTTTGGGAAGGCTGGAAATGGGCCCGTTTCTAGCCTCCAGAGGGCCTCGAGACCCGGGGGAGGCCGTTTTCGCCCTCCTGGAGGCCCGAGAAAAGCCTCCAGAGCCTGGGGAGGGCAAAAATGGCCCCCCCTCCTGATACAGGAGGCCTACTAGGCCATGCCCACCATGGCCATGCCCACTCAGGAACCAGGCAGAGAACCTCTTGCTAAAATGTTTGAAGCCCACCCCTGGTTTGAAGAGACATGATTTCCCTTCTTCTGGTTGTGTGGATGCACTATATGATGATGGGGCTTTTTGACCTCCAGATCTCCGAGGCTGTCTATTGAAAAGAAGAACTAGAAGGAACATGACAGCAATCTTTCAGTATTTGAAGGATTGCCACAAAGAGGAGGGGGTCCACTTATTTTCCAAAACGACAAAAGTCAAGTCAAGAAACAATGGGTGGAAACTAATCAAGGAGAGAAGCAACCTGGAATTAAGCAGAAATTTCCTAACAGTGAGGACAATTAACCAGTGGAACAGCTTTCCTTCAGAGGTTGTGGGTGCTTAGAGCCTTCCGGTTTAGCATCATGGTGAGACAGTCGGAGAAATAAAGTTCTCTGATGAGCGTCGCGAAAACCCCGGCTGCCGAACCACTGCCGATGGGTCTTCAGACCTGAACCGTCCTGCAGGGATGGGGAAAAAAGAGATGCACCTCGGATGACCAAGAGGAACAGGCAAGTTCCTTGGAGGTCAGAGGGTATTCTCTGTGAGGAGTCGGTGGCGGGCGGCAGCCATGGTGGCTGCCATGAAGCTGGGACAATCGGGCTAAGTATAGAACTGAAGAGAAGAAAGAAACAGAACAGAGTCTTTTTGAAGCCAGGTGAGTGACAGCCAACTCAGGCTTGAATAACAAGAAGAGAAATATCTTACAACTATAAGACCCCTTATGTGAAATAGCAGCTAAGGAGCATGGGGGCAAAGAGGATTTTAAAACATAATTTGGAAGAGACAAAAACCCAATTGAAAATTGATTTCTGAACAAACTAAATGGAAACTTCAAATAATTAGATGTGGTTGAAGGATTGGAAATAAATAAAGAGATCCTTTTTTTCTTTCTTAAAAAGGCAAGAAAAACAAAAAGAATGGATAATAAGCTTTAAGAAGAAAAAAAAGTATGTATAAATAAAGGGGGAAAAAGAAAAAAAAGAAGTGAGAAGTGCTATTTAAATTTGGACTGGACTTTAAATGTGATTTATTATTTTTAAATTGAAAAAGAAAAAAGAGAAGTCAAGTAAGATCGTGATGTAATGGAAACAAAACGGATACTTATTAAGCAATTGGAAATTGTGGATTGCAGAGAGACACCATCTGGAGTAAAAAGGAACATTGCAACTTGGTTTTTTGTTTTGGAAAATTGTGAACTTCACCAGATAATAGATGTGAGAACTTGTGGAAGAGGATTTTCTTGTTTACAAGAGGCTTGACTTTTGGAGGAATAAAAAAAGAAATAGAAGGGAGTACAATGGAACTTTTATAATTGGAGCAACTATTTGATTTGGAGAATGGAAATAAAAGAAATAACTATAATATTGCACAGGGGACAAAATTTGAGGATATAAAAATTGAAAAGGAGTATACATGTGTGGACAAGAAAATGAAGATGGAGAAATAAGACATAGAAGTGGAAAATAAAGAAGATAAAGATATTGTGATTAAATATGAACAAATAATTGAATATGTGCATACTTCTAATAAAAAGGAGGTCTCTGGAGATTATATTCAGTTAGAACCCAGTTAGTTCAAGGCCCCACTCACATAGGGGGACACACTCTGGACCTGATTTTTATCTCTGGTCAGTGGTTGAATGATCTTGGTAGAGGGGAACTAGATATTAAACCCTTGTCATGGACAGATCATTCACTCCTTCAACTAGACTTTCCTACCGCCTGCCCCCACCGCAGGGAGACGGAACCGACCAGATGGTTCCGTCCCAGGCGCCTGATGGATCCCGAAAGGTTCCTGACGGAGCTTGGGCCGTTTCCTGAGACTCTAACACACGACTCGACTGAAGAGCTGGTGGCCGCCTGGGAAAGGGCGGCCGCCGGAGCTTTGGATCGCGTCGTGCCTTTGCGGCCTCTGACCCGATGCCGATCTCAATTAGCTCCTTGGTTCTCTGAGGAGCTGAGAGAGATGAAGCGTCGGAAAAGACGCCTAGAGAGCATTTGGAGGACTAGTCAATCCGATTCCGACCGGACACAGGTGAGGTCCTATATCAAGACCTACCTAGTGGCGATAAAAGCGGCAAAATCTAACCATTTTTCCGCTCTTATCGCATCTGCAGAGAACCGCCCAGCCGCCCTGTTTAGGGTGACCCACTCCCTTCTTCGGGGGGGAGTGCGGGAAGATCCCTTGCAGGGTCGTGCTGAGGATTTTGTGCAATTCCTGCACGATAAAGTCGCTCGGATTCGGGATGGCTTGGACTCCGATTGGATGAGTCCACGGGAGGAGACCGGGGCAGGCCTTGAGAATGTTATCTGGGAGGAGTTTGATCCTGTGACTCCCGAGGATGTGGACAGGGTTCTGGGTAAGATTAGTGCCGCCACGTGTTTATTGGACCCGTGTCCCTCCTGGTTGGTACTGGCCTCCCGGGAGGTTACACGAGGCTGGCTCCAGGGGATTATAGGTGCTTCTTTGGGTGAGGGTGCCTTTCCTGCTGCCTTGAAAGAGGCGGTAGTGAGGCCCCTCCTCAAGAAGCCTTCCCTGGACCCGGCTGAATTAGCCAACTATCGTCCAGTCTCCAACCTTCGTTTTGTGGCGAAGGTTGTTGAGAGCGTGGTGGCACGACAACTTCCCCGGCACCTGGATGAAGCTATCTATCTAGACCCGTACCAGTCGGGCTTCAGGCAGGGGTACAGCACAGAAACGGCATTGGTCGCGTTGGTGGATGATCTCTGGAGGGCTCGGGACAGGGGTTGTTCCTCTGTCCTAGTCCTATTAGATCTCTCAGCGGCTTTTGATACCATCGACCATGGTATCATGCTGCAGCGGTTGAGGGGGTTAGGAATAGGGGGCACCGTTTTGCGGTGGTTCTCCTCCTTCCTCTCCGACCGCTCGCAGTTCGTGTTGGCAGGGGGGCAGAGGTCGACCTCGAGGCGTCTCGCATGGGGAGTGCCGCAAGGGTCGGTCCTCTCGCCCCTCCTGTTCAACATTTATGTGAAGCCGCTGGGTGAGATCATCCGTGGTTTTGGAGTGAAGTGTCATCTGTACGCTGACGATACCCAGCTGTACATCTCCACCCCAGACCACCCCAACGATGCCCTTGATGTGATGTCCCGCTGCCTGGAGGCCGTGCGGGCCTGGATGGGGAGGAACAGGCTCAGACTCAACACCTCCAAGACCGAGTGGCTGTGGCTCCCGGCGCCCCGATATAGTCAGCAGGTGCCATCGCTGACTATTGGGGGTGAATCTTTGCCCCCCACGGAGAGGGCTCGCAATCTGGGTGTCCTCCTGGATGCACGGCTGTCTTTAGAAGAGCATATGACGGCCGTGGCCAGGGGGGCCTTTTATCAGGTTTGCCTGATTCGCCAGTTGCAGCCCTTTCTGGATCGGGACGCCCTGCGCACGGTCACTCATGCCCTTGTTACTTCCCGGTTGGACTATTGTAATGCTCTCTACATGGGGCTCCCCTTGAAGAGCACTCGGAAGCTCCAGCTGGTCCAGAATGCGGCCGCGCGGGTGGTTATGGGCGCAACCCGTTATGCCCATGTGACACCCCTCCTGCGCGAGCTGCACTGGCTCCCGGTGGTCTTCCGGGTGCGATTCAAGGTGTTGGTTACCACCTTTAAAGCGCTCCATGGCATAGGACCCGGGTACCTCCGAGACCGTCTTCTGCCACCAATAGCCTCCCACCGACCAGTTCGTTCCCACAGAGAGGGTCTCCTCAGGGTGCCGTCAGCCAAGTTATGTCGGCTGGCGACGCCCAGGGGGAGGGCCTTCTCTGTGGGAGCCCCAGCCCTGTGGAATGAACTGCCCCCGGAAATTCGTAAGATATCTGACCTCCGGGTGTTTCGCTGCGCATTGAAGACCCTGTTGTTCCGCCAGGCCGGACTATCAATACAATAGTTTTAAATTGGGGTATTTAAATTTATTGGGGTTTTAAATTTGAGCCATTTATTTAATTATTTTAAATTTTATATCATTGTTTTGTTTGTGTTTTTAAATAGGCTGTACACCGCCCTGAGTCCTTCGGGAGAAGGGCGGTATAGAAATAAAATTATTATTATTATTATTATTATTATATTGAGATTAACAATAACATAATGATGATTACACTGAGATTAATAATTGATCTAATGATGATTATATGGAGATTAATACTGACTGATAAAAGAATAAAAGGTTGGAAAATATTAAGAAATTTAAAGAAGTCCAGGACCTGGATTTATAAAATGACTATATTGAGATAAAAAAATATAAGAAGAACTATGTTACAGATATTTTGAAATGAACTAGGGATTGAAGCTAAAATATATGGAAAATAGATTATATTAAAAGAAACATAGCAATAGATATAATGAACTTTTTAATTCATATTTTTTTAAAAAAATAATCTTTATTAAATATTTACAATAAAATTAACACACACAATAATGGTTGAAAAGCAATATAGGAAGCAAAACATAGAAAGACCTAAACACAGGACTAAAACCAAACAACAAACAAGACTAACCGAGATTTAAACTCACTCTGAAATTAATATTAACTAATATCATCCTAACCAAACATTTCAATGGAATCAAGTTCTTTTTACTAACTACAAAACAATTTTTAATTCATTTTTAATTCCTCTTAATTTTTTATTAAGATGTTAATAAAAATTGATTTATTAATTTGTTAATTAATTTAATAAATTGGTTGATGATCTCTGAAGGGCTTGGGACAGAGGTTGTTCCTCTGTCCTGGTCCTATTAGATCGCTCAGCGGCTTTTGATACCATCGACCATGGTATCTTACTGCACTGGCTGGAGGGGTTAGGAATAGGGGGCACCGTGCTTCGGTGGTTCTCCTCCTTCCTCTCTGACTGTTCACAGTTTGTGTTGGCAGGGGGGGCAGAGGTCGACCTCAAGGTACCTTATTTGTGGGATGCCGCAAGGGTCAGTCCTCTCACCCCTTCTGTTCAACATTTATGTAAAACCGCTAGGCGAGATCATCCGTTGTTTTGGGGTGAGTGTTCATCAATATGCTGATGACACACAGCTATACATCTCCACCCCAGACCACCCCAATGATGCCCTTACTGTGATGTCCCGTTGCCTGGAGGCCATGCGGATCTGGATGGGGAGAAATAAGCTCAGACTCAACCCCTCCAAGTCTGAGTGGCTGTGGCTTCCGGCGTCCCAGTATAGTCAGCTGGTACCATCACTGACAATTGGGGATGAGACCTTACTCCCCACAGAGAGGGCTCGCAACTTGGGTGTCCTCCTGGATTCATGGCTATCTTTAGAAGAGCACATGATGGCTGTGGCCAGGGGGGCCTTTTATCAGGTTCACCTGATCCGCCAGTTGCGTCCCTTTCTGGATCGGGATGCCTTGCGCACAGTCACTCATGCCCTAGTCACCTCTCGTATGGACTACTGTAATGCTCTCTACATGGGGCTCCCTTGAAGAGCACCCAGAGGCTCCAGCTGGTCCAGAATGTAGCTGCGGGGTGATTATGGGCGCAACTCGTTGCACCCATGTAACACCTCTCCTGCGTGAGCTGCACTGGCTCCTGTTGGTCTTCCGGGTGCAATTCAAGGTGTTAGTCATCACCTTTAAAGCGCTCCATGGGTTAGGACCCGGGTACCTACGAGACCATCTTTTGCCATCAATAGCCTCCCACCGACCAGTTCATTCTCACAGGGAGGGACTACTCAGGGTACCGTCAAATTATGCCGACTGGTGACTCCCAGGGGGAAGGCCTTCTCTGTGAGGGCTCCAACCCTTTGGAATGAACTGCCCCCAGAAATATGGAATATTCCTGATCTCCGTGCTTTCTGCCGTGCCCTCAAGACCCTGATGTTCCAACAGGAGGAGCTAAACATATGAACATGTGAATGATTTTTTAAAATGTCATCTAATTCTGGGTTTTATTTAATTGACCAAACTAAATAAAAATTTTAATTAGCAATTTTATGTTTGTATGTCTATATTTTTCTTGATTGTACACTACCTTGAGTCCTACGGGAGAAAGGCGGTATAAAAATATAATAAATAAATAAATAAATAAATAAATAAAAGATACTACTTGAGGAAGTTGATGGTTATAATAACTAGGATATAGTTTAAATACCTCTAACAATTGTTATAATTTGAATATTTTTAATAATATAACTACAAAAGTAAAAGATGATTATACTGGGAGTAACAGTGAGAAAAATAAAGATAATTATACTGGGATTAACAGTAAATAAAATGATTACACTGAGATTAACAGTGAGAAAAATAAAGATAATTACACTGGGATTAACAGTGGAATAAAGATGATTACTCTGGGTTTAACAGTGAGAAAAATAAAGATGATTAGACTGGGATTAACAGTGGAATAAAGATGATTACACTCGGTTTAACAGTGAGAAAAATAAAGATGATTACACTGGGATTAACAGTGAATAAAGATGATTACATTGAGATTAACAATGAGAAAGATAAAGATGATTACACTTGGATTAACAGTGGAATAAAGATGAGTACACTGGGATTAACAGTGAGAAAAATAAAGATGATTACACTGGGATTAACAGTGAATAAAAATTATTACACTGAGATTAGCAGTGAGAAAAATAAAGATGATTTCGCTGGGATTAACAGTGGAATAAAGATGAAGTTTGAAGTTTGAAGTTTATTAGATTTCTATACTGCCCTTCTCCCAAAGGACTCAGGGCGGTGTACAGCCATATTAAAACACATAGATTTATAAAATTTAAAACCAATTAAAATCGAATATATAAAATTTGGCCCACGAATTAAAACACACATACATCCATTATAAAATTCGTACTAGGTCAGTCCGGCTTGCTGGAACAGAAGGGTCTTAAGGGTGCGGCGAGAAGTACACAGGTCAGAGCTAAGACGAAGTTCTAGGGGCAGCTCATTCCAGAGGGCTGGTGCCCCACAGAGAAGGCTCTCCCCCTGGGTGTCGCCAGTCGGCATTGTTTGGCCGACGGCACCCTGAGGAGCCCCCCTCTGTGGGAGTGTATTGGCCAGTGGGAGGTTGTTGATGGCAGTAGGCGGTCTCGTATATACCCCGATCCTAAGCCATGGAGTGCTTTAAAGATGGTAACCAACACCTTGAATCGCACCCAAAAGACCACGGGGAGCCAGTGCAGCTCACACAGGAGGGGTGTTATGTCGGTGTGCCGAGTCGCACCCATAACCACCTGCGCGGCCGCATTCTGGACCAGTTGGAGCCTCCAAGTGCTCTTCAAGGGGAGCCCCATGTAGAGAGCATTGCAGTAGTCCAGATGGGACGTGACGAGGGCATGAGTGACCATGCGCAGGGCATCCCGGTCCAGAAAGGGATGCAACTGATGCATCTGGCGAACCTGATAGAAAGCTCCCCTGGCCACGGCTGTCATGTGATCTTCCAAAGACAGCCATGCATCCAGGGGAACACCCAAGTTGCGAGTCCTCTCTGAGGGGGCCAAGGTCTCGCCCCCAATAGTCAGCGATGGAACCAGCTGACTATACCGGGACACCGGAAGCCACAGCCACTCAGTCTTGGAGGGGTTGAGTTTGAGCTTGTTTCTCCCCATCCAGATTCACACGGCCTCCAGGCACTGGGACATCACATCAAGGGCATCATTGGGGTGGTCTGAGGTGGAGATGTACAGCTGAGTATCATCAGCGTACTGGTGGAACCTCACCCCGAAACCACGGATGATCTCGCCCAGTGGCTTCACATAAATGTTGAACAGAAGGGGCAAGAGGACTGACCCTTGCGGTACCCCACATACGAGGCGCCTCGAGGTTGACCTCTGCCTCCCTGCCAACACAGAATGCGACCGGTCAGAGAGGTAGGAGGAGAACCACCGCTACATGGTGCCCCCCACTCCCAACCCCTTCAATTGTCACAGCATGATACCATGGTCGATGGTATCAAAAGCCGCTGAGAGATCTAATAGGATCAGGACAGAGGATCAACCCCTGTCCCGAGCCCTCCAGAGATCATCAACCAATGCGACCAATGCTGTTTCCGTGCTGTGCCCTGGCCTGAAGCCTGACTGGAACGGATCTAGATAATCGGCTTCATCCAGGTACTGGGGAAGTTGTCGTGCCACCACACTTTCAACAACCTTCACCACGAAGCAATGGTGGAGACTGGGCGATAATTCGCTAACACAGCTGGGTCCAGGGAGGGCTTCTTTAGGAGGGGCCTCACCACCGCCTCTTTCAAAGAGGGGGGGAAGTAACCCTCACTCAAAGAAGCGTTAATAATCCCCTGGAGCCAGCCTCGTGTAACCTCCCGGGAGGCCAGCACCAACCAGAAGAGACATGGATCCGATAAACATGTGGCAGCGCTAAGCCTCCCCAGAATCCTGTCCATGTCCTCGGGAGTTACAAGGTCAAACCGCTCCCAGATAACATTCTCAAGACCCCGCTCCGTCACCCCATCCGGATCTACCCAATCAGAGTCCAGACCTTCCCGAATCTGAGTGACTTTGTCATGCAGGAATTGCACAAAATCCTCAGCCGTGCCCTGCAAGGGGTCTTCCCTCGCTCCCAGATGAAGGAGGGAGTGGGTCACCCTAAACAGGACTGCTGGGCGGTTCTCTGCAGACCTGATGAGCGGAAAAATAATTAAATTTTGCCACTTTTATCGCCACTAGGTAGATCTTAATATGAGACCTCACCAGTGTTCGGTCAGATTCAGAGCGACTGGCCCTCCAATCACTCTCCAGGCATCTTTTCCGGTGCTTCATCTCTCTCAGCTCCTCGGAAAGCCAGGGAGCCAGATGAGATTGGCACCGGGTCAGAGGCCGCAAAGGCACAACACGATCCAGAACTCTGGTGGCCGCCTTATCGCAGGCGGCCACCAGTTCTTCAGTTGCGCCGTGAGCCAGAGCCTCAGGGAATGGCCCAAGCTCTGTCAGGAACCAGTGACAGAGATAAGTCTTGGCTGGATCCACGCCAGCGTCAGAGAGACAAGCACACACAGCAGAAAAGGAGGCGTGCCAGAGATTAAGCTGAGTCACTGGACCACACCCCACAGGGGATAAAAGGGGATGTGGTGGCCATTCAGACTCTGTGACGGACAAAACTAAACTACTAGCGAGTCACATTGTATCTTTGAAACAACGTTATCTGCCTTGGATTTAATACGGACTGGATGACAATTCTTTAACTGTGTGTATATTGTTTGGTTCATCTGGCGGAGGAACAACCCTCCCTCTATGAGTAAAGTTCTTGGCAAGCAGCTACTGGGTTGCTGCCAATCCTCTTATCAAAGAAATTTGTTATCTGCAAGTTTTATTTAACCCCTGGCTGACTGTTTGTGTGCGTATGTGAGATAGGGACAGAACATCTTGTCCGTCACCTGAAATTTAACCCATCTTTTAACCAAGATGGACCAATAGTTGCAGCAGCAGCTACAGCAGCTGCAAGATGCTAATCAGCTCCTGCAGCAACAAGTTGCACAGTTAACTGCCCAACTTGCTTTGGGGAATGCTCCTGCAGCTTTCCCCTTCCCTCCTCCTCCTCCCCGTCGGAGATGTCCAGTGAACGTGCCACATAGGTTTTCTGGGCAGCCGGAGATGTTCCCGGCCTTCATGGGACAATGCCAATTATTCATGACCATGAGACCAGAGGATTTTCCGGATGACCGGCCTCGGGTGGCATTCGTGATTAGCTTCCTTTCTGGCTCTGCTGCCCGATGGGCCATGCCCCTGTTGCTTCAAAATAGCCTATTGCTCTTGGACTATCAGGGCTTTTTGCAACACCTGTGCGTTATGTATGAGGACCCCCTTTGGATTCAGACGGCAGCTAGGCACATTAAGGACCTCCATCAAGGGAAACGCCCCCTGCAGGACTATATCACTGAAATCCGACTTCTAGGCCAGGACTCTGCTTGGAATGAGGTGGCGCTGATGGACGCCTTCCAGGACGGCCTCTCAGATGAGCTGCAGGACGAACTGGTTCGGGTGGAGGTGCCTCAGACCCTCGACGCTCTGGTGACCCAATGCCTGTGTATCGATGCCCGCCTCCAATGGTGATGGCCTCGTCAGCCCCTTCAGGAACCACCGGCAGGTTCTGCACCCCCGCGTCCCGCACTGACAGCGCCCCGGGCCACCCCGCGTTTTGTGGCGATGGCTGAGGAGCCCATGGAGCTCAGAGCAGCCAGACCTCACCTGACGGCCCAGGAGCGGATGCGGAGACGCCAAGGGGGATTGTGCCTCTATTGCAGAGAGGCTGGACATTTTGCTGCCTCGTGTCCCAGGAAGCAAAGTGGGGTGCTCAAGCCTGTTCCGGAATCTCGGCATGACCAGCTGGGAAATGGGTCAGGCCTGGCCTAGGGGAAACCCTGCGCCAGGCACGTAGCCATGCCCCGCCGGAATCGGCGGCTGTGGACTGTGAGCCCACTCAGCACCTGATTCTGGACACCCAGGTTTTGTTGGCCAACCGGTCAGAGGGGCTTCAGGCGCATGTGCTGGTGGACTCGGGGGCCACGATGAACTTCATGGACCAGGCCTTTGTGGCCCATTTTAAGGTCCCCTTGGTTCCGGTGGACCCTCCGTTGAGGGTCAAGACTATCGATGGGCGGGATCTCATGGTGGGGCCCATCAAATTTGCTACCCAGCCCTTGCGCCTCGCCATTGGGGCCCACGAGGAGGCGATCCAGTTCTATGTGACAGCAGACCTTCATTTCCCATTGGTCCTGGGGATGGCCTGGCTTTGGGCCCACGATCCTCAGGTGGCATGGTCGAGAAACGCCATCTCATTCCTGAGCCTGCAGTGTGTCGACCACCTCCACCACACCTGTGCCGGCCAGGACGTCTCCACCCCGGCCATCTCCTTGCCTCCTGAACTGACGCCCTTCACCAATGTGTTCAGTGAAAAGGAGGCAGACCGATTACCCCTGCACCGACCCTACGACTGCCCGATGGACCTGCTGCCCAATGCGCCACTGCCCGCAGGATGCCTGTATTCCATGTCGGAGCCCGAGTTGGCCGCCCTATGGGCCTTTTTGGACAAGAACCTGGCCTGAGGGTTCATCTGGCCTTCGTCCTCCCCTCTCTTGGCCCCGGTCCTCTTTGTGAAGAAGAAGACGGGGGACTTACGCCTGTGCTGTGATTACTGGCGCTTGAATGCCATCACGGTGCGAATCGCTACCCCCCTGCCACTCATCCCGTAGCTGATGGAGAGGTTGCGGGAGGCCTCGATCTTCACCAAGCTCGATCTCCAAGGGGCCTACAACCTGGTGCGTGTGCGAGAGGGGGACGAGTGGAAGATGGTGTTTGGCACCTGATACGGCCACTTCGAGTACACCGTCGGTTGTACGTGCCCACAAGTCTGCTCTGAGCCCTCGTCATGAACCAGTGCCATGACAACCCTGTGGCGGGACACTTCGGCTTCTTTAAAACTCTAAACCTGGTGACACGGACTTTTTGGTGGCCTCGGGTACAGCACGACATAGACACGTATGTGACATCCTGTGTGACGTGCCAACAGGCCAAAGCCGCATCTGGCTGACCTCCTGGACTCCTCCAGCCACTGCCGACACCAGAGAGACCGTGGAGAGCCTTCTCCATGGACTTCCTGATGGGCCTGCCACCGTCCGCTACGTTTACGACCGTCCTCGTGGTGGTGGATATGCTCACGAAAATGGCACATTTTATCCTGTGCCATGGACTGCCATCGGCCTGCACCACAGCCCATCTGTTCCTGCAACACATCTTCCACCTCCACGGCCTGCCAGACAAGGTGGTTTCGGATCGCGGGGCCCAATTCACGGCCCGCTTCTGGAAAAGCCTGATGGCCGCGTTGGAGGTGCAGGTGTGCCTGTCATCAGCGCATCATCTGGAGACTGATGGGGGAATGGAGAAGGTCATCGGCATCCTAGAACAGTACCTCTGCTGTTTCCTAAACCAACAGCAGGACAACTGGGCCGAGTACCTTCCCCTGGCAGAGTTCGCTATTAACAACTCCCAGCACACCTCCACCCAGATGACCCCATTACATGCCTACATAGGATACCATCCACGGCTTTTCCCTTTGTCGATCTCGGATTCCCCTGTTCCCGAGACCCAGGACTTCCTCTCAGAACTGCAGGCAGTGCAGCAACTGGTGCATCGGCAGCTGATCCGGGTGAAAGAGGACTATAAACGGGTCACCGACTGCTCTCGACGGGCAATACCACCGCTGGAAGTTGGAGATCGGGTGTGGCTGTCCACGAAACACCTCCCCACGGACCGGCTGGTGAAGAAACTGGACCACTGCTTTATCAGTCCCTTCCCTGTCGAGGCAGTCATCAGCCCGATGGCCTACCGGTTGACTCTACCATGCTCCATGCGGCTCCACCCTGTTTTCCATTGGTCCCCCCTGGTCCCTGAGGCCCCATCGTGCCATCTCCAACGCCTGACGACACCTGCCTCCCCAGCCACAGTCGACGAGGACGACTCCACGACATACGAGGTGGACAGTGGACAGACTCCCATTGGCTGAAGGGGCGTTTTCAATATCTCATCGCTTGGAAGGGATACGGGCCTGAGGATTTCTCCTGGGAGGATGCTTCTTCCATTCAGGCCCCTGACCTGGTACGGACCTTTCATGACCAGTTCCCGTCCCGACCACATCCCGACCGTCAGACTCAGGGGAAGGGCCCTGCGGTGTGGGATAGTGTTGTAACTCCGACCCCTGAGGCCGACTTATCGGAGGGAGAAGGCTCCAAACATGAAGGAGAGGAGTTGGCCAGGCCTCCCTCTCCAGGACCCTCCTCTCTGGCAATGCCTCAGGTGTCTCCCAAAGGAGAAGAGATTGGCCAGGAGCCAGGTATCTCCTCGCAGTTGGACAGTGACAGAGATAAGTCTTGGCTGGATCCATGCCAGCGTTGGAGAGACAAGCACACGCAGCAGAAAAGGAGGCGTGCCAGATATTAAGCTGAGTCACTGGACCACACCCCACAGGGGGATAAAAGGGGATGTGGTGGCCATTCAGACTCTGTGATGGACAAAACTAAACTACTAGCGAGTCACATTGTATCTTTGAAACAACGTTATCTGCCTTGGATTTAATACGGACTGGACTTGACAATTCTTTGACTGTGTGTATATTGTTTGGTTTATCTAGCGGAGGAACAACCCCTCCCTCTATGAGTAAAGTTCTTGGCAAGCAGCTACTGGGATGCTGCCAATCCTCTTATCGAAGGAATTTGTTGTCTGCAAGTTTTATTTAACCCCTGGCTGACTGTTTGTGTGCGTGTGTGAGATGGGGACAGAACACTGGGTCCATTAGGCGCCTGGGATGGAACCACCTAGTCGGTTCTGTCTCCCTGTGGCGAGGTATAGCGGTTTGAAAGTCCATGCGAAGGAGGGAATGATCAGACCATGACAAGGGCTCGATGACTAAGTCCCCTATTTCCAGATCACTTTGCCACTGACCAGAGACAAAAATCATGTCCAGGGTGTGTCCCCCCATGTGAGTAGAGCCTTGAACTAATTGGGTCAAGTCCAAGGCCGTCAAGGAAGCCAAGAACTCCCGAGCCACCATAGACGTTTCGCCGACAGATGGCAGATTGAAATCCCCCATGACCATAAACCTGGGGGTATCAACCGCCACCCCGGCTACTACGTCAGGCAGCTCGGGCAGGGCCGCTGCCACGCAGCAGGGAGCCAAGTACGTAATCAGCAGGCCCATCTGCACCCCACGACCCCACTTCACAAGGAGGGACTCACATCCAGCTATCTGAGGTACAGTGGTCTCCCTCGGACATAGACTTTTTTAAATAATAACCGCCACCCCCCCTGCCCCTACCCTGGGCTCTCAGCTGATGAAATGCCCAGAAACCTGGTGGGCACATTTCAACCAGGGGCACCCCGCCCTTCTGGGCCCAACCAGGTCTCCGTAATACCCGCCACATCCACTCCCCCCTCCTGAATAAGGTCGTAAATGGGGGGGGGGCTTATTTATCACAGATCTGGCATTGCACAACAACAGCCAATGGCCCAGGCCCTGAGAGTCTGTGCTACCTGGGGAACGAGTAAAGCCTTGGGGACCGGAGTGCGCAATCGCTCGAAGATAGTGAGAGCGCACTCCCATAACATGATATGGCCCTCTGCTTCCACCATATCAGCCCCTCCCACCCACAGTATAAATCATGTGGCCCTCATTAGATCGAGCTCTAGCCCCCTTCCTGATATTCAGTCCTGCACCCCTAATGCCACTGCCCTCTGCCAGACCCAGCCTTGACCCTTGTGGGTTCTCCCCCAATCCCACTCTGGTCATCCCAGAACCCAAAGATGTACTTTGTACATTGGGATCAACAGTGGAAGGATAAAAGAAAAGGTCAAATTAGAAAATTGATAGCTATAATAATTGGAATATTGTTTAAATATGTATAACAAGTGTGATAATTTGAACATTTATTACCTAACTGAAAGAAAAGAAAATTGAAACAATATATGATTATGATTTATAAAAGTTTATAAAAACTTTTTGCAAAAAAAGAGGAAGTTGTGGGTGCTTCATCACTGGAAGTTATCCTCACAAGGAGACTGTGATTCTCCCATTAACCTCGTTCCTGGCACCAAAATTCCTTCCAAGAGGCAGTACCAAATGTCAGCCAGAGTCAGAGATTTACATGACCATGCCAATCACCAGCTTCAGCTCCCAAATTTTCTGTGTCCAAGAAGCAGAGAACACCGATCACAGGTGTGGATAAATGAATCATACATTTATTTATTAATTCACATATTTTATCTTTGATTATTAGTTGGGATTTTAATTTCAATGGTCTTCAACTTTGTAGTTTTAATTCTTTCATTATTCAATCACCTTAATTATGAAACAGATGCAAAGGAAGCATACAAACCCTGTAATAAGTTCAATGAATAATTAAATGTTATAAGCCTATGAAACCAATTCACAATCAGTTCCCCACTTTTATCATTAGATGCTCCTTAGTGTTTAGATCTGGTCTCAGGATGATAATGTAGCACTTGGGGAAGAAGATGCAGCCCAGAAGCCCAGCACTGGAGGCCAAGATGGAGAAGATTTGCACGACCACCATGAACTTTCCTTTAGTGCTCAGGTAGGTAGGCAGGAAGGAGATCCAGACGCTGCAGAAGACCAGCATACTGAATGTGATCAGCTTGGCCTCATTGAAGGCCCCAGGCAGGTTCCTGGCCAGGAAAGCTACAGTGAAGCAAATGATAGCTAGGAAACACATATAGCCAAGGACAAGATAAAACATGGTGACAGAGCCTTCATTGCACCGAAGGATGATCTCTCCTGGCTGGGTGTGCAAGTCAGAGTCAGGGAATGGGGGAGAGATTCCAAGCCATGTGGCACAGATGATAATTTGTCCAGCAGAACAAGAAAGGATGATGGAGTTGGCCAAGCTCTTCCCCAACCATTTTCTCACCCTGTTCCCTGGTTTTGTGGCAAGGAAGGCCAATACCACTGTGATTGTTTTGGCCAACACAGAAGACACAGCTACTGAGAAGACAATGCTGAATGCCGTTTGTTGGAGAAGGCAGGTGGCTCTTCTTGGTCGGCCAATGAAGAAAAAGGAGGACAAGAAGCAAAGCAGGAGGGAGACCAGGAGGATGAAGGAGAGGTCCCGGTTGTTGGCTTTGACAATGGGAGTTTCTAGATATTTAATGAATATGATTAAAATGAATCCTGTGGTTAGGAACAAGAGTAAGGCAAAAGAGACCAGGATGATGCCCAGATGTTCTTCATAGGACAGGAAGGTTATTCTTTTTGGGATACATTGGACTCTGTTCTCGGTTGGATATTGATCATACGGGCACTTTGTGCATTTTTCAGTATCTGAGAAAACAAAAAGTAATATTTCTTTTATATCTCTTTTCACCTTTCAAGAAAGATCTTCTTTGGATTTCAGATGATACTGACCAACCATGGCAGGTGCTTATAGAGCAATAAATAAAGAAAACTGATACTAAAGTGGATAAAAATGACGTTTTTATAGAAAAATAAGAATATGTATGTATATGGGATAAATTCAAGAAAAATTTAGAGCCCAGGAAAGAATATGTGGAGAATATATTTCGTGTAACACGTTTCTATTCTAAACAGGTGGGATACATGGAGGAGAATATGCTAAAAAGCAGCCTATACAATATGCTGTGAATCAGCCAAAACAATAAAAATGGAGTGGAAGGGAATATGCTGGAAAACAACCAAACAATAGGTTTAGGAGTGGAGGAGAATATGTTGGTAATCAGCAGGAGGAATGGAGGAGAATATGCTGGAAACCAGCTAAAATAAAATATATTGGGAACCAGACAAAACAATAGATGGAGACGTGGAGGAGAATATACTGGAAAACAGTCTAAAGATAAAAATGTTGGAAATCATTTGGGGTGAAAAAGAAGATGATGAATGATAATTAAATAATGTGAACTGATTTTGAAATGATTTTATGTAAAATGAGAAGTGTAATTGATGATAAGCCTAAGAAAATTAGATGTAAATCAATAGAGGTTAAGATAGAGATTTGATGAAATGGGTCCTGAGACTAAGGAATATATATGGAATTTTGATTTATAAAATGATATAAATTAGAATTGTGTTTATTGGAAACTAACGATTGTATATAAAAAGGAGTTGTGTTTATTTGGGAATTAAGATTTATGGTGATACAATAGAATGCTAAATGTTTAGATTAAGATGTTAGAATTTGTGATAAGAATTGGTGGTTTGACTTTTATCTTAAAAGATGTAAATCGATGAAACTTGGAATCAAATTTGTTAAAGAAGTGTGAGCAATTGTACCTATTCATGACTGGACCAAACCTTCGTTCTCAAAAGATGTATTTTATGTTTAAGATGTTTAAAAAAAATAAAAAATATTTTTCAAAAATAAATAAATAAATATAATTGATTAGGGTATTTTTTGGACTATAAGACACACCTTAGTTTTTCCGGAGGAAAATAAGAAAAAAGCTGATTGGCGGTTGGATCACCCTCCCAGAATACCTCCAATCAGCTGTTCCCAGAGGTGAACTTTAGCAACAGGTTTGTTGGTTGTGAGCTTTGCTCCTTGTTTTTTTTTTTTTTTCAGCCTCTAAAACCACCGTTTCAGAGGCCTTTTTTTCAGCCTCTCGAATGGAGGTTTCAGAGGCTTTTTTCAGCAGGGCAACATTCAGTGTATAAAATGCACCCAAATTTTCACCCTCTCTTAGGGGGGAAAAGGTGCATCTTATACTCCGAAAAATACAGTAGTTGGTTTTCTTTTCTCCCTGCTTTCTGTTAGATCTGATTCCTTTTAATCCCAATAGTGGAAGTAAGGCTTCCCCCACTCATTTTAGAACCACAACTGTATTCCCTCTTTGTTGCTGTTGTAACTGTTGGTATTTCATAACTTCATCTTCCAATTTCCTAAGAAAATTGGAAAGATAAAAAGAAAAGAGAAGTCACAGTAGCAATCCAACAAAGGAAATTATGATGGTGGTTATGCTGAACCTGGGAATGTTAAACTGGGCTATAAACAATATTTGTGTTTTACCTCTTAATCCATAATATGAAAAATTAAAGCACTAACAATAAAAAAGGCAGCTTTTACCCCTAATAATGGTAAATTTAATTTATGTTCCTTCTTTCACACAGATGACCTCTCCCACTTCTTTAGGGCAAGTCCCCTGTGTGTATTTGTTGTGGCCCGCCAGCGGATCTGGCAGCAGATTTGGACAGTGAGGAGGTTGGAGAGGAACATGGGCCAGTCCTGGAGTCTGGGGAAGGCTCTGACGAGTGCTCTGCATCAGAGGCAGAGATGGAGTCAGGGCCGTCTGACAGTTGTCAGCTGCCTTCAAAGTCGGACATCAGTGGGGCAGAAGAACAGCCGGAGTCTGTTCCCAGTGTAAGCATGCACATAGTTGCCAGGAGAAGGGAACAGCTAAGGAACAATGGTCGACTCAGGAGTAAAGCCACAGATGGATGGTGAATGGCTCCTCCCATAGGAAATAAAGAGGAGCAAAAAGGGAGGGGAGTTTGCAGGAGACAATTAGTTCAATTCATTAGAGTGGAGATCTGTTCCTGACTTCTTGCCAAGTATTGCCTGCTACAGAGTGGCGTTTGGAAGATATTGGCCTGGCAGCTCTCCAAGCCTGATAAAGGTCTGAACTTGTGATATCTCTTGAAAGACTGTTGGCTGGGACTTTGCTGGAGAGGAATTCGCTTTGTGCTTTTAGGAAGCCTAGGTGAGAATAGGATTTCTCTCATCCCTTGAACCCAAACACCCTCCCTCCATGGTTCCTCAAATTAGATCTTTCTGTTTAGGGGGTTCCGTGATCTTAATAAAGATTGACTGATTCATGAATTGATTGATTCATATATCTTTTGGGCTGTAACATATACTTGGTTTGGGTGAGCAAAGGGCATTGATCTGATACGATTTCTCAATTTCAAAGAATGCAGATGTTCTTAAGAACGGTCAACATGGATGGGCAGTTCCAAACTGACAAGAAAAGAGAAGTTTCCTCTGATGCAAGTGCACAATCCACCGTGTCCTTCTATCTCTTCCTACCTGATCGCTCAAGATGAGATCTTTTTCTTATCCCGCCCATTATGGAAGAAATTGGGCATCTTGAAAATTAAGAACCACAAAATTATCAACCTCCTATGTGTCTTTTTTAAAATGCACATTGATCAAAATGCTCTAGATGAATCTAGCACACTTTCCTCTGGTGTGACCCACCTTCCTGAGTGGAGATAGTCCCTTCTGGACAAGGAACACAGTCATAGCAGCAAACTGGCTCTTCTTCTCGAGCCTGCTTGAAAAATCCAGGATGACAATTTTCCACACATCTGGACTGAGGCAGAGACTAAGGAAAAAACAAGGAATGCCAAACATAGTTTGTTAGAAATAACCATCATTGAAAAATGGAGTTAGACATGAATATTAGTCAAGTAGTTGCCTGGGTATGTAGTTCGCTTAGGTAAATAAGAATTTTTTAACTAACTCTCAATGTTGCAAGGGATCTAATTACCGGCAAATTCTTCACTTACCATATTTTCCGGCGTATAAGACGACTTTTTAGCACATGAAAATCTTCTCAAAAGTTGGGGGTCATCTTATACGCCGGGTGTCATTCTCTTGTAACCAGGCAGACCAGCCCGAAAGGCTCTGACGAGCCTTAAATGGCTCTGGTGATCCAAGCTCTGATGATCTGCTAATCAGGCAACTCAGCTGGGATCGCCAGAGCCATGGAGAAGGAAAAAACTTTTCTCCTTTCACATGGCTCTGACGATCCAAGCCCTGACGATCTGCTAATCAGGCAACTCAGCTGGGATCGCCAGAGCCATGGAGAAGGAAAAAAGTTTTCTCCTTTCACATGGCTCTGACGATCCAAGCCCTGACGATCTGCTAATCAGGCAACTCAGCTGGGATCGCCAGAGCCATGGAGAAGGAAAAAAGTTTTCTCCTTTCACATGGCTCTGACTATCCAAGCCCTGACGATCTGCTAATCAGGCAACTCAGTTGGGATCGCCAGAGCCATGCAGAAGAAAAAAAGTTTTCCCCTTCCAGCTTGCTTACCTTAGCTGCTTGCCTTGCTTCGCTTGCCTTGCTTCGCTTGCCTGAATCCATTCTATCAGCAAGCAACTCCCTGCCTGCCATCAAGCAGGCAGGGAATTGTGGACTTCAACTCCCAGAATTCCTTAGCCAGCAAAACAAAGCTGGCTGAGGAATTCTGGGAGTTGAAGTCTACAAGTCTTAAATTTGCCAAGGTTGGAGACCCCTGTTCTATTGGGTAAGTTTTTTCCCCCTTTGGGATCTTTAAAAAAAATAGTTAATTGGGTTTTTTTAATTGTTCTTTTTTAGACCTAACCATTTAAAGTTTAGGAAGTTTTAAATTTAGCTTTCATATAAAAATAAAAATAAAATAAAATAAAATAATATTTGTGCAGCTTTCTGAGATTTAGTGTGTTTTTGTAGTGTTTCACTCTAACTACACAAACACACAAAATCTCACAAAGCTGTATGTGGAATTTTGTGTGTGTAAAGTGTGAAAGTTGTTTTTTTGGGCTTTTTGTGGCTGTGTGAGGTTCCTGCTTGTTGCAGGGGCCATTTTGGGTCTAGCACAGCTGCTTTTACATTGTGGGTGAGCCAGTTGATGTTTTTTAATTTTTATTTGGTGTGCGTTGGAAGAGGGGTAGTCTTATATGGCGAGTATAGCCCAAACCCTATATTTTAACAGGAAAATTCGGGGGTCGTCTTATACGCCGGAAAATATGGTAATTCCTCCCTTTGGCTTCCAAAATATCTCATTGTAATACAGGATACTTCTATTTAATAAATTCTGGAGAGAAACAATTGAGAAAAGATTGAAGCATGAAGTGACAATTAGTGGTTCCTCCATACGGTTATATTAGCATGCATTCCTCCTTTCTTCATGTATCCATGAGTTTAAAGTATGATGCTTTAGTCCTATTAAAGTTTAGAATGAAATTTATTCTGAAAGCTTTGTGAATTTTTTATTTTACTAGATTTATTGAAACTGAATAAAAATGTGATGAAGAAACTTCTGGTCAATGGGATCTGGGAAGGTTTCTTCTAGACCACGTGTATCATTGTATCATCATTCTTCTTGTGCCATAATCGTCATCGGACATTGGCCAACATGATCACCAACATCCAATGACGGATATGGCATAAGAAGAAGAAGACATATATCATTGCAAACCCACCCCCATTTGTAAGTGGACCGGGACAACCTTCCATTTAAGATACAAAGAAAAACATTGTTACAGATTAGGGTTGGATTTGGTGCAGTGATTAGAAGGCAGAATTGCAGGCTGACTCTGCCCACTGCCAGGAGTTTGATCCTCACTATCTCAAGGTTGACTCAGCTTTCCAGCTTTCCGAGATTGGTAAAATAAGGACAAGGTTGTTGGGGGCAATATGCTGACTCTGTAAACTGCTTAGAAAGGGCTGTAAAGCACTATGGAGCAGTATATAAGTCTAAGTGCTATTGCTATTTATTTGTATATTTATTTGCTAATTTTATATGGTGGTGAACTAGGACTAAACTGACTGCCTAGTTTTTAGAACAGTCTCCTGCAGCCCTTTGCCAGTGAAAATGGAGCTCAGGAAGGCTGTGCGCTGGGCGGGTCCCTCGCTGTTTCCAGGGTGGGCCCATGTGACAGATGTAAGCTCCCCATAAACTGGATCCAGATCCCAGGCCTTGAGTTTGACACCCCTGTTCTAAGGTCAAGTTAGGTATCCAAAAAAAGTTCCTTTCTGTTGAAAAACCACCGTTAGGTTATAAGGGAAAGACCCAATCTTAGTAACGCCCTCCCACAAACCAATTTGTCCCTCATTTCTTCCAATATGAAGAAGGGTTTTTCTTTGGATCAAGTCATGTTTCAGTGCTTTAGTTTTCTGGGTCAGGGCACATCAGAACAGTCATTATGATATCATGTGAACTGAAAGCCTTGGACCTTCTCAGGAGCACAAGGCCTATTCGTCTGCTCCCCTGGGATGAAAGACAAGTATGGGAAATTCTGACATATATGGTCTGTTTAAGAAGATCAGCTTGCCCAACCATGGCAAGCTAAATCTGAATTCCCAATGGTATCAACAGGAACTGCATCCAGTCTTGATTGGAGTTATCCTTGCCTCTTTCACTCCACCAGGAACATGGGTAGTGGCCAAAAGACTTGCATTCCATTTTGCTAATTTGAAGCAAGGAAACAAGACAAGTTGGTGCTATGAGCACTAAAATCCCCAGCACTTGATGTCCCCTTTCAGCAGTTTTATCCAGATACTAGTTTGCACAGGGGACACAAAATAGCCATCAACACACAGCATCCCAAGTTGGACATGGCTGAATCAATTTAAAACCATGTTTCATATCACAGCATCTAAAGGACACTTTGCCAATTATATTGACGCCTCCTAAAACATTTTTTTAAAATTAGAAGGATTCTACTCCCCAAATTCAATTTTCACTGAAGCCTATTTGGTGAATAGGCTTAGCTACTTGAAATGTGCGCTAAGGCTTTAGAAAACAGAGAAAAGACACCGATATTTAATTTACCTTGTTGAGCAACTTTAGTTGTAAAATAGCATCTTGATCGATAGTAAGTCTCTGTCTTATAAAAACCCCTAGTTGCTCTTCAACGGGATCCTCCCTGGAGAGAACTATCAAGCTTACGATGTCCAGATCTGCTGTCAAATCACCATTTTGGTCCAAGTATATTTTCATGTGGGAAAGATTGCAAAACTCATTCTTCTTCAAAAATGAATGGAACTAGAACAAAAATATCCAGGAATGTTAAAAGCAGAAATACTAGTCTGGAGTAGCCTTCAAAAGTTACTTGTGCTCCATCACTGATGGCTTCCTAAAAGAGACTGGAAAACCATATGTCTGAAACGGTATAGAGTCTCCTGCTTGAGTAGGGGGTTGGACTCGAATACCTCCAAGGTCCATTTCAACTCTATAATTCTATGTCCATGTCCACATCTCTGTCTAACTACACTTGATAAGAATATTTGTGGAAATGATCTCAAAATAGTAGATTGCAAACCAAATGTGAGTTGGCCGTGTGATGCTCATGGAAAGAAGGCAAATGCATCCATAAAAATCTTAGAAGTAAATGTGCAGGTTTGGAGAGAAATTGACTCAAGTACAAAGTCCTCTTGCAGGCACCCCCATAAGAAGACATTGTACCACGATTGGATCAGCTTTAGAGATGGGCAATGAAATCAAGGAAAAGATCAAAGGAGCTCATCTTAGCCTGGAGGAAAGGCAACAAGGAGAGGAGTCAAGTTGGTCTTTGGGGATGAAAATCAGAAGGAATCTGGGAGCACCTTTTACAATGGACAAAATCTCTTGGTTGGAATAAGGAGAATACAGCATTCTTCCAATAGCTGAAAGATGTTACCTGTCAGGTTCCAAGTAACGCAT
This sequence comes from Pituophis catenifer annectens, assembly GCF_029215685.1. NCBI lineage: Eukaryota > Metazoa > Chordata > Lepidosauria > Squamata > Colubridae > Pituophis > Pituophis catenifer. The sequence goes on from NW_027256882.1 coordinate 18,841,300, forward strand.
CCCTCACAAACCAAAGTCCAGGGCATTTCCTTTCCCGAAAGGAAAAATAACAGATGTTTACTGTTATTCCAGAGCAGGGGTGTCAAACTCGATTTCATGGAGGGCTGCATCAGGGTTGTGTTTGACCTCGGGGGGCTGGGTGGACAAGGGTGGGCATGGGCGTGACCAGGGTGGGCATGGCCAGCTTGATGTAACTTGTGTTGCGGGCACCTGTGGTGGCCTGGGCAGGGCTGGGGGGATCCAAAAACGGAGGTGGCAGAGGGCTGTAGGAGGCCATTGTGGCCAAAATGGAGCCCAGAAGTGCAGCCCTCCCAAGCTCCATTTTCACTGGTAGTGGTCCTTCACGATTTCCAGAGCAGCCTCACAGGCCAGATCTAAACACCCCACAGGCCAGATCTGGCCCACAGGCCTTGAGTTTGACAGCCCTGTCTCAAAGTATTGGACATGGAAAAAATGAGCTCAGTCACAAGAGAAGAGATTCTGGCTGAATGAGATGAAAAGCATCCTAAATGGAGGAACAATTTTAGAGCTGATCTAGTGGACCAGAGAAGTTCAAGTTTCCTCTTCACTGATTGCTTTAACGCAAAGATCCAGGAGCCATTACTTAAAGAAGCTTTAACTGGTATTTCGGCAGGCAGGAGGGGTTGTACTAGATGGCCTCAGGGACACCTTCAAATTTATGAACATAAAATTCCAAAATGCTAATCGCAAATTCATAAGGACAGGAATTTATTTAAAAATGCATACTTACGTTGTAAAATTAACACTGTCTTAATATCAAAATGTATATGTCACAGTACCCACTCTTTGGAAAATTATCCACAAGTGATTGGTTTGGTCAAACATGTTGGCCTTTTGAAGCACAAAACAGTTGAAATGGTTCCCTGCCTCCTTTGTATTCCTTCTCCAAAGAAAATAAGTTTCATGGATCTTTGTCAGGACTCCATACCTGCCATGGCTTCAGTCTTCGAGTCCCCAGCCTCTCTTCTCGATCTTTCCTTCTCCTCTTGAATATGGAGGAATAAGCAGCATTCAAGGCATGGGCCAGAGTATTCATCATAGCATAAACATGGCGGTTATACAGGTTCCACATCCTGTTCCTTTCCACTTTGGTGTTCAGTGGGGATGTCTGAGTGCATCTTGTCCGGCCTTTGACAGAAATGTTGTCTTTTGAAAAAGAACACTGAAAAGACTGTTTGGTGAACTGTGGTTCCAGAGAGAAATCTGGTTCGAAGGAACCATCATTTGGCGTTTTTTTCCACTGAAAACGGTAGTACCAAATACTATGGACATATTTGAGAAATGTGTGGCTTCTTACTTGCATTTCCCCATAGCCTGCATATAGCCAGACTTTTCCTTCAATGGGTTCTGGCAAACCTTGAAGTATTGAATGGAAAAGAAAAATTTTCTCCGAAAACGAAAAATAGTCTGAGAAGTGAACAAAGAAATTGACTTGTTTCCACTTGGAGATGGCATCCCTGAGGGCTGCTGTACGTGCAAGGGTGGATAAAAGTTGTGATATAACAATACAAATCCCATTCCTGACAAGCAGAGGTGTCAAAGTCCTTATGAAGTTCACTCCATCCTCTGTGTCTGAAGCAAAGAGACCAATCAAAGACCATCCAAAATGGAGGAGCAGTTGGACAATTCCTGGGTTGATAATCGCTAATTTGGGGAGCATCTGGTAGAAAAAAGGGAATTGTCTTTTATCTTCCAGAGCTTCTGCAGCAATTGAACACATCTGGGAAAAAAATATGAAGAATGCTGTATTTGGGTGTCAATTATTAGCTTTCAATAAATCCAACTCAATCAATCCATGTCAATTTCTAAAAACCATAAGTTTTCAGCTTGTTTTATTAATAAGTATTAATAAGGTTTATGGAGACAACAAACCTTTATTCCCCCTGACTGACATATTGTATGATTACATGCAGGGGTGGTACTTTCCCTACCGGGTCGCAAATATGAGCGCACATGCCACTTAAGCATATGCTCATGACCTCAAAAACATGCCTAAATAGGACTTCATGCAGTCAGTGCGGGGGTGGGCCACCCATGATTTCCACTACTGGTTCACCCGAACCAGTCTGAACCGGCTGAATACCACCTCTGATTACACAGTTCATGACAAAGCAATTATCAACTATGGATTATCTGTGTCTAAATCCTTCTTATTCTTTGTTCTACATCTTTCCACTCTAAACTTTATTCAAGAGAAAGGAGATATTGTTTTTAGCCATAATATCTATTAGATGAATCTATTATTTATTTCTGGAGAAGAACCTGCAAATTGCAGGTCCCACACATTGGGATATTTCTTGAATCGTCCAGCCAATAAAAAATCCTTTCCAGGAGCTTTGTTGCTCTTCAAGTCCTTTGTGTTGAATTTGATCATAGACTGATTAGGGTAAAAAATAGTTGACATATTGATTAATATGCTTGTACTTTTTAAATAAATTGGATTAATTAATGGGAGTGGTCAGTGTAAGTCCAAAAACATATATTTCTTATAAGCTTTAGATAATATAAGCCATTGGGATTCTTTTCACAAAACAGGAACGTATACATCATTGAAAATATTATTTTGGCTAAGCTGATAAAGAAAACGGAAGCTTTCCATCAGTGCTTCCTTTTCTACAGAAGATCCTTTGATAAGACACAAAGCCTCTCCTCAGCTTCACAAGTGTGCAGGAGAAGCCCCCAAAGCAATGGGGATGTTGTCATGAAATTATATGGCTGCTTGGGTGCTACACACACACACACACACACACACACACACAAACACTATCAATCTAATCCTTTGACAACACACCTAGAGTGGCCATGGAGGAAACCAGCTCTTGAATTCACATGATGTATTGGTAAGATCTTACAAATCCTTAGTAAGGCCACACCTAGAATACTGCATCCAGTTTTGGTCACCATGTTACAAAAAAGATGTTGAGACTTTGGAAAAAATGCAGAGAAGAGCAACTCAGATGACTGAGACTAAAACATACCGTTTTATGAACGGTTGCAGGACTTGGGTATGGCTCATCTAGAGAAAAGAAGGAGTAGGGCTGACATGATTGCAGTGTTCCAGTATATGAGAGGTTGCTACAAAGAAGAGGGGTCCAACTTATTTTCCAAAGCACCAGAAGGCAAGGCAAGAAACAATAGATAGAAACTAATCAAAGAGAGAAGCAACCTGGAATTTAGGAGAAACTTCCTAACAGTGAAAACAATTAACCAGCGGAACTGCTTTCAGAAGTTGTGGAGGCTTCTGGAAATCTTAAAAATCTCACTGGAGATTTTTAAGAAGGGACTGGACATCCAGTTGTCTGAAATGGTGTAGGGTCTCCTGCTTGAGAAGGGGATTGGACTAGCAGATCTCCAAGATCCCTTCCAGCTCTATTCTGATTGATTGATTGATTGAATTCCACAGAGGAGATATAGTTGGATTTATCGCTTACCCATCCTACCAATCCACCCAATTTACTAGATAGAGAGGCAGACATACAAACCTGTGGGATTTTGTAGGGGGCTATTAATGTTGATATCAGGATGGAGATCTCAATGTCAATTTGATCAAAAAGAGCCAAATGGTTGTCCTTCTTTCCACAGCCGTAGTTGGGAACATTGGCTTCTCCTGTAGAGAGGATGTCCAGCAAGGCATCTGATGTGCCAAGAGTGCTGAAATAGTTGTCATGGATGTTGTAGCCAAGTGTGAGATTGTGCAGAAGCGGGGAATTCTTACTGACCATTTGAATAGCGAAAATATAGCGTAGGCTTGTAGACTGATCAGAAGATATTCTAGTATAAAAAGTGTTCATTTTATCATCACCACCACCACCATCATCAATCTTAAAATATATTTTATATTTTTTAATATATCTTTGCTTGACTAGTGAAAATGAAGCATTGCACTTCTGAATGAGCAATAGATAAACTCCTGTAAAAAATGATCACATTATTATCATCACTTCTGCTGTTCAGCAGCTGCCAGAAGTTTGGCAGTTCGGGTCTCACCGGCTCAGGGTTGCTCAGCCTTCCATCCTTCCAAGGTCAGTAAAATGAGGAGCCAGATTGTTGGAGGCAATCTGCCAACTCTGTAAACCGCTTAGAGGGGGCTGTAAAGCACTGTAAAGTGGTATATAAGTCTAAGTGCTATTGCTATGGACACCCAACATCAAAAACGTAATCAAAAAAGCAAAACAAAGAATGATCTTTCTGTGCTAATTCAGAAAGCTCAAACTGCCCAAGGAGCCGCTGATCCAGTTCTACAAAGGAATTATTGAGTCTGTCACCTGCACCTCTATAACTGTCTGGTTTGGTTCTGCAATCCAACGAGACAGACTCAGACTTCAGAGGATAATTAGAAGTGGAAAAAAAACCATGGCTACCAACCTGCCTTCCATTGAGGACTTGTATACTGCACGAGTCAAAAAGAGGGCTGTAAAAAAACTTACAGACCCCTCACATCCTGGATATCAACTGTTTCAACTCCTACACTCAAAACAATGATATAGAGCACTGCAGAACAGAACAACGAGACACAAGAACAGTTTTTTCCCAAATGCCATCAATCTGCTAAACAAATAATTCCCTCAACACTGTCAAACTATTCACTAAGTCTGCATTACTATTAATCTTCTCATCATTCCTATCACCCATATCCTCCACTTATGACTGTATGACTGTAACCTTGTTGCTGGTATCCTTACGATTTATATTGGCTGTTTCCTAATATGATTTGATTGCTTATTTGTACCGTATGATTATCATTGTGTTGTACCTTATGATTCTTGACGAATGTATCTTGTCTTTTTATGTACACTGAGACCTTATCCACCAAAGAGAAATTCCTTGTGTGTCCAATCACACTTCGCCATTAAAGAATTCTTTTCTACTCTACTCTACTCTACTCTACTCTACTCTACTCTACTCTACTCTACTCTACTCTACTCTACTCTACTCTACTCTGTTCTACTCTTTTCTATCATCATCAACAGAACCAACAATATATTTGTTTTTTAATCTAATCCACTTTGTCTCTTGAAGCCTACAGAATCCTAAGACAACACTGACTCCAAACCCAGAAACAAATGATACTCACCCGTCTCCATTTAATTTTAATGAATGTTGGGGAGATGGAATTGATACAGCCCCCCTCCTGGGTTAAGAATCGCAAATGCACCAATATTTGTAACAATACTGATTTTCATCTGGCCAGTGACCAAGGTCAGAAATAAATGAATGATTAAAGTGGCATCACTATAAAAGGAAGACGATGTTTCAAAAGTGACTCAGAAACCAATTGTAAAAAATAAGTCATTTCTATAAGGATTGGGAAGTAAATATCAATGAGTAGTTGTATTTGAAATGAGTCAGGCAGGGGGAAACCACAATAATCACTAATTTAAACAAAAGTCAGTACAGAATTCAAATCATGAATTCAAGACTGAACAGGGAGAGGAAAATAATGTGGACTTTTTTTCTGTCACATCTTTGGACTTGAGTCTTTTCCTCAAAATAAGACAAAGAAAGCATGGAAATCAACATGATTCAGGAAAGTAGATAGGACATGTACTGCAATATAGGAGCCAGTGGAATAAGGCGAACAAAATGAGAGTGTTTAAATTATAAATGAAGGGAATGCAACTGCATTATCCTGGATGATTTACGAGTCAAACTGATTAGAAGGCTCTGCGTTGAAAGGGAGCGTTATATGCACCAGTTTTGCTGTAGCGATGATTATGTTAATGAAATGGTCTCCTGGTCTGTAATAACTCCATGGTTTTTTTGCAGCCTGGTGCTCTAAACTCAGCGGGCATTTCGTTCTCAGCTTCCCCGAGACAGGCTGGGACAAGAGCAGCATCAAAAGCAGAAGCAGAAGGTCCATCATTCGTAGGGCTGTATCAATTACTTTCCTGTTTCTAAACATGAACAGGAAGAATTAAAAGCCTTCTCATAAAAGCCAGGGACTTTCCTGATTCAGACAGAGACAAACCAAGCTTCACCTGGAAAAGAGAGAAAGGTACATTTAACAGCACAGCCCCTACCTGTCCTAAAATTCAGATAACACAGAGTGTGACCTAAAGCCTTTATCCTTTCCTTGAGGAAACCTCCCTCCATGTTGTTTCAGTCTGTTGTTTACATCAGTTACTGGAGAAGTAGAAGACATCTCAAAGAGCAGGATGGTGATAATTACAGTGGGAAGCAACTTTTCCTCTGGGGATGATGAACTCCTTCCTTGGATCCATTTGTAGAAAAGAAGCCAGAGTACAGCATGTTAGTGAAAAATTACAGACACCCCCTAAAAAAAAATTCTTAACTCCCCCATAGATAAAATCCTACTTCTTAGACATAAAACTTCTAATATCACTTATATAACGCTTATAGAGTTAAAAGAAATCATTCATAAGCTATTTGATATTTTTTGGTCTGATACTTATTTTGAATATAATCAATCCATCTTCTCCAGTCCTGTATGTACCTTTCTTGTGTGTGATCCTTCAAATATGCTGAAATTTTAGCCATTTCAGCTAAATTAGGTACTTTCAATATCCAGTCATCAATAGTAGGCAAAAAATCCTTCTTCCAGTGTTGTGCTACCAACAATCTTGCTGCTGTTATCAAGTTCAAAATCAATTTAGTCTCTGCGATTGTACAGTCCGTAGTTATACCCAGTAAAAACAACTGTGGAGTAAATTTCAGTCTCTTTTTTAGAATATTCTGCATCACCCACCAAATCTTTATCCAAAATGCTTTGATTTTTCTACAAGTCCACCATATATGATAATAAGTTGCATCATCACAGTCACATCTCCAACATTTAGCTTGCACATTAGGATACATACATGATAATTTTTTGGGATCTAAGTGCCATCTATAAAACATTTTATAAAAATTTTCTCTTAAATTTTGTGCTTGTGTAAATTTCACATTTCTAATCCAAATCTTTTCCCAAGTCTCCATCATTACTGGCTCTTGAAAATTTTGTGCTCATTTAATCATACAGTCTTTAACCAATTCCGTCTCAGAATCTATTTCCAATAAAGCATTATACAACCTTTTAATATGCATTTGTTTTTGATCTCTAATTTGTTTTACCAAATTCTCCTCATTTTGCACGAAGCCAGTTTTTTTATCTTCCTTCCATCTAGCTTGAAGTTGACCGTACTGAAACCATGTATAAATTATACCTTCTTCTCTCAATGTATCTAAAGGTTTCAAATACATTACCCCCCTTTCCATAATGAGAAGCTCTTTATAGGTAATCACCTCCTGTTTTTGTTCTATACTTATATTTTCTATTGCATGTCTAGGATTTGCCCATACAGGTATCTTATAATTTAACTTATATTGATATTTTTTCCAAACCCTCAACAAAGCATTTCTAAGTATATGGGCCTTAAATACTTTATCCACTTTTTTGTCATATAATTTATAGGCATGCCATCCATATAACATCATAACCTTCTAGATTCAGAATTCTCCCCTCAGTTAAATTAAACCAGTCACTAATTTGTGATAAGACTGCTGCTTCATAATATAATCTTAAATTAGGCATTTTGAGACCCCCTCTTTCACGTGTGTCTTGTATAATTTTCATTTTTATTCTGGGTTTTTTCCCAGCCCAAATGAAAGTATTAACACCTTTCTGCCATTCTCTCAGATTTTCATCTTTCTTAAGCACAGGTATCATTTGAAACAAAAATAAAAATCTAGGTAACGCATTCATTTTAATTGCTGCAATTCTTCCCAATAAAGACAACTGTAATTTTTTCCAATTCTCCATATCCTTCTGTACCTTCTGCCAAAGAACCTCATAGTTATTTTTGTATAATTTTGTATTTGAAGCTGCTATGTACACTCCTAGATATTTAACCTTTTTAGCTATTTCAAAATCTGTTATTCTTGCTAGTTCATCTCTTTCAAGTATAGACATATTTTTAATTATCATCTTTGTCTTATGTGAATTAACTTTAAATCCAGATACTTTCCCGTATTGATCAATTATATCCAATATATATGGAGCCGACTCTATAGGTTGGGATAAGGTAACAACCAAATCATCTGCAAATGCTCTTAATCTATAATCTTGATGTCTAATTACAATACCCTTCAATTTTTCTGAGTCACGTATCTTATTCAATAGCACTTCCAAAGTCAAGATAAACAACAATGGGGACAGAGGACACCCCTGCCTTGTTCCTTTCTCAATTCTAAAAATTACAGATATGTCCCTGAGGGCAGGGTTCTCTATAGGTTGTGGTCTTTCCTGTCAGGACCCATCCAGAAAATGATGCTGGAGGAAGACACAGTATTGTTGACTTCTGCTGCTCTTCAACATGGTTTCTTTTCTCCAGGGGCTGCTGGGTAAGGTCACCCAGAGCTATGGAGTTTGGTGCCACTCTAGGTTGAAAACATGGAATGTTTTTAAATTTTAATATTGAGAAAGCAGTGGTGAAATGTAATTTTTTTTGCTTCCAGTTCTATGCAAGTGGCTTTGTGGGCATGGCTTGGTTGGGGGTTATGTGACTGGGTGGGCATGGCCAACTTTTTTTTTTTATTTTTTCAAGCACTTTTTTACTACTGGTTAACCCGAACCGATAGTTTTTATCACTACCAGTTCACCAGAATTGGAGCAAACCTGTAGCATTTCACCCCTCGGAGAAAGATAGAGGGCCAATATATATATATATATATTTTGACACCAATTCGTTGCCATGCCCACCAAAAAACTGGTTTGAAGCAGGGGTGGGTTGCTGGGGGTTCACAGGGGTTCGGGAGAAACTCTAGCTATGATTCTGTGCATTTCAGAGAACCCCCAAATCCCACACCTGGCTGGCCCAGCCCAGCCCACCCCTCCCAGGAGTCCCCACACAGCCCGTTTTGGATGCAGGTAAGTGTAGGGCACAGACTCAGGGAAGGCAAAAAATGGGCCTACTGGAAGTTTGCGAAGGCTGGAAATGGGCCCGTTTCTGCCCTCCAGAGGGCCTTGAGAGCCTGGGGAGGCCGTTTTCACCACCAGGCATGGTGCAGGAGGCCTATTAGGCCATGCCAACTATGGCCACGCCCACCCAGCAACCAGGCAGAGAACCCCTTGATAAAATTTTTGAGGTCCACCCCTGGTTTAAAGAGACATGATTTCCCTTCTTCTGGTTGTGTGGATGCACTCTATGGTGATCGGGCTTTTTGACCTCTAGATCTCTGAGGCTTTCTATGGAAAAGAAGGACTAGAGGGAACATGATAGCAATCTTTCAGTATTTGAGGGACTGCCACAAAGAGGAGGGGGTCAACTTATTTTCCAAAAAATCAAAAGTCAAGTCAAAAAACAATGGGTGGAAACAAGGAGAGAAGCAACCTGGAATTAAGCAGAAAGTTCCTAACAGTGAGGACAATTAATCAGGGGAACAGCTGCCTTCAGAAGTTGTGGGTGCTTCATCAATGGAGATTATCCTCACATGGAGACTTTGATTCTCCCATTAACCTGGTTCCTGGCACCCAAATTCCTTCCAAGAGGCAGTACCAAATGTCAGCCAGAGTCAGCCACCCTTCAACATTATTTGGTCTTAAATTTGCAAAAGAGATTTATATGACCACGCCAATCACCAGCTTCAGCTCCTGACTTTTCTGTGTCCAAGAAGCAAAGAACACCGATCACAGGTGTGGATAAATGAATCATACATTTATTTATTAATTCACATATTTTATCTTTGATTATTACATTGGATTTTAATTTCACCAGTCTTGAACCTCGTAGTTTTAATTCTTTCATTATTCAATCACCTTAATTATCAAACGGATGCAAAGGAAGCATACAAACCCTGTAATAAGTTCAATGAATAATTAAATGTTATAAGCCTATGAAACCAATTCATAATCAGTTCCCCTCTTTTATCATTAGATGCTCCTTAGTGTTTAGATCTGGTCTCAGGATGATAATGTAGCACTTGGGGAAGAAGATGCAGCCCAGAAGCCCAGCACTGGAGGCCAAGATGGAGAAGATCTGCACGACCACCATGAACTTTCCTTTAGTGCTCAGGTAAGTGGGCAGGAAGGAGATCCAGACGCTGCAGAAAACCAGCATACTGAAGGTGATCAGCTTGGCCTCATTGAAGGCCCCAGGCAGGTTCCTGGCCAGGAAAGCTACAGTGAAGCAAATGATAGCTAGGAAGCACATATAGCCAAGGCCAAGATAAAACATGGTGACAGAGCCTTCATTGCACCAAAGGATGATCTCTCCTGGCTGGGTGTGCAAGTCAGAGTCAGGGAATGGGGGAGAGATTCCAAGCCATGTGGCACAGATGATAATTTGTCCAGCAGAACAAGAAAGGATGATGGAGTTGGCCAAGCTCTTCCCCAACCATTTTCTCACCCTGTTCCCTGGTTTTGTGGCAAGGAAGGCCAATACCACTGTGATTGTTTTGGCCAACACAGAAGACACGGCTACTGAGAAGACAATGCTGAATGCCATTTGTTGGAGAAGACAGGTGGCTCTTCTTGGTCGGCCAATGAAGAAAAAGGAGGACAAGAAGCAAAGCAGGAGGGAGACCAGGAGGATGAAGGAGAGGTCCCGGTTGTTGGCTTTGACAATGGGAGTTTCTAGGTATTTAAGGAATATGATTAAAACAATTCCTGTGGTTAGGAACAAGAGTAAGGCAAAAGAGACCAGGATGATGCCCAGATGTTCTTCATAGGACAGGAAGGTTATTCTTTTTGGGATACATTGGACTCTGTTCTCGGTTGGATATTGATCATATGGGCACTTAGTGCATTTTTCAGTATCTGAGAAAACAAAAAGTAATATTTCTTTTATATCTCTTTTCACCTTTCAAGAAAGATCTTCTTTGGATTTCAGATGATACTGACCAAGCATGGCAGGTGCCAATATTCAAAATACAAATGGGGGCTGGTTGATATTACTAACTGTGACTGTGGGAACATCCCACAAACTTTATACAGTATCATATTGCAATGAAATGCCCTCTCAGAAGGTTCCCTGGATCCCTGCATTAAATACACCATCTTGAGGGCATTGTTGCCCAATAGCTAAACAGTCTAGATATCCAGCCATAGGTTTAGTCACTCTGGTAACTGTTCATACATAATTTAATTTTATTCATAATTGTACCCATCATTTCTCGTATGCATTGTTGAAATAATTCACCGTTCTGGTGTTTTATATTTTGATAAACATTTTTATATCCTGTTTCTTCTAATTTTATGTAATAATGCTGTATTCTTTTACACCGTACAAAATAAATATAATTGATTAGCGTATTTTTTGGACTATAAGACGCACCAGAGTATAAGACACACCTTAATTTTTGGGGAGGAAAATAAGAAAAAAGCTGATTGGCTTACCCAGCTGTTCCCAGAGGTGAACTTTAGCAACAGGTTCATTGGTTGTGAGCTCTGTGCCTTGCTTTTTTTTCAACTTTTGAAACCCCCATTTCAGAGGCCTTTTTTTCAGCCTCTCGAATGGTGGTTTCAGAGCCTTTTTTCAGCGGGGCTACATTCAGTGTATAAGATGCACCCAAATTTTCACCCTCTTTTAGGGGAGGGAAGGTGCGTCTTATACTCTGAAAAATACGGTGTCAGCTCCAGTGTGCTGTTGGCATGGAGCTGCCATTTGTGGGGCATTGATCAAGGCTGCTTGGGCAGGGAGGGCCATATGACCTCCCAAGGGCTTTAGGGGTTCCACAAAAACCCGTCCCAGAGGATGCTGGGCCAACAGGACATCGATATGAACCGCAGGTGCCAGGGGTACAGGAGTACATGGGCCAACTGCCCAACCTCCTGGCTGACCAACCAGCCCAGCAAAGCCCTCTATATATGGACAGGTGGGATCCGCAACCTTTGCGAGCGTCATTTGATGGCAGCCCTGAGAAGGTGCCTTTGTCTCTAGGCCAGGTCCTCGATCACTTTGACAGCTACGGCAGATGGTACACCTCCCAGTGGGATTGTGGGATTGTGGGGGCAATAAACTGACTTTGTATAAAAAAGAACACCGCTTTGGGGGGGGGGCGAAAGCCCTACTAAGCAGGTATAAACAATATTATGAAGGCTATTGCTTAATGCATTGTAAGCCGCCCTGAGTCTCCGGAAAAGGACAGCATATAAATCAAACCAATAAATAAATAAATAAATAAATAAATAAATAAATAAATAAATAAATAAATAAATAAATAAATAAATAAATACATTATTGCAGTGACAACGGTCATGGATGGGGAGGCAGCAGGTTGGGTGGCGGATCTATATAGAGATCATGCGGCCAAGTTGGGTGATTTAGGCCTGTTTCTATCTGGCCTCCAGGAGAGGTTTGAAGACTGTACTGGAGCACAACAGGCCGAGGGAAACCTACTGAAGATAAAACAGAGGGGGAGGCCTGTAGCAGAATACATCAGGGAATTCAGAAGGCTGGCTGGTAAAGTGCGGGGGTGGCCTGAGAGACTGGTTGTTCACACTTCCGGTAGCTCCGCGTAACGCCGACGGAGCTCCTTTTAGGAGCTCCAGCCCTGTGACTCCGTACAGCCGCTAGAACAGTGAAAACCAGCTGTCCAGCAGCTTTAAAACTCTCCCCCAGGGAAAAGGGAGAGAGAAGAGCAGAAGGGTCTGGGTAGAGCTCCCCTAGACCCCCAGGCTTTTTTTTTTAAGCCTGGGGTTTGGAGGGTGAGAGCTCCCTGAAAGCCCTTCAAAACTCCGGAGCCTGGACAAGTCTGCTTAAAGCAGACCAAAGCGTCGTGACCACTCCAGCAAAGCAACTAGAAGGATTAAAAAGAATTTGGATTTTGGATTTTAGGTCCCCTCCCACCAAGGACTTGGAGACCAGTGATAGTGAGGGTGACACAGATCCAATGGTGCATATGGCCATAAAACCATTTGTGGTGCCTGTCGTCTTAGAGGCTGAGTGACGTAGAAGGTGTGCAGCCCTCATTGACTCAGGTTGCACATGGTATCTAATAAGCATGGGGGTGGCTGCTGAGCTAGGAGTCAGATTACATCGATTAGGTCAGCCCATCGTTTTGAACAGATGGATGGGTCTTTGTTGGGGGGTCAGTCAGCAACCCATGACACCAGCAAAATGATAATGGAAATAGGTCAACACAGGGAGGAAATATGCTTCATTGTAGTATCCAGAATCACCGAGGAGATAGTCCTCGGTTTGGCTTGGTTGGATAAGTGGGGCCCCAACATATGGTGGGGAGGTGGTTGTCGGCATCTATGGATAGGGCTAGGTCCCAATCCACCCCCACATGAAAGCCACCATTACTCCATGCCCATACCTGAATGTCCATCAAATACCACAGTGGATACGGATGTACAAGAGTGGTTATCCCAAGCAGAACAGGTATGGCAAATCGCCAAAAAACCTGACAGAAGGCATCGGATAATTACAAACGTCAGGCCGATAAAGCCAGATGGCCAGCACCACCCTTTCATGTAGGCCAACAAATATTCCTGTCCACAAAGTATCTGAACCTATGCCTCCCGAGTAGGAACTTAGGTCCCAAATATATTGGGCCGTTCCCGGTGGTAAGGGTGATCAACCCAGTAACTGTAAAACTCCAACTGCCCAGGCTGTTGGGAAAAACACACCCGGTGTTCCACTGCAGTCTGCTGTGCCCAGCCCACTTATCTACACTCAGGGAGACCGCGTTGCAACCACCTCCACCACTGATGGTGGATGGGGAACAGCAGTACGAAGTAAAGAAGATGCTGGATACCCGATGGCATAGGGGTAAGCTCCAATACCTTCTCTTATGGAAGGGATATCAGAGACCTCCTGGATACCCGAACATGATATACAAGCTCCCCGATTGATTGATAGGTTTCATAGGAAATACCCAGGGAAGCCGGGTGGACCCGGGAATCCACAACATGGCATTTCCGTTTCAGAAGGCGTCTCCATGGTAGAGGGGCTGCATGTCAGCTCCAGTGTGCTGTCGGCATGGAGCTGCCATTCGTGGGGCATGGAGCTGCCATTCGTGGGGGGAGGAAAACACAAACCTCGTTTCAGCCCAACATCTGCTTCGTCAAGCCTCCCAAGAACTGACAGGATTGATGGGAGGGAATAGCTGGGGGGTGACATCATCATGGCCAGCCGGAAATAGCAAGGGGATTAACTGTTTAGATGCTGGTTGCAAATACTCAAGTGGATTAACTGTTTATATATATCTTTTGGGGTGTAATATAAACCTGGTTTGGATGAGCAAAGGCCAATGATCTGAAACCATTTCTCAATTTCAAAGAATGCAGATGTTCCTAAGAACAGTCAACATGGGAGGACAGTTCCAAACTGACAAGAAAAGAGAAGTTTCCTCTAATACAAGTGATCTTGCACAATCCACCGTGTCCTTGTATCTCTTCCTACCTCATCCCTCAAGATCTTTTTCTTATCCCTCCCATTATGGAAGAAATTGGGCACCTTGAAAATTAAGAACCACAAAATTATCAACCTTCGATGTGTCTTTTTTAAAATGCACATTGATGAAAATGCTCTAGATGAATCTAGCACCCTTTCCTCTGGTGTGACCCACCTTCCTGAGTGGAGATAGTCCCTTCTGGACAAGGAACACAGTCATAGCAGCAAACTGGCTCTCCTTCTCGACCACGCTTGAAAAATCCAGGATGACAATTTTCCACACATCTGGACTGAGGCAGAGACTAAGGAAAAAACAAGGAATGCCTAACAAAGTTTTTTAGAAATAACCATCATTGAAAAATGGAGGTAGACATGAATATTAGTCAAGAAGTTGCCTGGGTACGTAGTTCGCTTAAGTAAATAAGAAATTTTTAACAAACTCTCAATGTTGCAAGGGATCTAACTACCAGCAGATTCTTCACTTAGTTCAGTGATGACTAACCGTTTTGCTATCGCATGCCAAAAATGGGAGGCGGCCCCAGGAAAGTTGTGCGCGCGCGTGCCCACACCCTTAATTCTATTTGTCCTGCCCCCGTGCATGTGCACACGACCCCCCCGCACTCCCCCGCCTTTGGCACGATGGGCCTGGTAGGCCCATTTTTCGCTCTCCCTGGGCTCCACAGCCTTTCTAGGAGCCTGTGGAGGGCAAAAACGGCCTTCCCCACCCCCTGGAGAACCTCCAAGGGCCAGAGACAGCCATTTGCTGACTTCCGGTGGTCCAAGAAGGCCCAAAAATCAGCTGGAGGAGCTGACCTCGCGTGCCCACCAATATGGGCCCACCACCATAGGTTCACTATCACAGACTTAGTTCCTCCCTTTTGCTTCTAGAATATCACATTGTAATACAGGATCATTCTATTTAATAAATTCTGGAGAGAAGCATTTGAGAAAAGATTTAAGCATCAAGTGACAATTAGTGGTTCCTCCATATGGTTATATTAGCATGCATTCCTTGTTTCTTCATGTATCCATGAGTTTAAAGTATGATGCTTTAGTCATATTAAAGTTTAGAATGAAATTTATTCTGAAAGCTTTGTGAATTTTTTATTTTACCAAATTTATTGAAAGAGAATAAAAATGTGATGAAGAAACTTCTGGCCAATGGGATCTGGGAAGGTTTCTTCTAGACCACGTGTATCATTGTATCATCATTCTTCTTGTGCCATAATCGTCATCGGACATTGGCCAACATGATCACCAACATCCAATGACGGATATGGCACAAGAAGAAGAAGACATATATCATTGCAAACCCACCCCCATTTGTAAGTGGACCAGGACAACCTTCCATTTAAGATATAAAGGAAAACTTTGTTACAGATTAGGGTTGGATTTGGTGCAGTGATTAGAAGGCAGAATTGCAGGCTGACTCTGTCCACTGCCAGGAGTTTGATCCTCACTATCTCAAGGTTGACTCAGCTTTCCAGCTTTCCAAGCTTGGTAAAATAAGGACGAGATTGTTGGGGGCAATATGCTGACTCTCTACACTGCTTAGCAAGCGCTGTAAACACTATGCAGCAGTATATAAGTCTAAGTGCTATTGCTATTTATTTGTATATTTATTTGCTAATTTTATATGGTGGTGAACAAAGACTAAACTGACTGCCTAGTTTTTGGAACTGTAGAGAGATGAGCTGGAGATGAGGTGCCCTTAAAAAGGGTAAGTCATGCATTTTTTGCTGCATCACATGGGACATGAGTATGAGCCCTGTGTCAGAAAGAGATGTTTCTAAGGCAGGGGTGTCAAACTCTATTTCACTGAGGGACGCATCAGGGTTGTGTTTGATCTCGGGGAACAAGCACAATGAGTGACATTGAGCTGGCCAGGGGGCATGGCCAGCTCAACGTGACTCATTGAGGCTCCGTTTTCAGCCATGATGGTCTCCTTCAGCCCTCTGCCAGAGAAAACAGAGCTTAGGGCGGCTGCCGCACGTGGCCCACCCTGACTCCGTTTTCTGCTGCAATGGCCTCCTGCAGCCCTCTGCCAGCAAAAATGGAGCTTAGGGAGGCTGTGCAGGGCCCACCCGGGCTACGTTTGCGGCTGCGACAGCCTCCTCAGCCCTTTGCCAGTGAAAATGGAGCTCAGGAAGGCTTGTGCTGGGCCAGTTCTTCACTCTATCCAGGGTGGGCCCATGTGACAGGTGAAAGCACCCCATGGACTGGATCCAGACCCTGGGACTTGAGTTTAACACCCCAGTTCTAAGGTCAAGTTAGGTATCCAAAAAAAGTTCCTTTCTGTTGAAAAACCACCATTAGGTAACACCAACTGGCATGAAAATAGAGAGCTACATTGATTATTAGTTACATTTGGAGACTCCTTTTTCCCAGAGAGACTTAAGGTAGCTAATAATCAAAACAAACAACTGCATTCAAGGATGTTCCTTATGAGGTTATAAGCTTCAGTTTTCTGGGTCAGGGCACATCAGAACCATCATTTATTTATTTATTTATTTATTAATTTAATTTGTATACCGCCCTTCTCCCAGAAGGGACTCAGGGCGGTGAACAGCCAAAATTAAAAAACATACAAATGCAAAAGTTAAGATAATTAAAAGAATTAAATCATTGGCTACCCAAATTTAAAACCCCAAATCCATAAAATTTAAAATCCCAATTAAAAAACCATTTAGGCTAGGCCGGCTTGATGAAATAAAAACGTCTTCAGGGCTTTACGGAAGGTCCGGAGGTCCGGGATCAATCGTATTCCAGGAGGCAGCTCATTCCACAGGGCGGGTGCCCCCACAGAGAAGGCTCGCCCCCTGGGGGCCGCCAGCCGACATTGCCTGACCGACGGCACCCCGAGGAGGCCCTCTCTGTGAGAGCGTATTGGCCGGTGGGAGGTTATCGGTAGCAGCAGGCGGTCTCGCAAATACCCTGGCCCTAAGCCATGGAGCGCTTTAAAGATGAGAACCAACACCTTAAAGCGCACCCGGAAGACCACCGGGAGCCAATGCAGCTCGCGCAGGAGAGGTGTTACGTGGGAGCGCCATTATGATATCATGTGAACTGAAAGCCTTGGACCTTCTCCTCAGGAGCACAAGGCCTATTCATCTGTCCCCATGGCATGAAAGACAAGTATGGAAATTCCTGACATATATGGTCAGTTTAAGAAGATAAGCTTGCCCAACCATGGCAAGCTAAATCTGAATTCCCAATGGTATCAACAGAAATTGCATCCAGTCTTGATTGGAGTTATCCTTGCCTCTTTCACTCCACCAGGAACGTGGGTAGTGGCCAAAAGACTTGTATTCTATTTTGTTAATTTTAAGCAAGGAAACAAGACAAGTTGGTGCTATGAGCACCAAATTCCCCAGCACTTGATGTCCCCTTTCAGCAGTTTTATACAGATACTAGTTTGCACAGGGGACACAAAATAACCATCATCACCCAGCATCCCAAGTTGGACATGGCTGAATCAATTTAAAACCATGTTTCATATCATGGCATCTAAAGGACACTTTGCCAATTATATTGACGCCTCCTAAAACATTTTTTAAAAATTAGAAGGATTCTACTCCCCAAATTCAATTTTCACTGAAGCCTATTTGGTGAATAGGCTTAGGTACTTGAAATGTGCCCTAAGGCTTTGGAAAACAGAAAAAAGACACCAATATTTAATTCACCTTGTTGAGTAACTTTAGTTGTGAAATAGCATCTTGATCGATAGTAAGTCTCTGTCTTTCAAAAACCCCTAGTTGCTCTTCAACGGGATCCTCCCTGGAGAGAACTATCAAGCTTACGATGTCCAGATCTGCTGCCACATCACCATTTTGGTCCAAGTATAGTTTAATGTGGGAAAGATTGCAAAACTCATTCTTCTTCAAAAATGAATTGAACTAGAACAAAAATATCCAGGAATGTTAAAAGCAGAAATACTAGTCTGGAGTAGCCTTCAAAAGTTGTACGTGCTCCATCACTGATGGCTTCCAAAAAGAGACTGAGTAGGGGGTTGGACTCGAAGACCTCCAAGGTCCATTTCAACTCTATAATTCTATGTCCATGTCCACATCTCTGTCTAACTACTCTTGATAAGAATATTTGTGCAAATGATCTCAAAATAGTAGATTGCAAACCAAATTTGAGTTGGCCGTGTGATGCTCATGGAAAGAAGGCAAATGCATCCATAAAAATCTTAGAAGTAAATGTGCAGGTTTGGAGAGAAATTGACTCAAGTACAAAGTCCTCTTGCAGGCACCCCCATGAGAAGACATTGTACCACGATTGGATCAGCTTTAGAGATGGGCAATGAAATCAAGGAAGAGATCAAAGGAGCTGGTCTTAGCCTGGAGGAAAGGCAACAAGGAGAGGAGTTGGTCTTTGGGGATGAAAATCAGAAGGAATCTGGGAGCACCTTTTACAATGGACAAAATCTCTTGGTTGGAATAAGGAGAATACAGCATTCTTCCAATAGCTGAAAGATGTTACCTGTCAGGTTCCAAGTAATGCATCCCTCACAAACCAAAGTCCAGGGCATTTCCTTTCCCGAAAGGAAAAATAACAGATGTTTACTGTTATTCCAGAGCAGGGGTGTCAAACTCGATTTCATGGAGGGCTGCATCAGGGTTGTGTTTGACCTCGGGGGGCTGGGTGGACAAGGGTGGGCATGGGCGTGACCAGGGTGGGCATGGCCAGCTTGATGTAACTTGTGTTGCGGGCACCTGTGGTGGCCTGGGCAGGGCTGGGGGGATCCAAAAACGGAGGTGGCAGAGGGCTGTAGGAGGCCATTGTGGCCAAAAATGGAGCCCAGAAGTGCAGCCCTCCCAAGCTCCATTTTCACTGGTAGTGGTCCTTCACGATTTCCAGAGCAGCCTCACAGGCCAGATCTAAACACCCCACAGGCCAGATCTGGCCCACAGGCCTTGAGTTTGACACCTCTGTCTCAGAGTGTTGGACATGGAAAAAATGAGCTCAGTCACAAGAGAAGAGATTCTGGCTGAATGAGATGAAAAGCATCCTAAATGGAGGAACAATTTTAGAGCTGATCTAGTGGACCAGAGAAGTTCAAGTTTCCTCTTCACTGATTGCTTTAACGCAAAGATCCAGGAGCCATTATTTAAAGAAGCTTTAACTGGGATTTCGGCAGGCAGGAGGGATTGTACTAGATGGCCTCAGGGACTCCTTCAAATTTATGAAGATAAAATTCCAAAATGCTAATCGCAAATTCATAAGGACTGGAATTTATTTAAAAATGCATACATACTTTGTAAAACTAACACTGTCTTAATATCAAAATGTATATGTCACGGTACCTGCTCCACGAAAAATTATCCACAAGTGATTGGGTTGGTCAAACATGTTGGCCTTTTGAAGCACAAAATGGTTGAAATGGTTCCCTGCCCCCTTTGTATTCCTTCTCCAAAGAAAATAAGTTTCATGGATCTTTGTTGGGACTCCATACCTGCCATGGCTTCAGCCTTTGAGTCCCCAGCCTCTCTTCTCCCTCTTTCCTTCTCCTCTTGAATATTGAGGAATAAGCAGCATTCAAGGCATGGGCCATAATATTCATCATAGAATAAAAAAATCGGTTATACAGGATCCACGTCCTGTTCCTTTCCACTTTGGTGTTCAGTGGGGATGTCTGAGTGCATCTTGTCCGGCCTTTGACAGAAATGTTGTCTTTTGAAAAAGAACACTGAAAAGACTGATTTGTGAACTGTGGTTCCAGAGCGAAATCTGTTTCGAAGGAAGCATCATTTGGCATTTTTTTCCACTTAAAACTATAGTACCAAATACTATGGACATATCTGAGAAATGTGTGGCTTCCTATTTGCATTTCCCCATAGCCTGCATATAGCCAGACTTTTCCTTCAATGGGTTCTGGAAAACCTTGAAATGTTGAATGGAAAAGACGAATTCTGTCCGAAAGCGAAAAGTAGGCTGCGAAGTGAACAAAGACATTGACTTGTTTCCACTTGGAGATGGCATCCCTGAGGGCTGCTGTACGTGCAGGGGTTGATAGAAGTTGTGATATAACAATACAAATCCCATTCCTGACAAGCAGAGGTGTCAAAGTCCTCATGAAGTTCACTCCACTCTCTGTGTCTGAAGCAAAGAGACCAATCAAAGACCATCCAAAATGGAGGAGCAGTTGGACAATTCTTGGGTAGAGAATCGCTAATTTGGGGAGCATCTGGTAGAAAAAAGGGAATTGTCTTTTTTCATTCAGAACTTCTGCAGCAATTGAACAGATCTGGGAAAAAATATGAAGAATGCTGTATTTGGGGGTCAGTTATTAGCTTTCAATAAATCCAACTCAATCAATCCATGTCAATTTCTAAAAACCATAACTTTTCAGCTTGCTTTATTAATAAGTATTTATAAGGTTTACGGAGACAACAAACCTTTATTCCCCCTGACTGACATATTGTATGATTACATGCAGGGGTGGTACTTTCCTTACCGGTTCACAAATATGAGTGCACATGTCACTTCAGCACATGCGCATGGCCTCAAAAACATGCCTAAATAGGACTTCATACAGCCAGGGCGGGGGTGGGCCACCCGCGATTTCCACTACTGGTTCACCCGAACCAGTCCGAACCAGCTGAATACCACCTCTGATTACACAGTTCATGACAAAGCAATTATCAACTATGGATTATCTGTGTCTAAATCCTTCTTATTCTTTGTTCTACATCTTTCCACTCTAAACTTTATTCAAGAGAAAGGAGATATTGTTTTTAGCCATAATATCTATTAGATGAATCTATTATTTATATCTGGAGAAGAACCTGCAAATTGCAGGTCCCACACATTGGGATATTTCTTGAATCGTCCAGCCAATAAAAAATCCTTTCCAGGAGCTTTGTTGCTCTTCAAGTCCTTTGTATTGAATTTGATCATGGACTGATTAGGGTAAAAAATAGTTGACATGTTGATTAATATGCTTGTACCTTTTAAATGAATTGGATCAATTAATGGGAGTGGTCAGTGTAAGTCCACAAAGATATATTTCCTATAAACTTTAGATAATATAAGCCATTGGGATTCTTTTCACAAACCTGAAATTTGTATACCATTGAAAATAATATTTTGGCTAAGCTGATAAAGAAAACAGAAGCTTTCCATCTGTGCTTCCTTTTCTACAGAAGACCCTTTGATTGGACACAAAGCCCCTCCTCACCTTCACAAGTGTGCAGGAGAAGCCCCCAAAGCAATGGGGATGTTGTCATGAAATTATATGGCTGCTTGGGTGCTACACACACACACAAACATACAATATCAATCCCATCCCTTGACAACACACCTAGAGTGGCCATGGAGAAAAGCAGCTCTTGAATTCACATGACGTATTGGTAAGGTCTTACAAATCCTTAGTAAGGCCACACCTAGAATACTGCATCCAGTTTTGGTCACCATGTTACAAAAAAGATGTTGAGACTTTGGAAAAAATGCAGAGAAGAGCAACTCAGATGACTGAGAGTAAAACATACAGTTTTATGAACGGTGGCAGGACTTGGGTATGGCTCGTCTAGAGAAAAGAAGGAGTAGTGCTGACATGATAGCAGTGTTCCAGTATTTGAGAGGTTGCTACAAAGAAGAGGGGTCCAACTTATTTTCCAAAGCACCAGAAGGCAAGGCAAGAAACAATAGATAGAAACTAATCAAAGAGAGAAGCAACCTGGAATTTAGGAGAAACTTCCTAACAGTGAAAACAATTAACCAGCGGAACTGCTTTCAGAAGTTGTGGAGGCTTCTGGAAATCTTAAAAATCTCACTGGAGATTTTTAAGAAGAGACTGGACATCCAGTTGTCTGACATGGTGTAGGGTCTCCTGCTTGATAAGGGGATTGGACTAGCAGATCTCCAAGATCCCCTCCAGCTCTATTCTAATTGATTGATTGAATTCCACAGAGGAGATATAGTTGGATTTATCGCTTACCCATCCTACCAATCCACCCAATTTACTAGATAGAGAGGCAGACATACAAACCTGTGGGATTTTGTAGGGGGCTAGTAATGTTGATATCTGGATGGAGATCTCACTGCCAGTTGATTCAAAAAGAGCCAAATGGTTGTCCTTCTTTCCACAGCCATAGTTGGGAATATTGGCTTCTCCTGTAGAGAGGATGTCCAGCAAGGCATCTGATGTGCCAAGAGTGCTGAAATAGTTGTCATGGACGTTGTAGCCAAGTGTGAGATTGTGCAGGAGCGGGGAATTCTTATTGACCATTTGAATAGCGAAAATATGGCGTAGGATTCTAGACTGATCAGAGTATATTCTAGTGTAAAAAATGTTCATTTTATCATCATCACTACCACCACCATCAATCTTAAAATATATGTTATATTTTTAAATATACCTTTGCTTGACTAGTGACAATGAAGCATTGCACTTCTGAATGAGCAATAGATAAACTCCTGTAAAAATGATCACATTATTATCATCACTTCTGCTGTTCAGCAGCTGCCAGCAGTTTGGCAGTTCGGGTCTCACTGGCTCAGGGTTGCTCAGCCTTCCATCCTTCCAAGGTCGGTAAAATGAGGAGCCAGATTGTTGGAGGCAATCTGCCAACTTTGTAAACCGCTTAGAGGGGGCTGTAAAGCACTGTGAAGTGGTATATTGCTATGCCACCTATTGCTATGGACACCCAACATCAACAACGTCATCAAAAAAGCACAACAAAGAATGTTCTTTCTGTGCTAACTCAGAAAGCTCAAACTGTCCAAGGAGCTGCTGATCCAGTTCTACAAAGGAATTATTGAGTTCGTCACCTGCACCTCTATCACTATCTGGTTTGGTTCTGCAACCCAACAAGACAGACTCAGACTTCAGAGGATAATTAGAATTGCAGAAAAAACCATGGCTCCCAACCTGCCTTCCATTGAGGACCTGTATGCTGCACGACTCAAAAAGAGGGCTGTGAAAATTATTACAGACCCCCCACATCCTCGATATCAACTGTTTAAACTCCTACCCTTAAAACAACACTATAGAGCACTGCACAAAAGAACAACTAGACACAAGAACAGTTTTTTCCCAAACGCCATGACTCTGCTAAACAAATAATTCCCTCAACACTGTCAAACTACTCAGTAAGTCTGCATTACTATTAATCTTCTCATCATTCTTATCACCCATCTCCTCCCACTTATGACTGTATGACTGTAACCTCGTTGCTAGTATCCTTACGATTTTTATTGGCTGTTTCCTAATATGATTTGATTGCTTATTTGTACCCTATGACTATCATTGTGTTGTACCTTATGATTCTTGATGAATGTATCTTGTCTTTTTATGTACACTGAGACTATATGCACCAAAGAGAAATTCCTTGTGTGTCCAATCACACTTGGCCAATAAAGAATTCTATTCTATTCTATTCTATTCTATTCTATTCTATTCTATTCTATTCTATTCTATTCTATTCTATTCTATTCTATTCTATTCTATTCTACTCTACTCTACTCTACTCTACTCCACTCCACTCCACTCCACTCCACTCTACTCTACTCTATTCTATCATCATCAACAGAACCAACAACACATTTGTTTTTTAATGTAATCCACTTTCTCTCTCGAAGCCTACAGAATCTTAAGCCAACACTGACTCCAAACCCAGAGACAAATGATCCTCACCCATCTCCATTTAATTTTAATGAATGTTGGGGAGATGGAACTGATACAGCCCCCCTCCTGGGTTAAGAATCGCAAATGCACCAATATTTCTAACAATACTAATTTTTATCTGGCCAGTAACCAAGGTCAGAAATAAATGAATGATTAAAGTGGAATCACTATAGAAGGAAGAGGATGTTTCAAAAGTGACTCAGAAACCAATTGTAAAAAATAAGTCATCCTGTATTTCTATAAGGATCATGAAGTAAATATCAATGAGTAGTTTTATTTGAAATGAACTGGGCATGGGGAAACCACAATAATCACTAATTTAAACAAAAGTCAGTACAGTATTCAAATCACAAAATCAAGACTGAACGGGGAGAGGAAAATAATGTGGACTTTTTTCTGTCCCATCTTTGGACTTGAGTCTTTAACTCAAAATAAGACAAAGAAAGCATGGAAATCAACATGATTCAGGAAAGTAAATAGGACATGTGCTACAATATAGGAGCCAGTGGAATAAGGAGAAGAAAATTAGAGTGTTCAAATTATAAATGGAGGGAATGCAACTGCATTATCCTGGATGACTTACGAGTCAAACTGATTCGAAGGCTCTGCGTTGAAAGGGAGCGTTATATGCACCAGTTTTGATGCAGCGATGATTATGTTAATGAAATGGTCTCCTGGTCTGTAATAACTCCATGGGTTTTTTGCACCCTGGTGCTCTAAACTCAGCGGGCATTTCGTTCTCAGCTTCCCCGAGACAGACTGGGACAACAGCAGCATCAAAAGCAGAAGCAGGAGGTCCATCATTCGTAGGGCTGAATCAATTACTTTCCTGTTTCTAAACAAGAACAGGAAGAATTAAAAGCCCTCTCATAAAAGCCAGGGACTTTCCTGATTCAGACAGAGACAAACCAAGCTTCACCTGGAAAAGAGAGAAAGGTACATTTAACAGCACAGCTCCTACCTGTCCTAAAATTCAGATAACACAGAGTGTGACCTAAAGCCTTTATTCTTTCCTTGAGGAAACCTCCCTCCATGTTGCTTCAGTCTGCTGTTTACATCAGTTACTGGAGAAGTAGAAGACATCTCAAAGAGCAGGATGGTGATAATTACAGTGGGAAGCAACTTTTCCTCTGGGGATGATGAACTCCTTCCTTGGCTCCATTTGCAGAAAAGAAGCCAGAGTACAGCATGTTAGTGAAAAATTACAGATACGCCCCTGAGGGCAGGATTCTGTATCGGTTGTGGTCTTTCCTGTCAGGACATGTCCAGAAAATAATGCTGGAGTAAGACAAAGTATTGTTGTTGACTTCTGCTGCTCTTCAACATGGTTTCTTTCCTCCAGGGGCTTCTGGGTAAGGCCACCCAGAGTTATGGAGTTTGGTGCCACTCTAGGTTGAAAACATGGAATGTTTTTAAATTTTAATATGGAGAAAGCAGTGATGAAATGTAATTTTTTTTGCTACCGGTTCTTGTGCGTGTGGCTTGGTGGGCATGGCTTGGTGGGGGGTTATGTGACTGGGTGGCCATGGCCAACTTTTTTTTTTTTTTTAACTTTTTAAGCATTGTTTTACTACCGGTTCGGGTAGAAAAACAATGCTTTAAAAAAGTAAAAAAAAAAAAAAAAGGTTCCGAAAATCGCACATACAGTTGTGATCGTCGTAACTTTTTTTTAACTTTTTCAAGTTTCAGTTTCAGTTTCAGTTTATTTGATTTGTATACCGCCCTACTCCCGAAGGACTCAGGGCGGTGAACAGCCAAGCAATAAAATACATAAATACACAAAATTTAAAACCAGATAAAATCAAATTAAATCATTTTGGCCCAGGCAGATTAAAACACCCCAATAATTTAAAAACAGATTAAAATTTACATATTAAAAGAGGGAGGAGATTAGGCCAAGCCCGCTTGATGGAATAAAAAAGTCTTCACAGCACGGCGGAAGGTGCGCAGATCCGGAATCCTCCGTATCTCTGGGGGGAGCTCATTCCAGATGGTAGGTGCCCCCACAGAGAAGGCTCTCCCCCTAGGGGTCGCCAGCCGATACTGTTTGGCTGACGGCACCCGGAGGAGTCCCTCTCTATGAGAGCGTACTGGCCGGTGGGAGGCTATTGGTGGTAGTAGGCGGTCCCGTAGATAACCAGGTCCTAAGCCATGGACCGCTTTGAAGGTGGTAACCAAAACCTTGAAGCGCACCCGGAAGACCACCGGGAGCCAGTGCAGCTCGCGCAGGAGAGGTGTCACATGGGAGCGCCATGACGCTCCCATTACCACCCGCGCGGCCACACTCTGCGCCAGTTGGAGCCTCCGGGTGCTCCTCAAGGGGAGCCCCATGTAGAGAGCATTACAATAGTCCAGGCGGGAGGTGACGAGGGCATGAGTGACCGTGCGTAACGAGTCCCGATCCAGAAAGGGACGCAACTGGCGAATCAGGCGAACCTGATAAAAAATCCTCCCGGTCACGGCCATCAGGTGCTCTTCTAAAGACAGCCGTGAATCCAGGAGGACGCCCAAGTTGCGAGCCCTCTCCGTGGGGGCCAGTGATTCGCCCCCAATAGTCAGTGATGGCATCAACTGACTATATCGGGACGTCGGAAACCACAGCCACTCGGTCTTGGATGGGTTGAGCCTGAGCCTGTTCCTCCCCATCCAGATCCGTACGGCCTCCAGGCACCGGGACATCACTTCAAGGGCATCGTTGGGGTGATCCGGGGTGATCAAGGACTTTTTTACTACCAGTTTACCATAACCGGAGCGAACCAGTAGCATTTCACCCCTTGGAGAAAGATAGAGGGCCAATAGAATTTTTATCTTGACATCAATTCGTTGCCATGCCCACCAAAAAACTGGTTTGAAGCAGGGGTGGGCTGCTGGGGGTTCACAGGGGTTCAGGGGAACCTCCAGCTATGATTCTGTGCAGTTCAGAGAACCCCCAAATCCCACACCTGGCTGGCCCAGCCCAGCCCACCCCTCCCAGGAGTCCCCATGCAGCCTGTTTTGGATGCAGGTAAGGGCAGGGCACACACTCGGGGAAAACAAAAAACGGGCCTACCGGAAGTTTGGGAAGGCTGGAAATGGGCCCGTTTCTAGCCTCCAGAGGGCCTCGAGACCCGGGGGAGGCCATTTTCGCCCTCCTGGAGGCCCGAGAAAAGCCTCCAGAGCCTGGGGAGGGCAAAAATGCCCCCCCCCATGATACAGGAGGCCTACTAGGCCATGCCCACCGTGGCCATGCCCACTCAGGAACCAGGCAGAGAACCCCTTGCTAAAATGTTTGAAGCCCACCCCTGGTTTGAAGAGACATGATTTCCCTTCTTCTGGTTGTGTGGATGCACTATATGATGATGGGGCTTTTTGACCTCCAGATCTCTGAGGCTGTCTATTGAAAAGAAGAACTAGAAGGAACATGACAGCAATCTTTCAGTATTTGAAGGATTGCCACAAAGAGGAGGGGGTCCACTTATTTTCCAAAACGACAAAAGTCAAGTCAAGAAACAATGGGTGGAAACTAATCAAGGAGAGAAGCAACCTGGAATTAAGCAGAAATTTCCTAACAGTGAGGACAATTAACCAGTGGAACAGCTTTCCTTCAGAGGTTGTGGGTGCTTAGAGCCTTCCGGTTTAGCATCATGGTGAGACAGTCGGAGAAATAAAGTTCTCTGATGAGCGTCGCAAAAACCCCGGCTGCCGAACCACTGCCGATGGGTCTTCAGACCTGAACCGTCCTGCAGGGATGGGGAAAAAAGAGATGCACCTCGGATGACCAAGAGGAACAGGCAAGTTCCTTGGAGGTCAGAGGGTATTCTCTGTGAGGAGTCGGTGGCGGGCGGCAGCCATGGTGGCTGCCATGAAGCTGGGACAATCGGGCTAAGTATAGAACTGAAGAGAAGAAAGAAACAGAACAGAGTGTTTTTGAAGCCAGGTGAGTGACAGCCAACTCAGGCTTGAATAACAAGAAGAGAAATATCTTACAACTATAAGACCCCTTATGTAAAATAGCAGCTAAGGAGCATGGGGGCAAAGAGGATTTTGAAACATAATTTGGAAGAGACAAAAACCCAATTGAAAATTGATTTCTGAACAAACTAAATGGAAACTTCAAATAATTAGATGTGGTTGAAGGATTGGAAATAAATAAAGAGATCCTTTTTTTTCTTTCTTAAATGGCAAGAAAAACAAAAAGAATGGATAATAAGCTTTAAGAAGAAAAAAAAGTATGTATAAATAAAGGGGAAAAAAGAAAAAAAAGAAGTGAGAAGTGCTATTTAAATTTGGACTGGACTTTAAATGTGATTTATTATTTTTAAATTGAAAAAGAAAAAAGAGAAGTCAAGTAAGATCGTGATGTAATGGAAACAAAACGGATACTTATTAAGCAATTGGAAATTGTGGATTGCAGAGAGACACCATCTGGAGTAAAAAGGAACATTGCAACTTGGTTTTTTGTTTTGGAAAATTGTGAACTTCACCAGATAATAGATGTGAGAACTTGTGGAGGAGGATTTTCTTGTCTACAAGAGGCTTGACTTTTGGAGGAATAAAAAAAGAAATAGAAGGGAGTACAATGGAACTTTTATAATTGGAGCAACTATTTGATTTGGAGAATGGAAATAAAAGAAATAACTATAATATTGCACAGGGGACAAAATTTGAGGATATAAAAATTGAAAAGGAGTATACATGTGTGGACAAGAAAATGAAGATGGAGAAATAAGACATAGAAGTGGAAAATAAAGAAGATAAAGATATTGTGATTAAATATGAACAAATAATTGAATATGTGCATACTTCTAATAAAAAGGAGGTCTCTAGAGATTATATTGAGATTAACAATAACATAATGATGATTACACTGAGATTAATAATTGATCTAATGATGATTATATGGAGATTAATACTGACTGATAAAAGAATAAAAGGTTAAGAAATATTAAGAAATTTAAAGAAGTCCAGGACCTGGATTTATAAAATGACTATATTGAGATAAAAAAATATAAGAAGAACTATGTTACAGATATTTTGAAATGAACTAGGGATTGAAGCTAAAATATATGGAAAATAGATTATATTAAAAGAAACATAGCAATAGATATAATGAACTTTTTAATTCATATTTTTTTAAAAAAATAATCTTTATTAAATATTTACAATAAAATTAACACACACAATAATGGTTGAAAAGCAATATAGGAAGCAAAACATAGAAAGACCTAAACACAGGACTAAAACCAAACAACAAACAAGACTAACCGAGATTTAAACTCACTCTGAAATTAATATTTTTTTTTTTATTGCAAAAGTTTTACAATTACATTTTCACCCCTTTTTTCACCCCCCCACCTCCCTCCCCAAACTTCCCATCCTCCCTAACCCTCCCTGACCCTCCCCCCCCCAGACTTCCCTATTACATACTCATAACTAATAACACTAATATATAAGCCTGAACCCATCCCTCCCCCTATATAATTTTTCCTCTTTATCTCTTTACATTAAAATATTTCTAATACATTATTTTCAAATAAAAGCTATTTGATACTTTCTAGTTTGGTATTTGTTCTGAACATATTCTATCCACCTTTTCCATTCCCATTCATAAGTCTCTTGTGAACAATCTTTTAAATACGCTGAAATCTTCGCCATCTCTGCAAAACTAGCCATCTTCAAAGTCCATTCCTCGATAGTAGGCAAAGCTTCATTCTTCCAATATTTACCTATCAACAATCTTGCTGCTGTTATCATATACAATATTAGTTTTATTTCACCCCGTGTAAAACCCTTAACTATACCCAATAAAAACAATTGTGGAGAAAATTGAATTTTTTTCTTCAAAACATTCTGCATGACCCACCAAATTTTTATCCAAAAAGCCTTAACTTTCCTACAGGTCCACCAAACATGATAATACGTAGCATCCAAACATTCGCATCTCCAACATTTTGGCTGAACATTAGGGTACATACATGACAACTTTTTGGGATCTAAATGCCATCTATAAAACATTTTGTAGAAATTTTCCCTCAGGTTCTGGGACTGTGTAAATTTAACATTCTGAACCCAAATATTTTCCCATGTTTCCAACATCACTGGTTCTTCAAAATTTTGTGCCCACTTAATCATACAATCTTTAACTAATTCAGTTTCTGAATCCCTTTCTAGCAAAACATTATAAAGCCTTTTAATATGCATTGGACCTTTCTCTCTTATATGTCTAACCAATTCTTCCTCATGCAACATGATACCAGTTTTTTGGTCCTCTTTCCATCTCAATTGTAATTGATTATATTGTAACCAAGTTAAATTAATTCCTTCATCCAACAGTGACTGTAATGTCTTCAGCTGCCATCTGCCCGCATCTGTAAAAAGAACCTCTTTATATAAAAACCCCCCGAGTGACATTATATTTGTATTCCACATAGTATGACCAAGATCCAGCCATAACGGTATTTTATAATCCCATTTGAATCGGTGCTTCTTCCAAACTCTCATCAAAGAGTCTCTAAGTATATGACTTTTAAATACTTTATCTACTTTGTCGTCATAAAATAAATAAGCATGCCATCCAAATTCAAGATCAAAACTTTCTGCATTCAGTATTCCAGTCTTTTTACTTCCAAACCAATCACTTGTTAAAGTTAAAGCTGCAGCATCATAATATAACTGTAGGTTTGGGAGTTTAAGGCCTCCTCTTTCTGGAACATCTTGCATAATTTTCAGTTTCACTCTCGGCTTCTTCTCGTTCCAGACAAACTTATTCACACCAGACTGCCAAACTTTCAGTTGTTTATCACTTTTAAGCACCGGAATCATTTGAAACAAAAACAGAAATCTTGGCAAAATGTTCATCTTAACTACTGCTATTCTTCCAAGTAAAGACAGTTGCAGCTTTTTCCAAGTCTCCATATCTTTCTGGACCTCTCGCCACAACACCTCATAATTATTTTGAAACAATTTCATATTTGATTCTGCAACCTGAACTCCAAGATATTTTACCTTAGGTACAATTTCAAAACCTGCCCTCCTTTCAAGCTCATGTTTACGATCTTGTGTCATATTTTTAACTATCATTTTAGTCTTTTTTGAATTCAGTCTAAAGCCTGAAACTCTACCATAGTCTTGTATAATGTCGTTCATCAAGATTATTGATTCCATTGGTTGTGATAGGGTAACCACCAGATCATCTGCAAATGCCTTTATTCTGTAATCCTCTTGCCTTATCATTATGCCTTTCAAAATTTTAGAGTCCCGTATTGTGTTAAGCAAGACTTCCAATGTTAAAATAAATAAAAGTGGGGACAACGGACATCCCTGTCTTGTTCCTTTTTCAATTTTAAACTCTGTCGTCAAACTTCCATTAATAATAATCTGTGCCTTTTGCTCTTGATAAATTGCTGAGATCGCCTGTATAAATTGGTCCCCAAAGTCCATCTTTTTTAAAGTCTTTAGTAGAAAATTCCAATCCACTCTATCAAAGGCCTTCTCTGCATCCAAAAAAGCCAGCACTGCAGGAATCTGTTTATTCTTATCAAGATATTCCAATAAGTCTATTACTTGCCTTACATTGTCCTTCATATATCTGCCCTCAATAAATCCCGCTTGGTCCTCATGAATCACCTTTTGGATTACTGGCATCAACCTGTTGGCTAATACCTTCGCATAAATTTTATAGTCTGTGTTCAAAAGAGATATTGGTCTGTAATTCTCTGGTTTTTTAGGACCAACTTGTTCTTTTGGTATCAAAGATATATAAGCAGTTGTCCAAGATGGGGGTATTTTACCCCCTTGTTGAATGTTACAAAATAAATCTCTAAGTTGTCCCACCATTTCAGCTTGTAAAGTTTTGTAATACACTGCAGTCAAACCATCCGTGCCAGGAGCTTTGGCTGTTTTTAACTGTTTAATTGCTGCTGTTATCTCCTCCTCTGTTATAGGATAATTCATTCTTTCCTTTTGTTGATCAGTAATTTTTGTAACTCTCTTATCATTTAAATATTTTTCTATAAGTCCATTCTGCACCTCTTCTTTAGCATATAGTTTAGTATAATAGTCCACAAAAGCTTCTTTAATTAATTTTTGTTGAAAAATTTCTTTCCCGCCAATATCAATACTATCGATAGTCCGTATACTTTGTTTTTTCCTCAATGTGTAAGCCAACCATCTGCCCGGTTTGTTAGCGTTGCAAAATGTATTATGCTTCGCATATTGTAGGCTTGTTGCAACTTGTTCCGCCATAAGCATTTGAAATTGGTCTTTCAAAAGTTTTATAGCACTTCGAATTCTTTCATCTGTTGGGTTTTTAATAAGTAGCTGTTCTTTATTCTTTATTTCCATTTCCAACTCAAATCTTTTCTTTTGTCGGAACAGTCTATGTTTAGAGTTCATATAGATAAGTACCCCTCTCATATAAGCTTTACTTGCGTCCCAAACAATTTCAATTGGAGTACCTTTATTCAAATTTATTTCAAAAAATTCTTTCAAATTCTTTTTAAGTTCTATTGTATTTTTTTTCATATCTAAACAAGTTCTCATTTAATCTCCAAGAACGTCTCTCAACCTTATCCATCTCAATTTCTATCCATACAGGGCTATGGTCAGTCAAAGTTCTTGGAAAAATCTTTGTTCTTTTTGTCTTAACAAGTAGATCATTTGACAACAGGATAAAATCAATCCTAGAAAAGGATCTATGTCTATCAGAGAAAAAAGTGTAATCCAATTCATTTGAATTATGTATTCTCCAAACATCTTTTAGTTCCATATCTTCTTTCATATCAAAAAAAGTCTGTGGTAGTCTAATTCTAGACTTTGCCAAGCTCTTTTTATCTAGTTTAGAATCAATTACTCCATTCCAGTCTCCCATAATTAAAATAGATCTATAGTCCCATTGCAATATTCTAGTATGTAACATCTTATAAAAATAGTCCTGTTGTTGGTTGGGAGCATAAATTCCAATCAGAAGAATTTGTCCATTTGCTGTAAACAATTCAATTGCTACAAACCTACCATCTTGATCTGCTTCTATAACTTTCGCTGTTAATTTTTTATTTACATAAATAACCACACCATTCTTTTTCTGCGAAGTTGAAGATATAAAATGTGCTCCTAGTTTTGAGTTTATCAAATATTTTTGATCTTGAGTTGTTATATGCGTTTCTTGTAAACATATTATATCATTATTAAATTGTTTAATTAATAATTAATATTAATATTAACTAATATCATCCTAACCAAACATTTCAATGGAATCAAGTTCTTTTTACTAACTACAAAACAATTTTTAATTCATTTTTAATTCCTCTTAATTTTTTATTAAGATGT
This sequence comes from Pituophis catenifer annectens, assembly GCF_029215685.1. Classification (NCBI taxonomy): domain Eukaryota; kingdom Metazoa; phylum Chordata; class Lepidosauria; order Squamata; family Colubridae; genus Pituophis; species Pituophis catenifer. Next base: position 18,874,594 of record NW_027256882.1, read on the forward strand.
TAATAAAAATTGATTTATTAATTTGTTAATTAATTTAATAAATTGGTTGATGATCTCTGAAGGGCTTGGGACAGAGGTTGTTCCTCTGTCCTGGTCCTATTAGATCTCTCAGCGGCTTTTGATACCATCGACCATGGTATCTTACTGCACTGGCTGGAGGGGTTAGGAATAGGGGGCACCGTGCTTCGGTGGTTCTCCTCCTTCCTCTCTGACTGTTCACAGTTTGTGTTGGCAGGGGGGGCAGAGGTCGACCTCGAGGTACCTTATTTGTGGGATGCCGCAAGGGTCAGTCCTCTCACCCCTTCTGTTCAACATTTATGTAAAACCGCTAGGCGAGATCATCCGTTGTTTTGGGGTGAGTGTTCATCAATATGCTGATGACACACAGCTATACATCTCCACCCCAGACCACCCCAATGATGCCCTTACTGTGATGTCCCGTTGCCTGGAGGCCGTGCGGATCTGGATGGGGAGAAACAAGCTCAGACTCAAACCCTCCAAGTCTGAGTGGCTGTGGCTTCCGGCGTCCCAGTATAGTCAGCTGGTACCATCCCTGACAATTGGGGATGAGACCTTACTCCCCACAGAGAGGGCTCACAACTTGGGTGTCCTCCTGGATTCATGGCTATCTTTAGAAGAGCACATGATGGCTGTGGCCAGGGGGGCCTTTTATCAGGTTCGCCTGATCCGCCAGTTGCGTCCCTTTCTGGATCGGGATGCCTTGCGCACAGTCACTCATGCCCTAGTCACCTCCCGTATGGACTACTGTAATGCTCTCTACATGGGGCTCCCTTGAAGAGCACCCAGAGGCTCCAGCTGGTCCAGAATGTAGCTGCGGGGTGATTATGGGTGCAACTCGTTGCACCCATGTAACACCTCTCCTGCGTGAGCTGCACTGGCTCCTGGTGGTCTTCCGGGCGCAATTCAAGGTGTTAGTCATCACCTTTAAAGCGCTCCATGGCTTAGGACCCGGGTACCTACGAGACCATCTTTTGCCATCAATAGCCTCCCACCGACCAGTTCATTCTCACAGGCAGGGACTACTCAGGGTACCGTCAGTCAAATTATGCCAACTGGCGACTCCCAGGGGGAGGGCCTTCTCTGTGAGGGCTCCAACCCTTTGGAATGAACTGCCCCCAGAAATACGGAATATCCCTGATCTCCGTGCTTTCTGCCGTGCCCTCAAGACCCTGATGTTCCAACAGGAGGAGCTAAACATATGAACATGTGAATGATTTTTTAAAATGTCATCTAATTCTGGGTTTTATTTAATTGACCAAACTAAATAAAAATTTTAATTAGCAATTTTATGATGTTTGTATGTCTATATTTTTCTTGATTGTACACTACCTTGAGTCCTATGGGAGAAAGGCGGTATAAAAATATAATAAATAAATAAATAAATAAATAAATAAATAAATAAATAAATAAATAAAAGATACTACTTGAGGAAGTTGATGGTTATAATAACTAGGATATAGTTTAAATACCTCTAACAATTGTTATAATTTGAATATTTTTAATAATATAACTACAAAAGTAAAAGATGATTATACTGGGAGTAACAGTGAGAAAAATAAAGATAATTATACTGGGATTAACAGTAAATAAGATGATTACACTGAGATTAACAGTGAGAAAAATAAAGATAATTACACTGGGATTAACAGTGGAATAAAGATGATTACTCTGGGTTTAACAGTGAGAAAAATAAAGATGATTACACTTGGATTAACAGTGGAATAAAGATGAGTACATTGGGATTAACAGTGAGAAAAATAAAGATGATTACACTGGGATTAACAGTGAATAAAAATTATTACACTGAGATTAGCAGTGAGAAAAATAAAGATGATTTCGCTGGGATTAACAGTGGAATAAAGATGAAGTTTGAAGTTTGAAGTTTATTAGATTTCTATACTGCCCTTCTCCCAAAGGACTCAGAGCGGTGTACAGCCATATTAAAACACATAGATTTATAAAATTTAAAACCAATTAAAATCGAATATATAAAATTTGGCCTGCGAATTAAAACACACATACACCCATTATAAAATTCGTACTAGGCCAGTCCGGCTTGCTGGAACAGAAGGGTCTTAAGGGCGCGGCGAGAAGTACGCAGGTCAGAGCTAAGACGAAGTTCTAGGGGCAGCTCATTCCAGAGGGCTGGTGCCCCACAGAGAAGGCTCTCCCCCTGGGTGTCGCCAGTCGGCATTGTTTGGCCGACGGCACCCTGAGGAGCCCCCCTCTGTGGGAGTGTATTGGCCAGTGGGAGGTTGTTGATGGCAGTAGGCGGTCTCATATATACCCCGATCCTAAGCCATGGAGTGCTTTAAAGATGGTAACCAACACCTTGAATCGCACCCGAAAGACCACGGGGAGCCAGTGCAGCTCACACAGGAGGGGTGTTATGTCGGTGTGCCGAGTCGCACCCATGACCACCTGCGCGGCCGCATTCTACAGTAGTCCAGATGGGACGTGACGAGGGCATGAGTGACCATGCGCAGGGCATCCCGGTCCAGAAAGGGATGCAACTGATGCATCTGGCGAACCCGATAGAAAGCTCCCCTGGCCACGGCTGTCATGTGATCTTCCAAAGACAGCCATGCATCCAGGAGAACACCCAAGTTGCGAGTCCTCTCTGAGGGGGCCAAGGTCTCGCCCCCAATAGTCAGCGATGGAACCAGCTGACTATACCGGGACACTGGAAGCCACAGCCACTCGGTCTTGGAGGGGTTGAGTTTGAGCTTGTTTCTCCCCATCCAGATTCACATGGCCTCCAGGCACTGGGACATCACGTCAAGGGCACCATTGGGGTGGTCTGAGGTGGAGATGTACAGCTGAGTATCATCAGCGTACTGGTGGAACCTCACCCCGAAACCACGGATGATCTCGCCCAGTGGCTTCACATAAATGTTGAACAGAAGGGGCAACAGGACTGACCCTTGCGGTACCCCACATACGAGGTGCCTCGAGGTTGACCTCTGCCTCCCTGCCAACACAGAATGCAACCGGTCAGAGAGGTAGGAGGAGAACCACCGCAACATGGTGCCCCCCACTCCCAACCCCTTCAATCGTCACAGCATGATACCATGGTCGATGGTATCAAAAGCTGCTGAGACATCTAATAGGATCAGGACAGAGGATCAACCCCTGTCCCGAGCCCTCCAGAGATCATCAACCAATGCGACCAATGCTGTTTCCGTGCTGAGCCCTGGCCTGAAGCCTGACTGGAACGGATCTAGATAATCGGCTTCATCCAGGTACTGGGGAAGTTGTCGTGCCACCACACTTTCAACAACCTTCACCACGAAGCAATGGTGGAGACTGGGCGATAATTCGCTAACACAGCTGGGTCCAGGGAGGGCTTCTTGAGGAGGGGCCTCACCACCGCCTCTTTCAAAGGGGGGGGGAAGTAACCCTCGCTCAAAGAAGCGTTAATAATCCCCTGGAGCCAGCCTCGTGTAACCTCCCGGGAGGCCAGCACCAACCAGAAGAGACATGGATCCGATAAACATGTGGCAGCGCTAAGCCTCCTCAGAATCCTGTCCATGTCCTCGGGAGTTACAAGGTCAAACCGCTCCCAGATAACATTCTCAAGACCCCGCTCCGTCACCCCATCCGGATCTACCCAATCAGAGTCCAGACCTTCCTGAATCTGAGTGACTTTGTCATGCAGGAATTGCACAAAATCCTCAGCCCTGCCCTGCAAGGGGTCTTCCCTCGCTCCCAGATGAAGGAGGGAGTGGGTCACCCTAAACAGGACTGCTGGGCGGTTCTCTGCAGACCTGATAAGAGCGGAAAAATAATTAAATTTTGCCGCTTTTATCGCCACTAGGTAGATCTTAATATGAGACCTCACCAGTGTTCGGTCAGATTCGGAGCGACTGGCCCTCCAATCACTCTCCAGGCATCTTTTCCGGTGCTTCATCTCTCTCAGCTCCTCGGAAAACCAGGGAGCCAGATGAGATTGGCACCGGGTCAGAGGCCGCAAAGGCACAACACGATCCAGAGCTCTGGTGGCCGCCTTATCGCAGGCGGCCACCAGTTCTTCAGTTGCGCCGTGAGCCAGAGCCTCAGGGAATGGCCCAAACTCTGTCAGGAACCAGTGACAGAGATAAGTCTTGGCTGGATCCATGCCAGCGTCAGAGAGACAAGCGCACACAGCAGAAAAGGAGGTGTGCCAGAGATTAAGCTGAGTCACTGGACCACACCCCACAGGGGATAAAAGGGGATGTGGTGGCCATTCAGACTCTGTGACGGACAAAACTAAACTACTAGCGAGTCACATTGTATCTTTGAAACAACGTTATCTGCCTTGGATTTAATACGGACTGGACGACAATTCTTTAACTGTGTGTATATTGTTTGGTTCATCTGGCGGAGGAACAATCCTCCCTCTATGAGTAAAGTTCTTGGCAAGCAGCTACTGGGTTGCTGCCAATCCTCTTATCAAAGAAATTTGTTGTCTGCAAGTTTTATTTAACCCCTGGCTGACTGTTTGTGTGCGTATGTGAGATAGGGACAGAACATCTTGTCCGTCACCTGAAATTTAACCCATCTTTTAACCAAGATGGACCAATAGCTGCAGCAGCAGCTACAGCAGCTGCAAGATGCTAATCAGCTCCTGCAGCAACAAGTTGCACAGTTAACTGCCCAACTTGCTTTGGGGAATGCTCCTGCAGCTTTCCCCTTCCCTCCTCCTCCTCCCCGTCGGAGATGTCCAGTGAACGTGCCACATAGGTTTTCTGGGCAGCCGGAGATGTTCCCGGCCTTCATGGGACAATGCCAATTATTCATGACCATGAGACCAGAGGATTTTCCGGATGACTGGCCTCGGGTGGCATTCGTGATTAGCTTCCTTTCTGGCTCTTCTGCCCAATGGGCCATGCCCCTGTTGCTTCAAAATAGCCTATTGCTCTTGGACTATCAGGGCTTTTTGCAACACCTGTGCGTTATGTATGAGGACCCCCTTTGGATTCAGACAGCAGCTAGGCACATTAAGGACCTCCGTCAAGGGAAACGCCCCCTGCAGGACTATATCACTGAAATCCGACTTCTAGGCCAGGACTCTGCTTGGAATGAGGCGGCGCTGATGGACGCCTTCCAGGACGGCCTCTCAGACGAGCTGCAGGACGAACTGGTTCGGGTGGAGGTGCCTCAGACCCTCGACGCTCTGGTGACCCAATGCCTGTGTATCGATGCCCGCCTCCAATGGCGATGGCCTCGTCAGCCCCTTCAGGAACCACCGGCAGGTTCTGCACCCCCGCATCCCGCACTGACAGCGCCCCGGGCCACCCCGCGTTTTGTGGTGATGGCTGAGGAGCCCATGGAGCTCGGAGCAGCCAGACCTCACCTGACGGCCCAGGAGCGGATGCGGAGATGCCAAGGGGGATTGTGCCTCTATTGCGGAGAGGCTGGACATTTTGCTGCCTCGTGTCCCAGGAAGCAAAGTGGGGTGCTCAAGCCTGTTCCGGAATCTCGGCATGACCAGCTGGGAAATGGGGCAGGCCTGGCCTAGGGGAAACCCTGGGCCAGGCACGTAGCCATGCCTCGCCGGAATCGGCGGCTGTGGACTGTGAGCCCACTCAGCACCTGATTCTGGACACCCAGGTTTTGTTGGCCAACCGGTCAGAGGGGCTTCAGGCGCATGTGCTGGTGGACTCGGGGGCCACGATGAACTTCATGGACCAGGCCTTTGTGGCCCATTTTAAGGTCCCCTTGGTTCCGGTGGACCCTCCGTTGAGGGTCAAGACTATCGATGGGCGGGATCTCGTGGTGGGGCCCATCAAATTCGCTACCCAGCCCTTGCGCCTCGCCATTGGGGCCCACGAGGAAGCGATCCAGTTCTACGTGACAGCAGACCTTCATTTCCCATTGGTCCTGGGGATGGCCTGGCTTTGGGCCCACGATCCTCAGGTGGCATGGTCGAGAAACGCCATCTCGTTCCTGAGCCTGCAGTGTGTCGACCACCTCCGCCACACCTGTGCCGGCCAGGACGTCTCCACCCCGGCCATCTCCTTGCCTCCTGAACTGATGCCCTTCACCGATGTGTTCAGTGAAAAGGAGGCGGACCGATTACCCCTGCACCGACCCTACGACTGCCCGATGGACCTGCTGCCCAACGCACCACTGCCTGCAGGATGCCTGTATTCCATGTCGGAGCCCGAGTTGGCCGCCCTATGGGCCTTTTTGGACAAGAACCTCGCCTGAGGGTTCATCTGGCCTTCGTCCTCCCCTCTCTTGGCCCCGGTCCTCTTTGTGAAGAAGAAGATGGGGGACTTACGCCTGTGCTGTGATTACCGGCGCTTGAATGCCATCACGGTGCGAATCGCTACCCCCTGCCACTCATCCCGTAGCTGATGGAGAGGTTGCGGGAGGCCTCGATCTTCACCAAGCTCGATCTCCAAGGGGCCTACAACCTGGTGCGTGTGCGAGAGGGGGACGAGTGGAAGATGGTGTTTGGCACCTGATACGGCCACTTCGAGTACACCGTCGGTTGTACGTGCCCACAAGTCTGCTCCGAGCCCTCGTCATGAACCAGTGCCATGACAACCCCGTGGCAGGACATTTCGGCTTCTTTAAAACTCTAAACCTGGTGACACGGACTTTTTGGAGGCCTCGGGTACAGCACAACGTAGACACGTATGTGACATCCTGTGTGACGTGCCAACAGGCCAAAGCCGCATCTGGCTGACCTCCTGGACTCCTCCAGCCACTGCCGACACCAGAGAGACCATGGAGAGCCATCTCCATGGACTTCCTGACGGGCCTGCCACCGTCTGCTACATTTACGACCGTCCTTGTGGTGGTGGATATGCTCACAAAAATGGCACATTTTATCCTGTGCCATGGACTGCCATCGGCCCGCACCACAGCCCATCTGTTCCTGCAACACATCTTCCACCTCCACGGCCTGCCAGACAAGGTGGTTTCGGATCGCGGGGCCCAATTCACGGCCTGCTTCTGGAAAAGCCTGATGGCCGCGTTGGAGGTGCAGGTGTGCCTGTCATCAGCGCATCATCTGGAGACTGATGGGGGAATGGAGAAGGTCATCGGCATCCTAGAACAGTACCTCTGCTGTTTCCTAAACCAACAGCAGGACAACTGGGCCGAGTACCTTCCCCTGGTGGAGTTCGCCATTAACAACTCCCAGCACACCTCTACCCAGATGACCCCATTACATGCCTACATAGGATACCCATCCACGGCTTTTCCCTTTGTCGATCTCGGATTCCCCTGTTCCCGAGACCCAGGACTTCCTCTCAGAACTGCAGGCAGTGCAGCAACTGGTGCATCGGCAGCTGATCCAGGTGAAAGAGGACTATAAACGGGTCGCCGACCGCTCTCGACGGGCAATGCCACCGCTGGAAGTTGGAGATCAGGTGTGGCTGTCCACGAAACACCTCCCCACGGACTGGCTGGTGAAGAAACTGGACCACCGCTTTATCAGTCCCTTCCCCGTCGAGGCAGTCATCAGCCCGGTGGCCTACCAGTTGACTCTACCATGCTCCATGCGGCTCCACCCTGTTTTCCATTGGTCCCCCCTGGTCCCTGAGGCCCCATCGTGCCATCTCCAACGCCTGACGACGCCTGCCTCCCCAGCCACAGTTGACGAGGACGACTCCATGACATACGAGGTGGACAGCATCCAGGACTCCCATTGGCTGAAGGGGCGTTTTCAATATCTCATCGCTTGGAAGGGATACGGGCCTGAGGATTTCTCCTGGGAGGATGCTTCTTCCATTCAGGCCCCTGACCTGGTACGGACCTTTCATGACCAGTTCCCGTCCCGACCACATCCCGACTGTCAGACTCAGGGGAAGGGCCCTGCGGTGTGGGATAGTGTTGTAACTCCGACCCCTGAGGCCGACTTATCGGAGGGAGAAGGCTCCGAACATGAAGGAGAGGAGTTGGCCAGGCCTCCCTCTCCAGGACCCTCCTCTCTGGCAATGCCTCAGGTGTCTCCCAAAGGAGAAGAGATTGGCCAGGAGCCAGGTATCTCCTCGCAGTTGGACAGTGACAGAGATAAGTCTTGGCTGGATCCATGCCAGCGTCAGAGAGACAAGCGCACACAGCAGAAAAGGAGGTGTGCCAGATATTAAGCTGAGTCACTGGACCACACCCCACAGGGGGATAAAAGGGGATGTGGTGGCCATTCAGACTCTGTGATGGACAAAACTAAACTACTAGCGAGTCACATTGTATCTTTGAAACAACGTTATCTGCCTTGGATTTAATACGGACTGGACTTGACAATTCTTTAACTGTGTGTATATTGTTTGGTTTATCTAGCGGAGGAACAACCCCTCCCTCTATGAGTAAAGTTCTTGGCAAGCAGCTACTGGGTTGCTGCCAATCCTCTTATCGAAGGAATTTGTTGTCTGCAAGTTTTATTTAACCCCTGGCTGACTGTTTGTGTGCGTGTGTGAGATGGGGAAAGAACACTGGGTCCATTAGGCGCCTGGGATGGAACCACCTAGTCGGTTCCGTCTCCCTGTGGCGAGGTATAGCGGTTTGAAAGTCCATGCGAAGGAGGGAGTGATCAGACCATGACAAGGGCTCGATGACTAAGTCCCCTATTTCCAGATCACTTTGCCACTGACCAGAGACAAAAATCATGTCCAGGGTGTGTGTCCCCATGTGAGTAGAGCCTTGAACTAATTGGGTCAAGTCCAAGGCCGTCAAGGAAGCCAAGAACTCCCGAGCCACCATAGACATTTCGCCGACAGATGGCAGATTGAAATCCCCCATGACCATAAACCTGGGGGTATCAACCGCCATCCCGGCTACTACGTCAGGCAGCTCGGGCAGGGCTGCTGCCATGCAGCAGGGAGCCAAGTAAGTAATCAGCAGGCCCATCTGCACCCCACGACCCCACTTCACAAGGAGGGACTCACATCCGGCTATCTGAGGTACAGTGGTCTCCCTCGGACATAGACTTTTTTAAATAATAACCGCCACCCCCCCTGCCCCTACCCTGGGCCCTCAGCTGATGAAATGCCCAGAAACCTGGTGGGCACATTTCAACCAGGGGCACCCCGCCCTTCTGGGCCCAACCAGGTCTCCGTAATACCCGCCACATCCACTCCCCCCTCCTGAATAAGGTCGTAAATGGGGGGGGCTTATTTATCACAGATCTGGCATTGCACAACAACAGCCAATGGCCCAGGCCCTGAGAGTCTGTGCTACCTGGGGAACGAGTAAAGCCTTGGGGACCGGAGTGCGCAATCGCTCGAAGATAGTGAGAGCGCACTCCCATAACATGATATGGCCCTCTGCTTCCACCATATCAGCCCCTCCCACCCACAGTATAAATCATGTGGCCCTCATTAGATCGAGCTCTAGCCCCCTTCCTGATATTCAGTCCTGCACCCCTAATGCCGCTGCCCTCTGCCGGACCCAGCCTTGACCCTTGTGGGTTCTCCCCCAATCCCACTCTGGTCATCCCAGAACCCAAAGATGTACTTTGTACATTGGGATCAACAGTGGAAGGATAAAAGAAAAGGTCAAATTAGAAAATTGATAGCTATAATAATTGGAATATTGTTTAAATATGTATAACAAGTGTGATAATTTGAACATTTATTACCTAACTGAAAGAAAAGAAAATTGAAACAATATATGATTATGATTTATAAAAGTTTATAAAAACTTTTTGCAAAAAAAGAAGAAGTTGTGGGTGCTTCATCACTGGAAGTTATCCTCACAAGGAGACTGTGATTCTCCAATTAACCTCGTTCCTGGCACCAAAATTCCTTCCAAGAGGCAATACCAAATGTCAGCCAGAGTCAGCTACCCTGCAACATTATTTGGTCTTAAATTTGCAAAAGGAATTTATATGACCATGCCAATCACCAGTTTCAGCTCCCAAATTTTCTGTGTCCAAGACGCAAAGAACACCGATCACAAGTGTGGATAAATGAATCATACATTTATTTATTAATTCACATATTTTATCTTTGATTATTAGTTGGGATTTTAATTTCAATGGTCTTCAACTTTGTAGTTTTAATTCTTTCATTATTCAATCACCTTAATTATCAAAGAGATGCAAAGGAAGCATACAAACCCTGTAATAAGTTCAATGAATAATTAAATGTTATAAGCCTATGAAACCAATTCACAATCAGTTCCCCACTTTTATCATTAGATGCTCCTTAGTGTTTAGATCTGGTCTCAGGATGATAATGTAGCACTTGGGGAAGAAGATGCAGCCCAGAAGCCCAGCACTGGAGGCCAAGATGGAGAAGATCTGCACGACCACCATGAACTTTCCTTTAGTGCTCAGGTAGGTGGGCAGGAAGGAGATCCAGACGCTGCAGAAGACCAGCATACTGAAGGTGATCATCTTGGCCTCATTGAAGGCCCCAGGCAGGTTCCTGGCCAGGAAAGCTACAGTGAAGCAAATGATAGCTAGGAAACACATATAGCCAAGGACAAGATAAAACATGGTGACAGAGCCTTCATTGCACCGAAGGATGATCTCTCCTGGCAGGGTGTACAAGTCAGAGTCAGGGAATGGGGGAGAGATTCCAAGCCATGTGGCACAGATGATAATTTGCCCAGCAGAACAAGAAAGGATGATGGAGTTGGCCAAGCTCTTCCCCAACCATTTTCTCACCCTGTTCCCTGGTTTTGTGGCAAGGAAGGCCAATACCACTGTGATTGTTTTGGCCAACACAGAAGACACAGCTACTGAGAAGACAATGCTGAATGCTGTTTGTTGGAGAAGACAGGTGGCTCTTCTTGGTCGGCCAATGAAGAAAAAGGAGGACAAGAAGCAAAGCAGGAGGGAGACCAGGAGGATGAAGGAGAGGTCCCGGTTGTTGGCTTTGACAATGGGAGTTTCTAGATATTTAATGAATATGATTAAAATGAATCCTGTGGTTAGGAACAAGAGGAAGGCAAAAGAGACCAGGATGATGCCCAGATGTTCTTCATAGGACAGGAAGGTTATTCTTTTTGGGATACATTGGACTCTGTTCTCGGTTGGATATTGATCATACGGGCACTTTGTGCATTTTTCAGTATCTGAGAAAACAAAAAGTAATATTTCTTTTATATCTCTTTTCACCTTTCAAGAAAGATCTTCTTTGGATTTCAGATGATACTGACCAACCATGGCAGGTGCTTATAGAGCAATAAATAAAGAAAACTGATACTAAAGTGCATAAAAATGACGTTTTTATAGAAAAATAAGAATATGTATGTATATGGGATAAATTCAAGAAAAATTTATAGCCCAGGAAAGAATATGTGGAGAATATATTTCGTGTAACACGTTTCTATTCTAAACAGGTGGGAGACATGGAGGAGAATATGCTAAAAAGCAGCCTATACAATATGCTGTGAATCAGCCAAAACAATAAAAATGGAGTGGAAGGGAATATGCTGGAAAACAACCAAACAATAGGTTTAGGAGTGGAGGAGAATATGTTGGTAATCAGCAGGAGGAATGGAGGAGAATATGCTGGAAACCAGCTAAAATAAAATATATTGGGAACCAGACAAAACAATAGATGGAGACGTGGAGGAGAATATACTGGAAAACAGTCTAAAGATAAAAAAGTTGGAAATCATTTGGGGTGAAAAAGAAGATGATGAATGATAATTAAATAATGTGAACTGATTTTGAAATGATGTTATGTAAAATGAGAAGTGTAATTGATGATAAGCCTAAGAAAATTAGATGTAAATCAATAGAGGTTAAGATAGAGATTTGATGAAATGGGTCCTGAGACTAAGGAATATATATGGAATTTTGATTTATAAAATGATATAAATTAGAATTGTGTTTATTGGAAACTAACGATTGTATATAAAAAGGAGCTGTGTTTATTTGGGAATTAAGATTTATGGTGATACAATTGAATGCTAAATGTTTAGATTAAGATGTTAGAATTTGTGATAAGAATTGGTGGTTTGACTTTTATCTTAAAAGATGTAAATGGATGAAACTTGGAATCAAATTTGTTAAAGAAGTGTGAGCAATTGTACCTATTCATGATAGGACCAAACCTTTGTTCTCAAAAGATGTATTTTATGTTTAAGATGTTTAAAAAAAATAAAAAATATTTTTCAAAAATAAATAAATAAATAAATATAATTGATTAGCGTATTTTTTGGACTATAAGACACATCTTAGTTTTTCCGGAGGAAAATAAGAAAAAAGCTGATTGGCGGTTGGATCACCCTCCCAGAATACCTCCAATCAGCTGTTCCCAGAGGTGAACTTTAGCAACAGGTTTGTTGGTTGTGAGCTTTGCTCCTTGTTTTTTTTTTTTTCTTCAGCCTCTAAAACCACCGTTTCAGAGGCCTTTTTTTCAGCCTCTCGAATGGAGGTTTCAGAGGCTTTTTTCAGCAGGGCAACATTCAGTGTATAAAATGCACCCAAATTTTCACCCTCTCTTAGGGGGAAAAAGGTGCATCTTATACTCCGAAAAATACATTAGTTGGTTTTCTTTTCTCCCTGCTTTCTCTTAGATCTGATTCCTTTTAATCCCAATAGTGGAAGTAAGGCTTCCCCCACTCATTTTAGAACCACAACTGTATTCCCTCTTTGTTGCTGTTGTAACTGTTGGTATTTCATAACTTCATCTTCCAATTTCCTAAGAAAATTGGAAAGATAAAAAGAAAAGAGAAGTCACAGTAGCAATCCAACAAAGGAAATTATGATGGTGGTTATGCTGAACCTGGGAATGTTAAACTGGGCTATAAACAATATTTGTGTTTTACCTCTTAATCCATAATATGAAAAATTAAAGCACTAACAATAAAAAAGGCAGCTTTTACCCCTAATAATGGTGAATTTAATTTATGTTCCTTCTTTCACACAGATGACCTCTCCCACTTCTTTAGGGCAAGTCTCCTGTGTGTATTTGTTGTGGCCCGCCAGCGGATCTGGCAGCAGATTTGGACAGTGAGGAGGTTGGAGAGGAACATGGGCCAGTCCTGGAGTCTGGGGAAGGCTCTGACGAGTGCTCTGCATCAGAGGCAGAGATGGAGTCAGGGCCGTCTGACAGTTGTCAGCTGCCTTCAAAGTCGGACATCAGTGGGGCAGAAGAACAGCCGGAGTCTGTTCCCAGTGTGAGCATGCACATAGTTGCCAGGAGAAGGGAACAGCTAAGGAACAATGGTCGACTCAGGAGTAAAGCCACAGATGGATGGTGAATGGCTCCTCCCATAGGAAATAAAGAGGAGCAAAAAGGGAGGGGAGTTTGCAGGAGACAATTAGTTCAATTCATTAGAGTGGAGATCTGTTCCTGACTTCTTGCCAAGTATTGCCTGCTACAGAGTGGCGTTTGGAAGATATCAGCCTGGCAGCTCTCCAAGCCTGATAAAGGTCTGAACTTGTGATATCTCTTGAAAGACTGTTGGCTGGGACTTTGCTGGAGAGGAATTCGCTTCGTGCTTTTAGGAAGCCTAGGTGAGAATAGGATTTCTCTCATCCCTTGAACCCAAACACCCTCCCTCCATGGTTCCTCAAATTAGATCTTTCTGTTTAGGGGGTTCCGTGATCTTAATAAAGATTGACTGATTCATGAATTGATTGATTCATATATCTTTTGGGCTGTAATATATACTTGGTTTGGGTGAGCAAAGGGCATTGATCTGATATGATTTCTCAATTTCAAAGAATGCAGATGTTCCTAAGAACGGTCAACATGGATGGGCAGTTCCAAACTGACAAGAAAAGAGAAGTTTCCTCTGATGCAAGTGCACAATCCACCGTGTCCTTGTATCTCTTCCTACCTTATAGCTCAAGATGAGATCTTTTTCTTATCCCGCCCATTATGGAAGAAATTGGGCATCTTGAAAATTAAGAACCACAAAATTATCAACCTCCTATGTGTCTTTTTTAAAATGCACATTGATCAAAATGCTCTAGATGAATCTAGCACCCTTTCCTTTGGTGTGACCCACCTTCCTGAGTGGAGATAGTCCCTTCTGGACAAGGAACACAGTCATAGCAGCAAACTGGCTCTCCTTCTTGAGCCTGCTTGAAAAATCCAGGATGACAATTTTCCACACATCTGGACTGAGGCAGAGACTAAGGAAAAAACAAGGAATGCCAAACATAGTTTGTTAGAAATAACCATCATTGAAAAATGGAGTTAGACATGAATATTAGTCAAGTAGTTGCCTGGGTACGTAGTTCGCTTAGGTAAATAAGAATTTTTTAACTAACTCTCAATGTTGCAAGGGATCTAACTACTGGCAAATTCTTCACTTACCATATTTTCTGGCGTATAAGACGACTTTTTAGCACATGAAAATCTTCTCAAAAGTCGGGGGTCGTCTTATACGCCGGGTGTCATTCTCTTGTAACCAGGCAGACCAGCCCGAAAGGCTCTGATGAGCCTTAAATGGCTCTGGTGATCCAAGCTCTGATGATCTGCTAATCAGGCAACTCAGCTGGGATCGCCAGAGCCATGGAGAAGGAAAAAACTTTTCTCCTTTCACATGGCTCTGACGATCCAAGCCCTCACGATCTGCTAATCAGGCAACTCAGCTGGGATCGCCAGAGCCATGGAGAAGGAAAAAACTTTTCTCCTTTCACATGGCTCTGACGATCCAAGCCCTCACGATCTGCTAATCAGGCAACTCAGCTGGGATCGCCAGAGCCATGGAGAAGGAAAAAAGTTTTCCCCTTCCAGCTTGCTTACCTTAGCTGCTTGCCTTGCTTCGCTTGCCTTGCTTCACTTGCCTGAATCCATTCTATCAGCAAGCAACTCCCTGCCTGCCATCAAGCAGGCAGGGAATTGTGGACTTCAACTCCCAGAATTCCTTAGCCAGCAAAACAAAGCTGGCTGAGGAATTCTGGGAGTTGAAGTCTACAAGTCTTAAATTTGCCAAGGTTGGAGACCCCTGTTCTATTGGGTAAGTTTTTTCCCCCTTTGGGATCTTTAAAAAAAATAGTTAATTGGTGTTTTTTTTTAGTTGTTCTTTTTTAGACCTAACCATTTAAAGTTTAGGAAGTTTTAAATTTAGCTTTCATATAAAAATAAAAATAAAATAAAATAAAATAATATTTGTGCAGCTTTCTGAGATTTAGTGTGTTTTTGTAGTGTTTCACTCTAACTACACAAACACACAAAATGTCACAAAGCTGTATGTGGAATTTTATGTGTGTAAAGTGTGAAAGTTGTTTTTTTGGGCTTTTTGTGGCTGTGTGAGGTTCCTGCTTGTTGCAGGGGCCATTTTGGGTCTAGCACAGCTGCTTTTACATTGTGGGTGAGCCAGTTGATGTTTTTTAATTTTTATTTGGTGTGCATTGGAAGAGGGGTAGTCTTATATGGCGAGTATAGCCAAAACCCTATATTTTAACAGGAAAATTCGGGGGTCATCTTATACGCCGGAAAATATGGTAATTCCTCCCTTTGGCTTCCAAAATATCTCATTGTAATACAGGATACTTCTATTTAATAAATTCTGGAGAGAAACAATTGAGAAAAGATTGAAGCATGAAGTGACAATTAGTGGTTCCTCCATACGGTTATATTAGCATGCATTCCTCCTTTCTTCATGTATCCATGAATTTAAAGTATGATGCTTTAGTCCTATTAAAGTTTAGAATGAAATTTATTCTGAAAGCTTTGTGAATTTTTTATTTTACTAGATTTATTGAAAGAGAATAAAAATGTGATGAAGAAAGTTCTGGCCAATGGGATCTGGGAAGGTTTCTTCTAGACCACGTGTATCATTGTATCATCATTCTTCTTGTGCCATAATCGTCATCGGACATTGGCCAACGTGATCGGCAACGTCCGATGACGGATATGGCACAAGAAGAAGAAGACATATATCATTGCAAACCCACCCCCATTTGTAAGTGGACCAGGACAACCTTCCATTTAAGATATAAAGGAAAACTTTGTTACAGATTAGGGTTGGATTTGGTGCAGTGATTAGAAGGCAGAATTGCAGGCTGACTCTGCTCACTGCCAGGAGTTTGATCCTCACTATCTCAAGGTTAACTCAGCTTTCCAGCTTTCCGAGCTTGGTAAAATAAGGACAAGGTTGTTGGGGGCAATATGCTGACTCTGTAAACTGCTTAGAAAGGGCTGTAAAGCACTATGGAGCAGTATATAAGTCTAAGTGCTATTGCTATTTATTTGTATATTTATTTGCTAATTTTATATGGTGGTGAACTAAGACTAAACTGACTGCCTAGTTTTTAGAACTGTAGAGAGATGAGACGGAGAGAGATGCCCTTAAAAAGGGTAAGTCATTCATTTTTTGCTGCATCACATGGGACATGACTAGGAGCCCTGTGTCAGAAAGAGATGTTTCTAAGGCAGGGGTGTCAAACACTATTTCATTGAGTGATGCATCAGGGTTGTGTTTGATCTCGGGGAACAAACACAATGAGTGACATTGAGGTGGCCAGGGGTCATGACCAGATCAATGTCACTCATTGAAGCTCCATTTTCAGCCATGATGGCCCTCTGCCAGAGAAAACAGAGCTCAGGGAGGCTGCCATACGTGGCCCACCCTGGCTCCATTTCTCTGCTGCAATGGCTTCCTGCAACCCTCTGCCACCAAAATCGGAGCTTAGGGAGGCCGTGTATGGCCGACCCGGGCTCTGTTTATGGCTGCGACAGTCTCCTGCAGCCCTTTGCCAGTGAAAATGGAGCTCAGGAAGGCTGTGCGCTGGGCGGGTCCCTCGCTGTTTCCAGGGTGGGCCCATGTGACAGATGTAAGCTCCCCATAAACTGGATCCAGATCCCAGGCCTTGAGTTTGACACCCCTGTTCTAAGGTCAAGTTAGATATCCAAAAAAAGTTCCTTTCTGTTGAAAAACCACCGTTAGGTTATAAGGGAAAGACCCAATCTTAGTAACTCCCTCCCACAAACCAATTTGTCCCTCATTTCTTCCAATATGAAGAAGGGTTTTTCTTTGGATCAAGTCATGTTTCAGTGCTTTAGTTTTCTGGGTCAGGGCACATCAGAACAGTCATTATGATATCATGTGAACTGAAAGCCTTGGACCTTCTCCTCAGGAGCAGAAGGCCTATTCGTCTGCTCCCCTGGCATGAAAGACAAGTATGGGAAATTCTGACATATATTGTCTGTTTAAGAAGATCAGCTTGCCCAACCATGGCAAGCTAAATCTGAATTCCCAATGGTATCAACAGGAACTGCATCCAGTCTTGATTGGAGTTATCCTTGCCTCTTTCACTCCACCAGGAACGTGGGTAGTGGCCAAAAGACTTTCATTCCATTTTGCTAATTTGAAGCAAGGAAACAAGACAAGTTGGTGCTATGAGCACCAAAATCCCCAGCACTTGATGTCCCCTTTCAGCAGTTTTATACAGATACTAGTTTGCACAGGGGACACAAAATAGCCATCATCACCCAGCATCCCAAGTTGGACATGGCTGAATCAATTTAAAACCATGTTTCATATCATGGCATCTAAAGGACACTTTGCCAATTATATTGACGCCTCCTAAAACATTTTTTAAAAATTAGAAGGATTCTACTCCCCAAATTCAATTTTCACTGAAGCCTATTTGGTGAATAGGCTTAGCTACTTGAAATGTGCCCTAAGGCTTTAGAAAACAGAGAAAAGACACCGATATTTAATTCACCTTGTTGAGCAACTTTAGTTGTAAAATAGCATCTTGATCGATAGTAAGTCTCTGTCTTATAAAGACCCCTAGTTGCTCGTTAATGGGATCCTCCCTGGAGAGAACTATCAAGCTTACGATATCCAGATCTGCTGTCAAATCACCATTTTGGTCCAAGTATATTTTCATGTGGGAAAGATTGCAAAACTCATTCTTCTTCAAAAATGAATGGAACTAGAACAAAAATATCCAGGAATGTTAAAAGCAGAAATACTAGTCTGGAGTAGCCTTCAAAAGTTGTACGTGCTCCATCACTGATGGCTTCCAAAAAGAGACTGAGTAGGGGGTTGGACTCGAAGACCTCCAAGGTCCATTTCAACTCTATAATTCTATGTCCATGTCCACATCTCTGTCTAACTACTCTTGATAAGAATATTTGTGGAAATGATCTCAAAATAGTAGATTGCAAACCAAATGTGAGTTGGCTGTGTGATGCTCATGGAAAGAAGGCAAATGCATCCATAAAAATCTTAGAAGTAAATGTGCAGGTTTGGAGAGAAATTGACTCAAGTACAAAGTCCCCTTGCAGGCACCCCCATAAGAAGACATTGTACCACGATTGGATCAGCTTTAGAGATGGGCAATGAAATCAAGGAAAATATCAAAGGAGCTCATCTTAGCCTGGAGGAAAGGCAACAAGGAGAGGAGTCATGTTGTTCTTTGGGGATGAAAATCAGAAGGAATCTGGGAGCACCTTTTACAATGGACAAAATCTCTTGGTTGGAATAAGGAGAATACAGCATTCTTCCAATAGCTGAAAGATGTTACATGTCAGGTTCCAAGTAATGCATCCCTCACAAACCAAAGTCCAGGGCATTTCCTTTCCCGAAAGGAAAAATAACAGATGTTTACTGTTATTCCAGAGCAGGGGTGTCAAACTCGATTTCATGGAGGGCTGCATCAGGGTTGTGTTTGACCTCGGGGGGCTGGGTGGACAAGGGTGGGCATGGGCGTGACCAGGGTGGGCATGGCCAGCTTGATGTAACTTGTGTTGCGGGCACCTGTGGTGGCCTGGGCAGGGCTGGGGGGATCCAAAAACGGAGGTGGCAGAGGGCTGTAGGAGGCCATTGTGGCCAAAATGGAGCCCAGAAGTGCAGCCCTCCCAAGCTCCATTTTCACTGGTAGTGGTCCTTCACGATTTCCAGAGCAGCCTCACAGGCCAGATCTAAACACCCCACAGGCCAGATCTGGCCCACAGGCCTTGAGTTTGACAGCCCTGTCTCAAAGTATTGGACATGGAAAAAATGAGCTCAGTCACAAGAGAAGAGATTCTGGCTGAATGAGATGAAAAGCATCCTAAATGGAGGAACAATTTTAGAGCTGATCTAGTGGACCAGAGAAGTTCAAGTTTCCTCTTCACTGATTGCTTTAACGCAAAGATCCAGGAGCCATTACTTAAAGAAGCTTTAACTGGTATTTCGGCAGGCAGGAGGGGTTGTACTAGATGGCCTCAGGGACACCTTCAAATTTATGAACATAAAATTCCAAAATGCTAATCGCAAATTCATAAGGACAGGAATTTATTTAAAAATGCATACTTACGTTGTAAAATTAACACTGTCTTAATATCAAAATGTATATGTCACAGTACCCGCTCTTTGGAAAATTATCCACAAGTGATTGGTTTGGTCAAACATGTTGGCCTTTTGAAGCACAAAACAGTTGAAATGGTTCCCTGCCTCCTTTGTATTCCTTCTCCAAAGAAAATAAGTTTCATGGATCTTTGTCAGGACTCCATACCTGCCATGGCTTCAGTCTTCGAGTCCCCAGCCTCTCTTCTCGGTCTTTCCTTCTCCTCTTGAATATGGAGGAATAAGCAGCATTCAAGGCATGGGCCAGAGTATTCATCATAGCATAAACATGGCGGTTATACAGGTTCCACATCCTGTTCCTTTCCACTTTGGTGTTCAGTGGGGATGTCTGAGTGCATCTTGTCCGGCCTTTGACAGAAATGTTGTCTTTTGAAAAAGAACACTGAAAAGACTGTTTGGTGAACTGTGGTTCCAGAGAGAAATCTGGTTCGAAGGAACCATCATTTGGCGTTTTTTTCCACTGAAAACGGTAGTACCAAATACTATGGACATATTTGAGAAATGTGTGGCTTCTTACTTGCATTTCCCCATAGCCTGCATATAGCCAGACTTTTCCTTCAATGGGTTCTGGCAAACCTTGAAGTATTGAATGGAAAAGAAAAATTCTGTCCGAAAACGAAAAATAGTCTGAGAAGTGAACAAAGACATTGACTTGTTTCCACTTGGAGATGGCATCCCTGAGGGCTGCTGTACGTGCAAGGGTGGATAAAAGTTGTGATATAACAATACAAATCCCATTCCTGACAAGCAGAGGTGTCAAAGTCCTTATGAAGTTCACTCCATCCTCTGTGTCTGAAGCAAAGAGACCAATCAAAGACCATCCAAAATGGAGGAGCAGTTGGACAATTCCTGGGTTGATAATCGCTAATTTGGGGAGCATCTGGTAGAAAAAAGGGAATTGTCTTTTATCTTCCAGAGCTTCTGCAGCAATTGAACACATCTGGGAAAAAAATATGAAGAATGCTGTATTTGGGTGTCAATTATTAGCTTTCAATAAATCCAACTCAATCAATCCATGTCAATTTCTAAAAACCATAAGTTTTCAGCTTGTTTTATTAATAAGTATTAATAAGGTTTATGGAGACAACAAACCTTTATTCCCCCTGACTGACATATTGTATGATTACATGCAGGGGTGGTACTTTCCCTACCGGGTCGCAAATATGAGCGCACATGCCACTTAAGCATATGCTCATGACCTCAAAAACATGCCTAAATAGGACTTCATGCAGTCAGTGCGGGGGTGGGCCACCCGTGATTTCCACTACTGGTTCACCCGAACCAGTCTGAACTGGCTGAATACCACCTCTTATTACACTGTTCATGACAAAGCAATTGTCAACAATGGATTATCTGTGTCTAAATCCTTCTTATTCTTTGCTCTCCTTCATCTTTCCACTCTGAACTTTATTCAAGAGGAACAATATATTGGTTTTAGCCATAATACCTATTAGACAAATCTATTATTTATTCGTGGAGAACAACCTGTAAATTGCAGGTCCCACAGATTGGGATGTTTCTTGAATCGTTCAGCCAATAAAAAATCCTTTCCAGGAGCTTTGTTGCTCTTCAAGTCCTTTGTGTTGAATTTGATCATAGACTGATTAGGGTAAAAAATAGTTGACATATTGATTAATATGCTTGTACTTTTTAAATAAATTGGATTAATTAATGGGAGTGGTCAGTGTAAGTCCAAAAACATATATTTCTTATAAGCTTTAGATAATATAAGCCATTGGGATTCTTTTCACAAAACAGGAACGTATACATCATTGAAAATATTATTTTGGCTAAGCTGATAAAGAAAACGGAAGCTTTCCATCAGTGCTTCCTTTTCTACAGAAGATCCTTTGATAAGACACAAAGCCTCTCCTCAGCTTCACAAGTGTGCAGGAGAAGCCCCCAAAGCAATGGGGATGTTGTCATGAAATTATATGGCTGCTTGGGTGCTACACACACACACACACACACACACACACACAAACACTATCAATCTAATCCTTTGACAACACACCTAGAGTGGCCATGGAGGAAACCAGCTCTTGAATTCACATGATGTATTGGTAAGATCTTACAAATCCTTAGTAAGGCCACACCTAGAATACTGCATCCAGTTTTGGTCACCATGTTACAAAAAAGATGTTGAGACTTTGGAAAAAATGCAGAGAAGAGCAACTCAGATGACTGAGACTAAAACATACCGTTTTATGAACGGTTGCAGGACTTGGGTATGGCTCATCTAGAGAAAAGAAGGAGTAGGGCTGACATGATTGCAGTGTTCCAGTATATGAGAGGTTGCTACAAAGAAGAGGGGTCCAACTTATTTTCCAAAGCACCAGAAGGCAAGGCAAGAAACAATAGATAGAAACTAATCAAAGAGAGAAGCAACCTGGAATTTAGGAGAAACTTCCTAACAGTGAAAACAATTAACCAGCGGAACTGCTTTCAGAAGTTGTGGAGGCTTCTGGAAATCTTAAAAATCTCACTGGAGATTTTTAAGAAGGGACTGGACATCCAGTTGTCTGAAATGGTGTAGGGTCTCCTGCTTGAGAAGGGGATTGGACTAGCAGATCTCCAAGATCCCTTCCAGCTCTATTCTGATTGATTGATTGATTGAATTCCACAGAGGAGATATAGTTGGATTTATCGCTTACCCATCCTACCAATCCACCCAATTTACTAGATAGAGAGGCAGACATACAAACCTGTGGGATTTTGTAGGGGGCTATTAATGTTGATATCAGGATGGAGATCTCAATGTCAATTTGATCAAAAAGAGCCAAATGGTTGTCCTTCTTTCCACAGCCGTAGTTGGGAACATTGGCTTCTCCTGTAGAGAGGATGTCCAGCAAGGCATCTGATGTGCCAAGAGTGCTGAAATAGTTGTCATGGACGTTGTAGCCAAGTGTGAGATTGTGCAGGAGCGGGGAATTCTTACTGACCATTTGAATAGCGAAAATATAGCGTAGGCTTGTAGACTGATCAGAAGATATTCTAGTATAAAAAGTGTTCATTTTATCATCACCACCACCACCATCATCAATCTTAAAATATATTTTATATTTTTTAATATATCTTTGCTTGACTAGTGAAAATGAAGCATTGCACTTCTGAATGAGCAATAGATAAACTCCTGTAAAAAATGATCACATTATTATCATCACTTCTGCTGTTCAGCAGCTGCCAGAAGTTTGGCAGTTCGGGTCTCACCGGCTCAGGGTTGCTCAGCCTTCCATCCTTCCAAGGTCAGTAAAATGAGGAGCCAGATTGTTGGAGGCAATCTGCCAACTCTGTAAACCGCTTAGAGG
This sequence comes from Pituophis catenifer annectens, assembly GCF_029215685.1. Classification (NCBI taxonomy): domain Eukaryota; kingdom Metazoa; phylum Chordata; class Lepidosauria; order Squamata; family Colubridae; genus Pituophis; species Pituophis catenifer. The sequence goes on from NW_027256882.1 coordinate 18,897,129, forward strand.
GGGCTGTAAAGCACTGTAAAGTGGTATATAAGTCTAAGTGCTATTGCTATGGACACCCAACATCAAAAACGTAATCAAAAAAGCAAAACAAAGAATGATCTTTCTGTGCTAATTCAGAAAGCTCAAACTGCCCAAGGAGCCGCTGATCCAGTTCTACAAAGGAATTATTGAGTCTGTCACCTGCACCTCTATAACTGTCTGGTTTGGTTCTGCAATCCAACGAGACAGACTCAGACTTCAGAGGATAATTAGAAGTGGAAAAAAAACCATGGCTACCAACCTGCCTTCCATTGAGGACTTGTATACTGCACGAGTCAAAAAGAGGGCTGTAAAAAAACTTACAGACCCCTCACATCCTGGATATCAACTGTTTCAACTCCTACACTCAAAACAATGATATAGAGCACTGCAGAACAGAACAACGAGACACAAGAACAGTTTTTTCCCAAATGCCATCAATCTGCTAAACAAATAATTCCCTCAACACTGTCAAACTATTCACTAAGTCTGCATTACTATTAATCTTCTCATCATTCCTATCACCCATATCCTCCACTTATGACTGTATGACTGTAACCTTGTTGCTGGTATCCTTACGATTTATATTGGCTGTTTCCTAATATGATTTGATTGCTTATTTGTACCGTATGATTATCATTGTGTTGTACCTTATGATTCTTGACGAATGTATCTTGTCTTTTTATGTACACTGAGACCTTATCCACCAAAGAGAAATTCCTTGTGTGTCCAATCACACTTCGCCATTAAAGAATTCTTTTCTACTCTACTCTACTCTACTCTACTCTACTCTACTCTACTCTACTCTACTCTACTCTACTCTGTTCTACTCTTTTCTATCATCATCAACAGAACCAACAATATATTTGTTTTTTAATCTAATCCACTTTGTCTCTTGAAGCCTACAGAATCCTAAGACAACACTGACTCCAAACCCAGAAACAAATGATACTCACCCGTCTCCATTTAATTTTAATGAATGTTGGGGAGATGGAATTGATACAGCCCCCCTCCTGGGTTAAGAATCGCAAATGCACCAATATTTGTAACAATACTGATTTTCATCTGGCCAGTGACCAAGGTCAGAAATAAATGAATGATTAAAGTGGCATCACTATAAAAGGAAGACGATGTTTCAAAAGTGACTCAGAAACCAATTGTAAAAAATAAGTCATTTCTATAAGGATTGGGAAGTAAATATCAATGAGTAGTTGTATTTGAAATGAGTCAGGCAGGGGGAAACCACAATAATCACTAATTTAAACAAAAGTCAGTACAGAATTCAAATCATGAATTCAAGACTGAACAGGGAGAGGAAAATAATGTGGACTTTTTTTCTGTCACATCTTTGGACTTGAGTCTTTTCCTCAAAATAAGACAAAGAAAGCATGGAAATCAACATGATTCAGGAAAGTAGATAGGACATGTACTGCAATATAGGAGCCAGTGGAATAAGGCGAACAAAATGAGAGTGTTTAAATTATAAATGAAGGGAATGCAACTGCATTATCCTGGATGACTTACGAGTCAAACTGATTAGAAGGCTCTGCGTTGAAAGGGAGCGTTATATGCACCAGTTTTGCTGTAGCGATGATTATGTTAATGAAATGGTCTCCTGGTCTGTAATAACTCCATGGTTTTTTTGCAGCCTGGTGCTCTAAACTCAGCGGGCATTTCGTTCTCAGCTTCCCCGAGACAGGCTGGGACAAGAGCAGCATCAAAAGCAGAAGCAGAAGGTCCATCATTCGTAGGGCTGTATCAATTACTTTCCTGTTTCTAAACATGAACAGGAAGAATTAAAAGCCTTCTCATAAAAGCCAGGGACTTTCCTGATTCAGACAGAGACAAACCAAGCTTCACCTGGAAAAGAGAGAAAGGTACATTTAACAGCACAGCCCCTACCTGTCCTAAAATTCAGATAACACAGAGTGTGACCTAAAGCCTTTATCCTTTCCTTGAGGAAACCTCCCTCCATGTTGTTTCAGTCTGTTGTTTACATCAGTTACTGGAGAAGTAGAAGACATCTCAAAGAGCAGGATGGTGATAATTACAGTGGGAAGCAACTTTTCCTCTGGGGATGATGAACTCCTTCCTTGGATCCATTTGTAGAAAAGAAGCCAGAGTACAGCATGTTAGTGAAAAATTACAGACACCCCCTAAAAAAAAATTCTTAACTCCCCCATAGATAAAATCCTACTTCTTAGACATAAAACTTCTAATATCACTTATATAACGCTTATAGAGTTAAAAGAAATCATTCATAAGCTATTTGATATTTTTTGGTCTGATACTTATTTTGAATATAATCAATCCATCTTCTCCAGTCCTGTATGTACCTTTCTTGTGTGTGATCCTTCAAATATGCTGAAATTTTAGCCATTTCAGCTAAATTAGGTACTTTCAATATCCAGTCATCAATAGTAGGCAAAAAATCCTTCTTCCAGTGTTGTGCTACCAACAATCTTGCTGCTGTTATCAAGTTCAAAATCAATTTAGTCTCTGCGATTGTACAGTCCGTAGTTATACCCAGTAAAAACAACTGTGGAGTAAATTTCAGTCTCTTTTTTAGAATATTCTGCATCACCCACCAAATCTTTATCCAAAATGCTTTGATTTTTCTACAAGTCCACCATATATGATAATAAGTTGCATCATCACAGTCACATCTCCAACATTTAGCTTGCACATTAGGATACATACATGATAATTTTTTGGGATCTAAGTGCCATCTATAAAACATTTTATAAAAATTTTCTCTTAAATTTTGTGCTTGTGTAAATTTCACATTTCTAATCCAAATCTTTTCCCAAGTCTCCATCATTACTGGCTCTTGAAAATTTTGTGCTCATTTAATCATACAGTCTTTAACCAATTCCGTCTCAGAATCTATTTCCAATAAAGCATTATACAACCTTTTAATATGCATTTGTTTTTGATCTCTAATTTGTTTTACCAAATTCTCCTCATTTTGCACGAAGCCAGTTTTTTTATCTTCCTTCCATCTAGCTTGAAGTTGACCGTACTGAAACCATGTATAAATTATACCTTCTTCTCTCAATGTATCTAAAGGTTTCAAATACATTACCCCCCTTTCCATAATGAGAAGCTCTTTATAGGTAATCACCTCCTGTTTTTGTTCTATACTTATATTTTCTATTGCATGTCTAGGATTTGCCCATACAGGTATCTTATAATTTAACTTATATTGATATTTTTTCCAAACCCTCAACAAAGCATTTCTAAGTATATGGGCCTTAAATACTTTATCCACTTTTTTGTCATATAATTTATAGGCATGCCATCCATATAACATCATAACCTTCTAGATTCAGAATTCTCCCCTCAGTTAAATTAAACCAGTCACTAATTTGTGATAAGACTGCTGCTTCATAATATAATCTTAAATTAGGCATTTTGAGACCCCCTCTTTCACGTGTGTCTTGTATAATTTTCATTTTTATTCTGGGTTTTTTCCCAGCCCAAATGAAAGTATTAACACCTTTCTGCCATTCTCTCAGATTTTCATCTTTCTTAAGCACAGGTATCATTTGAAACAAAAATAAAAATCTAGGTAACACATTCATTTTAATTGCTGCAATTCTTCCCAATAAAGACAACTGTAATTTTTTCCAATTCTCCATATCCTTCTGTACCTTCTGCCAAAGAACCTCATAGTTATTTTTGTATAATTTTGTATTTGAAGCTGCTATGTACACTCCTAGATATTTAACCTTTTTAGCTATTTCAAAATCTGTTATTCTTGCTAGTTCATCTCTTTCAAGTATAGACATATTTTTAATTATCATCTTTGTCTTATGTGAATTAACTTTAAATCCTGATACTTTCCCGTATTGATCAATTATATCCAATATATATGGAGCCGACTCTATAGGTTGGGATAAGGTAACAACCAAATCATCTGCAAATGCTCTTAATCTATAATCTTGATGTCTAATTACAATACCCTTCAATTTTTCTGAGTCACGTATCTTATTCAATAGCACTTCCAAAGTCAAGATAAACAACAATGGGGACAGAGGACACCCCTGCCTTGTTCCTTTCTCAATTCTAAAAATTACAGATATGTCCCTGAGGGCAGGGTTCTCTATAGGTTGTGGTCTTTCCTGTCAGGACCCATCTAGAAAATGATGCTGGAGGAAGACACAGTATTGTTGACTTCTGCTGCTCTTCAACATGGTTTCTTTTCTCCAGGGGCTGCTGGGTAAGGTCACCCAGAGCTATGGAGTTTGGTGCCACTCTAGGTTGAAAACATGGAATGTTTTTAAATTTTAATATTGAGAAAGCAGTGGTGAAATGTAATTTTTTTTGCTTCCAGTTCTATGCAAGTGGCTTTGTGGGCATGGCTTGGTTGGGGGTTATGTGACTGGGTGGGCATGGCCAACTTTTTTTTTTTACTTTTTCAAGCACTTTTTTTACTACTGGTTAACCCGAACCGATAGTTTTTATCACTACCAGTTCACCAGAATTGGAGCAAACCTGTAGCATTTCACCCCTCGGAGAAAGATAGAGGGCCAATATATTTTTTTTCTTGACACCAATTTGTTGCCATGCCCACCAAAAAACTGGTTTGAAGCAGGGGTGGGTTGCTGGGGGTTCACAGGGGTTTGGGAGAAACTCTAGCTATGATTCTGTGCATTTCAGAGAACCCCCAAATCCCACACCTGGCTGGCCCAGCCCAGCCCACCCCTCCCAGGAGTCCCCACACAGCCCGTTTTGGATGCAGGTAAGTGTAGGGCACAGACTCAGGGAAGGCAAAAAATGGGCCTACTGGAAGTTTGCGAAGGCTGGAAATGGGCCCGTTTCTGCCCTCCAGAGGGCCTTGAGAGCCTGGGGAGGCCGTTTTCACCACCAGGCATGGTGCAGGAGGCCTATTAGGCCATGCCAACTATGGCCACGCCCACCCAGCAACCAGGCAGAGAACCCCTTGATAAAATTTTTGAGGTCCACCCCTGGTTTAAAGAGACATGATTTCCCTTCTTCTGGTTGTGTGGATGCACTCTATGGTGATCGGGCTTTTTGACCTCTAGATCTCTGAGGCTTTCTATGGAAAAGAAGGACTAGAGGGAACATGATAGCAATCTTTCAGTATTTGAGGGACTGCCACAAAGAGGAGGGGGTCAACTTATTTTCCAAAAAATCAAAAGTCAAGTCAAAAAACAATGGGTGGAAACAAGGAGAGAAGCAACCTGGAATTAAGCAGAAAGTTCCTAACAGTGAGGACAATTAATCAGGGGAACAGCTGCCTTCAGAAGTTGTGGGTGCTTCATCAATGGAGATTATCCTCACATGGAGACTTTGATTCTCCCATTAACCTGGTTCCTGGCACCCAAATTTCTTCCAAGAGGCAGTACCAAATGTCAGCCAGAGTCAGCCACCCTTCAACATTATTTGGTCTTAAATTTGCAAAAGAGATTTATATGACCATGCCAATCACCAGCTTCAGCTCCTGACTTTTCTGTGTCCAAGAAGCAAAGAACACCGATCACAGGTGTGGATAAATGAATCATACATTTATTTATTAATTCACATATTTTATCTTTGATTATTACATTGGATTTTAATTTCACCAGTCTTGAACTTCGTAGTTTTAATTCTTTCATTATTCAATCACCTTAATTATCAAACGGATGCAAAGGAAGCATACAAACCCTGTAATAAGTTCAATGAATAATTAAATGTTATAAGCCTATGAAACCAATTCACAATCAGTTCCCCTCTTTTATCATTAGATGCTCCTTAGTGTTTAGATCTGGTCTCAGGATGATAATGTAGCACTTGGGGAAGAAGATGCAGCCCAGAAGCCCAGCACTGGAGGCCAAGATGGAGAAGATCTGCACGACCACCATGAACTTTCCTTTAGTGCTCAGGTAAGTGGGCAGGAAGGAGATCCAGACGCTGCAGAAAACCAGCATACTGAAGGTGATCAGCTTGGCCTCATTGAAGGCCCCAGGCAGGTTCCTGGCCAGGAAAGCTACAGTGAAGCAAATGATAGCTAGGAAGCACATATAGCCAAGGCCAAGATAAAACATGGTGACAGAGCCTTCATTGCACCAAAGGATGATCTCTCCTGGCAGGGTGTGCAAGTCAGAGTCAGGGAATGGGGGAGAGATTCCAAGCCACGTGGCACAGATGATAATTTGTCCAGCAGAACAAGAAAGGATGATGGAGTTGGCCAAGCTCTTCCCCAACCATTTTCTCACCCTGTTCCCTGGTTTTGTGGCAAGGAAGGCCAATACCACTGTGATTGTTTTGGCCAACACAGAAGACACGGCTACTGAGAAGACAATGCTGAATGCCATTTGTTGGAGAAGACAGGTGGCTCTTCTTGGTCGGCCAATGAAGAAAAAGGAGGACAAGAAGCAAAGCAGGAGGGAGACCAGGAGGATGAAGGAAAAGTCCCGGTTGTTGGCTTTGACAATGGGAGTTTCTAGGTATTTAAGGAATATGATTAAAACAATTCCTGTGGTTAGGAACAAGAGTAAGGCAAAAGAGACCAGGATGATGCCCAGATGTTCTTCATAGGACAGGAAGGTTATTCTTTTTGGGATACATTGGACTCTGTTCTCAGTTGGATATTGATCATATGGGCACTTTGTGCATTTTTCAGTATCTGAGAAAACAAAAAGTAATATTTCTTTTATATCTCTTTTCACCTTTCAAGAAAGATCTTCTTTGGATTTCAGATGATACTGACCAAGCATGGCAGGTGCCAATATTCAAAATACAAATGGGGGCTGGTTGATATTACTAACTGTGACTGTGGGAACATCCCACAAACTTTATACAGTATCATATTGCAATGAAATGCCTTCTCAGAAGGTTCCCTGGATCCCGGCATTAAATACACCATCTTGAGGGCATTGTTGCCCAATAGCTAAACAGTCTAGATATCCAGCCATAGGTTTAGTCACTCTGGTAACTGTTCATACATAATTTAATTTTATTCATAATTGTACCCATCATTTCTCGTATGCATTGTTGAAATAATTCACCGTTCTGGTGTTTTATATTTTGATAAACATTTTTATATCCTGTTTCTTCTAATTTTATGTAATAATGCTGTATTCTTTTACACCGTACAAAATAAATATAATTGATTAGCATATTTTTTGGACTATAAGACGCACCAGAGTATAAGACACACCTTAATTTTTGGGGAGGAAAATAAGAAAAAAGCTGATTGGCTTACCCAGCTGTTCCCAGAGGTGAACTTTAGCAACAGGTTCATTGGTTGTGAGCTCTGTGCCTTGCTTTTTTTTCAACTTTTGAAACCCCCATTTCAGAGGCCTTTTTTTCAGCCTCTCGAATGGTGGTTTCAGAGCCTTTTTTCAGCGGGGCTACATTCAGTGTATAAGATGCACCCAAATTTTCACCCTCTTTTAGGGGAGGGAAGGTGCGTCTTATACTCTGAAAAATACGGTGTCAGCTCCAGTGTGCTGTTGGCATGGAGCTGCCATTTGTGGGGCATTGATCAAGGCTGCTTGGGCAGGGAGGGCCATATGACCTCCCAAGGGCTTTAGGGGTTCCACAAAAACCCGTCCCAGAGGATGCTGGGCCAACAGGACATCGATATGAACCGCAGGTGCCAGGGGTACAGGAGTACATGGGCCAACTGCCCAATCTCCTGGCTGACCAACCAGCCCAGCAAGGCCCTCTATATATGGACAGGTGGGACCCGCCACCTTGCGAGTGTCATTTGATGGCAGCCCTGAGAAGGTGCCTTTGTCTCTAGGCCAGATCCTCGATCACTTTGACCGCTATGGCAGATGGTACACCTCCCAGTGGGATTGTGGGATTGTGGGGGCAATAAGCTGACTTTGTATAAAAAAGTCAGGGGGGGGGGCGAAAGCCCTACTAAGCAGGTATATACAAAAGTATGAAGGCTATTGCTTAATGCATTGTAAGCTGCCCTGAGTCTCCGGAAAAGGGCGGCATATAAATCAAACCAATAAATAAATAAATAAATAAATAAATAAATAAATAAATAAATAAATAAATAAATAAATAAATAAATAAATACATTATTGCAGTGACAACGGTCATGGATGGGGAGGCGGCAGGCTGGGTGGCGGATCTATATAGAGACCATGCAGCCAAGTTGGGTGATTTAGGCCTGTTTCTATCTGGCCTCCAGGAGAGGTTTGAAGACTGTACTGGAGCACAACACGCCGAGGGAGACCTACTGAAGATAAAACAGAAGGGGAGGCCTGTGGCAGAATACATCAGGGAATTCAGAAGGCTGGCTGGTAAAGTGCAGGGGTGGCCTGAGAGACTGGTTGTTCACACTTCCGGTGGCTCCGCATAACGCTGACGGTGCTCCTTTTAGGAGCTCCAGCCCTGTGACTCCGTACAGCCGCTAGAACAGCGAAAACCAGCTGTCTAGCAGCTTTAAAACTCTCCCCCAGGGAAAAGAGGGAGAGAAGAGCAGAAGGGTCTGGGTAGAGCTCCCCTAGACCCCCAGGCTTTCTTTTCTAAGCCTGGGGTTTGCAGGGTGAGAGCTCCCTGAAAGCCCTTCAAAACTCTGGAGCCGGGACGAGTCTGCTTAAAGCAGACCGAAGCGTCGCGACCACTCCAGCAAAGCAACTAGAAGGATTAAAAAGAATTTGGATTTTGGATGCTGGCAGAGTTAATCCAGGAGACTAAAAATGCAAGTATTGTACGCTAACTCTGTTTAAAAAAAAAAAAGATGGCACCTTAGGGTGTGAAAACTGAAACCTATAAGTGAAAGTCCTTGTTAATATCAGTAACATTGTTAAAGCTATCGGGTTATTCAAGAAAAAGATTTGAAGTGGAAGTGGAATGGAAAAGACTGTGGTATTGACTTTAACTAATTTATATCCCTAATTTGTCTGGAAATAATTGGAGTTAATGACCTGATAGCTGAACTAACACAAACATAAAGAGACAATTGAAAAATGGCTGAAATTAAAGATGGACTACATGAGTCAGCAAATTTACAAGTAGTGACTGCGAAGGACTTAAAAGACTTTTTAAAATCTTTTACTGCTGAGATAAGACAGATAATTAAAATAACTATTCAAGATTTTAAATTGGGGGATAATAATGACTTGCTGGCTGAAAAAGAGGAAGAAATTAATCAGGACAATGTGCCTTTGGAGGGTAAAAGAGACATTGTTGGGGCTAAAATGGAGGTTATTATATCAAAAACACAGGTTTTGGAAGAGGCTTCCATTCAATTAACTGAGAAACAGCAAGAGGACTCTTTACTGCAGGTTGATAAATATTTTGACAAGTTTTGGTGCTACAGACAGAACCGATATATAAGGAACGAACTGATGGATTACAAATGCAGGAAGAGTTGAAACGGGGGCTTCAAATTAAAGGAAACAATCCCAAGAAGAGAACAAATTCCTAAGACATACCAACTACAATTTCAAACCAAAAAATCTTCGAAAATAAAAGCGGGGGAGGAGCAATGCTGAAGGAAAAAGTATTATTGAAGAAGGACTGGAAAAAATATAGAAAGAAAGAAAGGCTGGTCATATTTTGGAGATTGTTTCATGATGTTAAAAGATTTAATTAAAGTTGGATAACTTCTGAATTTTATGGTAATTTTAAAGTATTGAAGTTTAAAGGTGGATAACTTAAAATTTAATGGATAACTTTTTAACAGTTTTGAAACTTATATTTTGGAGAATGTTCTGTATTAAGAGATTTTAAAATATTTAAAATAAGATCATGGTGTTTTTTTTTTTTTACAAATGTGAAATGTGATAAGAGAATTTATAAAAGGAAGGTTGAAGTATAATTTTTAAAAGGGGAGTTAACAAGTGTGAGAGAGTTTTGAATTCTGTAATAGCTAGCATATTTTAGCTTATGTTTGTTAAATGCTATATCCTGTTTTTCCTCTGGGAAGTCAGGGGGGGGAATTGGGGAGGGTGGGTTGGGTGGGGATAAAATGATGTATGATAATTCATTGTGTAATGTTTGGTTGTTTGAATATAAAAATATTATTATTATTATTATTATTATTATTATTATTATTATTATTATTATTATTATTATTATTATCTATCACTAAGTGTTGTATCTTTTTATTCTTGATAAATGCATTTTATTCTCCTTATGTATACTGAGAGCATATACACCAAAGACAAATTCCTTGTGTGCCCAATCAGACTAGGCCAATAAAGAATTCTATTCTATAAAGAATTCTATTCTATTCTATTCTATTCTATTCTATTCTATTCTATTCTATTCTGTTGCAATATTTTCAGGATCAGACTCAATAAAGATAATAGAAATTATAGGTTTAAATATAATTCTCTTTATTCATAATAGGCATTCTATATTCGCTGAATATTCAAGATAGAAGCAAGGAAAATGGGGAGGATGGCTCCTTTTATATACAAGGGGCGGAGCCAGGAATGGGAGTGGTAAAATATGAATACATTAAAGCTCAAGTAATAAGTTAACCCCTGATGTTCCATATATACATTATTTACACATTAGAGAATAAGGCATTTACATCTGACAAATCCCCCTCTAAATGCCGGTTCGTTATACAACACCAGTTACATTCAGATTCAGGACAATATAATACATATAATTTAGAAGTTAAATATTTGTGTTGTTTAGAAGGTAAGGGTTTTGTTAATATGTCAGCTAATTGTTCAGAAGTATCACAATGTATTGCTTTGATGAATCCGTCTTGAGATAGTTGTCTCACGTGCTTAAATTTTATATCAATATGCCTGGACCTTTGTCCAATTGCATCGGATCTAGAAATTTCAATGGCCGCTTTATTATCTTCATGCATAATAAATGGTAAAGTAGGTTTCTTCCAAACATCTGTGATCAAATCATTGAACCATACAAGGTTATTTGCAGCTTTAGACAAGCAAACATATTCTGCTTCTGTGGTAGAGGTGGCTACCAGTTCTTGTTTACCAGTATACCAGTAAACTGGACAATCGTTCAATAGAAAAACATAACCAGAGGTACTCTTTCTGCATGATGTATCACCAGCCCAATCTGCATCAGCATAACAAGTAATTTTTGGTTCTTTGTCATTATTGGGTTCCAATATTAAACAAAAATCTAATGTACTTTTCAGATATCTTAAAATTCTTTTGACAGCTTCCCAATGATACAAGGTTGGTTTGCTAACATATCTTGACAATAAATTGAGAGGTAATGCAATATCTGGCCTAGTCCAATTAGATATATAAAGGAGTGAACCTATAACTGATCTGTAAAATGTGTTATCTTTAAACTCAGGGGAAGATTCATCATTGTTTCTAAGAAAATCAGTTTGCATAGGTGTGTCACATGTTTTGGCATTATTTAAGTTACATTTGTTTAGGAGTTCAATGATTTTATCTTTTTGAGTAAGTTTGAATCCCCTTTTTGTTTTGTTAATTTGTACACCAAGGTATTTATTCACTCTACCTAGTGATTTCAATGAGAAGTGTTCGTTTAACTTATTTACAAAGATTTCCCTGCTCTCTTTATGCTTTCCAATATATAAAATATCATCCACATAAATTAATACAAATTCAATATGATCATTACTCTTTTTTACAAAGAAACAGTTATCAGCAGTGGTGGCGTTGAAATCCATGGTCTTTAGTACTTTTACCAAACAATCGTACCATCTTTTGCCAGATTGCTTCAATCCGTACAGACTCTTATTTAGTAACCAAATTTCGTTCTTATTAGTGTATTGACTGTGTGGTGCTCTTACATATATTTCCTTATCTAATTTTGCATGTAAGTATGCAGTCTGTATGTCATATTGAAACACGTCTAGATTGAGTGCAGATGCTACTACTAGAGCTGTTTTGACACTCTCTGTTCTCACTGTGGGTGAATATGTGTCAGTGTAGTCTTCTGGATATTTTTGTGCATAACCTTGTGCAACTAGTCTGGCCTTGTATAAGGTATTTCCTCCTTCTAAATTCTTAATTTTATAAATCCACCTGGTACCTATAATTGTTTTATCCTTAGGTGCGATCGCAGGTGTGAATACATTTAATCCTTGTAAACTTTTCATTTCTTTTTCCATAGCTAGTTCCCATTTTTCTCTTTCTTCACGGGGAAGTTTCAATACTTCCTCATATGTATTAGGTGTTATTTGTTCTCCATCCATATGCATAATATAATCTTTGTATTTATTTGGTATTTGGTTTCTATTATTTCTAATATTTCTTTCAGGTTTGCTATGGTTGTCATGCAAATATCTGGCTTCCTTTTTTGTTAATGTGTCTGTCTTTATTTTATGCTGACTATTTGTCCAAGTTTTGGTTTTGTTCTTACTTTTGTTAGTATTTTGATTTTCTGTTGTTCCTTCCTCGCAAGATATATTATCTTTGCTTTTATTAGAAAAAATTTCATTAAGGTGCAACTTAGACCAATTGGCCTGCTCATGAAACACAGCTGTTCTGGATACTATAAATTTGTTATTATTATCGATGAATCTGTACCCTTTGGTTCCAGTTTCGTATCCCATGAATCTTAATCTCCTGGATACGTTTTCTCCCTTTCTCCTCAATTGTTTAGGTATGTGCACGTCTGCAGTAACTCCAAATATGTGCATGTGTGCTAATTTAGGTTTTCTATTGTACATCACCTCATATGGTGTCTTATTCACAATACTGGACCATGTTCTATTTTGAGTGTAATTTGAATAATGTAAGGCTTCTGACCAAAATTGTTTGCCTAAACCAGCATCTTCTAATGTGCATCTAATCATGGTTTGTAGTGTGGAGTTCTTTCTCTCTGCAATCCCATTTTGAAAGGCAGAAAATGGATTGGACGTGAAATGTAGCATCCCTCTATCCTTTAACCATTGGGAGAATTCTTTAGACATGAATTCACATCCCCTATCTGTCATAATTTGTTTTATTCTGATATTATGTTGTGTTTCTATGCGTTTGTAGAATTCCTTAAATTTCTGAAAGGTTTCATCCTTGTGCTTTAATGTGTAAACAAAACCATAGCGACTGTAATCATCCACTATTGTTAGGAAGTAACGTTTTCTATAGGTAATTGATGGAGTTAATGGACCAACTAAGTCCATATGTACCAAATCAAAAATATTGTTAGTTGATCTGTTAGATTTTTTTGGTCTAGGACTGGTTTTTAGTTTGGTGGATTTACATACTGAGCATTCTAAATAATTTTCACAATTTTTTATTTTTACACCTTCTGCGTGTTCAGTCATTTTTTGTACTACAGGAAAGCTTGCATGTCCTAACTTCCTATGTAAGATATGAGCACACTCATCATGAATTGGTTTACCTATTTTTGGTTTCTTCTCATTGTGTGTATTTTTGTTATCATGAGTTATTTTACATTCATCATTGTCACTGTTACTGACATTTTCATCATCTGCTTCAATACAATCTTCCATATTTGAATCAATGTTATGTAACCATCTTTCTTTGGTTATCAGATAGGGTAGACCCCCTTTTATCATCACAGTGCCTACATTTGTTTTGTTCTTTTCTATAGTTGCTTTCCCCTTTGAGAAAACTATATTGATGTCAGATTCTCTGCTTAGTTTTATAGCACTTAGTATGTTGTGAGGTATTTCTGGGATTAATAATACCCCCTCTATTTTCCCTAAACCAGGCAAGGTCACATTTCCTCTGCCTAATACTTGAACCTTTTCTTGATTAGCTACCTTTATCACAAACTTATCTTCTGTAAATGAAGATAATATACTTTTGTTATTAGTGGTGTGATTTGTTGCACCAGAATCAATAAGCCAATTATTGTTCTCATCTTGTTGTGTTTTGGTGCTGTCTTGTTTATTTAGCCCATTTAGTGACCCAGATTTTCTCTCTTTTGAATTTTCTCTACCCCCTCTACTTTCTCTGTAGTTTGGTGGGCTTCTATATTTGTGTCTATCTGTGGAAGATTGTCTGTAATTGTATTTGCTCCTATATTCTGGCCTATGTCTCTCCCTTGGGACTTTGGGGCAGTCTCTTCTACTGTGTTCCCTGGATCCACAATTGTGGCATCTAAAGACCTCATTATATTTATCTTGAAAGACTACTTTCCTAAAAGATTTGTGTTCTGTTTGGTTACTGGAACGATTTTTTCTTGAATTGTCTTCTGCTATCAATTTGTTAGATAGACTTTCTATTGATAAATATCCCAAATTAATGGTATCTAAGTGTGACATAAAGCTATCCCATGATGGATCAAGTGAATTGATAATAACACTTTTCATAGTTTGATCTGAAATCACTTCCCCCCTCAATTGCAGCTCAGCTCTTATTTTGTTTAGATTTATCAAATGTTCACTTATAGAAACCCCTGGTTTCACTCTAGAAGAAAAGAAATCCTTAGACATTCTTGTGGTTGTGGCTACGCTATCGCTGTGAAATAGATTAAACATGCATTGAATTATTTCTGATACAGTTAGGTTTGGTTTGATGCTATGATACATTGCAGGAGACACGCTAGAAATTATTATGAAAAATGCTCTATGATGTAAACAGTCTATTTTTAAAGTCCAAGGTCTTCTTGGAGGACTAGTTATAAAGAATAGTAAATTTTCTTTCATAAAAATAACCTGAAGCTGTTGGTACCACTCTTGTAAATTAATGCCATCAACTCTAAGTTTTGGGAAGTCACTGGGTAAGTTCCCCACATTATTTTGTCCATTACTTACAACCTGAGGCAGTCCGTGGTCTCTCAAGTGCAGGAAATTACAGAACGGCATTGGGATGCTTGTAACGAGTCTGCGCGGTTCTCTGGCCAGTTCAAGTCTTTCGGGGCCGTCTACGTAGTTTTGCACATGCGCGTTGCTCATTTCTTCTTTGGCGCCGTTGTGGAAGGTTCTCTCCATTTCAGCTCTCTCGATCCGCTCCTCTTCAGATGAGTCGGTCTCTGGCTCGGTTTTTGGGGCTTTGGTGATGGCGGCGGTTCTTCTCTTTCTCTTGTGTGTGCTGGCACTCGATTCTGTCTGCGGTGTAGGACGGAATCGGCATGGCTCTCTGGGCTCGGGTGTCGTCGTTTTCGAAGTCAGGATGGGAGCGTGCAGGTCTTGAGTTGTCGGTTTGATTGCTTGCTTCTTCGTTGATGTCTTAGAAATTTTCAATCTTGGCCCAAAAGCAGCAAAAAGTGTTTTCATTGCTGACTCTACTTGAGACTTTGTTAAATCGTCTTCACTTTCTGATTTTGGTTCATCTGAAGAGTTTGAGACTTCTTTTTCACTTTCTTCGTCTGATAGCGTTTTTCGCGCCAGAAATTTTGAACTGAGCGTTTTGATTGGCTCTGCTTCACTCTCTTTTGAAGTTCGTTGAAACCAAGATGGCTGCCGTTCAAAATTTCGCGCGGGGTCACATCTTTTCTTTTTTACAACTATTTTCTCAGTAGTCATTTCACTCACAGTTTTTTGATCTTTGGGTTTTTCTTTAATGATGTTTTTCTCTCTCGCTGCTCCGCTGTTCCTCAGCATCTCCTGGAGGTCCGCGATGAGGCTTTCATCATTCTTTTGGCTTTTTAGTATTTTTAATATTTCTGACCTGAGTTCGTTATTTTCTATCTCGATTTCTTCCTGGTCGTTATTTTCACTCATCAGTTCTTCTTCTTCAGTGGTGTATTCTTCGGATTCTCTCGAAATCGCATTAGTGGATTCGTTGATCATCTCTTGATCAGTTTCTATTTCTTTGCTGTAGGCCCTGGTGTTGGGCCTATCTTTCTTGGACATTTTTAATTACTTATTGAGTCAATTAACCATCCTCTGCTACCAGCTTGTTGCAATATTTTCAGGATCAGACTCAATAAAGATAATAGAAATTATAGGTTTAAATATAATTCTCTTTATTCATAATAGGCATTCTATATTCGCTGAATATTCAAGATAGAAGCAAGGAAAATGGGGAGGATGGCTCCTTTTATATACAAGGGGCGGAGCCAGGAATGGGAGTGGTAAAATATGAATACATTAAAGCTCAAGTAATAAGTTAACCCCTGATGTTCCATATATACATTATTTACACATTAGAGAATAAGGCATTTACATCTGACATATTCTATGCTACGCTACGCTACGCTACGCTACTCTATTCTATTCTAATTCTATTCATCCAGCATAACTTTTTAGACATGTCCAGACAGGAAGGAACACAATTAGTACAGAACAGTGCCCTAGAGGTATATCTGTGATTTTTCACATCAACTTTTCCCTCTACACATAGAGCTTGTAAGCTGCTTCTCACTGTAATTATCACCATCCTAGTCTTTGAGATCTTCTAAGCTACTTCTCCAGTGATTGCCTTTGATATAAACATCAGACTGAAGCAACATGTAAGGGCTCTTGCATCAGAAGAGGATAAATATCTCAGGTCATACTCTGTGTGGCCGAAGTTTGAGAAAAGGTATAGACTGTGCTCTTGAATGTATTTTTCTCTCCTTCCCAGATGAAGCTTAGTTTATCTATGTTTAAATCAGGAAACCTATTAGCATTTCCATTGAAAGTGTTTTTGAGAGTGCTTTGAGTTCTTCTAACACTTCTAATTCTTCTTCTTTTGAAGCAGGAAGGTAATTGATTCAGCTCTATGAATTATGGGCCTCCTGTTTCTGCTTTTGATGCTGCTGGTGTCCCAGCCAGTCTCTGGGAAGTTCAGAATGAAGTGCCCACTAACTTTAGAGAACCAGGATGGGAAAAATCCATGGGGCTATTACAAGTCAGGAGACCATCTCATTAGTATGGTAACTACTATAACAAAAATATCACATACAATGTTGGCATTCAACATAGTTCCTTCTAGTCAGTCTTCCTCGTAAGTCAATAAATGTGATGGGTTTATTGCAATAAATGTTAGAATTTGAAGTTCTAACACTCCCCTTCTCATTTCATTTACTTCTATATTGCAGAACAAATCTGATTTCTTGAATCGTTTTGGTTTCCATGGGTTCCTTTTTTTGTCTTATTTTGTGGAAGAGACACAAATCCAAAGTTGGGGCAGAAAGAAAACCCCCATCAAATCCTAAATTCATCACTTCAATACTGACTTTTGTTTAAAATAATTATTGAAATTACTATAGTTTCCTCTATCCAGCCTATTTTTATAATGACACATTATTGAATGTCTGATCCTAATAGAAATAAAGGATTACGTCTTTGTAGAGTTGTTTTTCTGTGTTACTTGTGAAACAACATCCTCTTTTAATATTTTAATGATTGAATTATTTTGAATCCTACATTTTGAAAAAAATGAAAACCAGCACTACTAAAAATAATGATGTATTTGTGACTTTTAACCTCTCTAGCTCATCTTCTGAACACTAATAAAAAAATAAATAGTGGCAAGTGACTGTCATTTGTCTTCTTCTTCTTTTTTTAATTTGATTTATATGCCGCCCTTCTCCGGAGACTCAGGGCGGCGTACAATGCGCTAAGCAATAGCTTTCATACTTTTGTATATTTATACAAAGTCAGCTTATTGCCCCCACAACTGGGTCCTCAATTTACCTACCTTAGAAAGGATGGAAGGCTGAGTCAACCTTGAGCCTGGCAAGATTCGAACCTGCAGAAATTGCAGGCAGCTGTGTTAATAACAGGGTGCTTTAGACCACTGTACTACCAAGGCTTCCATTTTGGATCAGCATTGGCTTAAACCTCAGTAGGTTTTTGGAGGCAAACAGGATTAAATTGAAAAAAAGAATCTTATTTGATGATAATGATAATAACATGAACATTTTTTACACTAGTTTACGTTTTGATAAGTCAAGAATTCTACGCTTGATTTTCATAATTCAAATGGTCAACAAGAAGCCTCAGCTCTTGCAAAATCTCACACTGGGCTACAACATCCATGACAACTATCTGAACACACTTCGCACTTCAGATGTTTTGTTAGACATACTCTCCACTGGCGAAGCCAATCTTCCTAACTACAGCTGTGGGAAGCAGGACAAACATTTGGCTCTTCTTGATGAAACTGACCGGGACATCTCCATCCAGATGTCAACATTAGTAGATATTTACAAAATCCCTCAGGTTTGTATTTGTGTTTAGCTATAGGTAACGTGAGTGAGTTGTGGTGGGTGAATGATAAGTTCAACTATACTCTCTTTAGAATTCAAGAACTGCTTTTCACCATGGCTATTGTAGTTGTCATGGCTAAAGACTGGCATCCATAGCATAGAGGCTGCAAGGATCAAATAACCATATCCTTGCATAACACCATCCGCACTGATTTTGGGGATTTCTGCTGCACACTTGTGAAAATGAGGAGAGGCTGTGTGTCCAATCAAAAGTTCCTTGTACAAAAGGAAGATGCAACAGTGATGGGAAATTCATTTGTTTTTTAATTACGGGGCCAAATTTATATATATATCTGTTTAATAGTATTTTAATGTTTGTAGTCTATGTTTTTATTTGGCTGTACACTGCCCTGAGTCCTCAGGGACAAGGGCGGTATATAAATTTGATATAAAATAAAAATAAAATAAATAAATATTTTTGTATACTTTCTTAGTCAAAAGAATGATATTTGAAATGGTGAGCAAATTGCAGATTCATAAGAATCTAACTGGGTTATCTCTACAATTAATCAAACACATACGGCTTATGGACTCATAGGGCCCGCTAGCATTACCATATTTTTCGGAGTATAAGATGCATCTGAGTATAAGATACAGCTTAGTTTTTGGGGAGGAAAATAGTGGGGGGGGAATCTGCCTACCAGGTATTCATCTGGCTAGCGTCCTTAGTCTGGTCAGCTTCAGTATATTAGTTTGCTGGTATTTTATTCTCTGCTTGGGGATAAAAAACAGCTTCTAAGACACAGCTGAGAGGAAGCAGCAATGAGAAAAGTAGGCAAAGCATGGGAGATCGCTTCACTCGACTAGCGCCTAGTTAGGGCTGAAAAAAAACTTCTAAAGAACAGCTGAGAGTCGGAGCAAAGCATGGAGATCCCTTCACTTGCTAGCACCTCGTTGAAGCACAGTGGAGAGTCAAGGGAGCAGGCAAAGCTGGCCAGCTCTCTCGCTAGTGCCTCGTTAGCACTGAAAAAAAGCTTCAAAAAAGCTACATTCAGAGTATAAGATGCACCCAAATTTTCAGCCTTTTTTGGGGGTGGGGAAAGGTGCATTTCATACTCTGAAAAATACGGCAATTAACCAACTTAATTTAAAAAATATATAAGCAAATTAATCACCATATCAACATTTTTTTTATCTAATCTGTTCATGGTCAACCTGGAATGTAGTTTCTGAAGTATTAAAAAAATATCCTTACTGGTGGGATGCCCTATTGACAGATTCATTATACACATAAATAACACCTGCCATATCCAGTATTTCCTATCTCTATAAAAGTGAATAAAAAGGATCACAGCAATAACCTGCCTGTTCACCTAAAAGATATTCTGATTAAAATATATGCCAGGCTCTTCTTGATTAGAGTTGAGAAATGATAGGTAAATGTGGATAGCTTGCAGAATAACAAGAAAAAGACTTCTTGATCAATAGAGTTGATCCTCTATTGACAATTGCTTTTTTTAAAAAAAAAAATCATCTAATTATAAAATATATCAGTCAGGGGAAACATAGTTTTGCTGAATGTATAGATCTCAGTGCAGCTCTTGGTACAATTAACAGAGAAATATTATGGAGGAAATTGATTGCTCTTAAAATGGAACTGAGGGTATTGGCCCTGATCAAAACCCTTTCCAGGAGCACTTTTATATATTACATCTTGATATGGCTTAATGATTAATCAGCAATAGGTTATTCTAATATGTACATCAGAACAATGTTGGATTCATTGAAATGTAATATTTGGGATTTGATAGGACCCCAAATATGACTCAACATTTGTCATTGCTTTTTCAGATGAGTTATGGATTTCTTTCAGAGGCTCTGAGTGATAAAAATCAATTCCCATTTTTCTACCCAACGCTCCCCAAAAAAGGTTTCCACTACCCAGGAATTGTCCAACTGCTCCTCCATTTCAGATGGATCTTGATTGGTCTCTTTGTTTCAGACACAGAAAATGGAGAGAACTTCATGAGGACTTTTACTCCTATGCTTGTAGGGAGTTATATTTGTGTTGTGATATCACAACGATTCTCAACAACTACAGATACAGCAGCCCTCAGGGATGCCATCTCTAAATGGAAACAAGTCAATGTCTTTGTTCACTTCATAGAATATGTTTCCCCTTTGGAGAGAATTATTCCTTTCCACTTAATACTTGAAGGTTTACCAGGACCAATAGAAGGGAAACTTTGGATCATGACATTCTTGGGAACATATCAAATAAAAAAGAACAGACATTTAAAATATGTTCATAGTATTTGGACCTTTTCTTTTCAGGGGAAAAAAAGACCAAAATATTACATCTTTGAACCCTATTTCTTTACAGATCCTAAGTTTGAAGATCAGTCTTTTCACTGTTCTTTTTCAAAGCACATCTTTTCTGTCAAAGGCCGGAGAAGATGCACCCAGAAAGCACCACTGGAGACCCAACTGAAAAGAAACAAGATCTGGGTTCAAAATGACCACCATCTTTACAGTATTGTTAAGACTCTTGTCCATGCCTTGAATGCTGCCTATTCCTCCAGATCCAGCAGGAGATGGAAGAAGGAGAAAGACGGTTTGAGGGCTTTGAGGATGAAGCCATGGCAGGTAAGGGGACCTTACAAGAATGCATCAAGCTTAGTTCCTTTGAAAAAGAACCCAAAGAAGAAGGAGGGGAACCTTATTAACTTACTTGTGTTACAAAAAGGACAACAGGTTTGACCCAATCTCATCTTCCAAAAGTGGGCACCATGACAGATTAATTTTGATATTAAACAATGATTTAAAAAAGGATGTATACATTTTTAAATAAATTCCTGTACATATGGATCTGTCATTAGTATTGCAGAATTCATAAATCCGAAGGAGATCCTGAGATCGTCTAGTCCAGGAATCCCAGTTAAAGTTTTTCTGACTGTTGGTCTTTGAATTAAGACAATCAGTGAAAGGGAGTCTGAACTTCTCTGCTTGACTGGCTCAGTTCTAAAACTATGTTTCCATTTAGGATGTTTGTCCTATCACTCATCCAGAATCTCTGTTTGTGTAACTGAATTCATTTCTCCATGTCCAACACTCTGGAGTAACTTTGAACAGATCTTCAGCTTCTTGTAAAATCCTTCAGTTGTCTTCCCTAACTTCTCAGGCTGTAAAAAGTGTTGGTGGGAGATGTGGACTTTCAGACTTTTAAGATTCTCTTAACCTGCTTTTACAATAAGTAAAATTAGCTCACTTAATCATATTTACATCTGATTTACCTGGGAGAATATTAGCCTGATAAATATCTTCCTGACAAATCCATGCCTTTTGATACTTGTTGCTTTCAAGAAATTTATGGACATTCTTTTTGTTTGTTTGTTCAATTTATTTGTGACCGGCTATAGAATGTTCCCTAAAATTGATAAATTTTGTCAATTTTATTTCTTCAATATATATTGACATATTTTGTCAATATATGATCAACAATTTTTTTGCTGAATCTTTGTTTTTCATTTTTAAGGATAGTGGTAAAGCTTATTCTCCCAATTCAGTATATTTGCAAATTAGACAATCGTAGAAAAAAAAAGATTCAAATGAAAAAAGACAACATTGGTTAAGTAACTAAGTTTACTGCTTTTTAAAATTCTTGGATGTTTCCATTCTAGTTTCATTCCTTTTTGGAGAATAATGAGTTTTGCAATATTTCCCTGTTGAAACTGTACATGGACCAAAATGGAGATTTGGCAGCTGATCTGAATTTAAAGGGCTTGGTGGTTCTCTCCAAAAATGATCCTATTGAAGAGCAATTGGGGAGTTTTGAAAGGCAGAGACTTATTATTAACAAAGATGCTGTTTCACGGCTAAAATTGCTCAACAAGGTGGGATAATTATTGTTGTGTTTTCTCTATTTGTCAAAGCCTTTGGACCTATTTCAAGTGGGCTGAGTCTAGTCACCAAGGTGGATGATCTTCACTGAGAACTAAATGTGGGAGTATAATACTTATAGCAATCTTAGTCTGCTTGGAAGGATTCAGTACTATTGATCAAGGTCCAACATGGGATTTTTTTCTTTGTATCCCATTTGTAATAGGTATCTGCTTAAAATGGTAAGAATAGAATAGAGTAGAGTAGAGTAGAGTAGAGTAGAGTAGAGTAGAGTAGAGTAGAGTAGAGTAGAGTAGAGTACAGTAGAGTAGAGTACAGTAGAATAGAATAGAATAGAATAGAATAGAATAGAATAGAATAGAATAGAATAGAATAGAATAGAATAGAATAGAATAGAATAGAATTCTTTATTGGCCAAGTATGATTGGACACACAAGGAATTTGTCTTTGGTGCATATGCTCTCAGTGTACATAAGGAGAATAAAATACATTCATCAAGAATAAAAAGATACAACACTTGGTGATAGTCAATTTTACTAATAAGCTATCAAATTGTACTAAGAAACAAGTAAAAACAATATAAATTGAAAGATACAAGCAATATGGTTATATATAATAAGTGGGAAGAGATATATACTAGTGAGGAAGAGAAGAATAATAGTAATACAGTCTTAGTAAATTATTTGACAGTGTTGAGGGAATTAGTTGTTAAGCAGAGTGATGGCATTCAGGAAAAAAACTGTTCTTGTGTCTAGTTGTTCTGGTGTGCAGTGCTCTATAGCGTCGTTTTGAGGGTAGAAATTGAAACAATTTATGTCCAGGATGTGATTCCCATAACCTAAAGTCATCCTTGCCCAAGATTAGCAAAGAGAGAGAGAGAGAGAGAGAGAGAGAGAGAGAGAGAGAGAGAGAGAGAGAGAGAGAGAGAGGACAATTTGGTTGTGCAATGCCCAGGTTTTCACCAAGGAAAATCCCATCCAAGAGCATCTAATGAATTTTGAAAGACAGAGTCTTATCATCAACAAATATTCTCTATCATGGCCAAAGTTGATCAATAAGTTGGGGCAAATATTTGTGTCTTTTTCTTTCAAAGCCTGAGAATCCATTTCAAGTGGTTGAAGCGTAGTCCAAAAATTGGGGTAACCTTCACTGAGAATTGAACATGTGGAGAAAACCTTTATAATTTTCTTAGATAGATAGGAACACTTCAGTTCTATTGACCAATGTATCCTTCAGATATTGGACATTGTTGTAAGCTGATACAGCTATAGCTAAAATGTGATACTCTTCTTTCAGACACATATGGCCATTTGGCTCCCTTCTGCAATTTACAATATCCAAAAAACTGCTGAGAAACAATGTCAAATGCTGGAGATTTTGCACTAATAGCCTCAAATTCACTTTTCCTTGTCCTGATATGGTAAAGAAGGCAATTCTCTGGACCATGGCTTGAGTTTTGGAATGACTCTAGTAAAATTGAACTAAGACTCGATGCAGGGTCTTTTGGTCCCAGTGGGAAAAAGTTTTAGAATTAGGATTCACCTTGTTATGGTTTGAAATAGGAGGTCCATAGTCAGTGATAATCTTAAACAGCCCAGACTTAGTTATCCATACCTCTCTTTCACCCCGCTGGGATAGTGCAATAGGCCTTCTGCTCCTAATGAAGAGATCCAAGGCTTTCAGTTCATGAGAAAGCCACTGGTTGTTACTGAATGAGCTGTGGTAGCACAGAGGTTAGAGTGCTACTTCTACTGCAGGCTACTTCTGCTGACTGCCGGCTGACTGCAATTTGGCAGTTCAAATCTCACTAGACTCAAGGTTGACTCAGCCTTCCATCCTTCCGAGGTGGGTAAAATGAGGACCCAAATTGTTGGGGGCAATAAGTTGACTCTATAAACTGCTTAGAGAGGGCTGTAAAGCACTGTAAAGCAGTATATATGTCTAAGTGCTATTGCTATTAATGCTTAAATCTTTTCTGAATTCCATTCCTCCGGACTTTATTAAGTACAAAAATCATTTACTGCAGTGAGTTATTCCAAGGGAGGAAGTAAATGAAGAATCTGTCAGTAGATATTTCTCCTACATTTGTTTCAAATTAGTCAGAGATTTCCTATTTACCTGAACGGAAGCCCAGCAAATATTTTACAAATGTTCATGTCCACCTCCATTTTCCATGGATGTTTAGTCCTAACACACTTTTCTTTGGCACTCCTTGTTTTTCTCCTTAGTCTCTGCCCCTATCCAAATGTGTGGAAATTTGTCGTCCTGGATTTGTCAAGCAGGCTCAGGAAGGAGAGCCAGTTTGCTGCTATGACTGTGTTCCTTGTCCAGAGGGGACCATCTCCACTCAAGAAGGTGGGTGAGACTAAAGAAAAGGGAAGGCCTTGTGAAAGTGGATTAATCCAGAGAATTTCCATGGAAGTGGAAGATAAAAGACAGATTGAAACTCAATTGTGTGTGTGTATATAATTTATATTTGCTGATAAAGAAATAAAGAGAGACTAGTATAAATCTATTTCAAGCTATTTAGCTCTCATCAGCTAGCCATACCCTTACTCGGATATTCATTTCTTCTTTCTATGGAAATACTAAGAAATGAATCTTGAAAAATATTCATGGTATTAATTATTGTCCCTAGAAAGTATAATTTTGAATGGTAAAAGGGTAGAATATTAAATAAATATTGCTTGTGGGTTTTTACAGATACAGAAAAATGCACCAAGTGCCCAGATGATCAATATCCAAATGAGGACCGAGTCCAGTGTATCCCCAAAGTTATAACCTTCCTGTCTTATGAAGAACATCTGGGGATCATTCTTGTCTCTTTTGCCCTACTCTTTTTCCTAACCACAAGTCTGGTTTTAATCATATTCATTAAATACCTAGAAACTCCCATTGTCAAAGCCAACAACCGGGACCTCTCTTACATCCTCCTGGTCTCCCTCCTGTTTTGCTTCTTGTCTCCTTTTCTCTTCATTGGTCAACCAAAGAAAGCCACCTGCCTTCTCCGACAAACAGTTTTCAGCATTATCTTCTCAGTTGGCATTTCTTCTCTCTTGGCCAAAACAATTACTGTGGTGCTGGCTTTCTTGGCCACAAAACCAGGAAACCAAGTGAAGAGATGGTTGGGGAAGAGTTTGGCCAACTCCATCATCCTTTCTTGTTCTACTGTCCAAATTATCATCTGTTCCATTTGGCTGGGAGTTTTTCTCCCATTCCCTGACTCTGACTTCCACTCCCAGCCTGGACTAATCATTCTGCAATGCAATGAAGGATCCGTTGTCATGTTCTACATCACCCTCAGCTATCTGGGCTTCCTGGCTGCCATTTGCTTCATTGTGGCTTTCCTGGCCAGGAATCTCCCTGGCGCCTTCAATGAAGCAAAACTGATCACCTTCAGCATGCTGGTCTTCTGCAGTGTCTGGGTGACTTTTGTCCCCACTTACTTAAGTACCAAAGGAAAATACATGGTGGCTGTGCAGATCTTCTCCATCCTGGCTTCCAGTGCTGGTCTGCTGGCCTGTATCTTCATTCCCAAGTGCTACATAATTATTCTGAGGCCAGATCTGAATACAAAGGAGCAGCTTACAACCAGAAGAAATGTAGAAATGTGAGACAGGAGAATGTCAACTGTCAACATGTTCCTAAACCTAGAAAATGATCCAAATTGCTCTCAAGTGTGTAGTCAACTACAAAGGTGGCCTCTTGAATGATTGTATGGAGGCACTTTATGTGTTCAAACAATGAAGGTCAATGAGAGAGCTATCCAATCAGTACCTTATTACACTCCTACCCTGGACAGCAAAGAATTGAATGAATAGGATTGGGACCTGCACACAACCCAATTTTCCCCCATTGGAAACGGCAAATGAAGCTGATGTATTACCCTAGTAATCCACTTTTGGTGGTGGGTGAAAAAGGAAAAAAAAAAAAAAACAGAAGTGTAGAGGGTTTTTTTTGTTTTGTTTTGTTTTGTTTACGATGCTTCAAATCCAGCATAAAATCCCAGCTAGCTGTAGTGATCCAGAGTTTGCCATGAGTGGGTGCTTTCATGACCTGAAACACTTTCTGCATAAGGAATACTCCATGTATAAAGGAACCTGCCTCTCCAAAATAAATAAAAACATTGTCTTGCTTCCACTTGAAGAATTTTTGTATATCAATATGTGCATTTATGGCAACCACAGAGATGGTTTGTGACAAAACCACACATATTTCATTCCTTATCAGCAGGGAAGTGAAGGTTCTCATGAACATCGTCAGTGTCTGGAGCAACAAGTCCAATTAAAGTCCATCTGAAATGGTGGAGGAGTCTCACAAACCCCAAATACTGAGTTTCTACTGAAGGGACAGTCCAATGGAAAAAGAGGAATCAAGTTTTACCACTTAGCACATGCAAAGCAAAAGTAAAACTGATCTGAAAAGGAAAGAGAGAGATTAAGTTTTCCTATTTGGTCAGATTAGGGCCAAAACATTAACTGAGTGTGAAAATGTTTTTCTTCTTGGGAAAAGGAAGCCCAATTTTTGAAAAAAAAGAAAGTTTTATATGGAAGCTGTTTCCCTTGTCAATTCATAAGCTCTAAAGCAGGAATCTCACTTTCAGAGGTCATTTCTCCACTAATGTTTGAGACTTCTGGAATCATCCGACAGGCACTGTGCCCAAGGTGGACTGGGCTTTTACCACCTTGACAATGGCCAGTTGAGGCTTTGAAGATGCTTTCATTAAGGGGGAAATGACCACAAGTAATTGTCATGGGTCACCAATCAGCATTGAAAAGTTAGACTGTTGACTTTTAACTCATCTATCTCAAATTTAGAATGCACACAAGCACCTGAGGGAGTTTGTAGGTAGCCAACATAATTGAAATCTGGATGGAGATGTCCGTGACAGCCCCTTCAAGAAGAGCCAGGACGCTTCTCTGCCTTCTACAGTGGTAGTTGGGAATGTTGGCCTCTCCAGTTGAAAGCAGGTCCAGCAGAGCATCCGAAGTCATTTTCACATCAAAATAGCTATCCTGGACTTCCGGTTTGCTGCTTGTCCCCGCTGGACGCTCCTTCGGGATCGTCGAACCCACTGCCTGTAAGAGCCGCCTTTTTCAGCGGAATGGCGGCTCGAAAAAAACTCCGTTTCCATTAGGAAACGGAGATAGAGCCGGCTGGGGTGGGTAGAGTCCTCTGCCTAATCCCAAAAGTTTTTTATTTACTTTTGGGAGGGAGCGGAAGAGACTCCCCGTATCCCCAGCCGATGCTCCGGGCTCTGGGAAATCTCTGCTACACGCAGAGCTAGGGGGCAAAAGCAAGCCTGTAAATCTGTCAAATAAATTAATTAAAGAAGATATGAGTTGGACCTCTGATCCTGAAGCGCAAGTATTCTTTTTATTCTATTTTGCCTAAGAAGTGAAGTGAAGGGAAAAAAAAAAGTTTTTTTTTTAAAATGGCGATTGCTGCTGCGGCTTGAAGAGAGGCTGAAAGGGAAACTCCCTCCATTTTCAATTACAAAGTAGCGGAATGAATACTTTTGGCTGTAACTGAGGCAAAATCTCACTCTCACTTCTGTTTTTTTTTTTTCTTTTTTTTCTTCTCTTTGAGGATCTGATATTGATCTTGGTTGGGAAAAAGTTTTTTTTTCTCTCTTTTCCAGTAAATTTTGTCTGCGTGGAAAAATGGCACTGAGACTTATAAAACTAGACAAACAGGCAGTGGGGGGGGATTCCCCCATTAATAAATTACATCAACAAGTTTTAACTCTCCAGTCTCAGAAACCTGACTTTAATATAATAGAATTTCTTCTTGAGGAGATTGTAAGAAGGGATGAGATTGTGAATCAGCAACTTGAAAAATTTAAGTTGGAAATCAAAGAAATTGGTGAATTGGTGAAATCTAAGTTTGGCTTTTTGGATCGAAAGATTTTAAAAGTAGCTAAAGGCTTAGCAGACTTTATGACTCAGTTGGAAGCAAATACTAACTCTAAAATGAAAGAAACTGAGGAGAATTTGGATGACAAGATCCAAAAAATTAAAAAGGATTTGGCAAACATTCAGGATAATAGTTCAGAAGACAAACTTAAAATGGAGGCTGATCAAAAGTCTGTTAATGAAGAAAATGTACAATGTACAAATGTACAACAGAGGATTGAAAGAGAAGTTTTAATGATCCAATACAATTTTACAGAATATGCAATTAGACTGAGAGGTTTGCAGGAAGATGACAGAGATGATTTAAGGAAGATATCTTCTGAAATTCTGGCTGGGATTTTAAAGGTTCAACCTGATGAAGTGTTTTGCAGGATTGACAGAATTTATAGAATAAACTCCTGGTTGGCAAAACAAAGGCAATTGCCTAGAGATGTGGTGATTTATTTTACAGACAAAGAAATTAGAAATAATATTGTCCAGAATTCTTATGATTCTGCTTTGCAATTTCGTGGAAGAAAGATTCGGATTTTTAAGGAACTCCCGCCCAAGATGTTAATGGAGAGGAAGAAATTTGGTTTTCTAGTGAATGAGTTAAAAAAAAGGAATATTCTATTTAGGTGGGACGTCCCAGTTGGTTTAATATTGAGATACCAAGGAGTAAGATACCAACTGAATACTGTCGAAAAAGCGGAAGAATTTTATCAAAAAATTTTAAAAATAAACTTAACATCTTTAGGCATAACACAGGACAAGCAAAAGGAGTTGGAAATAAAGGGAAAACATCAAATTACAGAGGCTGTGGTAGATAAACTGTCTTTGGACTCTTTGGATACCCCAGCTGGACTGTCTATAAATTTGAGAGCAGTGTCATCTGATTCTAATGTGATGAACTATCAACCTACAGACAAGTGCGCAAATCAATTAGTTGATATACAAGTGATGGATAAGACATATGAGATAATAAAACAAAACCAACAAGATCAATCTACAAAGCAGAATGACAACCGAACAGCTGATATACAACTTGTAGGAAGGAAATCTGGATGGAAATGCAACCCGCAAAAGAAAAAGAAAAGAAACAGATCTCGTAGAAATAGTAGTTTCTAAACCAAGCAACAGTGAAGCCAGGGATTTAAAAAAAAAAAATAAATGAATATGTGAAAAGATATTGGAGGCGAATTATTGTTTAATACTATCTTGAGGAAAGTGGCAGATCTCTGCAATGCCGTGATTTTGGGATGTGGAAAGAGCCTTACACTGTTGGATTTGAACTATCTATTTTGGATTTCTTTTACCGATAAATATATTATATCTATTTTGAGTTACAAGGCAAGAGAGTCATGCTGGGGCATGCAGAAGATCTGGCTGTTACCCACTAAGATGATGGGGATTTATAATCCTGATGAAAACCACAATTACAACTATATGGAATATAATTATAATGTCACTCGGGTGGTTGTTTTTACTTTTATATATACATGAGGATATTCATTATTGATGGGGGCAGAAGATGACTGAAGATTTTGAATAAACTGTTGCACCAGGATGCTATGTTACCCTATTATGGATGACGGATTTAACAATCTAGTGGAAAGACATCAAAGAAGATACTAAATGAATTATAAATTTAAAGTTTTGTCTTTTCTTTTTTTTATAAAATGGAATGTATATATAGACATATGTATATTTTAGCAGAGTGGGCAGTGGATTATATTTAGAATTGTAGTGCATGGTAATCTTGCAGGAAACTGGGTTGAAATAGGCTAGTTTAGTGATTGATTAGTTTAAGAAAAAGGATTTTTAAGTCATATATTTTGGGGAGTGGAAGAATCGGATAGAACTGAACAAATGTTAAATTTGGAGAAGGCTGCTTTGAAATGTTAAATTAATATATATAAAAGTAAAGGTTATGTTGTTGTAATAATAATAATATTTTATAAGTTTGGGGGAGGAGAAAAAGGGTAGATTGTGAAAAGCGGAGAAAAGCGGAGTTATAAGAATACTATGCTAAGGGTCAGTATTTTGAGGAGTGAGTAAGGGCATGGTAAAATATTATGTAATTAATTATGAATTAGTTTATTGTTGTGAAGAAGAAGTCACAGGGGGGGATGGGTGGTGAGGGGGGGTTAGGGAAGAAGGGAGGAAAAGGGGGAAAAACTTGTATTCGAAAAACTTTTTCAATAAAAATAGCTATCCTGGCTTGTGTAACCCAAAGTCATGTTGGGTAAGATCCTGGTTGATCTCTTGGACAGCCAATAGGAAGGACAGGAGTTTCCACTAAGTTGGAGAGCTTTTCCTATCAATATGTGTGCAACCCATGAACATCAATCACAGCAAATGTCATTGTTCTTTTCTTTAACACTATAAAACACTACCAAAAAAAAAAACACCTTTTTTGTCTCTCAATAACTACTAATTGAGCATCAATATCCAAACACCAATATCCAATATCCAAATTCCCAGCTAAATGGGAATCTGTCAACTGTCATTGAGAGGTGGGAGATTGATCATATTTTAGGGTGAGGATTTATTTTGAAACTGATTCTTATTTCTAAACTGCCAATTTTTGGGTTCTTTGTGTAAATTACAAAGCTGCTTAAGACTTTAAAACAGAATCACCACGAATAATGTGGGTAACATACCTTGACCAGCACAGGAAGTCTGATAATACAATTTGACCGGGATGGTATAATGTCTTCTGCCTTGAGCAGAGGGTTGGACTAGAAGACCTCTGAGGTCACTTCCAGCCCTATGATTCTATATTGTATTATTTAAAATACTTTTTCCAAGATTGCAAAAATGGAAGTCTATGTGAATGTATGAACTAGAGATGAGCATTGTCTGAAATCCAGCCTCCTTATTATTACTGATTTCTCAATTTTATCGATTTCCCCCCAAACAATGTGACCATCTACTTATTATTTTAAGAAACACAAGATAGGGTTTCCTGCTTAAGCAGAGAGTTTGATTAAAAGACCTCCCTTCCAGCTCTATTCTGATTGATTGATTGATTGATTGATTGATTGATTGAATAAGTAAAATTGTCATTGTAGGAGAATAGTAAGGAGAATTTGGGGCAAAGTTGCCACAAATGGTGCAAGTCCAATCCCTCTTGAATTCACCCTTATCTGGTACCAATTTAGTATTGAACTTTAGATGACTAGATTAATGTCAATCACAAAGGATCAGGACCATATATGAAGTTGCAATTCAGAAGGTTTATCGCTGAAACCTATACGCCTTATGAACTATAAAAAGACAAAGATTCCCCTTGCACATATGTGCTAGTTTTTTATTTTTTTTTATTTATTTTAATTTTATTTCTATACCGCCCTTCTCCCGAAGGACTCAGGGCGGTGTACAGCCTATTTAAAAACACAGACAAAACAACAATATAAAATTTAAAATAATTAAATAAAGTGGCTCAAATTCCTGACTCTAGGGGGCAGTGTTCATCTCTGTTTCAAAGCCGAAATGTCAGTGCTATCCGAAGACATCTCTGTGGTCATGTGGCCGGCATGACTAAACACCAAAGGCGCATGGAACGCTGTTACCTTCCCACCAAAGGCGATCTCTATTTTTCTACTTGCATTTTTTACGTGCTTTCGAACTGCTAGGTTGGCAGAAGCTGGGACAAGTAACGGGACTAGACACTGTTACAGGCACTAGGGATTAGAACTGCTGAACTGCCGACCTTTTGATCGACAAGCTCAGCGTCTTAGCCACTGAGCCACCACGTCCCTGAACTGTAACTGAACTGTAACTTACCGTTATTACGTAAAATCCCTATTAACTGAACTGATCAAAATTGGGAATTTCAGCAGTGATCCATTCAGATTGAGGAAGTTACTTTGTCAACCAGGCCATCCAATTAATAGATATTGTCCTGAGCATAGGACTAAAATATTTAATGTAAAGAATATTCTAAATGTTTTAGAATATTTAGAACAGCATAATGAAAAACAAGCTGCACTAATATTTCTTGATGTGAAGGTAGCATTCAATACTATTTATTGGTTTTTGGTTTTCTGTTTTGGTTGAAAATTTGGAAAATGTGGGTTTGGGAAATAATTCTATCAAATGCATAAAATCGAAATACAAGTCAAAAACAACATTAGGTATCATTAAAGGAGACTTGGCTAAAACATTTGAAATTCAGAAAGGGACAAGACAAGATTGCCCACTTCTGTTACTTATCATTCCAGCTTTAAAGAGTCTTAATAAAGATATAAGAGATATAAAATCAGATGAGAGAATAACTTTTTTGTTGAAGGAAGGAAGAATGAAATGAAGATTTATGGATGTGATGTTTGAAAAAAGTGTGGACTGAATAAGGGGTTGAAGGGATTTATATGACATCTAAGAGAGAAGAAGGGTAACATGCTTGAAAATATCTACTGCAAGAAAGGTTGGAAGTTATTTATTTCTTGACTTAAGTTTTTCTTTCTATCTTTTTACTGTAGAAAGTTAGCACCCACCCATCTCCTAGAAAAATGAAATATTCTAGGAAATATTAAAAAGGCAGAATATTACATTTCCCTGGATAAGAAAAGGAGAAACATGTTTTTAAAGAAAAGCAGCTCCCTGCAGGTCCCTGCCCCCCACTTCAGCTCTAGGATGATGGGATTAAGACCTTCACCCTCAGGACATGATAGAATTAACTTCATTACCTCATCACCCAGCAAGATTCAACCAAGCCTGGGACTCAAGACAACCTACAAAGTTACCCCTGAATGGCCCCATGGGAGTCTGACAACCAATCCGGATACCTGCC
The DNA here is from genome assembly GCF_029215685.1 of Pituophis catenifer annectens. Classification (NCBI taxonomy): domain Eukaryota; kingdom Metazoa; phylum Chordata; class Lepidosauria; order Squamata; family Colubridae; genus Pituophis; species Pituophis catenifer. The sequence continues at coordinate 18,929,724 of NW_027256882.1, forward strand.
ATTACACAGGAACAGGAAGTTCCAAGGCAGAGCCCAAGAGAGGATATAAATCAATCTCTCTCTCTCTCTCTCTCTCTCTCTCTCTCTCTCTCTCTCTCTCTCTCTCTCTCTCTCTCTCTCTCCTCCCTCCCTCCCTCCCTCCCTCACCCATGTACTCAATTGCCCTGGACCTCAAACCATGTGGTCCTGTCCACGATTAAACCATCTTTCCAAACAGCTTCCATGCTTCCAGTGTCTTTCTCCCCACTTGGAACTGAACCTAGATGAACATTTCTTCCAACATTACTTTGGTTTTTTGCAATTTTTTCTTTCTTTTTCTTTAGATTTAACCTTTACTTTGCAAAATATTTTTATTAAAATTTATAAATAAACAGCAGAGTATAGCACTTGGAAAAAGGAGTTTAATTGCAAGAAAACTGGTTCTGGCCAAATAATAGGAAAAACAGATCAGAAAGAAGAGCAGATTCATGATGAAAATCTTTTCCGGGAAAACAAAACTCTAGCTCAGTTATATGGTGGTAAATTAGGGAACTGCCATCTTACCAACTGCATTGTCCTGAGGAGACATCCAAAATCATCCAGAACATTATGATATTCATGAAATACTGAATCTCTCCCCCCCTCTCTCATCTCTCTTATATTTCTCCTAGGAAAATGCCCCCTCCCCAATGAATTGGCAGATAGGATTTGGGGGATGGAGGGGATCATTTATGAACTAATTGCTTCACAATCCTCATTAGAACTTAATGTCCTTTACCTAATTACACACTGTTTTTTTGTCCAGACCCAATCATCTCACTTCTGTTCTCAATCTTGTATGCAAAAATTTATATAAAATCAAAAGAAGGGAATCCTCCCTTCTTTAGGCCCGTCCTTTTCCCTGGTACTACCAATAATAATAATAATAAAAAAAAATAGCCTCCCACACTCAACCATAGCATCCACAAACACTCACGCACAGGAGTAGGATTGAAAAAATTTAGCAACTGATTATCTGCCTGGTTGCTGGGTGCGTGTGGCCATGGGGGCATGGCCTACTTGGCCTCATGCACCATGGTGTGTGGGGGGGGCATTTTTGCCCTCCCCAGGCTCCGGAGGCTTTCCTTGAGCTGCTTTTTTGAGGGCGAAAATGGCTCCGAAGGCCAGAAACAGGTCCATTTTTGGATTTCTGATACTTTCTGTAGGCCCATTTTTCACCTTCCCTAGGCTCTGGAGGCTTTTATCGAGCCTCCGGGATGGTGAAAACAGCTTCCCTTGGGCTCAAGAGGCCCTCCAGAGGCCAAAAACTGGCTTGTTTCTGGACTTCCAGAACTTCTGGGAGGCCTGTTTTTTGCCCTCCCAGAGTCTCTGTGTGGGCCCTGCACTTACCTCACATCCAAAATGGGCCGCGTGAAGACTCCTGAGAGGGGCGGGGCAGGCTGGGCGTGGCCAGCCAGTCCTTGCAACTAGTGGTTCGGTGAACCAGATGTAAAATTAGCATCTGGTTCACCAGAACTGGTCCAAACCAGCTGAATACCACTCCTGCTTACACACTCAACCTCAAAGAGAAAGGGGGGAGGGAACACTTTTATTATAAACTGGGGATCTATGTCCATTACTTAAAGAAATTATTTATTTTTAAAAATTTGATTTTTTAAAAAATTAAACTATCTAACTCCATTTGTTACAAGTTTTAATTGACATTTCTGGGAATCCCATACAGAAAACTCAATGTACTATTTTATTTTGACATCAAGTGTTCTTTTGTATTCAGGTCTGGTCTTAGGAAAATAATGTAACATTTGGGGAGAAAAATTAATAGCAACAGGCTAGCACTGGAAGCCAACATGGAGAAGATTTGCACGGCAACCATATACTTCCCCTTGGTGCTCAGGTAGGTGGGTACAAACGATATCCAGATGTTACAGAAGACCATCATGCTGAAGGTGATCAGCTTAGCTTCATTGAAGCCTCCGGGTAGATTTCTGGACAGAAAAGCCACTGTGAAGCAGATGACAGCTAGGAAGCCCATGTAGCCAAGAGCAAGGTAGAACATGGCAACAGAGCCTTCATTACATTGCAGGATGACCTCAGTGGATTCTGAGTACATGTCCGACTCAGGGAATGGAGAAAAGATGCCCAACCAGATGCTGCAGAGGACAACTTGGACACCAGAGCAAGAAAGGATGATAGAATTGGCCAAGCTCTTCCCCAGCCACCTCTGCACTTTATTCCCTGGTTTTGTGGCCAAGAAGGCTAACACAACCATGACAGTTTTGGCCAAGACAGTAGAAATGGCTACTGTGAAGATGTTGCTGAATGCTGTTTGTTGGACAAGGCAAGTGGTTCTCCTTGGCTGGCCAATGAATAGGAAGGAGGTCAAGAAGGAAAGCAGGAGGGAGATGAGGAGGATGTAGGAGAGATGCCGATTGTTGGCTTTGACTATGGGGGTTTCCTGGAATTTAATGAATATTCCGAAGACAAAAACTATTATTAAAGTCAGGAACAAGGCAAGGGAAACTAGGATGATCCCCAAATTTTCCTGATAGGATAGGAAAGTTTCAATCTTGGGTATACAGTCATGTCGGTTGATATTTGGATGCTGATCTGCTGCACATTTTGTGCATTTTTCGGCATCTGAAAAAGAGCAAGATTAGTATCTATCAAAAAGCATATTCTTTCATCAGCTGCATCATTGGAGAGAAACCGGTGATGGTGTGGATGAATGTGTATGGAGAAAGAAAGTATGCAGACTGGTTAGTAAATGTCATTAGTATAAACAGAAGGATGAGTGATACCTTTTGAAGGTGAAACCCAAAGCAATCCACAGCCCTACCAGCAATGATCCATGGAGGGGTGCCCATTGCACTTCCTGCATTGGACTAGTTCAAGCACAGGAAGGAGTAAATGATTGGACACAAGTGGCACTTTTAAGCTCTGAATCTTTGAAGAAGGAAGATATTTCACAATAGATTCAGCAGCTGGTCTGCATGTGTAAATTGGCTATTAAGAAAGCTGATTTATTAAAATCTCCTTTGCAAATATTAATTCCCCATTCCATTTTGATCATAGAGAGGGTCAGGTCTTCTCTTTGTGGGAAGCACCCCCTCCCTCAGAAGAATGAAATGTTTTGGAAAATATCAGGGGTGCTATTCAGCAAGTTCTGACAGGTTCTGGAGAACCGGTAGCAGAAATTTCGAGCAGTTCAGAGAACCGGTAGCGGAAAATTTAAGTAGCTCAGAGAACCAGCAATTACCACTTCTGGCTGGCCCCAGGGTGGGGTGGGAATGGAGATTTTGCAATATCCTTCCCCTGGAGTGGAGTGGGAATGGAGATTTTGCAGTATCCTTCACCTCCCATGCCCACCAAGCCATGCCAACAGAACCGATAGTAAAAAAAAAATTAATTCCACCACTGGAAAATATACTGCTCAAAAAAATAAAGAGAACACAAGCAGAAGACATCCAAGATCTGAATGAATGAAATAGTCTTATTAAATACTTTGTTCTTTACGTATAGTAGTTTATACACTGCTCAAACAACTAAAGGGAACACAAAACTACTGTATGTAACGAACAAAGTATTTAATAAGGCTATTTCATTCATTCAGATCTCGGATGTCTTCTGCTTGTGTTCCCTTTATTTTTTTGAGCAGTGTATTAAAAAGGCAGAATATTATATTTCCCTAAAGGAGAAATGGAGAAAGAAGCTCTTCAAGACAGAAAGCAACACCCACCTTTTCTTAATAGCCCACAGCAGTTGCCAGCACTTAAGAGATAAAAAGCTTATTGAAAGAAGAAGCCAACCCATTCAAGACAGGATATTTTGAAACTGCTTGTAGCAAAGTTTGACAGCTAGGAAAGGCAGAGTGATAGGATTAGAAGCAGCCCCTCACTCAAGATCCAAAATAGGACGAAATACACATTAGCCACAATAGGAATTGCCCAACACCCTTTCAGAACTCAAGCCCCTTAATTGCATGACCCCAGAGCAGTTCCAAATTCAGAGTCATAGGAACCTGGGAGCTCAGATAAACAATAATCCAGCGGTTTATCAGATTAGCTCAGACAAGCACTGGATTTGCATTACCCCTTTTGCCTATAGAGCCAGCTATGACCCCTGCATAACCCCTACATAACCCCCCCCAATAGGAATCTGACAACAGCCAATAGAATATTAAAGGACATGTCCTTGCACATGAACAGGAAGCTCAAATACAAAGCCCAAAGAAGGTATAAAAACCCACCCACTCTCAACTCCATTTTGTCAGCTGTCCAGAATCACATGTGGTTCTGCTTCAACAATAAACTTCTCTTTCCAATCAGCCTCCATGTTTCCAGTGTCTTTCTCCCAGCTTGGAACTGAACCAGATGGATTTTCCTTACAACATCTTCCTCTGACTGATGGATTCCCATCCCTTATCTCCTACCCATTCCCAGAAACCAAGCACCAGTGGTTTCGGTATCCTTGGCATCTCCATTGAAAATTGATGGAAAAAAATACTACTCAATGGGTACAGTTCTTTCTGTTTTGCCAGCTAAGAGGATAAATTTGTCCATTTCACCCACCTTAAAACAATATGAAGTTCAAATCAAGAAGATAGGAAGGAAGGAAGGAAGGAAGGAAGGAAGGAAGGAAGGAAGGAAGGAAGGAAGGAAGGAAGGAAGGAAGCCTTGGTGGAGCCTTGGTAGTACAGTGGTCTAAAGCACCCTGTTATTAAGACCAGCTGCCTGCAATTACTGCAGGTTCGAATCTCGCCAGGCTCAAGGTTGACTCAGCCTTCCATCCTTTCTAAGGTAGGTAAATTGAGGACCCAGTTGTGGAGGCAATAAGCTGACTTTGTATAAATATACAAAAAGGATGAAGGCTATTGCTTAGCACATTGTAAGTCACCCTGAGTCTCCAGAGAAGGGCGGCATATAAATCAAATTTTTTAAAAAAAAAAAAGAAGGAAGGAAGGAAGAGCTAACTGTTGGAATTGTTCCTAAACCTGTTAAAAAAAGAAGATCAGTATTTTATTCATGCATTAGTACAGGGGTGTCAAACTCGCAGCCCACAGGCCAGATGCATCACACGCTGGCCACGCCCACCCATTTTAGTGAAGTGGAAAAAGTCATGATATGTCACATGACGACAACATGATGATGCGAGTTTGACACCCTGCATTAGTCGGAGAGGAGAGGAAAACAGTGTCAGAAGTTATCCATTTCTCCAGAGACACCAAGAGAAAAATGCCAGCAGTTCATCAGTAAGGAAGTTGAAAAAAAAAAAAAAAAAGGAATGCTATTTCCCTTCCAATTCCAGGCCTTCGCTGATCTTCTTTTTTAAATATCCTGCTCCTGATTTATAATAACAGATTATTTCTCATGACACCCTATGGATTATTTGTATTAAAAGAAATTATTTTGAATGCCAAGTTTAAAAATGCCTTTCAAAACATACTTTCATGAGCAATGTCTGAGACAATGGTCTTCCCCAAAATCTTCCCCTTTTCTCTGTATCATTCACCTTCCATGGTCGAGATAGTTCCTTCTGGACAAGGAAGACACTTGTAGCAGCAGATGGGTTTTCCTTCCAGAACCACCTTCATGAATCCAGGATGACAGCTTTCCACACACCTGGAAGTTGGGAGGGACTGAGGAGCAAAAAGAAATACCATACTTTTCAGAGTATAAAACGCATTTCCCCCCCCCCAAAAAAAAGAGGGTGGAAATGTTGGTGCGTCTTATACACCAAATACAGCCATTTTTGGCCTCCCAAAACCCCACCCCATGTGTCTCGTTTTTGCCAAAAACAGGCCAGTTTTTCACAAAAACTGGGCTCACAGGGGGTTTGGGAGTCCTGTAGAGTGCTCCTGGGAGCTGGAGAGGGCAAAAACTTTTTTTTCTTGTTTACCTCTTTGAAATCTTGGTGCATCTTATACTCCAGCGTGTCTTATAGTCCAAAAAATACAGTGCATACAGACAAATAAATGTATTTTCAGAAAAAAATATAAAAATTAAAGACTTTATTATTCATGGCCAGCTCAATATCTCATAAAGGTGAAATTTGCACACTTGAGAACCTGATCAGCTGACACGAAAACTCAAATGCATTGAAAGAAAACACCCTCTCACTTCAAAGTACAATCCTGTTTTTACCACCTTCAGTGGAATAAAAGCCATATTACATGTAGACTAGACTAGACTAGATTAGACTAGACTAGAATAGAATAGAATAACAGAATTGGAAGGGACCTTGGCGGTCTTCTAGTCCAACCCCCTGCCCAGGCAGGAAACCCTACACCACTTCAGACAAATGATTATCCAACATCTTCTTAAGAATTTCCAGTGTTGGGGCATTCACAACTTCTGCAGGCAAGTTGTTCCACTTATTAATTGTTCTAAGTATCAGGAAACTTCTCCTTAGTTCTAAATTGCTTCTCTCCTTGTTTAGTTTCCACCTATTACTTCTTGTTCTACCCCCAGGTGCCCTGAAGAATAGTTTGACTCCCTTTTCTTTGTGGCAATCCCTGAGATATTGGAAACTGCTATCATGTCTCCCCTAGTCCTTCTCTTCATTAAACTAGACATACCCAGTTCCTGCAACCGTTCTTCATATGTTTTATCCCCCAGTCCCCTAATCATCTTTGTTGCTCTTCACGTTTTCTGAATAGTTTTTATCCCAGAGCTATAATTGCACTCAACAATGAACTAAAGGGCCACCATCAGTGACAGCATTACTCGGTCTGTTGTGTGGATGTTTGGGTGGTTCAGGGACAGGGAATTTGTGGTGGTGGTGGTGGGGTGTTTGGGGATTATTATGTGTGGTGGGCCTGGTCTTTGGGTGTTAAATGAACTTTGTTGTATGGGTATACTGTGTATATATGTACAATGACAATAAACTTAAACTTAAACATATTAGCCTCAGAGTGTTCAGCATTTCTACCTGCATAGTACTCTTCTGGTCAATGGTAATGTTAAAATTCTGAGATGTCCTTTTTTCTAGACTCCCAGATTTCACTCTCTTGACAGAATTGTTTGGAAAAACACTCCAATTCACAATGTCCAAGTCAGCTGTCAGATCTCCTGTCTTATCCACGTATACTCCCTCTATGGAATTATTATGAAACTGAGAGCTTTGAAGGAAGGGATGAAGCTGGAAAGGAAAATAAGAGTTTAGAAGGAACATCAGATTTTTTTTTTTTTTTTAAAACCCATTTCTTGATCTTCATTGAGAGGGATCTCAACATTTCTCTCTCTCTTTCCAAAAACAGATTCTGTTTTCAGTTTCAAATTTGGTTAGGAGAGTGTCAATAAAAGGTAAAGGTAAAGGTTCCCCTCGCACATATGTGCTGGTCATTCCCGACTCTAGGGGGCAGTGCTCATCTCCGTTTCAAAGCCAAAGAGCCAGCGCTGTCTGAAGACGTCTCCGTGGTCATGTGGCCGGCATGACTAAACACCAAAGGCACACGGAACGCTGTTACCTTCCCACCAAAGGTGGTTCCTATTTTTCTACTTGCATTTTTTATGTGCTTTCAAACTGCTAGGTTGGCAGAAGCTGGGACAAGTAACAGGAGCTCATCCCGTTACGCGGCACTAGGGATTCAAACCACTGAACTGCCACCTTTTCAATCGACAAGCTCAGTGTCTTAGCCACTGAGCCACCGTGTCCCTTAGAGTGTCGATAAACACCAATAAACATAAATAACAATTGAATAGACAGAACACCATAAAGCATCTCACTTAGGATCCAGAGGTTTATGCTTTAAATTCTAATAAACCTCTGGATCCTAAGGGAGATGCTTTATGATGTGCTGTCTGTTCAATAAACACCAATAAACATAGGAATAATAACAGCTGCTGATGTAATGTTTGAAGATCTAGACCAGTCATTGTTCTGGTCTAGATGATCAGGGGGAAAAAACTAATTATTGAGCATAGCTGCACTTAATAACAATCGAACAGACAGCACACCATAAAGCATCTCACTTAGGATCCAGAGGTTTATTAGAATTTAAAGCATAGCAAACAAAGCCTTTCCTGTAGGCACTTACATCACATTGCAATGAGGGTCAATCGGACATTTCATTATATACCTTAAAACCACAAAATCACATGACTTTCAGGATTCTGCCATTGAGCGTAACAAGAGGGCCTGTTGTCCATTCCTCCAACCTAAATGTTACAACACAGTTATTTTTCACATGTACTTTAAGTACACACTTCCTATTTGTCTACAGCATTTTGTACCACAAAATGTACCACAACATTAATCAACCCAAAGGAAAAATGGATGGAAAAACTGATGGAGTTTGCAGAGATAGACCAAATTAATTGCTATATACCCCAACAATGCTGGGATAGACCAGGTGTCTCGATAGAAAAACACTTAATCTTTCCCCTGGCTCAAGCTGATGAAGGGAGGAGAACTTGTGGCTCAGAGGTTAATTCAACTGCCTAACATGCAGGAAGCCCAACTTTGAATCCGAGTAAGGGTATGGCTAGCTGATGAGAGCTAAATAGCTTGAAATAGATCTATACTAGTCTCTATTTCTTTATCAGCAAAATATAAATTTGATATTTATATATATATATATATATATATATATATATATATATATATATATATATATATATATATATATATATATAATGTTTTTTCTGTTGAAGCACCTAGTCTACCCCAATATGGGAGGGAGCATACTGCTTCCCTTTCGCCTTTCAGCTCCAATCCAGGAGCCCTCAAGCAATCGCATTCACGACAAACCATTTAATACCAAATTTATATTTGCTGATAAAGAAACTATATATATATAGTTTTGTTTCTGCTTGGAAACCACCTCTAGATATTGTGGTCAAAAGAGAAAAAAAAGGGAAGTTTTACTTTATTTACTGATTAAAAAAAAGATTTACTGATTAAATAAGTCAGTTGTTATAGGAATTGCTAGTATATTAGTACGTAAATAGTAATAGTAAATAGTAATTAGTAAATAGTTGAGGCTCTAACTTACCCTTTTTATTCTACTGGATGGAAAAAAGTTGGAAGTTAATGCATTTCCCACCCCCCAAACCAACAATTCCATTCCCCATTTCTCTACTATTCTTATTTTCATTTGTATTTTATGTTATGAAATTAAAAAAAAGAAATAAAAATTGTCTTTGAAAAAATAAAAAAGAGGAAAGTGTTGTAAAAATAAGGATTGGGGGAATGGGAAGAAAAAAGAAGAGAGAAATATATTGCAATTAGGTTGGATCTGAATTTATTTAATTAAATTGAATATAAAATTTAATTTAATTTTTCTAAGTAAGTAACCTCGGCATCCGCTTACAAAACTGATTCCCATTTGTAGGTGTTACATGTGTCATGGAAAAGAGATACCTGCCAAGCCTTCAGGCTTTCAGCTTCTAGCTTCGTGCCCCTGTTCCTTCCTGATCTCTTGGATGTGGAGATATAAGCTGAATGTAAGGCTCTTCCCACAGCCCACATGCTGCTGTAAATGAGATAGCTGTCCATAGCCAAGATTTGATCCATCTGCTCTTCCTTCGGAGCCACCAGTTCTTCTCTCTGTCTGCACCGTCTCCAGACTTTCACTGAAAAGGCATCCTTAGTGGAGGAACATGTAAATGTATTCTTCACAAAATGATACATGTGTGTGTATAAGAGGTCAATTGCATCGTAGTTTGCCCATTTCCTTTTTTGCACCAGAAAGGAAAAAATGCCAGCAAGGTATTTAGAGGAAAATCTAATAAGCATCAACTCAAAAGTGAGGTCCCAGTGAGCTGTGGTGATCCAGACATTTCTTACGGTGGTTTTCTGAATGCGTTGAACTATTGATTTTACGAAAAAGATTCCTCTATGGAAGGAACTAATGTCTGAACCATAAACAAAGACATTAACTTCTGTCCACTGGAAAAAAGATTTAACTGTTGAAACTGTAGAATCCGTATTTAGCGGGAAAGTTTGATATATAACTACACAAATGCCATTCCTTAACAATAAAGAAGACATTGTCCTCATGAACCTGTCCCCCTGGTCAGTTTCTGGAGCAATGAGACCAACTAAAGTCCACTTGAAGTAGAGAAGAAGCTGGACTATCCCTGGGTATTGGAGTCCTTCGGCAGGGAGCATCGGGTAGAAGAAGGGAAACTGAGTTTTATCCCTCAGAATAAGGGAAGCCAAACTGTGACTGATCTGAAAGGAAGGGTATTTTAAATTTAACAAGCAAAATATCATTTCTGTCATGTTCACAATCAAATTCTGCTTTTCTTTTAAAATAGTTTGACCTCGGGTTGAAAGTTACGTAACTGAAAACTGCCTTCCCAAGAAAGACACACCTGAGGGACTTTGTAGGTGCCCAACATGTTTGAAATCTGGATGGAGATGCCAGTCTCGGCCTCTTCTAGAACAGCCACTGTGTTTCTCTGCCTTCCACACCTGTAGTTGGGAACATTGGCCTCCCCATCTGAAAGCAGATCCAGCAATGGATCTGAAGTCATTTCAACTTTGAAGAAATTTTCATAGATATTGTAACCTAGAGTGAGGTTAGGTAAGAGATGGCCATTCTGGTTGATGTCCTCAGTGGCAAAAAGGAAAGGCAGAAATTTCGAATAAAATTTGGATGTCCTTCTGCAGGTATTAACATATCAGCGAAAATTACATTTAACATTTATTCCATGATAATACTTTTATTCCATTCAATCATAAGTTTTATTTCAAATGTTACTATTATTTGCAACATTCCAAAGTATTGTCATACAAAAAGAATAAAAACAGCAAAAAAAAAAAAGAAAGAAAAAAGAAAAAAAAAAGAGAGAGAGAGAAGGATCATATAGTATTTATTTATTTATTATTTATTTATTAGTTCAATTTATAGGCCATACTTCTCCGAAGACTCAGGGCAGCTTACAATGCACTTATAGCAATAGCCTTCATTCTTTTGTATATACCTGCTTATTAGGGCTTTTGGCCCCCCATAAGCGGTGTTTCTACAAAGTCAGCTTATTGCCCCCACAATCCGGGTCCTCAATTTACCTACCTCGGAAGGATGGAAGGCTGAGTCAACCTTGAGCCTGGTGAGATTTGAACTCGTACTAATTGCAGGCAGCTGGCAGCTAAGTGCTACATAACAGCACTTAGTCCGCTACACCACCAAGGCTCTTGGTGCCTTCAAAACCACTCTCCTGTTTGGTTACACTAACACCACTTTTGCTCCTGGGGAGGAAAATCTAGACAGGCAAATCTAGACAGCATACTAAAAAGCAGAGAAATCACCCTGCCAACAAAAGTGCATATAGTCAAGGCTATGGTTTTCCCAGTTGAAATGTATGGCTGTGAAAGTTGGACCATAAGAAAGGCTGAATGCCAAAGAATTGAGGCTTTTGAACTACGGTGCTGGAGAAGACTCCTGCGAGTCCCTTCCTTGGATTGCAAGGTGATCAAACCGGTCAGTCCTAGAGGAGATCAACCCTGACTGCTCTTTAGAAAGCCAGATCCTGAAGATGAAACTCAAATACTTTGGCCACCTAATGAGAAGGAAGGACTCACTGGAGAAGAGCCTAATGCTGGGAAAGATTGAGGGCAAAAAAAGAACAGGATGGCAGAGAATGAGATGGCTGGATGGAGTCAATGAAGCAGTAGGCGTGAGCTTAAATGGACTCCGGGGGATGGTAGAGGACAGGAAGGCCTGGAGGAACGTTGGCCAAGGGATCGCGAGGGGTCAGACACGACTTCGCAACTAACAACGAAACAGCACTTTAAATTCATGCCTTGGTCTTCAAGCATTTTCTCCCATATTTGATGAACTGTTTCCTCTTTCTTAATGAGATACAGGGTGAGATACTGCTGTGCTTTGAGACAACAAAGGTTGAACCTCTGTTAGAAGGATTTTTGTTGAGGTTTTATTGTTGTTGCTGTTTCTGAGGTTATGATTCTTTTCCTCTTCTCAATTCTATTTCTTCTAATTATAAGACTCCCAGAGTCAAACAACCAATGAGTTCTGTGAATAAACAAATAAACCAACCAACCAACCAACCAATATAATGGATATATTTTCATTGAAAAAAGATTCTTAGGTCTTTCCATGAACTTCTGAATGAGAATCAGTTGCAATCTCTGTGAATAGCTATCTGGGACTTTTTCCAAATTTTGGGCTTAGACAACTTAGAACTATGCCGACTTCAGTCTGACCTAAGCATAGTACATAAAATTATCTGCCACAATGTCCTTCCTGTCAATGACTACTTCAGCTTCAACCACAACAATACACAAGCACACAATAGATACAAACTTAAACTCGATTGCAGAAAATACGAGTTCAGCAACAGAGTGGTCAATGCCTGGAATGCACTACCTGACTCTGTGGTTTTATCCCAAAACCCCCAAAATTTTAACCTAAGACTGTATTGTTGACCTCACCCTATTCCTAAGAGGTCTGTAAGGGGTGTGCATTAGTGCACCAGCGTGCCTACCGTCCCTGTCCTAATATTCCTTTTTACTTACTCTTTTCATGTATTCAAATTATGTTTATACTTTTACCTGTTATCATATATATGCTTGACAAAATAAAACAAACAAACAAACAAACAAACAACTAAATAGCAGTAAATTTTGGTGTGGAAAAAACAATGATGGTGTTATCTCATTTCTGATGCAGAGAGAAATTCTAGCATCTCTCTTGAGTGCTTGGACCAGGCATCCCACAGAATCAGCTCAGCTCAATCCTTCTCTTCCTCTGTGGCCACATTGCAGCTCTGCTCATGGTTACAAAGGAAAGTAGATAGGGACAACCGTTCTGATTGGGTTCTGATATTTGATAGTTTAAAATGAGCTTCATTGCCTGCGGTGTATAATAATGACCGCAAGATAAAATAAAACAAATTAAGAAAAGGAACAGAAAAAGGGGAGAGCAGCTTGGGTTTTAAGAATGTTGGAAATGTAGACATTCATTGGAGAAGGAGTGTCTGTAATGTAGTGCAGAAAGATTGAGAAGGGGAACTTTTTGAAGGACTTCTATCGAACTTTAATGATTGAAAAATAGCCTTCATTGTAGAGATGATGCCACTAATGAAATCATCTCAATTCATTTCAAATCTTTATTGTCACTGCACAACATATGTACAATGAGATTGGTTGAGCTCCCTCAGTGCACACACCCCAACACAACACAAATCACAGTGAAGACAGAAAATACCTAACCCAAATCAATCATATTAACAAAACACCCAGTCCTACTGCACCGGTGTGAACATGTTACACATTGCGCCGGCCCTGCAGTCCATCATACTATGTATTTATGATGTTATTTCTCATTCAGGAGTCTGACAGCTGACAGATAAAAAACGTTCTTCAGCCTGTTTGTGTGCCTGGCTATACTTCTATATCTCCTTCCCGATGGTAGGAGGGTAAAGAAGTGATGACCAGGGTGAGAGTTGTCCCTGAGAATTTTCCTCACTCTTCTAAGGCAACGAACCCTAGCGATCTCATCTAGTGGTATCAGGGGAAAGCCCATGATGTTTTGTGCTGTGCTCACCACCCTCTGTAATGTTTTTTCTATCCGCAGCTGTCAAACGAGCATACAAGTTATCTCCTGATTTGTAATGATTGTCTGAGTCCACTTTACCCTGCTCTAGAGTCAGAAAGCATTTGGCTTGTGTAGGTTCATGTTGGCCATAGAAGCAGCAGCATACAGCTGAGCTCAGAGGTGAGGCGGAAGGGAAAGGTCCTTAGGTGCCTCTGTGTGCACAATCTAACTCTGCTCGTAGGACAAAAATGAAATGGAACGGGACAAATACCTTGGTTGGAGTCTTAGACTTTACAGCTCAAAAGGAGCAGCTTCACCTGCAGTGTGAAAACTGAAGGCAGAATCAGAAACTAACTTAGCAAAAGGAGCCGATCAAGGTAGAGCACCTTACATTTTCAGAGGACTGGAACTGTAGACATGCATTGAAAATGGAGTGGCTCTAAAGCAACGCAGAACTTACTTAATGAACTTCATCGAAGGACTTTTATCAAACTCTAACGATTGAAAAATGGCGTTCATTGTAGAGACTATGCCACTAATGAAATAATCCCCTGTCTTGTAATGATTCTCTGGGTCCACTTCACCCTGTTCCAGAGTCAGGAGACATTTGGCTTTGCGTATCCCACAGGCTCCCCTTGGCCACAGAAGCAGAATATGTAGAAGCAGCAGCCACATGGTCTGTGTTTCTGACTGAGCCTTCTCTGTGGCACCTGGTTTCTAACAATGTATGAGATGAGGTGGTGGAAGAAACCAAAACCTCTTCCAGGAAAGTAGCTTCAGATCAGTCAGGGCCCATCCAAGGGACATGAACACAGAATCTGCCTGTCCTGAAACCAGACCCAGATTCTCTTTCAGTCTCCAGAGCCATTTATGTAGCCAGTATTTTTTTCATATAGACTCCACTCAACTTTGCCTTTGAGTCTGATACTGATGTCAAACCACCTTCTGACTTGTTTGTCTAAAATTTTCCTAAAAGTTTGCAGAAATATCTCTGCAGTCCTAACATAAAGACAACAAAATCACTATAATTTGAATAATTGCAAGGAAGAGAAGCATCTGAACCTTGAACAAGTCAAAAGGGAAAACTCAAAGTTATGGCTCCAAACTTTGAAGCGGGACCAGTGAGGGAAACTAGAGAATTTTCTCCCAAATGTATTTTTTTTCTTTTTTTTCTCCCAACCATCTTTAGGTCCCATAGATAAATAAAATTCTCACTCCTGTTTTATTCTATTATCTCTTCTTCATCTTCAAGATTTTATTATACTTCAAATCTAGTTGTATTTTCCATGAAATGACTCCAAAAACATCTGTTGTATTTCAATTTGTGAGGGTAATCCACAATGTCTTGTTCAATTTTTAAATTTATCTAATTGCATTTCTAACTTCAGTAAATTCATCTGAGTTGTCTCCCAAAGGATTTGTTTGCCTTCAATAGTAACCTCTGGCTCAAGCTTGAGGAGCAACCGGAGGCTCCAGCTGGTCCAGAACGCGGCTGCGCGGGTGGTTATGGGAGCGGCGTGGCGCTCCCATGTGACCCCCCTCCTGCACGAGCTGCACTGGCTCCCGGTGGTCTTCCGGGTGTGCTTCAAGATTTTGGTTACCACCTTTAGAGCGCTCCATGGCATTGGACCAGGGTATTTACTAGATATATATTCAAATCTAAAGTCACTTTTCAAAAAGTTCATGAATTTTTATATCCCAAAGCTAATCAACCTGTTCCTCTAGATAGTCCCAAATTGTTTTTCCAGAACCTTCATAAGTCCCTCTATAAATTCAGTCTTGTGTTGTAGCCTTCAGGGGTTCAGTTCCCTGAGTATTGAACTATCTTCCTCCAGCATTATTTTCTACACATGTTTTGATAGGAAAGGACATGTCTCTGATTTTTCACAAATATGCTATTCTTCAGCCTCCCCTCTGTACATGGAGCCAAGGAATAACTTCAGGATCCTCAGAGGAGAAGTTGCTTCTCACTATAATTATCACCATCCCGGTCATTGACTCATTTTCTGCTACTTCTCCAGTGATTTCCTTGGATGTCAACAAAGACTGAAGCAACATGGAAGGGTTATTGCATCAGAAAAGGATGAAATAAAAAATAAAAAGGATAAATGCCTCAGGTGACATTCTGTATAGCACAGATTTTGGGATAGGCAGGGTCTGTGCTCTTGAGTGTACCTTTCTCTCCTTTCAAATGAAACATTATTTTTTCTCTGTCTAAATCAGAAAAGTGAAAGTGGTTTGAATTTCTTACTATTGTTTAGAAACAGGAAGAAGATTGATTCAGCTCAATAAATTATGGATTTCCTCCTTCTGCTTCCGATGTTGCTGGTATCTCAGCCAATTTCTGGGAAGTTTAAAATGAAGTGCCCGCTAGGTTTCAAGAACCTAGATGGAAAAAATCCATGGAGCTTTTACAAGCCAGGAGACCATCTCATTAGTATAGTCATCACTGAAACAAAAATACCATCTATATCTACCTATCACCTACCTTTCAACGTGGCTCCTTACACTCATTCTTACTCGTAAGTCATTCAATGCGATGGAGTTGCATTCCCTCCTTTTGCAGTTCTAACACTCCTCTTCATTTTTCCTTATTTCACTTTCTTTTTTCTTTTTCATATGTAAATATATTTTTTATTGTTTTATATCACAAATTCCATTTCTATATTGAACAGTGTGTTTTCTAGTGTACAAAGTGTCAAAATATAAACATCATCATAATCATTATAATCATGTACATATAAACATATATGCGATAATATCAACTGTTATTGAAAAGGATACTATCTTCCATTATGGTATCAATTATATAACCATCAAAGTATTTACTCATCGGTTTTTCTTTCTCATGTAGTCCATATTTCACATAAATGTACCCATTTAACCTCTGTATCTTTCAACTAACTATTTGTAGAATAGTTCCCATGTTATAAAATATTCCGAATCTTCTTTTTCTTTGATTATTAGAGTTAACCTATTCATTTCGGCACATTCCAGAATTTTTTTGACTATATTATCTGTAGTGGCTTCTACATTTTTCCAGTATTGTGCATATACAATCCTAGCTGCTGTTAGAATATGTAAAATCAAATATGTGTTACCCTTATTGTAGTTTCTTGGAAGCATGCCCAACAGGAATGTCTCAGGTTTCAAATTTATGTGTTGTTTTGTCATAGTTTCCAGCCATATGTGTATTTTCTTCATTGCAATACCTATCTAATTTCTTGGATCATTCTGATTTTCATTGCTTCACTCATTTGTCTTATTTTTGAAAGAGGCAAAATTCCAAAGATGGGGCAGAAAAAAGACTGAAAGAAGTCCAAATTATTTTCTTCTCCCCATCCCATCCAGAGTTCAGCACTTGAATAATGTATTTTGTTTATAGTAGTTATTGAATAGGTTGTAGTTGTAGTTGCCTCTGCCCAGAGGCAGTTCCATATTTTTGTAAAGACTCATTGATATTCAGTGCTTGATTCTTATAAAAAATTGACTTGTTTTTAGAATGGCTTTTTTGGACCACTTATGAAAAATCTTCATTCTTTTACGGTGGTTTTACTTTAATGATTTAATAATTTTTAATCCTGATTACTGGGCAGATGAAAACTAGAACGGTTACAAATAAAGATCTCTGTGGAGAGATATCCATGTCATCTTCTTAATGCTCATAAAATAAAATGCTGATGGGTAGCTATCATTTGCTTTCGGCTTCGGATTTGAATTGCTTAAGACTCACTTGGCTTGTGGAGACAAGGAGGATTAAATTGAAACAAATATTTTGGTATTTCTATTGTTGATGATAATAACATGATTTTTTTTTTTTTACAGGAGAACACGTACAAATCATTTTAAATTGCTAATCCTGATTTTTGCCATTCAAATGGTCAACAACAACAGTCCCCAGTTCCTGCACAATCTCACATTAGGTTACAACATCCATGACAACTATATCAACACACTTGCAACTTCTGATGCTGTGCTTGACATGCTGTCTACTGGAGAAGCCAATGTTCCCAACTACAGCTGTGGAAAGAAGGACAACCTTTTGGCTGTTGTTGATGGAGCTGAAAGGGATATCTCCATCCAGATATCATCACTAGTAGGCACCTATAAAGTCCCTCAGGTATGTGTGTATGTTATTCTACCTATAATGAGTGATATGGTTGTGGATGAGCAATAGATCCGACTATATATATATTTTTCATTTCATTTATTTATTTTGTCTAACGTGTACATGATAACAGGTATAAGTATAAACATAAATATGGACATAGTAAATGGGCACTAATAAATGGAGATAGTAGGACAGGGACAGTAGGCATGCTGGTGCGCTTATGCACGCCCCTTATAGACCTCTTAGGAAATTGGTGAGGTCCACAGTAGACAGTCTAAGGTTAAAGTTATGGGGTTTTGAGGATATAACAACAGAGTCAGGTAGTGCATTCCAGGCACTGGCCATTCTGTTATTGAAGTCGTAATCGACTTTCTGCAATCGAGTTTGGAGTGGTTTACCTTAAGTTTGTATCTATTGTGTGCTCATGTGTTATTGCAGTTGAAGCTGAAATAGTCATTTACGGGTAGGATTGTAGTGGATAATTTTGTGTACTAAGTTTAGGTCGGACCATAGGTGGCATAGTTCTAGGTTGTCCAAGCCCAAAATTTCAAGCCTGGTGGTGTAAGGTGTTGCAGGCAGAGGAGTGGAGTACTCTTCTCGTGAAGTACCTCTGGACTCACTCAATTGTGTTAATGTCCGATATACAGTGCGGATTTCAGGCAGACGAGCTGTATTCGAGAATTGGTCTAGCAAAGGTTTTGTATGCCCTAGCTTGCAGTACAATATTACCGGAGAAGAAGCTTCGCAAGATTAGGTTAACAACTCTTAATGCCTTTTTGGCAATGCTGTTACGGTGAGCTCTGGTGCTTAGATTTGTCTATGGAATTCAAGAGCTGATTCTCACCATGCTCAATCATTGATTGAGCCATCATTGGTGAGCTCATCAGCCATACCGTGGCTAGCGATTGGCATTCACAATGGGGAGGGGGCATGGATCAAAGCACAAATATCCTCTCATGACACCATCCTCATTGCTTTGGGGCTGTCTGCTGCACACTTGCGACCAATCAAAGGGTCTTCTGTAAAAAGGATAGTGCAGTGTGATGGTAATTTTTCTGGATAATCTTAACCAATAATGATATTTACAATGGTGAACAAATATGTGATTTGTGAAAAGAATCCCAATGATTATCTTATCTATCTTGGATGAAACGTATGTTTTATTGACTTGTTGGGACTAATCATTTTATTTAAAAAAAAAAAAAAACAACTACCAGCGCATTAGTCAACATATCAACTATTTTTCAGCCTAACATTTTCATGATCAAATTCACCCTAAAAGACCTCAAGAGAAATTGCGCCCCAAAAGAAGACTTTTTTGACACAGTAAACAGAGAAATATTATGGAGGAAACTGATAGTATTTAAAATGGGGCCCAGATTTTTGGCCCTTTTAAAACTCACTTGCATGAGAGTGCTCTTTGGGCTCAATGGAGCCATGAGAAGTAGGATCTATACTCACCAAGGGAAAAACAAAGTTTGAACCATTGTAAGTCTGTCTACATATACTGTAAATGATTTATCAGAACGAATGAATGATTCTGAAGTGCACACATCTAAGGAGCTAAATACCTATTGTGTCACCATCTTTTATATATATGAATGTGACTGCTTGAGGGCTCCTGGATTGGAGCTGAAAGGCAAAGGAGCCTGAGTGGCGTAGGAGGCTAATGCCTCCTAAGGCAGCATTTAACATCCAGCTGCCTGCAATTACTGTGAGTTCAATTCTCCCCAGGCTCAAGGTCGACTCAGCCTTCCATCCTTTCTAAGGTGGGTAAATTGAGGACCCAGTTTGAGGACCCAGTTTGTGGGGGCAATAAGCTGACTTTGTATAAATATACAAAAGTATGAAGGCTATTGCTTAACGCCTTGTAAGCCGCCCTGAGTCTCCGGAGAAGGGCGGCATATAAATCATTAAAAAAAAAAAAAAAAAGGGAAGCAGTATGCTCCCTCCCATATTGGGGTAGACCAATATGGGACAAATATATATAACCAAGATTTTTATGCAGCCCTAGTTTCACTAGTTCCACTAGTTTCTAGGCTTTTTTCAGGCAGTCAGCAAGCATCCTGCTGCCCAGGGTGTCTGCTGCCCATTAGTCTCCTAGTGGGCAGCAGGGTGCTTGCTGGCTGCCTGGAAAAAGCCTAGAAACTAGTGGATTGTGATTTCACTGAACTAGGGCTACATAAAAATCTTGGTTTATGTAGGAAGAACCTGGCTAAAGAGAAATACACACACACACACACACACACACACACACACACACACATACACATACACACATACATGTATATATACATATACATACATACATATTTACACACATACTGTCGAGCCCTGGATCACCAGCCCCATACCTGGGGGTGGGGTGGGAAGGGTATGGAGCAGCACACAGCAGAGATGGTGACCAAAGCAATGGGCGAGGCTGCAGCGGTGGGACACTCCAAGGCAGCACTCATCAGCAGATTGCTGCCTTGGCCAGTCCTCCGAGAGCAGCACCGAGCAGCAGGCAGTGGGGCAAGCGACCGGCACGACAAACAAGGAGGCGGTGGCAGTGATGGGACTTCTGGTGGCAGTTCCAAACAGCCGCTCACCAGTTGATTGCCCCCCCTGCTTCCATGCACAGGTGTCCAGTCTGTCCAGAAGCATGCCGCCAGCTGGACCATGCTGCTGCAGCCGGATGTTTGCCACAGGCTACTGTATGTTGGGTGACCAGCGGACATGTCAGGCCAGCCAGAGGGTGTGGCCCTGGACTATAAAGTGTGCTGGGAGGTGAGAGCTCCCAGCACTGACTTTGCATGGAACTGTGTGTTATACTCATTGTGTACCAAGGCTCCGGCCTGCCGTTGAGAATTAAAGTCTGGGCTTCTGAGCAGCTTGGTTTCCTGTGTGTTTGCTTTGGTCCTCACCCAGTCCAGCCCTGGACCCTTGAGACTTACCTGTACACATATTCTTGTTAATGTTTTGCATTTTATATCCTTTTTCTTGATATTGCCTAGTAACTGATCAACTGTAAACTATTCTGTTTATGAGAACCAACTTGTATTGATTCAAAGTGTCAGATGTAAATGCCTTATTCTCTATTGTGTAAATAATGTATATATGGGACATCAGGGGTTAACTTATTCTTTGGATTTTAATGTATTCATAATTTACCACTCCCATTCCTGGCTCCACCCCTTGTATATATAAGGAGCCACCCTCACCATTTTCTTTGCTTCTATCTTGAATATTCAGCGAATATAGAATGCCTATTATTATTAAAGAGAAATATATTTAAATCTCTAATTCTTATTATCTTTATTGAGTCTGATCCTGAAAATATTGCAACAAGCTGGTAGCAGAGGATGGTTAATTGACTCAATAAATAATTAAAAATGTCTAAGAAAGATAGGCCCAACACCAGGGCCTACAGCAAGGAAATAGAAACTGAACAAGAGATGATCAACGAATCCACTAACGCGATTTCGAGAGAATCCGAAGAATACACCACTGAAGAAGAAGAACTGATAAATGAAAATAATGACCAGGAAGAAACCGAAATAGAAAATAACGAACTCAGGTCAGAGATATTGAAGATACTAAAAAGCCAGAAGAACGATGAAAGCCTCATCGCGAACCTCCAAGAAATGCTGAAGAACAACGGAGCAGCGAGAGAGAAAAACGTCGTTAAAGAAAAACCCAAAGATCAAAAAACTGTGAGTGAAATGAATACTGAGAAAGTCGTTGTAAAAAAGAAAAGATGTGATCCCGCGCGAAATTTTGAATGGCAGCCATCTTGGTTTCAACGAACTTCAAAAGAGAATGGAGCAGAGCCAATCAAAACGCTCAGTTCAAAATTTCTGGCGCGAAAAACGCTATCAGACGACGAAAGTGAAAAAGAAGACTCAAACTCTTCAGAAGAACCAGAATCAGAAAGTGAAGACGATTTAACAAAGTCTCAAGTAAAGTCAGCAATGAAAACGCTTTTTGCTGCTTTTGGGCCAAGATTGAAAATTTCCAAGGCACCAACGAAGAAGCAAGAGATCAAACCGACAACTCGAGACCTGCACGCTCCCATCCTGACTTCGAAGGCGACGACACCTGAGCCCAGAGAGCCATGCCGATTCCGTCCTACACCGCAGACCGGATCAAGTGCCAACGCACACGAAAGAAAGAGAAGAGCTGTCGCCACCACCAGAACCCCTAAAACCGAACCAGAGACCGACTCATCTGAAGAGGAGCGGAACGAGAGAGCTGAAATGGAGAGAACCTTCCACGACGACGCCAAGGAAGAAATGAGCAACGCGCATGTGCAAAGCTACGTAGACGGCCCCGAAAGACTTGAACTGGCCAGAGAACCGCGCAGACTCGTTGCGAGCATCCCCATGCCGTTCTGTAATTTCCTGCACTTGCGAGACCACGGACTGCCTCAGGTTGTAAGTAATGGACAAAATAATGTGGGGAACTTACCCAGTGACTTCCCAAAACTTAGAATTGATGGCATTAATTTACAAGAGTGGTATCAACAGCTTCAGGTTGTCTTTATGAAAGAAAATTTACTATTCTTTATAACTAGTCCTCCAAGAAGACCTTGGACTTTAAAAATAGATTGTTTACATCATAGAGCATTTTTCATAATAATATCTAGCGTATCTCCTGCAATGTATCATAGCATCAAATCAAACCTAACTGTGTCAGAAATAATTCAATGCATGTTTAATCTATTTCACAGCGATAGCGTAGCTACAACTACAAGAATGTCTAAGGATTTCTTTTCTTCTAGAGTGAAACCAGGGGTTTCTATAAGTGAGCATTTGATATCTCTAAACAAAATAAGAGCTGAGCTGCAATTGAGGGGGGAAGTGATTTCAGATCAAACAATGAAAAGTGTTATTATCAATTCACTTGATCCATCATGGGATAGCTTTATGTCACACTTAGATACTATTAATTTAGGATATTTAACCATAGAAAGTCTATCTAACAAATTGATAGCAGAAGACAATTCAAGAAAAAATCGTTCCAGTAATCAAACAGAACACAAATCTTTTAGGAAAGTAGCTTTCCAAGAAAAATATAATGAAGCCTTTAGATGCCACAATTGTGGGTCCAGGGAACACAGTAGAAGAGACTGTCCCAAAGTCTCAAGGGAGAGACATAGGCCAGAATATAGGAGCAAATACAATTATAGACAGTCTTCCACAGATAGACACAAATATAGAAGCCCACCAAATTACAGAGAAAGTAGAGGGGGTAGAGAAAATTCAAAAGAGAGAAAATCTGGGTCACTAAATGGACTAAACAAACAAGGAAACACCAAAACACAACAAAATGAGAACAATAATTGGCTTATTGATTCTGGTGCAACCAATCACACCACTAACAACAAAAGTATATTATCTTCATTTACAGAAGATAAGTTTGTGATAAAGGTAGCTAATCAAGAAAAGGTTCAAGTATTAGGCAGAGGAAATGTGACCTTGCCTGGTTTAGGTAAAATAGAGGGGGTATTATTAATCCCAGAAATACCTCATAACATATTAAGTGCTATAAAACTAAGCAGAGATTTTGACATCAATATAGTTTTCTCAAAGGGGAAAGCAACTTTAGAGAAGGACAAAACAAATATAGGCACTGTGATGATAAAAGGAGGTCTACCCTATCTGATAACGAAAGAAAGATGGTTACATAACATTGATTCAAATATGGAAGATTGTATTGAAGCAGATGATGAAAATGTTAGTAACAGTGACAATGATGAATGTAAAATACCTCATGATCACAAAAATACACACAATGAGAAGAAACCAAAAATAGGTAAACCAATTCATGATGAGTGTGCTCACATCTTACATAGGAAGTTAGGACATGCAAGCTTTCCTGTAGTTCAAAAAATGACTGAACACGCAGAAGGTGTCAAAATAAAAAATTGTGAAAATTATTTGGAATGCTCAGTATGTAAATCCACCAAACTAAAAACCAGTCCCAGACCAAAAAAATCTAACAGATCAACTAACAATATTTTTGACTTAGTACATATGGATTTAGTTGGTCCATTAACTCCATCAATTACCTATAGAAAACGTTACTTTCTAACAATAGTGGATGATTATAGTCGCTATGGTTTTGTTTACACATTAAAGCACAAGGATGAAACCTTTCAGAAATTTAAGGAATTCTACAAACGCATAGAAACACAACATAATATCAGAATAAAACAAATTATGACAGACAGGGGATGTGAATTCATGTCTAAAGAATTCTCCCAATGGTTAAAGGATAGGGGAATGCTACATTTCACGTCCAATCCATTTTCTGCGTTTCAAAACGGGATTGCAGAGAGAAAGAATTCCACACTACAAACCATGATTAGATGCACATTAGAGGATGCTGGTTTAGGCAAACAATTCTGGTCAGAAGCCCTACATTATTCAAATTACACTCAAAATAGAACCTGGTCCAGTATTGTGAATAAGACACCGTATGAGGTGATGTACAATAGGAAACCTAAATTAGCACACATGCACATATTTGGAGTCACTGCAGATGTGCACATACCTAAGCAGTTGAGGAGAAAGGGAGAAAACGTATCCAGAAGATTAAGATTTATGGGATATGAAACTGGAACCAAAGGGTACAGATTCATTGATAATAATAACAAATTTATAGTCTCCAGAACAGCTGTGTTTCATGAGCAAGCCAATTGGTCTAAACTGCACCTTAATGAAATATTTCCAAATAAATGCAAAGATGCGATATCTTGCGAGGAAGGGACAATAGAAAATCAAAACATTAACAAAAATAAGAACAAAACCAAAACTTGGACAAATAGTCAGCATAAAATAAAGACAGACACATTAACAAAAAAGGAAGCTAGATATTTGCACGACAACCATAGCAAACCTGAAAGAGCTATTAGAAACAATAGAAATCAAATACCAAGTAAATACAAAGATTACATAATGCATATGAATGGAGAACAAATAACACCTAATACATATGAGGAAGTATTAAAACTCCCTCGTGAAGAAAGAGAAAAATGGGAACTAGCTATGAAAAAAGAGATGGAAAGTTTGCAAGGATTAAATGTATTCACTCCTACGATCGCACCTAAGGATAAAACAATTATAGGTACCAGGTGGATTTATAAAATTAAGAACCTAGAAGGAGGCAATACTTTATACAAGGCTAGACTAGTTGCACAAGGTTATGCACAAAAATATCCAGAAGATTATACTGACACATACTCCCCCACGGTGAGGACAGAGAGTGTTAAAACAGCTCTAGTAGTAGCATCTGCACTCAATCTGGACGTATTTCAATATGACATACAGACTGCGTATTTACACGCAAAACTAGATAAGGAAATATATGTAAGAGCACCACATAGTCAATACACTAATAAGAATGAAATTTGGTTATTAAACAAGAGTCTATACGGATTAAAGCAATCTGGCAAGAGATGGTACGATTGCTTGGTAAAAGTACTAAAGACCATGGATTTCAACGCTACCACTGCTGATAACTGTTTCTTTGTAAAAAAGAGTGATGATCACGTTGAATTTGTATTAATTTATGTGGATGATATTTTATATATAGGAAAACACAACGAGAGCAGAGAAATCTTTGTAAATAAGTTAAACGAACATTTCTCGTTGAAATCTCTAGGTAAAGTGAATAAATACCTTGGTGTACAAATTAACAAAACTAGAAGGGGATTCAAACTTACTCAGAAAGATAAGATCATTGAACTTCTAAACAAATGTAATTTAAACAATGCCAAAACCTGTGACACTCCTATGCAAACTGATTTCCTTAGAAACACTGATGAGTCTTCCCCTGAATTTAAAGATAATACATTTTACAGATCAGTTATAGGCTCACTCCTTTATATATCTAATTGGACCAGACCAGATATTGCATTACCTCTCAATTTATTGTCAAGATATGTTAGCAAACCAACCATGTATCATTGGGAAGCTGTCAAAAGAATTCTAAGATATTTGAAAAGTACATTAGATTTTTGTTTAGTATTAGAACCTAATAATGACAAAGAACCAAAAATTACCTGTTATGCGGATGCAGATTGGGCTGGTGATACATCATGCAGAAAGAGTACTTCTGGTTATATTTTTCTATTGAATGATTGTCCAGTTTACTGGTACACTGGTAAACAAGAACTGGTAGCCACTTCAACCACAGAAGCGGAATATGTTTGTTTATCCAAAGCTGCAAATAACCTTGTATGGTTCAATGACTTGATCTCAGATGTTTGGAAAAAACCTGCATTACCTTTTGTTGTGCATGAAGATAATAAAGCAGCCATTGAAATATCCAGATCCGATGCCATTGGACAAAGGTCCAGGCATATTGATATAAAATTTAAGCACGTGAGACAATTATCTCAAGATGGATTCATCAAAGCAATACATTGTGATACTTCTGAACAATTAGCTGACATATTAACGAAGCCTTTACCTTCTAAACAGCACAAATATTTAACTTCTAAATTGTATGTATTATATTGTCCTGAATCTGAATGTAATTGGTGTTGTATAGCGAACCGGCATTTAGAGGGGGATTTGTCAGATGTAAATGCCTTATTCTCTATTGTGTAAATAATGTATATATGGGACATCAGGGGTTAACTTATTCTTTGGATTTTAATGTATTCATAATTTACCACTCCCATTCCTGGCTCCACCCCTTGTATATATAAGGAGCCACCCTCACCATTTTCTTTGCTTCTATCTTGAATATTCAGCGAATATAGAATGCCTATTATTATTAAAGAGAAATATATTTAAATCTCTAATTCTTATTATCTTTATTGAGTCTGATCCTGAAAATATTGCAACACAAAGCTAATATTTTGGACTTGATCTGACTCCAAATATAACATTGCATTCTTCACTGTTTTTCAGGTCAGTGATGCAATTGTTTCAGAGGCTCTGAGTGATAAAAGGCAATTCCCCTTTTTCCACCAGATACTCCCCAAAGAAGCAGTCATCTACCCACATATTGTCCAAGTTCTCCTCCATTTCAGATGGATCTTGATTGGTCTCTTTACTTCAGACACAGAGAATGGAGAGAATTTCATGAGGACTTTTACTCCAATGCTTGTCAGGAATGGAATTTGTGTTGTTATATCACAACAATTCTCAACAATTGGAAATTCAGCATCCCTCAGGGAAGCCCTCTCTAAGTGGAGACAAGTCAATGTCTTTGTGCACTACATAGAATATATTAATGTCTGGGACAGAATTCATACTTTCCAATTAACATTTGAAGGTATGCCAGGACCTATTGAAGGAAAAGTCTGGATTGTGGCAACCATCGAGTACTTGATATTAGAACACGAGCGTCTTTACAAATATGTCCATAGTATTTGGACTTTTGCTTTTCAGGGAAAAAGGGGGCCAGAAGATGATGCCCTTGAACACACTTTCTTTGTGAATCCTCAATATGAATATTGGTCTTTTCAGTGTGCTTTTTCAAAACAGGTCTTTTCTGTCAAAGGCCGGAAAAGATGCATCCAGAAAATGCCACTGAAGACTGGGGAGGAAAGGAGGAGAATATGGATCAGTTTTCACCGCCATTTGAATGGTGTCATTAAGGCTCTGGCCCACACCTTGAATGCCGCATATTCCTCCATATTCAGGAGGAGGAGAAAGGAGGGCAAAGCAGATCTAGAGGCTCCAAAGCTGCAGCCATGGCAGGTAGGAAATCCCGACAAGGATCCATCAAACTTAGCTCCTGTTGAGTAGGAATCCAAAGATGGAGGTGAATCATCTAAACCTCCTTGTACTACAAAAGGCCAACAGGTTTTGTCAATCTAATCTGTTGGAGAATAACATTCCAAAGAGCAGCCATCATGATAGATATATTTTGATATTAAACACAGGTAATTAGAAAGTGAAGTGATGTGGTGGCCCAGTGGCTAAGACACTGAGCTTGTCAATCGAAAGGCCGGCAGTTCAGCGGTTTGAATCCCTAGCGCCACGTAATGGGGTGAGCTCCCGTTACTTGTCCCAGCTTCTGCCAACCTAGCAGTTCAAAAGCACGTAAAAAATGGAAGTAGAAAAATAGGGACCACCTTTGGTGGGAAGGAAACAGCATTCCATGTGCCTTTGGCATTTAGTCATGCCAGCCACATGGCCACAGAGATGTCTTCGGACAGCACTGGCTCTTCAGTTTTGAAACGGAGATGAGCACCTCCCCCTAGAATCAGGAACGACTAGCACATATGTGCAAGGGGAACCTTTACCTTTAATTAGAAAGTGATGTATGAATTTTAAATTCCTGTATGTGTGGTTTTCTGAACAGCTTCATAGAATTTTACAGTATTAAATTTGAAGAATACTCTAAGGCCATCTAGTCTAACTCTGCAAGAAATAGAGTTAATGCTTCTCTGACTGATGGATTCATGATTTCCATTTGTTGTTGTTGAGCCCAGTTTGATAAATCATCAAGATGTGTTTTCATTTTATATCTGATTCTAAGTTATACATTAAAAAATAATATAAGAAACATTACAAACAAAGTCCCATATTTACACATTTTATTAGTTTATCAAAATATTAAACACAAAGGAAAATGCAAAGTAATGGAAAACTAGGGGAAAGGAAAAGGGAAATAGAGAAGATACAGGGTAGAAATATAAAGAACGGTTGCTGAAATTGGATATGTCTAGTTTGATGAAAAAAAGGACTAAGGTAGACATGATAGCAGTGTTCCAATATCTCAGGGGCTGCCACAAAAAAGAGGGAGTCAAGCTATTTCCCAAAGCACCTGAGGGCAGGACAAGAAGCAATGGGTGGAAACTAATCAAGGAGAGAAGCAACCTAGAAGTAAGGAGAAATTTCCTAAGAGTTAGAACAATTAATCAGTGGAACAACTTGCCTCTAAAAGTTGTAAATGCTCCAACACTGGAAGTTTTTAAGACAAGATTGGATAATAATTCATCTGAAATGATATAGGGTTTCCTGCCTAAGGTCCCTTCCAACTCTGTTATTCTATTCTATTCTATTCTATTCTATTCTATTCTATTCTATTCTATTCTATTCTATTCTATTCTATTCTATTCTATTCTATTCTATTCTCTTTCTGTTCTGTTCTGTTCTGTTCTGTTCTGTTCTGTTCTGTTCTGTTCTGTTCTACTCTACTCTACTCTACTCTACTCTACTCTACTCTACTCTACTCCACTCCACTCCACTCCACTCCACTCTACTCTACTCTACTCTGTAGGGTAGAAAGGGGAAAAAAGGCATTGACTTCCAACTCTCTTTAGCACAGTAGAAGATAATAAATTATAACCTCAACTCTTTACTTTTACACAATGGTATATACTAGCCATTTCTATAACAATAAACCTATCTAATCAGCAAATAATAATAATAATAATCAAAGTGTCA
The DNA here is from genome assembly GCF_029215685.1 of Pituophis catenifer annectens. Classification (NCBI taxonomy): domain Eukaryota; kingdom Metazoa; phylum Chordata; class Lepidosauria; order Squamata; family Colubridae; genus Pituophis; species Pituophis catenifer. Next base: position 18,958,708 of record NW_027256882.1, read on the forward strand.
TTTTTTCCTGTAGAAAGTTAGCACCCACCCCTCTTAGAGGAATGAAATATTTTAGGAAATATTAAAAAGGCAGAATATTATAATTTCCCTAAAGGAGGCTTACAATGTGCTCAGCAATAGCCTTCATCCTTTTGTATATTTATACAAAGTCAGCTTATTGCCCCCACAACTGGGTCCTCAATTTACCTACCTTAGAAAGGATAGAAGGCTGAGTCAACCTTGAGCCTTGGCGAGATTCGAACCCTGCAGTAATTGCAGGCAGCTGGTCTTAATAACCAGCTTAATAACAGGGTGCCTTAAACCCCTGTACTACCAAGGCTCTTTTGAGATATTTTGCTGCACGTTAAGACTGGGCCAGCTTATCTACAAGACAATTTGAACTTCAGCTCCAGGGTGATGGGATTAAGACATGACCCCTCAGGACATAATAGGATTATCCCTCTACCCATCTAGCAGCAGGACTCACTGCATTTCAAAATTTCGTAAGGACATTGCATCACCCAGCAAGGTTCAACCAAACTTATCTCAGACAGCCTACAAAGTTAGCAGTGACCCCCTACAACGACCAACAGAATACATTTCTTGCACAGGAACAGGAAGCTCAAGGGCAAGGCCCAAGTGAGGGTATAAATACCTCTCACTCTCCGCTCCATGTGGTCAGCTGCCAGGACTTCAAACCCAGATGGTCCTGTCCCTCAATAAACCATCTTTCCAATCAGCCTTCATGTTTCTAGTGTCTTTCTCCCCACATGGAACTGAAACAGATGGATATTTCTTCCAACATCCCCCACAAATGAAAAATTAATAAAAGACCTACATTGTATTTGCCATCCTTTCATGCTTATAGAAGCTATCATAGTTTGTCAAATCCTAGTTGCTAAAAAAAACAGATTTTTCTACTGGATTTTTCTCTTTGTTAGGCAATCATAAATATTCTTCTGGAAGCTGGGTACTTTTAAAATAGCATTGTCTAAGAACTGATATAAATATTGCAACACAAAATTATTTTTGTGTTGCAAAAATCAAGCCTCTGTCTGTATTAATGACAATATAAAAGAATAGATGACCAAGGACTAATTGCTATTCATAACTGGCAGATTTATGAGGAACACTGAAAATCATTTCAGTACAATTTTAAAGACCCATTTTATATAGTTAAGTATCATACCATTCAACCTTCACCTAACCAGGTTTCCAATCATCACATCAGGAAGTACTTTGTTAATTTTTGTGGTAAAAAGTTATATCACCAGATTTCACACAATTTATTCAGGAAGTATAATAATATTAGAAAATGTGGTATGGCACAAGGCAAGAAAGTGGGAAGTCATGAGTTCAGGTCCAACCTTTACAGCTTGGGGACTTTGGGCCAGAGATTCTCAGCAGTGGTGGGTTTAACATATTCCACTCGTTCGCCCCCTGTGCACATGCTCACTTCACTCACACGCACGCACCTTCCGCACGTGCCCCTGGCCTTCCATGCATGCGCTTTGCTCACATGTGCTCCTCCACACATCAGGGGTGGGTTCTACTTACCTTTACTACCGGTTTGCAACGGGGCTGTGCGCATGCCCTCGCTTTGCTCATGCACACACGTGCTCTTCTGCGCATTCGCAGAAGCATTTTTATGATGTCAGGGTCAGTGGGCGGGGCCTCCCGCCGGTTTTACTACCAGTTCTATGGAACCGGTGCGAACCGGGGGCAACCCACCACTGCGGAGATGCGTCCAGCCTCAAACACATGGCTAAATAGGACGGCATTACGTCCAAGCGGGTGGGACCTGCAGTTGCCGCTATCAGTTCACCTGAACTTGTCTGAACCGGCTGAATGCCACCTCTGATTCTCAGCCCATGTTTTTCATCTGGCCAACCTGGGAGAAGATTAGCCAGGCAACTTTCTTCTTGATAAATCCATGCTTGCTGGTAATCACTCCATTTTTTTCCAATGAGTTTATGAATAATGTCTTATTTTGTTTCTTCATTCAATTCATTTGTGATCTGTCATAAGTTCCCTTTAACAGACAATTTTTGTCAGTTATATTATGTCAATACATATATTTTTTTTCAATATATGATTAACAAATTTATTGGAATCTTTTTCACTTTTGAAGACAGTAGTAATAGATAGTAGTTCTCTCAGTCTGCAATATTTGCAAATTAGACAACAGTAGAAGAAAAATTCAAATTTGAAAAGACTGGAGTAAGAGACCAAGGTTTTTGCTTTTAAATTTTCTGGATGTTTTTTGTTCTAGTTCCATCCATTTCTGGATAAGAATGAGTTTTACAATATTTCCCATTGGAAACTGTATTTGGACCAGAATGGTGATGTAGCAGCAGATCTGAATGCTATAAGTTGGGTGCTTGTTTCCAGGATGGATCCCATCGACAAGCAAATGGGGAGTTTTGAAAGGCAGAGACTTATCATCAATCAAGATACCTTGTTGTGGCTAAGGTTATGCAACAAGGTGGGAGAAATGTTGATGTTCGTCCTCCATTACCAAAAGTCATAGTATCCATTTCAAGTTGGCTAAGCCTAATCATTATGGTGATTGACTTTCACTGAGAATTGAATGTAGGCTGTAGAAATCTCATTAAAGCATTAAACCCAGAGGTAATATTCAGCTGGTACGGATTGGTTCAGGTGAACTGGTAGCAGAAATTGTGGGTGGCCCCGCCCCCGCCCTTCCACCCCGGCCAGACACATGCACGGAAGGTGCGCGTGCAAGCAAAGCACATGCGCGGAAGGCAGGCATGCAAAGCGAGCGTGCACAGCGAACTGATTTTAAGAAAATGTGAAATCGGACTTCCGGTTTCCTTGTCTTCGGCGTCGGCGGCGCTCTTTGAAGCTCCGCCAGCCCCGCCGCCTGTAGAGCCGCTTCGAAACAAAGAAGCGGCTCGAAAACTTCTAGATCCTAAAGGATTGAAGAAGAGAGATCGCAGGGCACTGGTTGAGCCCCTGTGACCCCCCAGGGAAGTTTCTGGGGAGAGAACAGGCGTGGCTCCCTTCCAGCCTGCTGAAACTCCGGGCGACGTGGGACGATTCTGCTTTTGCAGAACAAGCCGGCTGCAGGAAACTTAAAGCGAAAGAACCGGCTTTAATAAACAGCGAAACTACCTGAATCCTGAAATTTGGAAACGCAAGTATCAGCACTTTATTGACTTTCAATTTGAGAAATGCGAGTGAGTGAAAGTGCTTTGAAAAGAAAAAAATATGGCGCCTAGCCTCAGAGTTAACGAGCCAGTGAATGTGGATTGGTGAAGTTATCTTGTTTTGTTACAAAGTTTCCAAGTTGTTACAAAGTTGCCCTGCTTGTTAAAAGAGAAACAATAATTTCTCCCTTTTTAATACTGGACTTTGCTTTATTCCAGTCTTTATTTGATTAAATCTGGGGGACTTTTTTAGAAGTTTTTGTGCAGGAGGGAAAGGAAAAGGAACCTCCCTTTTCAGAAAAACTAGATCACGAGCCAGGATGGCTTCAAAGAAGCAGGAAGGGAAGGCGTCAGGGGGGGGATCCCCCACACACAAACATGAAAAGCAACCTCCCCCTGCTCAACAGTTACAAACTCAGAAAAAAGAATTTGATGTGGGAGATTTAAAAGAATTTATTTCTAAAACTTTGGATGACAAATTTCAAAAATCCCAACAGGAGATAGATGATAAACTTCAAAAATCACATCAGGAATTTATGCAGGAAATTAATGAAGTTAAAGACATGGTGAATCAGAATCAAAAAAAGGTGACCAAAAAAATATCAGAAGTGGCGTCTGGCCTGGTAGAATTTATTGGGAAAGTTGATTTTAAAGTTGAAGAATTTAAATCAGAAGTTAATGTCAAGATGAAAGACAATGATTATAAAATTGATGAAGTTGACAATAAAATGCAGAGAATTGAAGATGAGATTGTTATGATACAATTCCGGGCGATGGAATTTGCTATACGGCTTCGGGGAATTCGAGAGGAGGAGAGACAGGACTTGAGACAAGTTTGCTCTGAAGCCTTGGCTAAGATTTTACAAGCTAGTCCTGATTTGGTATTTCACAAAATAGATAAAATTTACAGAGTCAACTCTTGGGTGGCCAGACAAAGACAACTGCCTAGAGATGTGGTGATATATTTCACTGATAGAGAAATTAGAAATCATATCCTGCAAAAATCTTTTCATACTTCTGTACAAGTGGGGGGTTCACGACTTGAAATTTTTAAAGAATTACCTCCTAAAATGCTGAAAGCTAGAAAAGAATTTGGTTTTCTTGTTAAGGAATTGAAAAATTTACAGATACCCTTCCGGTGGGATGCACCAGCTGGGATAATTTTTAGATACAAGGGAGAAGGATATCGGTTGAATACCGTGGAGAAGGCACAACATTTTTATAGTACTATACTTAAGGAAAGAACTCCATCTCCACGTACATCTACAGTTTTGGAGATTAAGGAGAGTGAAGAGAGGCAATTGGAAGAACAGTCTAAGCAGGAATTAGAAACAGTGCAAGGTGCAGAAGGAGGTTTTTTGAGTGAGCCCTTGCTGGATTCTTCTCCAATTTTGGATTTGATTCAGTTGGCTGAAGTGAAAGATCAACGTATAACTAGAGCTCAATCTAAGCTATTTAAACAACAGCAACAACAACAACAGGAAAGACAAGACAAGAAGGCAGTTAAGAGTACCGTACAAGAGAGTGGCGCTATGGGAGGAGCGAGATCGAAGCTTTCGGAGGAACTTCAAAGATATTGCTCCGCGCTCCAGAAAGAGGCCGATGACCTTTAAGTGTCTATCTTGGAATGTCAATGGGTTGAATTCAGCACAGAAAAGGAAGAAAATATTTACATATTTGAAACAATTTAATAATGATATAATATGTTTACAAGAAACGCATATAACTACTCAAGATCAAAAATATTTGATAAACTCAAAATTAGGAGTACATTTTATATCTTCGACTTCGCAGAAAAAGAATGGTGTGGTTATTTATGTAAATAAAAAATTAACAGCGAAAGTTATAGAAGCAGATCAAGATGGTAGGTTTGTAGCAATTGAATTGCTTACAGCAAATGGACCAATTCTTTTGATTGGAATTTATGCTCCCAACCAACAACAGGATTATTTTTATAAGATATTACATACTAAAATATTGCAATGGGACTATAGATCTATTTTAATTATGGGAGACTGGAATGGAGTAATTGATTCTAAATTAGATAAAAAGAGCTTGGCAAAGTCTAGAATTAGACTACCACAGACTTTTTTTGATATGAAAGAAGATATGGAATTAAAAGATGTTTGGAGAATACATAATTCAAATGTATTGGATTACACTTTTTTTTCTGATAGACATAGATCTTTTTCTAGGATTGACTTTATCCTGTTGTCAAATGATCTACTTGTTAAGACCAAAAGAACAAAGATTTTTCCAAGAACCTTGACTGACCATAGCCCTGTATGGATAGAAATTGAGATGGATAAGGTTGAGAGACGCTCTTGGAGATTAAATGAGAACTTGTTTAGATATGAAAAAAATATAATAGAACTTAAAAAGCATTTGAAAGAATTTTTTGAAATAAATTTGAATAAAGGTACTCCAATTGAAATTGTTTGGGATGCAAGTAAAGCTTATATGAGAGGGGTACTTATCTATATGAACTCTAAACACAGACAGTTCCGACAAAAGAAAAGAATCGAGTTGGAAATGGAAATAAAGAATAAAGAACAGCTACTTATTAAAAACCCAACAGATGAAAGAATTCGAGGTGCTATAAAACTTTTGAAAGACCAATTTCAAATGCTTATGGCGGAACAAGTTGCAACAAGCCTACAATATGCGAAGCATAATACATTTTGCAACGCTAACAAACCGGGCAGATGGTTGGCTTATACATTGAGGAAAAAACAAAGTATACGGACTATTGATAGTATTGATATTGGCGGGAAAGAAATCTTTCAACAAAAATTAATTAAAGAAGCTTTTGTGGATTATTATACTAAATTATATGCTAAAGAAGAGGTGCAGAATGGACTTATAGAAAAATATTTAAATGATAAGAGAATTACAAAAATTACTGATCAACAAAAGGAAAGAATGAATTATCCCATAACAGAGGAGGAGATAACAGCAGCAATTAAACAGTTAAAAACAGCCAAAGCTCCTGGCACGGATGGTCTGACTGCAGTGTATTATAAAACTTTGCAAGCTGAAATGGTGGGACAACTTAGAGACTTATTTTGTAACATTCAACAAGGGGGTAAAATACCCCCATCTTGGACAACTGCTTATATATCTTTGATACCAAAAGAACAAGTTGGTCCTAAAAAACCAGAGAATTATAGACCAATATCTCTTTTGAATACAGACTATAAAATTTATGCGAAGGTATTAGCCAACAGATTGATGCCAGTAATTCAAAAGGTGATTCATGAGGATCAAGCGGGATTTATTGAAGGCAGATATATGAAGGACAATGTAAGGCAAGTAATAGACTTATTGGAATATCTTGATAAGAATAAACAGATTCCTGCAGTGCTGGCTTTTTTGGACGCAGAGAAGGCCTTTGATAGAGTGGATTGGAATTTTCTATTAAAGACTTTAAAAAAGATGGACTTTGGGGACCAATTTATACAGGCAATCTCAGCAATTTATCAAGAGCAAAAGGCACAGATTATTATTAATGGAAGTTTGACGACAGAGTTTAAAATTGAAAAAGGAACAAGACAGGGATGTCCGTTGTCCCCACTTTTATTTATTTTAACATTGGAAGTCTTGTTAAACACAATACGGGATTCTAAAATTTTGAAAGGCATAATGATAAGGCAAGAGGATTACAGAATAAAGGCATTTGCAGATGATCTGGTGGTTACCCTATCACAACCAATGGAATCAATAATCTTGATGAATGACATTATACAAGACTATGGTAGAGTTTCAGGTTTTAGACTGAATTCAAAAAAGACCAAAATGATAGTTAAAAATATGACACAAGATCGTAAATATGAGCTTGAAAGGAGGGCAGGTTTTGAAATTGTACCTAAGGTAAAATATCTTGGAGTTCAGGTTGCAGAATCAAATTTGAAATTGTTTCAAAATAATTATGAGGTGTTGTGGCGAGAGGTCCAGAAAGATATGGAGACCTGGAAAAAGCTGCAACTGTCTTTACTTGGAAGAATAGCAGCAGTTAAGATGAATATTTTGCCAAGACTTCTGTTTTTGTTTCAAATGATTCCGGTGCTTAAAAGTGATAAACAATTGAAAGTTTGGCAGTCTGGTGTGAATAAGTTTGTCTGGAACGAGAAGAAGCCGAGAGTGAAACTGAAAATTATGCAAGATGTTCCAGAAAGAGGAGGCCTTAAACTCCCAAACCTACAGTTATATTATGATGCTGCAGCTTTAACTTTAACAAGTGATTGGTTTGGAAGTAAAAAGACTGGAATACTAAACGCAGAAAGTTTTGATCTCGAATTTGGATGGCATGCTTATTTATTTTATGACGACAAAGTAGATAAAGTATTTAAAAGCCATATACTTAGAGACTCCTTGATGAGAGTTTGGAAGAAGCACCGACTCAAATGGGATTACAAAATACCGCTATGGCTGGATCTTGGTCATACTTTGTGGAATACAAATATAATGTCACTCGGGGGGTTTTTATACAAAGAGGTTCTTTTTACAGATGCGGGCAGATGGCAGCTGAAGACATTACAGACACTGTTGGATGAAGGACTTAATCTAACTTGGTTACAATATAATCAATTACAATTGAGATGGAAAGAGGACCAAAAAACTGGTATTATGTTGCATGAGGAAGAATTGGTTAGACATATAAAAGAGAAAGGTCCAATGCATATTAAAAGGCTTTATAATGTTTTGCTAGAAAGGGATTCAGAAACCGAATTAGTTAAAGATTGTATGATTAAGTGGGCACAAAATTTTGAAGAACCAGTGATGTTGGAAACATGGGAAAAAATTTGGGTTCAGAATGTTAAATTTACACAGTCGCAGAATCTGAGGGAAAATTTCTATAAAATGTTTTATAGATGGCATTTAGATCCCAAAAAGTTGTCATGTATGTACCCTAATGTTCAGCCAAAATGTTGGAGATGCGAATGTTTGGATGCTACGTATTATCATGTTTGGTGGACCTGTAGGAAAGTTAAGGCTTTTTGGATAAAAATTTGGTGGGTCATGCAGAATGTTTTGAAGAAAAAAATTCAGTTTTCTCCACAACTGTTTTTATTGGGTATAGTTCTGTTCTGTTCTGTTCTGTTCTGTTCTGTTCTACTCTACTCTACTCTACTCTACTCTACTCTACTCTACTCTACTCCACTCCACTCCACTCCACTCTACTCTACTCTACTCTGTAGGGTAGAAAGGGGAAAAAAGGCATTGACTTCCAACTCTCTTTAGCACAGTAGAAGATAATAAATTATAACCTCAACTCTTTACTTTTACACAATGGTATATACTAGCCATTTCTATAACAATAAACCTATCTAATCAGCAAATAATAATAATAATAATCAAAGTGTCATTTTTTCCTGTAGAAAGTTAGCACCCACCCCTCTTAGAGGAATGAAATATTTTAGGAAATATTAAAAAGGCAGAATATTATAATTTCCCTAAAGGAGGCTTACAATGTGCTCAGCAATAGCCTTCATCCTTTTGTATATTTATACAAAGTCAGCTTATTGCCCCCACAACTGGGTCCTCAATTTACCTACCTTAGAAAGGATAGAAGGCTGAGTCAACCTTGAGCCTTGGCGAGATTCGAACCCTGCAGTAATTGCAGGCAGCTGGTCTTAATAACCAGCTTAATAACAGGGTGCCTTAAACCCCTGTACTACCAAGGCTCTTTTGAGATATTTTGCTGCACGTTAAGACTGGGCCAGCTTATCTACAAGACAATTTGAACTTCAGCTCCAGGGTGATGGGATTAAGACATGACCCCTCAGGACATAATAGGATTATCCCTCTACCCATCTAGCAGCAGGACTCACTGCATTTCAAAATTTCGTAAGGACATTGCATCACCCAGCAAGGTTCAACCAAACTTATCTCAGACAGCCTACAAAGTTAGCAGTGACCCCCTACAACGACCAACAGAATACATTTCTTGCACAGGAACAGGAAGCTCAAGGGCAAGGCCCAAGTGAGGGTATAAATACCTCTCACTCTCCGCTCCATGTGGTCAGCTGCCAGGACTTCAAACCCAGATGGTCCTGTCCCTCAATAAACCATCTTTCCAATCAGCCTTCATGTTTCTAGTGTCTTTCTCCCCACATGGAACTGAAACAGATGGATATTTCTTCCAACATCCCCCACAAATGAAAAATTAATAAAAGACCTACATTGTATTTGCCATCCTTTCATGCTTATAGAAGCTATCATAGTTTGTCAAATCCTAGTTGCTAAAAAAAACAGATTTTTCTACTGGATTTTTCTCTTTGTTAGGCAATCATAAATATTCTTCTGGAAGCTGGGTACTTTTAAAATAGCATTGTCTAAGAACTGATATAAATATTGCAACACAAAATTATTTTTGTGTTGCAAAAATCAAGCCTCTGTCTGTATTAATGACAATATAAAAGAATAGATGACCAAGGACTAATTGCTATTCATAACTGGCAGATTTATGAGGAACACTGAAAATCATTTCAGTACAATTTTAAAGACCCATTTTATATAGTTAAGTATCATACCATTCAACCTTCACCTAACCAGGTTTCCAATCATCACATCAGGAAGTACTTTGTTAATTTTTGTGGTAAAAAGTTATATCACCAGTTTTCACACAATTTATTCAGGAAGTATAATAATATTAGAAAATGTGGTATGGCACAAGGCAAGAAAGTGGGAAGTCATGAGTTCAGGTCCAACCTTTACAGCTTGGGGACTTTGGGCCAGAGATTCTCAGCAGTGGTGGGTTTAACATATTCCACTCGTTCGCCCCCTGTGCACATGCTCACTTCACTCACACGCACGCACCTTCCGCACGTGCCCCTGGCCTTCCATGCATGCGCTTTGCTCACATGTGCTCCTCCACACATCAGGGGTGGGTTCTACTTACCTTTACTACCGGTTTGCAACGGGGCTGTGCGCATGCCCTCGCTTTGCTCATGCACACACGTGCTCTTCTGCGCATTCGCAGAAGCATTTTTATGATGTCAGGGTCAGTGGGCGGGGCCTCCCGCCGGTTTTACTACCAGTTCTATGGAACCGGTGCGAACCGGGGGCAACCCACCACTGCGGAGATGCGTCCAGCCTCAAACACATGGCTAAATAGGACGGCATTACGTCCAAGCGGGTGGGACCTGCAGTTGCCGCTATCAGTTCACCTGAACTTGTCTGAACCGGCTGAATGCCACCTCTGATTCTCAGCCCATGTTTTTCATCTGGCCAACCTGGGAGAAGATTAGCCAGGCAACTTTCTTCTTGATAAATCCATGCTTGCTGGTAATCACTCCATTTTTTTCCAATGAGTTTATGAATAATGTCTTATTTTGTTTCTTCATTCAATTCATTTGTGATCTGTCATAAGTTCCCTTTAACAGACAATTTTTGTCAGTTATATTATGTCAATACATATATTTTTTTTCAATATATGATTAACAAATTTATTGGAATCTTTTTCACTTTTGAAGACAGTAGTAATAGATAGTAGTTCTCTCAGTCTGCAATATTTGCAAATTAGACAACAGTAGAAGAAAAATTCAAATTTGAAAAGACTGGAGTAAGAGACCAAGGTTTTTGCTTTTAAATTTTCTGGATGTTTTTTGTTCTAGTTCCATCCATTTCTGGATAAGAATGAGTTTTACAATATTTCCCATTGGAAACTGTATTTGGACCAGAATGGTGATGTAGCAGCAGATCTGAATGCTATAAGTTGGGTGCTTGTTTCCAGGATGGATCCCATCGACAAGCAAATGGGGAGTTTTGAAAGGCAGAGACTTATCATCAATCAAGATACCTTGTTGTGGCTAAGGTTATGCAACAAGGTGGGAGAAATGTTGATGTTCGTCCTCCATTACCAAAAGTCATAGTATCCATTTCAAGTTGGCTAAGCCTAATCATTATGGTGATTGACTTTCACTGAGAATTGAATGTAGGCTGTAGAAATCTCATTAAAGCATTAAACCCAGAGGTAATATTCAGCTGGTACGGATTGGTTCAGGTGAACTGGTAGCAGAAATTGTGGGTGGCCCCGCCCCCGCCCTTCCACCCCGGCTCTATGCTGTCCTATTTAGGCATGTTTTTGAGGCCAGACACATGCACGGAAGGTGCGCGTGCAAGCAAAGCACATGCGCGGAAGGCAGGCATGCAAAGCGAGCGTGCACAGCGAACTGATTTTAAGAAAATGTGAAATCCACCTCTGATTAAACCATGCTTGAAAGGCTTCAGTACTATTGACCAAAGTGTCCTAATGTGCTAGAAAACGGAACAATCTTTAAGGCTGATTCAATAATGTCAAACACGGGGTGCTTTTTTCAGAACACAGGTCATGGCCCTTTGGTATAACCACTGAAAACTGATATCTCCATAACACTGGTGAGAGAGGATCTTAAGTGCCAGGGATCGTGGTACTGATAGCCTCAGGTTCACTTGTTCCTTGTTCTCAAAAGCAAAGAAGAAGGCAGTTCTGTTAATAGGTTCCTAAATTCAGATTTGGACTAAAGGCAATGAAACTGAATCAAAACTGGATAGATGTCCTGTAGCAGGGGTCAGCAATCCACGGCTCTGGAGCTGCATGTGACTGCGGCTCCCTGTTGCTCAAAATATGCATCACAACTGCCAATGTGCGACACACACTAGCACGCAATTTATTGAGCTTTTCTACTCCCGGTAGACCAACCATAGATAAATCCAAGAAAAGAAAAGTTTCAGAAGGAAACAGAATGTTTAATTCAACTTCATATGCTAGTTTTATGGCCATTCAGGAAATAGTCAGGCATGGGAAGGGTTTTGTGGCTTCTGGTGTTTTCTTTTCTTTAGGAAACAGGTCCAAATGGCTCTTTGAGTGTTTAAGGTTGCCGACCCCTGCCCTGTAGCAAATAAGCCTCAGGCTTCTGACCATCCAGATTGGGGACAGTGTCTGTCTGAAAGAGAAGCCCCATAGTCGGTGATGCTTTTAAGAAGCCCAGACATGGCCAGAGTACTTCATTCTTCTCTTTGCAATATCTTTTTCTTTCGTGAGAAGTTGGAATTGATTGAGTGAACTTTCTTTTTAGTGCCACAAACTTTTGTTTCCCTGCACACAATGGTGAGAAACACAATGGAGAAACCCAATGGAGCTGGGCTGGGGTGACAGCGCGCATGCCCACAGAGAGAGATCTGAGTGCCACCTCTAGCACGTGTGCCATAGGTTCGCCACCACTGCCCTAGGTCATACATTTCTTTCTTCATCACAGTTTTATTCTATTTTCATAAATCTAACAATAAATATAATAAGTACCCACTCAACCCAATACAGCACAACCAACACAAACTCTAAAAAGAATTAGACTGCCATACATCAAGAATATCTCATAAACCACAAATAGACTATTACAACCACATGGAATCAGCTTAGCACCCAAGCCAACTAAAGCCCTTCAAAACATCCAAACTGAAAGATCCAGAAACCCCAAAAGAACAAACAGGCATCATCTACAATATACAATATAAGAACTGCAACAACCACTATGTAGGACAAACAGCCAGAAGACTGGTAGAATGCATCCATGAATACCAACTGGCAATCAGAAGGCATGATGAAACTTCTTTCATTTCACAACATATAGACAGATTTAACCATATTTTTAATTGGGAAAATGGGACAATCCTAGACCAGGCCAAATCCAAAAATGCCAAGGAATTTCTAGAAGACTGGTACTCTGACAAATCAGCCATCAATAGACACATAGACATTAACAACATCTATAGACTATGCAAGGGCCTGGTGGCTCAGCAGACTGATAGCATTGTGATTAACACCAGCTGTCTGCAATTACTGTAAGTTCAAATCTCACCAGGCTCAAGGTTGACTCAGCCTTCCATCCTTTCTAAGGTAGGTAAATTGAGGACCCAGTTTGTGGGGGCAATAAGATGACTTTGTATAAAATATACAAAAGTATGAAGGCTATTGCTTAGCGCATTGTGAGCCGCCCTGAGTCTCCGGAGAAGGGCGGCATATAAATCAATTTTTTTAAAAAAAAGGATGTGGTGACTCAGTGGCTAAGACACTGAGCTTGTCGATTGAAAGGTCGGCAGTTCAGCAGTTCGAATCCCTAGTGTCGCATAATGGGGTGAGCTCCCGTTACTGGTCCCAGCTTCTGTCAACCTAGCAGTTCGAAAGCACGTAAAAAATGCAAGTAGAAAAATAGGGACCACCTTCGGTGGGAAGGTCACAGCGTTCCGTGCACCTTTGGCGTTTAGTCATGCTGGCCACATGACCACGGAGATGTCTTTGGACAGCGCTGGCTCTTTGGCTTTGAAATGCAGTTGACCATCATCCCCTAGAGTCGGGAACGACTAGTACATATGTATGAGGGGAACCTTTACCTCTATAGACTATGCAAAAAAAACAATCAACCAGCCCAAAAAAGAAAAAAACTCCAGCTACTCTCCACCAGTAATCAGCACTCAGATCAGCATAGATGAACTCCAAGGTCAACCAACGATCAAGTAAGCAATACCCCAATCAAAAAAATTGCAAAAGAGCCATGAGTAAACAGCCCAACAAAAGAATCCCTAAGACTTCCCCCACCCACACAGACAAGCAAGACACCAGAATATAAATTTCTGCAAGCCCCACTCCTTACTAGCACCGATGATGTTACCTACTTAGGGTAATGGAACATCTGCAAGAAAACAAGCAAGCTCGGAGACCACCACGGACCCTTCATTTCAACCCTGAGCTATAAATAGTTTCCTTTATTAGAATAAATATTTCACAAATCTTTTAGAATAAAATTTATTCTAAAAGTTAACATAAATACAATATAATACATTAAAATCATGCATATATGAAGAACGGAGAAATAAATTTTAATACAGAAGTAATCCATTACTTGTCACAATATTAAATCTAATTCATCCCTTCAGATTTTATTAAGTAAAAAAAAAAACCTACTCCTTTATTGAAATATGATATGCCACAAGAAAAAGGGAGGAACTAAATAAACAATCTAGGAGCCGTTCTATCTCTTACAACTATTTGGAACTAGTTCGAGATTTCATGTTTATCTAAGTGAAGCCCAGAGACTATTCGACTAATGTTCCTGTCTATCTTCATTTCCCATAGATGATTTGGTCCTGACATATTGTATTTTCTTTGGCATTCCTTCTTTTTCTCCTTAGCCTCTTCCTCAGTCCAAATGTGTGGAAAGTTGTCATCCTGGATTTGTCAAGTGGGCTCGAGAAGGAGAGCCAGTTTGTTGCTATGACTGTGTTCCTTGTCCAGAAGGGACCATCTCCACTCAGGAAGGTAGGTGATCCAAAAGAAAAGTTCAGACTTTGTGGAAGTAGATTCATAAAGACTATTTTCATGAGAGTACAAATTGAAACTTAACTTTTTCTTGTTTATTTTCAAACGGCACGATTCTTATTTCAAAGGAAGTAGAGAAGTGGAATGATGGAAGAGCTAAGAAGACATAGGCGGATGTGGCAAATCAGGAAAGCTTTACTACTGCAAGTGATAATATCTGTTGTTTTTTCATTTGAATGTGTCCTTCTACACTTATCATTCTAGGAACCTCTGAATTCTTTGAAACTAGAGCAATTGTCTTGGGTCCACTTCTGGAAAGATTATTGCAATACTTCTTACTTAGGCCTCCCCTTGTGGACCACTGGGAAAGTATAGCTAGTTTATAGTCAGTGATCTGGACAGTTATGGATACACCTCATTATTTATTATTTATTTTTATTTATTTATTTATTTATTTTGTCAGGCATGTATAAGATAACAGATATAAGTATAAACATGATTATGAATACATGAAATGGATACGAATAAATGGGGACAATAGGACAGGGACGGTAGCCACGCTGGTGTGCTTATGCACGCCCCTTACAGACTTCTTAGGAATGGGGTGAGGTCAACAGTAGACAGTCTAAGGTTAAAGTTGTGGGGATTTGGGGAAGAAACCACAGAGTCAGGTAGTGCATTCCACTCTGCTGCTGAAGTCGTATTTTCTTCAATCGAGTTTGCAGCGATTTACCTTAAGTTTGTATCTATTGTGTGCTCGTGTATTGTTGTTATTGAAGCTGAAGTAGTCATTGACAGGTAGGACGTTGTAGCGGATAATTTTATGTACTATGCTTAGGTCAGACCAAAGGCAGTACAGTTCTAAATTGTCTAAGACCAAAATTTCAAGTCTGGTGGCATAAGGTATTCTATTGCGAGCAGAGGAGTGGAGGACTCTTCTCGTGAAATATCTTTGGAATCTCTCAATTGTATTTATGTCCAATATGCAGTGCGGGTTCCAGACAGATGACCTATATTCAAGAATTGGTCTGGCAAAAGTTTTGTATGCTTTAGTTAGTAGTGCAATATTACCAGAGAAGAAGCTACACAAGATTAGGTTAACAACTCTTAATGCCTTTTTGGCAATGTTACAGTTACACACATATTACCACTGTTCCCAGTAACCAGTCCAGGTTATCTGAAGGAGCAGCTTTCTCTGCCAGCCAATTAGATTTCAGAAGATAAACATTATGTGAGTTCAGTATATTAAGAAGTGCCATCTAATAGGACCCAGAAAATTAGCTTAGAAAGATTAACTGATTAATTATTTACTTCTAGTCTTACAGGTTGCTGTGGAGGATGGGCATATTTTGCTGTAAATCTTTTGGGGAATAGGACTTCCCCAATTTCATAGAAAAAAATGATATTCTTGCCTTCTTTTTCTGGAGATGTTAAGAAATGTATCTTAAGAATGCTGCTGGTATCAGCTATTATCCCAACACTGTATTATATATAAATATAAAAGGACACAAAATTTAATAAATGTTGTATTTTGGTTTTCTCAGATACAGAAAAATGCACCAAATGTCCAGATGATAAATATCCAAATGAGAACAGAGTCCAATGCATCCCCAAAGTTATCTCCTTTTTGTCTTATGAAGAACATCTGGGTATCATCCTGGTCTCTTTTGCCCTAATCTTGTTCCTAACCACGGGCCTTGTTTTAATCATATTCATGAAATACCGAGAAACTCCCATTGTCAAAGCCAACAACCGGGACCTCTCTTATATCCTCCTGGTCTCCCTCCAGCTTTGCTTCTTGTCTTCTTTTTTTTTCATTGGTCATCCAAGGAAAGCCACCTGCCTTCTACAACAAACAGTGTTCAGCATCATCTTCTCAGTTGCCATTTCTTCTCTCTTGGCTAAAACGATCACAGTGGTGCTGGCTTTCCTGGCCACAAAACCAGGAAACCAAGTGAAGAGGTGGTTGGGGAAAACCTTGGCCAACTCCATGATCATTTCTTGTTCTGCAGTCCAAATTTTCATCTGCTCCATCTGGCTGGGAGTTTCTCCACCATTCCCTGACTCTGACTTCCACTCCCAGCCTGAGGTGATCATCTTTCAATGCAATGAAGGTTCTGTTGTCATGTTCTACATCACCCTTAGCTATATGGGCTTCTTGGCTGCCATCTGCTTCACAGTGGCTTTCCTGGCCAGGAATCTCCCTGGAGCCTTCAATGAAGCCAAACTGATCACCTTCAGCATGCTGGTCTTCTGCAGTGTCTGGGTGAGTTTTGTACCCACCTACCTGAGCACCAAAGGGAAATACATGGTGGCTGTTCAGGTCTTCTCCATCTTGGCCTCCAGTGCTGGATTGCTGGGTTGCATCTTCATCCCCAAATGCTATATTATCATTCTGAGGCCAGATTTGAATACAAAGGAGCAGCTTACAATCAGAAGAAATGTAGAATTGTGAAACAGAAGGTCAAAAATTTCTAACAGACCAAACCTTGAATGTGGTGCAAGATGTTCTCCATACATGAGTGGGCCAATGATTTTGCTTGGAAAAATTAAAGTGTGGTCAGACAATAGTGTCCTCAATACTTGTCCAGCAAATTGCAAGATAGCTAGTTACAGTAGTTCATTTGAGTAGACAAGTTAGCTTACCTCTCCTGTGCTCTTAGGTTACCTGAGCCCTGAAGTGCCCCACCAAGATATTTTAAATATGACACTTGTGCAATAGAAATTTTATTGATGTATATACTCCCCATGTTCCTTTTGATCAAATCCCCCTTGGGCAAAACCACCAAGAACTCAATGTCCATATCTGCAGCTACTTCACCACTTTGGTCCAGGTAGAGTTTCCAATGGGAAAGACTGTAGAAATCATTCTTCTCCAGAAAGGGATGGAACTAGAATGGAAACATCCAGGGATTATAAAAGCAGAAATTGTTGTTATACCATCTGGTATTTTCATGTATGAATCTTAGTTACTACTAAGTTTATAAGTGAATAAAAAAGTCTCAGCAAAATTTGCCAATCATATATTGACAAAATATGTATTGAGAAAATATAATAGACACATTTGATCAATTATAGGGAACATTCTAAAGCAGGTATGAAATAAACTAAACAATAAAAAAGAGATTATTCATAAATTCCTTGAAAACAAGAGGATGGTTACAAGAAAGCATGCATTTTTCAAGATGAATGTTTCCTACCTAATCTGGTGTCAGGTAGACCAAACATGAAATATGACCACATGAGCTAATCCTAGTTTATTGCAGTTATACAGAAGCTTAAGATCTGTTCACTGTTATTTCAGAGTTTTGGGACATGGTAAAATGAACTCAGTAAAGATATTCTGGCTGAAAAATATCCTAGACAGAGCAGCAGTTTTACAGTTTAGCAAGTGAACTGGAGAAGCTCAGTCTCCCCTTCACTGATTGGCTTAATGCAAAGACTGAGCAACCACCAGTCAGACAATCTTTAACTAGGATTCCTATAGAGGTCCCCAAACTTGGCAGCTTTAAGACTTGTGGACGTCAACTGGCTCCAGCTATGCTGGCTGGAGAATTCTGGGAGTTGATGTCCACAAGTCTTAAAGCTGCCAAGTTTGAAGACCTCTGCTATAGAGAGAAAGGGCTGAACTAGATGTGATAACTTGATGATAGCTTAAGAATATAAAATGATGAAGAACATAAAATAAAGGAATTCTTCAAATAGGGAAAGTCCTCTTTAAATCCGTAGAGGAGCAGCAGCAAAAGCAATAACTTCTATAAGAACAGAATCCCATTCATAAGAAAAGGTCTCAAATAATGTTTCCATGCCAAGTCAGTCATGAATTGACCAAATTATGTAGAAACAAGCCACCAATGGTTAGCCCACTGGCCTATCTATGCTGCCCCTTTGCTAGCTTCCTTGTAAAATTGACAGAAACGCAGCATTTTTAAAAAAAGTTTATTACGAATTTTTGACAGAAAAAGCCAACACAACTTTAGATGAATTGAAGGGTTTGAAAGCTCCATCCTTGAAATTGGCCCCGGAGGGAATACAAAACACCTGTGGCAGAAGAAAAAGAAATCTGATATTTGTTGTCATGGTAATTAAAGAGGAAACCTTGGGAATTACTTAATGCCTGAACATGTTACAGAAGTGAAACAATTTTCTGCTGAGTTAGAGCCAAAGTTTATTTTGAAACCCAATGCTCAAGGGTATCACTGCATGCACATACACAGATGCAATAGTGTGGCAAGTCCCTAAGAACAAAATCAAGCTCAGTCAAAAACTAGTCATCAAAACTTTGCATAGTTAAAACAAACTAATGGCACACACAAAAAGGGAGAATGTTTTTCTGTCTTTGTGAGTTCTTGTTTACAGGCTCACTTTCGGGTTTGCAAAGGAGCCAGGGCAGGTGTTCCACTTCTTCCCTGTAATTATGGAAGTGCTGGGGATTTCTTCTTCCTTTTTTTCTCTCCAGGGAGTTTTCTAGCTGTCACCTTTGAAATTAGTCCAGTGAATGGCAAATACAAAGAATAATGCAAAGTTATGTCCTGTCCTGAGCCAGAAAGCCCTAATGTAGAGAATTCCTGGCTTGGCCTACAATTTAGGCATTGTGTGTCTCTGCAAAATTTTAGACTCTGACCTTCCTGCTCTCATGCCTCTTTTCTTCTAGAGATGTTTATTTCAAAATGTGATGAATCAGTCCTTCAAGACTCATTTCAGTGTATTTCCAGATGGGCATTGAAACACCCTTGTTTTAATCTGTCTTGACTCAGGCAGCCTCACATTCAAAATCCAATCCTTCAGTTTCCCTTTTGATCTTCTATGGTGTTAGAAGTCCATCCCAGGTTCTAAGATGCATTCCCTCTCTCCTTTCATTGAAGTTGTGAACTGAAATGTTGGTGTATCCAATAGTCAGGGTAGAACATTGTGATCAAATTCAATAGTTCATGGTTCTTATAAGAGGAATTGTTGATGAACCTTGTTTGGGTACATTTTCTCAGCCAGTTTGATAATCACTACAGATCTCAACACAGGAGGTCCCAGAGAGGCACAGGGTCAGGTTCCCGAGACTGAATGATAGGTCTTCCTGGGCACCATTCTGACACATAGCTGGTGGTCTTTCTCCAGAAACAGAGTAATGAGTATGCAAGTACTGGGAATCTGGCAAGGAGGCCCAGTGCTGATCCCTTCCAAGCCACAGTGATTCCAAGGAAGACTCCACATACTTCTTCCCAAAGAATGGCTCAGCTTAGAAACCAATTAACGGTGCTACAAGTCATGATTCAGAGTCTGACTCTGACATTGTCTCTGACAATGTTACTCCAGCTGAGCATATGCTTCAGAACAGGGGTGAAATCTACTTATCTTCTCTACTGGTTTGGAAGTGCACATGCCATCATCACATCCGATTTTGGACTCTCTGCTCATGCACAAAACCTTCTGAACATGTGCAGAGGGTCAAAAACAGTTTACTACCTGGTTAAAACCAGGAAGTAATGATGTCCGGGCAGGTGGGAGGAGCCTCACACTGCCGCTGCTACCAGTTCACCGAACCACGTGCCCCTCCCGCTACCGGTTTGCCTGAATCGGAGCAAACTGGTAGCATTTCATCCCTGCTTCAGAATGATCATCCTCAGGAATCAGTAAGCCAGGATTGCATTGAAGCTCATCAGCCATAGGCATCTCCTCTTCAGCTGGATCAGTCACATGGCCAAACACAGCTCCCAAAGTCCATGTCCAGATGCATACAGAAGCAAACAGAACAACATTCCTCAATGAGGCTCCTCACTAACCAAAGGGCAAGTCGTGAATAATTTGCTGCAGATAGATCCAGTTATCTTTTTTCCCCTCCAGTCTATCGGACAACCTTTTGGCTTTCCAGCTCTGACTAGAGTTCCTGTGTTTTTGTGCATGATCCTGTTGTGGCCCATCAGAGGCCTGATTCTGACAATGAGGAGGCTGGTTTGGTCTTGCGCCAGGAGCCTGTGCAGCTGGCGCTCAAGTCAGACAATGAGGAGGCTGGAGAAGTTTTGGTGCCAGAGGCGGGGATTCAGCCAGGGCCTTCAAAACCTCCAGAAGCTCCCATAAGTGAAGAGGATGAAGAGGAGGAGCCTCTTCTCAATGCATGAGCGTGCAGAGCAGTTAAAAGGCAGGAGTGGCTCTTCAGGAGGAGGTCTCCTTGAGAGTAAGGCTTGGGGCTAATTGGCCACTCCCCTAGCCTATTTAAGGAAGGACGAGGACTGATGCAATTTGTGGGAAACAACTTTGTTCATATTCCTTCGGGTCTTGATTCCAGAAACGTTTGATTCGGCTCTTGTTTATCTCTTGTCAGTTTTCCTGCAAATTGCTTCTGAGCATTCTGCCAACCACAGTAAGATTATGGTTATCTGAAATACTGTGCCTCAGAATTGAGTTATTATTCTTTGGATTCTTGTCAGCTGTTAATGAAGTTAAATTAACAGCCCTTGTTCAGAAAAGACTGATTTAAATTGTACTTGTGTTCGAACAACTACTAAAAAAGCTCATTAGTAGTCCTTAATTAGTAAACTAAGGTTTGTACAGACTTTGTGTGTGCTGCATTCTTTGGGGTCCATAGCTGGGGCAGAACAGATCATTTGACTCTTGGGTGGATTGAGTGTCTGTACTGGTTTTGGCTTTCTGTGAATGCCTTTGGACTTTGCCTACAGCTTCCTAGGAAATAGTGCCTTTATTTTCAAGCAAAAGTTTTCTTCTTGGCATTTGAATTGCATTCTTGACTTGCTATCTGTTTTAACATAATTGAGGAACATGCACAAAATATAAAGCTTTGCCCACTTAACCACAAATTGCCAATGACTTCCCAAACTGGAGTCATGAGTCCAGGAGTGCTTACAGATTTCTCTTTCACTCCCCTGCTGTAGTTCCCTGTCAACTGGCTGGCCCTGCCCCTCCCCCTCCCCCCCAGTCACTCCTCGCATGGCCTGAGAAGGTAAGGGTGATGGCAGGGATGGAGACTCACTCCATATTCCAGAGCGGGAGGGAAGTGCCCCTGCACTTGCCTTTCATGTCGCAGGAGCTTCTTGGTGCTGCCTGCACCTTGGTCTCTCAGGGAGATGCACAATTTGATCTCCACCCGAAGACACTGGCCTGGCCTGGCTGCAGCTGATGCGCCACATCATAATGGGCCCCAGGAGGCATAGGGGACACCATCTCTCTCATTGTAATGCATGCTAAATTTAAGTGTGCTGCGCTGTGAGAGCATCGAGCAGGCCATGGAGGTGGTGAGATGCAACCCCATCCAAGAGCAAAGATGGCATAGTCCTAGAAATGACAAGCTCCAAAACTCAAACTGCTCCATCTTGCCAGGGTTCCATTGAAGGCAGTTATTCTGCATCCAGACCCTCACAGAGTCTAAGCACCAGGATAAGACATTCATAGCATACGTTAATTCACCAGAGGCAAAAATATAAAATTGAATATCATCGGAGTCATGATGAGGTCGCACCCCATGGTGAAGGATAAGCTCACATAGTGGCTCGATGTACATGTTGAATAGAAGAAGAAAGACCACCAAGTTCTGTGGCTCCTGACATTTTAAGGGCTGAAGGTAGGACTAACAAGAGGAGATACTGGATGAAAATTGTCCAGTATGGTGGAATCCAGCAACGTCTCCTTGTTGAGGGGGTAAATAAAAGCTGCTTTAAGAGGTAAAGGAACAACACCTGACTCAAAGAACAATTAAGCACTGCTAAAATCCACTCAGAGGACTTTCCCCCATGCTACTATAACAAGCTAAGAAGTGCATGGATCTAAACAGCAGGTGGCCAAGTTCCCAGTCTAAGGATCCTGTCTACTTCCTGAGGCCCAACATATTCAAATTGTTCCCAGATAACAAGGTAAGATGCCTCCCAGGAACCCCGTCTGGGCCTGCCACAAGGTTGGCATCAAAGTGTGAACAAATTCAAGCAACTGTAAAACAGATGCTGAACAAATTCCTCCTTATACCCCTGTGAGAGGTTATCTGAGCCCCCTCTAACCAAGAGGTAAAGGTAAAGGTTCCCCTCACACATATGTGCTAGTTGTTCCCAACTCTAGGGGATGGTGTTCATCTCCATTTCTAAGCTGAAGAGCTAGCACTGTCCAAAGACTTCTCCATGGTCATGTGGCCAGCATGACTAAATGCCAAAGGCACACGGAACTTAGTTACCTTCCCACCAAAGGTGGTCCCTATTTTTCTACTTGCATTTTTATGTGCTTTCGAACTGCTAGGTTGGCAGAAGCTGGAACAAATAACGGGAGCTTACCCTGTTATGTGTCACTAAGGATTCGAACCACTGAACTACTGACCTTTTGATCAACAAGCTCAGTGTCTTAGCCACTGAGCCACCATGTCCCCTTTAACAAAGAGGACTTTAACCAAGAGGACTCATGCCAACTAAAACGGCTATGTCTGGAAGTTATCTGAGTTTGCAAAAAGGGTGAAGTACTGGCTATTTGCCTTCCTTACCACCAACAAGGTAGGCCTTAATAGACAATCCAGCCTATGTTGGCTGTGTTTATTCCTAATTGAGCACCAGAAATGCTTCAGATATCTTGTGTCTTGTTTCATTTTCCTTAATTCCTCCTTTATCCACTTAAAGCGATGGGATTCCTCAGAGTGGAGATTCACAGAGACCCAATCCGACCTAAATTCTCAGCTGCCCCCTTACTCCAAAGCAGTGACCAAGTATTTGGGTAAGACATCCAGCAGTATAGCTGGATATTATCGACATATTGTAGAATCAAACACCAAAGATGGGGGATGACCTTGCCCAGTGGACTCTGTTAAAGTTGAAAACCACAAAAAAAGAAGATATTATCTAGAAGGACATCAGAAGACTTTCACCTAAGAGTTCAATTTCCATCCTCAAAGATTAATTTCCTAACATGTCCTAGTAGGAAGGTCATGACGCACTTCAGAACAATAATCCCAGGGCTGTATCTGTGAGTTTTCACTAACATACCATAAAGTATTTCTTTGCACATGGAGCTCTGAAAGTAGTTCAGGATCCCCAGAGGAGAAGTTGGTTTTCATTGTAATTATCATCATCCTGGTCTTGGGGCTCTCTCTTCTGCTTCCTCAGTGACTGCCTTTGATGTAAACATCAGACTAAAGCAACAGGGAAGGGATCATGCATTAAGAAGGGATAAATGCTTCCATTGATGCTGAATGTTTTGCACATGATTTAGGATGGGCAGGGGTTATGTTGTTGAATTTAACTTTCTCTCCTTTCCAGGTGAAGCTCGGTTTGTCTCTGACCTCTGAATCAAGAAAACCACTGACCTTCAGTCTCATGAGAGTACTTTGAATTCTAACTCTTATTGCTGTTTGGAAACAAAGAATTTGCTGATTCAGGCCAGGGAGAAATGGACTTCATGGATCTGCTTTTGATGCTGCTACTTTTGCTCACCCAGAGAAACTCTGGGAGGCTCAGAACCAAATGCCCTACACTTCTGAAGGAGCGGGAGAGAAGAAAACCACGGAACTATTACAGGCCAGGAGACCATCTCATTAATGTGGTTCTCACTGCATCCATAACTTTGTTTCAGCCATTGCAGTTCAATGAAGCTCCTTATATTTCTTCTACTCGGTAAGTCATTCATTAGGATGGCATTGCAGCCCCTTCATTTGCATTTCTATCACTCTTCTTCCTTTCTTCTTATTCCACGGATTTCTAAGTTATAAGACTTGTGTAATGTCTTGGGTCATTTTGATTTGTAAGGCTGTTCTCTTTTGTTTTATCTTGTGCAAGAGTATTAATTCCAAGGATGGGACAGAAAAACCTTGCCTTTAGAAGCTGTGGTGCTCCATCACTACACGTTTTTAAGGAGAGATTGGACAAGCATTTGTCTGAAATATTATAGGGTCTTTTGCTTAAGCAGGGCATTGGACTAGAAGACCTCCAAGGTCTCTTCCACCTCTGTTATTTTGTTAAGACCTGAAAGATCCTCAGAAAGAAAAACACAGGAGTCTGAAAGATCTTGCCTTCCTCTTCCCGTCCAGAGCTCATCACTTGAATAATGACTTGCATTTAGTGTAGTTAATGAAAGAATTAGAGTTACCTCTTCCGGTCCATATTAAACACAGTTCTTTGTAGGAATAAGGATAACTTCTTTTTAGAATTGCTTTGCTGGCTCATCATTAAACCGTGTTCTTGCTTTTATGGTGGTTCTACTAGAAAGATTGAAATATTGAACACTGTTTACTGGACACCAGCACTACTACACTGTTGGAAGAAACATTCTTCTGGGTTTTCCAAGTGGGAAAAAAGACACTGGAAACATGGAGGCTGCTTGGAAAGATGGTTTAATGGTGGTCAGGAATCACATGGCTTGAGTTCCTGAACAGAAAAGGCAATCACATGCTTCAAGGTGTTGGGTGAAGAACCAAAGAGAGGAAAGAAAAGAGACCAAGATGCTGAGAGTGCCTGAGTTTATAACCTCTGTTGGGCCCCACCTTAGTGTTTCTTGTTCCTGTATAAGAAATGTATCCTGATTGGTTGTCAAACTCCCAGGCAGTCTAGGGGTCTTAGCTAACTTTGTAGGTTGTCTCTCAAGCTTGCTTGAGTCTTGCCATGTGGTGAGTTTCTGTTGCTAGATGAGTCCTATTGTGTTGCAGATGATGGCCCATTGACAAAGTGGGGGGGAATGAGTTTCTGCCTTTGGCTCATTGACAAAGATGGAGGAGGCAGGAAGCTGCAGGTGGTTGTTTTGTCTTTAACACACGTTTCTCCATTTCTCATCCAGGGAAATATAATATTCTGCCTTTTTAATATTTCCTAAAATATTTCATTCTTCTGGGAGAGGGGTGGGTGTAACTTCCTACAACACCACTAAACTCTTCTCAATAGTCCCAGCAATTAAATGGTAATGTGTGACTCATTTGCCTCTGGTTTGGGATTAGTTTTGGTTTAAGACTAAACAGAGTTGTGGAGTCAAAGGAATTATTGAAAAAAAATGTTGATTTTTATTATTTTGATGATGTTGATGAAGAAGATGTTGACAACAATGATGGTGGTGGCAATGATATAAACATTTTTTTTAACAGTTGGTTATTTTTTGATGCTACAAGAACCCTACAATTCATTTTTGCCATTCAAGTGGTCAACAAAAATCCTCAGATCCTGGCCAATATAACACTGGGATACAACATCTATGACAACACTTTGAGCACACTTTACACTTCAGATGCCTTGATGGACATGCTCTCTACTGGAAAAGCCAATGTTCCCAACTACAGCTGTGGAAGGAAGGAAAACCTTTTGGTTCTTCTTGATGCAGCTGACAGTGAAATCTCCATCCAGATGTCAACATTAGGAGGCATCTACAAAGTCCCACAGGTTTGTATGTGTTCCTCTATCTGGAGAAATAAGATGGGTGTTGATGGGTAAGTGATAAAGGCAAACCCTATCTTCCCTATTTGGTTCAAGAGCTGATTTTCACCATGGCCATTGTACATACTGTACCATGACTATGGTTTGGGATCCACAGATGGGAGGAAGGAAAAATGAAAAGAGTCACATGCTTTCATGACACCATTTCTATTGTTTTGGGGCTTCTACTGCACATTTCTGAAGGTGAAGAGAGGCTCTATATCCAATCAAAGGGTCTTTCTACAAAAATGAGGTGCAGCAGTGATGGAAAGGTCAAATTTTGTACATAATCATTAAAATAATGATAATTTCAATGTAGGGGAATGCTGGAGGGGATTCTTTTCAGATTTGTGAAAAGAATCCCCTACAGTTGTTAAAACATCAATATCTTATAGGGACCATTAGCATTTATTAACTGCTTTATTAATAATATTAGAAGTATATTATCCAACACATCAAATATTTTTATCCTAATATTTTCATGATCAGATTCATCATGGAATATTTAAAGAACACTAATGCCCCTGGAGAAGACTTTCTATCAGCTGAACTATTAAAAAGATATCTTGAGTGGTGGGCCTTCTATTGGCAGGTTCATTTACACACAGGAATAATATCCCTCATATCCCGTTGGGTGGAAGACATGCAATAGTAGTTGCTATAAATAAATGAAATTTAAAAAATGCATTATTAATTATAGGTCCATTTCTCTAGTAGATATTGCAGCTAAAATATATGCTAGTTTACTCTTTTTTTTTTTATTGAAAAAGTTTTTCGAATACAAGTTTTTCCCCCTTTTCCTCCCTTCTTCCCTAACCCCCCTCACCACCCATCCCCCCCTGTGACTTCTTCTTCACAACAATAAACTAATTCATAATTAATTACATAATATTTTACCATGCCCTTACTCACTCCTCAAAATACTGACCCTTAGCATAGTGTTCTTATAACTCCGCTTTTCTCCGCTTTTCACAATCTACCCTTTTTCTCCTCCCCCAAACTTATAAAATATTATTATTATTACAACAACATGACCTTTACTTTTATATATATTAATTTAACATTTCAAAGCAGCCTTCTCCAAATTTAACATTTATTCAGTTCTATCCAATTCTTCCACTCCCCGAAATATATAACTTAAAAATCCTTTTTCTTAAACTAATCAATCACTAAACTAACCTATTTCAACCCAGTTTCCTGCAAGATTACCATGCACTACAATTCTAAATATAATCCACTGCCCACTCTGCTAAAATATACATATGTCTATATATACGTTCCATTTTATAAAAAAAAGAAAAGACAATAACTTTAAATTTATAATTCATTTAGTATCTTCTTTGATGTCTTTCCACTAGATTGTTAAATCCGTCATCCATAATAGGGTAACATAGCATCCTGGTGCAACAGTTTATTCAAAATCTTCAGTCATCTTCTGCCCCCATCAATAATGAATATCCTCATGTATATATAAAAGTAAAAACAACCACCCGAGTGACATTATAATTATATTCCATATAGTTGTAATTGTGGTTTTCATCAGGATTATAAATCCCCATCATCTTAGTGGGTAACAGCCAGATCTTCTGCATGCCCCAGCATGACTCTCTTGCCTTGTAACTCAAAATAGATATAATATATTTATCGGTAAAAGAAATCCAAAATAGATAGTTCAAATCCAACAGTGTAAGGCTCTTTCCACATCCCAAAATCACGGCATTGCAGAGATCTGCCACTTTCCTCAAGATAGTATTAAACAATAATTCGCCACCAATATCTTTTCACATATTAATTTATTTATTTTTTTTTTAAATCCCTGGCTTCACTGTTGCTTGGTTTAGAAACTACTATTTCTATGAGATCTGTTTATTTTCTTTTTCTTTTGCGGGTTGCATTTCCATCCAGATTTCCTTCCTACAAGTTGTGTATCAGCTGTTCGGTTGTCATTCTGCTTTGTAGATTGATCTTGTTGGTTTTGTTTTATTATCTCATATGTCTTATCCATCACTTGTATATCAACTAATTGATTTACGCACTTGTCTGTAGGTTGATAGTTCATCACATTAGAATCAGATGACACTGCTCTCAAATTTATAGACAGTCCAGCTGGGGTATCCAAAGAGTCCAAAGACAGTTTATCTACCACAGCCTCTGTAATTTGATGTTTTCCCTTTATTTCCAACTCCTTTTGCTTGTCCTGTGTTATGCCTAAAGATGTTAAGTTTATTTTTAAAATTTTTTGATAAAATTCTTCCGCTTTTTCGACAGTATTCAGTTGGTATCTTACTCCTTGGTATCTCAATATTAAACCAACTGGGACGTCCCACCTAAATAGAATATTCCTTTTTTTTAACTCATTCACTAGAAAACCAAATTTCTTCCTCTCCATTAACATCTTGGGCGGGAGTTCCTTAAAAATCCAAATCTTTCTTCCACGAAATTGCAAAGCAGAATCATAAGAATTCTGGACAATATTATTTCTAATTTCTTTGTCTGTAAAATAAATCACCACATCTCTAGGCAATTGCCTTTGTTTTGCCAACCAGGAGTTTATTCTATAAATTCTGTCAATCCTGCAAAACACTTCATCAGGTGATCCTTAAAATCCCAGCCAGAATTTCAGAAGATATCTTCCTTAAATCATCTCTGTCATCTTCCTGCAAACCTCTCAGTCTAATTGCATATTCTGTAAAATTGTATTGGATCATTAAAACTTCTCTTTCAATCCTCTGTTGTACATTTGTACATTGTACATTTTCTTCATTAACAGACTTTTGATCAGCCTCCATTTTAAGTTTGTCTTCTGAACTATTATCCTGAATGTTTGCCAAATCCTTTTTAATTTTTTGGATCTTGTCATCCAAATTCTCCTCAGTTTCTTTCATTTTAGAGTTAGTATTTGCTTCCAACTGAGTCATAAAGTCTGCTAAGCCTTTAGCTACTTTTAAAATCTTTCGATCCAAAAAGCCAAACTTAGATTTCACCAATTCACCAATTTCTTTGATTTCCAACTTAAATTTTTCAAGTTGCTGATTCACAATCTCATCCCTTCTTACAATCTCCTCAAGAAGAAATTCTATTATATTAAAGTCAGGTTTCTGAGACTGGAGAGTTAAAACTTGTTGATGTAATTTATTAATGGGGGAATCCCCCCCCACTGCCTGTTTGTCTAGTTTTATAAGTCTCAGTGCCATTTTTTTACTCCTTAGTTTACTCTTAAGGAAAATTCAGAGCGGGTAGATGAAAAGTGCATTCTTTACAGAAGGATAAACAACCTTTAGACACAATGGGCCCACATTGACAATTCCTTGTCTTGAAACATCCAAATATGTTAGTCAGGGGAAACAGCAATTTTCTACCTTTTTAAATTCTAGTCTAGTGCTACAGAAAAAAATCCAGGATATTGAAGCAGAGAAAGATATATCCACCCTCATTAGGTTCAAGGTTCAAAGTTGGCATGTTGAAATGGAAGAGCTGCTAGAAACATACCTTTCAAATTACAAAGCATTTAAACACAGAAAAGCCTAAACATTTTAGGGTGGTATTTACTCAAACAAGATTGGAGCTGGAGACAATGTTTAAATAGGGAAGATTTAACCAAGTCCATTTTAATGAAGGCTTATTTGTGGATCTCCAAAGTTGGAAGGCATAACTCACCTATTATTTCAATATCAGTTTTAAAAGAATGAGAGGGATCAGCATCTTGGACTGTCCATTAGACAAACAATTAAAACAACATATTTCCTGTGTGGTAATAGTTCAAAATTGCACATTATACAGACCTTCATTGGAAGAAAACACTTTGGGCAGGAGACGCACATGTGAGTCTGATTGTAGTAGATTGTAGGGGTGATACATATTTTTTTTTATTCTTATCCTTTTTTTCTTACTTAATTTGTTTCTTTTATTCTGTTTTATATAAGAACTTCTTAACATTTTGTGCTTTACATTCTGTATCATGGTATTGCCTAATGGCAATTCAATAATAAACCAATGTGTTGATGAGAAATAAGTTGGATATATTAAAAACTAATATTTTGGACTTGACCTGACCTCAAATATAACAGAGCATTCTTCATTGCTTTTTCAGATTGGTTATACAACTACTTCAGAGGTTCTGAGTGATAAAAGTCAATTCCCCTTTTTCTATCGGATGGCTCCCAAAGAAGAGGTCCACTACCCAGCAATTCTCCAACTGCTTCTCCATTTCAGATGGACCTTGATTGGCCTCTTTGCTACAGAGACAGAGGAGGGAGAGAATTCCATGAGGGCTTTGACTCCTGTGCTGGTCAGGAATGGAATTTGTGTTGTTATATCACAACAATTGGAAAGAGATACACTTACAGAACCATTCAGGGATGCCATCTCTAAGTGGAGACAAGTCAATGTCTTTGTTTTTTTCACAAAATTTGTTAGCATCATCAATGGTTTTCTTCCTGTTCATTTAACCCTTGAAGCTTTGCCAGGACACATAGAAGGGAAAGTCTGGATCCTCTCAACCTTTTTGGAACTGAGAATAAAAAGGGGAAAAGAGTACAAATATGTCCGTAGTATTTTGAGCTTTGTTTATCAGAGGAAAAGAAGGACAAATTATGATGCTTTTGAATCCAAGCTCCTTGTGGAGCCTCTAATGGCAAATCATCACTGTTCTTATTCAAAGCACGTGTTTTCGGTGAAAGGTCGGTTAAAATGCATCCAGAATGCACTACAGCATCCAGGGAAAAGAATCCAAAATGATTACCATTTTTACAGTATTGTTAAGACTCTAGCGCATACCTTGAATGCTGCATATTCCTCCAGGTCCTGGAGGAAAAGGGAGGAGGGCAAAGAGAATTTGTGGGCTCCAAATCTGCAGCCGTGGCAGGTATGGGGTCCTGACATGGATCCATTAATCTTAGTTCCTTTTGGGAAGGAATTCAAAGGAGAAGCAGGGGAACCATCTCAACTCCCTTGTGCTAAAAAAAAACCCAACAGATTTGGCCAAAAACCCAACAGATTTGGCCAATCTAATCACTCAGAGGAGAATGTTCCAAAGAGTGGGTAGCATGACAGATATATTTTGGTAACAAATACCGTTAATTTTAAAACAGATATATGCATGGATCTAGGTGTCCTAGTGGATAGCTGCTGACATATGAGCCAGCAGTGTGGTGCAGATGCCAAAAAAGACAACGAAGTCCCTGATTGTATCAACAGAGGGATAGTATCAAGACAACATGATTTGGTACTACTGCTTTATACTGAACAACTAAGACCACACTTGGAATGCTGCAATCCAGTTCCTGTCACCAAGATACAAAAAATGCTGAGACCTAGATAGAGTGCAGAGGAGAGCAACAGAGATGGTTATGGGTCTAGAGCAGGGGTGTCAAACCCATGGCCCATAGGCCAGATGCGTCACGTGCTAGCCCCGTCCCCGCCCGGTTTAGTGAAGGGGGAAAAGTCCCAATACATCACGTGATGCAACCGTGACAATGCAAGTTTGATACCCTGGTCTAGAGTATAAACCATATGATGAATTGTTGCAGAAACTAGACATTTCTAGTCTAGAGATAAGAAGAACTAAGGGTGACATAATAGCAGTCTTCCAATACTTGAAGGACTGTTGATGGATTGGATAGGATAGGATAGGATAGGATAGGATAGGATAGGATAGGATAGGATAGGATAGGATAGGATAGGATAGGATAGGATAGGACAGGACAGGACAGGACAGGACAGGACAGGACAGGACAGGACAGGACAGGACAGGACAGAATATTAGAATAGAATAGAATAGAATAGAATAGAATAGAATAGAATAGAATAGAATAGAATAGAATAGAATAGAACAGAACAGAACAGAACAGAACAGAATAGAATTCTTTATTGGCCAAGTGTGCTTGGACACACAAGGAATTTGTCTTTGGTGCATATACATTCAGTGTACATAAAAAGACAAGATACATTCGTCAAGAATCATAAGATACAACACTTAATGATAGTCATAGGGTACAAATAAACAATCAAATCATACTAGGAAACAATATCAATATAAATTGTAAGGATACAATATAAATTGTAAGGAACAAAGTTATAGTCATGCAGTCATAAGTGGGAGGAGATGGGTGATAGGCTAATAGTAATAGTAATGCAGCCTTAGTGAATAGTTTGACAGTGTTGAGGGAATTATTTGTTTAGCAGAGTGATGGCATTCAGGAAAAAAACTGTTCTTGTGTCTAGTTGTTCTGGTGTGCAGTGCTCTATAGCGTCCTTTTATTTATTTATTTTATTTTATTTTATTTTATTTTATTTTATTTTATTTTATTTTATTTTATTTTATTTTATTTTATTTTATTTTATTTTATTTTATTTTATTTTATTTTATTTTATTTTATTTTATTTTATTTTATTTTATTTTATTTTATTTTATTTTATTTTATTTTATTTTATTTTATTTTATTTTTATACCGCCCTTCTCCAACAGGACTCAGGGTGGTGAATAGCCGAGATAAAACATAGCATATAAAATTTAAAAACAATTTAAAAGATATTAAATAATTTCAGCCCACAATTTAAAACAACCCAGTTAAAACCAATTTCAAATTAAAACCAAAAGGATGGGATCAAGCCAGCCTGGCTAAATGAAATAAATGAGTTTTCAGGGCCCGACGAAAAGTCCGGAGGTCTGGTATCATGCGTATCTCTAGGGGTAGGTCGTTCCAGAGGGCAGGTGCTGCCACAGAGAAGGCTCTCCCCCTGGGGGTCACCAGCCGACATTGTTTGGCTGATGGCACCCCGAGGAGGCCCTTTCTGTGGGAGCGTACTGGCCAGTGGGAGGCTATTGGCGACAGAATGCGGTCTCGTAGATACCCCGGCCCTAAGCCATGGAGCGCTTTAAAGGTGGTCACCAACACCTTGAAGCGCACCTGGAAGACCACCGGGAGCCAGTGCAGCTCATGCAGGAGAGGTGTCACATGGGAGCGCCCCATCGCTCCCATAATCCCCCACGTGGCCGCATTCTGGACCAGCTGGAGCCTCCGGGTGCACCCCAAGGGGAGCCCCATGTAGAGAGTATTGCAGTAGTCCAGGCGGGAAGTGACGAATGCCTGAGTGACCGTGCATAAGGAGTCCTGATCCAGAAAGGGACGCAACTGTCGTATCAGGCGAACCTGATAAAAAGGCCCCCTGGCCACAGCCATCATATGCTCTTCTAAAGACAGCCGTGCATCCAGGAGGACGCCCAAGTTGTGAGCCCTCTCTGTGGGGGCCAATGATTCGCCCCCAATAACCAGCGATGGCACCAGCTGGCTATATTGGGTCGCCGGAAGCCACAGCCACTCGGTCTTGGAAGTCCGACTCAACTTGGAAGTTGAGTCGGAGCCTGTTTCTCCCCATCCAGGAGGGTAGGAGTTGAAGCAGTTTATGTCCAGGATGCGAGGGGTCTGTAAATATTTTCACAGCCCTCTTTTTGACTCGTGTAGTATACAGATCCTCAATGGAAGGCAGGTTGGTAGCAATTGTTTTTTCTGCAGTTCTAATTATCCTCTGAATAAAACTCAGACATTAAAGACCATCTGTGTGCATTCAATTTAGTAATTGTTTTTAAAGTGGTTGGGTGCTCACCAAAGCACTTGAGGGCAGGAGAAGAAGTGAAAGGTAGAAGAGTATTAAAGGGAGATCCAACCTAGAATTAAGGAGAAATTGTGTGACAGTGAGAACAATCGATCAATGTAACAACTTGCTTCCAGAAGTTGTGTGGGCTACATCACTGGAGGTGTTCAGGAAAAGATTGGACAACTATTTGTCTTGCTTGAGCAAGGGTTTGAATTAGAAGACCTCCAATATCCCTTCCAACTCTATTATTCTATGACTTTCCAATTTTAAATTCATTCTTGTATCTATGAGTTTGTGATTAGCATCATAGAAATTTATATTTATAAATTTGAAGGACGTTCTGAGAGTCTCCGCCTCTTTTCTAGTTCACTGGCTCAACTCTACATTTACATCTACAAAACTGGATGCAGAATTCCAGATGTGGCCTTACTAAGACTTTATAAAGCGGTACTAATCCTTCATGTGATATTTTTTTATTGGTTTTACCACAACACAACACAACACAATACAACATACAAAACACAAACACATGATATGTGTTTCTTTTTACATTACATATACATTTCATTCCTCTTACTTTCTACTGTATACATTCCCCCCCCTTTTTTTTAATTTGATTTATATGCCACCCTTCTCCAGAGACTCAGGGCGGCTTACAATGCGTTAAGCAATAGCCTTCATACTTTTGTATATTTATACAAAGTCAGTTTATTGCCCCCACAATCTGGGTCCTCAATTTACCCACCTTAGAAAGGATGGAAGGCTGAGTCGACCTTGAGCCTGGTGAGAATTAACTCACAGTAATTGCAGGCAGCTGGATGTTAAATGCTGCCTTAGCAGGAGGCATTAGCCTCCTACGCCACTCAGGCTCCCATTTTTCCCATCCTTTATTATCATTATCTTTATCGTCTCTTTATTTTTAATTTTCTTCATTTACAATATTTTGCACATTTGTCACCTTCTTCTCTCCATCATTTATTCACATTTATTTTCCCTAATATCGAGCCAATCATACCATTTATTCCATACTTGATAATATTCTGTATCTTCCTTTTCTTTTATTTCTTTTGTTAATTTATCCATCTTCGCACAGTCCAGGATTTTCTTAATTATTTCTTCCTCTGTTGGGATCTTTTCACTTTTCCAGGACTGTGCGTAGACTATCCTTCACATGATTTTGATTCTGTTTCCTCTAATTGACACATTTTGTCAATGATACTTTTTTAATATATATTCTCTTAATATAGGATTGCAGAAATTTTTGCTGCACTTTTGGATTTCACCTTTGGAGACAGTGGTGACAATTGTTCTGCCAACTAAGAATTCTTGCAAATGAGACAACTCTGGAAGACAGATGCAAATGTGAAAAGACCACATGGGTTAGGAAACTATGGTTTCTAATTTTAAAATTCCTGGATGTTTCCATTCTAGTTTCATCCCTTTCTGAAAACGAATGAATTGTGCAATCTTTCCCTGTTGAAACTTTACTTGGATGAAAATGGAGTCATAACTGCAGATCTGGACATCGTGAGCTGGATGTTTCTCTCCAAGGGGAATCCTCAGAAACAGCAACTGGGGAGTTTTGAAAGACAGAGTCTTATTATCAATCAAGATATTCTATCATGGCTCAACTTGCTCAACAAGGTGGGGAAAATATTGATATCTCTTTTCTTTTTTTACAAATCCCGAGGACCAGGGGTGGGTTCTACTTAACTTTACTACCAATTCTCAATGGGATCGCTCACATGTGCGTGCTTTGCTTGTGCATGTGCCTTGCTTCTGTGCATGCACCTTGCTTCTGCGCATGTGCAGATTGCTTCTGATGACATCAGGGTCAGTGGGCGGAACCTCCCACTGGTTTTACTACCGGTTCTATAGAACCAGTCTGAACCGGGGGCAACCCACCACTGTTGAGGACCCATTTCAAGTAGTCTAAGCCTAGACTAAATGGTGGTTAATCTTTACTGAGAATTGAATATGTGAAGTAAAACTTTTATCACTTTCTTACATAGGGAGGTTTTCGTTCCGGCAACCATGGTATCCCCCTGATGCTACAATATGGAATACTGTTTAACTGTAACTGTTCAGTTATTATTGTTTAGGACATGGCTGTTTTCTGTGCCTTCCATAAAACATCAAGTGCTGGGGATTGTGGTATTCTACTTTGCTTGTTTCTTGCCTTCAAAGAGGAAAGAAAAAAAGTAATTCTGTTCACCAGTTCTCAAGTTCAGAATTGGATTGAACCAGGAGTGGGCTTCAAAAATTTTAGCAAGGGGTTCTCTGCCTGGTTTCTGGGTGGGCATGGCCATGGTGCGCATGGCCTAGTTGGCCTCCTGCACCATGGCGGGAGGGGTGTTTTTGCCCTCCCCGGACTCCAGAGGCTTTTCTTGAGCTTCTGGGAGGGCAAAAACAGTCTCCCTAGGCTCCGGAGGCCCTCTGGAGGCCGGAAACAGCTGCATTTCCAGCCTTACCAAACTTCCGGTAGGCCCATTTTTCACCCTCTCTGAGCCTCCGCACGCGCTCTGCACCCAAAATGGGCCGCATGGGGACTCCTGGGAGGGGAGTGGTGGGCAGGGTCAGCCAGGAGTGGGATTTGGGGGTTCTCCGAACTGCACAAAATTGTTGCAATATTTTTAGGATCAGACTCAATAATATTAGTGAGAGTTAAAGGTTTAAATATACTTCCTTTTATTTACAATAGGCATTCTATATTCACTGAATATTCACAGATAGAAGCAAGGAAAAGGGTGTAGGTGGCTCCTTATATATACAATGGGTGGAGCTATAAGTGGGAGTGGTGAATTATGAATACATTAAGAAGTGAAGAATAAGTTAACCCCTGATACCCCATTCATATACTATTTACACATTAGAGAATAAGGCATTTACATCTGACAAATCCCCCTCTAAATGCCGATTCGTTATACAACACCAATTACATTCAGATTCAGGACAATACAAGACATACAATTTAGATGTTAAATATTTGTGTTGCTTAGAAGGTAAAGGCTTTGTCAATATGTCAGCTAATTGTTCTGAAGTATCACAATGCACTGCTTTAATAAATCCATCCTGAGATAATTGTCTCACATGTTTAAATTTTATATCTATATGCCTGGACCTTTGTCCAATGGCATCAGATCTAGATATTTCAATGGCTGCTTTATTGTCTTCATGCATAACAAAAGGCAAAGCAGGTTTTTTCCAAACATCTGAAATTAAATCATTAAACCATACAAGGTTATTTGCAGCTTTGGATAAACAAACATATTCCGCTTCTGTCGTTGAAGTGGCTACTAGTTCTTGTTTACCAGTATACCAGTAAACTGGACAGTCATTTAAGAGAAAAATATAACCAGATGTACTTTTTCTGCATGATGTGTCTCCAGCCCAGTCCGCATCTGCATAACATGCAAGCTTTGGTTCTTTATTATCACTAGGTTCTAATACTAAGCAAAAATCTAGTGTACTTTTCAGATATCTTAAAATTCTTTTAACAGCTTCCCAGTGATACATTGTTGGTTTGCTGACGTGTCTGGATAATAAATTGAGTGGTAAGGCGATATCTGGTCTAGTCCAATTAGATATATAAAGAAGTGAACCTATGATTGATCTATAAAACGTGTTATCCTTGAATTCAGGTGAAGATTCATCAGTATTTCTAAGAAAATCAGTTTGCATAGGAGTATCACAGGGTTTGGCATTGTTTAAATTGCATTTATTTAAAAGTTCTATAATCTTATCTCTCTGAGTAAGTTTGAATCCCCTTCTAGTCTTATTAATTTGAACACCAAGATATTTGTTCACTTTACCTAGAGATTTCAACGAGAAATGTTCATTTAACTTATTTACAAAAGTTTCTCTTCTCTCTTTGTGTTTTCCTATATATAAAATGTCATCTACATAAATCAACACAAATTCAATGTAATCATCACCCTTTTTGACAAAGAAATAGTTATCAGCAGTGGTAGCGTTGAAATCCATGGTCTTAAGTACTTTTACTAAACAATCATACCATCTTTTACCAGATTGTTTTAATCCGTATAAACTCTTGTTCAACAGCCAAATTTCATTTTTGTTGGTGTATTGACTGTGAGGTGCTCTTACGTATATTTCTTTATCTAGTTTTGCGTGTAGATACGCAGTCTGTATGTCATATTGAAATACATCAAGATTGAGTGCTGATGCTACCACTAGAGCTGTTTTGACACTCTCTGTTCTTACAGTGGGGGAATACGTGTCAGTATAGTCCTCCGGATATTTCTGTGCATAACCTTGTGCAACTAATCTAGCTTTATATAGAGTATTGCCTCCTTCTAAGTTCTTAATTTTATATATCCACCTGGTACCAATAATTGTTTTATCTTTAGGTGCAATTGCAGGTGTAAATACATTTAATCCTTGTAAACTTTCCATCTCTTTTTTCATAGCTAATTCCCATTTTTCTTTTTCTTCACGAGGGAGTTTTAACACTTCCTCATAAGTATTAGGTGTTATTGGCTCACCATCCATATGCATTATGTAATCTCTGTATTTATTTGGCATTTGATTTCTGTTGTTTCTAATGACTCTTTCAGGTTTGCTATTGTTATCATGCAAATATCTTGCTTCTTTTTTTGTTAGTGTGTCTGTCTTTATTTTGTGTTGGCTATTTGTCCAAGTTTTGGTTTTGCTTTTATATTTGTTGATATTCTGTTTTTCTATGGTCCCTTTCTCATGAGATTTTGTATCTTTACATTTATTTGGAAATATTTCATTAAGATGTAATTTAGACCAGTTGGCCTGTTCATGGAACACAGCTGTTCTGGAAACTATAAATTTGTTATTATTATCAATGAATCTGTACCCTTTGGTGCCAGTTTCATATCCCATAAATCTGAGTCTTCTGGATACGTTTTCTCCCTTTCTTCTTAACTGTTTAGGTATGTGTACGTCTGCAGTGACTCCAAATATGTGCATGTGTGCTAATTTTGGTTTCCTATTATACATTACTTCATATGGTGTCTTATTTACAATACTGGACCAGGTTCTATTTTGTGTGTAATTTGAATAATGTAGGGCTTCTGACCAAAATTGTTTGCTTAAGCCAGCATCCTCCAATGTGCATCTAATCATGGTTTGTAATGTGGAATTCTTTCTCTCTGCAATCCCGTTCTGAAACGCAGAAAATGGACTAGACGTGTAATGTAGCATTCCTCTATCCTTTAACCATTGGGAGAATTCTTTAGACATGAATTCACATCCCCTATCTGTCATAATTTGTTTTATTCTGATATTGTGTTGTGTTTCTATGCGTTTGTAAAATTCCTTAAATTTTTGAAAGGTTTCATCTTTGTGTTTTAATGTATAAACAAACCCATAACGGCTATAATCGTCTACTATTGTCAGGAAGTAACGTTTTCTATAGGTGATTGATGGAGTTAATGGGCCAACTAAGTCCATGTGTACTAAGTCAAAAATTTTGTTAGTTGATCTAGTAGATTTTCTTGGCCTGGGACTAGTTTTTAGTTTTGTAGATTTACATACTGAGCATTCCAAATAGTTTTCACAATTTTTTATTTTGACACCTTCTGCGTGTTCAGTCATTTTTTGTACTACAGGAAAACTGGCATGTCCTAACTTCCTATGTAAGATGTGAGCACACTCATCATGAATTGGTTTACCTATTTTTGGTTTTTTTTCATTGTGTGCATCTGCGTGATCATGAGATATTTTACATTCATCATTGTCACTGTTGCTAATATTTTCACCATCTGCTTCAATACAATCTTCCATATTTGAATCAATGTTATGCAACCATTTTTCCTTTGTTATCAGATAAGGTAGGCCTCCTTTAATCATCACAGTGCCTATATTTATTTTATTCTTCTCCAAAGTCGCTTTTCCCTTTGAGAAAACTATATTAATGTCAGAATCTCTACTTAGTTTTATGGCACTTAGTATGTTATGAGGTATTTCAGGTATTAACAATACCCCCTCTATTTTTCCTAGACCAGGCAAGGTTACATTTCCTCTGCCTAATACTTGAACCTTTTCTTGAGCTACCTTTATTACAAATTTATCTTCTGTAAATGAAGACAATATATTTTTGTTATTAGTGGTGTGATTAGTTGCTCCAGAATCAATAAGCCAATTATTGTTCTCATTTTGCTGTATTTTAGTGTTGTCTTGTTTATTTAATCCATTCAGTGAACCAGATTTTCTATCCTTTGAATTATCTCTGCCCCCTCTATTCTCTTTGTAATTTGGTGGGCTTTTATATCTATGTCTATCTATGGAAGACTGTCTATAATTGTATTTGTTCCTATATTCTGACCTATGTCTTTCCTTTGAAATTTTGGGACAATCTCTTCTATTGTGTTCCCTGGATCCACAATTGTGACATTTAAATGTTTCATTATATTTTTCTTGGAAAGCTACTTTCCTATAAGGTTTGTGTTCTGTGTGATTGCTAGAACGATTTCTTCTTGAATTGTCTTCTGCTATCAATTTATTGGATAGACTTTCTATGGATAAATATCCTAGATTGATAGTGTCTAAATGTGACATAAAACTGTCTCATGATGAATCAAGTGAGTTGATAATAACACTTTTCATTGTTTGGTCTGAAATCACCTCCCCCCTCAAATGCAGCTCAGCTCTTATTTTGTTTAAAGATATTAAATGCTCACTTATGGAAACCCCTGGTTTCACTCTAGATGAAAAGAAATCCTTAGACATTCTTGTGGTGGTAGCCACACTATCGCTGTGAAACAAATTAAACATGCATTGAATAATTTCTGAAACAGTCAGATTAGGTTTGATGCTATGATACATTGCAGGAGACACACTAGATATTATTAAGAAAAAGGCTCTATGGTGTAAACAATCTATTTTTAAAGTCCAAGGTCTTTTTGGGGGACTAGTGATAAAAAATAGTAAATTTTCCTTCATAAAGACAACCTGGAGTTGTTGATACCATTCTTGCAAATTAATGCCATCAACCCTTAGTTTTGGGAAGTCACTGGGTAAATTTCCGACATTATTTTGTCCATTACTTACGACCTGGGGCAGTCCGTGGTCTCGCAAGTGTAGAAAATTGCAAAACGGCATGGGGATGCTCGCAACGAGTCTGCGTGGTTCTCTCGCCAGTTCATGTCTTCCCGGACCGTCTGCGTAGTTTCGCGCATGCGCGTTGTCCATTTCTTCTTTGGAGTCGTCGTGGAAGGTTCTCTCCATTGCGGCTCGCTCGCTCTGCTCTGCTTCAGACGAGTCGGTCTCTGGTTCGACCTTGGGAGTTCTGACGACGGCGGCTGCTCTCCTTTTTCTTTTGGGAGCGTTGGCACTTGCTTCGGTCTGTGGTGTAGGGCGGAATCGACAAGGCTCTCTGGGTTCGGGCGTCATCGCTTTCGAAGTCAGGATGGGAGCGGGCAGGTCTTGAGGTATCGGCTTGCTCGCTCGCTTCTTCGGTGGCTCTTTGGTAATTTTTAGTTTTGGCCCAAATGCAGCAAAAAGTGTTTTCATTGCTGATTTTATTTGGGATTTTGTTGAGTCATCTTCACTTTCTGATTCTGATTCTTCTGAGGAGTTCGAATCTTCTTTTTCATTTTCGTTGTCTGATAACGTTTTTCGCGCCAGAAATTTTGAATTGAGCATTTTGATTGGCTCTGCTTCGCTCACCTTGGAGGCCTGTTGAAACCAAGATGGCTGCCATTCAAAATTTCGCGCGTGATCACTGTTTTTCTTCTTCGTAATGACTTTCTCTGCAGTCATATCACTCACTATTTTTGGGTCTTTAGACTTCTCATTAGTGATGTTTTTCTCTCTCGCTGCTCCGCTGTTCTTCAGCATTTCTTGGAGGTTCGCGATGAGGCTTTCATCATTCTTCTGGCTTTTTAATAGTTTTAATATCTCTGACCTGAGTTCGTTATTCTCTATTTCGATTTCCTCCTGGTCATCATTTTCGTCTATTATTTCTTCGTCTTCAGTGGTGTATTCTTCGGATTCTCTCGAAATTGCGTTTGTGGATTCGTTGATTATTTCTTGTTCTGTTTCCATTTCTTTGCTGTAGGCCCTGGTGTTGGGCCTATCTTTCTTAGACATTTTTAAGTTTTTATTGAGTCAATTAACCATCCTCTGCTACCAGCTTGTTGCAATATTTTTAGGATCAGACTCAATAATATTAGTGAGAGTTAAAGGTTTAAATATACTTCCTTTTATTTACAATAGGCATTCTATATTCACTGAATATTCACAGATAGAAGCAAGGAAAAGGATGTAGGTGGCTCCTTATATATACAATGGGTGGAGCTATAAGTGGGAGTGGTGAATTATGAATACATTAAGAAGTGAAGAATAAGTTAACCCCTGATACCCCATTCATATACTATTTACACATTAGAGAATAAGGCATTTACATCTGACAAAAATCTTAGCTAGAGGTTCTCCCGAACCCCTGCGAACACCCCTGGATTGAATCCAATGAAATTGAATCAAGAGTACAAGGAGGTTCTGCTCATCTCAGTGGGAAATAAGCTTTGGAATTAGGATTCAGCTTGCCCTGGTTGGAGAAGAGTCTTCTTAAAGGAGAGGTCCATATTCTGAGATGTTTTTAAGGAACCCAGCCTGATAAGAGAGTAATCTATGCCTCTTCTTGACTCCACTGGGATCCTGCAACAGTCCTTTTTCTTCTAGGAAGTCACCTCAACAGAAAACCCCTGCAATCCTCTTGCTTACCTTGATTGTTAACTAAGTTCAGTCCATATGGAATCTAAGGAGACTGTAAATTTAACTAACAATAAATGTGAGTCTGTCTTTCCATGCCAATTGGTGTCATTAAACTATAATTCTTCATGTAT
Organism: Pituophis catenifer annectens; assembly: GCF_029215685.1. Classification (NCBI taxonomy): domain Eukaryota; kingdom Metazoa; phylum Chordata; class Lepidosauria; order Squamata; family Colubridae; genus Pituophis; species Pituophis catenifer. The sequence continues at coordinate 19,000,961 of NW_027256882.1, forward strand.
TTATGAAGGATGGAGGAATGCATGTTAATATGAGGAGGAATCCACCAGTTGTCACTTAATGCTTAAACTTTCTCTCAATTCCACCACTCCAGAGTTTATTAATTAAAAAAAAAATCCTTTACTGCAATCTGATATGCCAGAAGCAAAACCAAGGAATTAAATGAAGCATCTTTCTATAGTTATATCTCCTATAACTGTTACATATTATACATATATATGTTATACTTATCTAAGTGAAAAACTACTTGGCCAATATTTGCATCTATCTCCATTTTTCATGGATGGTGACACCTAACATATTTTCTCTGTTTTCCTGTTTTTCTGCTTAGTCTCTGCCTCAGTCCAAATGTGTGGACAATTGTCATCCCGGATTTTTCAAGCGGACTCGGGAAGGAGAGCCAGTTTGTTGCTATGACTGCATTCCTTGTCCAGATGGGACCATCTCCAATCAGGAAGGCAAGTGACATCAGAGGAAATATTACTGGATTCATGCACAGCATTTTAATCAATGCGCTGTTAATAGACATATCCAAGCTTGAACATTTTGTTCTTGTTTGTTAATTTCATTATGCCTGATTTCTTCCATATGGGGAGCACTAAGAAAAAGATCTTAAAGGATAAGGTGGGAAGCGAGAGAAGGACATGGTGGATTGGCCAAGGCTACTTCTGCCAGAGAAAGTCTCTCTTTTACTTGTCAGTTTCCTTCCATGTTGCCCTTCCTGAATTCTTTGAAAGTTGAGGAAGGGTTTCAGGTGAATGGCTTTTTCTCATCTAAACCAACTCTACTTTATAGGCCAAAGATACATCGATCAATCATTCAATCAATATTTCCATCAATTAATCCATCAGACAATCTTTATTAAGATCATAGGGCCACATAAAAGGCAACACAGTTCTTGGCTGCATTAACAGAGGGATAGAATCAAGATCACATGGAGTGTTAATACCACTTTATAATGCCTTGGTAAGACCACATTTGGAATACTGCATTCAGTTTTGGTCGCCACGATGTAAAAAAGATGTGGAAAGAGTGCAGAGAAGAGCAATAAAGATGATTAGGGGACTGAAGACTATAAAGAACGGTTTGCTGGAATTGGTTATGTCTAGTTTAATGAAAAGAAGGACCAGGGGTGACATGATAGCATTCTTCCAATATCTCAGGCATTGCCACAAAGAAGAGGGAGTCAAACTATTCTCCAAAGCACCTGAGGGCAGGACAAGAAGCAATGAATGGAAACTAATCTAGGAGAGAAGCAACCTACAACTAAGGAGAAATTTTCTGACAGTTAGAAAAATTAATCAGTGGAATCTCTTGTCTCCAGAAGTTATGAATGCTCCAACACTGGAAGTTTTTAAGAAGAGATTGGACAACCATTTGTCTGAAATTTTATAGGGTTTCCTGCCTAAGCAGGGGGTTGGATTTCAAGACCTCCAAGGTCCCTTCCAACTCTGTTTTCTATTCTAGTCTATAAACAGAAAGATCTAATTGGGAGGATCATGGAGAGAGAGCAGTTGGGTTCAAGTGACAAGAGAAAACCCAACAGAGGACACTCTGGAGATTCTTGGTCATCCAAGTCATGGTTATAACAAAGGTGCTTTTTCAAAAGGCAACTGGACTTTATTTGATTTTCCTTGAAGATGTTTCTCTTCTCACCCAAGAAGCTTCTTCAGTTCTGACTGAATGGTAGAAAATGGAAAGATTTATATTCCTTAAAGTCATCTAGTCATTAGGAGTCTTTCTGAAAGTCCTTGAGGTCACTTGGAGGTTTATCTGTGCCCTCAGGATCTTGGATGGAAAGCAGGGGTGAAATACTACCGGTTTGCTCCAGTTCGGGCAAACCGGTAGTAATAAAAACTACCGGTTTGGGCAAACTGGTAGTAAAAAAATGCTTTAAAAAAGTAAAAAAAAAAGTTGGCCACACCTACCCAGTCACATGACCCCACCACCACCACCACCAAGCCACGCCCACAGAACCAGTAGCAACAAATTTTACCTTTCACCACTGATGGAAAGTGAAACATCTGCAAGGAAAAACAAAGGAAGTCCAGTCATCTTTTGAAAAAGCACCTTTGGGACAAATGGAGGACTCCTCACAAATCCATTGTGAGAGGAGAGAGGTGTAAACTAAATTTACGATTATTAGGCATAGAATCTGCCTCTTTCCTCTCCAATACTTTAACTTCCAAAGTTGTGATTTAAGAAGTAAAATCTAAATATTGTTTACAGCCCAGTTCAGCACTCCCAGGTTTGGCAAAATGATGGCATAATGGATCCATTGGTGGGATTGCTATTGAGCCTGCCAATTTCCTTGTATTTTGCCAATTTTCTTAGATATTAAACAGTGGAATTCAAACAAATGACACACACACACACACACACACACACACACACACACACAGAGAATACTCTTGTGGTTCTAAAAGGGGGAAAAAAGCCTTCTATTCACTTTTGGGATTAAGAGCAACCAGACATAATAAAAAAAGAGGGGTAAAGATAATTAAGGGAACTTCACAGTTTTGTTGTTGTTGTTGTTGTTGCTTTAATTTATATGCCACCCTTCTCCAGAGACTCAGGGTGGCTTACAATGCGTTAAGCAATAGCCTTCATACTTTTGTATATTTATACAAAGTCAGCTTATTGCCCCCACAATCTGGGTCCTCATTTCACCTACCTTTGAAAGGATGGAAGGCTGAGTCAACCTTGAGCCTGGTGAGATTTGAACTTGCAGTAATTGCAAGCAACAGATGTTAATAACAGTGCTTAGTCCACTGTACTACAGGCTCTTTTTACTACGGAAGATACTATGGTATCTTCCAATTCTGTTATTAATAAATTTATATATATATATATATATATATATATATATATATATATATATATATATATATATATATATACATACATACATACATACATACATACATACATACATACATACATTCATTTTCTTACTTCTTCGTAGGTTTATGTATGTTTTTCTTCTAGCCAGGTTTTCTCTACGTAGCCAAGGTTTTTTTGTAGCTCCAGCTCAGTAGAATCTCATCTACTCGGTTCTGGGCTTTTTTCTTTTCTAACACCTAGCAAGCTCTCACTGCTAGGTGGGAGACCTAAATACAGCTAACGAGCTAGAAATGGATCTATTTAGGTCTCCCACCTAGCAGTGGGATATCCACCATCCTAAGGAACCCCAAAGACAAAATTGAGTTAGAAAATCAAGGAGTATATGAAATCCCATGCACCGCCTGCCCCACCACATACATCGGACAAACCAACAGACGAATAAGTGCACGCATAGAAGAACACAAGAACTCAGTCAGAAAAGAGGAACCAACTTCTTCCCTGGTCCAACACCTTAAAGCCACAGGACATGATATTGACTTTAAAAAGACCAGAACTATCGCCAAAACTGAACACTTTAACAACAGAATAATCAGAGAAGCCATTGAGATAGAAAAACGCCCACACAGCATGAACAAACGAGACGATACCTCCCGCCTACCAGCCATTTGGAAACCCGCCCTTATTGACAAACGAGTCCCTAACACGACGAATGACACCAGACCCACACTCACGAGTGCCACACCTGATGTCACCACCACACATCCACGCAGAAAGCAGACTCAAACCCACACTGATAATGAGCCACGACCAAGGACCAGAAGCCAGACCGCAGCTGCATCATTAGCCACTTTAAACCCCTCCAATCCATACATGAAGCAGACTGACACCCACCATGAAGAGCTCACACGGCCACAAACACGAAGCCAAACAACAAACAACAGCAGCTCACCAGCTCAAATCCCCCTGCAACTCAGACTAAGCTGAGCACAACCAAGCCCCCACCCAAACAGAACACAACCCCAGCCAATCAGAGCACAGCCAAGCCCCTAACCAATCAGAACACACCTCCACCCAATCAGAACACAGCCAAGTTCCCACCCAATCAGCTCACACCTCCACTAGCAGTTAAAAGGAAGAGACAGCTGCGATCTCACATTGCTCCTGGAAGCACGAAGCCGAGAACACCAGCCTGAAGATGACGAATGAGACTTCGTCGAAACGTCGCCAAGACACTTCCAATTTTACGTGGGAGAAGACCCGAATAACCAAAGACCTACATATATATATATATATATATATATATATATATATATATATATATATATGTATATATGTATATATATATATGTATATATGTATATATATATTTATAACATGTGGAGCTCATTAAGTCATTAAAATTGTCACCAAATCTAGATAGTATGGAAATAGATTAATTCATCTATTCAATTTTAGAAGCTAAAGTCATTGCAGAGAGTGACAACAGCCTCATTTCTCTTGTCAAATTTCTTCAGGATTTGATCTTTTTGTTTACATCAAATTATTTTATGTATTCATTTCTTTCCCAAATTTATATGGCAATCTTATGTATGGGCAGTTACTGGAGTGGCTAAGACTTTGGCTGGATATCTAGATTGTTTAGACATTGGACAGCAATGCCCTTGAAATGATATAATTCATGCAGAGATCCAGAGAACCATCTGAAGGGGCATTCCATTGCAATATGATGTAAAGTTTGTGGGATGTTCTCACAGTCACAGTTAGTATTATCAAGCAGCCCCCATTTCAGTGGTGAAATCCATATTTTTTTACTACTGGTTCTGTGGGCGTGGCTTGGAGAGTGTGGTGTGGCTTGGTGGGCATGGCAGGGGAAGGATACTGCAAAATCTCAATTTCCACCCCCCTCCAGGGGAAGGATACTGCAAAATCCCCATTCCCATCCCACTCTGGGACCAGCCAGAGGTGGTATTTGCTGGTTCTCTGAACTACTCAAAATTTCTGCTGCTGGTTCTCAAGAACCTGTCAGAACCTGCTGAATTTCACCCCTGCCCCATTTGTATTTCCAAAGTAGGCATTTGCCATGGTTGGTCATATCAGTTGTCATCCAAAGAAGCTCTTTCTTGAAATACAAAAGGAGACACTATAAAAGAAATATTACTTTCTGTTTTCTCAGATACTGAAAAGTGCACCCAGTGCCCAGATGATCAATATCCAACTGAGAACCGAGTCCAATGTATTCCCAAAAGAATAACTTTTCTGTCCTATGAAGAGCATCTGGGCATCATCCTGGTCTCAATTGCCCTACTTTTGTTCCTAACCGCAGGCTTTGTTTTAATCATATTTATTAAATATCTAGAAACTCCCATTGTCAAAGCCAACAACCGGGACCTCTCCTACATCCTCCTGGTCTCCCTTCTGCTTTGCTTCTTATCCTCCTTGCTTTTCATTGGTCAACCAAGAAAAGCCACCTGTCTTCTCCAACAAGCATTGTTCAGCATTGTCTTTTCAGTAGCTGTGTCTTCTGTGTTGGCCAAAACAATCACAGTGGTGTTGGCATTCCTGGCCTCAAAACCAGGAAACAGGATGAGAAGCTGGTTGGGGAAGAGTTTGGCCAACTGCATCATCCTTTCTGGTTCTGGTATCCAAATTGTCATTTGTGTCATGTGGCTGGTAATTTCTCCCCCATTCCCTGACACTGACCTCCATTCCCAACCTGGAGAGATCATCCTTCAATGCAATGAAGGGTCCATCACCATGTTTTATGTTGTGCTCAGCTATATGTGTTTCCTAGCTGCCATTTGCTTCACTGTAGCTTTTCTGGCTAGGAATCTACCTGGGGCTTTTAACGAAGCCAAGCCAATTACCTTCAGCATGCTGGTTTTCTGCAGTGTCTGGGTCTCCTTCCTGCCCGCCTACCTGAGCACCAAAGGAAAGTCTATGGTAGTTGTGCAGATCTTCTCCATCTTGGCCTCCAGTGCTGGGGTGCTGGGCTGCATCTTCTTTCCCAAATGCTACATCCTCCTCCTGAGGCCAGATCTAAACACTAAGGAACATCTAATGATAAAAGTAGGGAAATAATACCGAAACTGTTTTTAGGCTCATAACATTTCATTTTTCATTGATGTTTTTATTGTGCTTGTATGCTTCCTTTGCACCAATTTGACAATTAAAGTTATTTAAAAAACAGAATAGAAATATGAAGCATTTAAGTCTAATTGAATTAAAATTTGACATAATCTTCAAACAGTAAAACAATTTAATTGATAATTAAAATTCATACGCAGCTAGGGATGGATAGGATAAGCAATAAGATAATTATATTAACATGAGACAAATACTGAAGAGACAAGTTTTCCAAAAGAAATTGAGAAAGTGTATGTTGCCTAAGCTGGAATGAATATGGAAATGTAAATCTTTGAACACATTCTCTCTCGCTCGCTCACTCATTCTATGATCTCTTCTTGAAAGTAGATGAGGGCAGTAAATCTAGATGTTAAGAACACCGGATGATGACCCTCAGTTGCAACACTGTTGATCAGCGGTCCCCAACTTTCTGACTTGGTAGATTGGCAGTAGTGGTGGCGGCTGTGTGTGGGGGGAGAGGGGATGGTTTCATGCAAGCAGTGGGCATGCACACAAGTACACATAGTTCCATTTGCACAAGTGGCAGATGCGCACACCCACCCCTCACCCAAATGGAGCTTTGCATACATTGTGCACACCTGCTGTTTGTATTATCTGGTTCAGAACAGCCTGCAGCCTGGTACTGGGCCATGGCCAGTGGTAGTATTCAGCCGGTTCTATGCGGTTTGTGAGAACCAGTAGCGGCGGTTGTGGGAGGCTCCGCCCACCCACCCGGACATCATCACGTCCCATTTTTGACGTTCTGAGCATGCATGGAAGGCTCTGCGCATGCATGGAGGTGGTGCACGCACTCACATTTGCAAACCGGTAGTGAAGGTAAGTGAATACCACCCCTGGCCATGGCCCAGGGGTTGGGAACCCCTGATCTAAATGATCTACACCAATCATTTCTGCAGGAGTTATATGATATTATAGAGTTTGTGTGATCTCAGAATTTCATGACTTTGGTCTTGAGTCATCATTGTCCTAACATCCTTCTGTACATAACCCAAAAGTATTAATCCAACCGCAAAACAGCACCTGGAAGACTCAACAAAACTGTGCCCCCCCCCCCAAATAGAAGATGTTCAGCGTTGTGCTATGTAAATAGAAAATATGCTAGAAAATGTCAGAAGAATATTACTGGAATGTCACTATCCAGACTTGACTAGGGAGCTGCAAGGAAAGCCCACCTTCTCCAGAAGCTGTCGAGAGGAGAACTTCATCACATCCAATGTCTTTATTACATCCAATGGTGGGAAAAGGTTCTACACATGGGCAGAAGCACCCTGCACACGCTCACGGTTCTGAACCGGTAGCTAAGGTAAGTGGAACCCACCACTGCCCCTAATCATCTTGGTTGCTCTTCTCTGCACTCTTTCTAGAGTCTCAACATCTTTTTTATAGTGTGGTGACCAAAACTGGATGCAGTATTCTAAGTGTGGTCTTACTAAGGCTTTATAGAGTGATATTAGTACCTCACTTCATCTTTAATGTAATTTAGGATTGCATTGGCTTTTTTGGCTGCCGATGCACACTGCTGGCTCATATTTAATTGGTTGTCCACTAAGACTCCAAGATCTCTCTCACAGTTACTGCCTGGTTTCTCCCAATCTATATGTGTATTTTTGGTTTTTCTTGCCTAAGTGTAAGACTTTATGTTTCTCTACGTTGAACTTCATTTTGTTAGTGTTCAAGTCTGTCAAGATCCATCTGGACCTCAAACCTATAATTTAGGGTGTTGGCTATTCCTGCCAGATCAGTATCATCTGCAAATTTGATAAGTTCCCCTTCTATTCCCTCAGCTAAGGAGACCTAATAAAAAAAGAAAATCACAAATAGCCCCAACTCTTAACATTAGATAAGGTTCAAGGGTACTGATTACTTCCTTCCCAATAGAAGACAGGCAGTCTTTAAGTGCCACCAACCTAGAATGTCATCAAACTACATAGCTCTCCATTCCCTGATGGTCTCTGGAGATAAGTAACCACATTGAAGGACAGCAGAAACCATTATCTGAGTTTTGATCTTCCTTCAGCATCACTTTCTGGGCAAGAACTGTCAGGAAGGAACCCAAGCACAATAGAACAGTGCCCCTATGAAAGCAAGAAAATATTGGAGGAAAATACACACCTGGTTGGAAAAGATGATTAAGCAATATATAGACATGAAACCAGAAGTATTTTTGTTAGGAATAATGCTGGAGGGTTATGATAAAGGGACCACATATTTAGTTTTGCAAATATTGACAGCAACAAGGATCGTATTTGCAAAATACTGGAAAAATGTGCATACTCCACCAGATGAGGATATAATTTGGAAAATGTTAGACTGTGCTGAGATGGACAGGCTGACTTTAAAAATAAAAGACAAGGAGGACACAGAATATTACTTGATATGGAATAGATTTTATGAGTGGTTAGAGATAAGAGGTAGAAATTAGAGGAAGGAAGATTATTGTTATGTATGAATTAAAGATAAAGATGGTTTATAAATGTAAATATGTCAATATTTATATTCATGCTCCTAGAAGCACGAATATTTGTGCTCCTAGAAGCACGAAGCCGAAAACACCAGCCTGAAGATGACAAATGAGACTTCATCGAAAAGTCGCCAAGACACTTCCAATTTTACGTGGAAGAAAACCCGAATAACCAAAGACCTACACACACACACACACACACACATATATATATATACCTACGAAAAAGAAAGAAAGACAAATATATATTTGTTTTTCTTTCTTTTTTGTAGGTTTTATGTGTATTACTCTTTAGCCAGGTTCTACCTACGTAAACCAAGATATTATGCAGCCCTAGTTCAGTGAAATCACAATTCACTAGTTTCTGGGCTTTTTTTTTTTTTCTTCTGGCAGCCAGCAGACCCTTTGCTGCCCATTGGGAGACTAAGATAGATCTATTTCGGCCTTATAAGGCTTCATCAGTTAGCCACACCCTCATCTCATGTATCCTCCCTGTAAAGGTAAAATATTTGTACCTTTGTGGGTACAATATTTGTACCATGAGATGAGGGTGGTCCCTATTTTTCTACTTGCATTTTTTACGTGCTTTCGAACTGCTAAGTTGGCAGAAGCTGGGACAAGTAATGGAAGCTTACCCCATTACGCAGTATAAATAAGCCAATATAAAGAGAAGTTAAGTTAAATTACTTTGTTACATTATTACTACTGTTACCAATATGTGTGTTAATACTTTTTAATGCCTTTTCTTTGTTTTTCTTTTGTAAATGATAAGCTCTGACAATACACTATATTCAAAATGTTTATGAATTAAAAAAAAAAATAGAAGAGTGCCCCTGGGGGGCAGAGTTCTGATTTTTCACTAACACGCTTTTCTCCAGCTACTCCTCTGCAAATGGAGCCATGAAGAAGCTTAAGATCCCCAGAGAAGAAGCTGCTTCTCACTGCAATATTCACAATTTTCGCTTTTGAGATTTCTACTGCTACATCTCCAGTGATTGTTTCTGAGGTAAACATCAGACTGAAGCAAAATGAATATCCTTTACTGCATCAGTAAAGGATGAATGCTTTAAAATATCCTTTACTGCATCAGTAAAGGATAAATGCCTCAGCCACACACATTGTGGCACAGGTTTTGAGACAGACAAGGATTGTGCTCTTGAATGTACTTTCTCTCCTTTCCGGGTGCAGCTTGGTTTGTCTCTGTCTGAATCATAAAGCCACTATAAGGTCCATATTGTGAAGGTGCTTAGAAATAATCTAATTCTTTCTTTCTTTCTTTCTTTCTTTCTTTCTTTCTTTCTTTCTTTCTTTCTTTCTTTCTTTCTTTTCTTTTCTTTTCTTTTCTTTTCTTTTCTTTTCTTTTTTTTTTTGGTACTTATTTAGAAACAGTTCCATAAATTATGGACCTTCTGCTTCTACTTCTGATGCTGTTGGTACCTCAGCCAATATCTGGGAAGCTTACAATTAAGTGCCCATTGAATTTTGAGCTCCAGGATGAGAAAAAAACATGGAACTATTACAGGGCAGGAGACCATACAATTAGTGTCATCACCACTGGAACAAAAATAATGCATACAGCAGTGTTGCCTTTCAACTTGGCTCCTTATTGTCAGTTTGACACGTAAGTCATTCAGTGTGATGGTGTTGCATTCTCTCCATTTGCAGTTCTAACACTCCCATTCTTTTTATTTCACTTATGTCTATATTGCAGGGCCTGTTTAATTTCTTGAATCATTTTGATTTCCATTCCTTCTTTGTTTGTCTTATTTTTTTTTAAGAAAAATCTCAAATTCAAAGGTGGAGCAGGAAAAAAAAACCCTGAAAATGTCCAGATTCTATAACTTTCCTGGTTCAATCCTAAATTATCATTTGAATGCTTTAGTTTAAAATAGCTTTTTCATGAGTTACAGCTGCCTCTGCCCAGCCCATGTCCATATTTTTATATTTGCTCATTTATATTCAATGCCTGATCCTTATAGGAACAGAGAATAAATTGCTTTCCTGAGTCATTTATGAAACAGCCTCTGCTTATTATGATGATTCTACTTTAATGATTAAATTATTTTGAATCCTGGTTACCGGGCAGATGAAAATTAGTTCTGCTATAAATAATGGTTTATTTGTGATTGTTAACCCTAATGGAAAACTATCTCCATTCCATCTCCCCAGCATTCAATTCAAATGAAATGGTAATTATTGGTAATTAATTAATAGTAATTATTGGTAAAGACCAAAAAATATTGGTCAATGGTAATTAAATGGTAAAATGGTATTTATTTGCCTCTGGATTTGGAGAAGTATTGGCTTAAGACTCAGAAGGCTTGTGAAGATGAAGGAGATTTAATTCAAAAAAGTATTTTGTTGTTGCTGTTAGTTATAATGATAATAACTTGAACATTTTTTTCCCATTAGTTTACCTTTTGATAAGTTTAGAATACTACGCTACATTTTTAATATTCAAGTGATCAACAAAACTCCCAGGGTTCTGCGAAATCTCACTCTTGGCTACAACATCCATGACAACTATTTGAACAGACTTGTGACTTCAGATGCCTTGCTGGACGTGCTCTCTACCGGAGAAGCCAATATTCCCAACTACAACTGTGGAAGGAAGGACAACATTTTGGCTCTTGTTGATGCAGCTACCAATGACATCTCCTTCCAGATGTCAACATTAGGAGGCATCTACAAAGTCCCTCAGGTCTGTAATGTGTATTTTTATATAGGTAAATTGAATGGGGTGATTTATTGGTATGTGATAGATCCAACCATCTCTTTACTTTGGAACCAAAGAACTGCTTTTCACCATGTCCATTGTAAGTGTCATGATTCTGTTGTCCCCAATTTGGGTCTGAGCCTGGTGCCGAAGCCAATGATGGTTGCCGGACACGAGGTGCAGGTTTTTTGATTGCTTTTTATTGGAGTACTCCAAGGAAAAGGGCTCCTGGCCAAAATGCCAAGAAGCAAGAACAAAGAATTAAGAAAGCTTTATACATTTTCACTAAAAGAAAAGGTGGGACAAGGCGAGTTAATAAGAAATATCATCTAATAAACATTTTAGTAATAATTCTACAATTCGTTCTATTGGTCTCTAGCTGTCCCTATTCCTAAACCTTGGCTAATAAGTGCCCCAGGAATTACAGTATCTAATACACATTTTATTGGCTGCAGGCCATCACTATTCCTAATTGTTAGCTGAGATCTGCAAGTTGTCAGCTTTCTAACTACCCAGAATTGTTACAAGATTTACAGATGCATATTTCCTATAGATAAGCATTCTTTGTTCTTGCCAGACACACTCCACAATTACAGGCTTCCTGATTTACTTTCAAGTGTGTGACATGACCTGGCTTTATTTTAGCATACAGCCCATCAATTCTGTATCTTGACATGGGTTATTGACTAACCAACAATAAATTATTTGAATATGTTTATTACAACTAAATTGGATTTCTTTGAAGCTAATATTTTGGAATTGAACTGACCGCAAATATAACATAGGGTTCTTCATTGCTTTTTCAGATTAGTTTTGAATTATTTCAAGAGTCGCTGCATGATAAAAGTCAATTGCCGTTTTATCACTGGCTTTTCCCCAAAAGAGGGGTCTTCTATCCAGGAATTGTCCAAGTGCTCCTTCATTTCAGATGGACCTTGATTGGTGTCTTTGCTTCAGACACAGAAAATGGAGATGATTTCATGAGGACTTTTATTCCTTTGCTTGTCAAGAATGGAATTTGTGTGGCTATATCACAACAATTCTCAACAACTGGACATACAGCACCCCTCGTGGATGCCCTTTCTAAGTGGAGACAAGTCAATGTCTTTCTTCACTATATAGAATATGGTACTATTTTGGAGAGGATTATTCTTTTTCATTTAACATTTACGCATTTGCCAGGACCCATTGAAGGGAAAGTCTGGATCACAACACTCATTGGACTATTTCCACTGGAATACAACAGACATCTCAAATATGTGAATAGCATCTGGACCATTGCTTTAGAGGAAAAGAAACGGCCAATAATGGAAGGCTTTGAACATAGTATCTTCGTGGAGCCACCCTTTGGAGATCAGTCATTTCTCTGTTCTTTTTCAAAGCACATCTTTTCCATCAAAGGACGGAAGAGATGCACTCAAAAAGCGCCACTGGAGACCCAAAAGAAAAAGAACATGGTCTGGATCTCTAATTTCCACTCTTTTTACAGTATTATTAAGACTCTGGCCCATGCCTTGAATGCTGCATATTCCTCGGTATTCAGGAGAAGGAAGGAACGCGAAGAGAGATTGGGGACTCTAGAATGCAGCCATGGGAGGTATGCAGTTTTACCAAGCATCCATCAAATTTAGTTTCTTTTGAGAAAAAGTCCAGAGAAGAGGGAGGGGAAGTATATAAACATCCTTGTGCTAGGGGAAACCAACAGTTTTAGCCACTGGGTTCCTCCTGGTTCGGTCGGGTTCGGCCGAGCCGGTAGCGGTGACGATATGACGTCACCAAACCAGTTCTCCCACACACCCCGCCCACCCATGTTATTCTTACCTTTTATTTGGTCCCACCCCCAATCTATTGCTGCCTCCTGAGTCCCAGCTGATGACTAGAGGGAAAAAAACTGTTTAAACTCTTGCCGCGGGGCTTCAAAGGGCCGTCCTACAGCTGATCAGTGTTAAAAGCAAACAAACGAGTCAGGTCGTAAGTACGAGGACCTTCCAAAAATGACTCTGACCAGCTAGCCATGCCCACCTAGTCACATGACCTCCAAGCCACACCCACAAAATAAGCCATGCCCACAGAACCGGTATTAAAAAAATTTAGAACCCACCCCTGCACTGTAACCACCCAGGCCATTATGTCCACAAGAGCAGGAACTATGACAGAAACAGATTGATATTAAACACTGCTAATTTTTAAAAGATGCATGCATTTTAAAACAAATTCCTGTATATAGGGGTTTATGATTAGCATCGTCTGGCGCAGCACTAAAAATCTTCCTCTTTCAGAATGTTTCTCTCTCTCCAAATGAATGGGGCCAAGGAAAGACCAGAGTTTCTTGTGACCTAGTTGGGATTTTAACTGGTCTTTAAATGCCTCTTGGGAGATCAGGTTTGGATTTGGCAAACCTCACCCAATCCCAGCTTTTGGGGGACCTCCTCAGTCTCTTTTGCAGGACCCCACAACAGAGATCTTGTATGTATGGAAGAAAGTGGGAGTGGAACATGGGTTCCCTTCCCTTACTTACTTCCTTACATGGGGTAAAAGACATTGTTTCTCTCTCTCTCTCTCTCTCTCTCTCTCTCTCTCTCTCTCTCTCTCTCTCTCAGTCAAAATCTTCTCTACTGTAAGTGAATTCATTTTTCCATGTCCTACCATCTGGAATAACAGTTAACAGATCTGCAGCTTCTGTTTAACATCATTCAGTTATTGGATGGTTGCTGTATCCTCCCTCTTCAGGCTAACATAGAATAAAAGAGCTGGAAGGGCCCTGGGAGGTCTTCTAGTCCAACCCCCTGCTCAAGCAGGAAACCCTATATGATTTCAGGCAAGCGGCTGTCCAATCTCTTCCTAAAAACCTTCCGCGATAGGACAATTACAGCTTCTGAAGGCAAGCCATTCCATTGGTTAATTGTTCTTTTTCTAAAATTTTCTTTTATGTACACTGAGAGCATATGCATCAAGACAAATTCCTTGTGTGTCCAATCACACTTGGCCAATAAAGAATTCTTTGTTAGGAAATTTTTTTTCCCTTAGTCCTAGTGTCAGCGTTCCAAATTAGGCTCTCTTCCAGCGTTGACATAACAAGATGAACTTTTACCTAGTTTTGTATGTACAGATAGTGTTTCCTGGGAGACGAGGATGGGGGCTACATTCCTGTGAAAAGAACGTGCCGGGAGGTAGAGATGGATCTGCATGATGGCCAATGGGACATTGGGGTTGGAGAGCGGAAGAGGAGGGGGTTGGAAGGAGGGGCCAGTTTGGCTTCAAAATGAAATCAGGAATGTCGGACTCGGCTATTCTTAAAATAAAAGTGATTCATTAGAGTTTGCATTTGAGAATGAAGTTTATTCAAGATAGCACTGAAACCTGACACCTAGGTTGTTTCTCTCCTTGATCCGTTTCCATCCATTGTTTCTTGTCTTGCCTTTTGGTGCTTTGGGAGATAGGGTGACTCAGAGGTGGGATGCACTTACCTTCCCTACTGGTTTGCTAAAACGAGCACTTTGCTCGCGTTCCACCTCTGGGCATGCACACAGCCTTCTGCACATGCACAATGGTGGCGCTTTAGAATAGAATAGAATAGAAGAATTTTATTTCTATACCGCCCTTCTCCCGAAGGACTCAGGGCAGTGTACAGCCTATTAAAAACACAAGACAACATCAATTAAAATAGTTTAAAATTATTAAATGAATTCGGCTCAATTTAAAACCCCAGGAATTTAAAACACCCAATTTAAAATTATTGTGTTGATAGCCCGGCCTGGCGGAACAACAGGGTCTTGAGTGCCCAACGAAATACCCGGAGGTCAGAGATCTTATGCATTTCCAGGGGCAGTTCATTCCACAGGGCTGGGGCTCCCACAGAGAAGGCCCTCCCCCTGGGTGTCGCCAGCCGACATAACTTGGCCGATGGTACCCTGAGGAGACCCTCTCTGTGGGAGCGAACTGGCTGGTGGGAGGCTATTGGTGGCAGAAGTTGGTCTCGAAGCTTTACATCCAGGCAGGTAGGCAGAGCCTCCTGCAGTCACCACTACTGGTTCACGTGATCTGGAGAGAACCAGCTGAATCCCACCACTGGGGATGGTGGGATTGACCCCGCTCTTCCTTGTGGCAGCCCCTCAAATATTGGAAGATTTTTATTATGTCTGCCTTAGTCCTTCTTTTCCCTAGACTAGACATACCCAATTCCTGCAACCATTCTTCATAAGACTCCAGTCCCTTAATCTCTTATTGCTCTTCTCTGCACTTTTTCCAGAGTCTCAATAACATTTTTATAATATTTTTTTTAATTTATTTTATTTTATTTCGAATTTATATACCGCACTTTCTCCCGAGGAACTCAGGGCGGTGTACAGCCAGATAAAAACATACAATACAAACATTAAAAACAATTAAAAGAATATATATTAATTTGGCCCCAGTTTAAAATGACAAACCAATTAAAATATTTAAAAATATGTTAAGCCAGCCCAGCTTGCTGAAAAAAGAAAGTTTTAAGGGCATGGCAGAAGGCACCGAGGTCTTGGATTCTCCTTATCTCTGGGGGCAGCTGGTTCCATAGGGTAGGTGCCCCCACAGAGAAGGCCCTCCCCCTGGGGGTCACCAGCCTACATTGTTTGGCTGATGGCACCCCGAGGAGGCCCTCTCTGTGGGAGCGCATGGGTCGATGAGATGCCGTCGGTAGAAGCAGGCGGTCTCAAAGATAACTAGGTCCTATGCAATATGGTGACTAAAACCAGATACAGTATTCTAAGTGTGGTCTTACTAAGGCTTTACATAGTGGTACTAATACTTTACGTGATCTTGATTCTGTCCCTCTATTAATGCAGCCTAGGATTGCATTGGCTTTTTTTGTCTGCTGCCACAGACTGTTGCCTCATATTTAAGTGATTTTCTACTAGGACTCTGAGATCCCTCTCACAGTTACTGCTATTGGGCCACATTTCACCTAGTCTGTAACTGTAGAGTTGGGTTTTTTTTCTTGCCTAAATATAAAATCTTACTTTTATCCATATTGAATTTCATTTTCTTAGATAGGGCCCAGTTTTCAAGTCTGTCGAGATCCATCTATAATCTAAGACATTGTATTAATTGGAAAAGGTGCTCCAAGATTCCTTCTGATTTTTTGCTCCAGTAGACCAACATGGCTCTTCTCCTTGTCTTTCCCCAAGGCTAAGAGCAGCTCCTTTGAGCTCTTTCTTGACTTCATTACTATTCCCTAAAACAGATTCTGTTTTTCTGCGAAATAGGAGCAGCTGGGGTCTCACCAAAAAAACAACATTCACTTTCTGGATGGTGCATTTATGGATGCATTTGCTTTCTTCCCATGATCATAACAACCTCAGATTCACATTCACTTTTAAATCAACTAGTCTTTTGAGATCATTTTCATAAATATTGTTATCATGTTTGATATTCCTCGTCTTTTTGCTATATGTTTGATTTTTTTTCTTCAACATGGAAAACTTTGTATGTCTCCTTCTCTTAAATTCTACTCAGCTTTTTTTCAGCCCATTTTGCTAAACTACCAAGATGTAGTTTTATATTATATCTGGTTCTAACTTATACATTTATACACTTATACATACATATAGACACCCAATCTGATATCTGCTAGCTAGATAGTTACAGATAGATGATAGAGATAGATAGATAGATAGATAGATAGATAGATAGATAGATAGATAGATAGATAGATAGATAGATAGATAGATAGATAGATATTAGAATAGAATAACAGAATTGGAAGGGACCTTGGAGATCTTTTAGTCCAACCCCCTGCTTAGGCAGGAAACCCTACACCACTTCAGACAAGTGGTTGTCCAACATCTTCTTAAAAACTTCCATTGTTGGAGCATTTGCAACGTCTGGAGGCAAGTTGTTCCACTGATTAATTGTTCTAACTGTCAGGAAATGTCTCCTTAGTTCTGGGTTGCTTCTCTCCTTGATTAGTTTCCACCCATTGCTTCTTGTCCTGCCCTCAGGTGCTTTGGAAAATAGTTTGGCTTCCTCTTCTTTGTGGCAGCCCCTGAGATATTGGAACACTGGTATCATGTCACCCTTAGTCCTTCTTTTCATTAAACTAGACATACCCAGTTCCTGCAACCATTCCAGCAATATTCTCTTAATGTAGTGTAATATAGTGTCAGAAGAATAATTTGGGTTCCCAATTTGAGCAGATTGAGCAAGAACAAATCAGAATAAAATCCAGACATGCTATGTAGAAAAAAGGTGATTTATTTATTTCCAAAAACAAAGAGGTTCCCTTCTGGGGGTAGCTACAGAGGTCTAAAATTTTATAAGGAAGGGTATGTATGTGTGTGTGTCTCTTTGTGTGTAAGTGTGCAGGGGAGAGTTGTGAAAAAGAGTGTGTGTGTCCCTATTAACCTAGTGGTAGTGTAGTTTCAGAGGCAGTCCATTTTAATATCTATTTGAGTATGTACATTCTTTAGATTCTTTTCCTTTACGTTTCTGGGTGCAGAATGTTGAGTATTAAGTTCTGTATACTTATGGATTTGAATCCTTTGGGATTTCTTTTGTCAATCTGTCTCTCATTTGAATGAATTGCCTCTAGCGTTGCCGTTAGGTTAGTCTGGCCTAGTTTTTGCAACATTGCTTCCTTGGACAGGTCAGGTTTTAATGATTAAGGAGGCTTTGTTTTATGGGTTGATGTACAAAAAATATATAAAAATAAAAAAAAAGTAATCTGATAGTTCCCTTACAATAAAGTAGAATTAGCTTGTTTGGATGTATTCCCAATTGGAGAAGATTTATTTATTTATTTTATTTGTATTTTTCATTAAGCTTGTATTTTATGACAGATACAAGTGTAAACATGATTATGAATACATGAAATGGATATGAATAAAAGGAAACATTAGGACAGGGATGGTAGGCACATTAGTGCGCTTATGCATGACCCTTACAGACCTCTTGGGAATGGGGCGAGGTCAACAGTAGACAGTCTAAGGTTAAAGTTTTGGGGATTTGGGGAAGAAACCACAGAGTCAGGTAGTGCATTCCAGGCGTTGACAACTCTGTTACTCAAGTTGTATTTTCTGCAGTCTAGTTTGGATCAGTTTACCATGAGTTTGTATCTATTGTGTGTTCTTGTATTGTTTTGGTTGAAGTTGAAATATTCATTGGCTGGTAGCAGATGATTTTATGTACTACGCTTAGGTCAGACTGAAGACGGCGAAGTTCTAAGTTGTCTAAACCCAAAATTTCAAGTCTGGTGGCATAAGGTATTTTGTTGCGAGCAGAGGACTGGAGGACTCTTCTTGTGAAATATCTCTGGACTCATTCGATTACATTAATGTCCGCTATGCAGTGTGGGTTCCTGATGAACCTGGCAACTTTCTTCTTGACAAATCCATGTTTTCTGGTTTTTTTCAAGGGGTTTATGAACATTCTCTTTATGTAATTTATTCATGGCCTGCTCTAGAATGTTTCCTGTAATTGACAAATTTCGTAAGTTATATTTTTTAAATGCAACTGTTTTCAATATATGATTGACAAATTTTGGCGAACCTTTCTTTTTCATGTTTGAAGATAGTTGTAAAACCTGTTCTCCCAAATAAGAATATTTCCAAGTTAGACTACTGTAGAAGAAACGTTCGAATGAGAACAGATAAAAAGAGGTAAGTTATCACATTTACTGCTTTTAAAATTCTGGATGTTTCCATTCTAGTTCCATCCCTTTCTGGAGAAGAATGAGTTTCTCAATCTTTCCACCTACAAACTGTACTTGGACCAAAAAGGAGATTTAGCAGCTGATTTGAAGATCATGAGCTGGGTGTTTCTCTCCAAGGGGGATCTCATCAAAGAAAAACTCGCAAGTTTTGAAAGACAGAAACTTATTGTCAACCCAAATCATATATTATTACTAATATTGCTCAACAGGGTGGGAGAAATATTGAGGTCTTTTCTCTGTTTTCCCTATTTTCATTGGGTTAAGCTTATGCACCTTTGCTTAATGCTGAAATGGAGAAGCTGCATGAAAATGCTAAGAGAGGCTCTCACATGCTCTCATGGGACTATAGTAGTCATAGCTTTAGGTTGACTGAATGGAAGTGTATTTGGCTCCAGTGGAAATTAAGCTTCCGAATTAGGTGTCTATTGAGATTCTCAGTCATCTGAGTCATGGTTGTCCCAAAGGTACTTTTTCAAGAAGCAACTGGACTTTCTTGTTTTTCTTAGAAGACATTTTGCTTCTCATCCAAGCAGCTTATATTTATATTATATATTTATATTCCTTGCAGAAAGCTGGTCATTTGGACCTGGTTATCTACAGGACCACCTGCTGCCACCAGTAGCCTCCCACCGGCCGGTACGCTTTCATAGAGAGGGGCTCCTCCGGGTGCCATCGGCCAAACAATGTCAACTGGCGGCCCCCAGGGGAGAGCCTTCTCTGTGGGGGCACCTACTATCTGGAATGAGCTCCCCCCGGAGATACAGAGGATCCCGGATCTACGCACCTTCCGCCGCGCTCTTAAAACCTTTTTCTTCCATCAGGCTGGCCTGGCCTAATTTTTTCCCTTTTAAAACACAAATTTTAATTTGTTTTTAATTTATTGGGGTGTTTTTAAATCTGTCTTCAGCCAAATTGTTTAATTTGGTTTTATTCTGTTTTTAAATTTTGTATTTATGTGTTTTTATCTTGTGGCTGTTCACCGCCCTGAGCCCTTCGGGAGTAGGGCGGTATACAAATCAAATAAACTAACTAACTAACTAACTAACTAACTAACTAACTAACTAATTTGCATTCTTTTAGAGAGTCATTGTGGCCACTTGGAGGTTTGTCTATTTCCTCAGTAGTGCAAATGGTGACCCTGAGGACACAGACAAACCTCCACGTGGCCTCAGTGACTCTCTAAAAGAATGCAAATGACCAGCTGTCTGCAAGGAGTATAAATCCTTCCATTTCCACCATCCAGTCAGAGCTGAAGAAACTTCTTGAATGAGAAGCGAAACGTCTTCTAAGAAAAACAAGAAAGTCCAAAGGTGCTTGAAAAAGCACCTTTGGGACTTCACAATTAGGATTACCTTGTCCTGGTGGGCCCAGTGTCCCATGAAAGAGCAGGAGAAGATAAGCAACACAGACCTAGCCAGAGTTATCCATGCCTCAAAATCACCCCACTTGGATAGGGAAATAAGCCTTCTGCTCCTATGAAGAATTCCCAAGGCTTTCTCTTCACAAGGAATCATAATTCTTTGTGAACTTTCTTTCATAAATAATTATTTTCCTTCTTTCACTCCTTTCTTTTGGGAGAAGTCAACAGAATTTCATTTTTAATGTGGGCCAGTGTATTCACAGCTAAAAAAATGACAATAAAGGTTACTTTATCTTATTATCTCATGTTATAATTTTCTGTGGATGCTTAGTCCTGAGACATTTTTTTTGGCATTCCTTCTTTTGCTTCTTAGCCTTTGCCTCAGTCCAAATGTGTGGAAAAATGTCGTCCTGGATTTGTCAAGCGGGCTCGGGAAGGAGAACCAGTTTGTTGCTATGACTGTGTTCCTTGTCCAGAGGGTACTATTTCCACTCAGGAAGGTAGGTCACACTGAAGAAATGTGTAAGTGAAGCCTTGTGTAAGTGGATCCATCCAGAACATTTTGATGTAATTACATGTTGAAAGCCCTATTGAATCTTAACTGTTTTCTATTTTCCAAATGCACAGTTCTTATATAAAGGGAAGAATAGCAAAAATACCTAAGGAAAGGCTTATAAAAGAGAAGAAATTGTGGTGGATTGGGCAAGCTTTGGAAAAATCTCTCTTCTGCTTTATAGTTTGAATCTGTTCTTCCATGTTTATCTTTCTAGGAACTTCTGAATTCTTTGAAAGTTAATAAATTATCTTAGGTTGATTTCCTAAAATGATTGTTGCAATGAAATCTATATAGCCTCCCATCATATCTCCCTTCTCTGGAGATATGAAATGCATCTTGGAAAATAATGTAATATCAATTGTTGTCCCAAGAAGGCATTTATTGGAAAGTGAAAATACAGAGCATTAAAGTAAAATTGCTTTTGGGGTTTCTCAGATACAGAAAAATGCACCAAGTGTCCAGGTGATAAATATTCAAGTGAGGATAGACTCCAATGTATCCCCAAAGTTATTTCCTTCCTTTCTTATGAAGATCATCTGGTTATCATTCTGATCTCTTTTTCCCTTTTCTTGTTCCTAACCACTGGAGTTGTTTTAACCATATTCCTTCAGTACCGAGAAACTCCTATTGTCAAAGCCAACAACCGGGACCTCTCTTACATCCTCCTGGTGTCTCTCCTCTTTTGCTTCTTGTCTCCTTTTCTCTTCATTGGTCAACCAAGTAAAGCCACGTGTTTTCTACGACAAACTGTGTTTAGCATTGTCTTCTCAGTAGCTGTGTCTTCTATGTTGGCCAAAACGATTGTGGTGGTGCTAGCTTTCTTGGCCACAAAACCAGGAAACCAAGTGAAGAGATGGTTGGGGAAGAGCTTGGTCAGTTCCATCATCCTTTCTTGTTCTGCTGTCCAAATTATCATCTGCTCCATCTGGCTGGGAGTTTCTCCCCCATTCCCTGATTTTGACCTCCACTCCCAGCCTGGAGTGATCATTCTGCAATGCAATGAAGGCTCTGTTGTCATGTTCTATATCACCCTCAGTTACATGGGCTTCCTAGCTGCCATCTGTTTCACAGTGGCTTTCTTGGCCAGAAATCTGCCTGGGGCTTTCAACGAAGCCAAGCTGATCACCTTCAGCATGCTGGTCTTCTGCAGTGTCTGGGTGACTTTTGTGCCCACCTACCTGAGCACCAAAGGGAAATACATGGTGGCTGTGCAGGTCTTCTCCATCCTGTCTTCTACTGCTGGTCTATTGGGTTGCATCTTCATCCCTAAGTGCTACATTATTGTTATCAGACCAGATCTGAATACAAAGGAGAATCTTACTGTCAGAAGAAATATAGAAATATGAGAAAGAGGAATTTTAACTCTCAACATCCTCTGACAGGATAATCTCTGAAAAATGATCCAAACTGTTCTCTGTATGTGAACTGGGCTAATAATTTTTCTTGAAATAAAGAGCTGATGGAAGATAGTGTGCCCCATCCTTGTCCAGTAGAATTGCAAGATGGTCACTGAGCTCTTTGGAGCAGTTGAATTAGCATTTCTGTTTTTTGCTCTTAGCTTTCCTGAGGTCTGAAATTCCACACTTACATATTTGAAAAATGAATGTTCAATTGTTGCACCTCTTTTTACTGATTCTTACAGCTTGGGAATCATATATTGTTTCAGTTTTCTTTTCTTTTTCACTTAGGTAATAAATGTTCAAGTTATCACAATTGTTATAAATATTTAAACAATATCCCAATTATTATAGCTATCAATTTTCTATTTTAACCTTTTCTTTTATCCTTCCACTGTTAATCCCAGTGTACGAAATACATCTTTATTCCACTGTTAATCCCAGCATAATCATCTTTATTTTTCTCAGTGATAATATCAGTGTAATCATCTTTATTCACTGTTAATCCCAGTGTAATCCTCTTTATTTTTCTTACTGTTAATACTGTTAATTTCTTACTGTAATCATCTTTATTCCACTGTTAATCCCAGTGTAATCATCTATATTTTTCTCACTGTTAATCCCAGTGTAATCATTTTACTTACTGTTAATCCCAGTATAATTATATTTATTTTTCTCACTGTAATCCCAGCATAATCATCTTTTACTTTCATAGGTATATTATTGCAAATATTCAAATTATAACAATTGTTATAGGTATTCAAACAATATCCAAGTTATTATAACCATCAATTTCCAAAACAAAGTGTAATAGCAGCTAAGGAGCATGGGAGCAAAGAAGATTTTGAAATTAGGGGTCTTATAGTTGTAAGATGTTTCTCTTGTTGTTATTCAAGCCTGAGTTGGTTGTCACTCACCCAGCTTCAAAAAAACCTCCGTTCTGTTTCTCTCTTCCTCCAGCTCTACACTTAGTCCAGTTGTCCCAGCTTCGTGGCAGCCGCCATGGCTGCCTCCCCCCACCGCTGACTCACGGAGAGTTCCCTCTGACCTCCGAGGAACTTGCCTGTTCCTCTTGGTTGTCTGAGGTGCATCTTTTTCTTCCCCATCCCTGCAGGCCGGTTCCGGTCCAAAGACCCATCGGCAGCGGTTTGGCAGCCGGGGTTTTTGTGGCGCTCATCAGAGCCCGCTATTTCCCCGACTGTCTTGCCACAACGCCAAACCGGAAGTCAATAAGGCTCTTTTTATATTTATGAAGCTCAGCTCTGAAATGAAACAAATATGGACTTGCATCTCTGCTGTACTGATGCCTATATGTTTTGCTTGTAACTGCTACTACGTTGAAGAAGAATCTATATTGGTATTGTACATTTATCTTCATATAAAGAAGTTAATGAATCCTGCTAAGTTATCTGTGTGTGCTTTCTGGATTTGATTTTCTGCAATAAACTCTGGTAGAGCCATAAACTGACTAATGGGTCAAGTTCATTTTAATGACATCCAGGTTTTTTACAGGCATTTCCGTAGTGGTCTTAGCAAGCTGGACACATATCAACCTGGCACTGTCCACAGATGGTCCTAAATATTTTCAGGTGGTGCAAAGGAATTGGGCTTAGAGGGAATCAATGTAAAAGCAGCTTTTTTCTCCCTTCTATACCAAAAAGGAACCTTTAAGGAACAGGGGTCTCATTCTTGGTTGGCCATAGAGCCTCTGTATATGTTAACTGTGAATTTAAAACATGTTTACCCTATTTCACATGTTCTGGTAGGTGGTGATCTATCCCTTTCCTGTGTAATGTGGGAAGTAGATCATCACAGTGTTGAGATTCGGGTTAATATCAGCGTTCCCGAACAACCCAACTCCAATTAAAGACTCCGAGACAAGCTTCATCTCAAAATCTTTCATTTATTGGAATAGGTAAACTGGCACATCTGGGAAAACCTGAATCTGAGAGTTCCAGGTTTTCCCTCAATAAATCAAAACCCCAAATCCAGCCCCTGCACCCATCAGTCCATAACATGGCCCAATCACCATCCGTCCCAACTTGAGCCACCACTGTAACCATTCCTCCTCCAGATGCAGGAACACCCTGACCTTGACTGAAAAGAAGAATGCTATTATGTCTAACTACAATCTCTCTACTAAATCCCCCCTTCTACTTTCCCAAGCGCAAGAAGGTGGCAGCGTGGAAGCTTCCGGTGTTAATATAGTTTTGAAAGATGACACACAATAAGCCATCTTGTTTACATATTTTGGCATGGCACATGAGGCAATGTAAAAGTTAACTTTACTGGATTAAGGGTGTTGTGTGAATTTACCTAAATTTATCACAAATTAGCTAGATGCTGGCATTCTAACTAGCATTCCAACCCCCTGCTGAGGCAGGAAACCCTATACCATTTCATGCAACTGTCTGTCTTAAAACCTCCAATGTTTGAGCACCCAACACAGAATAACTTACTATAGGTCACTATGAGCTTCAAGGCCACATTCCTTATGTCTCCACTAGCCTACTAAAAAATTCTATTCATCTGGAAACTGATTTAACCCACATTATTGTGATTAAAAATGAGACTTGGTATATTATGAGGACCCAGATTGTTGGGGGCCATATGCTGACTCAGTATACTGCTTAGAGAGGGCTGTAAAAGCACTGTGAAGCGATATATAAGTCTAAGTACTACTGCTATTGTTATTAGTTTCTTTAGGAATGTAGAGGAAAATAAATAGGAGTAGTTTTAGGAATAAGAGGAATATATCCTCCCCATGTGCATCTTGCTCCCTTCCATCCCATCTTTGTCCATTTTAAACCAATGTTAGTGTTACTATTTATTGTTTTAATCTTTCCTCTTCTTCTTTCTTGATTGTAAAGTACCTAGAGTAGCTCTAGCTAAGATGGACAGCATTCGGGTTTAATAAATAAATAATGAATGAATATTAAATTATCAAAACCTGTTACTCAAAGCTAATAATTGACCCCTTTGAAAAATAATAGATTTATAAAAATCTTTTTTTTTTCCAATTTTATTTTGACATCAAATGTTCTTTGGTATTCAGATCTGGCCTAAAAATAATAATGTAGCATTTGGGGATGAACATGCAGCCCAGCAAACCACTGCTGGAGGCCAAGATGGAGAAGACCTGCACAGCCACCATGTATTTCCCTTTGGTGCTCAAATAGGCAGGCAGAAAGGACATCCAGACACTGCAGAAGACCAGCATGCTGAAGGTGATCAGCTTGGCTTCATTAAAGGCACCAGGGAGATTCCTGGCCAGAAAAGCCACCGTGAAGCAGACAGCAGACAGGAAGCCCATGTATCCAAGGGCAACATAAAACATGGTGACAGAGCTTTCATTGCATTGTAGGATGATCTCTCTAGGTTGTGAGTGCATGTCAGAGTCAGGGAATGGAGGAAAAGTTCCCAACCAGATGCTGCAGATGACAACTTGGAGGCTGGAACAAGAAAGGACAATGGAGTTGGCCAAGCTCTTCCCCAACCATCTCTGCACTTTATTTCCTGGTTTTGTGGCCAAGAAGGCTAACACCACTGTGATGGTTTTGGCCAAGACTGAAGAAATGGCAATTGAGAATATAATGCTGAAGGCTGTTTGTCGGAGGAGGCAGGTTATTCTCCTTGGCTGACCAATGAACAGGAAGGAAGTCAAGATGGAAAGCAGCATGGAGGCCAGGAAAATGTAGGAGAGGCCCCGGTTGTTGGCTTTGACAATGGGAGTTTCCATGAATTTAATGAAGATCCCCAAACCAAAGCCTGTGGTTAAAGAGAGGAACAAAGCAATGGCAGTCAGGATGATCCCCAGATTTTCCTTATAAGAAAGATAGCTTTTCATTTTGGGAATACAGCGAACTCGATTGGTGTTTGGATGTTGATCTTCTGGACATTGGATACATTTGTCTGCATCTGAAAAAGAGCAAGAATAGGATCCCCCTTTAACATGTCCTTTCATAAAATTCATTGTTTTGGTACAGTTGTTTTTGGTGTGAATGACTGTGTGTAGATTAATTCAATATTTTTCTTCATTTCCTTCCAGCTAGAACAGCTTAATATTATTTTTCTTTTTTAATGACACCATTTTATCAATGAACTTGTTGTGAGAGAAGGATGGAGGAAAAAAGGATTCAAGGAAGGAAGGAAGGAAGGCAGTTCCACTATTTTATCCTTCTGCTGATGAACCTATTGAAAATTGGAGCCCAGCCTTTTGTCAGCACTTAAAGGCACCAAAGAGAACCAGTCTACAATGGAGTGAAGTTCACGTGAATGTTCACTCAGTGTATCTTATGCAGCTGAAGTAGAAAAACACTATTTATGCCATGGAGAAAGAAATATTAGGTGGAGTGACCCTTGAAGGTGAATTGGATATGGAGTGAGTGTCAGCATTCCAAATTAGGTTTTCTTCCAGCGCTGACATAACAAGATGAAGCAGAAATGAAGCAGAAGCTGAGATGAACTTTTACCTAGTTTTGTATGTTACAGATAGTGTTTCCTGGGAGACGAGGATGGGGGCTACATTCCTGTGAAAAGAACGTGCCGGGATGTAGAGATGGATCTGTATGATGGCCAATGGGACATTGGGGTTGGAGAGCGGAAGAGGAGGGGGTTGGAAGGAGGGGCCAGTTTGGCTGCAATTTGAATCAGAAATGTCGGATTCCGCTATTCTTAAAATAAAAATGATTCATTAGACAGCTTGCGCTTGAGAATGAAGTTTATTCAAGATAGCACCGAAACCTGACAGTGAGGACATCAAAATACATTTGACCCTTTTGAACGAACAGAAAAGAGAGCCATCTTCCCATACGGTGAAGAAGGACGTGGCTGAGATGATCCAATCTCTTAATGCAAAACTTTAATGAGTACATCATATCGACAAAGATGAGGGCAAAACCAGATCTAACTATTGCCTGCGCAATCCCATATAGTTAAAGTTCAAGTTCTCCCTCCCTGCTATTAGGCCAGGTCATATTGTCCAATGGAGACTTCTAGTATTGTTGTGAGAAAGTCTTTTTCGGTCCTGGTAAACACCTGCCAAAATGTCCTTGGTACCCATAGCTGTCATGTTGATGTCTGGAGCTTCGTTCTATCCTCCCTTCCTTCCCCCCATAGTCTGTTGGCAAGCTGAGAAGTGATAATAGTTGTAACAGCAAAAACACCATTTGAAGCCTGATAGGAAGTTTGCCTTAGTCCCAATTCCTGATTCCTCTCCTCTCCTCTCCTCTCCTCTCCTCTCCTCTCCTCTCCTCTCCTCTCCTCTCCTCTCCTCTCCTCTCCTCATCATGGGCAAAGACTCATCAATGACTTTAAAGAAGAGACTCCAGCAGAACCTGTGGTCACAGGAGACACAAACCCAGGAGTTACCTGAGGTTGACCAAAAAAGACATTACCTGAAGTGATGGAGCAGTCAAAGGATTATTACATAAGGCTTCTCAGTCCCCCCAACACATCAATTAGAATGTGTCAGAGTTTTATATCCATATTATTCTATATCCATAATATTATTCTATATCTATATTCCATATTATTCTATATCCATAATATTAATATCCATAATAACACATGAAATAAATATACAATACCAACAGCAGAGGAGAGAACAGTTTTCAGTTCAGCGTTGCAGACAGACTAGACCAGACTTGTTTGCTAAGCCATGCCCAATCTTCTTGCTTAAGTTTCTGTTTCCAAAACAGCCCTCATTGGTTGAGCCAGTTGCTATGCCTATTCATTGGCTGACCTTGTTACCATGTCTCTATTCCAGTTTATGAATATTCTGACAGAATGAAGAACATAGCAAAGAGAGTCAATGAGACTCCTTTAGCAAAGAAATATATGCTTTGATTAAAGGCATGTGGTGGCAACCTGAAACTGCCCAAAGTACTTGTCAGCCTTCCAAGTAATACACCCATAGCAAATGGAACTCTGAGGCAGGTAGATTCCTCAAAGAACAGTTTTATTTGGAGATATCATATTGGCAAAGACTGGTGAAAACCAACTCTGAAAGTTCCCAGGGTTTTCACCTAATTAAAAAGTGAAAGTTTCCCTTTCCCCCAAACAATAAGTCACATTGTCCAATCTAGGTGCTAGCCAGTTGCCTGGTAACTTCTCCCCCCCTCCTCTCTCCAGCCAGCTGTTGTAATGTCCTTGGTTCCCAAGAGAAACTATTTTATTTTGGCTACAAAAGCCCAGTTATCTCTATTCCCCCCCATCCCTGAGCTCCAGTGTGGCAACACTGAAGCCTAAAAACTGGCCTTGGTGAGGCCAGCTTCAGGGTTGACAATACCCATCAGACATGGACACTTGCAAGAATCTGACCAATCCTCCTACAAAGGTCCAATCAAAGTTTGATCATTATATTCTGGAATCTGGGAACTCTCACTAATCAGAGCACTAACGGAAGATGTGCTGTAAAGGATAATGAGCAAGAGATGTCATGTCTCTCAAAATTCTCAAACCCAGACTTATCCTCTATCTTTATCCATGATCTGTATCCCTGTTTGCTTGACTTATATACCAGAATAACCTCCAAGATCATTTCTTATAATTCACTATGACATAAATGTATATCTTGATCAAGACTCAAAGAGGTGGGGCCCATAATGGCCAAGCCTTTCAAAATGCATATTCATGTAAAATCTCAGGATTTATCGTCCTCCCCAAAGTCTGCCCCTTTCTCCTGCTGTCACCCACCTTCTATGGTGGAGATGGATCCTTCTGCACAAGGATGACAATTGTAGCAGCAGATGGGCTTCCCTTCCTGAGCCACCTTCATGAATCCAGGAGGACAGTTTTCCACACACCTGGAAAAGGACAGGGGCTGGGCAGAGAGAGGGAAAGAAATAGTATCCATAACATGAATTATTGTATACAGTATGCTAAAGGATGTCCAATTCAAGACTTACGTTTGCTAAATTTGAAACCTACAAGAAACTTTGAGCTCATCAAACCTATTTGGCGTCTTGGTGTTTGCCTGCTTCTCTTCTCTTCTAATGTTTGCCACAGTAAAAAATTTAGGTTAAATTCTCAATGTACCTACTCAAGAGAAAGTTAAATGGATTTCTGCTTTGGCAAAATCAGTCATTTTATCCCTTGATTTAAATATAACTCCCTTGTGGAAGACTGATAAAAGCTAACTGGAATAGTTAAGAATATTTTTGTCACAGACACCTGAACATCTAAACCAATATCTATCTATCTATCTATCTATCTATCTATCTATCTATCTATCTATCTATCATCTATCTATCGATCTATCGATCTATCGATCTATCGATCTATCCATATCTATCAATCTATCGATCTATTGATCTATCTTCCCAGTCTTGGAGAACTGAGATAATATTCCAAGTTCATCCCTGCCCCAACTGTGCAATTCTATTGGTACGATCTTTTTTTTTTAAAAAGAGAATAAAGTATTTTCCCCACCTTGTTCAGCATTTCCATCTTTACAATAGCATTCTGGTTCATGATCAACTTGAAATCCAAGGATCCCACTCTTTCTAGACTCCCAACTGTCAATTTGCTAACAGAGAAATTGGAGAAAATCACTGTGTTTACAATGTCCAGGTCTGCTATCAGATCTCCATTGCCATCCAAATATACCCCATCAATGGAATTATTATAAAACTGAGAGGTTCGAAGGAAAGGATGAAGCTGGAATGGAAGAGAAAATGTGTAATGTTACACAGACTCAGAAAACTCTCTGGAAAGACTCCTCCATTTGAGCTGGAATGAAGGAATATAGAATAAATTAAAATCTAGAATAGTGATGGCGAACCTTTTTGGCACTGAGTGCCCAAACCGGAACACACATGCATCTGCGTGTGCTGGAGTGCCGGAAACCCGAAGACCAGCTGGCTGGTGTGCACATGCCTGTTTTTTGGCTGGTTTTTTGGCTGTTTTCAGGCCGTTTTCTGGTGCTCTGGCGCCCACAAAGACCAGCTGGTGATGGCGTGCATGCCCACAGAGAGGGCTCTGTGCACCACCTCTGGCAATTATGCCATATGTTCACCATTATGGATCTAGAATATACTGAGAAATCTAGAATAAAAATCTTCTTAGAAGAACCAAAAATGACTTGGAAAATAAGGATGCTCAAGGATGTCCTTTATCTCTTCCATTCATAATTATCACTGCAGACTTTGGAAAACCAATGGAAAGTATAGCAAAGGATACATCCAGGGTAATCCAATGAGGTCCAAAGTTAAAACCTGAAAGGAAGTAGATGTTGTACACAAGCACACTGAAGAAATTCTGACAATGAAGTCAAAATGAAATCAGATGCCCTGCACAACAATAATACTTTAAACAGCTGGTCCTCAGGTCAATGGACAGCTAGAAAGAGAAAAATCTTTGCTCACTTTGAAGATGACTATGGGGCCTTTGCTCTACAAACAGGTTGTGCTTATGAAACTCGCATTGAGATGATATATGGATCACTTGGCATGAAGAAGAGACCCCAGACACACATTTTTAGACTGAGTCCAAGAAGAAAGAGGTGGAGAAAAAACTATTTACTGATACATTTTTAAAAAGACATTGAAAAAGAAATGAATGCAAAAAGAATGCAAAAAGGAGAGCAGTGGAAAGTTGGAATTAATAAAGGACACTATAACAAACTTCAAGGAACAGCTGGAACATCACAGCACATGGAGAAAATGGCCACCATTAGTATTTCCCAGAGACATGGCAGAAAAAGAAAAACCAAATTGCAGATCAAAGTCCTCAAACTCAACCCCAGAATCAAGTCTATGCCTCCGATGCGGCTGAGAGGGCCACCGAGCTGCAGCCTGCCCAGCACCAGCACCCATCTCAACCCTGAGGGCCACAAGTCCAATGAAGCCATGAAAGCTTACCAAATGGGGAAAGGAGAAAGCCCAAGTGGCACACGAAGTCATAGATTTCTTGCCCCCAACGGTAGCAAAGGGGAGGGAACTTTGACTGAGGATGACCCCCAGCTGACCCTTTATGAGAGCAACAGTAAGAGGAAGACAACCTGATGGTAAGTTAAACCATTACCCCCCTGTAAGCTCCACTGAAGATCTTTGTGCCCCACTTAGGGGTAAAAGGGGTTACTAGCCTACTAGCCTACTACACCCTACTAGCCTCAGGGTGCACCCAATTCTTAGCTAGCCTGCAGACAGTCTAGAAACTGGGACTGCAACTGAGGAAGCAATGGCAACCCATAAGATTTGAGCAGGTTGATGATTCCATCATGGGAAGCTTGCCTGCCTCCTACCTAATTGAACTGGTATGCCTTAAGTTGGCAAAAGCTATGATCCTGTGATTAGCCTGGTTTACCAAGTGCAAACACATTGTGCACTGTGGAAAGGAAGAGAGACACGTGGCCATAACAGGAAAAGCCCCCAAACACCCCAAAAGAAATCTGGGTGGGCCCAGCCAGCAAAGAGAAGAGAGGGAGGGACCTGAGCACACAAAAGTGGCCTCTGACCTGGTGCCTAAAGCACAACCCATTCCCCCCTGAATATCAGGACCTAGCAGAGGCATTCAGCGAAAAAGAATGTGACGTCCTACCTCCCCATCCGCCCATTTGTGCCATCAAGATCTTGCCAGGGGTGAAACTCTCAAAGCCCAAGATGTACTCAATGACCCCCAAGAAAAAAGGGGATATCAAAAATAACCTAGAGATGGGCTTCATTCAGGGTGCAAAATCCCAAGTGGCATGCTAGTCAAGGGTAAAAAAGATGATTGAGATTATGTGTGGATTTTAGAGACATAAACAGTGTATGTGTAGAAAACACATACATACCTGCACCCTCTCATGAAAGACATGTTGGAACATGCTTCTGTTGACAGAAGCAACAGAACCTGATTGGATAGTCAACATGTCTACTATCCACTGTAGAACACAGGTTTCTACAGAAAGGCCTCAACCATAACACAGGTTATGCCAATCACCTGGAATTATTTGCAGCCTTAGAAGGAACATTTAAAACCACTGTACTTCCCACAAAGATCTAAGATAACATCAGATAAACCAACATTCTGCAGACCAGAAAAAGATGAGAACTGAATCAACTGATAGCAGAGGTAGAGCAGCCATCAGAAAAGGATCCGATCATCATCATCCTGCCAGCAGACAAAGGCCAAACCACAATTTTGGACAGATCGCAATATTTACAAAAAGCAAAAGTTGGAATTCAACTTAATTTTTATATTCAGAATACATGATAACTATGGTCAGAATAATTACACAATTCTTACAATTTAAAATTAATCTTCAACTTCTACAGAGAGCTGTGTAATAAAATAAATAAATACCTGCCACGCCTTCAGCATTGGAGTTTTCAAGTTTTGACCCCCTTTATATGTTCTCCTCCTGAGTTTGCATAAATAAGCAGTATTGAAGGCTCGTCCCAGAGCCCAGATTGTGTTGTAAATGAAATAGCTATCCAGAGTCAGGATGGGATCCATCTCCTCTTTCCTCAGAGTCCCCAATTCTTCTCTCTCCCTGCACCGTCTCCAGACTTTCACTGAAAAGGCATCCTTGGTGTAAGAACACAGGAAGGAGTTCTCTGCAAAGCGGCTCATCGAAGGATAATACTTTGTGTAACCACCATACTTTCCCATTTGATTACTCTTCATAAGAAAGGAAAAAATACTATGGAGGTATTTGGTGGGAAAATACTCACCTCCCAAATAAATAGTGAACTCCCAGCGGGTTGTGACGATCAGGATTTTTCCTCTAAGAGGTTCAGTAAGCATTTCAAACACCTGTTGCATAATTATAACCCCTATCTGGAATGTATTTATGTCTACACCATAAATAAAGACATTCACCTTTCTCCAATTGCGGTAAAGAGGGAGGTCTATGAATACTTTCTGAGAAGCTAAGGGAAAGGTTTGTGATAAAACTGGGCAAATCCCATTCTTTATTAGCATGGAAATCAATGTCCTCATGAATCTTTGTCCGCTCTCAGTGTCTGGAGCAAGGAGACCCACCAAGGTCCACCTGAAATGGAGGACCAGCTTCACCATCCCTGGGTACTGATGTCCTTCAGTTGGGAGCATTGGGTAGAAAAAAGGAAACTGGGTTTTATCACTCAGAACCTGGGAATCAAAACCATAATTGATCTGAAAAGGAAAATAAAGAAATAAAGAAATGCTATTTTATTTAAATACCATGTCACCAAAAATCTAGCCCTAATCGAGAAATTGTTCCATTGCTGGCAAAGAATAACCTTCTGTAGGGATCTGTCTGATCATTCTGCTCTTATATATTGCTTCTTCTCTCACTTCAGTGTGGTATTTTTCTCTTGCAAATAACCTGCAGAGATGCCCAATCTGCATTAGGAGTGTGCCAGGAAGGGACGTGTTTGCTTGAATCCGTCTCTCATTTGATAGAGTCATGATCACTTCATACAATTCCCATAATAGAACTTGGTGCTTCATTTATGGTACCATAGAAGATGTTTGACTGAAAGTTGCATGTCTAAAAATTTCCTTCTCAATAAAGACACACCTGTGGGATTTTGTAGGTTTCCAACCTGGTAGAAATCTTCATGGAGATGTCAGTATTAGCCTCTTCAAGAACGGCCACTGTGTTTCTCTGCCTTCCACAGCTGTAGTTGGGAACATTGGCCTCCCCTTCCGAAAGCAGGTCCAGCAAAGCCTCTGAGGTCATTTGTTCATGGAAATGATTTTCATAGATGTTGTAACCAAGGGTGACATTGAATGAAATGTTGGGGTTCTTGTTGATCTCCTGGATGGCAAAAAGGAAGGACAGCATTTTCCAGTACTCTGTTGATGCTTTCCTGAACATATTAGAACACAATCAATAGAAACAACATTTAATTAACCCCTCTGAACAATAATAGTTTTAATCCACCCAAGGCTGAGAGTTTTGGGAGCATTTAATTTTGTATTCGATGGATTTTTTTCAAATCTCCAAAAAATATCTCATCTATTTGATTGTAACTCTGGGATTTTTTTCAATTTTATTTTAAGATACTGAACACA
The DNA here is from genome assembly GCF_029215685.1 of Pituophis catenifer annectens. Classification (NCBI taxonomy): domain Eukaryota; kingdom Metazoa; phylum Chordata; class Lepidosauria; order Squamata; family Colubridae; genus Pituophis; species Pituophis catenifer. The sequence goes on from NW_027256882.1 coordinate 19,035,109, forward strand.
TCTTATGTCTCAAGTAATCTAATTATTATAACTTTGTCTAATTATAAGGAAGAGAGAAAGGAAGAAAGAAAGGGGTGCATAAAAGAAAAAGAAAAAACCCTTTAAGTTTAGAAATATATGAATTATTTCCAGCCTTCTTTTCAACAGATAACTTGTCATTTCTGTAAATTCTGAATTTTTCATAATCAATTCCTCCCACTGTGGGGTTGCCATGATTTTCCCATCATTATGCATACAATAATCTTGCTGCGATTACCATATATAAAATTCATTAGTCCACTATGAATCTTCTAATATATTATTCAGAAGTACCAATAACATTTTTGGTTCCTTCGCAATCATAGTCTTTTAAATTCTTTTCATTATTATGTTAATTTATATCTAAAATTTCTTTTTCACAAGTCTGCCCTGCATAATAAAATGTTTCCCCATACTTTTCACAATTCCTACATTGGTTTGAAATAAGTTTACATATTTTTGATAATTTCCCTTGAGTCATATATTGATAATATTTTATATTTTTTAAAAAATATCTTAAATTATGGCACACTGTAAACTGAATACCAGTTACCCAAATCCTTCCATCCCTATTTCATATCCAAATTGAATAGCACATTTAATCATACAAGCTGTAACCTGTTACATTTTACATCTGTAACCTCTTACATGTTATAACTGTAACATGTAAAAAAAAAAGTCAAGAAAAATTTTGGTCCATTAACAGGAGAAAATGGCAAGAAGGTGATGAGCAGTAGGGAGAAAGCAAAACTGCATCCAGCTTTGGTTGCCAGAATATAAAAAAGATGTTGACATTCTAAAAAGAGTGAAGAGTAACCAAGATGATTAGGGGACTGAAGGCTAAGACATATGAAGAACAGTTGCAGGAATTCGGTATGTCTAATTGAATGAAAAGAAAGAGGTGACATTATAGCAGTATTCCAATATTTAAAGGGCCATCACAAAGAAGAGGGGGTTAATTTACTTTCCAAAATACCTGAAGGCAGGCCAGGAAACTGATTGAGAGGACCCACCTAGAACTAAGGAGAAATTTCCTGATAGTGAGAACAATTAACTAGTGGAACGGTTAATATGGATTAAAAGACAATTCCAATTACTTTTTTTTAGCCCATGCAGATGAGAACCACTAAAAACTACAGTATGTCTTTATGCTATCAATTGTTCTCTGTACTTCATCTCAATTTGACCTATGACTATCATTAAGTGTTGTACCTTATGATTCTTGATGAATGTATCTTTTCTTTTATGTACACTGAGAGCGTATGCTCCAAGAGAAATTCCTTGTGTGTCCAATCACACTTGGCCAATAAAAAATTCTATTCTATTCTATTCTATTCTATTCTATTCTATTCTATTCTATTCTATTCTATTCTATTCTATTCTATTCTATTCTACTCTACTCTACTCTACTCTACTCTACTCTACTCTACTCTACTCCTTGTATTAATAAATCTTGATATGTGAACCATTTCTTTCTGTTCTATTGAATGCTCCTTGTGATGGGACCCATAACGGTATTTCCAATTGTACTTATTGCTCTCAATGTACTTTCAATGTAGCACTTTCCATATAATGATTTTTAAAATCCACATTACCTTAAGTTTATTCTGTCATAGGTTTTATCTTATTCTTCATGTTGTCATTATTCCCACTTTTGTATTAAGATTTTAAGTTCACTTCCAAACTCTCTCTGTCCCTTTGTTTCTAAATCCTTTCTAGTAATTAATAATTGGAATTAGTATTTCACATGAAATATAGAACCATTAAAGGACAGAAGCAAACAGAGATCTCACACACACATATACACAACACAACCCCACATAAAAAGTGAGCAATTATGACTGTCAACAAAAGGAGTTTCATTTCTGGAATTTATATGATTTATGTGTTTATGTAACTGTGAGCGGGATCTTGGCGTCTTAGATCCCTCACATTAAATGTGAGCCAGCAGTATACCCAACAGTCAAAAAAGTCAATGCAATCCTAGGTTGCCTTAACAGAGGGATAGAATCAAGATCACGGGAAGTGTTAGTACAGTTTTATAAAACCTTAGTAAGACCATACTTGAAATACTGCTTCCAGTTTTGGCTGCCACACTACAAAAAAGATGTTGAGACTTTGGAAAAAGTGCAGAGAAGAGCAACCAAGATGATGAAGGGCCTGGAGACTAAAACATGAAAAACAGTTGCAGGATTTGGATATGGCTAGTCTAGTGAAAAAAAGGACTAGGGGTGACATGAAAGCAGTGTTTCAATATTTGAGGGGCTGTGGCAAAGAAGAGGGAGTCACCTTATTTTTCAAAGCACCAGAAGGCAAGATAAGAAACGATGGATGGGAACTAATCGAGGAGAGAAGCAACCTGGAATTAAGGAGGAACTTCCTAACAACGAGGACAACTAATTAGTAGAAAAGCTTGCCTTCAGAAGTTGTGGGTGCTTCCTCATTGGCGGTTTTTAAGAAGAGACTGGACAGCCACTTGTCTGGATATGGTATAGGACAGGGCTGTCAAACTCGCAACCCACAGGCCGGATGCGTCATACGCCCACACCCAGTTTAGCGAAGGGGGAAAAAGTCCCAATACGTCATGTGATGCCGCTGTGACAACACGAGTTTAACATCCCTAGTATAGGGTCTCCTGCTTGAGCAGGGGGTTGGACTAGAGGACCTCTAAAGTCCTTTCCAACTCTGTTATTATGTTATTCTGTTTCAGGCATGCATGTTCACAATAGAGACCTTAGTGACATTTAACTCATTATATGATTAGGAAGATGGCATTCACTCAAATAGCATTCACACAAAAGCTAATTCTGATCTGAAATCTATTTAATATTCATTTAATGGGTAACTCGGTACAGAATAAAATTAAACATTTCTGCATTTTTTCAATGCCTGGTTTTAATCTTATTGTGCATGAGAATGGTAGTCTCTTGTCCATCCATAGTCCAGCTCTGCTGAGTGGATTTTTATTTTTATTTTTTATTTTATTTATTTTGTCAAGCATATATAAGATAACAGATAAAAGTATAAACATAATTTGAATACATAAAAAGAGTAAGAATAAAAAGGGATATTAGGACAGGGACGGTAGGCACTCTGGTGCACTTATGCATGTCCCTTACAGACCTCTTAGGAATGGGGTGAGGTCAACAGTTTAACCTTCTAAGGTTAAAGTTTTGGGGGTTTGGGGAAATAACCACAAAATCGGGTAGAGCATTCCAGGCATTGACCACTCTGTTGCTGAAGTTGTATTTTCTGCAATCAAGTTTGGAGCAGTTTACCTTGAGTTTGTATCTATTGTGTGCTCATGTATTGTTGTGGTTGAAGCTGAAGTAGTCATTGATAGGTAGGACATTGTGGCAGATAATTTTATGAACTACGCTTAGGTCAGACTGAAGTCGGCATAGTTCTAAATTGTATAAGCCCAAACTTTGAAGTCTGGTGGCAAAAGGTATTTTATTGCAGGTAGAGGAATGGATGACTCTTCTTGTAAAATATTTCTGGACTCTCTCAATTGTATTTATGTCCACTATGCAGTGTGGGTTCTAGACAGATGAGCTGTATTTGAGAATTAATCTAGTAAATGTTTTGTATGCTCTAGTTAGTAGCACAATATTACCAGAGAAGAAGCTACGCAAGATTAGGTTAACAACTCTTAATGCCTTTTTGGCAATGTTGTTACAGTGGGCTTTGGCACTTAGATCTTTAGAAATGTCAATATTTAGGATATCAAGGAAAGTGGATGATTCTCCTTCAAAATCAGGGAAATCAGAAGATCTCTACTGATTTTTTATTTGAGAATTTCAAATCAGCTGAAAAGAGGCAAATGGATCCCCAAGGATGAAATGAAACAGAAAGAAAGTTAAACTGACAGATCAATAAGGTGAAACAGTCTGGAACATTAGAACTCAGGTTCAAATGGAGCGGCGCTAATTCTGTGCAGGATCTTTAACATACCAAGAAAATTGAGTCAAAGGAGTTTTGTTGAAGCTTAGTGGTAAAAACATAGCCTTTCTTGCAGAGACAACGCCACCAATGAGAAATTCTCCTGGCCTGTAATGGTTCTCTGGGTGCACCTCATCCCTCTTCAGAGTCAGGAGGCATTTGGCTTTGAGGTTCATCAAAACTTCCTGGGGCAGCAGAAGCAGAAGAAGCAGCAACATGACTTGTTTCCCTGACAGAGACTCCAGCCCTGGGTCTGCTTTGAGGAAACACTGATATGAAGAGCTGGAAAAGACCAAACCTTTCTTTCAAGATAGAAGCTTCAGAGGTTTCCTAATCCAGAAAGAGTCCAGCCAGGGTTTCACATATGAAGGGAAGGGGACAGTAAATACAACCCCTGCCTGTCCTAAAAGCCTCCCAGGTTCTCTCTTTCTCCAGAAACATTTATGCCACCAATATTTTTTTTAATGCAAAGACATTTGCCAGCTATGTTTTGATGTGTTTTCAAGGTGAAAGCATATGATGGCTGTGTTTGTGTGACATCCAAAAGCTTTCCAAAAATGTCTTTAGAGATTTAGCATCAAGACAGCAAACGAATCACTATGATTTGGATAATGGCCACAAGGAGAGACATCAACTCTCTAAACTCTAAACTCACTGGCAGGTGCCCAATGGGAGGAGTCATAGATGGGTTGAAACTCTGAAAATGAACCAAGGAGCAAGAGAGAAGTTGCTCCCCAGATGTCTCTTAGAAAACCTCTTGAAACATTCCACCCCTCAAAAGAGCATTTTAGCATGAATTTGACATTTCAATCCTCAATAGTTGATCCTGATTTTTGGTGGACTTTGGCTGCCTTTGTTAAGAGATGGGTGGCTGCTCTTGTTCATTTAACTACTTCTTCTCTCTTATAATGTACCAAACCAGAACAAAATTCCTGAAAATTACTTTTTATTAATTATAGTCTTGAACAATTTGACTGAGGCATTTCAATTTTGGGAAAAAAAAAAACCTAGCTATTATTCTTCATTGGAGAAAAAGAGCGCTTCATTGTTTGTGAAGGTGGAACTAATCCAAGCTTAGTTTATAAAAGTGTTTATTCTTTCATTCAAAAATTCAATCAAAGGAAGGGGAAATGATGCTCCAAATAACAAAATATACAGTATTCCATGCCAAAGCTCAACAGTTTTTAAACTCACTAAATCAAATTTTGGATTATATTGAGGTAAAACCTCCCTTGAATTGAGCTCATACTGGTGATTATTTTTATAGAAAAAAATAAAGGAGAAATCTGGAAAAGGGGCACATCTGAAAGAAGTTTATGAGGATAAAAATGAAATAGTCTGTGTTTATAACATTGCTTTATAAAGGAAAATTCAAGAGTAAAACCAAGAAAAAAGTCGCAAAACCACATGAAATAATAAAACCAAAAAGGAAACATTAATTTATTTTGAAAACACAATTCATCTTCTACATTTTTCATACGAATGTGAAAGATTGGGCATCAAGCGGTACCATTTGTATCATAGAAATTAAATGTTCAAAACAAAAGACAAAAGTGTGTTTCTGAAAAATAAATAAATTGAAAGAACAGTTTTCTGATATAAAGGACTGTCCTTTGTCATGAAGGATGTGTGGTCAAAGGAGTCATCCCATATCCTTGTCAGTTTCTGGAGAAAAGAGGAAAATCTAGTGACATTCAAGATCTTTTCTATTCCACAATTACACAATAACAGAGCTGGAAGGGGCATTGGAGGTCTTACAGTCCAATGAGTCCACTGCTCAAGCAGGAAATCCCATACAATTCCAGATGTGGCTATCCAGTCTCTTCTTAAAAACTTCCAATTGTGGAGCGCCCACAAATTCTGAAGGGAAGTTGTTCCACTGGTTAAATGTTCTCACTTTTAGGAAGTTTCTCCTTAATTTCTGATTGCTTCTCTTCTTGATTGGTTTCCATTCACTATTTCTTGTCCTGCCTTCTGGTGTTTTGGAGAATCGGTTGACCCCTTCTTCTTTGTGACAGCCTCTCAAATATTGGAATTTTTTTTATTTTTTATTTATTTATTTGTCATACACGTATAAGATTACAGATGTAAGTATAAACATGATTATGAATACAGGATAAGGATACGAATAAATGGGGACAGCAGGACAGGGATGGTAGACACAATGGTGTGCTTATGCACACCCCTTAAAGACTCTTAAGAATGGGGTGAGGTCAATAGTAGACAGTCTAAGGTTAAAGTTGTGGGGGTTTGGGGAAGTAACCACAGTCAGGTATGTATTCCAGGCATAGAACACTCTGTTGCTGAAGTTGTATTTTCTGCAATCGAGTTTGGAGCAGTTCACTTTAAGTTTGTATTTATTGTGTGCTTGTGTATTATTGCAGTTGAAGCTGAAGTATCATCATCATCGTCTGGACTACTGCAATGCCCTCTACATGGGGCTACCTTTGTGGTGCACCCGAAGGCTCCAATTGGTCCAGAATGCGGCCGCGCGGGTTGTTACGGGAGCTTCCCGTTACTCCTGTGTTACACCTCTCCTGCGTGAGCTGCACTGGTTGCTGGTGGTCCTTCAGATCCGCTTCAAGGTGCTGGTACTTACCTATAAAGCCCTTCATGGCATGGGCCCGGGGTACTTGCAGGACCACCTCCTACCGGCTTCCCACTGCCCAGTGCGCTCACATAGGACTGCCCTCCTCTGGGTGTCATTGGCTAGACAATGTCGCCTGTTGGCGCCCAGGATGAGGACATTCTCTGTGGCCACACCGACCCTCTGGAACGAGTTACCCACTGGGCTCCGGGCGGCCCCCGACCTCCACTCTTTCCACGGTGACTTGAAGATGTGGCTTTTTCAACAAATCTCCTGATCTGCTGGAAGTTTTAGTTTTAACCGTCTGGGGATTTTAATTGGATTGTTTTAGTATTCATTTTACTGTCTTGTTGTTTTATTGTTGTGAGCCGCCCCGAGTCCTTCCGGAGAAGGGCGGCATATAAATATGACAAAAATAAAAATAAATAAATAAATAAATAAAAAATTGACAGGTAGGACGTTGTAGCAGATAATTTTGTGTACTACACTTAAGTCAGATTGTAGGCAGAATAGTTCCAGGTTGTCCAAGCCCAAAATTTCAAGCCTGGTGGCATAAGGTATTCTGTTGTGAGCAGAGAAGCGGAGTACTCTTCTCGTGAAATATCTCTGGACTCACTAAATTGTATTAATGTCTGATATAGAGTGCAGGTTCCAGGCAGATGAGATCTATTCGAGAATTGGTCTAGCAAAGGTTTTTTTAAATTGCAGACATTTTTCAGACAAAACTTTTTCTGATTCCAAGCATCAGTTTTCAATGGAATACTCAACAAGAGAAAGGCAACCTGAAGGCTCTCCCCAAGAAAGAGATTGAAGGGATCATGTCCCTAAAACCCACCTCATTAACCACACAGACTGTGGCATAGCATTTTAATGTTGCATATTCACCTGAGTTCAAGAAGGCTGAGAACATCTTGCATGCTAAGAATATAGAGCCATGATACAACCAAGATGGAAGACACAGCCAACCACACATGTTTCTCTTAAATTTGAGAATATATACTGTATGATGCTTTCAAGATGACTTATTTTTGTGAATAAGATCCCCTTACAAACCTCCATTTTAAGAAGGTAAGAGTCACTTTCCTTTTCCAGTGATCACACAGATACTTCTGGAATATCCAAAATGGAGGTGCACAAATTATTCCTAATTCTGACTGTACATTTATGCCCACACTCCCTCACACCACAACCATGGGATGCTAGGTCACCACGTCCCCTTTGGGAACATAATTTATTTTTTATTTTGATTTGATTTGATTTCTATACCGCCCTTCTCCAACAGGACTCAGGGCGGTGAACAGCCGAGATAAAACATAACATATACAATTTAAAAAACAGTTTAAAAGACATTAAATAATTTCGGCCCTCAATTTAAAACAACCCGGATTAAAACCAATTACAAATTAAAACCAAGGGGATAGGATCAAACCAGCCTGGCTGGGTGAAATAGATGAGTTTTCAGGGCCCGATGAAAAGTCCGGAGGTCTGGTATTGTGCGTATCTCTGGGGGTAGGTCGTTCCAGAGGGCAGGTGCCGCCACAGAGAAGGCTCTCCCCCTGGCGGTCGCCAGCCGACATTGTCTGGCCGACGGCACCCTGAGGAGGCCCTCTCTGTGCGAGCGAACTGGCCGGTGGGAGGCTATTGGCGGCAGAAGGCGGTCTCGTAGATACCCCGGCCCTAAGCCATGGAGCACTTTAAAGGTGGTCACCAACACCTTGAAACGCACTCGGAAGACCACCAGAAGCCAGTGCAGCTCGCGCAGGAGAGGTGTCACATGGGAGCACCCTGTCGCTCCCATAATCCCCTGCGTGGTCACATTCTGGACCAACTGGAGCCTCCGGGTGCACCCCAAGGGGAGCCCCATGTAGAGAGCATTGCAGTAGTCCAGGTGGGAAGTGACGAGTGCCTGAGTGACCATGCGTAGGGAGTCCCAATCCAGAAAGGGAAGCCCCCCTGGCCACGGCCGTCATAATCTCTTCTAAAGACAGCCATGCATCCAGGAGGATGCCCAAGTTGCGAGCCCTCTCTGTGGGGGTCAGTGATTTGCCCCCAATAACCAGTGATGGCACCTGCTGGCTATATCGGGACCCCAGAAGCCACAGCCACTCGGTCTTGGAAGGGTTGAGTCAGAGCCTGTTTCTCCCCATCCAGGCCCGCACGGCCTCCAGGCACTGGGACATCACTTCAAGGGCATCGTTGGGGTGGCCTGGGGTGGAGATGTACAGCTGAGTGTCATCAGTGTACTGATGGAACTCCACCCCAAACCCACAAATAATCTCACCCAGCGGCTTTACATAAATGTTGAAAGAAAGGGCGAGAGGACCGACCCTTGCAGCACCCCACAAACAAGGTGCCTCGGGGTCGACCGCTGCCCCCTGCCAACACAGATTGTGACCGGTCAGAGAGGTAGGAGGAAAACCACCACAAAACAGTGCCCCCCACCCCCAACCCCTCCAACCGGTGCAACGTGATACCATGGTCAATGGTATCAAAAGCCGCTGAGAGATCTAACAGGACCAGGATAGAGGAACAACCCCTATCCCGAGCCCTTCAGAGATCATCCACCAACGCGACCAATGCTGTTTCCATACTGTGCCCAGGCCTGAAGATGGACTGGAGCGGATCTAGATAGACAGCTTCATCCAGGTACTGTGGAAGCTGCCGCGCCACCACACTCTCAACAACCTTCGCAATAAAACAAATGTTGGAGACTGGATGATAGTTAGCCAAAACAGCTGGATCCAGAGAGGGCTTCTTGAGGAGGGGCCTCACCACCGCTTCTTTCAAGGCGGCCGGTAGGACACCTTTGCTCAAAGAAGCATTAATAATTCTCTGGAGCCAGCCTCGTGTAACCTCCTGGGAAGCCAGTACCAACCAGGAGGGACACAGGTCCAATAAACATGTGGTCGTGTTCAGCCATCCCAGAATCCTGTCCACGTCCTCGGGAGCCACAGGATCAAACTCCTCCCAGATAACACTCTCAGGACCTTCCTCAATCATCCCATCCAGACTTACCCAATCAGAGGCCAGGCCTTCCTGAATCTGAGCGATCTTGTCATACAGATACTGCACAAAATCCTCAGCTCGACCCTGCAAGGGATCATCCCACGCTCCCAGATGGAGGAGGGAGCGGATCACCCTAAACAGGGCAGCTGGGCGATTATCTGATGATGCAATAAGCGTGGCAAAATAGCTAGATTTTGCCGCTTTTATTGCCACTAGGTAGGTCTTAATAGGAGACCTCACCAGTGTTCAGTCGGATTCGGATCGGCTGGCCCTCCAACCGCTCTCCAGGTGTCTTTTCCAGTGCTTCATCTCCCTCAGCTCCTCAGAGAACCAAGGAGCTAGGTGAGTTCAGTGCTGGATCAGAGGCCACAAAGGCACGACGTGGTCCAAAGCTCCGGTGGCCTCATTGTCCCAGGCAGCCACCAGGTCTTCAGCCGAGTCATGAGCTGGAGTCTCAGGAAATGGCCCAAGCTCCATCTGGAACCTATCATAATCCCTTAGCAATTGCATTGTCCAAACTGTTGTCCTCTGGTAGCACAAGAAAGCACAAGAAAGTTGAGATGGTTCCCCTCCTACTCATTCAGATACCTGCTCCAAAGGAACTGGGTTTGAAGGAGCCTTGTCAGAATCCCATACCTGCCATGGTTGCAACCTTGGAGTCCCCAACCTCTTTTCTCCCTCTTTCCTTTTCCTCTTGGATCTGGAGGAATATGCAGTATTCAAGGCATGGGCAAGAGTCTTAATGACACTGAAAGCATGGGAGTCAATTCCAAATTTGTAACTGCTGCTTTTCTCTTGGATCTCTAGTGGTTCTACCTGGCTGCATCTTCTCCGTCCTTTGATAGAAAAGTCATACTTCGAAAAAGAACAGTAGGCTTTTCCGGTGATGTCAGCATAAGAAGAAGAAGGATAGGAAAAGTACTCCTGACCTAATCTTCTTTTCCTTGACTCAGACGGCTTTTTTTTCTGCCGAAACCACCCCTGGAGGGAGTGGGGAGAGTGAGGTGTGCAGGGCGCGCATGGATATGGTGATCCCCTGCGCTGAAAGCTTGATCCTCTTTCGGTCTCTGAAGTCAAGGAGAGGGTGCCGAGGAATGGTGGCCCCGAAGGAATGACTCATCGTGTTGGATAGGAAGCCGATTGCAGAGAGCTGGAGAATTGGAGAACTTGGATTGATGAATTCGGAGGTGAGGAATGTGGAGAGAGAGAGTGTGAAGCTCTAATTGCCGGGACAAGCAGTGAGGCGAAATAGCCTCACTTGATCAGCGGCTGAGAGACAGTAACCCGGACAGTGAAGAAATCTGCCTATTTAATAGGGGAAGAGCTGGTAACGGAGTGTAAATTTTCTCTCTTTTGCATCTGTTATCTCCTTGATTGGATTATTGGATTTTCCTGTGGACCTTTTTTTTTCTTCTATCATAAACTTATAAATCCGGGACAAACTATCAATAATCTCCCTTATCAAGCTGAATCACTAGCTTTCTGATAGTCTATGTTTGTAGCTGAAAACGTCTTTGCTTGGAACTGTCAGCAATATAAGATCAGCAACTCCATCTAGTGGCAGACTTGGAAACTCCAAAAGAAACACCGTGGCTGTACTTAGAGGAAGTTTAAAATCTAAAGATTTGGTCCTCCCCATTTCCTCTTTCCTCCCCTTTTTGGTTAATCTTTGACAGTACTCTCCCTCCTTTCCTCAACCTTTATTTACTGATCAGGCCTGAGTGATATAGCAGGCTGAATAGAAACTTAAACATATTTATACAATATTTATACTATATATAGAGGGCACTGAACTACTATTGTTACAGTAGAAAATAATTTATATATCTATATACTTAATAGATTGGTTAAAAATTGTAGATTAATCGTATATATTGGGCTGATTTAAATTAATTGATAAATAGAGAATTTGAGGAAGAGAAAGACTAAGTAAGCAGAAAAGTGGAGAGAACTTAGTGTGTATGCTGGGTTGGAAGAATTTTTGGTCTCCAAATAAAAATCAAGAAGGACCTCAAGGAGAGATGTCCATTACAGAGGTTACAATGGTTACTAAAGGGAGCAAGAAAGCTTTACTGCCCCCCTCGGCATCATCACTGGTATTACCATTCCAAATGTCATCTAAACCTATAGAAGATGCAAATACATTGGGAAAGTCCCCCTCATTACAGAATTTACAGTGAATGATGCAGACGATGCAAGAGGTAATGATGAAAAATTTTGAGGACTTAACGATGAATTTGAGAAGTGAAATGGGAGCGGTGTGGGAAGACATTAAAATATTAAATGAACAATTGACAGAAGTGCAAGAGGTAATGGTTAAACAAGAGGGAAGACTTCACAAAGTGGAAGTCTGTACCAATAGATATGAAGAATGCTTGGCAGGATTGGAACGTGAACAGGCCGCAACTACGAGGACTATGGAAGAAGAAATAACCTTCTTACAGATGGAATGCTCCTCCTTTTTCCTAAGAATGCAGAATGTGGTTCAAGATAAAGAAGAATGTGTGAGAGAAGTAGTTGGAAGTATTTTAACTGAAATCTTGGAAAAAGATAAGGAGTTAATAATGAAAGACATTGATGAGGCCTATAGGGTATTTACAGGATATGCAAAGTGACATAATTTACCTCAAGAAATTCATATCCGATTTTGTAAGAAGGATATATGGGAGGAAGTTTATAGGAAGGCAAGGGACCAGGTGATATCATATAAAGGACAGCAAATTATGATTTTAAAGCAAATCCCTAGGAAAGTTAGAGAGCAGCGGCGAAGATACCAATTTCTGATGATGCAATTAAGGAAAAATGCAATTCTATATAGATGGTTGATACCAGAAGGTTTATTGATAACTTTGCGAGATAAGAGGATTAAAATTGAGAACTTGAGAGATGCACGAGATTTCTATGAACTAAATTTTAAGGCGAATGACTTGGAGACTGAGGGGGAAGCGGAAAATGGAAGCTTAGAAGACCTACAGGAGGATGAAGAATTTAAGGAACGAACAGATGGGAAGGAGAGAAAGATAGAGAGGGAAGGAGTTGGTGGAAGGAAAGAACCCCTTTCCCCAAGGAAAACCCGACAGACTAAAAAGAAAACAGAGAGCAAGTAATAAGTAAGTAGTAAGGAGGATGGTAAAGGGAGAGGTGGGGGTATCCTTATTTTCAGCTAATATTAATGGTTTAAATAATCCATGTAAGAGAAAGAGAGTGTTTAACCGGTTGGTAAAAGGAAATTATGATATGATATGCCTGCAGGAGGTTCATGTAAAAGGAAACCAGAAAGCGATACTGGAGAATAAAAGACTGGGAAATTTGTATGCCTCCCTGGCAGATCAGAAAAAGAAGGGAGTAGTGATATATGTAAAAGGACACTTAGAATCTAAATTAATTTACGCCGGGAAAAAAGGTAGAGTCCTGATGGTAGAGGTAACAGTGGACCAAAGGAAATGTTTGTTGGTTGGAATCTATGCCCCAAATGGATGCCAAGTAAACTTTTACAGGAAATTATATCAGAAGTTATTAGAGGTAAACTATGCCAATATTTGTTTGCTCGGGGACTTTAATGCGGTAGTACACCCAAACTTGGATGATATACCAGAGAGAGGTAAAGCCGGGAAAAAGAGGAGGAAACTTTTGCCAAAAATTTGTAAACAGATTAGAGAGGTAACAGGGTTGAGAGATATATGGAGGGATAGAAATCCGGGAAAGAAACAGGGTACTTATTTCTCCCCCAAACATCATTTCTGGTCCAGATTAGATATGGCCTGGATGACTGTAGGATTATGTGACCAGGTGTTAGATGTGGCAATTGAGGTTAACGACTGGGCAGACCATAGCACGTTGAAAATATTATGGAGAGGAGCCTGCAGAATAAAGAGATGGAAGATGGATGTAGGAGTATTAAAAGACAAAGATCTACTCCAAAAGCTAAAGGAAGAGATGGTTTTTTTCTTTAGGGTCAATAGGAAGGAGGATACTAGTCCCCAGATTATCTGGGATACGGTGAAAGCAGTGATCAGGGGAGTAGTATCATCTCATATAATTGGAAAGAGGAAGACCCAGAGACTGAAACGGAGTAAATTGATGTGTGAATTGGAGAAAGTGGAAGCGAGGTTGCAGGCAGACCCAGGGAACTTAAAACTACTTGAGGAGAAGAAAATAACCCAACATCAGTTAAACTTATTAGATCAGGAAGAATTGGCTACTAAAATTAGATGGGCAAAACAAAGGCACTTTGAGCATGCAAATAAAGTGGGAAAATTGTTTACTTATAGACTGAAGAAGCAACAGGAGAGAAATAGGATAGTTTGTCTGAAGGACCAAAGGGGAAGATGTGTTTCGGATAAGGAAGGGAAAGGAAAAATAATACAAGAATATTTTGCTGCTTTGTATTCAGCTGGAGATGAACAGGACCAGGAGATTAGAGAGTATTTGGCTAGAGCGGATTCCCGGAAGGTCCCACTCCCAATGAAAGAAATATTGAATGCAGAGATTACCTTGAAGGAAGTAGAGTTAGTATTAAGGGAACAAAAAGGGGGAAAGACCCCAGGTACGGATGGTCTGCCAGTAGAAATTTATAAGGCCCTCCTTGAGACTTTGGGGGAATTTTTGACTGAAGTGTTTAATGAGGTTCTGGTCTTTGGTCAAATGCCACCCTCCTGGTCCGAAGCGTATATTACATTAATTCCAAAGGAAGGCACTGATCCGCTTCTGATTAAAAATTACAGACCGATTTCCCTGCTTAATTCCGATTATAAATTATTCTCTGCGATTTTAGCGAAGAGACTAAAAATTTTCCTGAATGAGTACATCCATGGAGACCAGAATGGCTTCCTACCTCATAGACAATTGAAAGATAATGTGAGAACTATAATGAATATATTAGAATATTATGAGTGTAATTCTGATAAACAGGTGGCCCTTGTCTCCGTGGATGCACAAAAAGCTTTTGACAGAATGAGCTGGAACTTTCTCTTTGCACAGTTGAGTGAAATGGAATTCGGAGAAAGATTTACCAGGGCGATCCGGACAATATACGCAAAACAGACAGCAAAAATACTTATTAATGGGGAGGAGTCTGAAAATATTGATATAAGTAAAGGTATTAGACAGGGATGTCCATTATCTCCACTTTTATTTATTTTAACCCTAGAGTTATTATTGAATGAGGTCAGAATAAATCAAGGAATTAGAGGGCTAAGAACCAGAGGGGAAGAGTTTAAGCTCCAAGCCTTTGCGGACGATTTGATATTTGTCTTGGAAGAACCTTTGGAATCTGGACCAATCTTGCTCCAGGAGTTGGAGGCTTATGGGAAAGTAGCGGGATTTAAATTAAATAAAGATAAAACCAAGATCCTAATTAAGAATATGACAAAGAATCAAAAAGTTCAGTTAGAGGAAGAACTAGGGATCCAGATAGTTAAAAAACTAAAATACTTAGGAATTTGGCTTTCATCTAAATGCTCAACCATTAAAGAAGACAACTACCAAAAACTACTTGGTCAAACTAAAGAAATGTTGGAAGGATGGAAAAGTTTACAGTTATCATTATTAGGTAGAATTGCAGTAGTTAAGACGTATATCCTGCCTAAATGGATTTTTCTCTTTCAGACAGCCCCAGTTTTATTAGATACAATTTTTTTTCATTCTTTAGATCAGTGTATGCGTAGATTTGTATGGCAGAACAAAAAACCAAGGATTAAATTGAAAATGCTTCAAGAATCCCCTTCCAGGGGAGGATTTGGCCTACCTAAATGGGAGCTTTATCATCAGGCAGCTGTCTTAACTTGGATCAGAGACTGGATTGCTTTGAGGAGGAGGAGAATCCTTAGCTTGGAAGGCCACAATTTGCAACAGGGGTGGCATTATTATCTGAGTCAGGAAAGGCCCAAGAAACATAAATACTTTATGGACCACTTTATTCGAAAGGTTTTGATGACCATATGGGATCGAATAAGAAATAAATATTACCTGATGACTCCGATTTGGCTTTCCCCTTTAGAGGCGATGATACACCCGACTCTTTATAACAGAAATAAACCATTAATTTACCAAGCTCTGTTGGATCTTTCAGACAAAGTAAAATCTCGAAATACGCTGGTGGAATTAGGTTATGAGCTAGATTGGTGGTCATACAATCAGATCCAATCTAGGACAGCTCAGGATAAAAACAAAGGAGGAATCTATAATTCCCTACAGGAACTTGATAAATTCTTGTTGGGGAAGGATGAGAAGGTATTATCCAAACTGTATCAATTCCTCTTAATGGATTGGATTGGAGAGGAGGTCATCAAGGACTCAATGATTGCCTGGGGGAGAAATTTGGGATACTCGATTGAACTTGAAAAATGGGAAGAAATTTGGGGGAAAACCTTAAAATTAACAATGTCAGTTTCCTATAAGGAAAATATATACAAAATGCTGTATAGATGGCACCTGCCCCCGGCTAGATTATCGAAGATGTTCCCGGGAACCTCTCCAGTTTGTTGGAAATGCAACGCCGCTATGGGAACTTACTTTCAAAGTTGGTGGACCTGTCCCCGAGCAAAAGAATATTGGGCTAGAATTCAAAAATGGATTTTAGAAATCATAGGATGTAGAATAGATTTGAACCCGGAAACGTTTTTACTAGGCATGAAACCAGAGAACTTAAACAAATCTAATTGGTATCTCGCTCTCCACATCATCATTGCAGCCAGGATCTTGTTCGCGCAAGAATGGAAATCCAAAAATATCCCATCGGAGGCTACGTTAATTGCAAAGATCATGGACTGTGCAGAAGCAGACAAGCTTACTGGATTTTTGCGAGATAGACAAGAATCGGGGTTATATAGGAGCTGGGACAGATGGTATGCTTAGCTGCAAAAAAAGAAATCTTAAGAAGAATGAAAATATTAACCTTAATGTGAACGTGGGTAAATATTTATAGGAGCATTGCATGACAGTTGAGAATTCTTTCTTCTGGATAAACTTTTCTTTCTTCTGATGAGTTGGCTTAATGGAGGTTTGTACTTTCTCTAGGCAAAAATTGATACTTTAAAACTCTATATGTATTATATTACTCTGCAATTCTATCCATATTGTTATACTTTTTTCTGTATTTTTTAAATAATTTTCAATAAAAATTAAAAAAAGAAAAAAGAAAAAGAACAGTAAAAAGACTGGTTTTCAAAATGGGGTTCCACAAAGATATATGGTTGAAAGATATCTTCATACCCTCTTTTCTGAAAAGCAAAGGTCCAAATACTGTGGATATATTTGTAAAGTCTGTGAGTTTTCACTGGCAATTCTCCAAAGACTGTGGTGATCCAGACTTTCCCTTCAATGGGTTGTAGCAAAACGTCAAGTGTGAAATGGACAGGTTGAAATCCATCCATCATGCTACCATAGTCTATAAAGAAAACAAAGACATTGACTTGTCTCCACTTAGAGATGGCATCCCTGAAGAGTTCTGTACCAATCAAGATCCATCTGAAAAGGAGGAGAAGTTGGGCAATTGCTGGCTATTCAATTCTTTCTTTGGGGGGCCATCCCATAGAAAAAAGGGAATTGATTTTTATCACTCAGAGCCTCTGAAACAATAGCACAAGTGACCTGAAAAAGCAATGATGTGTTATATTTTGGAATCAGATGAAATCCAAAGCATTAACTTTTAATAAATCCAAATTGGTTCTCATGAGCATATTAGAATAGTTATTGTTGAGTATCCAACAGGACATATTAAGATGCAGGGTATTAAACCCAGAACATTAATAATAAAAATGGAATGCAAGAAGCAAAGTAAGTTAAAAAAAAGAATAAGAATAAAAATTGCAGATCATATTTCTGGATCACCCATACAATTTATTACAATCAGAATCACATGTGTAGAATTGAACTGAATTGTTCTATGCCAATATAGGACTATGTTAATTGTCATATTTGAATTCTGACCACCCAGGTCATACATGTTTTAATGTAAGGATCCCAACAGATTGTTGGTCTAATATGCTGTCCAAAATACTGATCTTTCTCTTTTATACAATTGATATTTTGTTCAGAATGGTATACAGTCTCCTGCTTGAGCAGGGTTTGGAATAGAAAACCTCCAAGTTTCCTTACAATTCTGTTATTATGCCTTCTATATTAGATGTATTAAGTCTTCTATCCCTGGAGCTTCACAAGTATAAGGATATTTATGAGTATATTTATTATAAGGGATTTGGTTTAATATTTCATGTTTAAACATTGTGTCCAGACATTCAAATCTTGTTCAAACAAATATCACCCAAAGATGCTTAGGCATTTATTTACTTACAATTTGGAAAATATGTTCGTAATGGTTCATCCATTTCAATGTGCCAACCTTAGTAAGAATGGCTATACAGTATCTTTCTTTGCTTCAATATCCTGGATTGTTTGTGCAGATTTTTTTTTTTAGTTTCTCCTTTTACTTGGGGGAGAGAGAGGGGGGGGGAGAGGGAGAGAGAGGGAGAAAGAGGGAGAGAGAGGGAGAAAGAGGGAGAGGGGAGAGAGAGAGAGAGACAGAGAGAGAAAGACAGACAGAGACAGAGAAGCTGCTAAAGTTTGTCGGTTATACAATCCAAGATATCTTTCATTGAAATATTGCCTGTTCTAACAGACAGAATGGTACGATCCATCTATTTCATCCCACTCACTTTACCAGATGGAGAAACATATCCACAAACCTGTGCAACTTTGTAGGTGCCTACTAAGGTTGACATCTGGATAGAGATGTCCCTGTCAGCTGCATCAAGAAAAGCCAGAAGGTTGTCCTTCCTTCCACAATTGTAGTTGGGAACATTGGTTTCTCCAGTCGAGAGCATGTCCAGCAAGGCATCTGAGGTGTGAAAGGGGCTCAAAAAATTGTCATGAATATTGTAGCCAAGTGTGAGATTGTGCAGGAGCCTGGAATTCTTGTTGACCACTTGAATGGCAAAAACGAAGCGTAGAATTCTTGGCAGATTAGTATGCCTTGTACTGTACAGATATATTTACATTATCATCATCATCACCATAAACAGCAGCAGCAACATATTTGTTAATTATTGCTCTTTTTCTACACAAGCCTACACAATCTTTAAGCTGGTACTGATCCTAAGCCAGATCATATGATAGTCACCCATCACCATTATTATTATTTTTTTTTATGAATGTTGACATGATTGGATGGAGGGTTAACTTCCACCAGGTTTAATAATCACAAATAGATCATTATTTGTAGTAGTGCTGGTTTTCATTTGTCCAATAACCAGGATTCAAAATCATTCAATCATTAAAATAGAACCACCCAAAAAAAGCAAAAAACATAAAGGAATATGTGGCCCAGCAAAGCCATTGTAAAAACAAGTAATCCTAATTCCTATAAGGAGCAGGATTTAATATGAGTTGGGGCAGAAGCAACTACAACCATTTCATTAGTCAAAACTAACCAAGGAGAGAAGCAACTTAGAACTAAGGAGAAATTTCCTGACAGTTAGAACAATTAATCAGTGGAGCAACTTGCCTTCAGAAGTTGCGACTGCTCCAACACTGGAAGTTTCAAAGAAGAGGTTGCATAACCATTTGTCTGAAGTGGTGTAGGTTTCCTGCCTAAGCAGGGTTTTGGACTAGAAGACCTCCAAGGTCCCTTCCAACTCTGTTATTCTATTCTATTCTATTCTATTCTATTCTATTCTATTCTATTCTATTCTATTCTATTCTATTCTATTCTATTCTATTCTATTCTATTCTATTCTATCCTATCCTATCCTATCCTATCCTATCCTACCCTACCCTACCCTACCCTACCCTACCCTACCCTACTCTACTCTACTCTACTCTACTCTACTCTACTCTACTCTACTCTACTCTATTCATTAACTTTAGGAAATAAAAATCAGTGATCAAGGGATAGACTCAGGATGGAAGAAAAGGGGAAGATCCTTTGAACATCTGGATTGTCTCTTTCTCAGCTTCTTTAAGAGTTTCTTCTGCTCCATCCTTGCATTTGAGTCTTGTACAAGTGAAGGCAAAAGTGGAGAGCCTAGGATCCAAGAATGTACACATATCCTACAATTAAGCAATAAATGGCATAAGAGGAAAGGCTGAAGTGTGTTAGCAATGCAAAAGGAGGGTATGCAACCCCATCACACTGAATAACTTGCATCGGTGAAGAAATAGAATGAGCCCCATCGAACTGTAACAGCCCAATAGAAGGTTTAGTGGCCATTTCAACCACACTGATTATATGGTCTCCTGGCCCATAATAATTCCATGGATTTCCTCTGTCCTTCTGCTTCAAAGGTGCAGGGCATCTGGTTTTGAAGCTCCCAAAGTTTCTCTGGGACAGCACAAGCAGCAGCAGCATCGTAAGTAGAAGCAAGAGGTCCATTCCTCCTTAAACTGAATCAACCGCTTCTTTATTTCTAAACAACACAAAGAATTCAAAGCACATTTACAAGATGGAAATGCTAGTGGCTTTCCTGATTCAGACAGAAACCAACAAAGGTTTTTCAGGAGCCCCTACCTGTCCCCAAACTTGTGTCACACAGAGTGTCATCTGAAGCATTTATCTTTTTCTGATGCAATATTCCTTGCATATTGTTTCAATCTTTTGTTTCTATAAAAGATAGGCAATGGAGAAGTAGCAGAAGAGGTTTGAAAGACTGGTATGGTGGTAATTATAATGAGAAGCAATTTCTCCTGGGGGAATCCTAATGTCAGGTGTGCCCCCATTCCAAACCCAAGAAAGAAAACCCCCAATTCCTTGTTTGTAGAGAAGAGGTACTTTTACGAGTTTGAACTGATAGCAACGAAAGAAAAGCAAGATCTGAGGCAAAAGGCACGAAAGTTACATATTGAAAGTATCCCCAAATCCCTCCCCCCAAGGACCCAGGCTGAATGTCCAATCCCCAACCCATATGGTATCATGTGGGGCGCATTTTTAGGTGTTTTTGCCCATCTGATATTCTGGGACGGTTGTTTTTGACTGGGTATAAACAAGTCCATTCCGCTGCACAGTAGATCATAAGAGCAATCCTCCCTTTTAGTTCACACAGAGCATCTCTCTCCATCTCACTTCCCCACCCAAATGCCAATCCTCCCCCCTCCCCATTACTATGGCAGCCGATAGCAAGCAAACATCATAGAAGCTGAAACCTAAAGTTCTTCCAGGGCTCCATTGCAGAGAAGCAGCTGGAGAATAGCATGTTAGTGAAAAATCACATATACACTCCTGGAGCACTATTCTGCAGTGGTTCTGGCCCTTCTTACTGGGACATGCTAGGATATTAATGGAGGATGAGAGTTCAACTCCAAGGTCAAAGACTTTTGATACCCTTCTTGATGGTATCTCCTCTTGTATACTTTTCAACATTAACAGAGACCACTCGACAAGGCCATTCCCCATTCTCGGTATTTGTTACAACTATAATGCTTATGATACTCAGCTCTATCACTGGATGGTGTCTCCAAAGCCATGGTCACTACTTGAAATAAGGGAGGTGGCTGAGGCATTAGATGGGATCACCTCCATGTGACTCTCTGCTCTTGGGAATCCCATCACTCTCAGTGAATCAAGGCGTTAAGGGAAATAAAAGAAAAGAGGTCTGGAGCATTGATGGTGCTCAACAAAAGACAAACTTAATCAAGTACAGCTTAGTGCTGCTATTAAGGCCTAGCTTGTGGTGGCAAGGGAGGCAAAAGTCCAGTACTTCATCCTTATTGCATTTTAAGATAGTCCCCTCCCATGACTCTGCTTTAGATGTCATGAGTCCTGTTGAGTAGAGGGGCTTAAAGAGCCTGTTCCAGGGCCATTTGTAAGAATTTTTTCAGCATCTATTGGAGAAAGTCACTCAGATTTGCTCTCAATTGTATGCTGGCTTCATTGAGGGTCCAGAGGAGATGCCTGGGGAGGAGTATTTCCCAGATATTTGGGGACAGTTGGAATGTATTGGGCCTCAGGAAGTAGACAGAGACCTTAGGAATGTGAGGTTGGTCAGCTGCTTTTTATATCCATGCCCTCTTAGCGTGTTAAAGTAGCATGGGTGTGTGTGTCATGTGAGTGGCTTCTAGCAATTGTTAATTGTTCTTTGAGTCAAGGAGTTCCTAAATTAATTGATCTAAATTAATTTAGTTGACTAAATTAGTGGACCAGTGAAATGCAGTGAACATAGTACCCTTGGGTTTCAGAAAGGCATTTGACAAAGTAGACAACCTACTTCTTGGTAAGCTAAAAATAATATGGGATAGACAGCATCACTACCAGATGGATTTGTAACTGGCTGACAAATCTCACTCAATATGAGTTTAGAAATCCAACTCAGCCCTCGTAGGTTTAGGTGGGCTACTAACTCAGGGGAAAACTGAGTCCAAACACAGTCCAACTCCATCAAAACACCTAGCAGTTTCAGTGTCATTGCAGATACTGTATTGGAGGCCTGGGCCATGCTTGATTCTGCAGCTAGAACCAACTTCATAGACCTCCAGTTTGCCGCAGACCATAGTATTCCTACATATACTTTCCAATCACCCCTAGAGGTTGAAAAAAAGACTGGGGAATCCTGAGTGCTGATTATAGTGCATACAATATTTTGATGTACAGTATTCCCTTTTCACTATCATTGCTTTTTAAATATTTCATTATTTTAATTTGGTTTTGTTTTATTATATGCCAACAAGAGTTGCTTTATATTATAAGCCATCTTATAAATAAGTTTGTAAAGAAAGAGAAATCTTAAGGAAGATTAATCCATGAAGTAATTCAAAAAGAGAAACTTTGTTGTCTGCTTTTGTAAAGTTTCTAGTTTCTAAAAATGAGAATATGAAGCAATGTGTTTCCATGCTTTCTAGATCTGGGAACTATTTTAAAGACTGATTCAAAATCAAATGTAGAACATTGGAGAGGAAAGAGCCAGATTTTGTCCTTAATAATGATAAATTGGGTTATTTTTTTTTGTCTTTTGTTTACTATCATGCCTTTCTCCAGCTATCTGTTTACACATGCAGCACTGAAAGAAGTTCAGAATCCCTAGAGAAGTTGCTTCTCACTATAATTTTCATTATTGTCTTTTAAATCTCTTCAGCTACTTCTTCAGTAGCTACCTTTGATGTAAACATCAGACTGAAGCAACATGGAAGGCTTTTGCATCACAAACAGTTAAATGCTTCAAGTAGTGCTCTGTGGAGCACCATTTTTGGCAGAAGTACAAACTTTGCTCTTGAGTTTGCCTTATTTTATTTTCAAGATGGAACCTGGGTGGTTCTCCATCTGAATGAAGAAACCTATTTTCATCTTTGCTTTGTATTCTTCGAATTCTTCTGGTTGTTTTTGTTTAGAAATGAGAAGAAGATTGAGTCACCACCAAGAATTATGCACCTCCTGCTTCTGCTGCTGCTGGTGTCCCAGCCAGTCTCTGCGAAGCTTAGATTGAAGTGCCCACTAAATTTGGAGATCCAGGATGAAAACAATCCAAAGAGCTATTACAGACCAGGAGACCATCTCATTAGTATTGTCATCTCTGAAACAAAAGCATTACATGTAATGTTTCCCTTTAACGTGGCTCCTTATAGTCAGTTTTACTTGTAAGTCATTGAGTGTGATTTCCTCCATTTGCAGCTCTAATGTTGCCTTCTTTTTTTCTTATTCCTCTTACTCTTCTATTGCAGAACCTAATTTCTTGCATAATTTGGATTTCCATGGCTTCCCTCCTTTGTCTTATTTTTTAAAAAAGTTTTTTTATTAGTAATTCAAAATTAAAAACATTGGACATAGATATGACATCACTGGTCCCAAGCATCTTCCAACACTTTAAGTTAATACATAATATACTAATGATGATATAATAATATATTCCTTACACCTTATACATAGTATAATATTTACTTATTTAAACATAGTATAATATTAATCATTTATACCTTATTCCTATACAATTATACATATCTATACCTACATATACCTATCTATACAATTCACATACTGTACATATGTGAATTGTATAGATACATACATATTTCTCTATAATAATGTATATAATTCTAGTCTAACACTACACATTTGTCTCGGCTATCCTCCATTTATCTAACCATTCGCTTTTATCCTTGAGTTCCAAGGTGAGTCTATCCATTTCTGCGCAGTTGAAAATTTTTAGTAGTATTTCCTCTTCAGTTGGGGTATCTTTCTCTTTCCACTTCTGAGCAAATGTTATCCATGCCGCTGTAAGTATATGCAGTAGTAGATAATTTATGTCTTTCTTGTATTTGCCCTCTGTCATTCCCAAAAGGAAAAATTCCGGTTTTATTTTTAATTTTGAAAGAGATTCAAAATCAAAGATTGGGGCAGAAAAAAATCTGAAAGGAGTCCAAATTATTTTCTACTTCCCACCCAAGTTTTTAGTTCATTACCTGAATACTTTTTGTTTAAAATACTTGTTGAAATGGTTGTAGTTGCCTCTCTCTAGCCTATTTCCATATTTTGACAAATGCTCGTTGATATTCAATGCCTGATTCTTAAAAAAAATATGAACACCCATTTGATTTTAGAGTTGCCTTCCTGAACAGTATGAAGGTTCAGACATTGGGAAATAAAGAGGATTTCATTAAAAAAAAACAAAACCCAGTATATTGTTATACTTTTGATGATGGAGATAAAAACATGAACTTTTTTTTTTTTTACAGTAGTTTACCTTTCGATCAGTCAAGAATGCTACAATCCATTTTCGCTATTCAAGTAGTCAATAAGAATCATCAGATTCTGCACAATCTCACACTTGGCTTCAATTGCCGGGACAACTATTTGAACCCACTTGGCACTTCAGATGCCTTGTTGGACATGCTGTCCACTGGAGAAGCCAATGTTCCCAACTACAGCTGTGGAAAGAAGGACAACCTTTTGGCTCTTCTTGATGCAGCTAACAGGGACATCTCCATCCAGATGTCAACATTAGTAGGCACCTACAAAGTCCCACAGGTTGGTTGTGTGTTTCTCTATCTGGTAAAATGAGTGGGGTGATGTGAGGATTCCAACCATATCTTCTCTATGGAATTCAAGAAGTGCTTTTCACCATGGCTATTGTAGGTGTCATGGCTAAGGATTGGCATCCACAGTGGAGAAGGGACAGGAATCAAAGGAGGCATATCCGCTAATGACACTATTTGCATTGCTTTAGGTGCTTCTTGTCAGATGTAAATGCCTTATTCTCTAATGTGTAAATAGTATATGAATGGGGTATCAGGGGTTAACTTATTCTTCACTTCTTAATGTATTCATAATTCACCACTCCCACTTATAGCTCCACCCATTGTATATATAAGGAGCCACCTACACCCTTTTCCTCGCTTCTATCTGTGAATATTCAGTGAATATAGAATGCCTATTGTAAATAAAAGGAAGTATATTTAAACCTTCAACTCTCACTAATATTATTGAGTCTGATCCTGAAAATATTGCAACACTTCTGATGCATATTTCTTAAGGTGGGGAGAGGCTCTGTGTCCAATCAAAGGCTCCTTTGTCCAAAAGAAAGGGGCAATAGAGATGGAAAGCTCATGTTTTGTATATGATCTTAGCCAAAATAATGGTATTTTTAATGGTAAACTAATTCCAAATATGTGAAAGGAATCCTAATGACTGTATATAACCTCTAATGGATAAAACACATATGTCTTATGGACTCAAAGTGACCACTAGCATTAATGGTCAAGTTATTCTCCAAAGCACCTGAGGGCAGGACAAGAAGCAATGGATGGAAACTAATCAAGGAGAGAAGCATCCTAGAACTAAGGAGGAATTTCCTGACAGTTAGAACAATTAATCAGTGGAACAACTTGCCTGCAGATGTTGTAAATGTTCCAACACTGGAAGTTTTTAAGAAGATGTTGAATAACCGTTTGTCTGAAGTGGTGTAGGGTTTTCTGCCAAAGCAGGGGGTTGGACTAGAAGACCTCCAAGGTCCCTTCCAACTCTGTAATTCTTTTAATTAACAATTTATTTTAAAAATTACAAGCATATTAGCCAATAAGGCAACTATTTTTTTAACTTCATAAGTTTACCATAAAAGGCTTGAAGAGCAATAAGGCTCCTGGAAAGGACTTTCTACCCATCAAACTATTGAGCAAATATTTTGAGTGGTAGGCCTCTCTTTTGGCAGGTCCCATTAAAACATACAAAACATACTTGCCATATCCAGTTGGGAGAAAGATGGCATTAGTACTTCCTATGTATAAAAAAAGGGTATAAAGAAAGACCATAGCAATCACATGCCCGTTAGTCTAATGGATACTAAATCATCATCAAAGAAGCTGACTTAGATCAAGAACATGAGTAAATTAAATAAACCTAACTATCAAGCATCCTTAGCCCTCATTACAAAAGTTTATAAGGCCAAGGTTATCCTGATGCTCTTATATGGAACTGTGGTTTGGGGCTTAAATATCACTATTAGAACATACTAATTCAAAGCATCTGAGAAGTATCTTGGAGGTGTCTCAAAGGTGTTTTCTCAAGTGGACTTTCTGGTTTTTTCTTTGAAGATGTTTTACTTTTCATCCAAGAAGCATCGTCAAGGAAAAAACCAGAGTTGCCTCTTGAAAAAGCACACCTTTGGGACAACCATGAGCTGGATGACTTAGAATCTCCATAGATATTTTGGAGTTGGGTGAAAGGACTTCAGCTCTCACCTGAGAACCAAATTGGTAAACTATACAATTTGTTATTTGTCTAAAATCAAAGCATATAATTATTAGTGTAAACTTAAATCTATGGAAACTGATTAGACTCTCAAATTTGTGTCTGTCAGAAGAGGCAAAATTTCAAATAAGGATCTCTTGGATAGTAGAACTGACAAATGATATTAGGAACTGTGGTCTCCCTGTCTCTTGTACAGCTGTAGAAAAGCTAAAAAGGTTGCTGCACACAGAATCTGGGATATTGAAGCAGATAAAGATATACTGTAGATCAGTGGTGGGTTGCTCTCGGTTCGCACCGGTTCTATAGAACTGTTAGTATAACTGGTGGGAGGCTCCACCCACTGACCCTGATGTCATCAAAACGCTTCTGTGCATGCACAGAAGTTTCTGTGCATGCGCAGAAGAGCATGCACAAGAGAGAGTGAAGCGAGCACACGCATGTGGTCGCACTGCGAACCGGTAGTAAAGGTAAATAGAACCCACCCCTGCTGTAGATATGCGCAGTAAGGCTGGCCCATTGAAATGGATGAGCCACTATAAAAGTACTTTCCCAATTGGCAAGAATTAAAATACAGAAATGCCAAAATATTTTGAACAGTATTTACTTGAGCCAGATTTGAACAGCTGGACACAATGGTCAAATGTGGAAGATTTAAACAAGTTTCAGACTTGTATTTGCAGAGTGCATAGAAAGAAGACAAGAAATCTATTTCATTATCAAATATATAAGAAAAAGAAAGGTTGGTATCTTGGACCATACATTGGATGAATGACCTACTGGGATACTTATATTGAAATAGCATATATTCTGTGTGATAAGAATTTAAAAATTATGTATAATTTGGCCCTTTTATTGAAAAAAAAACAGTTTCCTTGATATTTGCATATGTGAATTGGGATGTGGTGATATAGAAATATGATTTTCATTCTTTATTCTCATTCGTTTTTTTCTTAATTTGTGTCTTTTATTCTATTTTTATATACAGTCTTGTTAATATTCTGTATTTTATATTCTGCATCTCTACATGACCAAATTGTTAATCAGCAATAAACAATGCATAACTAAGTCAGATTTATTAATACCTAATTATTTTGGACTTGATCTTACTCCCAAATATAACACAGCAATCTTCATTGCTTTTTTAGATCAGTTATGTAACTGCTTCAGTGGTTCTTAGTGATAAAAGGGATTTCCCTTTTTTCCACCGGATGCTCCCCAAAGAAGGGTTCCATTACCCAGGAATTGTCCAATTGCTCCTCCATTTTGGTTGGATCATGATTGGTCTCTTTGCTTCAGACACAGAAGAGGGAGAGAATTTCATGAGGACTTTTACCCCTATGCTCATAAGGAATGGAATTTGTGTTGTCATATCACAATTCTCAGCAACTGGGCATACAGCATCCCTCAGGGATGCCATCTCTAAGTGGAGACAAGTCAATGTTTTTGTTCACTTCATGGAATTTGACTTCTCTTCTCTTCTTCCTTTCCATTTAATATTTATCAGCTTGCCAGGACCCATTGAAGGGAAAATCTGGATCATTACATCCCTTATAAAACTGAAAATTAAAAGGCACTGGCCTTTCCAATATATCCGTAGTATTTGGAACTTTGATTTCAGGAATAAAGACAAGGCAAATGATGAGGTCTTTGAACCCGTTCTCTTTGTACAACGTCGGTTTCAAGATCAGTCATTTCACTGTTCTTTTTCAAAGCAGCTTTTTTCTGTCAAGGGCCGGAGAAGATGCACCCAGAAAGCACCACTTGATTCCCCAAAGAAATGGAACAGCATCCAGGTACTAAATGACCACCATGTTTACAGTGTCATTAAGACCCTGGCCCACTCCTTGGATGTTGCGTATTCCTCCAGACCCAGGAGGAGAAGGAAGGAGTGCATAAAGTGCTTGGGTGTTCCAAAGCTGCAACCATGGCAGGTATGGGATCCTGAAAAGGATACATCAAATTTAGTTTCTTTAGTAGGAATACAAAGGATAAGGATCCCAACCTCCTTGTGAATGGATTTCATCAATCTAATTGCTCATGGCACAATGTTCCAAAGCATTGGCACCAGGACAGATACATTATGATATTAAATACTGCCAACTGTCATTTGCATTCTTTTAGTGAGTCATTGAAGCCAGTAATTGTCAATATATATTTATCACTTTGAAGATAGTGGTAACACTTGTTCTCTCCACTAAACACAATTGCAATTTCAGCAATTATAGATAGTTAAACAACTATCACTAAGTGTTGTACCTTATGATTCTTGAAGAATGTATCTTGTCATTTTATGTACACTGATAGCATATGCACCAAAGACAATTCCTTGTGTGTCCAATCACACTTGGCCAATAAATTAGTCTAGTCTAGTCTAGTCTAGTCTAGTCTAGTCTAGTCTAGTCTAGTCTAGTCTAGTCTAGTCTAGTCTAAGGAAGAGTCAGTGTGAAAAAACTACATAGGATAAGAAACTTATGTTTCTATTTTTAAAATCCCTGCATGTTTCCATTTTAGTTCCATATGTTTCTGGAGAAGAATGAGTTTTGCAATTTTTCCCAGTTTCAACTGTACTTGGACCAAAATGGTGATGTAGCTGCAGATCTGGACATTGTGAGTTTGTTGGTTTTCTCCAAGAAGGATCCCATCAAAGAGCACCTGGGGAATTTTGAAAGACAGAGGCTTATTATCAACCAAGATGCTCTTTCATGGCTAAAGTTGCTCAACAAGGTGGGTGGAAAGTTGCTGTGTTTTCTCTGCTTTCCAAAGCCCTAAGACCCAGTTCAACTGGGCTAAGTCTAGTCTCGAATGTGGATGAACTTCACTGAGAATTCAATGTATGGAGAAGAAATCTTACAGTTTGTTTAAGCAACTTGGGAGGCTCAGTACTATTGACCCAAATGCCTTTCAGATGCTATAATGGCAAACACTGCTCAATAGAATTAGGAGTTACTATGTCCTGGTTGAGAAAAGTTCTGTAGTCTGTGATGGTCTATTCCCTTGATGGTGAACCTATGGCACACATGCCATAAGTGGCACGCATAGCCATATTGATGGACACACGAGCTCAGCTCCGGTGCCCATGTGCATGCTGGCCAACTGATTTTCAGGCCTTCTGGGCTTACCAGAAGTAGGGAAACAGGCTGTTTCCTGCCTCCGGAGGACCTCGGGGGTTGGTGGGGAAGGCCCATTTTTCTCTCTCCCCAGCCTCCAGAGCCTTTCTAGGTGGGACCAGAAGTTGGCAAATGGGCACCCCACTGGAGGGCCTCCGGTGGGGTGGGGAAGGCCATTTTTGCCCTTCCCAGACTCCTAGAAAGGTTCTGGAGGCTGGGGAGAGCAAAAAATGGGACTTACGTCCCACTGGAAGTTGGCAAACAGGACATTTTCAGCCTCCAGAGGGCCTCCAGGGGGGTGAGGAAGGCCGTTTTTGCCCTTCCCAGATTCCTAGAAAGGCTCTGGAGGCTGGGGACAGCAAAAAATGGGCCTACCATGCCATTGTGTGCCAGGAGCGGGGGGAGTGGGGGGGGTCACACACACATATGTGGGGGCAGGGTGCATAGAATTATGGGTGTGGGCACACACATGTGTGAGCCACCCCCAACCCCCCGCTTCTGGTACGTGATGACAAAAAAATTAGCCATCACTGGTCTATCCCCACTGGGATATGGCAATAGGCCTTCTGCTCCTAAGAAAGTCCAAGGCTTTCAGTTCATATGAAATTATATACACTGTTTTGATGTGAGAGTATGCCCCAACTTAGAAAACTGAAGCAATGACACAAGACTTTGATTGAAAACAAAGGCCTTCTTGGTATTAGAAGTAACAAGGAACAATTTGAAAGGAAATGCTACTTAAATCTGGCCTTTGACTTGTTAGAGGGCATTTCATCTGATAACCCTTGGATCAGTGGCAAAATCCAATTTTTTTACTACCGGTTCTGTGGGCATGGCTCAGTGGGCATGGTGTGGTTTGGTGGGAGTGGCTTGGTGGGCATGGCAGGGGAAGGATACTTCAAAATCTCCATTCCCACCCCACTCCAGGGGAAGGATACTCCAAAATCCCCATTCCCTCTCCACTCCTGGGGGAAGGATATTGCAAAATCTCCAGTCCTACCCCACTCTGGGGCCAGCCAGAGGTGTAGTTTTTCAACAGAAAGGACTTTTTCTTAAATATCTAGTTAGGATTTAAAACTATCCCTTTTCCACACAGGGCCCATACTCATGTCACGTGTGCTTCAGAAAAAGATGTCTTAGCCTTTTTGAGGGAGACGTTCTCATGACCTCACCTCCATCTCATCTCACTCCAGTGCTGGGAAATAAGAAATCAAATTAAGTCTTTTTTTGGCTAGAATGGTAACCAGATAAATTTAGGAAACAAACATACAAATTAACATCACCTTTAATACTGACAGCCTTAATTTGTAAGGAATTTTTCCTTTGCATTTTTACTGGGGGGAGGGTTTTAGATATTTTCAAAGTGGAGCAGCTTTGCAATGTTTTATATAGTCCTGAAGAAATCTGTCCTAAGGGTCAGAAGTTTCTTCATCACAATTTTATTCTATTTTCATAAATGTAATAGAATAAAAGTTTAACATTTTTTTTAGAATAAATGTTATTCTAACATTTAATATCAATAGATCATTAGACTCTAAAATCATGGTTATATAAAGTATGGAGGAATGGAAGTTAATACAACCACAAAGAGGAACCCACTGGTTGTAATTTATTTATTTTTAAATTTCTATGATGCCCACCTCACAGAAGTGACTCTAGATGGCTTATGGTTAAACAATTAAACTACTATATAAAACATTAATTAATGCTTAAATCTTTTCTCAGTTCCATCCCTCCAGACTTTATTAAGTAGAAAAGTCATTTCTTGCAATGTAATCTACCAGAATAAAAAGATAGGAACTAAATGAAGAAGATGTTAGTAGTTCTATCTTCTATAGCTGTCTGGAACTAGTCAGAAATTTTATATTTATCTAAGTCAGGGGTCGACAACCTTAAACACTCAAAGAGCCACAAAGGTCCTAACTGGAAGCCCTCTGTTCAATTCTGGAACCGACCGGAAGTCCGGTTCCCCCACCATAGAGTCTTCTCCTAGCACAGTGTCCTTTTTCTTATGCTGACCGAAAGTCTGGTTCCCCCCACCATAGAGTGTTCTCCTAGCATGGCATCCTTTTTCCTATGCTGACCGAAAGTCTGGTTTTCCTCACCATAGAGTCTCCTCCTAGTGCAGCATCCTTTCCTCTACCTGACCTAACTGAAAGCCCTATCAATTTTGGAGCCAACTGGCAACAAGGAGTCGCAGCAGAGGGATGAAAGAGCCACATGCGGCTCCAGAGCAGTGGTTTGCTGACCCCTGACCTAAGTGAAGCCCAGAGATTACTGTCAAGGTTTCAACTAACGGACCCAAGGAAATCAGGACTCCGAGGTTAAGCTCTTCCTCAAAGAACTTCTTTATTGGGTACATCATATTGGCATGATTAAAGTGTAAAACCAACTCTAAATAATTCCTGGGGTTTCAGGAAATCCCTCCCCAGGTGTCAAAGGTCATATTGGCCAGTTAGGTTAATTGGCGCGCTCTCCAGGCATTCCTCCCCTATTTTATCTGTTACCAGTAGAAATGACCTTGATTCCCATGAGAAAGCTCTATATTGTGTCTAGTAAGGCATTCCAACCTCCTTCCCCCTCCCCACTTTGTGTGGCAACTGAAGAACAGGAAAATGGCTTCTGCCAGGTTCGGTCTGAAGTTGATAATTACTTGGCTAATATTCATGTCTACATCCATTATCAATGTTTTCTCACACATTGTTTTATTCCTTAGCCTCTTCCTCAGTCCAAATGTGTGGAAAATTGTCATCCTGGATTTGTCAAGCGGGCTCGAGAAGGAGAGCCAGTTTGCTGCTATGACTGTGTTCCTTGTCCAGAGGGAACCATCTCCACTCAGGAAGGTGAGTGACACCAGAGGAAATGATACTGGATTTATTCACAGCATTGTGGTCAATGTGCATGTTAAAAGAGACACATCTAAGCTTGACTATTTGGTTGTTCTTAATTTTCAACATTACTGGAGGAATAAAAAAAAATATCTTGAAGGATGGGTTAGGAAGAAATAGGAGGCCATGATGGATAGAGGTTACTTCTGCCAGAGGGAATATCTTTTCCAATTCTTAGTTTTGAATTGTCTTTCCATGTTTACCTTTCTTAGGAACATCTAAGGCCATGATAGCGAACCTATGGCATGCCAGCTCAGCTTTAGCGCACATGCGCGTGCTGGCCAGCTGATTTTTGGGCCTTCTGGGCCCACCAGAAGTAGGAAAACAGGCTGTTTCCTGCCTCCTGAGGGCCTGGAGGGGGGGAGGCCCATTTTTCTTTTTTACCTAGCTCCAGATCCTCTCTATTTATTTGGGAAGGGCGAAAACAGCCTTTCCCACTCCCTTGGAGGCCCTCCAAAGGCCTGAAACGGCCCATTTCCCAACTCCCGGTGGGACAGGAAGTGACGTTTTTTGCTGTCCCCAGCCTCCAGAGCCTCTCTAGGAGTCTCTAGGAGCCCCTCTAGGAGTTTCTAGGAGCCTCTCTAGGAGTCTCTGGAGGCTGAGGACAGCAAAAAATGTAACTTCCTGTTCCACTGGGAGTTGGGGAATGGGCCGTTTCAGGCCTTTGGAAGGCCTCCGAGGGAGTGGGAAAGGCTGTTTTCACCCTTCCCAGATAAATAGAGAGGGTCTGGAACCAGGTAAGAAAGAAAAATGAACCTACCAGGCCATCGCATGCCAGGAGTGGGGGAGTGGGGGTTGCACGCACATGCGCAGGGCAGGACGCATAGAATTATTGGTATGGGCACGCGCACATGTGACCCTCCCCCGCCCCCCCCCTCTCCTGGCACATGATGGCAAAAAGGTTAGCCATCACTGATCTAAGGTCTTTGAAACTTGAGAATTGATTTCAGGTCAGCTGCACTTTTTATCCAACTAACTTTACCTTACAATCCAAAAGATGCATCTATCAATCATTTTTTTTTCCAAGATCATAAAGCCACATAAGCAGAAAGATCTAATCAGGATGGCTGATGGAGGGAAAGAGGTTTGATTCAAGGGGTATGAGAAAACCCAGCATGCACTTTGCTCCTGCCCTCTCCATCCTAGTTAGTTTTACTTTAATTGAATTTTAAATTTGTGATCCTTATTTGTTGTTTTAATTGGATGTCTATAAGCCACCTAGAGTTGTCTCTGGTGAGATGGGTGGCATACATGTTACATACATACATACATACATACATAAGCAAGCAAGCGTGTGTCACCATTAAACTAAGAAAAGGCTCTTCTCCCAAGCCTTGGGATAGAGCGAGGTCTGAGCATAATGAAAATGTGGGTGGCCTCAGAGAAGGGTAAGTGTTGTACCTTATGATTCTTGACAAATGTATCTTTTCTTTTATGTACACCGAGAGCATATGCACCAAGACAAATTCTTTGTGTGTCCCATCACACTTGGCCAATAAAGAATTCTATTCTATTCTATTTAGGTTTTATTTTAGTTATTCTTTATATGATAGTGTATATACTTGCAGAATTATTGTATATGTGTACGCACGTGCTCCTATTTAACATTTACTATGGCTTTCCAGTCTCTCAGTACCAGCTGTCATCAGATCTGTCTTCAACGTTGAAAGGAGAGACTATAAAAAACTTATTATCTTTTCTCAGATACTGAAAAATGTACCAAGTGCCCAGATGATCAATATCCAAATGAGAAAAGAATCCAATGTATCCCAAAAGTTATAATCTTCCTCACTTATGAAGAACATCTGGGCATCGTGCTGGTCTGCTTTGCCCTTCTCTTGTTCTTAACCACAGGATTCATTTTAATCATATTCATTAAATACCTAGAAACTCCCATTGTCAAAGCCAACAACCGGGACCTTTCCTACATCCTCCTGGTCTCCCTCTTGCTCTGCTTTCTGTCTGCCTTTCTCTTCATTGGCCAACCAAGGAAAGCCACCTGCCTTCTCTGACAAATGGTTTTCAGCAACATCTTCTCAGTTGCCATTTCTTCTCTCTTGGCCAAAACAATTATGGTGGTACTAGCTTTCCTGGCCACCAAACCAGGAAACCAAATAAAGAAATGGTTGAGGAAGAGCTTGGCCAACTCCATCATCCTTTCTTGTTCTGCTGTCCAAATTCTCATCTGCTCCTTCTGGCTTGGAGTTTCTCCCCCATTTCCTGACTCTGACTTTCACTCCCAGCCTGGTGTTATCATCCTGCAATGCAATGAAGGCTCTGTTGTCATGTTCTACATCACCCTCAGCTATATGGGTTTCTTAACTGCCATCTGCTTCTTGGTGGCTTTTTTGGCCAGAAATCTCCCTGGGACCTTCAATGAAGCCAAGCTGATCACCTTCAGCATGCTGGTCTTTTGCAGTGTCTGGGTCTCATTTATGCCCACCTACCTGAGCACGAAAGGGAAATACATGGTGGCTGTTCAGGTCTTCTCCATATTGGCCTCCAGTGCTGGTCTTCTGGGCTGCATCTTCATCCCCAAGTGCTACATTATCATTCTGAGGCCAGACCTGAATACAAGGGAGCAGCTGGCAACCAGAAGAAATGTAAAAATGTGAGACAAAGCAAATTTGACTCTCAACATGTTCCAAAAGGACAGACATACTGTAGAAAATGATGTTTTCCATACATGAGCTAGGCCAAAACTTTGATTGAAGGTTTAATAAAAGGATGGTTGGAAGATGTATCTCCTAATCCTTGTCCACTAGAATCACAAGTTTGTGGCTAATCTGGTTTAAGCAGTCAAAACATCATATCTGTTTGGTACTCTTAGCCTTCTTGAGGTCTGAAATGCCACAACCACTTATTTAAACATGACATTGGTATAATGGGAATCTTGTTGATATGCCAGATATAATTGGGGGGTGGGGGCTGTAAAATTTTTCTCATTATAGTTGTATCATAGTTTTTCTGCAAGTGGAGTTCTTTACAATATAATGTTGTAAAGGTCTCAGCATCAGCAGCGAAAGGAGAGAAAATAATTCCTACAGAATGGGGTAATTGAGTGCCCCATGGATGTAGTGTCAGGGAGGCAAGATTGGGCATAAACATCCAGTCAGAAGTTGGGATAATTCATACATCTCCATCTTTTAATCCTGGACACTTCAGAAGCATCTGGGTGGTCACTGAGAGATGAAGATGGCCCTGGCCTGATCAGCTATTCTTACCTTCTTAAAGTTCTTCACAAAAAGAAGTCATCACATTTATTATCCAATTTAGCAGAAATATGTGTGGTTATATATCATGGCTATATTGTCCTAGTATCCAAGAGGTTCTTAGTCTCCCTCATACTTTTCTTGGACCTGGGTGACTTTTCAGCATTTAACGTTCATACTACAGTCAAAAATCTATGATTACTGAGGTGGTTGTTTCAGACAAGATTTTACTGTATTTCCCCGAAAATAAGACAGGGTCTTATTTTCTTTTGACCCCCCAAATAAGGGCTTAGCCTTATTACCGGGGGGGGGGCGTTCTTATTATTTTGGGGGTGCAGGAGGTGGTAAGCATGGGACTGAATGTCCCATTGCTGCCATCACCTCCCCTCCCCATTCTTCACATTGGCCACTGCCCTGACGTCTCCCACCACCACTGCTTCCTTGTGGATCAGGACTCTGCAAGGCTTGTGCCATTGCATGCACGAATTGCAGCACCGCCACAAGCTTCATCATACTGACACAGCTGGCGTCCTGCCGCTCACAGCTGTGCCAGTATGTCAAACCTCAGGGCTGTGCTGCAGTTCCTGCATGCAACAGCACAAGCCTTGCAGAGTCCTGCTCTATGAAGTGGTGGTGGCAGCACGGGACGAGTCTCACAAAGACTCATTTCTGGCAGGTGGGGCAGGGGAGAAGTGAAACGCATGGAGCAAAATGTGGCTCCCCTTGCCGTCTCTTCTCTCCCTCCCCCTGCCGGGCATGACAGGGCTCCTGCCCCTCGCTTAGCTACCCGCCCCCACCCGCCCCCTTTAGGGTACAATTTGGGGGTGTCAGGTGGGGTAGGCAAGAAACATCTCACTTCTCCCCATCCCACCTGTCACCCCTCTCAATAAAGAGATGGTGGGGAAGGGAAGCAGCCAGGCTGCTGTTGCCATTGGGGTGGGACACATTGGGCCACAAGACGCTCATCTTACCTTCCCAGCACCATTACATTCCTTGCCTTTCTGTCCAGGGAGACATGTTGTAGAAAAAACTTTCCCGCAAGTTTATGGAGTTTGGCTGAACTTGCGAGAAAGTTTTTTCTACAACGTGTGTCCCTGGACAGAAAGGCGAGGAACATGATAGTGCTGGAAAGATAAGACGTGTGTCTCACGGCCCAACACGTCCCATCCCACCCCAATGGCAACAGAAGCCTGGCTGCTTCCCTTCCCCACCATCTCTTTATTGAGAGGGGTGGCAGGTGGGGTGGGCGAGAAACAGGACACGTGTCTTTGTTGTGGCCCGCCAGCGGCCTACGTGGATCGTGGTTGATCCCAAACAACGAGGAGGCTGGTGTGGGGTCGTGCCAGTAGCCTCCGCAGCCAATGCTTGCATCAGACAGCAAGGAGGCTGAAGAGGATGTGGTGCCAGAGGCAGAGACTCAGCCAGGGCCTTCAGAACCTCCAGAGGTTTCTTCAAGTGGAGAGAGTAAAGTAGAGGAGCCTCTCCTCAATGCTCGAGCATGCAGAGCTGCCAAAAGGCAGGAGTGGCTACTCAGGAGAAGGAGATCTACTTGAGAATAGGGCTTGAGGATAATTGGCTACTCCCTTAGCCTATTTAAGTCACATGCAGGTAGTGCTTTCTTGCTGGAAACAACTCGTATTTATTATCAGAGTATTTTGGTTTATCGTATCTTGTTTTCTGGGCTGGTTGCCAACCTTTGCCGGTCTTGTTTATTCTTGCTACTTAAT
This sequence comes from Pituophis catenifer annectens, assembly GCF_029215685.1. NCBI lineage: Eukaryota > Metazoa > Chordata > Lepidosauria > Squamata > Colubridae > Pituophis > Pituophis catenifer. The sequence continues at coordinate 19,072,262 of NW_027256882.1, forward strand.
AAATTTGATAAGAACCATTGGTGTGTGTCAATATCCTCAGAAATTTGGAGTTGGGGCAGAACAGTCTTACCTTTCCAGCACCGTTGCGTTCCTTGCCATTCTGTCCAGGGAGACACATTGTAAAAAAACCTTTCTCGCGAGTTCAGCCAAACTCCTTGAACTCGCGAGAAAGTTTTTTCTATCACGTGTCTCCCTGGACAGAAAGGCGAGGAACGTGATGGTGCTGGGAAGGTAAAATGCGTGTCTTGTGGCCCAACACATTCCATCCCAATGGCAACAGCTTCCTTTCCCCACTGTCTCTTTATTGAGAGGGGTGGCAGGTGGGGAGGGGGTGAGAAGCGAGACATTTCTCGCCTGCCCCACCTACCACCCCCAAATTGCACCCTAAAGGGGGCAGGTGGCTAAGTGAGGGGCAGGAGCCCTGTCATGCCCGCAGGGGAGAGTGGGGCATGGTGGGGGGGCGTTATTTTGCAGGGATGGCTTATATTATCACATTTCCTGAAAAGCCCAATTGGCCTTATTTTCAGGACATGTCTTATTTTCGGGAAAACACAGTATTTTATTTATTTATTGCCGCTGCCAGGATAAGGTGGCTCAGTGGCTAAGATGCTGAGCTTGTTGATCAAAAGGTCAGCAATTCAGTGGTTCGAATCCCTAGTGCCCCATAAAGTGTCCCAGCTTTTGGCATCCTAGCAGTTTGAAAGCACGTAAAATTGCAAGTAGAAAAATAGGGACCACTTTTGGTGGGAAGGCAACAGCATTCTATGTGCCTTTGGCATTTAGTCATGCCGGCCACATGACCATGGAGACATCTTTGCACAGCTCTGGCTCTTCAGCTTTGAAACGGAGATGAGCACCACCCCCTAAAGTCGGGAATGACTAGTATGTATGTGCGAAGGGAACCTTTATCTTTTTATATTGCTGCCTATTCATACATGTTGACTCAAGATAACTTACAGAATATAAAGCCTCATATAAAAACAATAAAATTAATAAAAGAGGAGTCATATAATAAATTAATATAATAAAATCACCCCCACCCCCCTGCCCTGGTGACAGCACCTCACATGATTTATTAAATTAAATTTATTTATTTATTAAATTATTAAATCACTCAATTTATTATTTACTGTTTATAAAAAAAATATTATATGTATATGAAATCTTATTCTGTTCACTGCCCTGAGTCCTTCGGGAGAAGGGTGGTATAGAAATTCAATAAATAATAATAAATAATAATAATAATGAGCCATTTAATGGGCTCCATCTCACTCTGGGTTCCCCAGGCCCACTGGCAGAACCAGGTCTTCAGTGCCTTCTGGAAGAGTGTCAGAGTGGGGCCCATTCTAATCTCTGGGAGATGAAGTTCCAGAGGGGGGGGACACCATGGAGAAGGCCCTTCTTCTGGGTCTCACCAGGTGTATCTCCCTAGGGGATGGGACCCGCAACATTCCCTGCCTCCCCACTCTGAAGAGTTGGGTACATGTGACCAGCAAAAGATGGTCCCTCAGATAACCTGGTCCCAATCCATGAAGGACTTTAAAGGTGACAACCAGCACCTTGAATTGCACCCAGAAGCAAATCAGCACCCAATGCAGCTCCTGCAGGAGAAGTGATACATGTGTACACCGGGGTCTGCACAAAACCATGCAGGCAGCTGCATTTTGCACCAACTGGAGCTTATAGTAGAGCTTCCTGAGAGTGGGAGAACATGGTCATTTGGATCATAATAGACCTGTTCTCAAAACAAGCCCATTTCATAGCTTGCTCCAGCCTCCCATCAGCCCACAAGGTGGTAAAGTTGTTCAAAAAATATATCTATAGGCTATATGGCGTTCCTCATAGAATCATCTCTGACAGGGTGGTCCAGTTTATAGCTAAATTCTGAAGGGAATTTATTCAATCCATTGGGTCCTCACAGGGACTGATTTCGGCAATTCATCCGAGTACTAACGGGGCTGTGGAATGCGTGAACACCATGGTTGAACAATGTTTAAGATTCTATGTAGATTACCAACAAACCAATTGGATAGAATTACTGCCTTTTGCCAAAGTGGCATGTAATAATGAGGTACCCCTTTCCAAATCACTAGTGGCATGGAATTTGTCCCCATGCCTGAGCTCTCTAGGGAGCCACCCTCCTCCATGTCTTTAACTGAATGGATGGAGTACCTGAAAAAAGCCTGGGAAAATACGAAGCAAACTCTTCAAGAAGAAGCAAAAACCCATAAAGCACAAGCTGATAAACATTGAGCCTCTCAGAAGCCTTTCCAGATAGGAAGCAAAGTTTATCACTCAACAAAATACTTGAAGTTAAAACTCCCCTGCAAGAATTTAGGGCCAAAGTTTAGTCAAAGTGATTAACCTTGTTACAGTAAAGCTAAAGCTTCCCTGCCTACTAGGGAAAGTGCATCCAGTCTTTCACAGTAGCTTGCTAAAGCTGATGGTAGACTCCCAGCTGAGGCCAGTAGACCAGAAAGCCCCAAAACCTATCATAGTGGAAGGGAAAATGCATTATGAAATAAAGAGAATCTTAGATTTCAGATTGTACAAGGGGAGGTTGCAATACTTAGTACAATCGAAGGGATACCTGCTCTCTGAAGCTATGTAGGTAAAGAGTTGGGATTTAAAGGCAGACAGACTGGTCAAACAGTTTCACAAGAAATACCCTCAAAAACCAAATGGACCTCCAGGGTGGGGAGGAAGAGGTGGTTAATTGGAGCACTGATTAACTTCTATGTGGTTTCTTTTCTTTTCAGGAGCTTCTCGTCAGTTAAGGGGGTCCGACTGTCAACCTGAAGTGAACCTGGCTGACGCCATCTTTTTTTTCTTTTTTTTTAAATTTGATTTATATGCTGCCCTTCTCCGGAGACTCAGGGCGGCTTACAATGTGCTAAGCAATAGTCTTCATCCTTTTTGTATATCTTTGAGGCTTCAGGGTTGCCACAAGGCAGAAGAAGAGACAGGGAGTGATAGCTGTGGTTTGTAGTCAAGAGAAAAAGTTTTCCTGTGGGAATCAAGGACATTCCAACAGATGCTGGGGAGAGGAGGACTGGAGTAACCAAGAAACTGGCCAGCACCTCTATTGGACAATGTCACTGATGACTTGGGGGAAGGGGGAACTTTCAGAGTCGGGTCAGAACTTTCAGAGTCAGAAAACCATGGGAACTTTCAGAGCCGGTTTTTGTCAGTTGTGCCAATATGATGTATTCAATAAATTGTTCTTTGAGGAATCTACCTGCTTCAGAGTTCTGCTTTCTATGGGTGCATTACCTGGAACGCTGACACTAATTTTGTCACCTTGTCAAAGAATGCAATAAGATTTGTCTGGCATGATCTTGTTTTGACAAACCCATGTTGGCTTTTGGTTATGACTTTGTTTGCCTCTAGGTGGCAACAACTGAGAGGTGCAACAACTGAGCAGAATGAGCAGATAAGCATTCCCAGTGCCCACGTTTCTATCTGCAATTGGAGAAATCACTTGTTACTCCATGACAACTACCATGTTTCCCCAAAAATAAGATCCTGTCTTGTATTTTTTTTGAACCCTGAAATAAGCACTTAGCCTTATTGCCATACGCTCAAAAGCCTGATTGGGTTTATTATCAGGGGTTGTCTTATTTTGGGGGAAACAGGATACTAACTTTATACTATGTTTCCCCAAAAATACAACCTACTCAGAAAGTAAGCCCTAGCTTGGTATTTACATGTGTGCCCAATATAAGCCCTACCCCCCCCAAATAAGATAAAAATTAAGCTAGGGTGGGGATGGGATGGTGGAGCTGCCCTACTATTTACCTTCAGACACTTGCAGTCAGGCCTCATACACCTCAGCCCATTTCTTCTGCTGCAGCCAGCAAGGCTTTCCTTAAAGCCTTGTAGCTGATAACAGAGCTCTGGATCAATCTGGAGCTCTGTTATCCGCTGCAAAGGCCTTCAGGAAAGTCTTGCTGTCCTTGCCGAATGAAGAAGTTCCTGAAGGCTTCTGATAGCAAAGAAGAGGCTGGGGGTGATGCACACAAGTGTGGTGAATCAGTGGATGATATTCCCCCCCCCCAAAAAAAAAATAAGATAGGGTATCAGGTGTGCCTCTGTTCAAAATACAAGAAAGAAAAACCCCAACTCCATGTTTGTAGAGAAAGATACTTTTACTGAGCATGAACTGAATGCAACAAAAAGAAAGCAAGGTCTGAGGCAATAGGCATGAAAATTACATATTGAAAGTATTCCCAAATCCCTCCCCCAAGGACCCTGGCTGAATGTCCAATCCCCAGCCCTCTAAGGTGTCATGTGAGGTGCATCTTCAGATGGTCCCATCCCTCTGGTATGCCAGAACAGTTGACTTTGAGGGATTATCAGCAACTCCATTTAACTATGCTGAAGATGATGAGAATATTCCTCCCTTTCACGAGACATCTCCACCAGCTCACTTCCCCCTGCCAAATACCTATACATCATACACACACACACACACACACATCCGTTACTATGGCAGCCGATAGCGAGCAAGCAACATAGAGGCTGACATAGGGTCTTATTTTCAGGGAAACAGGAAATAATTTTATTTTTATTTTGCTCTCAAAGCTGATCACATTATTGCACACACTTTATCATCCTTTCATGCCTTTTCAGGTCAGGTATATTCTGAAAGAAAAAAAATCTGGTATCATTCAGCTCTTTATTCTTCTATTTTACTCTTCTATAATCTGCAGATAAAGCATTTCCATTTTTTTATACAAGACATCAGTTCTCCTTGGATGGCTAGAGAAGATGGCCACAGAGGAGCAGGAAGAGGAGGAAGAGGAGGAGGAGAAGGGGGGATTTAAAAGACCTTGTCCCAAAAAATATTTCATTAACCTCATGGTGTGGATTGTGAGATGGTGCATATTCAACGGGGACCAAGAAAAGAATGCATGCTAGGAAGATACAGCTATGTTACAGCCAAGAATACAATACAGCCAACCATACATATTTTTGCGATATTCAAGAATAAATGATTTCAGGATGACTTCTTTCTGTGAATAGGAACTCCTTGCAAGCTTCCGTTTTAAGAAAATAAGAAAAGGTCTTCTAGATCAGGCTAGTACCCATATTTATGACAAAATGAGTGATCAGATACCTCTAGAGTGTCCACAAGCAGAAGACGTAAGAACTATCCCAACTTCTGACTGGGTGTTTTTGTCTAACCTCCCCACTCTTCCTTACAACACCCATAGGATAGTCAATTAGAGAACAGAGTCTGCAATTCTGTTGGAATTCTTTTTCTGGCAATATCATCAAACTGTACTTTAGCTCATTTCTTGTTTAACTTCTACATAATAATTTAGTTAATCCAGACAATGCTTCTCCTAATACAACTGAAAGGTATCTTTCTATTCTCCTTATGCTGTTGATGCTGAAATCCTGGGTCTGATACTGCAAAGAACCCCAATTGTAGATAAACTACGATACAATTAAAATAATGGTATTTTAAAGCCTCACCCCACATGTTTTTTTCTGGCATACCAACAACATTCCCACTTCACAAGTATCCTGTTTAAAATATCTTGGTGGGGCATATTAGGGCTAAGGGAACCTGAGGGCACAGGATAGATATACTATCTCAACTACTCAAAAGGGCTATGCAACTATCTTTTATTTTGCTGGACAAGAATGTACAGTCTTGTATATACAATACTAGTGTATAACTGCCCTTTAATTTTTTCCAAGCAAAATCATTGGATCATTCCTGCATGAAGAACTGCTTGGACCATTTCCTAGGATTGTCCTGTTGGAAAAAATTGATAGTTGGATTTCCTCTCTTCATGTTTCTACAATTCTTCTGGTCATAAGATGCTCCTTTGTATTCAGGTCTGGCCTCAGAATGATTATGTAGCATTTGGGAATGAAGATGCAGCTGAGCAGCCCAACACTGGAGGACAAAATGGAGAAGACCTGCACAGCCACCATGTATTTCCCTTTGGTGCTCAGGTAGGAGGGCACAAAACTCACCCAGACACTGCAGAAGACCAGCATGCTGAAGGTGATCAGTTTGGCTTCGTTGAAGGCACCAGGCAGATTCCTGGCAAGAAAAGCCACCATGAAGCAGATGAAAGCCAGAAAGTCCAGGTAGCCAAGGGTGATATAAAACACAACAGCAGAGCCTTCGTTGCATTGCAGGATGATTACTCCTGGCTGGGAGTAGACGTCAGAGTCAAGGAATGGGGGAAAAGCTCCTAGCCAGATGGAGCAGATGATAATTTGGACAGCAGAACAAGAAAGGATGATGGAGTTGGCCAAAATCTTCCCCAACCACTTCTTCACTCGATTTCCTGGTTTTGTAGCAAGGAAAGCGAGCACCACTGTGATTGTTTTGCCCAAGAGAGAAGAAATAGTAACTGAAAAAATGATGCTGAAAAGAGTTTGTCGGAGAAAACAGGTGGCTTTCCTTGGTTGACCAATGAAGAGAAGACAAGACAAGAAGGAAAGTAGAAGGGAGATCAGGAAGATATAAGAGAGGTTCCGGTTGTTGGCTTTGACAATAGATGTTTCTCGGTATTGAATGAATATAATTAAGACAAAGACTGTAGTTAGGAAGAAAAGTAGAGCAAAAGAGACAAGGATGATGCCCAGATCTTCTTCATAAGACAGGAAGGTTATAACTTTGGGGATACATTGGACTCGTTCCTCATTTGGATATTGATCATGTGGACACTTGGTGCATTTTTCTGTATCTGAGAAAACCAAAAACCAATATTTCTTTAACATTCTATCCTTTACATTTCAAGTAACATTTTTTGGGATAGCAGTTGATACCAGCAGCATTTTGTAAAATTTATTTCTTAGTATCTCCTCAAAAAGAAGATAGAAAGAACATCGTTTTCTAAACCATACAGAGCTAAGGTCTCTGAAATTGGGGAAAATCCTAGAACCAATCTGGTTCCCTTTGTATTCTGCCGAGCTTTCCTGGTAAATAAGAATAGAATAGAATAGAATAGAATAGAATAGAATAGAATAGAATAGAATAGAATAGAATAGAATAGAATAGAATAGAATAGAATAGAATAGAATAGAATAGAATAGAATAACATAACAGAGTTGGAAGGGACCTTGGAGGTCTTCTAGTCCAACCCCCTGCTTAGGCAGGAAATCCTACACCACTTCAGACAAATGGTTATCCAACATCTTCTTAAAAATTTCCAGTGTTGGAGCATTCACTACTTCTGCAGACAAGTTGTTCCACTGATTAATTGTTTTAACTGTTAGGAAATTTCTCCTTAGTTCTAAGTTGCTTCTCTCCTTGATTAGTTTCCACCCATTGCTTCTTGTTCTACCCTACTTGGGGGAATAGTTTGACTCCCTTTTCTTTGTGGCAACCCCTGAGATATTGGAACACTGCTATCATGTCTCCCCTAGTTCTTCTTTTCATTAAACTAGACATACCCAGTTCCTGCAACAGTTCTTCATATGTTTTAGCCTCCAGTCCCCTAATCACCTTTGTTGCTCTTCTCTGCACTCTTTCTAGAGTCTCAACATCTTTTTTACATCGTGGCGACCAAAACTGAATGTAATATTCCAAGTATGGCCTGACCAAGGCATTATAAAATGATATTAACACTTCACATGATCTTGATTCTATCCCTCTGTTTATGCAGCCCAGAACTGTGTTGGCTTTTTTGGCAGCTGCTGCACACTGCTGGCTCATATCTAAATGGTTGTCCACTAGGACTCAAAGATCCCTCTCACAGTTACTACTATTGAGCAAGGTACCACATATACAGTATCTGTGCATTTTGTTTTTCTACCCTAAATGTAGAACTTTACTTTTTACACTGTTGAATTTCTGAATGAATCAGTTCATCTTAGAAGGCACACTTACTAAGAACCATACTGGATCAGACGATGCCTGAAATGTATATGGCTGGAAGAGAACGGTAGGCCTGCAAGTAATCTGGAATAACTACTTGGACCAGTGGTACTTTTGGTGTAATGAGCTGCACCCATAACTGTCCATACCACCTCATTATGGACCAGTGATACCTTCAAGTTGTTTACAATGGGAGCCCCATGTAGAGTGTTTGCAATAATCCTTCCAGGAAATGTATCTAAGACAAATTCTCTTAAATTTGAAAGAACTCAGATGTTCCTAGAAAGATAAATGTGGAAGGATAGATAAAAACTAAAAAGCAGTATTTTCTCTGGTAGTAGCAGAACCTGTCCAATATTCCATAACTTGCCAATCCATATCAAGATCTTTATTAATTTTCATTTTGATGACAAATTATGCAGTTTGAAAATAAACAAAGCATGGGCGTGGCCAGCACATGACGCATCCGGCCCATGGGCCATGAATTTGACAGCCCTGCTCTAGATGAATCCACTTCCACAAGGGCTGTCCTTTCCTCCAGTGTCACCCACCTTCCTGAAAGGAGATGGTCCCCTCCGGACAAGGAACACAGTCATAACAGCAAAATGGCTCTCCTTCTCGCTTCTGCTTGACAAATCCAGAATGACATTTTTCCACACATTTGGACTGAGGAAGAGACTAAGTAGAAAAACAATAAATTCCAAAGAAAATATGATAGCACTATCCATCCTGACATGCTGACATGCTCTTAAAATAATGATCTGATGATCTGGTCTTTATTCTTGAAGACCCATTAACATCAATAATTACACTGATAGATAAAATTGGAGAGTTTGGAGAAGTAGCTGGCTTGAAAATCAATAAAGATAAAATGAAGATTTTGACCAAAAATATGTTGGTAAAGCAAAAAGAAGAATTGGCAGATATATCAAAAATGCAGGTCACAAATAAAGTTAAATATTTGGGGATATATTTGATGACAAGATGTAGCACGCTTAAAGAAAATAATTTTAATAAACTTAAACAACAGATAGGGACAGATTTGGCGAAATGGGAAAATTTACAGCTTTCTTTGATTGGAAGGATATCAACTGTTAAGATGAATATTTTGCCTAGAATTTTATATTTGTTCCGGACAATTCCAATTAGATTGGGGAAAGACTTCTTTGAAGAATTGAATAAAATGGTGTTAAAATATATTTGGCAGGGAAAGAAGGTGAGGATAAAACTAAAGTTGTTACAAGATGCTAGAATGAGAAGGGGTTTTGGCCTACCTAATTGGGAACTTTATTATCAAGCAACAAGTTTGATGTGGATTAAAGAATGGATAACTTTAAGAAATACTAGATTATTGAATTTAGAAGGTCATGATTTGCTGATGGGGTGGCATGCTTTTTTATGGTATAAGGGAACAAAAATACAGGGATATTTTAGAAGACATCATATTTGTGAGGCTTTGTTATTAAATTGGGAAAAGATTAAAAAACAACATTATCTGAAAATTCCAGTCTGAGTATCAATGATTGAAGCATTTTCATATTCAGTAATATTTAGAAGAGAACAAATTGTTAGATATAGTGGATTAATGGATGAAAAGGGTGAATTTAAATCAAAGCAAGAACTGAAAGAACAAGATTTTAAGATGGATTGGTTTTCTTACTTGCAAATACGTTCTAGATATGAAGAAGATTTTAAACAAGAAGATTTTTATAATGTTTTGACTAATTTAGATAAGATTTTAATGGAGTCTGATGATTATGTAATTAAAAAATTGTATGGTTATTTATTAGAGGTAAAATTGGAAGAGGAACAAGTTAAAGAAACAGTGATAGCATGGGGGGAAAATTTGGCCATGGGACTGATTTAGAGAAATGGAAAAAATTGTGGTTGCAAAATTATAAAATGACAATGTCTACAGCATATAAGATGTTGTATTTGTATAAGATGTTTTACAGGTGGCATTTACCCCTGATGAGAATAGCCAGAATGTTCAAGAACAAATCGGAGAAATGTTGGAAATGTCATCAGATTCCAGGATCATATTATCATATGTGGTGGACATGTGCAGAAGCCAAAAGATATTGGACTAAAATCCACACATGGTTGGAAAAAATGACACTTTGAAGAAACACATTGACTTTAAACCAGAGATATTTTTATTAGGGATTTTACCAGAAATGTATAACAAAGAACTGAGATATTTAATTGTGAATGTTCTAACAGTGGCTAGAATTGTTTTTGCTAAAAATTGGAAAGGTGAGAAGATACCTACTGATGATGAAGTTATTAAGAAAATTATGGACTGTGCTGAAATGAGTGACATTTGAAATTAGAGAACAGGAAGATAAACAATAAAATTTGATTTGGGATTTGTTCTACCAATGGCTAGATAATAAAACATGGAGATGAAATATGAAATATGAAATTAATGTATTGATAAAATATATGAAGTGTTTTCTTATGGGAGTTAAGCCTTTGTTAAATAATGGCTAAATGATTATAATAATATAAAGGGATAAATAAAACTGTTAAATAAGAGAAATTAAATAACTGGTAATGTTGGATATGGGACTGTGCACAAAAGAATTTTAACCGATCGACACAGTCTATGATTGTATTTGACTGATGGTGGTTTTTATGTTTTGTTTTTCTTTTAAATAAAAAAAAATCAGAAAACAAACAAACAAACAACTGGCTTGAAAGAACAAACCCACATTTGTTATTAGTTAAATTTGGAACCTCCATTCTTTCCCAGAATGACTTAAGATAGCTAACAATCAAGATGAACAAGTGCATTCAAGAAGTTTTTAGATGAGGTATGCTCTTGCAAGCCAAAGCCCAAATCTAAGCAGCATTTCCTTTTGAATTGTCTTTTATTATTTCAGATATTAGAAAGGCTTTTTTTTTGAGACAAAATCATGTTTCAAATGCTTCAGTTTTCTGGGTCAGGACATTATCCCTCAGCAGTCCGGTCGTTTTGATTCCATGTCAAGAAAAATTCTTGAACCTTCTTCATAGGAACAGATGGCCTATTTCACTGTCCCAGTGGGGTGAAAGGTTAGAATGGATAACTCTGGCCAGGTCTGGGTCTCTTAAAAACTTCTTGCCCTGCCCTTTTCTTGGACACTGGCCTCAACAAGGACAAGGTAGATCTAATTCCAAATTTTATTTCCCATGGGAACCAAAAGGATTTCCATCCAGTCTTGATATCAATCATGATTCAGTGTCATCACATTCAGTGCAAACCTAAATTCAGGCACTGGTCAATAAATTTACCTTCTTGTTTGCTATTTGAAGATAAAGAATAAGTGAATCACAATCCTTAGCACTTGGGGACTATGAATTAGCCCTCTCTTACCATTTTCATGCAGCTTCTCCATTTCAACACTGAGCCATGGTGTATTTGCCCAATGAAATGAGTCAGAACCCTTTGGAAAATAGAGAAAAGACACCAATATTTCTCCTACCCTGTTGTGTAACTTTAGCCATGACAGATGATCTTGCTTGATAATAAGTCCCTGTCTTTCAATAGTCACCACTTGGTTTTGCACGAGACTCTTTTTGGGGAGAACCATCCAGCTAAAGATTCTCAGATCAGCCATTAAGTGTCCATTTTGGTCTAAGTACAGTTTGTATTCAGAAAGATTGCAAAACTCATTCTTCTCCAGAAAAGGATGGAACTAGAATGGGAACATCCAGTTATTTTAAAAGAGTAGAATTGGTAACTTATCCCTTTTTGTCTGTTCTCATTTGAATCTTTCTTTTACAGAGATCTAACCTGCAAATATGTTTAGCTGGGAGAACAGATTTAACAACTATCTTCAAAAATGAAAAAGAAAGGTTCAGCAAAATTTGTCAATCACATATTGAAAATATATGTTTTGAAAACAATATGACTGATAAAATTTGTCAATTATAAGAAACCTTCTTATAATTCTTCTTCTTCTTCTTATAAGAAGAATATGACTGTAGGACATGGAAAAATGAAGTCAGTTACAGTAAAGAAGATTCTGATTGAATAAGAGGAAAAACATCTTAAAAGAAGAGTAGTTCTTGCATTGAGCCTGAGAACCAGAGGATTTCAATCTCCCTTTCACTGACTGTCTTCATGCAAACACTAAGCAGCCATCAGTCAGAAAAGATTTCACTGGGATTCCTGCAGAGAGGAGAGGTTGAGATAGGGGCTCCTTCAAATTTATGAAGGTAAAATTCTATGATGCTAATCACAAACCTATACATGTAGGAATTTATTTATAGATGAACACATCATTTAAAAATTAGCAGTGTTTAATATCAATCTATGTCATAATTCCCGTTCTTGGGAACATCATTGCATAAGCAATTAGATTGGCAAAACTTGTTGAGTTCTGTAACACAAATAGGTTCCTATGGTTTCCCCTTTTTCTCCTTTGGATTCCTTTGCCAAAGGAACTAAGTTTGATGGATCCTTATCGGGACCCCATACCTGCCATGGCTGAAGCCTTGGAACTCCCAACCTTGCTTTACCATCCTTCTCTCTCCTCCTGGATCTGGAGGAATAGGCAGCATTCAAGGCATGGGCCAGAGTATTAATGGCACTGTAAAAATGATGGAAATTCATGGCCCACACCATGTTATTTTTCTCTTGGATCTCCAGTGGTGATTTCTCAGTGCATCTTTTCCGGCCTTTGACAGAAAAGACATGTTTTGAAAAAGAACAGACATATGACTGATGTCCTGAGGGTGGATCCAGATAGAAACCACCTATAAAGGCATCCTTCATTGGCTGCTTTTTTTTCTCAAAATAAACAGTCCAGATACTATTCACATATTTGAGAGCACTGTGCTGTCCCAGTGGAAAAATTGCAGTGAGTGTTGTGATCCAGACTTTCCCTTCAATGGGTCCTGGCAAACACCTAAGTATAAAATGAAAAGGAAGAATTCTCTCCAAAATAGCACCATATTCTATATAGTGAACATAGACATTGACTTGTCTCCACATAGAGAGGGCATCGCTGTGAGGAGCTATAAGTTGAGTTCTTGAGAATTGTTGTGATATAACAACACAAATCCCATTCCTGAGAAGCATAGGAGTCAAAGTCCTCATGAAATTATCTCCATTTTCTGTGTCTGAAGCAAAGAGACCAATCAAGGTCCATCTGAAATGAAGGAGCACTTGGACAATTCCTGGGTAGAGGATCCCTTTTTGGGGGAAAAGCCGGTGATAAAAGGGCAATTGACTCTTATCATGCAGTGAAGCTGAAAATAATTCAAAATTGATCTGAAAAAGCAATGAAGAATACTGTGTAATATTTGGGGTCAGATCAATTTCAAAATATTATCTTTAAAGAAATCCAGTTTGGTTTACATAAACATATTCAAATACTTTATTGTATTGTATAGCATAACATTTACAAAACTGTATATAACAATAGTATAAAACAAAATAAGTTAAAAAGAATAAGAATAAAGAATACAAATCATATTTCTGTGTCATCCCTACAACTTATGGAAATCAGATCCACATGTCCATATGTCAACTGAAATGTTTTGTTCAAATAAAGAGCCATATTGAATGTACTTCTTTAATATTGATTAAACAAGAAATATATTGTTTTAATATAAGAATCCAAATTGGTTATCGGTCTAATATGGGATCCAAGATATTGATCTCTTATATAATTGACATTGAAATAATAGATGTGTTTTGTTAAGAATATGTATAAAATATAATTTCCCAACTCTGCTGCACTTTCCTTTTGGACAGAGAATCCTTTGATTGAACACAGAGTGTCTCCTAGCATTCCCAAGTTGCAGCAGAAGACCCAAAGCAATGATGATGGTGATGTCATGAGAGGACATCACTGCTTTGATCCTTGCCTCCTAAACACTCTGGATCCCAATCCCTAACCATGACACCTAAAATGATTATAGTGGAAAGCAGTTCTTCAATTCCAAAGAGAAAATATGGTTGGATCTATCACATACCACTCCTCCACCACGTTCAGTTTACCTATAGAAAAATTAACATACAAACCTGTGGGACTTTGTAGGTGTCTCCTAATGTTGACATCTGGATGGAAATGTCATCGGCAGCTGCATCAACAAGAGCCAAAATGTTGTCCTTCATTGCACAGCTGTAGTTGGGAACATTGGCTTCTCCAGTAGAGAGCATGTCCAGCAAGGCTTCTGAAGTCATAAGTATGTTCAAATAGTTGTCATGGATGTTGTAGCCAAGTGTGAGATTGTGCAGAAGCCCAGGAGTCTTGCTGACCAATTGAATATTAAAAATGTAGCGTAGTGCTCTAAAGCTTTCAAATGGTAAACTAACATAAAAAATATTCATATTATCATAATCAATAGCAATAACAAAATACTTTTTCAATGTAATCCTTTCTGTCCCCATAAGTCTTCTGAATCTTAAGCCAATTCTGATCCATCACCAGAGGCAAATGATAATTACCCATCAGCATTTTATTTTAATGAGGGTTGGTGAGATGAGATTAAACTAAGTTTAATAAATCACAAATAAATCATTATTTGTAGCAGAACAAGTTTTCAACTGCTGAGTAACCAGGATTCAAAATTAAAGAAAAAGCATCATAATGGGAAGAGGCTGTTTCATAAACAACTCAGAAAAGCATTTCTAAAATCAAGTCATTCTCTGTTCCTATGAGGATTGGGCAGAGTCAACGGCAACCCATTCAATAACTACTTAAAACCAAAGTTGATATTAATGTTATAATCAGGATTAGATCAGGAATATTATAGAATGTGGACTTTTTTCAGGGTTTTTTTTTGCCCCATCTTTGGATTTGAGATTTTTTATATCTATAATAAGACAAAAGAGAAGCAATGGAAATCAAAATGACTAAAGAAATTATGCCGACAAAACATGCATAAGTGAAATAAGAAGAAAAGAATGAGACCATTAGAATTGAAAATATAGCGAATGCAACTCCATCACACTGAATGACTTACGAGTCAAAGTGACAACGAGGAGCCGTGTTGAAAGACAACACTGCTATATGCAATATTTTTGTCCCAGTGTTGATGATACTAATGAGATGGTCTCCTGGCCTGTAATAGCTCCATGTTTTTTTTTCATCTTGGTGCTCGAAATTCAGCAGACACTTCATTCTAATCTTCCCAGGGATTGGCTGGGACACCAGCAGAATCAAAAGCAGAAGCAGAAGAATCATCATTTATGGAGCTGAATCAATCCCCTTCCCATTTCTGAAAAAGAACAACAAGAGGAATTAGACGAATTCAAAGCACCTTCACAATACAGAAATTCTAGGAAAGGAGAGAAAGTACATTCAAGAGCACAGTCTCTACCTATCCCAAGAACCTGCGCTACAAAGTGTGTGGCTGAGGCATTTATCCTTTTCTAATGCAAGATTTCCTTCCATGATGTTTACCTCAAAACCAGTCACTGAAGAAGTAGCAGAAGAGGTCTCACCTGATTTTTGAAAATTACAGTGAAAAACAGCTTCTCCTCTGGGGATCCTCAAATTCTTCAGGGCTCTATTTGCAGAGGAAGAGCTGGAGAAAAAACATCTTAGTGAAAAATCATAAATCCATCCCTTGGGGGATTGTTCTATAGTGGTTGTCGTCCTTCCTGTCAGGTCTTGTCCAGAAAGTGATGCTGGATAAAGACACTTCAACAGCCAGATAATGACTTCTGCTGTCCTTCAATGTAGCAACTTGTCTCCAGAGGCCACTGGGGAAAATCATCCAGAACTATGTATTTTGGTGACATTCTAGGTTGGTGGCACTTACCTCAAGTGTAAATGCCTATTAAACAACCAGTACCTTGAACCCTGACTAATGTTAAGAGTTGGGCCTGCTTTTGAGTTTCTTTTCTATTAGATCTCCATATAAGATTCCTGACTGGAGCTGATTTTAAAATTGCTTGTGACTGAGGTCAAATTTTATTTCCCATCTTTTCTAGAAATACCAATTTTGAGACGAGATTGATTAAAAGCAGAAAAATAACAGCCTGTGGACTATACCTTTTGCTTAATAGAGAGGAAGTCATGGGTGGACTTCAAAAATTTAAGCAAGGGCTTCTCTGCATGGTTGCTGGGTCGGCATAGCCATGGTGGGAGTGGCCTAGTCAGCCTCCTGCACCGGGGGGGGGGGGGGCATTTTTGCCGTCCCCAGACTCTGGAGGTTTTTGTCAAGCATCTGGGAGGGCGAAAATGGAGGCTGGTTTCCGGCCTTCTTGAACTTCCAGTAACTTCCGTCCTCCCTGAGCCTCCGCACATGCCCTGCACTTACCTACATCCAAAGCTGACCATGTTGGGACTCCTGTGAAGGGCAGGGAAGGGTGGGCGGGTCCAGCCCAGACTGGGATTTAGGGGTTCTCCGAACTGCACAGAATCTTAGCTAGAGAGTCTTGCGAACCCCTGCGAACCCCCAGCAGCCCACCCCTGGAGAACGTTATAGAGGGGTTTGAACTTCCTATTTTTTTTCCTTGATGCTCTCTCTATTGTTTTTCCATATTTGTGTAAGCATTGGCTGTACTGATTCTTGTTCTAACATCTGAATTTGTGAAGCATATAGTGTAATGGGTCTCATTTAAGTTTAACAACATAAAGAAAAAATAAAATTATAAGCCTCACTAACTGCATTAGGACAATGCTCAGCATATTTTCTTAAAATCATTTAAAAAGAAAAAAAGAACAGTGGATATCTAATTAAAAACATTCCACAAAGCTTGTAGGCAGCCATAATACCACACAAGGGGTCATATCCCTTCTAAGGCAATGCCTGGGGATACAGTCAAAATTTAAATGGTCTTTTAAGGAAGGTCAGGACTGGAGCTCAATAAGTCTCAGGGAGGATGTTATTTTATAGGGCTGGTGTTGTGGCAGAGAAGGGCTATTTCCAAGGTCCTCGGTTTTCAGAAATGGGGACGGGGATATAAATAGCAGAAATAAAACAGGGTGTCAGACTTCGATGCTATCTCAAAATAAATGAATTTCCAAACTGCCAATCTTTAAGGAAATCTTTTTATTTGAGTACAGCAATCGGATCATGACTCATGCGGACAAGACTGACCTTTTGCCCCCCAATCCCTCCCTTTCCGATCCCCAATTCTCTGCTTCTCATTGGCTATCTTCCAAGTCACTCTCCTGACTTCTTGTCTCGTCATTTCACAGGAATGTTCCCCCCCCCCTCTTCATTTCCACGGAGACCGAGCTTCAAAGGGATTTAGCAGGCAAAAGTCCAGGGCTTATCTCCCTTTCTATGTCAGCGCTGAAACGCTGACACAGGGATTTGAAAATTTGCAATCTCCTCCCTTCAGAAGGGAACTGAGCATGTGCCTCTGCCTCTTGCCTGCCTCTGCTTTTCTTGACCCCCAAACCTGATGAAAAGGCATTGAAGGGAGTTGTGCATTTAGCAAAAGCTTTCCCGGATTTGGTTCCTTCCAATCTTTGCACCATCAACTTTCCTATCCCTTTGGCCAAGAGGCTGCAGGGGGTCCTGGCCAGGAGTGAAGTCTACTTACCTTCCCTACTGGTTTGGAAGTGCACGTGCATGCTTGGACCCTCTGTGCATGCACAAACCCTTCTGCATATGCGCCGAGAGTAAAAAACAGGTTACTTCATGGTTAAAACATAGTTAAAACAGCATCTGGGTGGGTGGGCGGAGCCTCGCACTGCATCCACTACCAGTTCTCCAAACCATCCGCTGCCACTACCATTTCACCCAAACCAGTAGCATTTCACTCCTGGTCCTGGCAGGAAAGGAGGGGCTGTGAGGAGTAGCTTCTTCCCTGAAATGCTGGAAGAGCCACTTTGCAGCAGCCTAAGCAAAAAATTAATACTCTGGCCCATGCCTTGAATGCTGCATATTCCTCCAGATCCAGGAGGAGAAGAAAAAATTCTGGCATCATTCAGGCTCTTTACTCTTCTATTCTACTCTTCTATAATCTGCAGATAAAGCATTTCCATTTTCTTATACAAGACACAGTTCTCCTTGGATGGCTAGAGAAGATGGCCACTGACGATCAGGAAGAGGAGGAGGAGGAGGAGGAGGAAGGGGGGATTTAAAAGATCTTGTCCCAAAAGATATTTCATTAACCTCATGGTGTGGATTGTGAGATGGTGCATATTCAACTGGGACCAAGAAGAGAATGAGGAAGGTTGAGAACTTCTAGCATGTTAGGTAGTTACAGCTATGATACAGCCAAGAATACAATACAGCCAACCATACATATTTTTGTGATATTCAAGAATAAATGATTTCAGGATGACTTCTTTCTGTGAATAGGAACTTCTTGCAAGCTTCCATTTTAAGAAAATAAGAAAAGGTCTTCTTGATCAGGCTAGTGCCCATATTTATGACAAAATGACTGATTAGATACCTCTAGAGTGTCCACAGAAGACGTAAGAAGACGTAAGAACTATCCCAACTTCTGACTGGGTGTTTTTGTCTAACCTCCCCACGCTTCCTTACAACATCCATAGAAGAGTCAATTAGAGCAGGGGTCATGAATCAGTGGTCCATGGATCACTGGTGGTCCACGAGAAAATTTTGTTGGTCCGCAGGGCACCCAGGGGAGGAGCTGCTCCAGGATGAGCAATAGCCAGTCCTGTGACTAGAGCTCTGGAATATGGGACTGGTCAGGCATGGTGGGGCTGTAAATCTCCATTGTACAGGGAGGTTCATGCAACTTGCAACTTTGCAAGTTGCAAGTTTGCAGCACAGCCCATTTCTTCTTTAACATCTACATACCGTGTTTCCCCAAAAATAAGACCCTGGCTTATATATTTTTTGAACCTTGAAATAAGCACTTGGCCTTATTGCCATGTGCTCAAAAGCCTGAATGGCCTTATTATCAAGGGATGTCTTATTTGGGGGAAAACAGGGTAATAACTTAGTTAATCCAGACTATGCTCCTCCTAATACAACTTGAAGGTGTCTTTTTATTCTCCTTATGCTGTTGATGCTAATATCCTGGGTCTGATACTGCAAAGAACCACAATTGTAGATAAACTATGATATAAATAAAATAATGGTATTTTAAAGCCCCACCCTGCATGGTTTTTTTTTGTTTTTGTTTTGTTTTGTTTTGTTTTGTTTTGTTTTGTTTTGTTTTTTTTGGCATACCAACAACATTCCCACTTCACAAGTATCCTGTTTAAAATATCTTGGTGGGGCATATCAGGGCTTATGTAACCTAAGGGCACAGGATAGATATACACTCAACTACTCAAAAGAGCTATGCAACTATATTTTATTTTGCTGGATAAGAATGTACAGTCTTGTATATACAACACAATTGTATAACTGCCCTTTAATTTTTGCAAGCAAAATCATTGGTTCACTCCTGCATGAAGAACTGTTTGGGCCATTTCCTAGGTTTATCCTGTTGGAAAACGTTGATATTTGGATTTCCTCTCTTCATATTTCTACATTTCTTCTGGTCATAAGATGGTCCTTTGTATTCAGGTCTGGCCTCAGAATGATTATGTAGCATTTGGGAATGAAGATGCAGCTGAGCAGCCCAACACTGGAGGACAAAATGGAGAAGACCTGCACAGCCACCATGTATTTCCCTTTGGTGCTCAGGTAGGAGGGCACAAAACTCACCCAGACACTGCAGAAGACCAGCATGCTGAAGGTGATCAGCTTGGCTTCGTTGAAGGCACCAGGCAGATCCCTGGCAAGAAAAGCCACCGTGAAGCAGATGAAAGCCAGAAAACCCAGGTAGCCGAGAGTGATATAAAACACGACAGCAGAGCCTTCATTGCATTGCAGGATGATTACTCCTGGCTGGGAGTAGAGGTCAGAGTCAAGGAATGGGGGAAAAACTCCTAGCCAGATGGAGCAGATGATAATTTGGACAGCAGAACAAGAAAGGATGATGGAGTTGGCCAAACTCTTCCCCAACCACCTCTTCACTCGATTTCCTGGTTTTGTAGCAAGGAAAGCGAGCACCACTGTGATTGTTTTGGCCAAGAGAGAAGAAATAGTAACTGAAAAAATGATGCTGAAAACAGTTTGTCGGAGAAAACAGGTGGCTTTCCTTGGTTGACCAATGAAGAGAAGAGAAGACAAGAAGCAAAGTAGAAGGGAGATCAGGAAGATATAAGAGAGGTGCCGGTTGTTGGCTTTGACAATAGATGTTTCTCGGTATCGAATAAATATAATTAAGACAAGGACTGTACTTAGGAAGAAAAGTAGGGCAAAAGAGACAAGGATGATGCCCAGATCTTCTTCATAAGACAGGAAGGTTATAACTTTGGGGATACATTGGACTCGTTCCTCATTTGGATATTGATCATGTGGACACTTGGTGCATTTTTCTGTATCTGAGAAAAACAAAAACCAATATTTCTTTAACATTCTGTCCTTTAGATTTCAAGTAACATTTTTTTGGGATAGCAGTTGATACCAGCAGCATTTTGTAAAATTTATTTCTTAGTATCTCCTCAAAAAGAAGATAGGAAGATCATCATTTTCTAAACAATACAGACTATGAAATTGGGGAAAAGCCTATGACCAATCTGGTTTCCTTTGTATTCTGCAGAATTTTCCTGATAAAGAATAGAATAGAATAGAATAGAATAGAATAGAATAGAATAGAATAGAATAGAATAGAATAGAATAGAATAGAATAGAATAGAGTAGAGTAGAGTAGAGTAGAGTAGAGTAGAGTAGAATAGAGTAGAATAGAATAGAATAGAATAGAATAGAATAGAATAGAATAGAATAGAATAGAATAGAATAGAATAGAATAGAATAACAGGGTTGGAAGGGACCTTGGAGGTCTTCCAGTCCAACCCCCTGCCCAGGCAGGAAACCCTACACCACTTCAGACAAATGGTTATCCAACATCTTCTTAAAAATTTCTAGTGTTGGAGCATTCACAACTTCTGCTGGCAAGTTGTTCCACTTATTAATTGTTCTAATGTCAGGAAATTTCTTCTTAATTCTAAGTTGCTTCTCTCCTTGATTAGTTTCCACCGATTGCTTCTTGTCCTACACTCAGGTGCTTTGAAGAATAGCTTAACTGCCTCTCTTTGTGTCAACCCCTGAGATATTGGAACACTGCTATCATGTCTCCCCTAGTCCTTCTTTTCATTAAACTAGACATCAAGATGAGAAAACTAAGGTATACTTGGAACATTTGGATCTTCCCAAAGTTCCTGATTCAGTCAAGGACCTGTTGAATAAGGAGATTACGGAAGGAGAGATAGAGATTGCGATCAAGAGGCAGAAGGCCGGTAAAACCCCTGGTACTGATGGCCTGCCTGCAGATATTTATAAAACCTTTACAGATCTATACATAAAATATATGAAAGAAATTTTTAATATGGTATTGATGGAGTCTAAGGCTCCCAAATCATGGCTAGAGGCCTATATTTCTTTAATACCGAAGGAAGGGGGGGACCACACTCTGATACATAACTATAGGCCCATCTCACTTTTAAACGCCGACTATAAAATTTTTGCAGCTGTAATGGCAGCTAAATTTAAGAGATACCTTAGCGAATTCATCCGTATAGATCAAAATGGTTTTCTACCGGCCAGACAATTGAAAGATAATGTATGGATCATAATGGATGTCCTGGAATATTATGAGGCTCTCCCTGAGAAGCAGGCGGTATTCCTCTTTTTGGATACCCAGAAAGCCTTCAATAGGGTCAATTGGAATTATCTTATATCACAGTTGAAATGTATGGAGGCTGGCAATCATTTCATAAATGCAATCCAGGCAATTTATAGTCAACAGAAGGCCAAGATTTTAGTCAATGGAGAAGAGTTGGAGGAGGTGACGATAGTGAAGGGAACGAGACAAGGCTGCCCACTCTCCCCATTGCTGTTTATATTCACGCTAGAACCTTTACTTAGGTCAATAAGACAAGAGGTGAGTATAAGAGGATTGAAGATCAGAGAACACGAATAAAAGGTCCAGGCATTTGCGGACGACCTGGTCTTTGTTCTGGAAGAGCCATTAACCTCTGGAGGGTGACTTATTGACATAATACAGAAATTTGGTGAGGTGGCTGGATTACAAATAAATAGGAAAAAAAAACAAATATTATAGTTAAAAGAAAGAGCCTTGGTACTACAGTGGTTTAAAGCACCCTGTTATTAACACAGCTGCCTGCAATTTACTGCTGGTTCGAATCTCTCCAAGGCTCAAGGTTGACTCAGCCTTCCATCCTTTCTAAGGTAGGTTAAATGAGGACCCAGTTTGTGGGGGCAATAAGATGACTTTGTATAAATATACAAAAGAATGAAGGCTATTGCTTAACGCACTGTAAGCCGCCCTGAGTCTCCGGAGAAGGGCGGCATATAAATCAAATTAAAAAAAAAAAAAAACATGACGGAAATACAAAAATTAGAATTACAAAACACTTTGGGCCTCCAGGTAGTTCGTAATGTCAAATATTTAGGGATTTGGCTGTCTGATAGATGCTCCTCAATAAAGGCGGATAACTTAACTGAGCAACTAGACAAAGATTTGGAGAAATGGGGCAAGATACAATTGTCATTAATGGGACGGATAGCCTTAATTAAGACCCATGTAGTGCCCAGAATGGTATTTCTCTTTCAAACGGCCCCAGTTAGACTAGATAAAACCTTTTTTAGGAAACTGGACAGGGCTACAAATAGATTTATTTGGCAGGGCAAGAAGCCTCAAATTAAGTTGAAAACAATGCAGAAACCGAAAGAATAAGGCAGGTTGGGGGTCCCAAATTGGAAGTATTACTATAACTTGGCAGTTTTGGTTTGGATCTGTGAGTGGATTGCACTACAAAGGAGATGTCTGTTAGCAATCGAAGGTCATGATCTCCAACAGGGGTGGCATGCCCACCTATGGTGGGAGAGAGGCAAACCCCCAGCATATTTTACGAAACATCATGTGCAAGGAGTCCTGATTGAGAGTTGGATGGAAATTAGGAAAACATATTATAATAAGGTACCACTCTGGATTTCACCTGTGGAAGCTGTGATCTATCCGAATCTGTATAATCCAGAGAAAAAAATTGATTTACAAAGAAATATTAGATACGAATGGGAAGTTAAAAACTAAATTGTTACTTCAGGAACAAGGAGTGAACCTAGATTGGTGGACGTACATGCAAATTAGAAGTAAGTATATGAGAGATAGACAGAGACTTGGGATTAGCCGAGAGGTGCAGATTTTGGATAGAATATTATTGGGGGTGGATGAAAAGGTGTTATCTAAATGTTATAAATTCTTTATGGCTATGGAGGTAGGTGAGGAAGGTGCGAAGAATTCGGTTCATGCCTGGGAGAAGAATTTAGGTTATTCATTAGAGCCTGAGAGGTGGAGTGAAATTTGGACTAAGAATATGAAATTAACTCGCTCAATAGGATATAAAGAAAATATATATAAAATGGCATATCAATGGCATTTACCACTGGCCAGACTTGCAAAAATGTTACCTGGAACACCCTCAGTCTGTTGGAAATTTGGCGTTAAAGAAGGCACATATTTCCACCAATAGTGGACCTGCTGAGAGGCAATGAAATTTTGGAAGAATATTCTGAAGTGGCTCAATGAAATGTTGGGGCAACATATACAATTGCATCCTGAGGTATTTTTATTAGGGATAAGACCCGAAAATGTTAATAGAACGGCATGGTACCTGCTGCTGCATATAACAACAGCTGCAAGATTGGCATGGGCCCAATACTGGAAGATGGATGTTAGCCCACCCAAACAAGTAGTAATTCAGAAAATAATGAATTGTGCGGAATCAGATCGACTTACTATGTTACTGAATGGACGTGGGGACACAGATTTCTATATATCTTGGAGTCAATGGTATAATTGGATGTCACATCGAGCTATAAATAGAGTTATTGGATAAACATGTCAATTGGTATATGTAATAGACTTCTGTACATTATCCTATATGTACAGGGACAAGTTTATTTCCTTCTCGCGTTGTGATGTAGACTGCTATAGATTTAATGTTTGTTGGATGTATAAGATAAAATAAGATAAAATAAATAAATAAATAAATAAATAAATAAATAAATAAATAAATAAATAAAAAAACACTTCATGTGATCTTGATTCTATCCCTCTGTTTATGCAGCCTAGAACTGCATTGGACTTTTTGGCAGCTGCTGCACACTGCTGGCTCATATCTAAATGGTTGTCCACTAGGACTCCAAGATCCTTCTCACAGTTACTACTGTTGAACAAGGTGCCACATATACGGTATCTGTGCGTTTTGTTTTTCTTCCCTAAATGTAAAACCTTACTTTTTACACTGTTGAATTTCTGAATGAATCAGTTCATCTTAGAAGGCACTTACTAAGAACTATACTGGATCAGAGGATGCCTGAAATGTAGATGGCTGGAAGAGAACGGTAGGCCTGCAAGTAATCTGAAATAACTACTTGGACCAGTGGTACTTTTGGTGTAATGAGCTGCACCCATAACTGTCCATATCACCTCATTATGGACCAGTGATACCTTCCAGTTGTTTACAATGGGAGGCCCATGTAGAGAGTATTGCAATAATCCTTCCAGGAAATGAATCTAAGACAATTCTCTTAAGTTTGAAAGAACTCAGATGTTCCTAGAAAGATAAATGTGGAAGGACAGATAAAAACTAAAAAGCAGTATTTTCTCTAACAGTAGCAGAACCTGTCCAATATGCCATATCTTGCCAATCCATATCAAGATCCTTCGGGAGTAGGGCGCTATATAAATCAAAATAAAAAAAAAGATCTTCATTAATTTTCATTTTGATAAGAAATTATGCACTTTGAAAATAAACAAAGATCAGTTGAGATTCATTCAGTCTTTTAACTTTCACTTTAATGAAAATTGCTCTAGATCAGAGGTGTCAAAGTCACACAGTCATGGTGGTGTCATGGGACGTATTGGGACTTTTTTCCGCTTTGCTAAACCTAGCATGGGCGTGGCCAGCACATGACGCATCCAGCCCATGGGCCATGAGTTTGGAAGCCTGCTCCAGATGAACCCACTTCCTCAAGGCCTGTCTTTTCTTTGAGGTCACCCACCTTCCTGAATGGAGATGGTCCCCTCCGGACAAGGAACACAGTCGTAACAGCAAAATGGCTCTCCTTCTCGCTTCTGCTTGACAAATCCAGGATGACATTTTTCCACACATTTGGACTGAGGAAGAGACTAAGTAGAAAAACAATAAATTCTAAAGAAAATATGATAGCACTAAACATCCTGACATGATGACATGCTCTTAAAATAAGAGCAACAGTGACTGCTCAGTTTCTAGAACAGTAGTGATATGAGATAGAGGTGAGGTCATGAGAATGTATCCCTCAAAAAGTGTAAATTAGGAATCCTTTGTTGCAGCACATATGAGGTGTGTGTGGCTCAGCTAGGGATCCTTTCTCTTGAAGAACTACAATCAGGTAACAACAACAAGTGGCTTGAAAGAAGAAACCCACATTTGTTATTGGTTAAATTTGGAACCTCCAGTCTTTCCAGAATGACTTAAGATAGCTAACAATCAAGATGAACAATTGCATTCAAGAAGTGTTTAGATGAGGTACCCTTTTGCAAGCCAAAGCCCAAATCTAAGCAGCATTTCCTTTTGAATTGTCTTCTATTATTTCAGGTATTAGAAAGGCTTTTCTTTGAGTCAAAATCATGTTCCAACTGCTTCATTGTTTTCGGTCAGGACATTATCCCTCAGCAGTTCGGTCATTTTGATTCCATGTCAAGAAAAATTCTTGGACCTTCTTCATAGGAGCAGAAGGCCTATTTCACTGTCCCAGTGGGGTGAAAGGTTAGAATGGATAACTCTGGCCAGGTCTGGGTCTCTTAAAAACTTCTTGCCCTACACTTTTATTGGACACTGGCCTCAACAAGGACAAGGTGGATCTAATTCCAAATTTTATTTCCCAGGAGAACCAAAAGGATCTCCATCCAGTCTTGATGTCAATCCTGAAGCTCACCTGGCTGTGGCCATTTCGAAGCTTCAGTGCTGCCACAATTGGAGCTGTGGGAAAGGGAGGGGGAAGTAGAGATAGTTGGGGTGCTGTAGCCAAAATAAAATACTTTCTCTTGGGAACCAAGGACATTCCCACCAGGTGTCCAGAGAGAGGGTGACTGGAGTCATCTAGCAACTAGTCTTATCCTGGTTGGACCATGTGACTGATTGTTTGGAGAAATGAAAGAACTTTTACTTTTAATTAGATGAAAACCATGGGAACATTTAGAGTTGGTTTTCACCAGCTGATGCTAATATGACAAGTCCACTAAATCTATTCTTTGAGGAATCCAAGAGCCTCAGATGGCTGTTCTTGGGTGTGTTACTTGGAACACTGACACTTGATTCAGTGTCATCACATTCAGTGCAAACCTGAATTCAGGCACTGGTCAATAAATTTACCTTCTTGTTTGCTATTTGAACATAAAGAATAAGTGAATCACAATCCTTAGCACTTGGGGACTATGAATTAGCCCTCTCTTACCATTTTCATGCAGCTTCTCCATTTCAACACTGAGCCATTGTGCATTTGCCCAATGAAATAAGTCAGAACCCTTTGGAAAATAGAGAAAAGACATCAATATTTCTCCTACCCTGTTGTGTAACTTTAGCCATGACAGATGATCTTGGTTGATAATAAGTCCCTGTCTTTCAATAGTCACCAGATGTTCTTTCATGAGACTCTTTTTGGGGCGAACCACCCAGCTAAAGATTCTCAGATCAGCCATTAAATGTCCATTTTGGTCCAAGTATAGTTTGTATTCAGAAAGATTGCAAATATCATTCTTCTCCAGAAAAGGATGGAACTAGAATGGGAACATCCAGTTATTTTAAAAGAGTAAAATTGGTAACTTATCCCTTTTTGTCTGTTCTCATTTGAATCTTTCTTTTACAGAGATCTAACGTGCAAATATGTTTAGCTGGGAGAACAGATCTAACAACTATCTTCAAAAATGAAAAAGAAAGGTTCAGCAAAATTTGTCAATCACATATTGAAAATATATGTTTTGATATACAATATACAATATAACTGATAAAATTTGTCTATCATAAGAAACCTTCTTATAATTCTTCTTCTTCTTCTTATAAGAAGAATGTGACTGTAGGACATGGAAAAATGAAGTCAGTTACAGTAAAGAAGATTCTGATTGAATAAGAGGAAAAACATCTTAAAAGAAGAGTAGTTCTTGCATTGAGCCTGAGAACCAGAGGATTTCAATCTCCCTTTCACTGACTGTCTTCATGCAAACACTGAGCAGCCATCAGTCAGAAAAGATTTCACTGGGATTCCTGCAGGGAGGAGAGGTTGAGATAGGTGGTCTAAGGGGCTCCTTCAAATTCATGAAGATAAAATTCTATTATGCTAATCACAAACCTATACATGTAGGAATTTATTTAAAGATGAACACATCATTTAAAAATTAGCAGTGTTCAATATCAAACTATGTCATAATTCCCGTTCTTGGGAACATCATTGCATAAGCAATTAGATTGGCCAAAGTTGTTGAGTTCTGTAACACAAATAGGTTCCTATGGTTTCCCCTTCTTCTCCTTTGGATTCCTTTTCCAAAGGAACTAAGTTTGATGGATCCTTATCGGGACCCCATACCTGCCATGGCTGAAGCCTTGGAGCTCCCAACCTTGCTTTGCCCTTCTTCTTTCTCCTCCTGGATCTGAAGGAATAGGCATCATTCAAGGCATGGGCCAGAGTATTAATGGCACTGTAAAAATAGTGGAAATTCATTGCCCGCACCGTGTTCTTTTTCTTTTGGATCTCCAGTGGTGATTTCTCAGTGCATCTTTTCCGGCCTTTGACAGAAAAGACATGTTTTGAAAAAGAACAGACATATGACTGATGTCCTGAGGGTGGATCCAGATAGAAACCACCTATAAAGGCATCCTTTATTGGCTGCTCTTTTCTCTCAAAATAAACAGTCCAGATACTATTCACATATTTGAGAGCACTGTGCTGTCCCAGTGGAAAAATTGCAGTGAGTGTTGTGATCCAGACTTTCCCTTCAATGGGTCCTGGCAAACACCTAAGTATAAAATGAAAAGGAAGAATTCTCTCCAAAATAGCACCATATTCTATATAGTGAACATAGACATTGACTTGTCTCCATATAGAGAGGACATCGCTGAGAGGCGCTATAAATTGAGTTGTTGAGAATTGTTGTGATATAACAACACAAATCCCATTCCTGAGAAGCATAGGAGTCAAAGTCCTCATGAAATTATCTCCATTTTCTGTGTCTGAAGCAAAGAGACCAATCAAGGTCCATCTGAAATGAAGGAGCACTTGGAGAATTCCTGGGTAGAGAATCCCTTTTTGGGGGAAAAGCCGGTGATAAAAGGGCAATTGACTCTTATCATGCAGTGAATTTGAAAATAATTCAAAATTGATCTGAAAAAGTAATGAAGAATACTGTGTAATATTTGGGGTCAGATCAATTTCAAAATATTATCTTTAAAGAAATCCAGTTTGGTTCACATAAACATATTCAAATACTTTATTGTTGATTAGTCATTAACCAATATGAAAATTAAGAATAAAAAGCGTAACATTAACAAGACTGTATATAACAGTAGTATAAAACAAAATAAGTTAAAAAGAATAAGAATAAAGAATACAAATCATATTTCTGTGTCATCCCTACAACTTATGGAAATCAGAACCACATGTCCATATGTCAACTGAAATGTTTTGTTCAAGTAAAGAGCCATATTGAATGTACATCTTTAATATTGCTACTTGCTACTGCGCATGCCTCAAGATGGCGACGCCCGTCTAGATCGCGTCTAGAGATGGGCGGCTCGTGGACTGGCAGGGGTCTTCTGGGGCTGCCATGAACATCAGCAACCCCGTTTCCAGTTTGAGGACTTTCTCCCCAGCCTGATGAGGGCTTTTTCGCCCTCCGGAACCTCGTGGCTGGGGAGAAGTGAGCGGAAGACGGCGCGGGTGTAAGAACGCCGAGGCTGAACGCTGACAGCCCGGCTGCATTGGCTCCGCCGTTTTTTCTCCCTGTTTGACCGAGGCGGCGGCTGCTAGAGCGGTGGTGGCGGCGGCGGCGGCGGTGGTGATGCCCCTTTATCCAGCGAGCTCCCCCCTGACCCTGGATGCCCCTGGGGGTTTCTTTGGATGTTCCGGGGGCGCTGGGGAACGCTGGGAGCTCGGGTGTGGCCAGCGCCAAGGACGACGCTATGGAAATGGCGGCTGCTGCGCGGCAACCAGGTCGAGGGCGGTGGTGCTGGAGAGCTGGAGAGTTGTTGGCGTTGGAGGAGAGGAGAGGAACATCAAGCCTCGACATTGAAATGGGGGAGTTGAACCCCATTGTGCTCAGGGGTTGAAGGATACATGGCTAATGTTAAGGGTTGTGTGGAAAGACCTGGGGTTGGAGAGGCTGGTGGACGGCTCAAGTATTGGGTCGCTATGGATGGCCTCCCCCCCTCCCTTTCTAGGCCCTGTTATCGGCCTATCGGCCAATGTGGACTTTCTTCCCCAGAGCTTGGGACCTGGCTCTGTCTTTCGTCCTGTCTCCTGGCTGTATGGAGGACAAGGCAGTTATGGGAGGATGGATGGAGCCAGTTCCAGACTACGTTCGCCGCGGACGGGACTCATCTTTTCAGGGCCAGGAACGCCAAACCACCGTGAGAGGGTGGTTTGGACTTTTTTCTGACTCTTTCCATCTTGCCTGATTAGGATGGCCAACCACCGTGAGAGGGTGGTTGGATAGTTCCCCTCAACTGGACTGAACGTGAGGACTCCTACCCATTACCGTGAGAGGGTAATGGTGACTCTTCCGATCATCTTAGTCTTGCTTCCTGGACATTTGAAACCATTATTATCGACCCCTAGGCCATGTCTAGGCCAAACTTGTATTATCTTGTATTTGCCAAACTTGTATTATCACTCTAGTGTTAAAATGTATTCTAGGGCAAAGCTTCTTGTGCTGCGAGATTCCCCCCTCTCGCAGGCCTGGCCCTCTATGTTATCGAGGGCCCACCTTAATGACGGATCTTGGGACCCCGAGAGGTGGCATGTCGCAAAAAGGGGATTGAGGGGTTTTTTAAAGACTTTTTTAATTAGACTTTTAAGGGGTTCTGAGGGTGGGGGAGGTTATGTGGGTTTGGGGGAAAACCCACGGGGGTTGGAGACCAGTCCGGCTGCTATTAATGGTGCCGTAGGGGGTACGGACTCTGGGGGAAAGGGGACTGTTAGAATGCCCTCTAGTGAGGGCTTCTCTATTAACACGCTGAGTGGGAGGGGCAGGTATGGCGGGAGCAGGGGGCCATATCATGTGGTGGGGGCACGTGCTCGCTATCTCCGAGCGATTGCGTGCCCCGGTCCCCTTAGCTCTTCCCATTCCCCAGGCTGCTTAGAGTCTCAGCGCCCGAGTCTCCGGCTGATGTTATGTAATGCCAGGTCCGTAGTAAATAAAGCTCCCCTCATTTGTGATCTTATTCAGGAGGGGGGAGCGGACCTGGCAGGTATCACGGAGACCTGGTTGGGCCATGAGGGGGGAGTTCCCCTCGTGGAGATGTGCCCATCAGGCTTCCGTGCATTTCATCAGCCGAGAGCTCAGGGCAGGGGCGGGGGGGTGGCGGTCATTTTAAAAGAGGGTCTTGATCCGAGGGAGACCACTGTACCTCAGATAGCCGGATGTGAGTCCCTTTTTATGAAGTGGGGTCGTGGGGTGCAGATGGGTCTGTTGATCACGTACCTGGCTCCCTGCCACGTGGCAACGACCCTGCCCGAACTCCTCAATGTTATAGCCGAGGTGGCGGCTGATACCCCCAGACTTGTGGTCATGGGGGATTTCAACCTGCCATCCATCGGTGAGACATCTGAGGTAGCTCGGGAGTTCATGGCTTCCATGACGGCCATGGACCTGACCCAAGTAATTCACGGCCCTACTCATATGGGGGGACACACTCTGGACTTAGTTTTTATCTCTGGTCAGTGGTTGAGTGGCCTTGATATAGGGGATGTAGATATTGAACCCTTGTCATGGTCTGACCACTCGCTCCTTCGACTAGACTTTCTGACCGCCGTACCCCGTCGCAGGGAGGTGGAACCGACCAGGTGGTTCCGCCCCAGGCACCTGATGGACCCTGATAGGTTCCAGATGGAGCTTGGGCCATTTCCTGAGACTCTAGCTCACGACTCGGCTGATGACCTGGTGGCCGCCTGGGATAGTGCGGCTGCCGGGGCTTTGGACCGGGTCGTGCCTTTGCGGCCTCTGACCCGGCACCGAACTCACTTAGCTCCTTGGTTCTCTGAGGAGCTGAGGGAGATGAAGCGCCGGAAAAGACGCCTAGAGAGCGGTTGGAGGGCCAGTCGTTCCGAGTCTGACTTGACACTGTTAAGGTCTCATATTAAGACCTACCTAGTGGCGATAAAAGCGGCGAAATCTAGTTATTTTGCCGCTCTTATCGCGTCATCAGATAACCGCCCAGCCGCCCTGTTTAGGGTGACCCGCTCCCTCCTCCATCTGGGAGCGCGGGAGGACCCCTTGCAGGGCCGAGCTGAGGATTTTGTACAGTATCTGGATGATAAAATAACTCAGATTCGGGAAGACTTGGCCGCCGACTGGGTTAGTTCAGACGAGATGACTGAGGCAGGCCTTGAGAGTGTTATCTGGGAGGAGTTCGATCCTGTGGCTCCCGAGGACGTGGACAGGATCTTGGGGCGGATGAACGCAACCACATGTTTATTGGACCCGTGTCCCTCCTGGTTGGTGCTGGCTTCCCGGGAGGTTACGCGAGGCTGGCTCCAGGGGATTATTAACGCTTCTTTGAGTGAGGGTGTCCTGCCGCCTGCCTTGAAAGAGGCGGTGGTGAGGCCTCTCCTCAAGAAGCCATCCCTGGATCCGGCTGTTTTGGCTAACTATCGTCCAGTCTCCAACCTTCGCTTTATTGCGAAGGTTGTTGAGAGTGTGGTGGCGCGACAGCTTCCCCAGTACCTGGATGAAGCTGTCTATCTGGATCCGCTCCAGTCCGGCTTCAGACCTGGGTACAGCACGGAAACGGCATTGGTCGCGTTGGTGGATGATCTCTGGAGGGCCCGGGATAGGGGTTCTTCCTCTATCCTGGTCCTATTAGACCTCTCAGCGGCTTTTGATACCATCGACCATGGTATCATGTTGCGCCGGCTGGAGGGACTGGGAGTGGGGGGCACGGTTTTGCAGTGGTTCTCCTCCTATCTCTCCGACCGGTCGCAATCCGTGTTGACAGGGGGGCAGCGGTCGACCCCAAGGCGCCTTGTTTGTGGGGTGCCGCAAGGGTCGGTCCTCTCGCCCCTCCTGTTCAACATTTATGTGAAGCCGCTGGGTGAGATCATCCGTGGTTTTGGGGTGGAGTTCCATCAGTACGCTGATGATACTCAGCTGTACATTTCCACCCCAGACCATCCCAATGATGCCTTGGAAGTGATGTCCCAGTGCCTGGAGGCCGTGCGGGTCTGGATGGGGAGAAACAGGCTTCGACTCAACCCTTCCAAGACCGAGTGGCTGTGGCTGCCGGCGTCCCGGTATAGCCAGCTGACGCCATCGCTGGTTATTGGGGGCGAATCATTGGCCCCCACGGAGAGGGCCCGCAACTTGGGTGTCCTCCTGGATGCGCGGCTGTCTTTAGAAGGGCATATGACAGCCGTGGCCAGGGGGGCTTTTTGTCAGGTTCGCCTGATACGCCAGTTGCGCCCCTTTCTGGACCGGGACTCCCTACGCACGGTCACTCAAGCACTCGTCACTTCTCGTCTGGACTATTGTAACGCTCTCTACATGGGGCTCCCCTTGGGGTACACCCGGAGGCTCCAACTGGTGCAGAATGCGGCTGCGCGGGGGATTATGGGAGCGACGGGGCGCTCCCATGTGACTCCTCTCCTGCGCGAGCTGCATTGGCTTCCGGTGGACTTCCGGGTGCGCTTCAAGGTGTTGGTGATCACCTTTAAAGCGCTCCATGGCTTAGGGCCAGGGTACTTACG
Organism: Pituophis catenifer annectens; assembly: GCF_029215685.1. Lineage (NCBI taxonomy): Eukaryota > Metazoa > Chordata > Lepidosauria > Squamata > Colubridae > Pituophis > Pituophis catenifer. Next base: position 19,105,053 of record NW_027256882.1, read on the forward strand.
GGACCGCCTTCTGCCACCAATAGCCTCCCACCGGCCGGTTCGCTCCCACAGAGAGGGCCTCCTCAGGGTGCCGTCGGCCAGACAATGCCGGCTGACGACCCCCAGGAGGAGAGCCTTCTCTGTGGTGGCACCTACCCTATGGAACAATCTACCCCCAGAGATACGAGTGATCTCCGACCTTCGGATTTTTCGTCGGGCCCTAAAAACTCATTTTTTCCAGTTAGCCGGTCTGTCTTGATTTTAGGGTTAGTTTTTAAAATTTTAATATTGATTTTAATTGACAAGTTTTAAATTATGGGCCAAATTATAAATTATTTTAACTTTATTTTTAAACTGTGATGTTTTGTATAGATGTTTTTATCTTGGCTGTTCACCGCCCTGAGTCCAAAAGGAGAAGGGCGGTATAGAAATTTGAATAAATAAATAAATAAATAAATAAATATTGATTAAACAAGAAATATATTGTTTTAATATAAGAATCAAAATTGGTTATTGGTCTAATATGGGGTCCAAGATATTGATCTCTTCTATAATTGACATTGAAATAATAGATGTGTTTTGTTAAGAATATGTATAAAATATAATTTCCCATCTCTGCTGCACCTTCATTTTGGACAGATAATCCTTTGTATTCCCAAGTGTTCAGCAGAAAAAGAAGATGATGTCCTGAGAGGACACCACTGCTTTGATCCTTGCCTCCTAAACACTGTGGATCCCAATCCCTAACCTTGACACCTAAAATGATTATAGTGAAAAGCAGTTCTTCAATTCCAAAGAGAAAATATGGTTGGATCTATCACATACCACTCCTCCACCACGTTCAGTTTACCTATAGAAAAATTAACATACAAACCTGTGGGACTTTGTAGGTGTCTCCTAATGTTGACATCTGGATGGAAATGTCATCAGCAGCTGCATCAACAAGAGCCAAAATGTTATCCTTCCTTCCACAGCTGTAGTTGGGAACATTGGCTTCTCCAGGAGAGAGCATGTCCAGCAAGGCTTCTGAAGTCATACGTATGTTCAAATAGTTGTCATGGATGTTGTAGCCAAGTGTGAGATTGTGCAGAAGCCCAGGAGTCTTGTTGACCAATTGAATATTAAAAATGTAGCGTAGTGCTCTAAAGCTTTCAAAAGGTAAGCTAACATAAAAAATATTCATATTATCATCATCAATAGCAATAACAAAATACTTTTTCAATGTAATCCTTTCTGTCCTCACAAGTCTTCTGAATCTTAAGCCAATTCCGATCATTAACAAGAGGCAAACGATAATTACCCATCAGCATTTTATTTTAATGAGTGCTGATGAGATGAGATTAAACTAAGTTTAATAATATGGATTTTTTCAGGGTTTTTTTTTTGCCCCATCTTTGGATTTGAGATTTTATATATATATATATATAAAATAAGACAAAAGAGAAGCAATGGAAATCAAAATGACTCAAGAAATTATGCTGACAAAACATACATAAGTGAAATAAGAAGAAAAGAATGAGACCGTTAGAATTGAAAATATAGGGAATGCAACTCCATCACACTGAATGACTTACGAGTCAAAGTGACAACGAGGAGCCGTGTTGAAAGACAACATTGCTATACGCAATATTTTTGTCCCAGTGTTGATGATACTAATGAGATGGTCTCCTGGCCTGTAATAGCTCCATGTTTTTTTTTCATCTTGGTGCTCGAAATTCAGCGGACACTTCATTCTAATCTTCCCAGGGATTGGCTGGGACACCAGCAGAATCAAAAGCAGAAGCAGAAGAACCATCATTTATGGAGCTGAATCAATCCCCTTCCCATTTCTGAAAAAGAACAACAAGAGGAAATAGACGAATTCAAAGCACCTTCACAATACAGAAATTCTAGGAAAGGAGAGAAAGTACATTCAAGAGCACAGTCTCTACCTATCCCAAGAACCTGCATTACAAAGTGTGTGGCTGAGGCATTTATCCTTTTCTAATGCAAGATTTCCTTCCATGATGTTTACTTCAAAACCAGTCACTGAAGAAGTAGCAGAAGAGGTCTCACCTGATTTTTGAAAATTACAGTGAAAAACAGCTTCTCCTCTAGGGATCCTCAAATTCTTCAGGGCTCTATTTGCAGAGGAAGAGCTGGAGAAAAAACATCTTAGTGAAAAATCATAAATCCATCCCTTGGGGGATTGTTCTATAGTGGTTGTCGTCCTTCCTGTCAGGTCTTGTCCAGAAAGTGATGCTGGATAAAGATATTTCAACAGCCAGATAATGACTTCTGCTGTCCTTCAATGTAGCAACTTGTCTCCAGAGGCCACTGGGGAAAATCATCCAGAACTATGTATTTTGGTGACATTCTAGGTTGGTGGCACTTACCTCAAGTGTAAATGCCTATTAAACAACCAGTACCTTGAACCCTGTCTAATGTTAAGAGTTGGGCCTGTTTTTGAGTTTCTTTTCTGTTAGATCTCCATATAAGAATCCTGACTGGAGCTGATTTTAAAATTGCTTGTGACTAAAGTCAAATTTTATTTCCCATGTTTTCTAGAAATACCAATTTTGAGACAAGATTTGATTAAGGGCAGAAAAATAACAGCCTGTGGACTCTCCCTTTTGCTTAATAGAGAGGAAGTCAAGGGTGGGCTTCAAAAATTTTAGCAAGGGGTTCTCTGCATGGTTGCTGGGTCGGCATAGCCATGGTGGGAGTGGCCTAGTCAGCCTCCTGCACCGGGGGGGGGGGGACATTTTTGCCGTCCCCAGACTCTGGAGGTTTTTGTCAAGCATCTGGGAGGGCGAAAATGGAGGCTGGCTTCCGACCTTCTTGAATTTCCAGTAACTTCCATCCTCCCTGAGCCTCCGCACATGCCCTGCACTTACCTGCATCCAAAGCGGACCACGTGGGGACTCCTGGGAAGGGCAGGGCAGGGTTGGCGGGGCCAGCCCGGACTGGGATTTAGGGGTTCTCTGAACTGCACAGAATCTTAGCTAGAGGTTCTTGCGAACCCCTGGGAACCCCCAGCAGCCCACCCCTGGAGAACGTTATAGAGGGGTTTGAACTTTCTATTTTTTTTCCCTTGATGCTCTCTCTATTGTTTTTCCATATTTGTATAAGCATTGGCTGTAATGATTCTTGTTTTAACGTCTGAATTTGTGAAGCATACAGTGTAATGGGTCTCATTTAAGTTTAACAACATAAAGAAAAAATAAAATTATAAGCCTCGCTAACTGCATTAGGACAATGCCCAGCATATTCTCTTAAAATCATTTAAAAAGAAAAAAAGAACAGCAAATATCTAATTAAAAACATTCCGCAAAGCTTGTAGGCAGCTATAGTACCACACAAGAGGTCAGATCCCTTCTAAGGCAATGCCTGGGGATACAGTCAAAATTTAAATGGTTTTTTAAGGAAGGTCAGGACTGGAGCTCAATAAGTCTCAGGGAGGATGTTATTTTATAGGGCAGGTGTTGTGACAGAGAAGGACTGTTTCCAAGGTCCTCAGTTTTCAGAAATGGGGATTGGGATATAAATAGCAGAAATAATACAGGGGTTTGAAAATTTGCAATCCCCTCTCCCTTCACTCTCTCCGTGAGGCCTGCGCGAGATAAACAACAAGTTTAGTACCTTACCCCGTCCGAGGGTGTACCCCACCCCCTCCCGGCTTGTCCAGGTGATCTGCATGGAATTTAGCTATGAGGCAGTCAGCTTGGATGTTTGTGCTCTTCACCCAGGAAGCTTCTGACAAGGGGTAACCCTTCACTTAATTAAGTACTGGAGGCGCCCTCTGTGCCACCTCAAATCGAGAACTCGCTGTACTTCATAGTGGGTCTGGCCTCCAACAATCAAGGGCCCTGGGGGATCACGTGGCACCAGCCTTAAAGTTGACCATACCACAGGCTTCAGGAGGCTACTGTGAAAAACAGGGTGTATCCTCCCTAGTAACCGGGACAACTACAATTGTACTGTGACCGGGTTAATTATTTTTACTATTGGAAATGGTCCTATGAATTTTGGCCCCGGTTTTCTGGTCGGGAGTCTGAGTCTTAAATACTTGGTGGAGAGGTAGACCTTCTCCCCTACTTGGAACGGCCTCTGGGGGGCTCAGTGCTTGATGTCAGCATTTCAGCGCTGACATAGAAAGGGAGATAAGCCCTGGACTTTTGCCTGCTAGATCACTTGGAAGCTCAGTCTCCATGGAAATGAAGGGGGGGGGAACATTCCTGTGAAATGATGACACAAGAAGTCAGGAGAGTGACTTGGAAGATAGCCAATGAGAAGCAGAGAATTGGGGATCGGAAAGGGAGGGATTGGGGAGCAAAAGGTCAGTCTTGTCCATCTGTCAGACTTCGATGCTATCTCAAAATAAATGAATTTCCAAACTGCCAATCTTTAAGGAAATCTTCTCTTTATTTGAGTACAGCAATCGGATCATGACTCGTGCAGACAAGACTGACCTTTTGCCCCCCAATCCCTCCCTTTCCGATCCCCAATTCTCTGCTTCTCATTGGCTATCTTCCAAGTCATTCTCCTGACTTCTTGTCTCGTCATTTCACAGGAATATTCCCCCCCCCTTCATTTCCACGGAGACCAAGCTTCAAAGGGATTTAGCAGGCAAAAGTCCAGGGCTTATCTCCCTTTCTATGTCAGCGCTGAAACGCTGACACAAGGATTTGAAAATTTGCAATCTCCTCCCTTCAGAAGGGAACTGAGCATGTGCCTCTGCCTCTTGCCTGCCTCTGCTTCTCTTCACCCCCAAACCTGATGAAAAGGCATTGAGGGAAGTTGTGCATTTAGCAAAAGCTTCCCCGGATTTGGTTCCTTCCAATCTTTGCACCATCAACTTTCCTATCCCTTTGGCCAAGAGGCTGCAGGGGTGAAGTCTACTTACCTTCCCTACTGGTTTGGAAGTGCACGTGCATGCTTGGACCCTCTGCGCATGCACAAACCCTTCTGCATATGCGCCGAGAGTAAAAAACAGGTTACTTCATGGTTAAAACATAGTTAAAACAGCATCTGGGTGGGTGGGCAGAGCCTCGCACTGCCGCCACTACCAGTTCTCCAAACCATCTGCTGCACTACCGGTTCACCCAAACCAGTAGCATTTCACTCCTGGTCCTGGCAGGAAAGGAGGGGCTGTGAGGAGTAGCATCTTCCCTGAAATGCTGGAAGAGCCACTTTGCAGCAGCCTAAGCAAAAAATTAATACTCTGGCCCATGCCTTGAATGCTGCATATTCCTCCAGATCCAGGAGGAGAAGAAAAAATTCTGGCATCATTCAGGCTCTTTACTCTTCTATTCTACTCTTCTATAATCTGCAGATAAAGCATTTCCATTTTCTTATACAAGACACAGTTCTCCTTGGATGGCTAGAGAAGATGGCCACTGACGATCAGGAAGAGGAGGAGGAGGAGGAGGAGGAAGGGGGGATTTAAAAGATCTTGTCCCAAAAGATATTTCATTAACCTCATGGTGTGGATTGTGAGATGGTGCATATTCAACTAGGACCAAGAAGAGAATGAGGAAGGCTGAGAACTTCTAGCATGTTAGGTAGTTACAGCTATGATACAGCCAAGAATACAATACAGCCAACCATAAATATTTTTGCGATATTCAAGAATAAATGATTTCAGGATGACTTCTTTCTGTGAATAGGAACTCTTTGCAAGCTTCCATTTTAAGAAAATAAGAAAAGGTCTTCTAGATCCGGCTAGTGCCCATATTTATGACAAAATGACTGATCAGATACCTCTAGAGCAATGATGGCTAACCTTTTTGCCGTCCAATGCCAAAAGCGGGGGGAGTATGGGGGATCGTGGGTGCGTGTGCCCCCATACATAATTCAATGTGCCCCGCCCTCCCGAGCATGCACACATCACCTGCTTTTGGCACGGGATGACACGGTGGGACCGGTAGGCATGTTTTTCCCCCTTCCCAGGATCCAGAGGCTTTCTAGGAGCCTGGAGACGGCAAAAACAGCCTTCCCCATCCCCCCGGAAGTCCTGGCGGAAACAGCCAGTTTCCCGACTTCTGGTGGGACCGGAAGGCCTGAAAATAATTTGCCCGGTGCGCGCATGTGCGCTGGAGCTGAGCTAGGGCAACACTAGGTTCGCCATCACAGCTCTAGAATGTCCACAAGCAGAAGATGTAAGAATGTATGTATTGCTTAAAGCATTGTAAGCCGCCCTGAGTCTCCGGAGAAGGGCGGCATATAAATCAAATTAAAATAAAATAAAATAAAATAAAAGAACTATCCCAACTTCTGACTGGGTGTTTTTGTTTAACCTCCCCACTCTTCCTTACAACATCCATAGAATAGTCAATTAGAGCAGGGGTCACCAATCAGTGGTCCACAGATCACTGGTGGTCCACGAGAAAATTTTTGTGGTCCGCAGTGCACCCAGGGGAGGAGCTGCTCCAGGATGAGCAATAGCCAGTCCTGTGACTAGAGCTCTGGAATATGGGACTAGTCAGGCATAGTGGGGCTATAAATCTACATTGTATAGGGAGGTTCATGCAACTTGCAACTTTGCAAGTTGTAAGTTTGCAGCACAGCCCATTTCTTCTTTAACATCTACATACCGTGTTTCCCCAAAAATAAGACCCTGGCTTATATATTTTTTGAAACTTGAAATAAGTGCTTGGCCTTATTGCCATGTGCTCAAAAGCCTGAATGGCCTTATTATCAAGGGATGTCTTATTTGGGGGAAAACAGGGTAATAATTTAGTTAATCCAGACTATTCTCCTCCTAATACAACTTGAAGGTGTCTTTTTATTCTCCTTATGCTGTTGATGCTAAAATCCTGGGTCTGATACTGCAAAGAACCACAATTGTAGATAAACTATGATACAATTAAAATAATGGCATTTTAAAGCCCCACCCTGCATGGTTTTTTTTTTTTTTTTTTTTTTTGGCATACCAACAACATTCCCACTTCACAAGTATCCTGTTTAAAATATCTTGGTGGGGCATATCAGGGCTTATGTAACCTAAGGGCACAGGATAGATATACTCTCAACTACTCAAAAGAGCTATGCAACTATCTTTTATTTTGCTGGACAAGAATGTACAGTCTTGTAGATAGAACACAATTGTATAACTGCCCTTTAATTTTTTCAAGCAAAATAATTGGTTCACTCCTGCATGAAGAACTGTTTGGGCCATTTCCTAGGTTTATCCTGTTGGAAAACATTGATAGTTGGATTTCCTCTCTTCATGTTTCTACATTTCTTCTCGTCATAAGATGGTCCTTTGTATTCAGGTCTTGCCTCAGAATGATTATGTAGCATTTGGGAATGAAGATGCAGCTGAGCAGCCCAACGCTGGAGGACAAAATGGAGAAGACCTGCACAGCCACCATGTATTTCCCTTTGGTGCTCAGGTAGGAGGGCACAAAACTCACCCAGACACTGCAGAAGACCAGCATGCTGAAGGTGATCAGCTTGGCTTCGTTGAAGGCACCAGGCAGATTCCTGGCAAGAAAAGCCACTGTGAAGCAGATGAAAGCCAGAAAACCCAGGTAGCCAAGGGTGATATAAAACACGACAGCAGAGCCTTCATTGCACTGCAGGATGATTAATCCTGGCTGGGAGTAGAGGTCAGAGTCAAGGAATGGGGGAAAAACTCCTAGCCAGATGGAGCAGATGATAATTTGGACAGCAGAACAAGAAAGGATGATGGAGTTGGCCAAACTCTTCCCCAACCACTTCTTCACTCGGTTTCCTGGTTTTGTAGCAAGGAAAGCGAGCACCACTGTGATTGTTTTGGCCAAGAGAGAAGAAATAGTAACTGAAAAAATGATGCTGAAAACAGTTTGTCGGAGAAAACAGGTGGCTTTCCTTGGTTGACCAATGAAGAGAATAGGAGACAAGAAACAAAGTAGAAGGGAGATCAGGAAGATATAAGAGAGGTCCCGGTTGTTGGCTTTGACAATAGACGTTTCTCGGTATCGAATAAATATAATTAAGACAAGGACTGTAGTTAGGAAGAAAAGTAGGGCAAAAGAGACAAGGATGATGCCCAGATTTTCTTCATAAGACAGGAAGGTTATAACTTTGGAGATACATTGGACTCGTTCCTCATTTGGATATTGATCATGTGGACACTTGGTGCATTTTTCTGTATCTGAGAAAACCAAAAACCAATATTTCTTTAACATTCTGTCCTTTAGATTTCAAGTAACATTTTTTTGGGATAGCAGTTGATACAAGCAGCATTTTGTAAAATTTATTTCTTAGTATCTCCTCAAAAAGAAGATAGGAAGATCATCATTTTCTAAACAATACAGACTATGAAATTGGGGAAAAGCCTATGACCAATCTGGTTTCCTTTGTATTCTGCAGAATTTTCCTGATAAAGAATAGAATAGAATAGAGTAGAGTAGAGTAGAGTAGAGTAGAGTAGAGTAGAGTAGAGTAGAGTAGAATAGAATAGAATAGAATAGAATAGAATAGAATAGAATAGAATAGAATAGAATAGAATAGAATAGAATAGAATAACAGGGTTGGAAGGGACCTTGGAGGTCTTCCAGTCCAACCCCCTGCCCAGGCAGGAAACACTACACCACTTCAGACAAATGGTTATCCAACATCTTCTTAAAAATTTCCAGTGTTGGAGCATTCACAACTTCTGCTGGCAAGTTGTTCCACTTATTAATTGTTCTAATGTCAGGAAATTTCTTCTTAATTCTAAGTTGCTTCTCTCCTTATTAGTTTCCACCGATTGCTTCTTGTCCTACACTCAGGTGCTTTGAAGAATAGCTTAACTGCCTCTCTTTGTGTCAACCCCTGAGATATTGGAACACTGCTATCATGTCTCCCCTAGTCCTTCTTTTCATTAAACTAGACATCAAGATGAGAAAACTAAGGTATACTTGGAACATTTGGATCTTCCCAAAGTTCCTGATTCAGTCAAGGACCTGTTGAATAAGGAGATTACGGAAGGAGAGATAGAGATTGCGATCAAGAGGCAGAAGGCTGGTAAAACCCCTGGTACTGATGGCCTGCCTGCAGAGATTTATAAAACCTTTACAGATCTATACATAAAATATATGAAAGAAATTTTTAATATGGTATTGATGGAGTCTAAGGCTCCCAAATCATGGCTAGAGGCCTATATTTCTTTAATACCGAAGGAAGGGGGGGACCACACTCTGATACATAACTATAGTCCCATCTCACTTTTAAACGCCGACTATAAAATTTTTGCAGCTGTAATGGCAGCTAAATTTAAGAGATACCTTAGCGAATTCATCCGTATAGATCAAAATGGTTTTCTACTGGCCAGACAATTGAAAGATAATGTATGGATCATAATGGATGTCCTGGAATATTATGAGGCTCTCCCTGAGAAGCAGGCGGTATTCCTCTTTTTGGATACCCAGAAAGCCTTCGATAGGGTCAATTGGAATTATCTTATATCACAGTTGAAATGTATGGAGGCTGGCAATCATTTCATAAATGCAATCCAGGCAATTTATAGTCAACAGAAGGCCAAGATTTTAGTCAATGGAGAAGAGTTGGAGGAGGTGACGATAGTGAAGGGAATGAGACAAGGCTGCCCACTCTCCCCATTGCTGTTTATATTCACGCTAGAACCTTTACTTAGGTCAATAAGACAAGAGGTGAGTATAAGAGGATTGAAGATCAGAGAACACAAATAAAAGGTCCAGGCATTTGCGGACGACCTGGTCTTTGTTCTGGAAGAGCCATTAACCTCTGGAGGGTGACTTATTGACATAATACAGAAATTTGGTGAGGTGGCTGGATTACAAATAAATAGGAAAAAAAAACAAATATTATAGTTAAAAACATGACGGAAATACAAAAATTAGAATTACAAAACACTTTGGGCCTCCAGGTAGTTCGTAATGTCAAATATTTAGGGATTTGGCTGTCTGATAGATGCTCCTCAATAAAGGCGGATAACTTAACTGAGCAACTAGACAAAGATTTGGAGAAATGGGGCAAGATACAATTGTCATTAATGGGACGGATAGCCTTAATTAAGACCCATGTAGTGCCCAGAATGGTATTTCTCTTTCAAACGGCCCCAGTTAGACTAGATAAAACCTTTTTTAGGAAACTGGACAGGGCTACAAATAGATTTATTTGGCAGGGCAAGAAGCCTCAAATTAAGTTGAAATCAATGCAGAAACCGAAAGAATAAGGCGGGTTGGGGGTCCCAAATTGGTAGTATTACTATAATTTGGCAGTTTTGGTTTGGATCTGTGAGTGGATTACACTACAAAGGAGATGTCTGTTAGCAATCGAAGGTCAGGATCTCCAACAGGGGTGGCATGCCCACCTATGGTGGGAGAGAGGCAAACCCCCAGCATATTTTACGAAACATCATGTGCAAGGAGTCCTGATTGAGAGTTGGATGGAAATTAGGAAAACATATTATAATAAGGTACCACTCTGGATTTCACCTGTGGAAGCTGTGATCTATCCGAATCTGTATAATCCAGAGAAAAAAATTGATTTACAAAGAAATATTAGATACGAATGGGAAGTTAAAAACTAAATTGTTACTTCAGGAACAAGGAGTGAACCTAGATTGGTGGACGTACATGCAAATTAGAAGTAAGTATATGAGAGATAGACAGAGACTTGGGATTAGCCGAGAGGTGAAGATTTTGGATAGAATATTATTGGGGATGGATGAAAAGGTGTTATCTAAATGTTATAAATTCTTTATGGCTATGGAGGTAGGTGAGGAAGGTGCGAAGAATTCGGTTCATGCCTGGGAGAAGAATTTAGCTCATTCAATAGAGCCTGAGAGGTGGAACAAAATTTGGACTAAGAATATGAAATTAACTCGCTCAATAGGATATAAAGAAAATATATATAAAATGGCATATCAATGGCATTTACCACCAGCCAGACTTGCAAAAATGTTACCTGGAACACCCTCAGTCTGTTGGAAATATGGCGTTAAAGAAGGCACATATTTCCACCAATGGTGGACCTGCCGAGAGGCAATGAAATTTTGGAAGAATATTCTGAAGTGGCTCAATGAAATGTTGGGGCAACATATACAATTGCATCCTGAGGTATTTTTATTAGGGATAAGACCCGAAAATGTTAATAGAACGGCATGGTACCTGCTGCTGCATATAACAACAGCTGCAAGATTGGCATGGGCCCAATACTGGAAGACAGATGTTAGCCCACCCAAACAAGGAGTAATTCAGAAAATAATGAATTGTGCGGAATCAGATCGACTTACTATGTTACTGAATGGACGTGGGGACACAGATTACTATATATCTTGGAGTCAATGGTATAATTGGATGTCAAATCAAGCTATAAATAGAGATATTGTATAAGCATGTCAATTGGTATATGTAATAGACTTCTGTACATTATCCTATATGTACAGGGACAAGTTTATTTCCTTCTCGTGTTGTGATGTAGACTGCTATAGATTTAATGTTTGTTGGATGTATAAGATAAAATAAAATAAAATAAAATAAATAAATAAATAAATAAAAACACTTCATGTGATCTTGATTCTATCCCTCTGTTTATGCAGCCTAGAACTGCATTGGACTTTTTGGCAGCTGCTGCACACTGCTGGCTCATATCTAAATGGTTGTCCACTAGGACTCCAAGATCCCTCTCACAGTTACTACTATTGAACAAGGTGCCACATATACGGTATCTGTGCGTTTTGTTTTTCTTCCCTAAATGTAGAACCTTACTTTTTACACTGTTGAATTTCTGAATGAATCAGTTCATCTTAAAAGGCACACTTACTAAGAACCATACTGGATCAGAGGATGCCTGAAATGTAGATGGCTGGAAGAGAACGGTAGGCCTGCAAGTAATCTGGAATAACTACTTGGACCAGTGGTACTTTTGGTGTAATGAGCTGCACCCATAACTGTCCGTACCACCTCACTGTGGACCAGTGATACCTTCAAGTTGTTTACAATGGGAGCCCCATGTAGAGTGTTTGCAATAATCCTTCCAGGAAATGAATCTAAGACAATTCTCTTAAGTTTGAAAGAACTCAGATGTTCCTAGAAAGATAAATGTGGAAGGACAGATAAAAACTAAAAAGCAGTATTTTCTCTGACAGTAGCAGAACCTGTCCAATATGCCATAACTTGCCAATCCATATCAAGATCCTTCGGGAGTAGGGCGGTATATAAATCAAAATAAAAAAAAGATCTTTATTAATTTTCATTTTGATAAGAAATTATGCACTTTGAAAATAAACAAAGATCAATTGAGATTCAATCAGTCTTTTAACTTTCACTTTAATGAAAATTGCTCTAGATCAGAGGTGTCAAAGTCACACAGTCACAGCGGTGTCATGGGATGTATTGGGACTTTTTTCCGCTTTGCTAAACCTAGCATGGGCGTGGCCAGCACATGACGCATCCAGCCCATGGGCCATGAGTTTGGAAGCCTGCTCCAGATGAACCCACTTCCTCAAGGCCTGTCTTTTCTTTGAGGTCACCCACCTTCCTGAATGGAGATGGTCCCCTCTGGACAAGGAACACAGTCGTAACAGCAAAATGGCTCTCCTTCTTGCTTCTGCTTGACAAATCCAGGATGACATTTTTCCACACATTTGGACTGAGGAAGAGACTAAGTAGAAAAACAATAAATTCTAAAGAAAATATGATAGCACTAATCATCCTAACATGCTGACATGCTCTTAAAAGAAGAGCAAAAGTGACTGCTCAGTTTCTAGAACAGTAGTGATATGAGACAGAGGTGAGGTCATGAGAATGTATCCCTCAAAAAGTGTACCTACCTACCTCGGAAGGATAGAAGGCTGAGTCAACCTTGAGCCTGGTGAGAATTGCAGGCAGCTGGCAGCTATGTGCTATTTAACAGCACTTTAGTCCACTGCACCACCAGGGCTCTTTATATCAAGAACCTGAAGAACTACAATTAGGTAACAACAACTGGCTTGAAAGAACAAACCCACATTTGTTATAGGTTAAATTTGTAACCTCCATTCTTTGCCAGAATGACTTAAGATAACTAACAATCAAGATTAACGGTTGCATTCAAGTTCATTCACTAAGTTTTTAGATGAGGTACGCTCTTGCAAACCAAAGCCCAAATCTAACTTTTACTTTTAATTAGATGAAAACCATGGGAACATTTAGAGTCAGTTTTCACCAGCTAATGCTAATATGACAAGTCCACTAAATCTATTCTTTGAGAAATCCAACAGCCTCAGAGTTTTGATTTCTATGGGTGTGTTACTTGGAACCCTGACACTTGATTCAGTGTCATCACATTCAGTGCAAACCTGAATTCAGGCACTGTTCAATAAATTCACCTTCTTGTTTGCTATTTGAAGATAAAGAATAAGTGAATCACAATACTTAGCACTTGAGGGCTATGAATTAGCCCAGTGGAGATTCAGCCGGTTCGCACTGATTCTCCCTATCTGGTAGCTAACCACATCTGGCCATGCCCCTTGCCCCTCCCAGCCAGTCGCCTCAGATGAGGCTGATATGTAATGCCTTTTTTCTTGCTGTGCGGCCCTCCCAATCCAGCAGAGGCTCCCTAAATGAGAAAGCTGGCCGGGGTCAGTCCTAGCTTTGCTATCCATCGCAGCTAGGAATCTCAAATAAAGCCAAGAATGAATGCTTGTGTCACAGCAAATCTGGGCACTAGCTAGGCAGGTGGCCTGCAAACTCCATGGTCTTCCAAGGACCCCGGCCGAAGTTTCACTCACTGAGGCACCAGAACTCCTGATGTTGGGATGGGGTCCTTTGGGCATTTAGTTTGGCTACCTATTAGCTCCAGCCCCACCCTCTGCCTCAGCAAGTGGCGCGCAGAAGTTCGGCCGGGTTCCTCGAGAGACAGAGTTTGCAGGAGGGGTTGTGGTATAAAGGTTCATTCTCGGCTTTGAGATTCCTAGGTGCAATGGGCATCAAAGCTAGGTTCGTCCCTCTGATCCAACAGCTGGAAAAGGGGGCGGAGAGAAACAGTCCCATTGCCAAGGTATGCGTGGGTCGGAGTGGGGAAGAAATGCAAACTTCAGCCTCCTGGTGTGGTGCGGGGCTTTGGGCAAAGACTGGAGGGAAGGGCCCCTGACTCGCTCACGCTGTCTCCCTCCCCAGTCTAGGTTGATGCAGGTAGAAGCTCACATTGCCCTTTCCAAGCCTGCTGTCGGTGAAGCTGGGTGCTGGTGAGGGCTGGTTTTTTGCTTAGTTTTGTCCAGCTGTCGGGGGGGAAATGGATGGAGGCCTGGGAAGGAAGCCATGCCCCACCCCCGACAGCTGGACAAAGCTAGTCAAAAAGCCAGCTCTCAACGTCACCCAGCTTCTCCGACAGCAGGCTTGCAAAAGGCAATGTAGCTCCACCTGCAATCAAGCTAGAGTGGGGAGGGGGAACATGAGCGAGCACTGAGGAGACGGTGGGAAGAGGGAAGCCAGGCAAAGGGCGAGCAAGGGCATCCGCAGCATGGTCCATGAAAGTACATCTATAGTATGTAGATGCAGATAATAATGTCGAAAAAAGTAAACAACATTTTACAGAACTATAGATACGTTGAGGCCGGGGGTGACAAGGAGTGGCTGGGAGGGGAGTGGCTGGGCAAATTGCCCCTTGACATGATTGATGTCGAGTTGGCCATGTCAACCCAGTCACATGACAACCTGGCCACGCCCAACCAATCACATGACCACCAAGCCACACCCACCAAGCCACGCCCAAAGAATTGGTTCTTAAAAAATTTGAATCCCACCATTGAATTAGCCCTCTCTTACCATTTTCATGCAGCTTCTCCATTTCAACACTGAGCCATGGTGTATTTGCCCAATGAAATGAGTCAGAACCCTTTGGAAAATAGAGAAAAGACACCAATATTTCTCCTACCCTGTTGTGCAACTTTAGCCATGACAGATGATCTTGGTTGATAATAAGTCCCTGTCTTTCAATAGTCACCAGTTGGTCTTTCATGAGATTCTTTTTGGGGAGAACCACCCAGCTAAAAATTCTCAGATCAGCCATTAAATGTCCATTTTGGTCCAAGTATAGTTTGTATCCAGAAAGATTGCAAAACTCATTCTTCTCCAGAAAAGGATGGAACTAGAATGGGAACATCCAGGTATTTTAAAAGCAGTAAAATTGGTAACTTATCATTTTTGTCTGTTCTCATTTGAATCTTTCTTTTACAGAGATCTAACCTGCAAATACCTTTAGCTGGGAGAACAGATTTAACAACTATCTTCAAAAATGAAAAAGAAAGGTTCAGCAAAATTTGTCAATCACATATTGAAAATATATGTTTTGAAAACAATATGACTGATAAAATTTGTCAATTATAAGAAACCTTCTTATAATTCTTCTTCTTCTTCTTCTTATATGAAGAATATGGCTGCAGGACATGGAAAAATGAAGTCAGTTACAGTAAAGAAGATTCTGATTGAATAAGAGGAAAAACATCTTAAAAGAAGAGTAGTTCTTGCATTGAGCCTGAGAACCAGAGGATTTCAATCTCCCTTTCACTGACTGTCTTCATGCAAACACTAAGCAGCCATCAGTCAGAAAAGATTTCACTGGGATTCCTGCAGAGAGGAGAGGTTGAGATAGGGGCTCTTTCAAATTTATGAAGGTAAAATTCTATGATGCTAATCACAAACCTATACATGTAGGAATTTATTTAAAGATGAACACATCATTTAAAAATTAGCAGTGTTTAATATCAAACTATGTCATAATTCCTGTTCTTGGGAACAGTATTGCATAAGCAATTAGATTGGCCAAACCTGTTGAGTTCTGTAACACAAATAGGTTCCTATGGTTCCCCCTTCTTCTCCTTTGGATTCCTTTTCCAAAGGAACTAAGTTTGATGGATCCTTATCGGGACCCCATACCTGCCATGGCTGAAGCCTTGGAGCTCCCAACCTTGCTTTGCCATCCTTCTGTCTCCTCCTGGATCCGGAGGAATATGCAGCATTCAAGGCATGGGCCAGAGTATTAATGGCACTGTAAAAACGGTGGAAATTCGTGGCCTGCACCATGTTCTTTTTCTTTTGGATCTCCAGTGGTGATTTCTCAGTGCATCTTTTCCGGCCTTTGACAGACAAGACATGTTTTGAAAAAGAACAGACATATGACTGATGTCCTGAGGGTGGATCCAGATAGAAACCACCTATAAAGGCATCCTTTATTGGCTGCTTTTTTATCTCAAAATTAACAGTCCAGATACTATTAACATATTTGAGAGCACTGTGCTGTCGCAGTGGAAAAATTGCAGTGAGTGTTGTGATCCAGACTTTCCCTTCAATGCGTCCTGGCAAACACCTAAGTATAAAATGAAAAGGAAGAATTCTCTCCAAAATAGCACCATATTCTATATAGTGAACATAGATATTGACTTGTCTCCACATAGAGAGGGCATTGCTGTGAGGCGCTATAAGTTGAGTTGTTGAGAATTGTTGTGATATAACAACACAAATTCCATTCCTGAGAAGCATAGGAGTCAAAGTCCTCATGAAATTATCTCCATTTTCTGTGTCTGAAGCAAAGAGACCAATCAAGGTCCATCTGAAATGAAGGAGCACTTGGAGAATTCCTGGGTAGAGGATCCCTTTTTGGGGGAAAAGCTGGTGATAAAAGGGCAATTGACTCTTATCATGCAGTGAATCTGAAAATAATTCAAAATTGATCTGAAAAAGCAATGAAGAATACTATGTAATATTTGGGGTCAGATCAATTTCAAAATATTATCTTTAAAGAAATCCAGTTTGGTTCACATAAACATATTCAAATACTTTATTGTTGATTAGTCATTAACCAATATGAAAATAAAGAATAAAAAGCATAACATTAACAAGACTGTATATAACAATAGCATAAAACAAAATAAGTTAAAAACATAAGAATAAAGAATACAAATCATATTTCTGTGTCATCCCTACAATTTATGGAAATCAGATCCACATGTCCATATGTCAACTGAAATGTTTTGTTCAAATAAAGAGCCATATTGAATGTACTTCTTTAATATTGATTAAACAAGAAATATATTGTTTTAATATAAGAATCCAAATTGGTTATCGGTCTAATATAGGGTCCAAGATGTTGATCTCTTCTATAATTGACATTGAAATAATAGATGTGTTTTGTTAAGAATATGTATAAAATATAATTTCCCAACTCTGCTGCACCTTCATTTTGGACAGATAATCCTTTGTATTCCCAAGTGTTCAGCAGAAAAAGAAGATGATGTCCTGAGAGGACACCACTGCTTTGATCCTTGCCTCCTAAACACTGTGGATCCCAATCCCTAACCATGACACCTAGAATGATTATAGTGAAAAGCAATTCTTCAATTCCAAAGAGAAAACATGGTTGGATCTATCACATACTACTCCTCCACCACATTCAATTTACCTATAGAAAAATTAACATACAAACCTGTGGGACTTTGTAGGTGTCTCCTAATGTTGACATCTGGATGGAGATGTCATCGGCAGCTGCATCAACAAGAGCCAAAATATTGTCCTTCCTTCCACAGCTGTAGTTGGGAACATTGGCTTCTCCAGTAGAGAGCATGTCCAGCAAGGCTTCTGAAGTCATAAGTATGTTCAAATAGTTGTCATGGATGTTGTAGCCAAGTGTGAGATTGTGCAGAAGCCCAGGAGTCTTGCTGACCAATTGAATATTAAAAATGTAGCGTAGTGCTCGAAAGCTTTCAAAAGGTAAACTAACATAAAAAATATTCATATTATCATCATCAATAGCAATAACAAAATACTTTTTCAATGTAATCCTTTCTGTCCCCACAAGTCTTCTGAATCTTAAGCCAATTCTGATCCATCACCAGAGGCAAATGATAATTACCCATCAGCATTTTATTTTAATGAGTGTTAATAAATCACAAGTAAATCATTATTTGTAGCAGAACAAGTTTTCAACTGCTGAGTAACCAGGATTCAAAATTAAAGAAAAAGCATCACAATGGGAAGAGGCTGTTTCATAAACAGCTCAGAAAAGCATTTCTAAAATCAAGTCATTTTATGTTCCTATGAGGATCAGGCATTGCATATGAATGAGCAATTATAAAAGGAGATGGGCTGGGCAGAGTCAACTGCAACCCATTCAATAACTACTTAAAACCAAAATTGATATTAATGTTATAATCAGGATTAGATCAGGAAAATTATAGAATATGGACTTTTTTCAGGGGTTTTTTTGTCCCATCTTTGGATTTGAGATTTTTTATATCTATAATAAGACAAAAGAGAAGCAATGGAAATCAAAATGACTCAAGAAATTATGCCGACAAAACATGCATAAGTGAAATAAGAAGAAAAGAATGAGACCGTTAGAATTGAAAATATAGGGAATGCAACTCCATCACACTGAATGACTTACGAGTCAAAGTGACAACGAGGAGCCGTGTTGAAAGACAACGTTGCTATACGCAATATTTTTGTCCCAGTGTTGATGATACTAATGAGATGGTCTCCTGGCCTGTAATAGCTCCATGATTTTTTTTCATCTTGGTGCTCAAAATTCAGAGGACACTTCATTCTAATCTTCCCAGGGATTGGCTGGGACACCAGCAGAATCAAAAGCAGAAGCAGAAGATCCATAATTTATGGAGCTGAATCAATCCCCTTCCCATTTCTGAAAAAGAACAACAAGAGGAATTAGATGAATTCAAAGCACCTTCACAATACAGAAATTGTACGAAAGGAGAGAAAGTACCTTCAAAAGCAAAGTCTCTACCTGTCCCAAAAACCTGTGCCACAAAGTGTGTGGCTGAGTCATTTATCCTTTTCTAATGCAAGATTTCCTTCCATAATGTTTACCTCAAAGCCAGTCACTGAAGAAGTAGCAGAAGAGGTCTCACCTGAATTTTGAAAATTACAGTGAAAAACAGCTTCTCCTCTGGGGATCTTAAAATTCTTCAGGGCTCTATTTGCAGAGGAAGAGCTGGAGAAAAAGCATCTTAGTGAAAAATCATAAATCCATCCCTTGGGGGATTGTTCTATTGTGGTTGCAGTCCTTCCTGTCAGGTCTTGTCCAGAAAGTGATGCTGGATAAAGATATTTCAACAGCCAGATAATGACTTCTGCTGTCCTTCAATGTAGCAACTTGTCTCCAGAGACCACTGGGGAAAATCATCCAGAACTTTGTATTTTGGTGACATTCTAGGTTGGTGGCACTTACCTCAAGTGTAAATGCCTATTAAACAACCAGTACCTTGAACCCTGTCTAATGTTAAGAGTTGGGCCAGTTTGTGAGTTTCTTGTCTATTAGATCTCCATATAAGATTCCTGACTGGAGCTGATTTTAAAATTGCTTGTGACTGAGCTCCTAGTCGGCCTCCTGCACCAAGGGGGGGGGTCATTTTTGCCCTCCCTGGACTCTGGAGGCTTGAGGAAAGCTCCAGGAGGACGAAAATGGCCTTCCCAGGCTCTGGAGGCCCTCTAGAGGCTGGTTTCCGGTCTTCTTGAACTTCCAGTAACTTCTGCCCTCCCCAAGCCTCTGTGCGTGCTCTGCACTTACCTGCATCCAAAACAGGCCACGTGGGGACTCCTGGGAGGGGTGGGGCAGAATGGGCGGTGCCAGCCAAGAGTGAGATTTGGGGGTTCTCTGAACTGCACAGAATCTTAGCTAGAAGTTCTCTTGAACCCCTGCGAACCCCGAGCAGCCCACCCCTGGAGAAAGTTATAGAGGGGTTTGAACTTTTCCTTGATGCTCTGTCTAATGTCCTTCCATATTTCTGTAAGCACTGAGAACTTTACATTTCAGCATTTTTTTATTTTACTAAACATATTCTTACATTTTATTTGGCCCCACCCCCAATCAATTTGCTGCCTCCCGAGTCCCAGCTGATCGGCTAGAAGAAAAAAAACTGTTTAAACTCTTGTCGCTGGGCTTCAAAGAGCCACCCTATAGGTGATCAGTGTTAAAAGGCAGTGTAGTGGTAGACCAGTGCCTCCAAAAACAAATGGGTAGAGCGGTGCCTCCAAAAACAAATGAGTAGACCGGTGCCTCCAAAAACAGATTGATAGACCAGTAGAGCTCTGCAAGCAGTTAAAAGCCTGGTAGACCAGTACCTCTGCCTAATCCTAAAAAATTGTCACATGATCATCAAACCACGCCTACAAAATAAGCCACGCCCACAGAACCGGTAGTAAAAAAATTTAGAACCCACCCCTGCCACAGATCATAGTATTCCTACATACACCCTCTAATCACCCCTAGAGGTTGAAAAAAATCAAAGGCTGTCCACTATGATCAATTGATGTGGCTTGGACCACACCACCATTGAACAATTTCTTTCTTTGCCACTAATATTGGAGCACCTAGAACACCTCCAAAATGTTCATCTGTTTGTCAAGCTGGAGTTTAAGGGTGCTTCTACTATGTCCAATTTATCAAATGTCTTTTGACTCTGGAGTAGGATGGAGAAGAGACACTGAACCATTACAGGCCAGGAGGTTATCTCAGTAGATGGGTCTCTCTCTCTCTCTCTCTCTCTCTCTCTCTCTCTCTCTCTCTCTCTCTCTCTCTCTCTCTCTCTCTCTCTCTCTCTCTCTCTCCTCCCTCCCTCCCTCCCTCCCTCCCTCTCTCTCTCTCTCTCTCTATCTCACACACACACACACACACACAAACATATGCTAACTTTTGAATTCTAATTCAGCAATTAAATCTCTCGGTGTCTCAGGAACCTTGGAGGGGATGAGATGGTGACAACACAAGGAAAGATTGCTCAATTAAAACAGACTCCCAGAGATTATGTCATGTGCTTTTTATTGGGAAACTTTGTAGATTTGGAATTATAAATAACATGAAGAAGCATATTATCCTTGTGGGACATGTGCAAATAGCTTTAAAAATTGGATTCAAATCTATACATTGATGCAGAGAATTTTAAAGATAAATATTCACTTGAAGCCAGAATGTTTTCTTTGAGAATTGATGGATAAACAGAAAAATCCCATGGAAGATTATTTCAATATATGATTACATTACACCCACATGGTATCACTGTAGCATATATAGATATCTTAAGTAAACAGCCCCCAAAGAAAAAAAGGAGTCATCTACAACATACACTATTGTATAAAGACTGCAACAGCCACTATGTAGGACAAACAGGCAGAAAACTAGCAGAGCACATCCATGAGCAGCAACTAGCAGTTGGAAGACCCTTTGATTGGACACAGAGCCCCTCCTAATCTTCATAAGTATGCAGCAGAAGTCCTCAAAGCAATTGAGGATTGTCGTAAGGGGTGTCATAAGAGGAGATGTCTGCTTTTTGTACTTCTCCCCATGATGTATTCCAATCCATGGCCATGACACTTACAAAGGCCATGGTGAAAAGCAGCTCTTGAATTCCATTGACAAAATATGGTTGGATCTATTGATCACCCACAACCTCCCCACTCACTTTACCAGATAAAAAATCATACACACAAACCTGTGGGACTTTGTAGGTGCCTACTAATGTTGACATCTGGATGGTGGTTTCCCTCTTAGCTGCATCAACCAGGGCCAAAAGATTTTCCTTCCTTCCACAGCCGTAGTTGGGAACATTGGCTTCTCCAGTAGAGAGCATGTCCAGCAAGGCTTCTGAAGTAGCAAGGGTGCTGACATAGTTGTCACGCATGTTGTAGCCAATTGTGAGATTGGGCAGGAGCTGGGGATTCTCATTGACAATTTGAGTGGCGAAAACCATGACTAGCAGTTTAAAATAATATCCTGTACTGTAAAATATGCTAGTATCATTACCATCATCATCAACAGAAACAACAATTTTTTTTTTCAATTTAATCCTCTTTATCTCCAAAAGGCTACTGTGTCTTAAGTCAAAGCAGATCCAAAACCAAAGGCAAGTGATAGCCACTCGTCACCATGTAATTTTTATGAACATTGAGAATATGGGATGGAGAGAGTCTTCTACCATGGTTAAGAATCACAAATACACCATTATTTGTAAAAGTCCTAGTATTCATCTGCCAAGTAATCTGGATTCAGAATCATTAAATCATTGAGGTTTGAAAAAAAAAAACACAAAATGAAGAGGATATTCCATAAATCACCCAGAAAAATGACTGTAAAAAGAACTCATCCTCTATAGCTCTAAGGATCAGGCATTGAATATCACTTAGTTATTTAAATATGGGAATATGTCTGGGCAGAGGCATCTACAACCCTTTCAATCACTACTTTAAATCAAATTCAGTATCCAAGTGATGAACTCAGTGTTGGATGGAAATGGATAAATAATCTGGGCTTGTTTCAGGTTTTATTTGCCTCATGTTTGGATTTGAGTCTATTCAACAAAAGAAGACAAAAGAGAAAAGTCATGGAAATCAAAATGATTCAAGAAATTATATAGGTCTTGCAATATAGATGTGAAATAAAAAAGAAAAGAAGAATGTCAGAACTGCAAGTGGAGGGAATGAAATGCCATTGCAGTGAAAAATTTACGAGCGAGACGGACTAGAAGGAGCCATATTGAAAACAATGTTCTAGGTGATGATGTCGTTTCAGTGGTGACTATACCAATGAAATGGTCTCCTGGCCTGTAATAGTTCCATGGTTTTTCCCCATCCTGGTTCTCAAAATTCAGTGGGCATTTCATTCTAAGGTTCACAGAGACTGCCTGAAACACCAGCAGCATCAGAAACAGAAGATCCGTAACTTATAGGGCTGAATCAATCTCCTTCCTGTTTCTAAAGATGAACAACAACAAGAAATAGAAGAATTCAGAGCACTTTCACTTTCCTGATTCAGACAGAGACAAATCAATCTTCACCTGGAAAGGAGAGAGGGATACCTTCAAGAGCACAATCTCTGCCTGTCCCTTAACTTGTGCCATACAGCATGACCTGTGGCATTTTTCCTTTTCTGATGCAAGATCCCTTTCATCTTTCTTCAGTCTGATGTTTATATCAAAAGCAAAAAGTAGCAGAAGAGGTCTCAAAGACCAGAATTATCAAAATTACAGTGAGAAGAAACTTCTCTTCTTGGGATCCTGAACTCCTTCCAGGGCTTTATGTTGTAAAGGGAAGCTACAGAATCTTACACAAATCCATCCCTGGGGCAGTGTTCTGTAGTGGCTGAGGTCCTTCCAGTCAGGACATGTCCAGAAAGTGATGCTGGAGAAAGATAGTTCAACACTTCTGCTGTCCTTCAATGTGGTGTCTTGTCTCCAGAGAGCACTGGAGATGTCAGCTAGAGCTATGGAGTTTGGTGACATTCTAGGTTGGTGGCACTTAACTCTAGTGCTGCCTGTCTTCTAATACCTATTAAATAATCAGTACCCTTGAACCAGTGGTGAGATTCAGACAGTTCGCACCACTTCGGGAGAACCGGTTGTTAACTTTCTGAGCAGTTTGGCGAACTGGTTGTTGGAAGAAATCATTAGGACAGAGAACCAGTTGTTAAATTACTTGAATCTCACCACTGCCTTGAACCCTATCTAATGTAAAGAGTTGGGGCTGTTTATGGTTTTCTTTTCTATTATATGTCCTCCTCCTGCTCATCATCATCATCATCATCATCATCATCATCATCATCATCATCATCATCTTGGCCACTGTCTATCCACTGCAGGACGAAGGCCTCTTCTACATGTTTCCAACCAATATGGTCCTGAGATTTCTTTTGCCAATTGGGTCCACAATACTTGCTGATGTTGTCAGTCCATCTTGTTTTAGGTCTCTTTCATGGATGTTTTTTTATCAAGTTAAAAGATCTCCTATATTGGAATCCTAAATTGGAGATGATTTTAAAATTGATTGGGATTGAAGTAAAATGTTTATTTCTATTTTTTTCTAGAAATATTGATTTTTTGGATGAGAGCTGAGTAAGAATGTGATCCGGTAGTAAAGGTAAGTAGAACCCACCCCTGGATATAGCACATTGTAAGCATCTAAGTGCCTTGAAGATATTGTTCCAATAATTAAGATGAGAAGGTTAGCAAACAGAAGCAATTTTATGGATTTGAGAACTTTTGAGTATCTTAAGAGAAACAGGTATCCTTTAACATTTACCCATCTATCAATATATACAGGTGAAACTCGAAAAATTAGAATATCGTGCAAAAGTTCATTTATTTCAGTAATGCAACTTAAAAGGTGAAACTAATATATGAGATAGACTCATTACATGCAAAGCAAGATAGTTCAAGCCTTGATTTGTCATACTTTTGATGATTATGGCTTACAGCTCATGAAAACCTCAAATTCACAATCTCAGAAAATTAGAATATTGTCAAAAGGTTCCATATTCTAGGCTCAAAGTGTCCCACTCTAATCAGCTAATTAAGCCATAACACCTGCAAAGGGTTCCTGAGCCTTTAAATGGTCTCTCAGTCTGGTTCAGTAGGAATCACAATCATGGGAAAGACTGCTGATCTGACAGTTGTGCAGAAAACCATCATTGACACCCTCCATAAGGAGGGAAAGCCTCAAAAGGTAATTGCAAAAGAAGTTGGATGTTCCCAAAGTGCTGTATCAAAGCACATTAATAGAAAGTTATGTGGAAGGGAAAAGTGTGGGAGAAAAAGGTGCACAAGCAGCAGGGATGGAGAGGATTGCCAGGAAAAGGCCATTCAAAAGTGTTGGGGACTTTCACAAGGAGTGGACTGAGGCTGGAGTCAGTGCATCAAGAACCACCACACACAGATGGATCCTGGACATGGGCTTCAAATGTCGTATTCCTCTTGTCAAGCCGCTCCTGAACAACAAACAACGTCAGAAGCGTCTTACCTGGGCTAAAGAAAAAAAGTCATCTTTTCTGATGAGAGCAACTTTTGCATCTCATTTGGAAACCAAGGACCCAGAGTCTGGAGGAAGAATGGAGAGGCACACACTGCAAGATGCTTGAAGTCCAGTGTGAAGTTTCCACAGTCTGTGTTGATTTGGGGAGCCATGTCATCTGCTGGTGTTGGTCCACTGTGCTTCATTAAGTCCAGGGTCAATGCAGCTGTCTATCAGGAGATTTTGGAGCACTTCATGCTTCCTTCCGCAGACGAGCTTTATGGGGATGCTGACTTCATTTTCCAGCAGGACTTGGCACCTGCCCACACTGCCAAAAGTACCAAAACCTGGTTCAATGACCATGGGATTACTATGCTTGATTGGCCAGCAAACTCGCCTGACCTGAACCCCATAGAGAATTTATGGGGCATTGCCAGTAGAAAGATGAGAGACATGAGACCGAACAATGCAGAAGAGCTGAAGGCCGCTATTGAAGCATCCTGGTCTTCCATAACACCTCAGCAGTGCCACAGTCTGATAGCATCCATGCCACGCCGCATTGAGGCAGTAATTGATGCAAAAGGGGCCCAAACCAAGTACTGAGTACATATGCATGCTTATACTTTTCAGAGGTCCGATATTGTTCTATGTACAATCCTTGTTTTATTGATTTCATGTAATATTCTAATTTTCTGAGATTGTGAATTTGGGGTTTTCATGAGCTGTAAGCCATAATCATCAAAATTATGACAAATCAAGGCTTGAACTATCTCACTTTGCATGTAATGAGTCTATCTCATATATTAGTTTCACCTTTTAAGTTGCATTACTGAAATAAATAAACTTTTGCACGATATTCTAATTTTTCGAGTTTCACCTGTATATTGATAGGTATATATATTTTAAAACACAGAAAGTCTGGAAAAAGTTGAACAACATTTTGAAAAGTGATTATTGGGAGAAATTGCCTTTCTAAACTCTATCTTCAACCCCCTTGAATGGTTGAGAGTCAGCTGTTTTGACTTTTATACTCTGTTGAATGCTGGAATTGGGAGCAGGGGAGCCATCTACTGGAGGAAGAAGATTACTAATGTGGAAAACTTGAGTGAAAGTGATGAAAGGAGAGAAAGCAAACAACACCTGGAAGACTATTTGACCTTTTTTTCTTTTTTTTTAATTTGATTTATATGCTGCCCTTCTCCGAAGACTCAGGGCGGCTTACAATGTGCTCAGCAATAGCCTTCATCCTTTTGTATATTTATACAAAGTCAGCTTATTGCCCCCACAAACTGGGTCCTCATTTCACCTACCTTAGAAAGGATGGAAGGCTGAGTCAACCTTGAGCCTTGGCGAGATTCGAACCCTACAGTAATTGCAGGCAGCTGGTCTTAATAAGCTTAATAACAGGGTGCCTTAAACCCCTGTACTACCAAGGCTCTTGACTTTATCTTAGTGGGCGATTTGGAAGCTTGGAAATATCTACTGAACTGTTTGAAGATTTTTAAGGCAAATACTAAAACTTTATTAAAACTGTTCATTGAAAGGTGGAATTGAAAGATTTGAGGAAACCTGGTGGTCCAAGCTGAACTTGATTTACTAATATAATTTGACAGACCATCCTACAAGGAAAAAGAAGAAAAACAATAGAAAAGTGGGGGGGGGAGAAAAAGAAGCAAAGATCAATAAGACTTTAAAAATTGGACAATTGGGAAGGCATAAACTAGAAATTATAAAGACTGCAAAGTATAAATTTATAACTTTTATGGACTAGACAACTAGGGGACTTGGAGGAATAATTCAGGAATTGACTAAATTTTATTAATAATTGATTTTTGATATTGAGTTTTTAGATATTGGGATACTGGAATATTAAAGATATATTGAGTAATTTTTAATATATTAATTTGGTACAAATGACTCATCAGGAGACAATAAAGTTCTATGAAGAAATGTTAGTGATGGTTAAAAGTATTTACGAAAATGTGACAAAGAATCATAAGGATTGTTCAAAGACAAAGATGTGTATTTAGAAGACTCTCAACAAATGGTGGGAAAAGATGAACATAATATTCAGAAGACAGATGAGAAATTAGAAGGAGTGGTGGAGGAGACAAATCAAAATAAGTTGCAAGAAAACAAAAACATTGAAAAGACAGTAACAATAAATACTAAGAATCAAATAGATAATTCCTTAAGAGTTTACAATAGAGCAAAGAGGAAAAAGAAGACGGCTTCTCAAAAATAATGAAAGGGTTATGAATAGGCATCCAAATGATGCAGCAGAAGGAGATAAGGGGGAAGGCAGAGGGAACATACAGTCTATGTAAAAATGTTAGAAAGAAATACAGGATCCCAAGAGAGAAATATAAAAGAATCACCAAAAAGTCAATACATGATGAAATTCTGAAAAGCCTGAGAGATGACAGATACAGATATAATATCTCGTAATATTGTGACTGTATTAAAGCTAATAGAAACAAGTAGAAAGTATAAATTGGGAAAATAGTAACACATATATAGATACATAATAGAATTTATTATAACCATAAATATAATAAGGTTAGGAGGCGGAAAATTATGATTAGGTATACCTAAATGTATTATTATGATTAACATTGTGCAAAAAATATATTGGAATCTATAGCTTTTAAGAACTACAAATTTAGGGGATTTAAAGATATAATCCTGGGACTGATAAAATTTCATTACTAATTGGTTTTATTGATGCTTATAATAAACTGAGATATTGGAAATCTGGTGGAACTTAAGTAATACTTAAAATATTAAAAGATTAGCAATTTAACAGGTCAATAACACATTGTATGAAGAAATGTAATTGATGTCTAAATATATTTTTGAATAAAGTGATAAAGAATTATAAAGAGAGAATAATACTGTTTAAAGACAAAGAGGTGAAAACAGAAGAACCCCCAAAAGTGGGGAAAAATTAGTACAAATTGGGAAAATAAATATTATATACATAAAAGAATACTATAATTATAATGAGCATATTAAGGTTAGAAGTTGGAAGATAAAAACTATGTATATGGAATTGTATGAGCCAAGGTGGCGCAGTGGTTAGAGTGCAGTACTGCAGCTACTTCACCTGACTGCTAGTTCAGCAGATCAGTGGATCAAATCTCACCGGCTCAAGGTTGACTCAGCCTTCCATCCTTCCGAAGTGGGTAAAATGAGGACCCAGATTGTTGGGGGCAATATGCTATTTAGTATACTGTCTTTGGTGTAAGCTGCCCAGAGTCTTCGGAGAGTGGGCGGCATAGAAATATGAATAATAAAAATAAAATAAATAAAATAAAATAAATGATTATTGTTAGCACTGTGTAAAAAATGCATTAACCCAGTCATTATACTGTCCACAAAATATGTTGGTTATACAAGAAGGAAGAGGAGGAGGAGGAGAAGAAGAAGAAGTAGTAGTCATAGTAGTAGTAGTAGTAGTAGTAGTAGTAGTAGTAGTAGTTTTCTTTCACCTGGGTTTGAACCAGGGGTGAAATGCTCCCAGTTCGGACCAGATGACCCAATCCAGTAGCGATGGCAGTGCCCAGCTGAGCCGCGCGATCATCTGAGGCTTTTTTTTTAACTTTTAAAAGCATTTTTTCTAAAACCTCTTTGGCCGAAAAAATGCTTTTAAAAGTGAGAAAAAAGCCTCTGATGATGGTGCAGCTCAGATGGGGTCGTCAGAGGCTTTTAAAAGCATTTTTTCTACAACCTCTTTGGCTGAAGAGGTTGTAAAAAAAAAATCTTTTAAAAGCCTCTGACGATCCCAGCTGAGTTGCCTGATTGTCAGAGGCTTTTAAAAGCATTTTTTTCTGCAACCTCTTCGGCCAAAGAGGTTATAGAAAAAATGTTTTTAAAAGGAAAAAAAGCCTCTGACGATCAGGCAACTCAGCTGGGATCGTCAGAGGCTTTTAAAAGAAAAAGAAGCCTCTGACAATCAAGCAATTCAGCTGGGATCGTCAGAGGCTTTTAAAAGCATTTTTTTACAAATGCTTTGGCCGAAGAGGTTGTAGAAAAAATGGTTTTAAAAGTAAAAAAAAAAAGTTGGCCATGCCCACCCAGTCACATTACCACACCACCACCACCAAACCACGCCCACAGAACCGGTAGTAACAAATTTTACATTTCACCACT
The DNA here is from genome assembly GCF_029215685.1 of Pituophis catenifer annectens. Classification (NCBI taxonomy): domain Eukaryota; kingdom Metazoa; phylum Chordata; class Lepidosauria; order Squamata; family Colubridae; genus Pituophis; species Pituophis catenifer. Next base: position 19,133,888 of record NW_027256882.1, read on the forward strand.
GGTTTGAACTTTCATCCTCCAATGTTAATTTCTGAACATATCCCAATAAGAAGTGCCAGAACCACTGAAGAATAGTGTCCCCATTGGTATGATTGATTTTTCATCAATATGTTTTTTTTCTGGCTACCCTTCTGCACATGCAGCCCCAAAGAAGATCAGGATTCCCAGAGGCAAAGTTGCTTCTCACTGTAATTATCTTCTTTGAGACCTCTTCTGCTACTTCTCCAGTGACTACCTTTGATGTAAACATAAGATTGAAAGAAAATGGAAGGAATCTTGCATTGGAAAAACATAAAACCCTCCACACTTTCTGAGTGCTTTGCATAAGATTTAGAACAGGGTGGGACTATGCTCTTGCTTGTATCTTTCTCTCCTTTTCACGGGAAGCTCAGTTTGTCTCCTTTCCATGGGAAGCTTGGAAAAGCCACTGGCATTTCCATCTTCTGAAAGTGCAAAGAATTCTTCTAACTCGACTTGTTATTTAGAAATAGAGAAGTGGCTGATTGAGCACGAACAGGAATGGATCTCCTGCTTCTGTTTATGACACTTATGTTAGCACAGAGAAACTCTGGGAGGCTCAGAACCAAATGCCCCCTGACTTTAAAACAGCAAGACAGAGGAAATCCATGGAACTATTATGGGCCAGGAGACCACATCATTGGTGTGGTTGAAACTGCAACAAAACCTTCGCTTGAGCCATTACAATTCAATGGGGCTCGCTATATTTCTTCTCCGTAAGTCATTCAGTGCAATGGAGTTGCATTTCCCCCATTTGTATTTCTAACACTCTTCTTCCTTCCTTCTTATTTCACTTATGCCTAAATTGTAGCATATGTGTAAGTTTTATATTTATTTATTTATTTTATTTATTTATTTATTTTGTCAAGCATGTCTTAGATAACAGATATAAGTATAAACATTGATATTAATACAGGAAATGGGAATGAATTAATGGGGACCTTAGGACAGGGACGGTAGGCACGCTGGTGCGCTTATGCATGCCCCGTACAGACCTCTTAGGAATAGGGTGAGGTCAACAGTAGACAGTCTAAGGTTAAAGTTGTGGGGATTTGGGGAAGAAACCACAGAGTCGGGTAGTGCATTCCAGGCATTTACCACTCTGTTGATGAAGTCGTATTTTCTGCAATTGAGTTTGGAGCGGTTTACCTTGAGTTTGTATCTATTGTGTGCTTGTGTATTTTGTGGTTGAAGCTGAAGTACTCATTGACAGGTAGGAAATCAAGTCTGGTGGCATAAGGTATTCTGTTGCGAGCAGAGGAGTGGAGGACTCTTCTTGTGAAATATCTCTGGACTCACTCAATTGAATTAATGTCTGATATGCAGTGCGGGTTCCAGGCAGATGAGCTGTATTCGAGAATTGGTCTAGCAAACGTTTTGTATGCTCTAGTTAGCAGTACAATATTACCAGGGAAGATTACATTAACAACTCTTAATGCCTTTTTGGCAATGTTGTTACAGTGGGCTCTGGCTCTTAGATCATTAGAGATGAGTACTCCAAGGTCCTTGACAGAGTGAGGGTCATCTACAAGGTCATGTCCATCCAGCTTGTATTTTGTGTTCTGATTTTTTTTGCCAATGTGTAAGACAGAGCATTTGTTCTTGAATCATTTTGATTTATTCTCTTTTGCTCTAACTTGTATTAGACTAAAGTGGAAAGACAGGGTAGAAAAAACTCTAAAAGAACCTGAGAAAGGGAGACCTAAAAGTCCAGATTACTTTTTCCTCCTCTTCCAGTCCTGAGTTCATCTCTTGATTGCTGTTGTTCATTTCATGTAGCTATAGAAAGGGTTGTAGTCGCCTCTGCCAGTCCATATTAAATAATGTTCCTTATAGGAATAAAGATATCTTGTTCTTAGCATTGCTTTCCTGGCTCTCTTATTCATTCATGTTCTTGCTTTTATGTTGTTTCTACTTTAATGATTGAATTATTTTGAATCCTGGTTATTGGAAATGTGAAAATAACTGTTACTACAATAATGATATACGTACTTGTAACTATTAACCCTGATGGAGAGCTACATGTATTCTATTTTATGGACACTGACAAAAAATAAATGATGATGGGTGATTATGATTTTCCACTGTATTTTTAATTAGCTTAAGACCAAAAGGCTGTTGATGATAACATGAACATATTTATACAGTACTAGATATGTTAATCTGCCAGGAATGCTACCCTTCATACTCCCAATTCAAGTGGTCAACAAGAATACCCAGCTCCTGCAAAACCTCACACTTGGGTACAATGTCCATGACAACTATTTGAGCACTCTACGCACTTCAGATGCCTTGCTGGACATTCTCTCTACTGGAGAAGCCAATGTTCCCAACTACAACTGTGGAAGCAAGGACAACCTTCTGGCTATTCTCGATGGAGCTTACAGGGAAGTCTCCATCCAGATGTCAACATTAGTAGGACCCTACAAAGTCCCACAGGTTTGTGTGTATGCTTCTCTATCTGGCAAAAGAAGTGGGGCTGGTGAACAATAGACCTAATCATAAATTGATTGTAGAATTCAAGAATTGTTTTTCACCATGGTCTTTGTGGGTGTCCTGACTAAGCACTGGCATCCACAATGGGGAGGGAACAAGGATCAAAGCAGTCACAGTAAAAGAAGAACAGAGTTGGAAAAGACATTGGAGGTCTTCTATTCCAACCTCCTGCTCAAAGCCATATACCATTTCAGACAAATGGTTGTCCAATCTCTTCTTAAAAATCTCCAGTGTTGGAGCACTCACAACTTCTGGGGGCAAGTTGTTCCACTGATTCATTGTTCTAACTATCAGGAAATATCTCCTTAGTTCTAGGTTGAGTCTCTCCTTGATTAGTTTCTATTCACTGCTTCTTGTTCTGCATTTGGTTACTTTGGTACTTTGGAGAATAGATTCCTCTTCATCTTTGTGGCAGACACCGAGTTATTGGAATTCTGTTATCATTTCATTTCCTATGTCCTTTTTTATTCTCTTATGACACCATCCCATTGCTCTGTCAGCTTCTCCTGCACACTTGTGAAGGTGAGGAGAGGCTCTGTGACAAATCAAAGAGTTTTTGTCCAAAATGAAAGTGCAAAAGTGATGGGAAGCAAATATTTTGTACATGATCTTAGACAAAAAGTATTATTTTAAATGGTGATCAAATCTCAGGTTCATGACTAGAATCCCAAGGATTATTTTACCCACAGTTGACAGATACAGTTGATTGTGTCTTATGGACTCGTGGGGACCACTAGCATCTATTAACCACTTTATTAAAGAAATTAGAAGTATATTACCCAACACATCAATTATTGTTCACCCTAAAATATTCATGCTCAAATTCACCAGGAAAAGTTTGAAGAATATTAAAGCCCCTGAAGAGGACTTTCTACTGGTCAAAATGATAAAAAAAAATATATTCTGACTTGTGGTCCCTTATTGACAGATTTATTTATACATATAAATAATGCCTTCTATATCCCAGATAGGTGGAAGCTGGCATTAATATTTCCTATATATTATTATGGAATAAAAAAGGTATTTTGAAAATATAATAGCCATACATGGCTATTTGAAGTTGAACCAATTTATACAATTATCAGTTGAACCAATTTATACAATTATCAGGGCACATAATTACGGGCATAAAATTAAAGCTATGGAAACTGACAGATTCCCAAAAATGTGTCTGTTAAAACAGACAAAAATTCAGTAAAAGGCAGAGGTAAAATCCAACAGGTTCTGACAGGTTCTAGAGAACCGGTAGCGGAAATTTTGAGTAGTTCAGAGAACTGGCAAATACCATCTCTGACTGGCCCCAGAATGGGGTGGGAATGGAAATTTTGCAATATCCTTCCCCCGGGAGTGGGGAGGGAATGGGGATTTTGCAGTATTCTTCTCGTGGAGTGGGGTGGGATTGGATATTTTGCAGTATCCTTCCCCTGCCATGCCTACCAAGCCAAGCCCACCAAGCCACACCATGCCCACCAAGCCATGCCCACAGAACCAGTAGTAAAAAAAATTGAATTTCACCACTGGTAAAAGGCATCTTGGATTGTACAACTGACTAATTATATTAAGAGCTGGGGTCTTCCTTCCCCTTCAAGAGCTGGAGAACAAGATACAAAGATTGCTGCACAAAGAATTTGGATGCCCAAGTAGAGAAAGTTATAGCCATCCTCAGTACTTTGGGCATATTGAAATGGATGAGCTGCTAACATCCTGCAATCCAACTTGCCAACTATTCAATTTCAGAAATTCCTAAATATCCTAGGGCAATAATTACTCAAGCAAGATTTGAGCAGCTGGACCCAATGGTTAAATATGGAAGATTTAAGCCAGTCTCTTATTTTATAATGAACAGGCTTCTATTTGCAGAGCTTTGAGGTAGAAGATATAACAGATCTTTTATCTGATTGTCAATTGTATAAGAAAGAGAGAAAGCATCTTGAACTGCACATTAAATCAATGACCTACTTGGATCCATATATTAAACCAATATATTTATTGTGTTGTCAGAATTCAAAAATTGCATACAATAATGCCCTTTATTGGACCAAAACAGTTACATATCTGGGTCTGATTGCAGTAAATTGTAGGGGTGATACAGAGATACGATCCCCACAGTTTATTCTTATTCTTTTTTTTTTACTTAATTTGTTTACTTAATATGATTTCATATATGGTCTGTGTTTAATGTTCTGTGTTTAATATTCTGTACCTTGATATGGCCTAACGGCTAATCAATAATAATGTGCTCTAATATGTTCATGAGAACCAAATTGAACTTATTAAAAGCGTATATCTGACCCCAAATCTAACACAGTTTTCTTCCTTGCTTTTTCAGATCACCTGTAGATTTGTTTCAGAGGCTCTGAGTGAGAAAAGACAATTTCCCTTTTTCTACCGGATGGCCCCCAAACACGGGGTCCAGTACTCAGCAATTGTTCAGCTGCTCCTCCATTTCAGATGGACCTTGATTGGTCTCTTTGTTTCAGAAATACAGAATGGAGAGAATTTCATCAGGATTTTTACTCCTATGCTTATCAGGAATGGAATTTGTGTTGTTATATCACAACAATTGTCAATGACTAGATTTACACCATCCCTAAATGATGCCCTCTCTAAGTGGAGGCAAGTCAATGTCTTCATTTTTTTTACGGATTATAGTACCATGATGGATGGAATTCACCATGTCCATTTCACATTGGAAGGTTTGCCACAACCTATTGAAGGGAAAGTCTGGATCATCACACTCTTTGGAGAGTTACCAATGAAAAGTCATAGACTTTATGAATACGTCCATAGTATTTGGAACTTTGTTATTCAGGAAAGAAAATACGAAGATACCGTTCGACCATTTATCTTTGTGGAACCCCAATTTGAAGATCAGACTTTTCACTGTTCTTTTTCAAAGCACATGTTTTCTGTCAAGGGCCGGAGAAGATGCACCCAGAAAGAGCCACTGGAGACCCAAGAGAAAACAAACAGTATCATGCTTGAGATTGATCCCCGTACTTACAGCGTCATTAAGACTCTGGCTCATGCATTGAATGCTGCGTATTCCTCCAGATCCAGGAGAAGGAAAAACAAAGAGAAGTTGGTGGCTCCAAGACTGGAGCCATGGCAGGTATGTGGCAACATAGTTCCTCTGGAGAAGGAATTGCAAGAAGGAGGGAAATTATCTCAATATTCATGTGCTAAAAAAGGACCATAGATTTGGTCAATCTAATCATTCGGCACATAATATTCCAAACAGCAGAAACCATGACAGATATATTTTGATATTAAACACTGCTGATTTTAAAAAGGATGTATTCATTTTAAATAAATTCCTGTATGTATAGGTTTGTGATTAGCATGGTAGAGTTTTTATATTCACAAATCTGAAGGGGACCTGAGGATATTTAGCCCAACCCCTCCCATCTGCAAGAATCCCACTTAAAGCTTTTCTCACTGATGGCTGCTTGGTCTTAAATGAAGGGGAGACTGAACTTCTCTGGTTCTCTGGCTCACCTCTAAACTTCTGTTTTTTTTAAAGGATGTTTTCCTCTCATTCAGCCATAATCTCCTCTCTTGTAACTGAATTCATTATTTCATGTCCAAAGTCTGGACTAACAACAAAGGGCTCTTAAACTCCTGTGTAATATCTTTCAGTTATTGGAAGAGTGCTGTCTCCTCCCTTCTCCAACTAAGGAGATTTAGTTAGTTTGAAAAGGTCCTCCCAAACTCCTGGTTTTAAGCTCCTGTAAACCAACATGGTTCTTCTCCTTGTTATTTTCCTTCAAGGCTAAGAGCAGCTCCTTTAATCTCTTCCTTGACCTCATTGTCCTTCTGTAAAGCTGGTCCAGTTTTTATACACTGGACAAGCATACAAAGGTCTCTTTCAGGCATACAGGGGAGCTGGTACTTAAGGTGGGATGCCCCTGTGGGATTGGGATCGTAGAAACACCCAGGAGCATAGAAGAGTTCAGAGGCAGATGCATGAATAAATGTCTTAAATGTATTTATTCATATAATAAAGCATATTAACTGTGTACAAAGGCTGTCTTAGTATTCATTATAGGATAGCGGGCACACAGTGTGTGTGACTACCCTGATCAGAGATCAAGTCTCATGAGGAACAAATGCAAGAAGAGAGCGAGAGAGAGCATGGCAGAAAAGGTTGGAGGGGGTTTTATACTCAGGGTAAGCCCCTCCTTTCCACATAGGGGTGGAGGCACTCTCTGCCTCCACTGGTGTCTATATGACACATGTGCCAATGGCTTTGCAAATACTTGACAGCCCCCAAACCAGAACATCAATTCTCTGAGGTTCTTAAGGATGCATTTGCCATCTTTCTTAAAGAATCATACTGCCGACTTACATTCAGTTTGCAGGAAATCATAAACATTTTTCTGGAAGGTTTTTTTTTTTTTTTAAAGGTATCAAAATAGCTTTGTCTACAAGATAGTATTAATCTTGCATCATAAAATCATGATTTATGAACTCTACCTCTCTGTATGAATCAAAATGTAAAATAGATGACCGAGGACTAATTGTTATCCATGACTTCCCAGTTTTATGAGGGATATTGAAAAATATTTGAGTACGATTTTAAAGTCAGTTTTTATCCATTTAATTATCACACCAGCCAGTCCTCATTTAATAAGGTTTCTAATCATGAAAACATGATTTATCAATATTGTGCTGAAATCAAGTTATAGCAATTGCATTTAGACTTATATACCACTTCACAGTCCTTTACAGCCCTCTCTAAGTGGTTTACAGAGACAGCATATTGCTCCCCCAACAATCTGGATCCTCATTCCAACCTCGGAAGGATGGAAAGCTGAGCCTTGAGCCTGGTGAGATTCGATCTGCCAAACTGCTGGCAGCCAGTGATCAGCAGAAGTAGCCTGCAATACTGCATTCTAACCACTGCACCACCGCGGCTCTTAGTTATTTCACCAGTTATTTCACCAGTGTTCCTACAATGTATAATGATATGTGGGAATGATTTGGGGAATAGATGTTTCCCAGGGAATGATTCAATAAAAGTGAGACACAGCTGCATAATGGGTAGAGAAAGAAACTCAGAAAGTATCTGCTCTCCCCCACCCCTAACTTTTCAGGATGTAAAAAGAGTTGTTGGGAGATTTGTACTTTCAGTCTTGCAAGTTTTTGTTAATGTAGCCTTTTGATAAAACAGAATTAGTTCGTCTGATTGTGTTTCCCATCTGGTTTATCTGGGAGAAAATTAGTCTGGCAGTTGTCTTCTTGACAAATTCATGCTAGCGCAGCATTGCTATGAATGAGTTAATGGATAATTTATTGATTTATTTGTTATTATATTTCTAGAATGTTGCATAACATGTCAATGTATAGTTTGTCAATACAGTATATAATTGAGAAAGTTTGCTGAGCCTTTATTTCTCACCTTTTAAGATTGTGGGAACACTTGTTCTCCCAGATAAGGATATTTACAACTTAGAAAACTGTAGGAGAAAGATTCAAATGTGAAAAAACCATGTTGGATAAGAAAACAAGGCTTTTGCGTTTAAAATTGCTGGTTGTTAGCTTCATCCCTTCCTGCAGAAGAATAAATTTTGCAATTTTTCTGAGATGAAACTATACTTGGACCAACATGGAGATCTGGCGGCAGATCTGAACATCCTGAGTTGGGTGATTATCCCTGAAGAGGATTGCATGGAAGAGCAACTGGGGAGTTTTGAAAGGCAGAGACTTATTATCAACCAATATGTTCTTTTACTACTAAAGTGGCTCAACAAGGTGGGTGAAACATTGGTGTCTTTTCTCTGTGTTCCAAAGTGTTAGCATCCATTTCAAGCCAGCTTAGCCTAGTGGTGAAGATTGGTGACCTTCATTGAGAATTGAGCTTGTAGAGCACGGGTGTCAAACTCGATTTCATTGAGGGCTGCATCAAGGTTGTGTTTGACCTCAGGGAGTCAGGGTGGGCATGGCCAGCTCAACATCACTTGTGTCGGAGGCGCCTGTGGTGGCCCGAGCGCTCTGCCAGCAAAAACAGAAACTGCTTCAATGTCCTCCTCCACAGGCAGCCCTCCTGAGCTCCTTTTCACTGGCAGAGGCACCATGGGCCAATCCTTCTGCCAACTTGCAAAGCTTTCAAGTTGCCATGAGCAGGAGGGAGGGAGAACTGAAGTGAATTCCATACATTCTTTCTGACCGCAATCAGAAGGAAGGTGTTAGGTTTCACAGCCAGCCAAAGTGATTAATTGGAGAATGTGATTTATGACATGGCCAGAGAGGAGGGGAGAGACAGGGTCATAGTGGAACATAAATCTATGTAGGATCAGTCTTAACTGCATCCGAGTATTGCCAGAATGGTGCTCCTAATAAATGAATATATTTCCTTTGAAGTTTGGATCATGGCTCATGAATTAATTAGGGCATCTTTCGGAAACTTGACACCTTCATTGTTTCCAGGATGGCCCTGTGGGCCAGATCTAAGCACCCTCTGGGCCAGGTCCAGCCCCCGGGCTTTGAGTTTGCCCCCCCCATTGTAGAGTAAAACCTTTATAATTTTCTTAGATGGAAAGGAAGACTTCAGTACTATTGGCCAAGGTAGGTATTGTTTGGATGCTATAATATGAAACACTGCTTTAAGCTGATTCAGCCATATCCAAATCGAGATGCTGGGTGATTATTTCTTAGGACCCAGTTCATGGCCCTTTTCTTTCTCTTCTGCAATGTAGTATCTTCACCAAAAAAAAAGTGAGCAAGGCCCTCAAGTGCTGACAATTGAGTTGCTGACTAAGATTTGCTTGTTTTTGTCCTCAAATGTAAAAAAAGAAGGCAATTCTGTTGACCTGTCAGGGTGGCAATTAATCCCATTCTGCTTTTGGGTAATTGCACCTTGATTAGAGAATGGATCGTAACCTTTCCTTGAAGTATACTTTAAGAAAAATAAAACTGAGATATATTCTAATAAACACATTTTATTATAAAGAAGTAAAAACATCTTACTAGCTAATTAATTACATCTTGGCAAAGCTTTCCCGGCTACCTCTCTTGGCCGGAGAACAAAGAAAGATAGAAGAAAAGAATGTAGACATGCGCAGTAGTTACTGATAAGAACTTGGCAAGCTACAGTAAGTCTGAAAGTTCAAAAATAAAAGCTCATCTGGTAAATACAAAATCGCGGTGACATGACCAGTGCCTGAGTTCAGATTTGGACATAATCCAATGAAGTTGAACCATAACTGGATAGAGGTCATTTCCATCCCAGTGGGAAATAAGCTTCGTAGTTAGGATTCAGCTTGTCTTGGTTGGGGGACAGAGTCTCCTGAAAGGTCCATGGTCAGTGATGTCTTCAAGCATCCTGAAAATGACCAGAGTTATCTGTGCCTCTTCTTCACCCCACTGGGATAATGCAATAGGCTTTCTGCTTCTGGGAAGGAGGTCCACGACATTCAGTTCACATGAAATCATAATGACTGTTTTGATGTGAGATAATACCCTGACCCAGAAAACTGAAACACCGGAGCAAGACTTTGATCCAAAGGAAAGCCTTTCTTCATGTCAGAAATAATGAGGGATAATTTGAAAGGAAATGCTATTTAGATTGGGCTTTTGGCTTGTAAAAGGGCACTTCATCCTAAAACCCCTTGAATACATAGGTTTATCTTTACTGTCAGCTACCTTAAGTCTCTTTGGACAAAAAGAAGCCTCCAAATTTAGCTAATAATAAACATGGGTTTGTCTTCCCATGCCAGTTGGTGTCACCTAATTAAAGCTTTTCAAAAGTAAGGATCTTTTCGTGGAGACCTAGCTGGGCCTTAGAAATATTCTTTTCAGACATAGGGCTCATACTCATATCTCGTGTGCTGCAGCAAAACATGCCTGGTTTAACCTGTAGGAAACTATGCAGTAATCTTAAATCTTATTTCACCAGCCTTGCAGCCAGGATGAAATCCAGCAGGTTCTGACAGGTTCTGGAGAACCGGTAGGGGAAATTTTGAGTAGTTCGGAGAACCGGCAAATTCCACCTCTGGCTGGCCCCAGGAGTGGGGAGGGAATGGGGATTTTGCAGTATCCTTCCCCTGGAGTGGGGTGGGAATGGAGATTTTGTGGTATCCTTCCATGCCCACCAAGCCACACCCACCAAGCCACACCACGCCCACCAAGTAAAAAAAAACTGAATTCCACCACTGATTGCTGCCATACAAATTGAAGAAAAATATGAACAAATAGACAAAGAATATCCACTTTAATGTCAACAGCCGTAATTTCAAAGAAACTTTCCCTTTTTATCTTAACTGGAGGGTGGTTTTGAACTACTTTCAAAGGGGAGAGCCACTTTGCAATGTTTTATATAGTCCAGAAGAAACCTTTGCAGATTCTACTGGTTTTTTTCTTCACAGCTTTATTACATTTTAATAAATCTAATAAATAAGCATCTACTTCTGTTTCGTTGCCTAAGCTAAGCCTTTGATTGTGTGGATCACAACAAACTATGGCAAATTCTTAAAGAGATGGGTGTACCAGACCATCCTAGCTATCTCTATGCAGGTCAAGAAGCAACGTTTAGAACTGGACATGGAACAACTGATTGTTTCAAAATAGGGAGAGGAGTACAACAAGGCTATATAATGTCACCCTGCTTTTTTAACTTATGTGAGAAGATATCATGCAAAATGCTATGCTGGATGAATTACAAGCTGGAATTAAGATTGTTGGCAGAAATATCAACAGCCTTAGATATGCAGATGATAGGATTCCAATGGCAGAAAGTGAAGAGGAACGTGATGAGGGCAAAGGCTCAAGGTTGACTCAGCCTTCCATCCTTTCTAAGGTAGGTAAATTGAGGACCCAGTTGTGGGGGCAATAAGCTGACTTTGTATAAATATACAAAAGGATGAAGGCTATTGCTGAGCACAATGTAAGCCGCCCTGAGTCTTCGGAGAAGGGCGGCATATAAATCAAATTAAAAAAAAAAAAGAGGAGAGTTCAAGAGTTGGCTTGAACTCAACATTAAAAAAACCTTTAACTCCTCCCCCCACCAACCCCTAAAATTATGGCATCTGGTCACATCATTTCCTGGCAAATAGAAGGGGAAAAATAGAAACAGATTTTACTTTCTTGGGCTCCAAGGTCACTGTAGATGAGTGCAGTCATTAAATTAAAAGATGCTTGCTCCTTGGGAGGAAAGTTATGGCAAACCTAGACAGGATATTTAAAAAAACAGAGACATCACCTTGACCAGGTTATCTTCGCTACTGGTTTGCAAACGTGAGTGCATGCACCTCCTCCACGCATTCACAGAGCCTTCTGTGCATGCACAGAGGGTCAAAAACGGGATGTGATGATGTCCAGGTGGGTGGGCGGAGCCTCCCGACACCGCGCTACCAGATCACGCGATCCAGATAGATCTGGCTGCATTTCACCACTGACCTTGACACAAAGGTCCTTATAGTCAAAACTATGGTTTTCCCAGTAGCAATGTATGTCTATGAGAGCTGAACCATAAGGAAGGCTGGAGTGCTGAAGAATGGATGCTTTCTAATTGTGGTACTGGAGAAGACTCTTTGGGGAGTCCCTGGGACTGCAAAGAGATGCCATCAGTCAAGCCTAAAAGGAAATCAACCCTGACTGTTCTTTGGAAGGACAGGTTCTGAAGCTGAAGCTCAAATGCTTTGGCCACTAAATGAGAAGAGAGGACTCAATGGAAAAAACCGTGATGATGGGAAAGATTGAAGGCAAAAAAGAGAAGGGGACTGCAGAAGTTGAGATGATTAGATAGTGTCATCAATGCAATGAAAATGGACTTGGGGAAACTCTGGGAGACAGGGGAGGACAGGGGAGCCTGGCATGCTATGTTCCATGAGGTTGTGAAGAGTCAGACATGATTTAGTGACTGCACAACACTAGAACAAAAAATAATAATACATCTTTTACAATACATTTTCTTCTAAAATTGAATATGGAGGAACACATGGCTAATACGGCTATGGCGGGGGTGTCAAACTCAAGGCCCGGGGACAGATTTGGCCTGGGGGGTGCTTAGATCTGGACTCCACCCTGGAAACTCGATTTCATTGAGAGCCGCATCAGAGTTGTGTTTGATCTCGGGGGGCCGGCGTGGATATGGCCAGGGTGGGAACCTTGGAAACAGTGGAGGACTGGCCTGTGGTGCCTTTGCCAGCGAAAAGGAGCTTGGGAGGGCCGCCCACGGAGTAGGACCTTGCAACCAAATACACAACTCGGAATTCCGTTTTTGATGGCAGAACTCTCGGCCCACCACAGGTGCCCCCGACACAAGCCATGCCCCCCCTGCTCCCCCCCCAAGGTCAAACACAACCCTGATGCGGCCCTCAATGAAATCGAGTTTGACACCCCTGGGCTATGAGAACAAACAAACCCACTGATTGTCACTTAATCCTTCAATTTTTTTCCCCTCGTGACTTTCTTAAGCAGAAAAGTCCTTTCTTGCAGTGTCATATATTGGAAGCAAAAGGGAAGAACTAAAAGAAGAAAAGAAGAATAGTTATAACTCCTTTTGTCGTTAGTTGCAAAGTTGTGTCCGACCCATCACAACCCCGTGGACAACGTTCCTCCAGGCCTTTCTGTTCCCTACCATCCTCTGGAGTCCATTTAAGCTTACGCTGACTGCTTCAGTGACTCCATCCAGCCACCTCGTTCTCTGTCGTCCCCTTCTTCCTTTGCCCTCAATCTTTCCCAGCATTAGGCTCTTCTCCAGTGAGTCCTTCCTTCTCATTAGGTGGCCAAAGTATTTGAGTTATAACTCCTATAACCATTTAAAACCAGTGAGAAATTTCATATTTATATAAGTGAAACCCACAGGCTGTTTGGCTCATGTCCATGTCCAGTTCCATTTTCCATAGATCGTTACTCCTAACACATTTTTTTGGCACTCCTTTTTCTTTCTGCTTAGACCCTGCCTCAATCCAAATGTGTGGAAAATTGTCTTCCTGGATTTGTCAAGAGGGCTCGAGAAAGAGAGCCAGTTTGCTGCTACGACTGCATTCCTTGTCCAGAGGGAACCTTTTCCACTCAGGAAGGTGGGTGACACTGAAGAAAAGGGCAGGCAGTATAGAAATACATTTATTCAAATAATTTCTATGAAAAATCAAATTAAACATTAAACACTGAAAGACACAATGAAGCTAATATTATCTTGCTTATTTTTAATTGGCATGATTTTTTATAGAAAAGGAGGAATAACAAAACAACTTTGAGGAAAGGGTTGGATAGAGATAGGAGGATGAGGCAGATTGGGCAAGCTTTACCAATACTAGAGAAGATGTCTCCTCTGTTTTTTAGTTTGTTTGTCTGTGTATTTATTTATTTCCATGATGGCAAACCTATGGCACGTGTGCCCAAAGTGGCACCTGAAGCCATGTCTGTTTGTCTTCCGGATTTCTGCCACAGATGTGCATGCGATGATCAGCTGTCCTTTGTATGCATGGCAGTGCCAAAAACTGGTGTGCACATGTGCGCTGGCCAGCTGATTGTCAGGTGCGCATGCATGCCAGAACCCAGAATTTTGGCTGTTCCAGAGTGCGATCCCTTCATGCGCGCGACAATGCTGAAAACTGGCCTGTGCATGCGCACTGGCCAGCTGATCACTGGGTGCACATGCGCACTACAACCCAGAAGTTTGGCTTTTCCGGAGCACGGCCCCAAAGAGCGTGCGTGTGCACATGTGATGTTTCCGCACAACCTTTTCGGCACTTGGTGCTGTAAAGGTTCACCATCACTGATTTATTTGAAGCATTTATATAGCTTTCCATCTTTCAGACAAGTCTGGGGAGCTCCCAATAATATATGAGTCTTGCCATGTTTAATTTTCTAGAAACATTTGAGTTCTTTGAAACTTGAGGAACTGTCTTAGCTCCATCTTTCGGAAGGATTATAGCAGGGTTGCTATTCAGCAGATTCTGGCAGGTTCTGGAGAATTGGTAGCGGAAATTTTCAGTAGTTCAGAGAACTGGCAAATACCACCTCTGGCTGGCCCCAGACTGGGGTGGGAATGGTGATTTTGCAGTATCCTTCCCCTGGAGTGGGGTAGGAATGGAGATTTTGCAGTATCCTTCCCCTGCCATGCCCACCAAGCCACACCACGCCCACCAAGCCACGCCCACAGAACCGGTAGTAAAAAAAATTTGAATTCCACCACTGTATTATAGCATTATATTCTATATGGACCTGCCATAGATGATTACTGAGAAGATATTGCAGGACTATAAACCTTTGCCTAGAAACATTTAGCAATTCATTAATTATGTGAAATAATGAATTTCCTATAAAGGTTCTGCACATTACACAGGACATCGTTCAGGCTCTAGGACTTTCCCCATTTCCATAGACCTTAGAGATATTGTTTCTTTTTTTTCTTTCAGAAAAACAATATATTTCATAACTTCTTTCTATAGAAATGTTAAGAAATGCATCTTGGAAAATACTCCAAGGTAGGAAAGGACAAAATATTAAATAAATATTCCTTCTTGTTTTTCTCAGATATGGAAAAATGCACCAAGTGCCCAGATGATAAATATCCAAATGAGGATCGAATCCAATGTATGCCCAAAGTTATATCTTTCCTGTCTTATGAAGAACATCTGGGAGTCATCCTAGTCTCCTTTGCCATACTCTTGTTTCTAACTGCAGTCTTTGTTTTAATCATATTCATTAAATACCTCGAAACTCCCATTGTCAAAGCCAACAATAGAGACCTCTCTTACACCCTCCTGGTCTCCCTCTTGCTTTGTTTCTTGTCCTCCTTTTTCTTCATGGGTCAACCCAGGAAAGTCACCTGCCTTCTCCGACAAGTGGTTTTCAGCATCATCTTCTCAGTTGCCATTTCTTCTCTCTTGGCCAAAACCATCACGGTGGTGCTGGCTTTCCTAGCCACAAAACCAGGAAACCGAGTGAAGAGATGGTTGGGGAAAAGTATGGCCAACTCCATCATCCTTTCTTGTTCTGCTGTCCAAATTATCATCTGCTGCATCTGGCTGGGAGTTTCTCCTCCATTTCCTGACTTTGATCTCCATTCCCAGCCTGGAATGATCATTCTTCAATGTAATGAAGGCTCAGTTACCATGTTTTATGTCGTCCTCGGCTACATGGGTTTCCTTGCTGCCATTTGCTTCACGGTGGCTTTTCTGGCCAGGAACTTGCCTGGGGCCTTCAATGAAGCCAAGCTAATCACCTTCAGCATTCTGGTCTTTTGCAGTGTCTGGATCACCTTCCTGCCCACCTACCTGAGCACCAAAGGAAAGTCTATGGTAGTTGTGCAGGTCTTCTCTATTTTGGCCTCCAGTGCTGGTCTGCTGGTCTGCATCTTCTTTCCCAAGTGCTACATTATCATCCTGAGGCCAGATTTAAACACTAAGGAACAGCTAATGGTTAAAGTAGGGAAATGATAGTGAAATTGTGTCTTTCATTATGTTGCATTTTTCATTGTAGTCATTATTATGCTTGTATGCTTCTTTTGCACCAGTTTGACAATTATTAAAAACTGAAAGAAATAGAAGTAGAAATCAAAGACTAACCAGATTAAAATCCAAGTTAATTATGAAAGAAAATAGAATTAATAATTAAAATTATCATACATAAAATTATTGACAAGATAAGAACTGAGATAGTTATATTAACATGAGACAGCTGCAGAGGATACAAGACTCCCAAAAGAGAAAGGGAAGGAGCCTCTTGCCCAAGGTGGGAATAATATGGAAATCTAAGTCTGTCTGAACATGGTCTCTTTCTCTCTATGACTTGTTTTTGAAAGTAGGTGAGGACAATAAAGATGGGTATCAAGTGGATGGCCACTAGTTGCTACACTTGGGATGACCCCCACCCATTATTTCTGAAGATATTAGGTGACATTGTATACCTTGTGGGACCTCAGATTTCTATGACTTTTATGTTGAGTCATCATTCCCTCAACATTTTTTCTGGGCATATGTCAACAGAAATAATGCCACTGCTAACCAGCACCTGGAAGAATATGTGTTTGTTCTGAAGACTCAATTTAGGAAAGAAAGTACAAAAGAAATTGAGACCAGATTGGTCTCTTATCCAAAGAAGCCACAATATCCTTGTTTCCCAAGTGGAAGCTTTGAGCATTGTGTTATATAAATGTGAAAAGTATTTGTGATAGAAAATGGCAGGAGGCATCCCTGAGGCTTCAGTATGGAGACTTACTGTAACTAGGGAGCTGCAGCGAGAGCCCATTTTCTCCAGAAGCTGCCGAGAGGCCAACTGTTTTTGCCACCTTCAATCAAAGTAAAAGGGCTGAAATCCAAACAGGGGAGGATGGAAAGCTGGTAATTGATTTCTGGATCTTCCCTCCCACTCTTAAATAAATAAGAGGAAGAAAGAAAGGAAAAAGATCCCTCTCTCTGCCACTTTAGTCATAGCTGAAGCTGTATTTGGAATAAAGCTTCTCTTTGTATTTATATTGTACATGCAAAACATCTTTTTGTGTTTATTTTCTGTCAAGGGTTTTTATCAATACCATTCTCTGGTCAAAATATCTTGAGAATTGTGCAACCTGTGCAGTGACGAAGAAAAGGGAAGCCTACAGGGTTGCTCCAACAACTGGCACACCCATCCTGACCTTGGAAAGAGATTGCCATGGACTTTATAGTAGAGCTTCCTGAGAGGGGAAACATGGTCATTTGGACCATAATAAACCTGTTCTCAAAACAAGCCCATTTCATAGCTTGCTCCAGCCTCCCATCAGCCCACAAGCTGGCTAAATTGTTCATAAAATATATCTAGTTGGGTTTTTTCTGGAACACTGACATAGGCTACATGGCATTCCTCATAGAATCATCTCTGACAGGGAGGTCCAGTTTACAGCTAAGTTCTGGATGGAATTCATTCAATCCATTGGGTCCTCACAGGGGCTGAGTTCGGCATTTCATCCGAGTACTAATGGGGCTATGGAATGTATGAACACCATGGTTGAACAATATTCAAGATTCTATGTAGATTACCAACAAACCAATTGGGTAGAATTTCTGCCTTTTGCCAAAATGGCATATAATAATGAGATAGATAGTAGTAGTGGTTTAACCCCTTTTCAAATCACCAGTGGCATGGAATTTGTCCCCATGACTGAGATCCCTAGGGAGCCACGTTTTGAACTGAATGGATGGAATCCCTGAAAAAAGCCTGGGAAAATATGAAACAAGCTCTTCAAGAAGCAGCGATAACCCATAAAGTGCAAGTTGATAAACATTGAGCCTCTCAGAAGCTTTTCCCAATAGTGAAAGTGATTAACCTTGTTACAGTACAGCTAAAGCTTCCCTGCTTACTAGGGAAAGTGCATCCAATCTTTCACAGTAGCTTGCTAAAGCCGGCAGTAGACTCCCAGTTGAGGCCAGAAGACCAGAAAGCCCCAAAACCTATCATAGGGCAAGGGGAAATTATGAATTATGAAATAAAGAGAATCTTAGATTCCAGATTGTACAAGGGGAGGTTGCAATACTTAGAACAATGGAAGGGATACCTGCTCTCTGAAGCTACGTAGGTAAAGAGCTGGGATTTAAAGGCAGACAGACTGGTCAAACAGGTTCACAAGAAATACCCTCAGAAACCAAACGGACCTCCAGGGTGGGGAGGAAGAGGTGGTTAATTGGAGCACTGATTAACCTCTATGTGGTTTCTTTTCTTTTTCAGGAACTTCTCATCAGTTAAGGAGGTCCGACTGTCAACCCTGAAATGAACCTGTCTGTGGCCATCTTTGAGGCTTCAGGGTTTCCACAAGGCAGAAGAAGAGACAGGGGGGAGGAATAGATAGCTGTGGTTTGTAGTCAAAACAAAACATTTTCTTGTGGGAACCAAGGACATTCCAACAGGTGCTGGGGAGAGGAGGACTGGAGTAACCAAGCATCCGGCCAGCACCTCTATTGGACAATGTGACTGATGACTTGGGGGAAGTGGGAACTTTCAGAATTGGGTCAGAACTTTCAAAGTCCGAAAACCATGGGAACATTCAGAGTCAGTTTTCACCAGTTGTGCCAATATGGTGTATTCAATAAATTGTTCTTTGTGGAATCTACAGTACCTGCTTTAAAGTTCTGCTTTCTATGGGTGCATTACTTGGAACGTAATTTTGTCACCTTGTCAAAGAATGCAATAAGATTTGTCTGGAATGATCTGTTTTTGACAAACCCATGTTGGCTTTTGGTTATGACTTTGTTTGCCTCTAGATGGCAACAACTGAGAGGTGCAACAACTGAGCAGAATGAGCAAATAAGCATTCCCAGTGCTCACATTTCTGTCTGCAATTGGAGAAATCACTTGCTACTCCATGACAACTACCATGTTTCCCCAAAAATAAAACCCTGTCTTATATTTTTTTGAAACCTGAAATAAGCACTTGGCCTATTACCATGTGCTCAAAAGCCCGATTGGACTTATTATCAGGGGATGTCTTATTTTGGAGGAAACAGGGTACTTACTTTATACTATGTTTTCCCCAAAATACAACCTACTCAGAAAGTAAGTCCTAGCTTGATATTTATATCTGTGCCCAATATAAGCCCTACCCCCAAAATAAGTCCTAATTAGGACCCCACCCACTCCAGGGTACACAGCTAAAAATTAAGCTAGGGTGGTGATGGGGGAGGTGGAGCTGCCCTTCTATTTACCTTCAGACACTTGAAGCCAGGCCTTGCACACCTCAGCCCATTTCTTCTATTGCAGCCAGCAAGGCTTTCCTTAAAGCCTCTGTAGCTGATAACAGAGTTCCAGATCGATCAAGAGCTCTGTTATTGGCTGCAGAGGCCTTCAGGAAAGCTTTGCTGGCCTTGCCAAATGAAGACGTTCCTGAAGGCTTCTGATAGCAAAAAAAAAAAAAAAAAAAAAGAGGCTGGGGGCAACGCACACAAGTGTGGTGAATCAGTGGACGATATCCCACTCCCCAAAAAATAAGACCTGGTGCCTTTTTTGGTGGCAAAAAAATATAAGACAGGGTCTTATTTTGGGAGAAACGGGTAAGAATTTTATTTTTATTTTGCTCTCAAAGCTGATCTCACTATTGCACACTACTAATATCATCCTTTCATTCTTTTCAGGTCAGGTGTGTTTTGAAAGAAAAATATCTGGTATCATTCAGGCTCTTTACTCTTCTATTCTACTCTTCTATAGTCTTTATCTGCAGATAAAGCATTTCCATCAGTTCTCCTTGGATGGCTAGACAAGATGGCCACAGAGGAGGAGGAGGAGGAGGAGAAGGGGGGGATTTAAAAGATCTTGTCCCAAAAAATATTTCATTAACCTCATAACTTCTATCATGCTAGGAATATACAACTACAGTCTGATACAGCCAGCAATTACAATACAGCCAACCATACATATTTTTGCAATATTCAAGAATAAATGATTTCAGGATGACTTCTTTCTGTGAATAGGAACTCCTTAAAAGCTTTTATTTCAAGATAATAAGAAAAGGTTTTCTAGATCAGGCCGGTGCCCATATTTATGACAAAATGACCAAACAGATACCTCTAGATTGTCCACAAGCAGAAGACGTAAGAACTATTCCAACTTCTGACTGGGTATTTTTGTCTAACCTCACCACTCTTCCTTACAAAATCCATAGGATAGTCAATTACAGAACAGATTCTGCAATTCTGTTGGAATTCTTTTTCTGGTAATATCATCAAACTGTACTTTAGCTCATTTCTTTTTTAACTTCTACATACCATGTTTTACGGTCTTATATATATATTTTTGATTCTTGAAATTAGCGCCTGGCCTTATTGCTATGCACTCAAAAGCCTGATTGGTCTTATTTTGGGGAAAACAGGTAATAATTTATTTAATCCAGGCTATGCGGTTGATGCTAAAATCCTGGGTCTGATACTGCAAAGCACCCCAATTGTAGATAAACTATGATACAATTAAAATAATGGTATTTTAAAGCCCCATCCTGAATATTTTTTGTTTGTTTGATTGTTTTGCATACCAACCACATTCCCACTGCAAAAGTGTCCTGTTTAAAATATCTTGGTGGGGCATATTAGGGCTAAGGTAACATAAGGGCACAGGATAGATATACTATCTCAAAAACTCAAAAGAGCTATGCAACTATCTTTTATTTTGCTGGACAGGAATGTACATTCTTGTATATACAACACAATTGTATAACTGCCCTTTAAAGTTTTCAAGCAAAATCATTGGTTTATTCCTGCATGAAGAACTGCTTGGACCATTTCCTAGGTTTGTCCTGTTGGAAAACTTTGATAGTTGGATTTCCTCTCTTCACGTTTCTACATTTCTTCTGGTCATAAGATGCTCCTTTGTATTCAGGTCTGGCCTCAGAATGATTATGTAGCATTTGGGAATGAAGATGCAGCTGAGCAGCCCAACACTGGAGGACAAAATGGAGAAGACCTGCACAGCCACCATGTATTTCCCTTTGGTGCTCAGGTAGGAGGGCACAAAACTCACCCAGACACTGCAGAAGACCAGCATGCTGAAGGTGATCAGCTTGGCTTCGTTGAAGGCACCAGGCAGATTCCTGGCAAGAAAAGCCACTGTGAAGCAGATGAAAGCCAGAAAACCCAGGTAGCCAAGGGTGATATAAAACATGACAGCAGAGCCTTCGTTGCACTGCAGGATGATTACTCCTGGCTGGGAGTAGAGGTCAGAGTCAAGGAATGGCGGAAAAACTCCTAGCCAGATGGAGCAGATGACAATTTGGACAGCAGAAGAAGAAAGGATGATGGAGTTGGCCAAACTCTTCCCCAACCACCTCTTCACTTGGTTTCCTGGTTTTGTAGCAAAGAAAGCAAGCACCACTGTGATTGTTTTGGCCAAGAGAGAAGAAATAGTAACTGAAAAAATGATGCTGAAAACAGTTTGTCGGAGAAAACAGGTGGCTTTCCTTGGTTGACCAATGAAGAGAAGAGAAGACAAGAAGCAAAGTAGAAGGGAGATCAGGAAGATATAAGAGAGGTCCCGGTTGTTGGCTTTGACAATAGATGTTTCTCGGTATCGAATAAATATAATTAAGACAAGGACTGTAGTTAGGAAGAAAAGTAGAGCAAAAGAAACAAGGATGATGCCCAGATTGTCTTCATAAGACAGGAAGGTTATAACTTTGGGGATACATTGGACTTGTTCCTCATTTGGATATTGATCATGTGGACACTTGGTGCATTTTTCTGTATCTGAGAAAACCAAAAACCAATATTTCATTAACATTCTGTCCTTTAGATTTCAAGTAACATTTTTTGGGATAGCAGTTGATACCAGCAGCGTTTTGTAAAATTCATTTTGTAGTATCTCCTCAAAAAGAAGATAGGAAGAACATCATTTTCTAAACCATACAGAGCTAAGGTCTATGAAATTGGGGGAAATCCTAGGACCAATCTGTTTCCTGTATATTGTGCAGAATTTTTCTGATAAATAATGAATCAGTTCATCTTAGAAGACACACTTAACTAAGAACAACACTGGATCAGAGGATGCCTGAAATGTAGATGGCTGGAAGAGAAAGGTACTCCTGAAAATTATCTGGAATGACTACTTGGACCAGTGGTAAGTTTGATGTAATGAGCTGCACCCATAACTGTCCATACCACCTCATTGTGGACCAGAGATACCTTCCAGTTTTTTACAATGGGAGGCCCATGTAGAGAATATTGCAATAATCCTAACGCAGTTCTCTAAGTTTCAAAGAACTCAGGTGTTCCTAGAAAAATAAATGTGGGAGGACAGATAAAAACTAAAAAGCAGTATTTTCTCTGGCAGCATCAGAACCTGTCCAATATGCCATAACTTGCCAATCCCTATCAAGGTCTTTATCAGTTTTTGTTCATCTCTCAACTGATCTCTCAACAAAGATCAGTTGAGATTCATTCAGTCTTTTAACTTTCACTTTAAAGAAAATTGCTCTAGATCAGGGGTGTCAAACTCACAGAGTCACGGCGATGTCATGTGATGTATTGGGACTTTTTTCCGCTTTGCTAAAACGGGCATGGGCATGGCCAGCACATGACGCATCTGGCCCATGGGCCACGAGTTTGGAAGCCCTGCTCTAGATGAACCCACTTCCTCAAGGCCTGTCTTTTCTTTGAGGTCACCCACCTTCCTGAATGGAGATGGTCCCCTCTGGACAAGGAACACAGTCATAACAGCAAAATGGCTCTCCATCTCGCTTCTGCTTGACAAATCCAGGATGACATTTTTCCACACATTTGGACTGAGGAAGAGACTAAGTAGAAAAACAAATCCAAAGAAAATATGATAGCACTAACCATCCTGACATGCTGACATGCTCTTGAAATAAGAGCAACAGTGACTGATCAGTTTCTAGAACAGTAGTGATATGAGATAGAAATGAGATCATGAGAATGTGTCCCTCAAAAAGTGTAAATTAGGAATCTTTTGTTGCAGCACACATGAGCCGTATGTAGCTCATCTAGGGATCCTTTCTCTTGAAGAACTACAATCAGGTAACAACAACAAGTGGCTTGAAAGAAGAAACCCACATTTGTTATTAGTTAAATTTGGAACCTCCATTCTTTCCCAGAATGACTTAAGATAGCTAACAATCAAGTAGAACAGTTGCATTCAAGGGGTTTTTAGATGAGGAATGCTCTTGCAAGCCAAAGCCCAAATCTAAGCAGCATTTCCTTTTCAATTGTCTTTTATTATTTCAGTTATTAGAAAGGCTTTTCTTTGAGTCAAAATCAAGTTCCAAATGCTTCAGTTTTCTGGGTCAGGACATTATTTCTCAGCATTCCAGTCATTTTGATTCCATGTCAAGAAAAATTCTTGGACCTTCTTCATAGGAGCAGAAGGCCTATTTCACTGTCCCAGTGGGTTGAAAGGTTAGAATGGATAACTCTGGTTGGATCTGGGTCTCTTAAAAATTTCTTGCCCTGCCCTTTTATTGGACACTTGCCCCTAGAAGGACAAGATGAATCTAATTCCAAATTTTATTTCCCACTGGAACCAAAAGGATCTCCATCCAGTCTTGATGTCAATCCTGAAGCTGACCTGGCTGTTCCCATTTTGAAGCTTCAGTGCTGCCACAACTGGAGCTGTGGGAAAGGGAGGGGGAAGTAGAGATAGTTGGCGTGCTGTAGCCAAAATAAAATACTTTCTCTTGGGAACCAAGGACATTCCCACCAGGTGTCCAGAGGGAGGGAACTGAAGTCATCTAGCAACTAGTCTTATCCTGGTTGGACCATGTGACTGATTGTTTGGAGAAATGAAAGAACTTTTACTTTTAATTAGATGAAAACCATGGGAACATTTAAAGTCAGTTTTCACCAGCTTGTGCCAATATGAAATTTTGGATAAACCTATTATTTGAGGAATCCAACTGCCTCGGAGTTTTTATTTCTATGGGTGTGTTACTTGGAACCCTGACACTTGATTCAATCTTCAGTGCAAACCTGAACTCAGGCACTGGTCAATAAATTTACCTTCTTGTTTGCTATTTGAAGACAAAGAATAAGTGAATCACAATCCCTAGCATTTGACCTATCTTACCATTTTCATGCAGCTTCTCCATTTCAACACTCAAACATGGTGCATAGGCTTAGCCCAAAGAAATGGATCGGAACTCTTTGGAAAATAGAAAAGACACCAATATTTCTCCTACCCTGTTGTGCAACTTTAGCCATGACAGGTGATCTTGGTTGATAGTAAGTCCCTGTCTTTCAATAGTCACCAATTGGTCTTTCATGATATTCTTTTGGGGGAGATATACCCAACTCATGTTCTTCATATCTGCCTTTAAATCCCCATTTTGGTCCAAGTAAAGTTTGTAATGGGAAAGATTGCAAAATTCATTCTTCTCCAGAAAGGGATGGAACTAGAATGGGAACATAAAGCAATTTCAACATCAATAAACATTGTAACTTATTCCTTTTTGTCTGTTCTCATTTGAATCTTTCTTCTACACTTGTGAATATTGTTAGGAGAACAAGTTTCTGTCTTGGACATTGAATCCACAAATTTTAAAAGAAAAAAATATATCCAAAACATTTTAAAAGAATTGGAATTTTTTTAAAAAAACAACAAGAAACATCACACCTCATTACAAAACCTCTGGAATACCACAAAAGCGTATTGAAGGGGGATTACAATAGCATATATTGCAAAAAGAAATAAAGATAAATTGAGAGATTATAACATATTGTACAAGGAAATTAAAAAGTTAGAAAATCAATTACAAACAGATCTTGGGGACGAACAAACTAAAAATAAAATGGCTCTTGTTAAATATGAATTGAATATTTTGGACCAAAAAGAATTGGCAAGAAATTTAAAATTTGCAAAACAAAATTATTCTGAATATGCTAATAAACCAGGGAGGTGGCTGGCCTATCAATTAAATAGGGAATAGGGGAAAAGAATAATACATCAGCTACAGGATGAAAATGGAATCGTGGAAAGTAATATAGAGAAGAAGAAAAAAATTACACAAGAATTCTTTGAAAGGCTTTACAAACAGGAAGAAATAGTACAGGGGAAATTAAGTGATTATTTGAAGGAAGAAATTATGTTCTCATTGAGAGAAGAAGAAGAAAAGGAAGTATTAAATTAGGAAATAACATTATTCGAACTTAAAGAAGCAATTTGGAAGCAAAAAAGTAATAAAACCCCAAGACCAGATGGGTTGCCAGGGGAAATTTATAAACACTTAGGAGATTCGATAAAATTATTACTATAGGAAATATGTAATGAAGTCTTGAGGGAAGCAAAGGTGCCAGAATCATGGAACGAGGCATACATTACCCTGATCCCTAAAGAAGGCAGTGACAATAAACAAATTAAGAATTATAGACCAATCTCACTGTTAAATTTGGATTATAAAATTTTTATGATTATTATGGTGGAACGGATAAAAAAAATACTAAAGATACATACAGACCAAAACAGATTTCTCCCTATGAGACAAGTTAGAAATAATTCTAGAATAATAATTAATATACTGGAATATTACAAGGCGCACCCAGAGAGACAAGTGGCCCTTGTCTTCCTGGATTCTCAAAAAGCTTTCAATAACGTGAAATGGGAATTTATGTTCCAACAAATTAAAGCCATGAAATTCAGAGATAAATTTGAAAAGATGATTGAGTCGATTTACTCTACGCAAAAGGCAAGGGTAATAAGAAATGGGGAGGCCACAAACCTATTTAAGATAACAAAAGGAATTAGGCAGGGTTGTCCAATGTCACCTCTGCTCTTTATCCTGATCCTAGAGAGACTACCACAAAAAATTAGACTAAATGTGGAAATAAAAAGAACTAAAATTAAACAGGAAGAATTCAAATTGCAGGCATTCGCAGATGATATGGTATTTGTCATAGAGGACCCATTGGAATCTGGACCAATATTATTGCAAGAGATAGAGAAATATGGGGAAGTTGCAGTCACCAAAACTAACAAAGAAAAAACTAAAATATTAGTCAAGAATTTATCTGAGAAACAAAAGGGACAACTCGAGAAAAGAATGGGGCTTCAGATTGTAAAAAAAGTGAAATATCTAGGTGTTTGGCTAAGAGCAAGATGCTCAGCATTAAAAAGGGATAACTACACAAAATTAATACAACAAATAAGGAAAGATTTGGAAAGATGGGGGAAGTTACAACTGTCGTTATTAGGGAAAATCGTGACAATCAAAAGGAATATTTTGCCAAAATTGCTCTATCTATTTCAAATGATCCCCATAAAACTAGACAAGAATTTTTTTAAAGAATTAAATAAGACGATTATTAAGTTTGTATGGGCAGGAAAAAAAGGCGAGGATAAAATGAGTTTCATTTCAGGATAGTAGAAGTAGAGGTGGCTTTGGACTCCCTGCGTGGGAGAATTATTATAAAGCAGCAAGTTTGGTTTGGGTCAGGGAATGGATAAATTTAAAGAACAGGAGAATTCTAACATTGGAAGGACACGATCTTCAGATAGGGTGGCATTCTTTCATACGGAATGCCAGAAAGAAGAAACATTTATATTTCTATAGACATACATTGCAAGATTCCCTGATACAGACCTGGGAGGGAGTTAGGAAGAAGCACTATTTTAAAATACCGGGCTGGCTATCCACTATGGAGGCAATGATTCACCCTAATACATTAAACACTGGCAAAATGGTAAAATATAACAAAATTTTGGATAATGTGGGAAGATTAAAATCCATCCAAGAATTAAAGGAGCAGGGAATAATTATAGATTGGTGGCCTTGTCTCCAGCTACAATTGAGATACAAAAAAGATTTAGGGGAATTTGGATTTGAACCAAATTTAACACAACTAAACAAATTATGAAAAGGCCCAGAAGAGAAATTACTATCTAAAATACATAATTATTTATTAAATTTTGATTTGGAAGAAGAAATGGTAAAGGGGCCAATGATAGCTTGGGCTAAAAATGTGGGACATAATATTGAGTTAGAAGATTGGGAAAAATTTGGAAGAAAAATTATACAGTAACAAAATCCGCCACATTTATTGGTTCGATTTATTTATTTATTGTTTCGATTTATGCAGCCCTTTTCCGGAGACTCAGGACGTATAAAGCAAATCAGTATAAAATGCTCTATCGGCAGCACTTAGCCCCAACAAGACTTGCAAAAATGTACCCCAATCTAAATCCTAACTGCTGGAAATGTAAAAAAGCAGAAAGTACCTTTTTTCAGGTATGGTGGTTTTGCCCAGAAATCAAAAGAATACTGGATTAAAATACAAAAATGGTTAAAAGAAATTACACATTGTCAAATAGAATTGAAGTCTGAGCTGATTCTTCTGGGAATCATTAAAGGAAAATATCCTAAAAAAATTAAATATTTGATCATTCATATTATTACAGCAGCGAGAATTGTACTCGCACAAACCTGGAAAATGTCCACTACACCGACAGATTGTGTAATAATCTGGAACATTTTTGAGTGTGCAGAAATGGACAAACTTACTATAAAATTAAATAAAAAGGAAGACTCGGAATATTACTCAACCTGGGAAAACTGGTATCAATGTATAGAAAATAAAAATAGGAAATATATAGATCAAAATAAGACATAAATTGTGTTTACATATATTCGATCAAGAAGGAATATCTGAGAATATATGAATAGAGTTAAAATTTGTGTGCTGTTGAAATGACATTGAATTGTACAACTATCATGGACGTATTTTTGTTACAGATGTATTTGCATTAGTATTTTAATATTTTAAATTTTAATAGAGGTTTTTTGAAAATTAAAAAAAAAATAAAAGTTAACAATGTTTAATATCAAACTATATCTTTCATAATTCCCATTTTTGGGAACATTATTGCCTGAGTGATTAAATTGCCAAACTTGTAGGAGTTCCTCTAACACATATAGGTTGATACGGTTCTTCTTTGGAGAATTCCAAAGGAACAAAGTTTGATGGATCCTTGTTGGGACACCATACCTGCCATGGCTGAAGCCTTGGAGCCCCCACACTCCATTTGCCCTTCTTCTTTCTCATCCTAGATCTGGAGGAATATGCAGCATTCAAGGCATGGGCCACAGTATTAACGGCACTGTAATAACGGTGGAAATTCGTTGCCCGCACCGTGTACCTTTTCTCTTGGATCTCCAGTGGTGATTTCTCAGTGCATCTTTTCCGGCCTTTGACAGAAAAGGCATGTTTTGAAAAATAACATACAAATGACTGATGTCCAAAGGGTGGATCCAAAAAGAATCTGGGTATAAAAGCATCCTTTATTGGCCCTTTTTTAATCTCAAAATCAACAGTACAGATATTATTTACATGTTTGAGAGCTCTGTGCTCTCTCAGTGGATGTAATCCATTGAGTGTTGTGATCCAGATTTTCCCTTCAATGGATCCCGGCAAACGTCTAAGTATAAAATCAAAACGAAGAATTCTCTCAAAAATGGCACCATATTCTATGTAGTGAACATAGACATTGACTTGTCTCCAAGAGAAGGCATCACCATGGGGTGCTGTAAGTTGAGTTGTTGAGAATTGTTGTGATATAACAACACAAATCCCATTCCTGAGAAGCATAGGAGTAAAAGTCCTCATGAAATTATCTCCATTTTCTGAATCTGAAGCAAAGAGACCAATCAAGGTCCATCTGAAATGAAGGAGCACTTGGAGAATTCCTGGGTAGAGGATCCCTTTTTTGGGGAAAAGCTGGTGATAAAATGGCAATTGACTTTTATCAAGCAGTGAATCTGAAAATAATTCAAAACTGATCTGAAAAAGCAATGAAGAATTCTGTGTTATATTTCAGATCATTTTCAAAATATTAACTTGAAAGTAATCCAGTTTGGTTCACTTAAACATATTCAAAATGTTTGTTGTTGATTAGTCATTAAACCATATGAAAATAAAGAATAAAAAGAATAGCATTAACAAAACTGTATATAACAATAGTATAAAACAAAATTGGTTTAAAAAAAATAAGGATAAAGAATGCAATATTTCTGTGTGATCTCTACAATTTATGGCAATCAGACCAACATGTTCATGTGTCAACTGAAATGTTTTGTTCAAATAAAGAGCCATATTGACTGTTCTTCTTTAAAATTGACTAAAAGAAAAAATGTTGTTTTAATATAAGAATCCCAATAGGTTGTTGGTCTAATCTGAGGTCCAAGATATTGATCTCTTTTATAACTGACATTGAAATAATAGATGTGTTTTGCCTATCTCTGGAGTTCGGCAAATGCAAGTCTGTTCATTATAAGTAACTTGATTAAACCTTCCATATTTAACCATTGTGTCCAGTACTCAAACCTTGCATGAGTAAATATCACTTTAAGATGTTTAGGCATTTCTGCATTGAAGCACTTGCCAATTTGAAAGTACATTTGTAGTGGCCCGTGAGTATGGACTGTATCTTTCTTTGCTTTGATATCAGAATTCTTTTTAGCTTGTTTTCCATTTACACAAGAATGAGAAAGGTCACAGGTAAAGAAGTCTTTCTTTGACATTTTGTCTCTTCTAAAACACAGAATTTTTTAGTCTTTTAGTTTCCATAGATTTAAAACAATACCTTTAATTGAGCATTGGGCCTAAGACAGAATCTTGGGGTACCACACCACATGCTTCCCTCCATGTAAATAAAATTCCATTGAGGATTACATACTGAGGGCTTTTGGTCAGCCAACATTCTGTCTAAACCCTACTTGTTCTTCAGCAAGAGATTATTTGTTCATTCACCCACTCTCAACCCTATTCAAGAGGACCTGAAGCCATTTGTATTGAATTTCATCACAAACATTTTAGGGTAAAATGTTTATTTTAAAGTAAAATATTTGACATCTTAGCTAATAAGTTTGTAATAATTGAAAATAAGGTGGTTGATTAATGATAGTAATCCTTAATGAGTGCATAAGACATATGTGTTTAATCAGCTACCCTGTTTTCCCTAAAATAAGACATCCCCTGATAATAAACCCAATTGGGCTTTTGAGCACATGCACTAAAATAAGCTTGCCCCCGAAAATAAACCCTCCCCGAAAATATTTAAATGCATGAGCAACCGGTCCTCGCCATTTCCTCTGGTTAGTGTTAGGGAGACATACCTGGAAATCAGGTAAGATGGCAAGAGGAGACCCATCTTGCTCCACGCGTCCCAATGTAGAAGGCCAAGCATTTATTTCTTGGTTAAAAAAAAATATAAGACAGGGCCTTATTTTCGGGAAAACATGGTATAAGCAAGACAATCCATTTGGATTATTTTCAGGAATCTGGGATTTGTTTACAATTGAAAATATGGTTTTTTGTTAAGATTGTATATAAAAGATAATTTCCCATCTCGGCTGCACTTTCCTTTTGGACAATGAATCCTTTGATTGAACACGGAGTGTTTCCTTGCATTCTCAAGTTGCAGCAGAAGACCCAAAGCAATGATGATGATGATGTCATGAGAGGACATCACTGCTTTGATCTTTGCCTCCTAAACACTGTGGATCCCAATCCCTAACCATGACAACTACAATAGCCATGGTGAAAAGCAGTTCTTTTATGTTCAAATAGTTGTCATGGATGTTGTAGCCAAGTGTGAGATTGTGCAGGAGCCCAGGAGTCTTGCTCACCACTTGAATATTAAAAATATAGCGTAGTGCTCGAAATTTTTCATAAGGTAAACTAACATTAAAAAAATGTTCATGTTATGATCGTCATCAACAGCAATAACAAAAACTTTTTGAATTTTATCCTTTTTGTCTCCACAAGTCTTTTGAGTCTTAAGCCAATACCGATCCACAACCAGAGGCAAATGATAATTATCCACCACCATTTCATTTTAATAAGTGTTGGGGAGATGAGATGGAAATAGTGTTCTATTAAAGCATTGAATAGTGGCCATAAAAATATTTAACTACTTTAAACCAAAGTTGATATTTATGTTATCATTCAGTATTAAACCAGGAAAGTTGTAGAATCTGGATTTTTATTTTGTCCCATTTTTGGATTTTAGATTTTTTTTTAATATAAGATAAGATAAAAGAGAAGCAATGGAAATAAAATGACTCAAGAAATTATGTCTACAATACACACATAAGCGTAATAAGAAGAAAAGAATGAGGGTATTAGAGCTGCAAATACAGGGAACGCAACTCCATCACAGCGAATGACTTACATGTCAAACTGACAATAAGGAGCCCTATTGAAAGGCAATGTTGTTGTATGCAATGTTTTTGTTCCAGTGTTGATGATACTAATGAGATGGTCTCCTGGCCTGTAGTAGCTCCATGGCTTTTTTTCATCTTGGTGCTCGAAATTCAGCGGACACTTCATTCTAAGCTTCCCAGAGACTGGTTGGGATACCAACAGAATCAAAAGCAGAAGATCCATAGTTTATGGGGCTGAATCAATCTCCTTCCTGTTTCTAAAAAAGAACAAGGAAATGAATTAGATGAATTCAAAGCACCTTCACCATATAGAAATTCTAGTGACTTTCCTGATTCAGACAGAGACAAACCAAGCTTCACCTGGAAAAGGAGAGAAAGTACATTCAAGAGGACAGTCTCTACCTGTCTCAAAACCTGTGCCACAAAGTGTGTGGCTGAGGCTTTTATGCTTTTCTAATGCAAGATTTCCTTCCATGATGTTTACCTCAAAAACAGTCACTGAAAAAGTAGCAGAAGAGGTCTCACCTGAATTTTGAAAATTACAGTGAAAAACAGCTTCCCCTTTGGGGATCCTGAACTTGTCTCCAGAGACTACTGGGGAAAATCATCCAGAATCATGTATTTTGGTGACATTCTAGATTGGTGGAATTTACCTCAAGAGTTGCCTCTATTCTAATGCCAATAAAGCAACCAGTACCTTGAACCCAGGGGTGAAATTCAGCAGATTCTGTCAGGTTCTGGAAAACGGGTAGCGGAAATTTTCAATAGTTCACAGAACTGGCAAATACCACCTCTTGCTGGCCCCAGAGTGGGGTGGGAATGGAGATTTTGCAGTATCCTTCCCCTTCCATGCCCACCAAGCCATGCCCACCAAGCCACATCATGCAAGGGGTTCTCTGCCTGGTTGCTGGGTGGGCGTGGCCATGGTAGGCGTAGTCTAATCAGCCTCCTGCACCATGAGGGGGACATTTTTGCCCTTCCCAGACTTTGGAGGCTTTTGTCAAGCCTACGGGAGGGCGAAAATGGCCTCCCCAGGCTCCAGAGTCCCTCGGGAGGCTGGTTTCCGGCCTTTTCTAACTTCCAGTAACTTTCGCCCTCTCTGAGCCACTGTGCATGTCCTGCACTTACCTGCATCCAAAACGGGCCACGTGGGGATTTCTGGGGGGGGGCAGGGCAAGGTGGGCAGCACCAGCCAGAGTTGGGATTTGGGGGTTCTCCAAACTGCACAGAATCTTAGCTAGAGGTTCTCCCAAACCCCTGCGATCCCCAGCAGCCCACCCCTGGACAAAGTTATAGAGGGGTTTGAACTTTCTATTCTTTTTCCCTTGATGCTCTCTCTATTGTCCTTCCATATTGTGTAAGGACTGAGAAACTTTATATTTTGACATTTTTTAATTTTACTAAACCTACAGAGGGCTGTGAGACCTACATCTTTGATGGCAGCAATTCCCACAGCATGGTCCATGGTGTGACATGATTTCTTGCCACATCCTTCCTGAAACTGGTTGAGGGGCACCTTGTGGACCCTCTTCTTTTTGGTTTGGCCTACCCATCTCTGAGACTGTGTATTAATCCCCCCAAAGATTGCCAGATGCTTGATTGATGTGGTTGGGAGGCCCTGGTTTTTAATGTCTCTATGCCACTTTTTCTCTTGGGGTTACTTTTCTTATCTGGAGATGGAGAACATTGATATGCACACCTTGAGCCTACAAGAGTTAACTGGGGATTTGAGTGAGAGAGGGAAGCTGACCAAATAGATAGAACTATCCTGGTCATGATAGATTGAATATGGGTCATACTTGGCAACATCTGATCTGCTATTCAAAAGTTGTCCCACTATATGGCCCTTGGCTTCTCCTCGCAGTGCCTGGCTACCAGATATTTGGTGGCTCTGGGTCCCAGCTGTTGCACTTGAATGCCAGATTGATGCCTAACAAGGTTGCTTTGACTGGATCTTTTCATTCAGACAAGGTCTCAGTTGTTGCCTAGATTGGGCAGGTGGATTGGTCCTTGGATCATCCTGTGCAAATCCTGGTATGTACTTTGATTTACAGAGAAATGTCAAAAGAGGAAACACCTAAAGGATGTCTTGAGAACATTGAAGGAAAACTATAAGGAAATCTGATCAAACATATGTAAGAGCCCACATTAAAGATTCCCTCATGCAGAGGTGGTATTCAGCCGGTTCGGGCAAACCAGTAGTGGCGACCTATGGGCCACCCATCCGCCCCAATGCAATCCTGTCCTATATCTGTTGTGGCCCATACATGGCCTGTGCAGCTAGTAGCTGATTCAGACAGCGAGGAAGCTTGTACAGACTTTGTGTGTGCTGCGTTCTTTGGGTCCCTAGCTGGGGCAGAACAATATCACTGTGTTTTTGATGCCACATGGATGTGTGGACAGTGTGTGTGAGTAAATTGCCATGTTGTTTGATGTCGCAGGCATGTGCGGACAGTGCATGAAAGTGAATTGCTGTGTTGTTTGACATTGCATACATGTGCGGATGGGTGCGTGTTCACATTTCCGGTGCTGGGCAAACCAGTAGCTACAGTATGTGAAACCCACCTCTGACCTCATGGTGATAAAGGTAGTGAAACATCCTTCCCACCCTCACTGTGTCTGCTGATAGCCATGTAGCAGCCATATGTAGAGTGGCCCAGTCCTTATTGGTTAGGGAGAATAAAGGAGAATATCTATTGTTCAGGGTTGAAATGGAGGGTTCTTGGTGCTCTCTGAGTCTGGTTGTTTTCTTGCAGATGTTTCATTACCCAAACCTACCCTTCCTTAACACAAACTGGTTAAGGAGAACCCTTCAGAAGATCTGCTAAGCCTCTGAGAGGATTATTCAGGCTATGTGAAGGGTAAAATTGCTCAGATTGGTCCTGACCTGGGCAGGAAAGGGACCTGGGGCAAGGCCTGGTGATATGAAGTGGGAAGAGTTTGAGTCGGTGACTCCTAAGGAAGTGGATGAGGTTCCCTGTAAGTTTCAGATGGCCTCTGCAATGCTGCTTTTTCAAGAGTTTAGAACACTTCGTTCCTCGCCTAGGATATTGGGGAAATGAGTGATGACCTTCCCTGGATTGCATGGATTTCTGTTTGGTTTTTATCCTGGATTTTGTTATTCTTGCAATCTCCTTCATAATCTCTTACTGTACTGATTCTTGTTCTAATGTCTGAATTTGTGAAGCATACAGTGTAATGGGTCTCATTTAAGTTTAACAACATAAAGAAAAAATAAAATTATAAGCCTCTCTAACTGCATTGAAGGAGCCGGTTCTTTTCTGTTGTCTCACCACGGGAGGCGACGGTTCATCAATTTCCACTGCCATTTTCATCCTTGGCCAGCTGCCGTGAGAGGGCAGCTTTTGGATGCTTATTCCCCAGTGTTTTGAAACAGCGTGAGACTCCTCCCACTGTCGTGAGAGGACAGTGGAGTCCAGTCAATCTGCGCTTAAGTTCTTCATTCTTCTTCTCCAGGTCTTTTGACTATCGTTGTTTGACTCCTTGGCCGTATGTCTTTATCATCCCCAGCTATTGGATGTACTCAGCAGCCGAGCTTCTTGCTCGATGATGATGGGTTTTGGAATCCCGAGAGGTGGCATGCTGCGAAGAGGGGGTTTTTGTTTAAATTTTTAGCAAAAATTTTAAGGGGTTCCAGGAGCGGGGTGGGTTATTTTGTGAAGAATGGACCTGGGGGGGTCCTTACAGATCAGCAACCTAGCCTGTTGGATGGTTGCAATGGGGGGGATGGGGAGAGGGGCTTAGACGAGGTACGATGGGGTGGGGGTCACTCTATCACTGTGGTGGTTGGTAGGGGCAGAGGTAGTGGGAGTGGAGGGTGTTATGACATCAGTGGAGTGCGTCCCCGCTGCTTGTAGGCAGTGGCACGCTCTGCCCCCCTTCGCTCTTCCTGTTTACCTGGGGGGATGGGAGTGCGGAACCCCGGACTCGGACTGGTGTATGTAAATGCCAGGTCTGTTGTGAACAAGGCCCCTCTCATGTGTGAGCTTATCGACGAGGGGGGCGTGGACCTGGCTTGTATCACTGAGACCTGGGGTTCCTTCTCCGATCTATGCCTGCCGGGTTTCCATGCACTACACCAGCCGTGACTCCGGGGAAGGGGTGGGATGGTGGTGGTTATTAGTAGAGAAAGTCTTGGGCCTAGGGAGGTCACTGTACCTCAGATAGGCGGGTGTGAATCTCTATTGTTGAAATGGAGCCCTGGAGGACAGTTGGGTCTGTTGATTACGTACCTGTCTCCCAGCTGCGTGTCTTCAGCCCTACCCGCATTGCTTGAAGTCTTCGCTGAACTGACGGTTGAGCTCCCCAACCTGATGGTAGTAGGAGATTTTAATCTCCCGTCAGCCAGCGAGACATCTGAGCTGGTTCGGGATTTCATGGCCTCCATGATGGCCATGGACCTGACTCAGGTTGTCCAAAGTCCAACTCACAGTGGTGGACACACACTTGACCTCATTTTTATCTCTGGGCAGTGGATAAATGTTTGGGGTAGGGGGGAATTATCTATTCAACCCCTGTCATGGATTGACCATTACCTCCTTAGGCTGGACTTTCTATCCGCTAACCTCCACCGCTGGGAGGTGGGACCAACACGTTGGTTCTGCCCCAGGTGCCTAATGGATCCTGAAAGATTCCTGACAGAGCTTGGGACATTCCCCACATCCCTATCCCGGGAGTCGCCAGGGGCCCTGGTGGATGCCTGGGAACAGGCTGCCTCCAGGGCACTGGATCGAATTGCCCCCTTGTGGCGTCTCCTCCAACAAGGATCCCAGGTAGCTCCATGGTTTACCGTGGAGCTCAGGGAGATGAAGTGTCAGAAGAGACGCCTAGAGGGCTGTTGGAGATCTTCCCATTCTGAGTCTGATTGAACACAGTTAAGAACCTATATTAGGTCCTATCTTGTGGCAATGGAAGCGGCGAAGTGTGATTGTTTTGCTGCTCTCATTGTGTCTGCAGAGAATCACCCAGCAGCCTTGTTTTGAGTCACCCACTCCCTTCTTAACCAGGGAGCAAGGGAGGACCCCTTGCAGGGCAGTGCTGAGGATTTTTCTCAATTGCTGCAAGACAAAATTGCTAAGATCCGGACGGGGTTAGACTCTGACTGGACAGGGTCTGACGAGGAGATGGGAGCAGGTCTTGAAGGTGACATCTGGGTTGACTTTGACCCTCTGTCCGTAGATGAAGTGGACAGGATTGTGGGTAGATTGGGGACCTCCACATATTTGTTGGACCCATGTCCCTCCTGGCTCGTTGTGGCAACCAGAGAGGTGACCAGAGACTGGATCCAGGTGATTGTCAATGCTTCACTGAGGGATGGGGGTCTTCCCCGCCACCCTTAAGTAGGCGATGGTTCAATCCCTTCTCAAGAAGCCTGCCCTCGATCAGGCCTCCTTGAACAACTTTTGTCCCGTCTCCAACCTTCACTTAATAGCGAAGGTTGTTGAGTCCATGGTGGCATACCAACTTCCACAGTTCCTGGAGGAAATGGATTACCTTGACCTGTACCAATTGCATTTCAGGTGCGGACACAGCACGGAAACAGCATTGGTCGCTCTGGTGAATGATCTCTGGCGGGCCCGGGATGGGGGTTATTCCTCCATCCTGGTCCTACTTGACCTCTCAGAGGCTTTTGATACCATCGGCCATGTATCCTACTGTGACGACTCGGGGGGTTGGGGGTGGGGGGCACTGTTATGCAGTGGTTCTCCTCCTAGCTCTCGGGTGTACGCAGTTTGTCTGGACGGGGTGTCAGAGATCCTCCCCGAAACCCCTCACGTGGGGGGTACCTCAGGGGTTGGTTCTCTCCCCCTTTCTCTTTAACATCTATATGAAGCCGCTGGGTGAGATCATTCGAAGTTTCGGGGTGAGATATCATCAATATGCTGATGATACCCAGCTTTACATCTCCACCCCGGACCAAACCAGAGATGCCCTTTCCGTGATGTCTAAGTGTCTGGAGGCGGTACGGGTCTGGATGGGTAGGAACAGGCTCAGACTCAACCCCTCCAAGACGGAGTGGCTGTGGTTGTCGGCATCTCAGGGTCTAGTGGCCCCATCACTTTTGATGGGAGGGGAGTCGCTCACTCCCTCAGAAAGGGCGCATAATCTAGGCATCCTCCTGGATTTGCGGCTGTCCTTAATGGACCATCTGACGGCCGTGACCAGGGGGGCTTTTGCACAGGTTCACCTGGTGCGCCAGTTACGTCCTTTCCTATACAGGGATGCCCTCTGTACAGTCACCCACACTCTTGTTATCTCTCGTTTGGACTACTGCAATGCCCTCTACATGGGGCTGCCCTTGGGGTGCACCTGGAGGCTCCAACTCATCCAGAATGCGGCCACGCGGATTATTACGGGAGCTTCCTGATACTCCCGGGTTACACCTCTCCTGCGCGAGCTGCACTGGTTGCCGGTGGTCCTTCGGAACTGCTTCAAGGTGCTGGTTGTCACCTATAAGGCCCTTCATGGCATGGGCCCAGGGTACTTGCAGGATCACCTTCTACCAGCCTCCCACTGCCCAGTGTGCTCAAATAGGGCTGCCCTCCTCTGGGTGCTGTCGACCAGACAATGTCGGCTGGTGGCATCCAGGATGAGGGCATTCTCTGTGGGCACACTGACCCTCTGGAATGGGTTACCATGGAGCTCCGGACGGCCCCCGACCTCCACTCATTCCACCGGGAGCTGAAGACATGGCTTTTCCAACAAATTGGCTGATCTGATGGATGATTTTAATTGGGTGGATTTTAAATTGATAGTCCTGTGTAGATATTTTTACTGTTTTCATTTTCTTAATTTCTGTAAACCACCCCGAGTCCTTCGGGAGAAGGGTGGCATATAAGTATAATAAAATAAATAAAATAAAATAAATTAGGACAATGCCAAGCATGTTTTCTTAAAATCCACAAAGGAGGCTTGACAAAAGCCTCTGGAGTCCGAGGAGGGCAAAAACGCCCCCCCCGGGGTGCAGGAGGCTGACTAGGCCACTCCCACCATGGCCACGCCCACCCAGCAACTGGGCAGAGAACCCCTTGCTAAAATTTTTGAAGCCCACCCCTGACTTCCTCCCAATTAAGCAAAAGGGATAGTCCACAGGCTGCTATTTTCCTGCTCTTAATCAAATCTCGTCTCAAAATTGGTATTTCTAGAAAAGATGGGAAATAAAATTTGACTTCAGTAACAAGCAATTTTAAAATCAGCTCCAGTCAGGATTCTTATATGGAGATCTAACAGAAAAGAAACTCACAAACAGGCCCGACACTTAACGTTCGACAGGGTTCAAACAGTGGTGAAATTCATTTTTTTTTTACTACCAGTTCTGTGGGTGTGCCTTGGTGGGCATGGCTTGTTGGGCATGGCAGGGGAAGGATACTGCAAAATCTCCATTCCCGCCCCACTCCAGGGGAAGGATACTGCAAAATCTACATTCCCATCCTACTCTGGGGACAGCCAGAGGTGGTATTTGCCAGTTCTCTAAACTACTCAAAATTTCCGCTACCGGTTCTCCAGAACCTGTCCGAACCTGCTGAATTTCACCCCTGGGTTCAAGGTACTGGTTGCTTAATTGACAGTAGAATAGACACAATTCTTGAGATAATTTCCACCAACCTAGAATGTCACCAAAATACATGATTCTGGATGATTTTCCCCAGTGGTCCCTGGAGACAAGTTGCTACATTGAAGGACAGCAGAAGTCATTATATGGCTGTTGAAGTATGTTTATCCAGCATCACTTTCTGGACAAGACTTGACAGGAAGGACCACAACCACTATAGAACAATCCCCCAATGGATGGATTTATGATTTTTCACTAAGATGTTTTTTTTCTCCAGCTCTTTCTTTGCAAATGGAGCTCTGAAGAATTTTAGGATCCCCAGAGGAGAAGCTGTTTTACACTGTAATTTTCAAAATTCAGATGAGACCTCTTCTGCTACTTTTTCAGTGACTGTTTTTGAGGTAAACATCATGGAAGGAAATCTTGCATTAGAAAAGCATAAATGCCTCAGCCACACACTTTGTGGCACAGGTTTTGAGACAGGTAGAGACTGTGCTCTTGAATGTACTTTCTCTCCGTTTCCAGGTGAAGCTTGGTTTGTCTCTGTCTGAATCAGGAAAGTCATTAGAATCTCTATATGGTGAAGGTGCTTTGAATTCATCTAATTCCTTTTCTTGTTCTTTTTTAGAAACAGGAAGGGGATTGATTCAGCCCCATAAACCATGGATCTTCTGCTATTGATTCTGTTGTTATCCCAGCCAGTCTCTGGGAAGCTCAGAATGAAGTGTCCGCTGAATTTCAAGTACCAAGATGAAAAAAAGCCATGGAGCTATTACAGGCCAGGAGACCATCTCATTAGTATCATCAACACTGGGACAAAATCATTCCGTACAACAACATTGCCTTTCAACAGGGCTCCTTATTGTCCATTTGACATGTAAGACATTCTCTGTATTTGCAGCTCTAACACCCTCATTCTTTTCTTCTTATTATGCTTATGAGTGTATTGTAGGCATAATTTCTTGAGTCATTTTTATTTCCATTGCTTCTCTTTTGTCTTATTATATATACATATATATATATAATTATATATATATAATTTTTATATATATAAAAAACTGAAAAAAAAATCCAGATTCTACAACTTTCCTGGTTTAATACTGAATGATAACATAAATACCAACTTTGGTTTAAAGTAGTAATTGAAAGGCTTGTAGTTGTCTTTGCCGAGCCCATGTCCATATTTTTATGACCACTATTCAATGCTTGATCCTTATAGGAATAAGAGATGTTTTGATTTGAGCATTCCCTTCTCTTCTCAGTTGTTATGAAACAAGCTCTTCCTATTACAATGTATCCTCTTTAATGATTGAATGAAAATCAGTTCTGCTACAAATAATGATTTATTTGTGATTCTTAAACTTAGTGGAACACTATTTCCATCTCATCTCCCCAACACTCATTAAAATGAAATGGTGGTGAGTAATTATCATTTGCCTCTGGTTGTGGATCGGTATTGGCTTAAGACTCAAAAGACTTGTGGAAACAAAGAGAATACAATTCAAAAAGTATTTTGTTATTGCTGTTGATGATGATGATAACATGAACATTTTTTTATGTTAGTTTACCTTATGCAAACTTTCGAGCACCACGCTATATTTTTAATATTCAAGTGGTGAGCAAGACTCCTGGACTCCTGCACAATCTCACACTTGGCTACAACATCCATGACAACTATTTGAACATACTTATGACTTTAGAAGCCTTGCTGGACATGCTCTCTACTGGAGAAGCCAATGTTCCCAACTACAGCTGTGGAAGGAAGGACAACATTTTGACTCTTGTTGATGCAGCTGCCGATGACATCTCCATTCAGATGTCAAGATTAGGAGCCACCTACAAAATTCCACAGGTTTGTATTTTTGTATTTAAATGGAATGTGGTGGTGGGTTGGTGTGTGATAGATCCAACCATATTTTCACTTTGGAATTGAAGAACTGCTTTTCACCATGGCTATTCTAGGTGTTATGGTTAGGGATTTTTACCTGTGATCTTTCTCATTCTTATATAAATGGAAAAGTCGCTAAAAAAATTGCTGTACAAAGAATGCTGATATCGAATCAAAGAGACGTGCAACCATACTCATGGGCCACTACAAATGTACTTTCAAATTGGCAAGTGTTTCAGTGCAGAAATGCCTAAACATCTTAAGATGATATTTACACAAGCAATATTTCAGTACTAAACACAATGGTTAAATATGGAAGGTTTAACCAAGTCACTTATAATGAACAGATATGTATTTGCTGAACTCCAGAGATAGACAAAACGCATCTATTATTTCAAAGTCAGTTATAAAAGAGATCAATATCTTGGACCCTAGATTAGACTAACAACCTATTGGAATTTTTATATTAAAACAACATGTTTTTTCATTTAGTCAATATTAAAGAAGAACAGTCAATATGGCTCTTTATTTGAACAAAACATTTCGGTTGACATGTGAACATTGGTCTGATTGCCATAAATTGTAGTTATCACACAGAAATATGATTGGCATTCTTTATTCTTATTTTTTAACCTATTTTTTTACACTCTTGTTATATACAGTTTTGTTAATGCTATGCTTTTTATTCTTTATTTTCATATGGCTTAATGACTAATCAACAATAAACTTCTTGAATATGTTTAAGTGAACCAATCTGGATTACTTTCAAGTTAATATTTTGAAAATGATCTGACCTGAAATATAACCCAGTATTCTTCATTGCTTTTTCAGATCAGTTTTGAATTATTTTCAGATTTACTGCATGATAAAAGTCAATTGCTATTTTATCACCGGCTTTTCCCAAAAAAAGGGATCCTCTACCTAGGAATTGTCCAAGTGCTCCTTCATTTCAGATGGACCTTGATTGGTCTCTTTGCTTCAGATTCAGAAAATGGAGATAATTTCATGAGGACTTTTACTCCTATGCTTCTCAGGAATGGAATTTGTGTTGTTATATCACAACAATTCTCAACAACTCAATTTACAGCACCCCATGCTGATGCCTTCTCTAAGTGGAGACAAGTCAATGTCTATGTTCACTACATAGAATATGGTGCCATTGTTGAGAGGATTCTTCCTTTTCGTTTTATACTTAGACGTTTGCCGGGAGCCATTGAAGGAAAAGTCTGGATCACAACACTCAATGAATTGTATCCACTGAAAGACTCCAGAGCTCTAAAACATGTAAATAATATCTGTACTGTTGATTTTGAGATTAAAAAAGAGCCAATAAAGGATGCTTTTATACCCAGCTTCTTTCTGGATCCACCCTTTGGACATCAATCATTTGTCTGTTCTTCTTCAAAACATGTCTTTTCTGTCAAAGGCCGGAAAAGATGCACTGAGAAATCACCACTGGAGACCCAAAAGAAACAGAATACGGTGGAGGCCATGAATTTCCATCGTTATTACAGTGCCATTAATTCTCTGGCCCATGCCTTGAATGATGCCTATTCCTCCAGATCTAGGAGGAGAAGGAAGAAGGGCAAAGGGAGTGTTGGGGCTCCAAGGCTTCAGCCATGGAAGGTATGGGGTCCCAACAAGGATCCATCAAATTTAGTTCCTTTGGAATTCTCCAAAGAAGAACCATATCAACCTATATGTGTTACAGAACTCCAACAAGTTTGGCCAATTTAATCACTCAGGCAATAATGTTCCCAAAAATGGGAATTATGAAAGATATAGTTTGATATTAAACATTGTTAATTTTTAAATGATGCATGCATTTTAAATAAATTCCTATATGTATAGGTTTGTGATTAGCATTATAGAAGTTTACCTTCATAAATGAAGGTAAAAGCAGCTCCTACTTGATTTCATTACTTTTCCTGTAGCCAACCCAGTTTTTTAGCAATATTTTTTTCCAAGTGTGGTGTGTTCGATCGGGCGATGGAAGAGACAGGACTCAGTGCTAACAGTAACAACAGCTCTTTATTAGTAGATCAATGCAATCCTGCAGCTGGTTCGTCTGACTGCTTGCCCTTTTAGAGGGAACTCTTGTTGTGGCCCACCAGTGGCCTGCGCGGATCGTGGCTGATTCCGATGAAGAGGAGGCTGGTGTGGTGTCACGCCAGCAGCCTGCACAGCCAGCGCTCGCGTCGGACAGCGAGGAGGCTGGAGAGGATGTGGTGCCAGAGGCAGAGACTCAGCCAGGGCCTTCAAAACCTCGAGAGGTTCCTTCAAGTGGAGACAACGAAGTGGAGGAGCCTCTCCTCAATGCTCGAGCACACTGGGCTGCCAAAACGCAGGAGTGGCTACTCAGGAGGAGAAGGTCTACTCAAGAGTAGGGCTTGAGGATAATTGGCCACTCCCTTAGCCTATTTAAGTCACACACAGCTAATGCTTTTTTGCTGGAAACAACTCGTATTTATAATTAGAGTATTTTGGTTTATCATATCTTGCTTTCTGGGCTGGTTGCCAATCTTTGCCAGTCTTGTTTATTCTTGCTACTTAATAAATTTGATAAGGACCATTGGTGTGTGTCAATATCCTCAGAAATCCAGAACTGGGGCAGAACAACTGTCAGACAGGTTGGCCAATGGGGTTTGACTATTTTCCCGCCGGATTGGCAGACCTAAGTGAAGCCTATGCTCACTCCTATTCAATATGCAACACTCTATTCAATATGCAACATGGTGCCTGCAAGGGGCAGTTGGGGTCTCCCTCGCCAAATCAATATACATTTCCTGAGATGTTTATGGAGACATTTGCTTTCTTTCCATTAACATCACACCAATGGTTCACATTTAGTTTGCAAATCAACTACTATTTTGAGATCATTTTCACATTTTTTTTTTTTTAATCAAGTTTGGTATCAGTCATCATTCTTCCTCTACATTTCACTTTTCTTCTATGTGGAAGACTTTCTATTTTTTAATTTCTCTTAAATTCCATTCAGGGTTTATTTTTAAGCCTATTTTGATAAACCATGAAGATGTATTTTCATTTTATGTCTGGTTCTAACTTAGACATTTAGACATCCAGTTTTCTATCAGTTACCACCAGTAGCCATGCAATTCCATTTCATTGAAATCATTAATGACATTTTCATTAAATTTATTATATGATTATTATCAAATAAAATAAAAAATACTAC
Source organism: Pituophis catenifer annectens (assembly GCF_029215685.1). Taxonomy (NCBI): domain Eukaryota; kingdom Metazoa; phylum Chordata; class Lepidosauria; order Squamata; family Colubridae; genus Pituophis; species Pituophis catenifer. The sequence goes on from NW_027256882.1 coordinate 19,177,629, forward strand.
TACTTCTAATTTATTGTTAGCTACCTTAAGTCATTCTGGGGGAACAAAGAGGCTCCAAATCCAACTAATAACAAATATGAGTTTGTTCTTCCATACCAGTTGTTGTTAACTAATTTTAGTTCTTCAATAGAAAGAATCTTGTCTTGGATACCTAGCTGGGCCTTAAGATAGATAGATAGATAGATAGATAGATAGATAGATAGATAGATAGATAGATAGATAGATGGATGGATGGATGGATGGATGGATGGACGGACGGATGGATGGATGGATGGATGGATGGATGGATGGATGGATGATCCCATTTGGATATGTTTATAATCTGGTCTATCTAGGAGGAGATTAGCCTGGCAACTTTCTTCTTGATGAATCCATGTTTTTTCGTAATAACTTGTTGTTTTCAAGAGTTCACAAATGTCCTCTTTCTTTGTGCAATTTATTTATGACCTGCTTTAGAATGTTTTTTATAATCAACAAAATTTTTCAATCATATTGTTTTCAAAACATGTATTGTCAATACGTGATTGACAAATTTTGCTGAACCTTTCTTTTTCATTTTTAAAGACAGAAACTTGTTCTCCTAAGAATATTTACAAGTGTAGAAGAAAGATTCAAATGAGAACAGACAAAAAGGAATAAGTTACAATGTTTATTGATGTTGAAATTGCTTGATGTTCCCATTCTAGTTCCATCCCTTTCTGGAGAAGAATGAATTTTGCAATCTTTCCCATTACAAACTTTACTTGGACCAAAATGGGGATTTAAAGGCAGATATGAAGATCATGAGTTGGGTATATCTACCCAAAAAGAATCTCACAAAAGACCAACTGGTGACTATTGAAAGACAGGGACTTACTATCAACCAAGATCACCTATCATGGCTAAAGTTGCACAACAGGGTAGGATAAATATTGGTGTCTTTTCTATTTTCCAAAGAGTTCCGATCCATTTCTTTGGGCTAAGCCTATGCACCATGGTTCAGTGTTGAAATGGAGAAGCTGCATGAAAATGGTAAGATAGGTCAAATGCTAGAGATTGTGATTCACTTATTCTTTGTCTTCAAATAGCAAACAAGAAGGTAAATATATTGACCAGTGCCTGAGTTCAGGTTTGCACTGAAGAATGAATCAAGTGTCAGGGTTCCAAGTAATACAACCAGAGCAATCAAAACTCCGAGGCAGCTGGATTCCTCAAATAATAAGTTTATCCAAAATGTCATATTGGCACAAGCTGGTGAAAACCGACTCTAAATGTTCCCATGGTTTTTACCTCATTAAAAGTAAAAGTTCTTTCACTTTCTCCAAACAATCAGTCACATGGTCCAACCAGGATACAGTCTAGTTGCTAGATGTCTCTAGTCCCCTCCTTCTGGACACCTGGTGGGAATGTCCTTGGTTCCCAAGAGAAAGTATTTTATTTTGGCTACAGCATCCCAACTATCTCTATTTCTCCTTCCCTTTCCCATAGCTCTAGTTGTGGCAGCACTGAAGCCTCAAAATGGCCACAGCCAGGTCAGCTTCAAGGTTGAGATCAAGACTGGATGGAGATCCTTTTGGTTCCCGTGGGAAATAAAATTTGGAATTAGATTCACCTTGTTCCTGTTGGGGCCAGTATCCCATAAAAGGGCAGGGCAAGAATTTTTTAAGAAACCCAGACCTGGCCAGAGATATCCATTCTAATCTTTCAACATACTGGGGCAGTGAAATAGGCCTTCTGCTCCTATGAAGAAGATCCAAGAATTTTTGTTCACATGGAATCAGAATGACTGGACTGCTGAGAAATAATGTCCTGACCCAGAAAACTGAAGCATTTGGAACATGATTTTGACTCAGAGAAAAGCCTTTCTAATATCTGAAATAATAAAACACAATTGAAAAGGTAATGCTGCTTAGATTTTGGCTTTGGCTTGTAAGAGGGTACCTCATCTAAAAAGCCCTTGAATGCAACTGTTCTACTTGAATGTTAGCTACCTTAAGTTATTCTGGGAAAGAAAGGAGGCTCCAAATTTAACTAATAACAAATCTGGGTTTGTTTTTTCAAGCCAGTTGTTGTTACCTAATTGTAGTTCTTCAAGAGAAAGGATCCCTAGCTGAGCCACACACGGCTCATATGTGCTGCAACAAAAGATTCCTAATTTACACTTTTTGAGGGACACATTCTCATAACCTCATCTCTATCTCATATCACTACTGTTCTAGAAACTGAGCAGTCACTTTTGCTCTTATTTCAAGAGCATGTCAGCATGTCAGGATGGTTAGTGCTATATTTTTTTTTGGAATTCATTGTTTTTCTATTTAGTGTCTTCCTCAGTCCAAATGTGTGGAAAAATGTCATCCTGGATTTGTCAAGCAGAAGCGAGAAGGAGAGCCATTTTGCTGTTATGACTGTGTTCCTTGTCCGGAGGGGACCATCTCCACTCAGGAAGGTGGGTGACACAAAAGAAAAGACAGGCCTTGAGGAAGTGGATTCATCTAGAGCAGGCTTCCAAACTCATGGCCCATGGGCCCGTTTTAGAAAAGCAGAGAAAAATCCCAATACATCACATGAGATTGCCGTGACTATGTGAGTTTGACACCTCTGATCTAGAGCAATTTTCATTAAAGTGAAAGTTAAAGGACTGAATCAATTTCAACTGATCTTTGTTTATTTTCAAACTGCATAATTTCTTATCAAAACGAAAACTGAGAAAGACCTTGATAGGGATTGGCAAATTATGGCATATTGGACAGGTTCTGCTACTGCCAGAGAAAATACTGCTTTTTAGTTTTTATCTGTCCTTCCACATTTATATTTCTAGGAACATCTGAGTTCTTTGAAACTTAGAGAATTGTTGAGGAGGCGGGGACAGCTATCAAGAAGGAAAGCTGTGGAAAGTGATGCTCTGTTATAGAGAGTCATTTTTTCACCAAATTCCAATGGATTGGTGGACTTTGTGGAGTCCCAGATGCCTTGGAGGGGGATCAGAAGAAAGAGGCACTTTGCGGTGTAGCTCTTGGTGGCGGTCAAAGAAGCGAGTGGCAGAAAAGTCTTGGAGAAGCTGATCAGGGGAAGGAGATGGCCTGTAATGGCGGCCGAATGGAAGTGACAGTGGATGGTTGGACAACAATAGCTGGTTGAATAGCGGGATGACGGTGAGACTGATATGGTTTAAAGTGATCTTGGCAACTTTGTAGGAGTGATCCGGGGTGAGAGATCTATCCAGTGGATTTCTAAAGAGGGAAGAAAAAGAAAGAGGCCCCAGGAAGGAGGAGGGTGACTGGAGAAACCTCCAAACTATAGCGGCGAAAGGGAAGTTTAGGTGTAAAAAGAATTACTGCATCTTGACAGATCGTATTGGTGAAGTGAACGGGAAGGATCAAGGAGGTTTTTTTTCCCCTTTGCTTATAATTTGTAATCAAGAAAATAGACAATCCAAAGGTGGAGGCTAAAAGTGAAATGCTGAATAATCGAAGGATACTGACATTGTGAAGAGAGACTAAATGCTGAGTAATGCTGAGTTACTGAGTTACAAAAGGAGGCAAGGGAAATGTCGGCCAGCTAAGAAGGAACTAGAAAATCCTATAGAAGAGGAAAAGAGTACTGTAAAAAAGACTTTGAAAACTATATTTAAGAAAGCAGGAGAAAAATGTGGGAAATAATTTGTTACTAATTAATTTATAAATTATAGAGAGATTGAATATGATTGTGGATGTGGTAGTATTTATAGCTTTGTAGTTTGGTATTTAAATATATAGAGAAAATTAGTTGGAAATTGTTTTTATTATTACTCTCATTAATTATTGATATTATTGATATTATTGATATTATTAATGCCATAATATGATGACTTATACATGCTATTGTTAATGAATTTTTGATGCTGTCTGATGTTTTGGATTGATAATTTTGAACTGTAGATTGACATAAATATTTAGAAATTATAAGTTATTGAGCTTAGTGTGCTAAGAGTGAGTAAAATAGATATAAGAATAAGAATATAGATTTGGTGATCAGTAGGAAAAGAATAAGCTAAGTGATATTTAGGGTGTGTTAGAGGGAAATAAGAGGTCTGTAAATAAGTGGAGAGATTGGTTTAAATTGGTGGCAGAGATGACGAGCATACCTAATTTAACAAGGATTGGCACAGGAAGGAGGCAGGTAGACCAAACTATGAAAGTGGAACTGAGTCCAGCAGGGCAAAGATCCATTGAAGAAATGATGCAGAGGGAAATATCAAATTCATTTAAGGACCTACAGTTAATGTTGCAATCCATGCTAGAGGTAATGCTGAAGAACAATGAAGATTTGAAAAGAGAGATAGGAGATGTGAGAAGTGACACTGGAGAAATTAAAGAAAAGATGAAATTGACAGATGGTAAATTTGAATGCTTCCAATAGCAAATTATGAAAAATGAGCAAAAATTACAAGAGATAGAAGAAAGAATGGGATGGGAAGAAAAATGTGCGGCTGAAATGAGTGGAAAATTAATGCAAGCTAATAAAGAACTGGAAATGACAGTTATCCAGTTAGAAACAGAAAAGGCAGTCCACTATCTACAATTCCAGAATGTGAAAGAAGATGAGGATTTACCAGAAATGATGGCAGATCTGTTAGCCGGAGCTCTAGGAATTGGTAAAGAGGAAATGGCAAATGAAACGAATGAAATATATCAAATCCATACCAATTATGCGAGGAGACACAATTTACCTAAAGAAGTACATATTAGGTTTGTAAAGAAGTTGATCTGTGACAAAATTTTACATAGAATCAGAGACGACCCATTGGAATACAGAGGGAGACAGCTGGTGGTACTCAAACAAGTATCTAGGAGAGTGAGAAAACTAAGACGACCCTATCAAATATTAATCTCTAAATTAACATGATTAAATATTAACGTCTGATGGTTGATACCAGAATGGATCATGGCAGTATGGCAGGAAAAAAGATTTCAACTGGACATGATAGACCAGGTGGAAGAATTTTATAGGCAAAATTTTGGCAGTGATGACGAAGTAGAGGAAAGAGAATCAAGAGAAGAATGTGAACCAATAGAACAGACATTAGAAATGACAGAAGCCCTAATAAAAGAAAGAGGAAATGGAAAGGAAGAAAAAATAGATACAGAAAAATATGATGAAGGCAAAAACAAAGAATATAAAGAAGTCAGACAGACAAGAGCGACAAGATCCAGACAGAAGTAGAGAGGCACAAGAAGAATAATGCTTCTATCCTTAAATGTTAATGGCTTAAATGCTCTCACAAAGAGGAAAAACTTTTTCAACAAATTGAGTACGATGCACTTAGATATAATAGTATTACAGGAAACACACATAAAGAGGTCACTTCAACAAGTACTAAAATGTTCTAAGCTGGGGAATATGTTTACAGCTCTATCTCAACAGAAAAAAGGGGGAATTATGATATACATTAAGGAAGGAATTCCAGCCAAGCAGATCTCTAAGGATGAGGAGGGTAGAATTCTAATAATAGAGATAACTTTAAATGAGAAGAAAATGACTTTGGTGGGACTATTTGCGCTTAATGAAGTCCAAACAGTATTTTATAAGAAATTACATAATATGATTGGAGAATTAGAATATGAACATATCTGTACAGTTGGGGATTTCAATGCGATAGTAGAGAGAGAATTAGATCATACAAGTGATAAAAGAAGGAAAACTATTAGAAGGATTCTGCCCAACACATTCTTTAAAATGATGGAGGAGTTGTGTATTAAAGATAGCTGGAGAGAAAGGAATGGAAAAGAAAAACAATATACATACTATTTGGGCAGACATAATACATGGTCCAGGATTGATATGGCATGGGTATCAACAGAATTGGATTCGGAAATTGAGGAAATTAAAATCGACATCAACTCATGGGCAGACCATAACCTGATTGGACTTACATGGAAAGGACAAAAGAAGATAAAGAGATGGACTTTAAAAAAAGCAATTTTGAATCAGAATGAGTTTAAATTGAAAATGGATGAACACATGTGCTTATTTTTTCAAGACAATAAAAAGGAATTATAACCAAATAATTTATGGGACACTCCAATAACCAAAATTTATGGGACACTGCAAAAGCCTTTTTGAGAGGAATTGCAATAGCTCATATGGCCAAAGAAAATAAACAAAAAAGGCAAAGACGGAAAAGTTTAAAAGAGGAACTTAGTAGATGGGAGAAGGACTTACAAAAGGAACCACAAAAACAAGAGTTGAAACAACAAATAGATGTCACTAAACATCAATTGAATATTATTGAGAAGGAGAGTTTGGCCCAGCAAATAAAAAGTATCAAACAATTTTTTTTTTGAAACCGCAAATAAGCCGGGGCAGTGGCTAGCATATAGATTACAGAAACAGAGGGATACAAGATGGATCAATAAATTACACAATGACGAGGGCAAATTAATACATCAAAATGAAGGGAAGAGAAGTGTAGCCTATGAGTTTTTCAAAAATTTGTATGAAGATAAGGAAAAGATAGATGAAGATAAGATACGGCAATATCTTCAGGAAACGGGACTGCCTAAAGTATCAGTAGAATGCAAGGAGATGTTAAATAAAGATATAACACCATTGAAAATTATTGGAGACAATTAAGAAACAAAAAGCTAATAAAACATCAGGCCCCGATGAATTGCCGTCAGAGATTTATAAAAATCATCAGGAGATATTAAGTCCAATATTGTTAGAAATATATAATGAAGTTTTAAATAAAGCAAAGATCCCAGCCTCGTGGAAAGAAGTGAAAATTACTTGGGTTCTGAAAGAAAATTCTGACCTGATGTTTATTAAAAATTACAGACCGATATCTCTATAGAATTCGGATTATAAAATTTTTATGACAATTATGGCTGAAAGATTAAAGAAATTCTTAGAAAATTTTATCCATTCTGATCAAAATGGTTTTCTGCCCAGACGATATATAAGGAATAATATTAGGATCATGTTAGACATCATAGAATACTATGAGCTTCACAATGAGAAGCAGATAGTACTAATATTTGCTGATGCACAGAAAGTGCTTGGCAATGTCAAATGGGAATTTATATTAACTCAATTAAATTATATGGAATTTGGGGAAAAGTTTATAAGGATGTGTAGAGCAATTTATTCTGAACAAGAGGCTAAAGTGGTAATCAATATTCTGCCAAGAATAATCAGAGAGGCCATTGAAATAGAGAAAAGACCATATTGCATGAATAAACGTGATGACACTTCCCGTCTGCCTACTATTTGGAAACCTTCTCTCATAGATAGACGAATCTTAACACAAAATATAAAACATAGATCAAGGGTTCATCAAAAGGCCTGTATTGCCACAAGTTCCAGCCAAAATCACATTCCAGCCAGCCACAAAGATGAAGCCCTCCCACCTGGTGGAGAAAAACCGACCATACACCTGAAGCCAAGCCAATAAACACAGACTGGGACTCCCAACCAATCAGAATGAAAAGGTGGAGCCACCCCAGACTACCAGCACCAGATTTGAAATAATAACGGCAGTTACTGCAAAAGACCCCTCACATAAACCTGATGATGGCAGATGAGATTCTGTCGAATCGTCGCTTCTACCCTTTTCTTTTCTAGCAGCTAGCAAGCTCTTCCTGCTAGGTGGGAGACCTATATAGATCTATTTCTAGCTCGTTTGCTTTCATCAGTAGGTCACACCCATATCTTATGTATCCTCCCTGTAAAGGTATAGTATCTATTTTCTTCCTTCTTCGTAGGGTTTATATGTGTTTTTCCTCTAGCCAGGTTTTCCCTACATAACCAAGGTTTTTCTGCAGCACCAGCTCAGTAGAATCACATCCACTCGATTCTGGGCTTTTTTCTTTTCTAGCAGCTAGCAAACTCTTCCTGCTAGATGGGAGACCTATATAGATCTATTTCTAGCTCGTTTGCTTTCATCAGTAGGCCACACCCATATCTTATGTATAAATATAAAGAAATTTAGAGAATTGTCTTAGATTCATTTCCTGGAAGGATTATTGCAATACTCTCTACATGGGCCTCCCATTCTAAATAACTGGAAGGTATCTCTGGTCCACAATGAGGTGGTATGGACATGGGTGCAGCTCATTACACCAAATTTACCACTGGTCTAAGTAGTCATTCCAGATTATTTGCAGGACTACCTTTCTCTTCCAGCCGTCTACATTTCAGGCGTCCTCTGATCCAGTAGGGTTCTTAGTATGTGTGCCTTCTAAGATGAACTGATTCATTATTTACCAGGAAAATTCTACAGAAGACACAGGAAACCATATTGGTCCTAGGATTTTCCCCAATTTCATAGACCTTAGCTCTGTATGGTTTAGAAAACTATGTTCTTTCTATCTTCTTTTTGAGGAGATACTAAGAAATAAATTTTACAAAAGGCTGCTGGTATCAACTGCTATCCAAAAAAATGTTACTTGAACTCTAAAGGATAGAATGTTAAAGAAATATTGGTTTTTGGTTTTCTCAGATACAGAAAAATGCATCAAGTGTCCACATGATCAATATCCAAATGAGGAACGAGTCCAATGTATCCCCAAAGTTATAACCTTCCTGTCTTATGAAGAAGATCTGGGCATCATCCTTGTCTCTTTTGCTCTACTTTTCTTCCTAACTACAGTCCTTGTCTTAATTATATTCATTCGATACCGAGAAACATCTATTGTCAAAGCCAACAACCGGGACCTCTCTTATATCTTCCTGATCTCCCTTCTACTTTGCTTCTTGTCTTCTCTTCTCTTCATTGGTCAACCAAGGAAAGCCACCTGTTTTCTCCGACAAACTGTTTTCAGCATCATTTTTTCAGTTACTATTTCTTCTCTCTTGGCCAAAACAATCACAGTGGTGCTCGCTTTCCTTGCTACAAAACCAGGAAACCGAGTGAAGAGGTGGTTGGGGAAGAGTTTGGCCAACTCCATCATCCTTTCTTGTTCTGCTGTCCAAATTATCATCTGCTCCATCTGGCTAGGAGTTTTTCCCCCATTCCTTGACTCTGACCTCTACTCCCAGCCAGGAGTAATCATCCTGCAATGCAACGAAGGTCCTGCTGTCATGTTTTATATCACCCTTGGCTACCTGGGTTTTCTGGCTTTCATCTGCTTCACGGTGGCTTTTCTTGCCAGGAATCTTCCTGGTGCCTTCAATGAAGCCAAGCTGATCACCTTCAGCATGCTAGTCTTCTGCAGTGTCTGGGTGAGTTTTGTGCCCTCCTACCTAAGCACCAAAGGGAAATACATGGTGGCTGTGCAGGTGTTCTCCATTTTGTCCTCCAGTGTTGGGCTGCTCAGCTGCATCTTCATTCCCAAATGCTACATAATCATTCTGAGGCCAGACCTGAATACAAAGGAGCATCTTATGACCAGAAGAAATGTAGAAACATGAAGAGAGGAAATCCAACTATCAAAGTTTTCCAACAGGATAAACCTAGGAAATGGTCCAAGCAGTTCTTCATGCAGGAATAAACCAATGATTTTGCTTGAAAAAATTAAAGGGCATTTATACAATAGTGTTGTATATACAAGAATGTACATTCTTGTCCAGCAAAATAAAACATAGTTGCATAGCTCTTTTGAGTAGTTGAGATAGTATATCTATCCTGTGCCCTTAGCTTACCTTAGCCCTTATATGTCCCATCAAGGTATTTTAAACAGGATACTTGTGCAGTAGGAATGTTGTTGGTATGCCAAACAACAACAACAACAACAACAACAACAACAACAACAACAACAACAACAACAACAACAACAACAACATGCAGGATGGGGCTTTAAAATACCATTATTTTAATTGTATCATAGTTTATCTACAATTGGGGTTCTTTGCATTATCAGACCCAGGATTTTAGCATCAACAGTATAAGCAGAATAGAAAGACATCTTCAAGTTGTATTAGGAGGAGCATAGTCTGGATTAACTAAGTTATTACCCTGTTTCCCCCAAAATAAGACTTCCCCTGATAATAAGCCCAGTCAGGCTTTTGAGCACATGGCAATAAGGCCAAGCACTTATTTCAAGGTTCAAAAAATATATAAGCCAGGGTCTTATTTTTGGGAAAACACAGTATGTAGAAGTTAAACAAGAAGTGAGCTAAAGTACAGTTTGATGATATTGCCAGAAAAAGAATTCCAACAGAATTGCAGACTCTGTTCTCTAATTCACTATGCTATGGATGTTGTAAGGAAGAGTGGGGAGGTTAGACAAAAACACCCAGTCAGAAGTTGAGATAGTTCTTAAGTCTTCTGCTTATGGACACTCTAGAGGTATCTGATCACTCATTTTGTCATAAATATGGGCACTGGCCTGATCTAGAAGACCTTTTAAAGATCTTTTAAATCCCCCCTTCCTCTTCCTCCTCCTCCTCCTCCTCCTCCTTTTCCTGCTCGTCAGTCACCATCTTGTCTAGCCATATAAGGAGAACTGATGTCTTGTATAAGAAAATGGAAATGCAAATTACAGAAGAGTAGAATAGAAGAGTAAAGAGCCTGAATGATACCAGATTTTTTTTTATTTCAAAACACACCTGACCGGAAAAGGCATGAAAGGATGATATTAGTAGTGTGCAATAGTGGGGGGGTTGGATATAGTCCACTGATTCACCATGCTTGCATGCATCAACCCCAGCCTCTTTTTTGCTATCAGAAGCCTTCAGGAACTTCTTCATTCGGTAAGGCCAGCAAAGCTTTCCTGAAGGCCTCTGCCGCCGATAACAGAGCTCCAGATCGATCCGAAACTCTGTTATTGGCTACAGAGGCTTTAAGGAAAGCCTTGCTGGCTGCAGCAGAAGAAATGGGCTGAGGCGTGCAAGGCCTGGCTGCAACTATCTGAAGGTAAATAGCCATCATTGGATCAAGTGGAAAAGAAGCCCAGAAGAAAAGACCCTCCTTCATTGGCTGGGATTCTGTCTCAGAGAAGACAAGAAAACCTGGAGTGTTGCCTCTTTGCAAGACCACCACTTGCTCTGAGTGCCTCCCCATTGCAGCCTGCAATCTGGAAGAATCCCATTCCTTAGGCTCAGGGGTGAAATCCAGCAGGTTCTGGAGAACCAGTAGCAGAAATTTTGAGTAGTTCAGAGAACCAGCAAATACCACTTCTGGCTGGCCCCAGAGTGGGGTGTGAATGGAGATTTTGCAATATCCTTCCCCCAGGAGTGGGAAGGGAATGGGGATTTTGCAGTATCCTTCCCCTGGAGTGAGGTAGGAATGGAGATTTTGTGGTATCCTTTCCCTGCCATGCCCACCAAGCCACGCCCACCAAGCCACGCCCACAGAACAGGTAGTAAAAAAAATTGGATTTCACCACTGCTTAGGCTGCTGCATACTTCCAGCATTTCAGGGAAGAAGCTGCTCTTCACAGTCCCTCCTTCCACAAAGCTCAAAAGCAGCCATAGTACTGCACAAGAAGTCAGATCCCCTCTAAGTCAATGCCTGGGGATACAGTCAAAATTTAAATGGTCTTTTAAAAAAGGTCAGGACTGGAGCTCAATAAGTCTCAGGGAGGATGTTATTTTATAGGGCAGGTGTTGTGACAGAGAAGGGCTGTTTCCAAGGTCCTCGGTTTTCAGAATGGGGGAGGGGACATAAATAGCCGAAATAAAATGGATTTGAAAATTTGCCATCTCCTCCCTTCAGAAGGGAACTGAGCATGTGCCTCTGCCTCCTGCCTGCCTCTGCTTCTTTGCTCCCTGTAAGAGTTTTATGACACCAGACACATCACCAGAAGGCAAAATCACAAAACAGATTTTTTTTTTGTCCTGATATTTAGTTTGTTTAGTACTCAAGGCATAAACTAGAACTTGGTGAGGTCGGCTGTCTTGTTACATTATTGCTTATGGGAAAAATGTGTTTGGTACTCATCATTTTTGGTCTATACGTATTTTGGTCATGTCACACTGGGGAATTCAGTGGAGAAAGCAATTATGTTTGGAAGAGTTAGCGGTTAAGGGAAGCCAAGAACATAATGGCTGGTCACCATCAAAGCTTAGACCAACCAAAGCATAGAACAACTTGAAGAAGTAGCGCAAGAACGGAAGATGTAGAGAATACCATCCTGTAGAATCACCAAGAGTCAGACAAGACTAAATGGATCATCATAGATTGGTTTCTAGTGACTACACTTGTGTTACATGGACTAATTGGTTGGACTATTATCCCAGTGGATCACAGTTTGCTATGTGTTACAGGAGATTTTCCTTCCCACTGGCTGCGTCACTGACTATTTGCCACCAAAGGACAGAAGTCAAGGTTGACTCAGCCTTCCATCCTTTCTAAGGTAGGTAAATTGAGGGCCCAGTTTGTGGGGGCAATAAGCTGACTTTGTATAAAAATACAAAAGTATGAAGGCTATTGCTTAATGCATTGTAAGCCGCCCTGAGTCTCCGGAGAAGGGCGGCATATAAATCAAAAAATTTTTTAAAAAAAAGAAGGGAAAAAAAAAAGGAAAAAAAGCCAAAATTCTGTGCTGTATTTGTGTGTTTGAATATTTACACACTTTGGAAAGTTTGCATATAAATGGGACATTGAGAAAAGAAAAGGTCTTTTTATCATATTTAAACTTGAGACTCTCCCCCCTCCCTCATATATTTTTTATGTTTGCAAACATGTAAGTATCTTTGCGCCATGGGGAGACAACCCTGTAAGGATAGAGATCAGGGGTGAAATCTTCAATTTGTTACTACTGGTTCTGTGGGCGTGGCTTGGTGGTGGGGGGTAATGTGACTGGGTGGGCATGGCCAATTTTTTTTTTTACTTTTAAAACCATTTTTTACATGTAAAACCATGTAAAAAAATGCTTTCAAAAGGCTCTGACAATCCCAGCTGGGTTGCCTGATTGGCAGGCAACTCAGCTGGGATCGTCAGAGCTTGGCTCCTCAGAGCCATTTAAAAGAAAAAAAAGGCTCTGATGATCGTGCGGCTCAGCTGGGCATGGGGGGCAGGGGCAGGGATTTTTGCTACTGGTTTTCTGAACTACCTGCCGCCATCGCTACCTACTCTCCCGAGCCGGTCTGAACCAAGAGCATTTCACCCCTGGCAGGAAAGGAGGGACTGTGAGGAGTAGCTTCTTCCCTGAAATGCTGGAAGAGCCGCAATGCAGCAGCCTAAGGAATGGGATTCTTCCAGATTGCAGATTGCAATGGGGAAGCACTCAGACCAGGTGGTGATCTTGCAGAAAGGCAAGGTTTTCTTGGACACAATCCCAGCCAATGAAGGAAGGTCTTTGCTTCTGGGCTTCTTTTCCACTTGATCCAGTGATGGCCAGGAAATGTCATATGCTCAACATGAATCTCAGGAAGGAATTCAAGAGAAGAAGGGGTGGGAAGGACCTGAAAGCATCTACAGGGCAATTATTTATTTATTTTATTTTATTTACTTTATTTGTCAAGCATAAATAAGATAACAGATAAAAGTATAAGCATAATTTGAATACATGAAAAGAGTAAGTAAAAAGGAATATTAGGACAGGGACGGTAGGCACACTGGTGCGCTGATGCATGCCCCTTACAGACCTCTTAGGAATGGGGAGAGGTCAACAGTAGACAGTCTAAGGTTAAAGTTTTGGGGGTTTGGGGAAGAAACCACAGAGTCAGGTAGTGCATTCCAGGCATTGACCACTCTATTGATGAAGTCATATTTTCTGCAATGGAGTTTGGAATGGTTTACCTTGAGTTTGTATCTATTGTTTGCTCGTGTATGGTTGTGGTTGAAGCTGAAGTAGTCATTGACAGGTAGGACATTATGGCAGATAATTTTATGCATATGCTTAGGTCAGGCTGAAGTCAGTGTAGTTCTAAGTTGTCTAAACCCAAAATTTCAAGGTATGAGGTATTTTATTGCAGGGAGAGGAATGGAGGACACTTTTCGTGAAATTGTGAAATCTTGTGAAATTATGAAGGAGGAGGACCAAAAAGGACACTGATTCACTCATTTTGAGCTTGTGGAAACCTGTAAATGTCTTTTTTTTTTTTTTAATTTCATTTATATGCCGCCCTTCTCCGGAGACTCAGGGCGGCTTACAATGCGTTAAGCAATAGCCTTCATACTTTTGTATATTTATACAAAGTCAGCTTATTGCCCCCACAATCTGGGTCCTCATTTTACCTACCTTAGAAAGGATGGAAGGCTGAGTCAACCTCGAGCCTGGTGAGATTTGAACTTGCAGTAATTGCAGGCAGCTGAATGTTAATTACAGTGCTTTAGTCTGCCACGCCACCAGGCTTTTATTGTCATGTCTGAATCAAAATACGGCTTTCATATTTTACTGTCTCCTTGCCCCACTTTCTGCATTGCCTTGCACAGTCTTACTAAATCATTGCAGGGATGATTAAGTAAACTGTGAACTGTAAACTGTAAACTGTGATATGATTTAGAAAAGGAAAATAAACCAATATAGTATTTTCTCAGCAGATAGCTTTGTATATATTACCCCATACTATGGCATATCAAGGATATTTTATGTTCCTGGATATACATTGAATTAATTTCCTTAAATTATGAATTTAAAAATGAAAATGAATTCAGAAGAGTAAGATTTCCTTTGTTGACTTTTATTATCAGACTAGCTCCTTTGTGTTCAGAGCTAGCCTTAGTAAAATAATGTAACATTTAGGGATGAAAAGTAGCTCAGCAGCCCTGCCCTGGAGGCCAAGATGACAATAATATACGTAGCTCTGGTGATGCAGTGGTTAGAATGCAATATTACAGGCAAACTCTGCCCACAGAGCCAGGAGTTCGATCCTCATCGGCTCAAGGTTGACTCAGCCCTCCATCTTTCCAAGGTCTGTAAAACAAGGACCCAGATTGTTGGGGGACAATACGCTGACTCTGTAAACTGCCCAGAGAGTGCTGTAAAGTATTACGGAGCAATATATAAGTCTAAGTCAGGGGTAAAATGCTACAGGTTTGCTCCAGTTCAGGCGAACTGGTAGTAAAAAAATTCTTTAAAAAGGTTTATAAAAAAGAAAAGTTTCTGATGATCGCGTGGCACAGCTGTGATCGTTGGAACCTTTTTTAAAAACTTTTTTAAAGCATTTATTTACTATCGGTTCGGGCAAATAGCTAATAAAAAATGCTTTAAAAAGTAAAAAAAAAAAGCTGGTCACACCCTCCCAGTCACATGACACCCCCCTCCCCCCATCAAGCCTTGGATTCACATCTCTGGCTGTTTCTCTTTCCAATTGGAAAGCTTGATCCCTTTTAATACCACATACTCCCTTTCTTTCACAGCCTGTGGAGTAGTGGTGGGTTTCAAAATTTTTTACTACCAGTTCTGTGGGTGTGGCTTGGTGGGCGTGGCTTGGCTTGGTGGGCGTGGCATGGAAAGGATACTGTAAAATTTCCATTCCCACCCCACTCCAGGGGAAGGTTACTGCAAAATCTCCATTTCCTCCCAATCAGCTGGGACTCAGGAGGCAGGGAATAGATGGGGGTGGGGCCAGTCAGAATTTTTACTACCAGTTCTCCGAACTACTCAAAATTTCTGCTACCGGTTCTTCAGAACTGGTCAGAACCTGCTGAAACCCACCTCTGCCGTGGAGCCACATTGGATTTATTTATTTATTTGGGAAACTTTCATTTACCAGTCACAGCCTGCCTCAGCATCATCATACACTTCCAACCCTGCCTAATTTCAATTAATACATTAAGATGATAGAAAAAAAATGGAGTTTGAACAGAGCCTCAGGGTCCATCTCTGCTCAACACCTCCAAAGCCAAATTCCTCCTTTCTTTTTCGACACCTCCAGTCATTTTTCTCAGTTGAGCTCAGAACAGGGCCAGGAATGGCTGAGAATTGGAATGGAAAGGTCAAAATACATCCAACAAGTCTCCCTAAAGAAAATAGAGTTTTAGACATAGTTTACTGAATTACATGCCCTTCTAAATGATGTCTTGATTTGGCAGCACAAGGATCTTGGCAACAATTTCACCACACTCACCCTATAAAGGCACCCCAGCTGTTGTTCCTGATTATAGTTCAAAAACTGTGAATCCTACCGCAGACACCAGTTTCTGGAGAATCAAATGCAGCAGCCAAAATAATCAACAATCCAAGCTCACTGCAGCTATTATTTATTCAGTGGACATTGGAGGAATTTCACTCCAAAAAATAGTGGGAGGAAATCCTACAGACAAAAGGATGCACTCATATTGATACAGTATATTTCAGGAAAGGAGGACAAAATGATAATGATATATAGGGATATTTAGACATCATCTGAGTATGAATAGTCATAATTATCAAGCCTCAAGTTACTTCCCCGCCAAGCTATTGCTACTATCATCAAGAAAGAGTTACTGTGTAAATAAAAAGAAGCAGTTGCATTGGCTTACCAGTTTTAACAAAAAAAGTACTGAGAAATGAAGTTGTCAGGGTTGCCCATGCAATCCTTTCATATTTCTATTTTGTTAAAACATTCTCACTACTCCAAGAATGTCTTTTCCTCATAACGCTATTTTCATAGAATCATAGAATTCTATTATTGATAATTATGAATCTTGCAGCTGCCCTTTAATTATTTCAAGCAAAATCATTCTTTCAACTTATATATGGAGAACAGCTTTGACCTTTTCCTAGGTTTTGGCCTCTTGGGAAATGTTGAGCATGGGAATTCCTCTATTTCACACGTTTACATTTTTTCTGGTCGTAAGCTGCTCCTTGGTATTCAGGTCTGGCCTCAGAATGATAATGTAGCACTTGGGGATGAAGATGCAGCCCAGCAGCCCAGCACTGGAGGCCAAGATGGAGAAGACCTGAACAGCCACCATGTATTTTCCTTTGGTGCTCAGATAAGTGGGCACAAAAGTCACCCAGACACTGCAGAAGACCAGCATGCTGAAGGTGATCAGTTTGGCTTCATTGAAGGCCCCAGGGAGATTCCTGGCTAGGAAAGCCACTGTAAAACAGATGGCAGCCAGGAAACCCATGTAGCTGAGAGTGATGTAGAACATGACAACAGAGCCTTCATTGCATTGCAGGATAATTTCTCCAGGCTGAGAATGGAGGTCAGAGTCAGGGAATGGTGGGGAAACTCCCAGCCAGATGGAGCAGATGAAAATTTGGACAGTGGAACAAGAAAGGATGATAGAGTTGGCCAAGCTCTTCCCCAACCATCTCTTCACTCGGTTTCCTGGTTTTGTGGCCAAAAAAGCCAGCACCACTGTGATTGTTTTGGCTAAGAGAGAAGAAATGGCCATTGAGAATGTGATGCTGAAAACAGTTTGTCGGAGAAAGCAGGTGGCTCTGCTTGGTTGACCAATAAAGAGAAAAGAAGACAAGAAGCAAAGCAGGAGGGAGACCAGGAGGATGTAAGACAGGTCCCGATTGTTGGCTTTGACAATGGGTGTTTCTAGGCATTTTATGAATATGATTAAAACAAGGCCAGTTTTTAGAAACAAGAGTAGGGCAAAGGAGACCAGGATGATGCCCAGATATTCTTCATAAGACAAAAAGGAGATAACTTTGGGGATGCATTGGACTCTGTCCTCATTTGGATATTTATCATTAGGACACTTGGTGCATTTTTCCATATCTGAGAACAAAAAAACAATATTCCTTTAACATTCTGCCCTTTTATCTTTTAAGGAATATCTTCTTCTTCTTTTTTTTCTTTTTTTGTAAATATTTTTTATTTATTTTTTCAAATTTAAACATAAAAACATAACTTTCAAGAGCAAAAATCTCGATCCGGTCATAGATGGTTACCACGCTTACATTCCTTTCACAGGCTCAATTCACAATTTCCATTACATCTTTTATAAACAAACAAAAAAGAAAAAAAAGAAGATAAAAAAGAAATTCAAAACTTAAGAAAAAGCCAATTTAACATTTTCATCTATATAAATCCATTATATCTATCCAAAATTAGTTTCAAATTCACTTTCACTCATTTTTACATCTGCATAACAATTCTGAACATATCTTTATTCTTCTTTACCTTATATCTTATACAAGTCATATCAAAATAATTTTTAAAATATTCTAACCTCTTGTTAAGTGTTTACCTTACAATTTTATCACCATTTATTCTTAGTTTCAATTTAATACCACTCCATTTTTATTATATTTTATAAAACAACATTTTATCTAATGTTAATCCTTTGACCCTTATCCTCAAATCAGTTTACCTTAGTTTTTTTTCCCTCCCAGTTTACATATTACACAGATTTCTCACAAAGGCATGGAATCAGAATGTTTTCCTATGTAATAGGCAGAAACGTCATAGGAACTGACATTATTTGAGGTAAATATTGAATCAATTCATTCTTCTAGACACACTTCCTGGGTCCTATCAAATGGCACTTTTTAATATACTGAATCTATTGTGAAATTATTTGCTTGGCAGAGAAAGCTAGTCTTCCAAATGATTTGCAGTTATCCAGGTCACAGTTGCCCAAAGGTGCTTTTTCAAAAGGCAATTAGACTTTTTATAGAATAGAATGTGCTGGAAGGGACCTTGGAGATCTTCTAGTCCAGTCCCCTGCTCAAGCAGGAGAACCTATACCATTTTCCTTGAAGGGGTTTTGTTTCTTCACTTCTGACTGAATGGTAAAGAATGGAAGGATTTATATTCCTTGCAGTCATCTGGTTGTTAGCACTCTATCTGAGAGTCTTTGAGGCCACTTGGAGTTTTACCTGTGTCCTCAGGGTCACCTGAATGGGTATGCACTTTGTCTTTCAAAGTCATTCTTTTGAAGATAGGTCACTATTCTGAGGACAGCAAAGCCGACATTCTGGACAGAGAGGACCATTGGTTTGAAAGAGGGATCCGAAAGGTCATCTACATTAAAGCCGAGCAGCCCTCTTTCAAAGGAGGAGGAATGATACAACACCATCTATCTCCTGTCTACAACACAGTCCTTTCAGCAATTCCAAGGTTCCATACCCATTTGCAACGTTTGGGTGACCCTGAAGGAATAGATAAACCTCCAAGTGACCTCAATGATTCTCAAAGGGAGTGCTAATGAACAGATGACTGCAAGGAATATAAATCCTTCCATTCACCATTCAGTCAGAACTGAGGAAGCTTTTTGGATGAGAAACAAAATGTTTTTAAGGAAAAGCAAAGAAAGGCCAGTTGCCTTTTGAAAAAGCACCTTTGGGATAGTCCTCCAAATAATTAATTAATTTGTTTGTTTGTTTCTTTGTTTGTTTGTTTGTTGGATTTATATGCCGCCTTTCTCCCGAAGGACTCAGGGCAGCTCACAACAATACGAAACAGAAAATACAAAAATTAAAAGACAAATTAAAACAGAGTATCCAATAAATAAAGTTAAACGTGGGAATACCAATTCAAATTTAAGATTTAAGAATAAAAAAAGCTACAAAATCAGTATAGAATCAACCCAGGCCCGCCCGTTGGAAGAGCCAGGTCTTCAAGGCCCAGTGGAAGGTTCAGAGGTCAGAGATTATCCGGAGCTCCAGGGGTAATGTATTCCAGAGAGTAAGGGCTCCCACAGAGAAGGCTCTCCCCCTAGGGGTCACCAATCGAAATTGTCTAGCTGAACGTACCCTGAGGAGGCCAACTCTGTGGGAGTGAACCGGGCGATGGGATAATCTGAAATGACCATTAGGAACATTGGTAATATGGGTGTAATGAGGTGCATATATAGCTGTCTATACCACCTTATAGTAGACTAGTGACATCATCTCAGAGGTCCTTAAGGAGAGGCCCATGTTGTGTGTATTTCAATAATATTTCTGGGAGGTGGACCTAACACAATTTCTCATTTTTTCAAAGAACTCAGATGTTCCTAGAAAGGTAAATGCGGCAAAATACATCCATACTAAAAGCAGAAATATTGCCTACTACCACCAATAGCCTCCCACCGGCTGGTACGCTCTCACAGAGAAAGGCTCCTCCGGGTGCCATCGGCCAAACAATGTCAACTGGCAGTCCCTAGGGGGAGAGCCTTCTCTGTGGGGGCACCTACTATCTGGAACGAGCTCCCCCCGGAGATACAGAGGATCCCAGATCTGCGCACATTCCACCATGCTCTCAAGACCTTTTTATTCCACCAGGCTGGCCTGGCCTAATCTTTTCTCTTTTTTCCTTTTAAATATGTAAATTTTAATCTGTTTTTAAATTATTGGGGTGTTTTAAATTTGTCTTGGTCCAAATTGTTTAATTCAGTTTTATTCTGTTTTTAAATTTAGTATTTATGTGTTTTATCTTGTGGCTGTTCACCGCCCTGAGTCCTTCGGGAGTAGGGCGGTATATAAATCAAATAAAAGTAAAGTAAAGAAATTTTGAGGACCCAGTTTGTAGGGGCAATAAGATGACTTTGTATAAATATACAAAAGTATGAAGGCTATTGCTTAACACATTGTAAGCCGCCCTGAGTCTCTAGAGAAGGGCGGCATATAAATCAAATTAAAAAAAGAAAAAAGAAATGATATTTTCTCTGGCAGTAGTAAAGTTTGCCCAATCTGTCACAACTTCCCATCATTTCCCAGCACCTCTTTCAAGGCCCTTTTTTTGTTATTCTTTCCTTTATATAAGAACTTGTGCCATTTTAAAATAAACACAAAAACAGTTGAGCTTCTATATTTCTTTTAACTTGCATTTCCATGAAAATGCTCTGGATGAAGCCACTTCTACTTGCCAGTTCCTTTCTTTGGTGTGACCCACCTTCCTGAGTGGAGATGGTCCCGTCCGGACAAGTAACACAATCGTAACAGCAAAATGGCTCTCCTTCTCGCTTCCGTTTGACAAATCCATGATGACATTTTTCCCCACATTTGGACTGAGGAAGAGACTAAGTAGAAAAACAATGAATTCCAAAGAAAATATGATAGCACTAACCATCCTGACATGCTGACATGCTCTTGAAATAAGAGCAAAAGTGACTGCTCAGTTTCTAGAACAGTAGTGATGTGAGATAGAGGTGAGGTTATGAGAATGTGTCCCTCAAAAAGTGTAAATTAGGAATCTTTTGTTGCAGCACATATGAGCCATGTGTGGCTCAGCTAGGGATGCTTTCTTTTGAAGAACTACAATTAGGTAACAACAACTGGCTTGAAAAAACAAACCCAGATTTGTTATTAGTTAAATTTGGAGCCTCCTTTCTTTCCCAGAATGACTTAAGATAGCTAACAATCAAGACAAACAGTTGCATTCAAGGGGTTTTTAGATGAGGTTCCCTCTTCCAAGCCAAAGCCCAAATCTAAGCAGCATTTCCTTTCAATTGTCTTTTATTATTTCAGATATTAGAAAGGCTTTTCTTTGAGTCAAAAATATGTTTCAAAAGCTTCAGTTTTCTGGGTCAGGACATTATTTCTCAGCATTCCAGTCATTTTGATTCCATGTCAACAAAAGTTCTTGGACCTCCTTCATAGGAGCAGAAGGCCTATTTCACTGCCCCAGTAGGTTGAAAGGTTAGAATGGATAACTCTGGTTAGATCTGAGTCTCTTAAAAACTGCTTGCCCTGTCCTTTTATTGGACACTGGCCCCAACAAGGACAAGGTGAATCTAATTCCAAATTTTATTTCCCACTGGAACCAAAAGGATCTCCATCCAGTCTTGATCTCAACCCTGAAGCTGACCTGGCTGTGGCCATTTTGAGGCTTCAGTGCTGCCACAACTGGAGCTGTGGGAAAGGGAGGGAGAAGTAGGGATAGCTGGGGTGCTGTAGCCAAAATAAAATACTTTCTCTTGGGAACCAAGGACATTCCCACCAGGTGTCCAGAAGGAGGGTGACTGGAGTCATCTAGCAACTAGACTGTATCCTGGTTGGCCCATGTGACTGATTGTTTGGAGAAAGTGAAAGAACTTGTACTTTTAATTAGGTAAAAACCACGGGAACATTTAGAGTCGGTTTTCACCAGCTTGTGCCAATATGACATGTTGGATAAACCTATTATTTGAGGAATCCAACTGCCTCGGAGTTTTGATTGCTATGGGTCTGTTACTTGAAACCCTTGATTCAATGTTCAGTGCAAACCTGAACTCAGGCACTGGTTAATAAATTTACCTTCTTGTTTGCTATTTGAAGACAAAGAATAAGTGAATCACAATCCCTAGCATTTGACCTATCTTACCATTTTCATGCAGCTTCTCCATTTCAACACTGAACCATGGTGCATGGGTTTAGCCCAAAGAAATGGATCGGAACTCTTTGGAAAATAGAAAAGACACCAATATTTCTCCTACCCTGTTGTGCAACTTTAGCCATGACAGGTGATTTTGGTTGATAGTAAGTCCCTGTCTTTCAATAGTCACCAGTTGGTCTTTCATGATATTCTTTTGGGGGAGATATACCCAGCTCATGATCTTCATATCTGCCTTTAAATCCCCATTTTGGTCCAAGTAAAGTTTGTAATGGGAAAGATTGCAAAATTCATTCTTCTCCAGAAAGGGATGGAACTAGAATGGGAACATCAAGCAATTTCAACATCAATAAACATTGTAACTTATTCCTTTTTGTCTGTTCTCATTTGAATCTTTCTTCTACACTTGTAAATATTCTTAGGAGAACAAGTTTCTGTTATGGACATTGAATCCACAAATTTTAAAAGAAAAAAAAAATATATCCAAAAGATTTTTAAAGAATTGGAATTTTTTTTAAAAAAACAACAAGAAACACCACACCTCATTACAAAACCTCTGGGATACCACAAAAGCATGTTTAAGGGGGATTACAATAGCATATATTGCAAAAAGAAATAAAGATAAGTGGAGAGATTATAACATATTGTCTGAGGAAATTAAAAAGTTAGAAAATCAATTACAAACAGATCCTGGGGATGAACAAATTAAAAATAAAATGGCCCTCGTTAAATATAAATTGAATATTTTGGACCAAAAAGAATTGGCAAGAAATTTAAAATTCGCAAAACAAAATTATTCTGAATATGCTAATAATCCAGGGAGGTGGCTGGCCTATCAATTAAAAAAGGAAAAAGGAAAAAGAATAATACATCAGCTACAGGATGAAAATGGAATCATGGAAAGTAATATGGAGAAGAAGAAAAAAATTACACAAAAATTCTTTGAAAGGCTTTACAAACAGGAAGAAATAGTACAGGGGAAATTAAGTGATTATTTGAAGGAAGAAATTGTGTTCTCATTGAGAGAAGAAGAAGAAAGGGAAGTACTAAATTAGGAAATAACATTATTTGAACTTAAAGAAGCAATTTGGAAGCAAAAAAGTAATAAAACCCCAGGACCAGATGGGTTGCCAGGGGAAATTTATAAACACTTAGGAGATTCGATAGAATTATTACTATAGGAAATATGTAATGAAGTCTTGAGGGAAGCAAAGGTGCCAGAATCATGGAAAGAGACATACATTACCCTGATCCCTAAAGACGGCAGTGACAATAAACAAATTAAGAATTATAGACCAATCTCACTGTTAAATTTGGATTATAAAGTTTTTATGATGGTGGAACGGATAAAAAATACTAAATGAGAAGACAAAAACAGATTTATCCCTATGAGACGAATTAGAAATAATTCTACAATAATAATTTATATACTAGAATATTACAAGGCGCACCCAGAGAGACAAGTGGCCCTTGTCTTCCTGGATGCTCAAAAAGCTTTTTATAATGTGAATTGGGAATTTATGTTCCAACAAATTAAAGCCATGAAATTCAGAGATAAATTTGAAAAGATGATTGAGTCGATTTACTCTACGCAGAAGGCAAGGGTAATAATAAATGGGGAGGCCACAAACCTATTTAAGATAACAAAAGGAGTTAGGCAGGGCTGTCTAATGTCACCTCTTCTCTTTATCCTGATCCTAGAGAGACTACCACAAAAAATTAGACTAAATGTGGAAATAAAAAGAACTAAAATTAAACAGGAAGAATTCAAATTGCAGGCATTTGCAGATGATATGGTATTTGTCATAGAGGAACCATTGGAATCTGGACCGATATTATTGCAAGAGATAGAGAAATATGGGGGGGGTTGCAGGCCTCAAAATTAACAAACAAAAAACTAAAATATTAGTCAAGAATTTATCGGAGAAACAAAAGGGACAACTCGAGAAAAGAATGGAGCTTCAAATTGTAAAAAAAGTGAAATATCTAGGTGTTTGGCTAAGAGCAAGATGCTCAGCATTAAAAAGGGATAACTACACAAAATTAATACAACAAATAGGGAAAGATTTGGAAAGATGGGGGAAGTTACATCTGTCATTATTAGGGAAAATCACAACAATCAAAAGGAATATTTTGCCAAAATTGCTCTATCTATTTCAAATGATCCCCATAAAACTAGACAAGAATTTTTTAAAAGAATTAAATAAGATGACTTTAAAGTTTGTATGGGCAGGAAAAAAGGCGAGGATAAAATGAATTTCACTTCAGGATAGTAGAAGTAGAGGTGGCTGTGGACTCCCTGTGTGGGAGAATTATTATAAAGCAGCAAGTTTGATTTGGGTCAGGGAATGGATCAATTTAAAGAACAGGAGAATTCTAACATTGGAAGGACACGATCTTCAGATAGGGTGGCATGCTTTCATATGGAATGCCAGAAACAAGAAACATTTATATTTCTATAGACATACATTGCAAGATTCATTGATACAGACCTGGGAGGGAATTAGGAAGAAGTACTATTTTAAAATACCGGGCTGGCTATCCACTACAGAGGCAATGATTCACCCTAATACATTAGACATTGGTAAAACGGTAAAATATAACGAAATTTTGGATAATGTGAGAAGATTAAAATCCATCCAAGAATTAAAGGAGCAGGGGATAATTATAGATTGGTGGCCTTATCTCCAGCTACAACTGAGATACAAAAAAGATCTAGGGGAATTTGGATTTGAACCAAATTTAACACAACTAAACAAATTATGAAAAGGCCCAGAAGAGAAATTACTATCTAAAATATATAATTATTTATTAAATTTTGATTTGGAAGAGGAAATCGTAAAGGGGCCAATGATAGCTTGGGCTAAATATGTGGGACATAATATTGAGTTAGAAGATTGGGAAAAATTTGGAAGAAAAATTATACATTAACAAAATCCGCCGCATATAAAGCAAATCAGTAAAAAATGTTCTATTGGTGGCACCTAGCCCCAACAAGACTTGCAAAAATGGGGCTTCCGGTTTGGCTTCCGTCACCATCAGACGGTCCTTTGAGACCGCCAGCCCTGTCGCTCGTAAAGAGCCGCCTTTACATCTGAAAGGCGGCTCGAAAAACTCCATTTCCTTAAGGAAATGTGAGATAGAGCAGGCGAGGGCAGGTAGAGCCCTCTGCGAAGTCCCCAGAGTTTTTGTTTTACTCTTGGGGACGAAGCAGGATGAGGCTCCCTCTTTTCCTCGCCGCTGCTCCAGGCTTCGGGAGAACTCTGCTTTTTGCAGAGCCAGGCGACAGGACCAAGCCATCTACTGAGAACTAACAGATTGTTTAAACAAAGAGGATGAGATTTGGACTCTGGACCCTAAATCGCAAGTATTTTTAACAATTTTATAAGTGATTTTAAAAGCGAAGGAAAAAAAAACCTTAAAATGGCGACTAGCTGAGGCTTGAGAAGAAGAAAGCTGAAAGTGAAAGTCCTTCTGCCTGAATAGTTTAACAAGCTACAAAGTAGCAGAAATAATAGTGCTGGCTAGAATTGAAAAGAAAAAATTCTACTTTATGTTTCTTTCCTCTTGGAGATTTGATATTGATATTGTCTGGAGAGAAGTCCTTTTCCTTAAAAAGAGTTTGTCTGTGTGGCAGGATGGCGTTAAAACTAACAAAGCCAGACAAACAAGCAGCGGGGGGTGGGGTTCCCCCATTTACAAACCATATGAACAAGATTTGAATTTGCAGACTCAGAAGATTGGTTTTAACCTAAAAGAATTTGTTTTGGAGGAGATGGCAAGACATGATGAGACTGTGAACCAGAATCTTGAAAAATTCAGGCAGGAAATTAAAGAGTTGGTACAACAAAAATATGCCAATCTGAAACAACAGTTTGTAACAGCTTTGAAAACTTTTTCAGAAATAGTTATAAAGATGGATAAAGATACTAATTCAGAACTAGAGTCTAAAATGAAGGAAGTTGATCACAAGATTTATAATCTGGACAATAAAATACAAAGAATTGAAAATGATTTGATAAATACTCAAGACAATAGCTCAGAAGTAAAGTCTAAAAAGAAAGCTGATCACGAGATTTACAATGCTGATAATATAAAACAAAGGATTGAAAAAGAAGTTACAATAATGCAATATAGGTCCATGGAATTTGCGGTCAGAATGAGGGGACTACAGGAAAATTATAGAGATGATTTGAGAAAGATTTCTCAAATCATCCCAGCTGAAGTTCTGGCTGGGATCTTAAAGGTTGAAGTTCTGGCTGGGATCTTAAAGGTTCATCCTGAAGAGGTATTCTGTAGGATTGACAAGGCCTACAGAGTAAATTCTTGGATTGCAAAGCAAAGGCAGTTGCCTAGAGATGTGGTGATCTACTTTACAGACAAAGGAATAAGAAATGATATTGTGCAAAAATCTTTCAACTCTATTTTAGAACTGAACGGAAGAAAGATTTGGATATATAAAGAGTTGCCGCCTAAGACGTTAAAAGATAGAAAGCAATTTGGATTTTTGGTGACTGAGCTAAAGAAACAAAACATCCCATTTAGGTGGGATGTCCCAGTGGGTGTAATATTGAGATATCAAGGAGTAAGATATCAATTAAAAACTGTTGAAAAAGCGGAAGAATTTTACTACAAGGTTCTTAAAATGGATTTAACATCTCCACGTATGACATTTCCGTTAGGAACACAGGAGGGAAATAAAGAAATGCAAAATGAACAAGAGACTGAAACTCAGGCTAAGCAGATGGAGATGGAGATAATGGAAAAACAACAAGTCACAGAGGTTCCTTTGGACGAGCCGCTTCTGGATTCTTCTTCAGAGGTTATAGTTGGATTATCTATAAATACAAGAGAGGCGGCTTTGGATTCTAATGTGATGACTAATCAAGCTACAGATCAGCAAGGAAATCAAACAGTTGATATACAACTTATAGAAAGGAAACCAGGATGGAGATCTAAGCCACAAAAAATTAAGAAAAGAAGAAGCAGGTCCTACAAAAACAAAATTTTTTAGACTAAACAACAGTGAAATGCCAGTTACTTAAGAGACGATTGAATATATGAAAATATAGTTGAGGCAAAGTATTGGTTTATATTATCCTGAGGAGAGTGACAGATCTCTGCAGTGCTGTACTCTTGGGATGTGAGATGGCCTTAAATTGAGTGGATTGGAACTTTCTAGTTTGGACTCTTTGATAAATGGATTACGTTTATGTTGAGCTATAAGGCAAGAGAACTATGGGATTGGGGCATGCAGAAGATCTGGCTGTTACCCCAACACGGTGGTTGGAATTAATAATGTAGATGGAAGACATTATAGACGACACTATATGGAATATAAATATAAAGTCACTCGGGTGGTTTTTTATATATGAAAACATTTACTATTGATGGGGGCAGATGGTAATTGAAGATACCGAACATACTGTTGGAATTAGGATGTGATGTTACCCTAACATGGGTAATGGAATTAACAATCCAGTTGAGAGACATTACAGAAGATATCATATGGATTACAAATTTAAAGTCATTTGAGGATTTTATATATATATATGTAAATATTTTTTTGTGGTATGGGCAGAAGAATAAAGATATTGAAAATATTATGTATGTTGACCTGTAGGAAAGTGGGTTAGTTTACTGATTGTTTAGTTTAGGAAAAGGGATGTTATGTTATATCAATATATGTAAAAGATTTGAATTAAGAGATATATGTATGGGGGAGGAGGAAATGGATAGATCATGAGCTGAATAGATGAAATTGCTAAATTAGGATTTATTATATAATTTTACAGTTGAATGTTGCTTTGAAATGTATAGTATAAGGGGGATATAATAATATTGTTAGAAAGAAAGGGTCAGCATATGGGGGGTGGAGCAAAAAGGATGGTAAAGTATTATATAATCTGTTATTAATTTGGGTTTTATTCTGGAGAAGCCACAGGGGGAGGGGAGGGGGAGGGGGGTTAGGGAGGAGGGGGGGAAAGGGGAAAAAATCTGTATTTGAAAAACTTTTTCAATAAAAAAAAAAAAGACTTGCAAAAATGTACCCCAATCTAAACCCTAACTGCTGGAAATGTAAAAAAGCAGAAAGTAACTTTTCTCACGTATGGTGGCTTTGCCCAGAAATAAAAAAATACTGGATTAAAATACAAAATTGCTTAAAAGAAATTACACATTGCCAAATAGAATTGAAGCCTGAGCTGTTTCTTCTGGGGATCATTAAGGGAAAATATCCTAAAAAGATTAAATATTTGATCATTCATATTATTACAGAAACGAGAATTGTACTCGCACAAGCCTGGAAAATGTCCACTACAGCGACAGATTGTGTAATAATCTGGAACATTTTTGAGAGTGCAGAAATGGACAAACTTACTATAGAATTAAATAACAAGGAAGAGTCAGAATATTACTTAATCAGGGAAAACTGGTATCAATGTATAGAAAATAAAAATAGGAAATATATAGATCAAAATAAGAAATAAATTGTGTTTACATATATTCGATCAAGATAGAATATCTGAGAATATATGCATAGAGTTAAGATTTGTGTGCTGTTAAAATGGCATTGAATTGTACAACTATCATGGACATATTTTTGTTACAGATGTATTTGTATTAGTATTTTAATATTTTAAATTTTAATAAAGTTTTTTTGAAAATTAAAAAATAAAAATTAACAATGTTTAATATCAAACTATATCTTTCATAATTTCCATTTTTGGGAACATTGTTGCCTGAGTGATTAAATTGGCCAAACTTGTTGGAGTTCTGTAACACATATAGGTTGATACAGTTCTCCTCCTTTGGAGAATTCCAAAGGAACTAAGTTTGATGGATCCTTGTTGGGACCCCTTACCTGCCATGGCTGAAGCCTTGGAGCCCCCAAACTCCCTTTGCCCTTCTTCTTTCTCCTCCTGGATCTGGAGGAATAGGCATCATTCAAGGCATGGGCCACAGTATTAATGGCACTGTAAAAACGGTGGAAATTCGTGGCCCGCACCATGTTCTCTTTCTTTTGTGTCTCCAGTGGTGATTTCTCAATGCATGTTTTCCGGCCTTTGACAGAAAAGACATGTTTTGAAAAAGAACAGACAAATGACTGATGTCCAGAGGGTGGATCCAGAAAGAAACTGGGTATAAAAGCATCTTTTATTGGGCCCTTTTTAATTTCAAAATCAACAGTACAGATACTATTCACATATTTGAGAGTTCTGTGCTCTCTCAGTGGATACAATCCATTGAGTGTTGTGATCCAGACTTTCCCTTCAATGGGTCCTGGCAAACGCCTAAGTATAAAATGAAAAGGAAGAATCCTCTCAACAATGGCACCATATTCTATGTAGTGAACATAGACATTGACTTGTCTCCATTTGGAGAAGGCATCACCATGGGGTGCTGTAAGTAGAGTTGTTGAGAATTGTTGTGATATAACAACACAAATTCCATTCCTGATAAGCATAGGAGTAAAAGTCCTCATGAAATTATCTCCATTTTCTGAATCTGAAGCAAAGAGACCAATCAAGGTCCATCTGAAATGGAGGAGCACTTGGACAATTCCTGGGTAGAGGATCCCTTTTTTTGGGAAAAGCTGGTGATAAAATGGCCATTGACTTTTATCATGCAGTGAATCTGAAAATAATTCAAAACTGATCTGAAAAAGCAATGAAGAATACTTTCAGGTCAGATCAATTTCAAATCAATTTCAAAATATTCACTTGAAAGTAATCCAGTTTGGTTCACTTAAACATATTCAAGAAGTTTATTGTTGATTAGTCATTAAGCCATATGAAAATAAAGAATAAAAAGGATAGCATTAACAAAACTGTATATAACAATAGCATAAAACAAAATTGGTTAAAAAAATAAGAATAAAGAATGCAAATCATATTTCTGTGTGATCCCTACAATTTATGGCAATCAGACCAACATGTTCATATGTCAACTGAAATGTTTTGTTCAAATAAAGAGCCATATTGACTGTTCTTCTTTAATATTGACTAAACAAAAAATATGTTGTTTTAATATAAGGATCCCAATAGGTTGTTGGTCTAATCGGTATTCCAAGATATTAATCTCTTTTATAACTGACATTGACATAATAAATGTGTTTTGCCTATCTTTGGAGCTTGGCAAATACAAGTCTGTCCATAATAAGTTACTTGATTAAACCTTCCATATTTAACCATTGTGTCCAGTACTCAAATCTTGCTTGAGTAAATATCACCTTAAAATGTTTAGGCATTTCTGCATTGAAACACTTGCCAATTTGAAAGTACATTTGTAGTGGCCCATGAGTATGGCTTATCTTTCTTTGCTTTGATATTGGAACTCTTTGTACGGCAATCTTTTTAGCTTGTTTTCCATTTACACAAGAATGAGAAAGGTCACAGGTAAAGAAGTCATTCGCTGACATTTTGTCTCTTCTAAAACACAGAACTTTGGAGTCTTTCAGTTTCCATAGACTTAATACAATACCATTAATTGAGCACTGGGCCTAAGACAGAATCTTGAGGTACCACACCACATGCTTCCCTCCATGTAAATGAAATTCCATTGAGGATTACATACTGAGGGCTTTTGGTCAGCCAACACACTGTCTAAACCCTACTTGTTCTTCAGCAAGAGATTCTTTGTTCGCCCACCCATTCTCAACCCTATTCAAGAGGACCTGAAGCCATTTATATTGAATTTCATCACAAACATTTTAGGGTAAAATGTTTATTTTAAAGTAAAATATTTGACAACTTGGCTAATATGTTTGTAATAATTGAAAATAAGGTGGTTGATTAATGATAGTAGTCCTTAATGAGTGCATAAGACATATGTGTTTAATCAGATACCCTGTTTTCCCTAAAATAAGACATCCCCTGATAATAAGCCCAATTGAGCTTTTGAGCACATGCACTAAAATAAGCTTGCTCCCAAAAATAAGCCCTCCCTGAAAATATTTAAATGCATGCGCAACCGGTCCTTGCCATTTCCTCTGGTTAGTGTTAGGGAGACAGACCTGGAAATCAGGTAAGATGGCAAGAGGAGCCCATCTTGCTCCACGGATCCCAACGTATAAGGCCAAGCACTTATTTTGGGGTTCAAAAAAAAAAATAAGACAGGGAATTATTTTCGGGGAAACACGGTATAAGCAAGACAATCCATTTTACAATTGAAACTATGTTTTTTTGTTAAGATTGTATATAAAAGATAATTTCCCATCTCGGCTGCACTTTCCTTTTGGACAGAGAATCCTTTGATTGAACACAGAGTGTCTCCTTGCATTCCCAAGTTGCAGCAGAAGACCCAAAGCAATGATGAAGATGATGATGTCATGAGAGGACATCACTGCTTTGATCATTGCCTCCTAAACACTGTGTATCCCAATCCCTAACAATGACACCTACAATGGCCATGGTGAAAAGCAGTTCTTCAATTCCAAAGTGAACATACAGTTGGATCTATCACACACCAACCCACCACCACATTCAACTTAAATACAAAAAACAAACCTGTGGGATTTTGTACGTGGCTCCTAATCTTAACATCTGGATGGAGATGTCATCAGCAGCTCCATCAACAAGAGTCAAAATGTTGTCCTTCCTTCCACAGCTGTAGTTGGGAACATTGGCTTCTCCAGTAGAGAGCATGTCCAGCAAGGCTTCTGAAGTCATAAGTATGTTCAAATAGTTGTCGTGGATGTTGTAGCCAAGTGTGAGATTGTGCAGAAGCCCAGGAGTCTTGCTCACCACTTGAATATTAAAAATATAGCGTAGTGCTCGAAATTTTTCATAAGGTAAACTAACATTAAAAAAATGTTCACGTTATGATCGTCATCAACAGCAATAACAAAAACTTTTTGAATTTTATCCTCTTTGCGTCCTCTTGAGTCTTAAGCCAATACTGATCCACAACCAGAGGCAAATGATAATTACCCACCACCACTTCATTTTAATAAGTGTTGGGGAGATGAGATAGAAATAGTGTTCCACTAAGTTTAAGAATCATAAATAAATCATTATTTGTAGCAGAACTGATTTTCATTCAATCATTAAAGAGGAAACATTGTAATAGGAAGAGGTTGTTTCAGAACAACCCAGAAAAGCAGAAACTTCTCAAATCAAAACATCTCTTATTCCTATAAGGATTAAGCATTGAACAGTGGTCATAAAAATATTTAACTACTTTAAACCAAAGTTGGTATTTATGTCATTATTCAGTATTAAACCAGGAAAATTGTAGAATCTGGATTTTATTTTGTACAATTTTTGGATTTTAGATTTTTTAATATAAAATAAGATTAAAGAGAAGCAATGGAAATAAAAATGACTCAAGAAATTATGCCTACAATACACACATAAGCATAATAAGAAGAGAAGAACGAGGGTGTTAGAGCTGCAAATACAGGGAACACAACTCCATCACAGTGAATGACTTACGTGTCAAACTGACAATAAGGAGCCCTATTGAAAGGTAATGTTGTTGTTCGCAATGTTTTTGTTCCAGTGGTGATGATACTAATGAGATGGTCTCCTGGTCTGTAATAGCTCCATGGCTTTTTTTCAACTTGATGCTCGAAATTTAGTGGACACTTCATTCCAAGCTTCCCAGAGACTGGCTGGGATACCAACAGAATCAAAAGCAGAAGATCCATAGTTTATGGGGCTGAATCAATCTCCTTCCTGTTTCTAAAAAAGAACAAGGAAATGAATTAGATGAATTCAAAGCACCTTCACTATATAGACATTTTACTGACTTTCCTGATTCAGACAGAGGTAAACCAAGCTTCACCTGGAAAAGGAGAGAAAGTACATTCAAGAGGACAGTCTCTACCTGTCTCAAAACCTGTGCCACAAAGTGTGTGGCTGAGGCATTTATGCTTTTCTAATACAAGATTTCCTTCCATGATGTTTTCCTCAAAAACAGTCACTGAAGAAGTAGCAGAAGAGGTCTCACCTGAATTTTGAAATTACAGTGAAAAACAGCTTCTCCTCTGGAGATCCTAAAATTCTTCAGGGTTCCATTAGCAGAGAAAGAGCTGAAGAAAAAAACATCTTAGTTGCAACCAGTACCTTGAACCCAGGCATGAAATCATGCAGATTCTTACAGGTTCTGGAGAACCGGTAACGGAAATTTTCAATAGTTCAATAGTTCACAGAACTGGCAAATACCACTTCTTGCTGGCCCCAGAGTGGGGTGGGAATGGAGATTTTGCAGTGTCCTTCCCCTGCCATGCCCACCAAGCCAGGCCCACTAAGCCACATCATGCAAGAAGTTCTCTGCCTGGTTGCTGGGTGGGCGTGGCCATGGTAGGTGTGGTCTAGTCAGCCTCCTGCACCACAAGGGGGACATTATTGCCTTTCCCAGACTCTGGAGGCTTTTGTCAAGCCTCCGGGAGAGCAAAAATGGCCTCCCCAGGCTCCAGAATCCCTCAGGAGGCTGGTTTCCGGCCTTTTCGAATTTCCAGTAATGTCCGCCCTTCCTGAGCCTCCATACATGTCCTGCCCTTACCTGCATCCAAAATGGGCCATGTAGGGATTCCTGGGGGGGCAGGGCAAGGTGGGCATAGCCAGCCCAGAATGGGATTTAAGGGTTCTCCGAACTGCACAGAATCTTAGCTAGAGGTTCTCCCAAACCCCTGTGAACCCCAGCAGCCCAACCCTGGAGAAAGTTATAGAGGGGTTTGAACTTTCTATTCTTTTTCCCTTGATGCTCTCTCTATTGTCCTTCCATATTTGTGTGAGGACTGAGAAACTTTATATTTTGACATTTTTTAATTTTACTAAACATACAGAGGGCTGTGAAACCTACATCTTTGATGGCAGCAATTCCCACAGCATGGTCTATGGTGTGACATGATTTCTTGCCACATCCTTCCTGAAACTGGTTGAGGGGCAGCTTGTGGACCCTCTTCTTTTTGGTTTGGCCTACCCATCTCCGAGACTGTGTGTGAATCCCCCCCAAAGATTTCCAGATGCTTGATTGATGTGGTTGGGAGTCCCTGGTTTTTAATGTCTCTGTGCCACTTTTTCTCTTGGGGTTACTTTTCTTATCTGGAGATGGAGAACATTGATATGCACACCTTGAGCCTACAAGAGTTAACTGGGGATTTGAGTGAGAGAGGGAAGCTGACCAAATAGATAGAACTATCCTGATCATGATAGGTTGAATATGGGTCATACTTGGTGACATCTGATCTGCTATTCAAAAGTTGTCCCACTATATTTATTTATTTATTTATTTTGTCGCATTTCTATGCTGCCCAACTCCCAAGGGACTCTGGGCGGCTTACAACAAAGAATAAAACAATGCGAACAATCCCATAAAAAATGTTAAAAATAAAAACATTAAAACATTAAAAACTTTAAAATGTTAAAACACATGCACTCCTATTCGTGGCTGGGTCTCGCAAGATCATTATAAAGAGATCAACGGCCCCAGGCCTGCCGGAAGAGCCAGGTCTTCACCGCTTTGCAGAAGGCCAATAGGGTGGGGGTGGTCCGGACCTCAGGAGGTAATTGGTTGCAGAGAGCCGGGGCAGCCACAGAGAAGGCCCTCCCCCATGGGCCCACCAGCTGACATTGTTTAGCTGACAGGACCCTGAGGAGACCGACTCTGTGGGATCTTACCGGTCGCTGGGAGCTATGTGGTAGAAGGCGGTCTCTAAGATAGCCTGGCCCTGAGACATATAGGGCTTTAAAGGTAATGACCAACACCTTGAATTTCACCTAGAGACCAATAGGGAGGCAGTTTAGCTCGTGGAGAATTGGTGTAATGTGGGTGTATCTAGGCGCACCCACTATAACTTGCGCGGCTGCATTCTGGACCAACTGCCAGGAGTCACTGGCTCAAACTCCTACCATACAATAGGACTAAGATGCGCCCCTGTCATCTCGGTCGGTATTGCCCAATCAGAGTCCAGGTCCATCCGAATCTGAGCGATTTTATCTGATAGAAACTGTACAAATTCCTCAGCTCTACCCTGCAAGGGTTCCTCCGTTCCCCCAACCTTAAGGAGGGAGCGAGTTACCCTAAATAGGGCGGTTGAGTTACAATCAGCGGATGCAATAAGCGTGGAAAAATGTGAACATTTTGCCGCCAGTATCGCCACTAAGTAAGTCCTAACAAAGGCTCTTAAAAGTATTCGGTCGGATTCAGATTTACTGGTCCTCCAGCGTCGCTCTACATGTCTCTTCTGGTGCTTCATCTCCCAGAGCTCCTCAGTAAACCAGGGAGCTTTCCTAGATCCGCTGCCATTGAGAGGCCACAAAGGTGCAATTCGGTCCAATGCCCCAGACACTGCCTTATGTCTTACGGCCCTTGGCTTCTCCTCAGTGCCTGGCTACCAGATATTTGGTGGCTCTGGGTTTTTAGCTGTTGTATTTGAATGCCAGGTTGATGGCTAACAAAGTTACTTTCACTGGATCTTCTCATTCAGACAAGGCCTCAATTGTTGCCAAGATTGGGCAGGTGGACTGGTCCTTGGATCATCCTGTGCTAATCCTAGGATGTACTTTGATTTGCAGAGAAATGTCAAAAGATGAAACAACTAAAGGATTTTTTGAGAACATTGAAGGAAAACTCTAAGGGAATCTGATCAAACATATGTAAGAGCCCACATTAGAGATTACCTCATGCAGAGGTAGTATTCAGCCGGTTCGGATTGGTTCGGGCAAACCAGTAGTGGTGACCTATGGGCCGCCCACCCGCCCCGGTGCAATCTCATCCTATATCATTGTGTTATTGATACCGCATGGATGTGTGGACAGTGCGTGTGAGTGAATTGCCGTATTGTTTGACATCGCACATATGTGTGGATGGTGCGTGCTCACATTTCCAGTGCTGGGCAAACCGGTAGCTACAGTATGTGAAATCCACCTCTGACCTCATGGTGATAAAGGTAGTGAAACACCCTTCCCACCCTCACTGTGTCTGCTGATAGCCATGTAGCAGCCATATGTAGAGTGGCCCAGTCCTTATTGGTTAGGGAGAATAAAGGAGAATATCTATTGTTCAGGGTTGAAATGGGGGGTTCTTGGTGCTCTCTGATTGTTTTCTTGCAGATTTTTATTACCCAAACCTACCCTTCCTTAACACAAACTGGTTAAGGAGAACCCTTCAGAACATCTGCTAAACCTCTGAGAGGATTATTCAGGCTATGTGAAGGATAAAATTGCTCAGATTTGTCCTGACCTGGTCAGGGAAGGGACCTGGGCCAAGGCCTGGTGATATGAACTGGGAAGAGTTTGAGTTGGTGACTCCTAAGGAAGTGGACGAGGTTCCCTGTAAGTTTCGGATGGCCTCTGCAGTGCTGCTTTTTCAAGAGTTTAGACCACTTTGTTCCTCACCTAGGATATTGGGGAAATGAGTGATGACCTTCCCTGGATTGTGTGGATTTCTGTTTGGTTTTTATCCTGGATTTTGTTATTCTTGCAATCTCCTTCATAATCTCTTACTGTACTGATTCTTGTTCTAACGTCTGAATTTGTGAAGCATACAGTGTAATGGGTCTCATTTAAGTTTAACAACATAAAGAAAAAAAATAAAATTATAAGCCTCTCTAACTGCATTAGGACAATGCCAAGCATGTTTTCTTAAAATCCACGAAGGAAGCTTGACAAAAGCCTCTGGAGTCCCAGGAGGGCAAAAACGCCCCCCCCCCGGGGTGCAGGAGGCTGACTAGTCCACTCCCACCATGGCCACGCCCACCCAGCAACTGGGCAGAGAACCCCTTGCTAAAATTTTTGAAGCCCACCCCTGACTTCCTCCCAATTAAGCAAAAGGGAGAGTCCACAGGCTGCTATTTTCCTGCTCTTAATCAAATCTCGTCTCAAAATTGGTATTTCTAGAAAAGATGGGAAATAAAATTTGACTTCAGTCACAAGCAATTTTAAAATCAGCTCCAGTCAGGATTCTTATATGGAGATCTAATAGAAAAGAAACTCACAAACAGGCCCAAGTGTTCAACAGGGTTTTAAATTATGGGCCAAACTTATTTAATTATTTTAAATCTATTTTAACTTTTGTGTACAAATGTTTTAATTTGGCTGTTCACTGCCCTGAGTCTGAAAGGAGAAGAGCGGTATAGAAATCTGATAAAATAAATAAATAAATAAAATAAATAAACAGTGGTGGAATTCATTTTTTTTTTACTACCAGTTCTCTGGGTGTGCCTTGGTGGGCATGGCGTGGCTTGGTGGGCAAGGCTTGGTGGGCGTGGCAGGGGAAGGATACTGCAAAATCTCCATTCCCGCCCCACTCCAGGGGAAGGATACTGCAAAATCTCCATTCCCACCCCACTCCAGGGGGAAGGATATTGCAAAATCTCCATTCCCATCCTACTCTGGGGCCAGCAAGAGGTGGTATTTGCCAGTTCTCTGAACTTCTCAAAATTTCCGCTACCGGTTCTCCAGAACCTGTCCAAACCTGCTGAATTTCACCCCTGGGTTCAAGTTACTGGTTGCTTAATTGGCATTTGAATAGAGGCAACTTTTGAGGTAAGTTCCACCAACCTAGAATGTCACCAAAATACAAAGTTCTGGATGATTTTCCCCAGTGGTCTCTGGAGACAAGTTGCTTCCTTGAAGGACAGCAGAAGTCATTATCTGGCTGTTGAAGTATCTTTATCCAGCATCACTTTCTGGACAAGACCTGACAGGAAGGACCACAACCACTATAGAACATTACCCCAAAGGATGGATTTATGATTTTTCACTAAGATGTTCTTTTTTTTCTCCAGCTCTTTCTCTGCAAATGGAGCCCGGAAGAATTATAGGATCCCCAGAGGAGAAGCTGTTTTTCACTGTAATTTTCAAAATTCAGATGAGACCTCTTCTGCTACTTTTTCAGTGTCTGGTTTTGAGGTAAACATCATGGAAGGAAATCTTACATTAGAAAAGCATAAATGCCTCAGCCACACACTTTGTGGCACAGGTTTTGAGACAGGTAGAGACTGTGCTCTTGAATGTACTTTCTCTCCTTTTTCAGGTGAAGCTTGGTTTGTCGCTGTCTGAATCAGGAAAGTCACTAGAATTTCTATATGGTGAAGGTGTTTGAATTCATAGAATTCTTTTTCTTGTTCTTTTTTAGAAACAGGAAGGGGATTGATTCAGCCTGATAAACTATGAATCTTCTGCTTTTGATTCTGTTGGTATCCCAGCAAGTCTCTGGGAAGCTTAGAATGAAGTGTCCGCTGAATGTCAAGTACCAAGATGAAAAAAAGCCATGGAGCTATTACAGATCAGGAGACCATCTCATTAGTATCATCAACACTGGAACAAAATCATTCCGTACAACAACATTGCCTTTCAAGAGGGCTCCTTATTGTCAGTTTGACATGTAAGTCATTCGCTGTGATGGAGTTGCATTCCCTGTATTTGCAGCTCTAACACCCTCGTTCTTTTCTTCTTATTACGCTTATGTGTGTATTTTAGGCATAATTTCTTGAGTCATTTTTATTTCCATTGCTTCTCTTTTGTCTTATTATATATACATATATATATAATTATATATATATAATTTTTATATATATAAAAAACTGAAAAAAAAATCCAGATTCTACAACTTTCCTGGTTTAATACTGAATGATAACATAAATACCAACTTTGGTTTAAAGTAGGAATTGCAAGGCTTGTAGTTGTCTCTGCTGAGCCCATGTCCATATTTTTATGACCACTATTCAATGCTTGATCCTTATAGGAATAAGAGATGTTTTGATTTGAGCATTCCCTGCTCTTCTGGGTTGTTATGAAACAAGCTCTTCCTATTACAATGTTTCCTCTTTAATGATTGAATGGAAATCAGTTCTGCTACAAATAATGATTTATTTGTGATTCTTAAACATAGTGGAACACTATTTCCAACTCATCTCCCCAACACTCATTAAAATGAAATGGTGGTGGGTAATTATCATTTGCCTCTGGTTGTGGATTGGTATTGGCTTAAGACTCAAAAAACTTGTGGAGACAAAAAGGATAAAATTCAAAAAGTATTTTGTTATTGCGGTTGTTGTTGATGATGATGATAACATGAACATTTATTTAATGTTAGTTTACCTTATGATCGCTTTCGAGCACTACGGTATATTTTTAATATTCAAGTGGTGAGCAAGACTCCTGGGCTTCTGCACAATCTCACACTTGGCTACAACATCCATGACAACTATTTGAACATACTTATGACTTCAGAAGCCTTGCTGGACATGCTCTCTACTGGAGAAGCCAATGTTCCCAACTACAGCTGTGGAAGGAAGGACAACATTTTGACTCTTGTTGATGCAGCTGCTGATGACATCTCCATTCAGATGTCAAGATTAGGAGCCACCTACAAAATCCCACAGGTTTGTATTTTTCTATTTAAATGGAATGTGGTAGTGGGTTGGTATGTGATAGATCCAACCATATTTTCACTTTGGAATTGAAGAACTGCTTTTCACCATGGCTATTCTACGTGTTATGGTTAGGGATTTTTACATGTGATCTTTCTCATTCTTGTGTAAACGGAAAACTCACTAAAAAAATTGCTGTACAAAGAATTCTGATATAGAATCAAAGAAACATGCAACCATACTCATAGGCCACTACAAATGTACTTTCAAATTGGCAAGTGTTTCAATGCAGAAATGCCTAAACATTTTAAGATGATATTTACACAAGCAATATTTCAGTACTGGACACAATGGTTAAATATGGAAGGTTTAATCAAGTCACTTATAATGAATATTATTGTATTTGCCGAACTCCAGAGATAGACAAAAAGCATCTATTATTTCAAAGTCAGTTATAAAAGAGATCAATATCTTGGACCCTAGATTAGACTAACAACCTATTGGGATCCTTATATTAAAACAACATGTTTTTCGTTTAGTCAATATTAAAGAAGAACAGTCAATATGGCTCTTTATTTGAACAAAACATTTCAGTTGACATGTGAACATTGGTCTGATTGCCATCAATTATAGGTATCACACAGAAATATGATTTCAATTCTTTATTCTTATTTTTTAACCTATTTTTTACACTATTGTTATATACAGTTTTGTTAATGCTATGCTTTTTATTCTTTATTTTCATACGGTTTAATGACTAACCAACAACAAATTTCTTGAATATGTTTAAGTGAACCAATCTGGATTACTTTCAAGTTAATATTTTGAAAATGATCTGACCTGAAATGTAACCCAGTATTCTTCATTGCTTTTTCAGATCAGTTTTGAATTATTTTCAGATTTACTGCATGATAAAAGTGAATTGCCATTTTATCACCGGCTTTTCCCAAAAAAAGGGATCCTCTACCTAGGAATTGTCCAAGTGCTCCTTCATTTCAGATGGACCTTGATTGGTCTCTTTGCTTCAGATTCAGAAAATGGAGATAATTTCATGAGGACTTTTACTCCTATGCTTATTAGGAATGGAATTTGTGTTGTTATATCACAGCAATTCTCAACAACTCAATTTACAGCACCCCATGGTGATGCCTTCTCTAAGTGGAGACAAGTCAATGTCTATGTTCACTACATAGAATATGGTGCCATTGTTGAGAGGAATCTTCCTTTTCGTTTTATACTTAGGCGTTTGCCGGGACCCATTGAAGGAAAAGTCTGGATCACAACACTCAATGAATTGTATCAACTGATAGACCCCAGAGCTCTCAAACATGTAAATAATATCTGTACTGTTGATTTTGAGATTAAAAAAGAGCCAATAAAAGATGCTTTTATACCCAACTTCTTTCTATATCCACCCTTTGGACATCAATCATTTGTCTGTTCTTCTTCAAAGCATGTCTTTTCTGTCAAAGACCGGAAAAGATGCACTGAGAAATCACCACTGGAGACCCAAAATAAAAAGAACACAGTGTGGGCCACGAATTTCCACCATTATTACAGTGCCATTAATACTCTGGCCCATGCCTTGAATGATGCCTATTCCTCCAGATCTAGGAGGAGAAGGAAGAAGGGCAAAGGGAGTGTTGGGGCTCCAAGGCTTCAGCCATGGCAGGTATGGGGTCCCAACAAGGATCCATCAAACTTAGTTCCTTTGGAATTCTCCAAAGGAGGAGAAAGATATAGTTTGATATTAAACATTGTTAATTTTTAAATGATGCATGCATTTTAAATAAATTGCTATATGTATAGGTTTGTGATTAGCATTATAGAACTTTACCTTCTTAAATGAAGGTAAAAGCAGCTCCTACTTGATTTCATTACTTTTTCTATAGCCAATCCAGTTTTTCAGCAACATTTTTTTCCAAGTGTAGTGTGTTTGATCGGGCGATGGAAGAGACAGGACTCAGTGCTAACAGTAACAACAGCTCTTTATTAGTAGATCAATGCAATCCAGCAGCTGGCTCGTCTGACTGCTTGCCCTTTTATAGGGAACTGTTGTTGTGGCCCACCAGTGGCCTGTGCGGATCGTGGCTGATCCTGATGATGAGGAGGCTGGTGTGGTGTCACGCCAGCAGCCTGCACAGCTAGCGCTTGCGTCGGACAGCGAGGAGGCTGAAGAGGATGTGGTGCCAGAGGCAGAGACTCAGACAGGGCCTTCAGAACCTCCAGAGGTTCCTTCAAGTGGAGAGAGCAAAGTGGAGGAGCCCCTCCTCAATGCTCGAGCACACTGGGCTGCCAAAAGGCAGGAGTGGCTACTCAGGAGGAGGAGGTCTACTCAAGAGTAGGGCTTGAGGATAATTGGCCACTCCCTTAGCCTATTTAAGTTACACGCAGCTAGTGCTTTTTTGCTGGAAACAACTCATATTTATAATTAGAGTATTTTCGTTTATCATATCTTGCTTTCTGGGCTGGTTGCCAATCTTTGCCGGTGTTTTATATTCTTGCTACTTAATAAATTTGATAAGGACCATTGGTGTGTGTCAATATCCTGGGAAATCCGGAGCTGGGGCAGAACAACTGTCAGACAGGTTGGCCAATGGGGTTTGAGTATTTTCCCGCCAGATTGGCGGACCTGAGTGAAGCCTATGCTCACTCCTATTCAATATGCAACACTCTATTCAATATGCAACATGGTGCCTGCAAGGGGCAGTTGGGGTCTCCCCCGCCAAATCAATATTCATTTCCTGAGATGTTTATGGAGGCATTTGCTTTCTTTCCATTAACATCACACCGCTGATTCACATTTAGTTTGCAAATCGACTACTATTTTGGGATCATTTTCACATTATTTTTTTTTATCAAGTTTGGTATCATTCATCATTCTTGCTCTACATTTCACTTTTCTTCTATGTGGAAGACTTTCTATTTTCTAATTTCTCTTAAATTCCATTCAGGTTTTTTTTTTAGCCTATTATGATAAATCATGAAGATGTATTTTCATTTTATGTCTGGTTCTAACTGACATTTAGACACCCAGTTTCCTATCAGTTACCACCAGTAGCCATGCAATTCCATTTCGTCGAAATCATTAATGACATTTTCATTAAGTTTATTATATGATTATTATCAAATCAAATAAAAAAATACTACTACTTCTAATTTATTGTTAGCTACCTTAAGTCATTCTGGGGGAACAAAGAGGCTCCAAATCCAACTAATAACAAATATGAGTTTGTTCTTCCATACCAGTTGTTGTTAACTAATTTTAGTTCTTCAATAGAAAGAACCTTGTCTTGGATACCAAGCTGGACCTTAAGATAGATAGATAGATAGATAGATAGATAGATAGATAGATAGATAGATAGATAGATAGACGATAGACGATAGACGATAGACGATAGACGATAGACGATAGACGAAAGACGATAGACGATAGATGGATGGATGGATGGATGGATGGATGATCTCATTTGGATATGTTTATAATCTGGTATACCTAGGAGGAGATTAGCCTGGCAACTTTCTTCTTGATAAATCCATGTTTTCTCGTAATCACCTGTTGTTTTCAAGGAGTTCATGAATGTTCTCTTTCTTAGTGCAATTTATTTATGACCTGCTTTAGAATGTTTCTTATAATCGACAAAATTTTTCAATCATATTGTTTTCAAAACATGTATTGTCAATACGTGATTAACAAATTTTGCTGAACCTTTCTTTTTCATTTTTAAAGACAGAAACTTGTTCTCCTAAGAATATTTACAAGTGTAGAAGAAAGATTCAAATGAGAACAGATAAAAAGGAATAAGTTACAATGTTTATTGATATTGAAATTGCTTGATGTTCCCATTCTAGTTCCATCCCTTTCTGGAGAAGAATGAATTTTGCAATCTTTCCCATTACAAACTTTACTTGGATCAAAATGGGGATTTGAAGGCAGATATGAAGATCATGAGTTGGGTATATCTCCCCAAAAAGAATCTCATGAAAGACCAATTGGTGACTATTGAAAGACAGGGACTTACTGTCAACCAAGATTACCTGTCATGGCTAAAGTTGCACAACAGGGTAGGAGAAATATTGGTGTCTTTTCTATTTTCCAAAGAGTTCCGATCCATTTCTTTGGGCTATGCCTATGCACCATGGTTCAGTGTTGAAATGGAGAAGCTGCATGAAAATGGTAAGATAGGTCAAATGCTAGGGATTGTGATTCACTTATTCTTTGTCTTCAAATAGCAAACAAGAAGGTAAATTTATTGACCAGTGCCTGAGTTCAGGTTTGCACTGAATATTG
Organism: Pituophis catenifer annectens; assembly: GCF_029215685.1. NCBI lineage: Eukaryota > Metazoa > Chordata > Lepidosauria > Squamata > Colubridae > Pituophis > Pituophis catenifer. The sequence goes on from NW_027256882.1 coordinate 19,221,266, forward strand.
AATCAAGTGTCAGGGTTCCAAGTAACACACCCATAGCAATCAAAACTCCGAGGCAGTTGGATTCCTCAAATAATAGGTTTATCCAACATGTCATATTGGCACAAGCTGGTGAAAACCAACTCTAAATGTTCCTGTGGTTTATACCTAATTAAAAGTACAAGTTCTTTCACTTTCTCCAAACAATCAGTCACATGGTCCAACCAGGATACAGTCTAGTTGCTAGATGACTCTAGTCCCCTCCTTCTGGACACCTGGTGGGAATGTCCTTGGTTCCCAAGAGAAAGTATTTTATTTTGGTTACAGCACCCCAGCTATCTCTATTTCTCCCTCCCTTTCCCATAGCTCCAGTTGTGGCAACATTGAAGCCTCAAAATGGCCACAGCCAGGTCAGCTTCAGGGTTGAGATCAAGACTGGATGGAGATCCTTTTGGTTCCAGTGGGAAATAAAATTTGGAATTAGATTCACCTTGTCCTTGTTGGGGCCAGTATCCCATAAAAGGGCAGGGCAAGAAATTTTTAAGAAACCCAGACCTGACCAGAGATATCCATTCTAATCTTTCACCATACTGGGGCAGTGAAATAGGCCTTCTGCTCCTATGAAGAAGGTCCAAGAATTTTTCTTGACATGGAATCAAAATGTCCGGACTGCTGAGAAATAATGTCCTGACCAAGAAAACCAAAGCATTTGGAACATGATTTTGACTCAAAGAAAAGCCTTTCTAATATCTGAAATAATAAAAGACAATTCAAAAGGAAATGCTGCTTAGATTTTGGGCTTTGGCTTATAAGAGGGTACCTCATCTAAAAACCCCTTGAATGCAACTGTTCGTCTTGATTGTTAGCTATCTTAAGTCATTCTGGGAAAGAAAGGAGGCTCCAAATTTAACTAATAACAAATCTGGGTTTGCTTTTTCAAGCCAGTTGTTGTTACCTAATTGTAGTTCTTCAAGAGAAAGGATCCCTAGCTGAGCCACACATGGCTCATATGTGCTGCAACAAAAGATTCCTAATTTACACTTTTTGAGGGACACATTCTCATGACCTCACCTCTATCTCATATCACTACTGTTCTAGTAACTGAGCAGTCACTTTTGCTCTTATTTCAAGAGCATGTCAGCATGTCAGGATGGTTAGTGCTATCATATTTTCTTTGGAATTCATTGTTTTTCTATTTAGTCTCTTCCTCAGTCCAAATGTGGGGAAAAATGTCATCCTGGATTTGTCAAGCAGAAGCGAGAAGGAGAGCCATTTTGCTGTTATGACTGTGCTCCTTGTCCGGAGGGGACCATCTCCACTCAGGAAGGTGGGTGACACAAAAGAAAAGACAGGCCTTGAGGAAGTGTATTCATCTAGAGCAGGACTTATGGCCCATGGGCCAGATGCATCATTTGCTGGCCACGCCCATGCCCGTTTTAGAAAAGCAGAAAAAGGTCCCAATACATGACATGACATCGCCGTGACTATGTGAGTTTGACACCCCTGATCTAGAGCAATTTTCCTTAAAGTGAAAGTTAGAGGACTGAATGAATTTCAACTGATCTTTGTTTATTCTCAAACTGTATAATTTCTTATCAAAACGAAAGCTGAGAAAGACCTTGATAGGGATTGTCAAGTTATGGCATATTGGACAGGTTCTGATACTGCCAGAGAAAATACTGCTTTTTAGTTTTTATCTGCCCTTCCACATTTATATTTCTAGGAACATCTGAGTTCTTTGAAACTTAGAGAATTGTTGAGGAGGTGGGGCCAGCTGTCAAGAAGGAAAGTTGTGGAAAGCGACGCTCTGTTATAGAGAGTTGTTTTTTCAGCAAATTCCAACTGATCGGTGGATTTTGTGGAGTCCCAGATCCCTTGGAGGGGGATCGGAAGAAAGAGGCGTTCTGCGGTGGAGCTCTTGGCGGCAGTCGAAGAAGCGAGTGGCAGAAAAGCTTTGGAGAACCTGATCAGGGGAAGGAGATGTCCTGTAATGGCAGCCACAAGAAAGTGACAGTGGATGGCTGGACAACAATAGCCGGTGGAAAAGTGGGACAACGCTGAGACTGATCTGGTTTAAAGCGATTTTGGCAACTTCGTAGGAGTGATCCAGGGTGAGAGATCTATCCGGAGGATTTCTAAAGAGGGAAGAAAAAGAAAGATGCCCCAGGAAGGAGGAGGGTGACTGGAGCTCCCTCCAAATGATAGCGGCAAAAGGCAAGTTTGGGTGTAAAAGGAATTACTGCATCTTGACAGATCGTATTGGTGGAGTGAAGGGGAAGGATCAAGGAAATAGACAATCTGAAGGTGGAGGCTGAAAATGAAATGCTGACAAACCAGAGGATTCTGACATTGTGAAGAGAGACTAAATGCTGAGTAATGCTGAGTTACTGAGTTACAAAAGGAGGCAAGGGAAATGTCGGCCAGCTAAGAAGGAACTAGAAAATCCTATAGAAGAGGAAAAGAGTACTGTAAAAAAGATTTGAAAACTATATTTAAGAAAGCAGGAGAAAAACATGGGAAATCATTTGTTACTAATTAATTTATAAATTATAGAGAGATTGAATATAATTGTGGATGTGGTGATATTTATAGCTTTGTAGTTTAGTATTTAAATTGATAGAGGAAATTGGTTGGAAATTGTTTTTATTATTACTCTCATTAATTATTGATATTATTGATATTATTAATGCAATAATATAATGACAGATACATGCTATTTTTAATGATTTTTTGATGTTGATTGATGTTTTGAATTGATAATTTTGAACTGTAGGTTAACATAAATATTTAGAAATTATAAGTTACTGAGCTTAGTGTGCTAAGAGTGAGTAAAATAGATATAAGAATAAGAATATAGATTTGGTGATAAGTAGGAAAAGAATAAGCTAAGTAATATTTAGGGTGTGTTGGAGGAAAATAAGAGGTCTGTAAATAAGTTCAAATTCATTTAAGGACTTACAGTTAATGTAACAATCCATGCTAGAGGTAATGCTGAAGAACTACGAGGACTTGAAAACAGAGATAGGAGAAGTGAGAAGCGATACTGGAGAACTTAAAGAAAAGATGAAATTGATAGATGGTAAATTTGAATGCTTCCAATAACAAATTGTGAAAAATGAGCAAAAATTACAAGAGATAGAAGAAAGAATGGGAAAGGAAGAAAAACGTGTGGATGAAATGAATGGAAAATTAATGCAAGCTAATAAAGAACTGGAAATGACAGTTATCCAGTTAGAAACAGAAAAGGCAGTCCACTATCTACAATTCCAGAATGTGAAAGAAGATGAGGATTTACCAGAAATGATGGCAGATCTGTTGGCAGGAGCTCTAGGAATTGGTAAAGAGGAAATGGTGAATGAAATGGATGAAATATATCGAATCCATACCAATTATGCGAGGAGACACAATTTACCTAAAGAAGTACATATTAGGTTTGTAAAGAAGTTGATCTGTGACAAAATTTTACATAGAATGAGAGACGACCCATTGGAATACAGAGGGAGACAGCTGGTGGTACTCAAACAAGTATCTAGGAGAGTGAGAGAACTAAGACGACCCTATCAAATATTAACCTCTAAATTAACATGATTAAATATTAACTTCTGATGGTTGATACCAGAATGGATCATGGCAGTATGGCAGGAAAAAAGATTTCAACTGGACACGATAGACCAGGTGGAAGAATTTTATAGGCAAAATTTTGGCAGTGATGACGAAGTAGAGGAAAGAGAATCAAGAGAAGAATGTGAACCAAGAGAACAGACATTAGAAATGACAGAAGCCCAATAAAAGAAAGAGGAAATGGAAAGGAAGAAAAAATAGATACAGAAAAATATGATGAAGGCAAACACAAAGAATATAAAGAAGTCCGACAGACAAGCGCAACAAGATCCAGACAGATGTAGAGAGGCACAAGAAGAAATAATGCTTTTATCCTTAAATGTTAATGGCTTAAATGCTCCCACAAAGAGGAAAAACTTTTTCAACAAATTGAGTACGATGCACTTAGATATAATAGTATTACAGGAAACACACATAAAGAGGTCACATCAACAAGTACTAAAATGTTGCGGTTTGCTCCTCGTCGCTGCCAGACGGTCCCTCAGGACCGCCAGCCCCATCGCCTGTAAAGAGCCGCCTTTACAACGGAAAGGCGGCTCGAAAAACTCCATTTCCATGAGGAAATGCGAGATAGAGCTGGCGAGGGCAGGTAGAGCTCTCTGCGAAGCCCCAAAAGTTTTTTTTTTTTACTTTTGGGGACGAAGCAGATGAGGCTCCCTATTTCCCCCGCCGCCGCTCCGGGCTTTGGGAGACCTCTGCCTTTTTGCAGAGCCAGGCGACGAGAACAAGCCTATTAAAGAAAACTAACATATTAATTAAAGAGGATGAGATCTGGACCTGTGACCCTGAATCGCAAGTATTTTCATTTATTTTATAAAAGTTACTGAAGAAGGAAAAAAGAATTTTTAAAATGGTGACTGCCGAGGCTTGAGAAGGGGCTGAAAGGGAAAGTTCTTCCGTTTCTTAATAAGCTACAAAGTAGCGGAATAAACACTGCTGGCTACAACTGAAGAAAAAGTTCTACTTTTATGTCTTCTTTTCCCTGGAGATCTGATATTGATCTTGTTTGGAAAGAAGCTTTTTTTCTCTTTCTTTGCTTTTCTTTTCTTTTTTAAGAGAGTTTGTCTCTGTGGAAATATGGCGTTTAGACTTACAAAGCCAGACAAACAAGCAGTGGGGGGGGGGATTCCCCCATCTATAAACTACATGAACAAGTTTTAAACCTACAGACTCAGAAAACTAATTTTAATATAATTGAATTTCTTTTGGAGGAGATTGTAAGAAGGGATGAGATTGTGAATCAGAACTTTGAAAAATTTAAGCAGGAAATTAAAGAAATGGTGCAATTAAAGTTTGATACTTTGCAACGAAAGATTGCAAAAGTGACTAATGGTTTTTCAGAAATTGTTATGAAGTTGGGTACAAATATTGATTTATTAGAGTCTAAAATGGAGGAAATTGAGGATAATTTGGACAATAAAATACAAAGAACTGAAAATGATTTGACAAACACTCAAGATAATAGCTTAGAAGAAAAACTTAAAATGGAAGCTGATCATAAGATTTGTAATGCAGAAAATATTAAACAACGGATTGAAAAAGAAGTTTTAATGATGCAATATAATCTCACAGAATATGCGATTAGACTGAGAGGATTACAGGAAAACAACAGAGATGACTTAAGGAAAATATCTTCTGAAATTCTGGCTGGGATCTTAAAGGTTCATCCTGAGGAAGTATTTTGTAGGATTGACAGAGTCTATAGAATAAATTCCTGGATTGCAAAGCAAAGGCAACTGCCTAGAGATGTGGTGATTTATTTTACAGATAAAGAAATAAGAAATAATATTGTGCAAAAATATTTTAATTCTACTTTGCAATTGTTTGGAAGAAAGATTTGGATATATAAAGAGTTACCGCCTAAGATGTTATTGGAAAGAAAGAAATTTGGTTTTCTGGTGACTGAGCTTAAAAAACAAAATATTTTATTTAGGTGGGATGCGCCAGTTGAGATATCAAGGAGAAAGATACCAATTAAATACTGTTGAAAAAGCGGAAGAATTTTACCCAAAAATTTTGAAAATGAGTTCAACATTTTTATGCACAACACAAGATAAGCAGAAGGAGTTGGAAATAAAGGAAAAATATCGAGTTACAGAGGCTTCTGTAGATGAATTGCCTTTGGATTCTTTAGATACCTCAGCTGGATTATCTATAAATAAGAGAGATGTGGCATCGGACTCTAACGTGATGATTCATCAAGTTACAGACAAGCATGGAAATCAATTAGTTGATACACAATTTATAGAAAAGAAACATGAGTTACAAAAGCAAAACCAACAAGATCAAGTTATAAATCAGAACGAAAACCGATCAGTTGACATACAATTCGTAGAAAGGAAATTAGGATGGAGATCAAACCCACAAAAAGTCAAGAAAAAAAGAAATAGATCTCACAAAAATAAAAATTTCTAAATTAGGCAACAGTGAAGCCAGTTATTTAAAAGAAGACTGAATACATGAAAAGATAGTTGAGGCGAAGTATTGGTTAATATTATCCTGAAGAGAGTGACAGACCTCTGCAATGCTGTAATTTTGGGATGTGAAAATGGCCTTAAATTGTTGGATTGGAATTATCTATTTTGGACTTTTTTTTTGATAAATATATTATGTTTATGCTGAGCTACATGGCAAGAGGGCTATGCTGGGGCATGCAGAAGATCTGGTTGTTACCCCATTATGACGGTGGGAATTAATAATCCTGAAGAAAACCACTATTACAGATATTATATGGAATACAATTATAATGTCACTCGGGTGGTTGTTTTCTTTTTTTTTATATACATGAAGATATTTATTATTGATGGGGCAGATGATAACTGAGGATTTTGAACATTCTGTTGCAATCAGGATGTTATGTTACCCTAATATGGGTGATGGAGTTAACAATCCAGTGGAAAGACATCAAAGAAGACATTATATGGATTATACGTTTAGAGTTATTGATTTTATTTATATAAGGGAATATTTTTTTTTTTTAGTAGGGTGGGCAGAAGAATAAAGATATTAAGAATTGTTACATATGGTAATTTTTGTAGGAAAGTGGGTGGAGACAGGCTAGTTTAATGATTGTTTAGTTTAAGAACAGGGGTGTTTAAGAGATATATTTACGGGAGTGGAGGAAATGGATAGAGTCGAATAAATGTTAAATTAGGATTTATTATATAGCTTTATAGGGGAAGGCTGCTTTGGAATCTTATATTAATATACACAAAAGATTAAATGTTAAATTAGGATTTATTATATAGTCTTAAAGTGGAAGGTTGTTTTGAAATGTTATATTAATATATAGATATATGTATGGGGGAGGAGAAAAAGGGCAGATTATTGCTAAATTGGGATAATATTACTATGCTAAATCAGAAGTTATTATACAATGTTATAGTAGAATGTTATTTTGAAATGTATGGTAAAAGGGGGATGTAATAATATTATTAGAAAGAAAGGGTCAGTATTTGGGGGATGGAGTAAGGGGATGGTAAAATATTATATTATATAATCTGTTATGAATTAGGATTTTACTCTGAAGAAGTCACAGGGCGATGGGTGGTGAGGGGGGTTAGGGAGGAGGGGGGGAAAGGGGGGGAAATTTGTATTTGAAAAACTTTCTCAATAAAAAAAAACCAGTACTAAAATGTTCTAAGCTGGGGAATATGTTTACAGCTCTATCTCAACAGAAAAAGGGGGAATTATGATATACATTAAGGAAGGAATTCCAGCCAAGCAAATCTGTAAGGATGAGGAGGGTAGAATTCTAATGATAGAGATAACTTTAAATGAGAAGAAAGTGACTTTGGTGGGACTATATGCGCTGAATGAAGTCCAAACAGTATTTTATAAGAAATGACATAATATGATTGGAGAATTAGAATATGAACATATCTGTATAGTTGGGGATTTCAATTTGTTGTGGCCCCGTCCTCTGAGCCTATCTCATCGGAGGAAGAAGGCTCCGAACATGAGGGAGAGGAGTCAGCCAGGCCTCCCTCTCCAGGCCCCTCCCCACTGGCACTGTCTCAGGTGCCGGCCGAGGGAGAGGAGATTAGCCAGGAGCCAGGTGTCTCTGATGAGGGCGAGGAAGGAGAGCCGTCGTTCCTGGATGCACGCCAACGAAGGCGTGATAAACGGTTGCAGCAGTTAAGGAGGCGTGCTAGGGATTAGAACTGAGTCACTGGACCACACCCCAGAGACTATATAAGAGAGGGTGGTGGCTGGTAAAACTCCGTGACAAACAAAAACTAACTTTGGCTAGTCACTTGAACAATGTCTGAAGCTGCCGAAGGGATATTGTTTTGCTGGACTATTTGCAATGCGTATGTAATTTTATGTTATCTGTTGCAGTAAAGCTCTTGGCAGACAGTGCTTATATTGTTGCCAAGTTTGAGATAACGACCTGTGTGCGTGCCAAGTACTTTCTTAACCCTCGGCTGGCTGTGTTTGTGTGTGTGTGTGTAGACAGGGACAGATCACAATGCGATAGTAGAGAGAGAATTAGATCATACGAGTGATAAACGAAGGAAAACTATTAGAAGGATTCTGCCCAACACATTCTTTAAAATAGTGGAGGAGTTGTGTATTAAAGATAGCTGAAGAGAAAGGAATGGAAAAGAAAAACAATATACATACTATTCGGGCAGACATAATACATGGTCCAGGATTGATATGGCATGGGTATCAACAGAATTGGATTCGGAAATTGAGGAAATTAAAATCGACATCAACTCATGACCATAACCTGATTGGAATTACATGGAAAGGACAAAAGAAGATAAAGAGATGGACTTTAAAAAAAACAATTTTGAATCAGAATGAGTTTAAATTGAAAATGGATGAACATATGTGCTTATTTTTTCAAGACAATAAAAAGGAATTATAACCAAATAATTTATGGGACACTCCAATAACCAAAATTTATGGGACACTGCAAAAGCCTTTTTGAGAGGAATTGCAATAGCTCATATGGCCAAAGAAAATAAACAAAAAAGGCAAAGATGGAAAAGTTTAGAAGAGGAACTTAGTAGATTGGAGAAGGACTTACAAAAGGAACCACAAAAACAAGAGTTGAAACAACAAATAGATGTCACTAAACATAAATTAAATATTATTGAGAAGGAGAGTTTGGCCCAGCAAATAAAAAGTATCAAAAAATTTTTTTGAAACCACAAATAAGCCGGGGCAGTGGCTAGAGTATAGATTACAGAAACAGAGGGATACAAAATGGATCAATAAATTACACAATGACGAAGACAAACTAATACATCAAAATGAAGGGAAGAGAAGTGTAGCCTATGAGTTTTTCAAAAATTTGTATGAAGATAAGGAAAAGATAGATGAAGATAAGATATGGCAATCTTCAAGAAATGGGACTACCTAAAGTATCAGTAGAATGCAAGGAGATGTTAAATAAAGATATAACTTAATTGAAAATTATTGGAGACAATTAAGAAACAAAAAGCTAATAAAACACCAGGCCCCGATGAATTGCCGTCAGAGATTTATAAAAATCATCAGGAGATATTAAGTCCAATATTGTTAGAAATATATAATGAAGTTTTAAATAAAGCAAAGATCCCAGCCTCGTGGAAAGAAGCGACAATTACTTTGGTTCTGAAGGAAAATTCTGACCTGATGTTTATTAAAAATTACAGACCAATATCTCTATAGAATTCGGATTATAAAATTTTTATGACAATTATGGCCAAACGATTAAAGAAATTCTTAGAAAATTTTATCCATTCTGATCAAAATGGCTTTCTGCCTAGACGATATATAAGGAATAATATTGGGATCATGTTAGACATCATAGAATACTATGAGCTTCACAATGACAAGCAGATAGTATTAATATTTGCTGATGCACAGAAAGTGCTTGACAATGTCAAATGGGAATTTATATTAAATCAATTAAATTATATGGAATTTGGGGAAAAGTTTATAAGGATGTGTAGAGCAATTTATTCTGAACAAGAGGCTAAAGTGGTAATCAATGGGGAAACAATGAAGAATTTTCAAATCCAAAAAGGTATGAGACAAAGTTGTCCTCTATCGCCGCTACTGTTTATTTTATCATTAGAAATTTTGAATAGAGTAATTCGAGAAGATGATCAAATTAGTGGTTTAAAGATTAGAAATGAATTTTTTAAAGTGCAGATGTTTGCGGATGATCTTGTCTTTATTACTGAAGAGTCCATGCAGTCTGGTGTACGGCTGATGGAAGTACTGGAGGAATATGGGGCGGTAGCAGGCCTAAAGATAAACAAAGATAAAATGAAAATGTTAGTAAAAAACATGACGGAGGAGAAAAAAAAGAGTTAGAGGGAAAAATTGATATTCAGATAGTAAAAAAATAAAACAAAAAAATAGATACCTAGGAATTCAATTCATTCCAAGATGTGTTACGCTCAAAGAAGAGAATTATGATAAATTAATTGAACAAATTAAAACTGATTTAGAAAGATGTCAGAGGCATCTCCAGTGGAGATCTAACAGGACCAGGATAGAGGAACAACCCCTATCCCGAGCCCTCCAGAGATCATCCACCAAAGCGACCAATGCCGTTTCCATGCTGTGCCCAGGCTGGAAGCCAGACTGGAGCGGGTCTAGATAGACAGCTTCATCCAGGAACTGGGGAAGCTGCCGCGCCACCACACTCTCAACAACCTTCGCAACAAAGCGAAGGTTGGAGACTAGACGATAGTTAGCCAAAATAGCCGGATCAAGGGAGGGCTTCTTGAGGAGGGGCCTCACCACCGCTTCTTTCAATGCGGCCAGCAGGACCCCCTCACTCAGAGAAGCGTTAACAATCCTCTGGAGCCAGCCTCGTGTAACCTCCTGGGAAGCCAGTACCAACCAGGAGGGACACGGGTCCAATAAACATGTGGTCGCGTTCAGCCGTCCCAGGATCCTGTCCACGTCCTCGGGAGCCACAAGATAAAACTCCTCCCAGATAAGACTCTCAAGACCTGCCTCAGTCATCCCGTCCGGACTTACCCAGTCAGAGGCCAGGCCTCCCCGAATCTGAGCGATCTTGTCATACAGATACTGCACAAAATCCTCAGCTCGACCCTGCAAGGGATCATCCCGTGCTTCCAGATGGAGGAGGGAGCGGATCACCCTAAACAGGGCAGCTGGGCGATTATCTGATGATGCAATAAGAGTGGCAAAATAGCTAGATTTTGCCGCTTTTATCGCCACTAGGTAGGTCTTAATATGAGACCTCACCAGTGTTCGGTCGGATTCGGAGCGGCTGGTCCTCCAACTACTCTCCAGGCGTCTTTTCTGGCACTTCATCTCCCTCAGCTCCTCGGAGAACCAAGGAGCTAGGTGAGTTCGGGCCACAAAGGCACGACATGGTTCAAAGCCCTGGCGGCCGCACTATCCCAGGCGGCCACCCGGTCTTCAGCCGAGTCATGAGCCAGAGTCTCAGGAAATGGCTCAAGCCCCATCTGGAACCTATCAGGATCCATCAGGCACCTGGGGCGGAACCACCTGGTTGGTCCCGCCTCCCTGCAGCGAGGTGCAGTGGTTATTATTATATAGAAATCCCCAATTGGTTATCGATAGTAGAAATGTTCACACATCCAAATCTTATTAAAGTAGGAAGGGTAGCTACATATAAAGAATTATTAAATGAGAAAGGAGAATTGAATTCAAGAAATAATTTAAAGGAAGGAATCAAATTAGAATGGTGGGCTAATTTACAAATACAATCTAAATTTATGAAGGACAAAAAGGAATGGGGTATAAAAATAGCACAAACAGAATTGGATAAAATTCTATTAAGTATGGAGGGAAATGCTATAAAGAAACTATACTGCTATTTATTAGAACAAGAAATGCTTGAAGAACAAATAAAGGAGATTATGATAACCTGGAGTAAATGTTTTGGTTATAGTATTGATTTGGATATTTGGCAGAATCTATGGGAAAAAATATCAAAATTACGTTGGCGGATTCATATAAAGAAAACCTATATAAAATGTTTTACAGATGGCACTTCCCACCCAGAAGATTGGAAAAAATTAACAAAAAATATTCTTCAAGATGTTGGAAATGTGAGATGGTCGCAGAGTCCTATTATCATATGTGGTGGGAGTGCTCAAAAGCAAAACACTTTTGGCAGCAAGTAAAGACCTGGCTAGAAGAGATTTTAATGGTTAAAATAGAAGTCAAACCAGAATTTTTCTTATTGGGAATGATAGACAGTAAATATAATAAAAATGTAATATACCTAATATTACATATATTAATAGCTGCAAGAATAGCATTTGCACAGAAATGGAAGAGTAAAGAAACAGCATCAGAGGAAGAAGTGCTATGCAAAATCTTCAATTGTGCAGAAGTGGACAGATTCACTTTGGAATCAATGTATTATGAAATCTGACTAAATTTTATGAACGGTTAGACAAGAGGAAGAACACCAAGAAGAGAGTGTACTGAATGTCTACAAATGTATATGTCAATATATATTGAACTTGCAAATAGGATTATATAGTAAGCTTGACAAGTAATGAAGTAAGATATATGTAAATTTGTATATAGATTAAGGGATATATTAACTATTAATTTGAATTTGACAGAAATGTTAGAAACCAGAGATGTCAAACCATGTCCGTTGTTTTTAAATTTGAATTATTAATAAAAAACATTTTATAGATGATAGATAGATGATAGATAGATAGATAGATAGATAGATAGATAGATAGATAGATGATAGATAGATAGATAGATAGATAGATAGATAGATAGATAGATTAATAGATATATAGAGAAATTTAGAGAATTGTCTTAGATTCATTTCCTGGAAGGATTATTGCATTACTCTCTACATGGGCCTCCCATTCTAAATAAGTGGAAAGTATCTCTGGTCCACAATGAGGTGGTATGGACATGGGTGCAGCTCATTACACCAAATTTACCACTGGTCCAAGTAGTCATTCCAGATTATTTGCAGGACTACCTTTCTCTTCCAGCCGTCTACATTTCAGGTGTCCTCTGATCCAGTATGGTTCTTAGTAAGTGTGCCTACTAAGATGAACTGATTCATTATTTACCAGGAAAACTCTACAGAATACACAGGAAACTATATTGGTCCTAGGATTTTCCCCAATTTCATAGACCTTAGCTCTGTATGGTTTAGAAAACTATGTTCTTTCTATCTTCTTTTTGAGGAGATACTAAGAAATAAATTTTACAAAACACTGCTGGTATCAACTGCTATCCCAAAAAATGTTACTTGAACTCTAAAGGATAGAATGTTAAAGAAATATTGGTTTTTGGTTTTCTCAAATACAGAAAAATGCATCAAGTGTCCACATGATCAATATCCAAATGAGGAACGAGTCCAATGTATCCCCAAAGTTATAACCTTCCTGTCTTATGAAGAAGATCTGGGCATCATCCTTGTCTCTTTTGCCCTACTTTTCTTCCTAACTACAGTCCTTGTCTTAATTATATTCATTCGATACCGAGAAACGTCTATTGTCAAAGCCAACAACCGGGACCTCTCTTATATCTTCCTGATCTCCCTTCTACTTTGCTTCTTGTCTTCTCTTCTCTTCATTGGTCAACCAAGGAAAGCCACCTGTTTTCTCCGACAAACTGTTTTCAGCATCATTTTTTCAGTTACTATTTCTTCTCTCTTGGCCAAAACAATCACAGTGGTGCTCGCTTTCCTTGCTACAAAACCAGGAAACCGAGTGAAGAAGTGGTTGGGGAAGAGTTTGGCCAACTCCATCATCCTTTCTTGTTCTGCTGTCCAAATTATCATCTGCTCCATCTGGCTAGGAGTTTTTCCCCCATTCCTTGACTCTGACCTCTACTCCCAGCCAGGAGTAATCATCCTGCAATGCAACGAAGGTTCTGCTGTCATGTTTTATATCACGCTTGGCTACCTGGGTTTTCTGGCTTTCATCTGCTTCACGGTGGCTTTTCTTGCCAGGAATCTGCCTGGTGCCTTCAACGAAGCCAAGCTGATCACCTTCAGCATGCTGGTCTTCTGCAGTGTCTGGGTGAGTTTTGTGCCCTCCTACCTGAGCACCAAAGGGAAATACATGGTGGCTGTTCAGGTCTTCTCCATTTTGTCCTCCAGTGTTGGGCTGCTCAGCTGCATCTTCATTCCCAAATGCTACATAATCATTCTGAGGCCAGACCTGAATACAAAGGAGCATCTTATGACCAGAAGAAATGTAGAAACATGAAGAGAGGAAATCCAACTATCAAAGTTTCCCAACAGGATAAACCCAGGAAATGGTCCAAGCAGTTCTTCATGCAGGAATAAACCAATGATTTTGCTTGAAAAAATTAAAGGGCAGTTATACAATAGTGTTTTATATACAAGAATGTACATTCTTGTCCAGCAAAATAAATCATAGTTGCATAGCTCTTTTGAGTAGTTGAGAGAGTATATCTATCCTCTGCCCTTAGGTTACCTTAGCCCTTATATGTCCCATCAAGGTATTTTAAACAGGATACTTGTGCAGTAGGAATGTTGTTGGTATGCCAAACAACAACAACAACAACAACAACAACAACAACAACAACAACAAGCAGGATGGGGCTTTAAAATACCATTATTTTAATTGTATCATAGTTTATCTACAATTGGGGTTCTTTGCAGTATCAGACCCAGGATTTTAGCATCAACAGTATAAGCAGAATAGAAAGACATCTTCAAGTTGTATTAGGAGGAGCATAGTCTGGATTAACTAAATTATTACCCTGTTTTCCCCAAAATAAGACTTCCCCTGATAATAAGCCCAATCAGGCTTTTGAGCACATGGCAATAAGGCCAAGCACTTATTTCAAGGTTCAAAAAATATATAAGACAGGGTCTTATTTTCGGGAAAACACAGTATGTAGAAGTTAAACAAGAAGTGAGCTAAAGTACAGTTTGATGATATTGCCAGAAAAAGAATTCCAACAGAATTGCAGACTCTGTTCTCTAATTCACTATGCTATGGATGTTGTAAGGAAGAGTGGTGAGGTTAGACAAAAACACCCAGTCAGAAGTTGAGATAGTTCTTAAGTCTTCTGCTTATGGACACTCTAGAGGTATCTGATCAGTCATTTTGTCATAAATATGGGCACTGGCCTGATCTAGAAGACCTTTTTCTTATTTTCTTAAAATGGAAGCTTGCAAGGAGTTCCTATTCACAGAAAGAAGTCATCCTGAAATCATTTATTCTTGAATATCGCAAAAATATGTATGGTTGGCTGTATTGTATTCTTGGCTGTATCATAACTGTATCTTGCTAACATGCTAGAAGTTCTCAGCCTTCCTCATTCTCTTCTTGGTCCCAGTTGAATAGGCACCATATCACAATCCACACCATGAGGTTAATGAAATACTTTTTGGGACAAGATCTTTTAAATCCCCCCTTCCTCTTCCTCCTCCTCCTCCTCCTCCTCCTCCTCCTCCTCCTCCTCCTCCTCCTCCTCCTCCTCCTTTTCCTGTTCGTCAGTCACCATCTTGTCTAGCCATATAAGGAGAACTGATGTCTTGTATAAGAAAATGGAAATGCAAATTACAGAAGAGTAGAATAGAAGAGTAAAGAGCCTGAATGATACCAGATTTTTTTTATTTCAAAACACACCTGACCGGAAAAGGCATGAAAGGATGATATTAGTAGTGTGCAATAGTGTGATCAGCTTTGAGAGCAAAATAAAAATAAATTTATTACGCATGTTTCTCCAAAAATAAGACCTTGTGCTTATATATATATTGCCACCAAAAAAGGCACCAGGGCTGATTTTTCGGGGGGTTGGATATAGTCCACTGATTCACCATGCTTGCATGCATCAACCCCAGCCTCTTTTTTGCTATCAGAAGCCTCCAGGAACTTCTTCATTCGGTAAGGCCAGCAAAGCTTTCTTGAAGGCCTTTGCCGCCAATAACAGAGCTCCAGATCGATCCGAAGCTCTGTTATTGGCTACAGAGGCTTTAAAAATAGCCTTGCTAGCTGCAGCAGAAGAAATGGGCTGAGGTGTGCAAGGCCTGGGTGCAACTATCTGAAGGTAAATAGCCATCACTGGATCAAGTGGAAAAGAAGCCCAGAAGTAAAGACCCTCCTTCATTGGCTGGGATTCTGTCTCAGAGAGGACAAGAAAACCTGGAGTGTTGCCTCTTTGCAAGACCACCACTTGCTCTGAGTGCCTCCCCATTGCAGCCTGCAATCTGGAAGAATCCCATTCCTTAGGCTCAGGGGTGAAATCCAGCAGGTTCTGGAGAACTGGTAGCAGAAATTTTGAGTAGTTCAGAGAACTGGCAGATACCACTTCTGGCTGGCCCCAGAGTCGGGTGTGAATGGAGATTTTGCAATATCCTTCCCCCAGGAGTGGGAAGGGAATGGGGATTTTGCAGTATCCTTCCCCTGGAGTGAGGTAGGAATGGAGATTTTGTGGTATCCTTTCCCTGCCATGCCCACCAAGCCACGCCCACCAAGCCATGCCCACAGAACAGGTAGTAAAAAAAATTGGATTTCACCACTGCTTAGGCTGCTGCATACTTCCAGCATTTCAGGGAAGAAGCTGCTCCTCATAGTCCCTCCTTCCACAAAGCTTGAAAGCAGCCATAGTACTGCACAAGAAGTCAGATCCCCTCTAAGGCAATGCCTGGGGATACAGTCAAAATTTAAATGGTCTTTTAAAAAAGGTCAGGATTGGAGGTCAACAAGTCTCAGGGAGGATGTTATTTTATAGGGCAGGTGTTATGACAGAGAAGGGCTGTTTCCAAGGTCCTCGGTTTTCAGAATGGGGGAGGGGACATAAATAGCCGAAATAAAACGGATTTGAAAATTTGCCATCTCCTCCCTTCAGAAGGGAACTGAGCATGTGCCTCTGCCTCCTGCCTGCCTCTGCTTCTTTGCTCCCTGTAAGAGTTTTACGACACCAGACACATCACCAGAAGGCAAAATCACAAAACAGATTTTTTTTTTTGTCCTGATATTCCTTGTTTGTTTAGTACTCAAGGCATAAACTAGAACTTGGTGAGGTCGGCTGTCTTGTTACATTATTGCTTATGGGAAAAATGTGTTTGGTACTCATCATTTTTGGTCTTACGTATTTTGGTCATGTCAGGGCATTGATTAATCCCATCTTTGGCTCTGGGACAATCTCCCTGATTAATTAGAGGATGGATCGTGGCTTCTCCAAGTTGCAATATTCTGAAATAAGACCCGAAGAAATATTTTCTTATAAAACTCATTTATTTGTTATAAAGAAAATAAAACACCTCACTAACTAAGAAAAGTTATTGTTACATTTTGAAATAGTTCGTGCCAGCTGCTTTCTCAGCAGCCGACACCTCTGGCAAGAGAACAAAAGAAAGAGTATGAAGGAATGTGGGTGGATGCAGAAACACGTAGCTTACTGATAAGAAGTTGGCAAGCTACGGAAAGTCTGACAGTCCAGAAATGATGAGCTCAGCTGGTAATTAAAAGAACGCAGTGACAGGTCATGTCACACTGGGGAATTCACTAGAGAAAGCAATTATGTTTGGAAGAGTTAGCGGTTAAAGGAAACCAAGAATATAATGGCTGGTCACCATCAAAGCTTAGACCAACCAAAGCATAGAACAACTTGAAGAAGTAGCGCAAGAACGGAAGATGTAGAGAATACCATCCCGTAGAATCACCAAGAGTCAATCAAGACTAAATGGATCATCATAGATTGGTTTCTAGTGACTACACTTGTGTTATATGGACTAATTGGTTGGACTATTATCCCAGTGGATCACAGTTTGCTAAGTGTTACAGGAGATTTTCCTTCCCACTGGCTGCGTCACTGACTATTTGCCACCAAAGGACAGAAGTCAAGGTTGACTCAGCCTTCCATCCTTTCTAAGGTGGGTAAATTGAGGACCCAGTTTGTGGGGGCAATAAGCTGACTTTGTAAAAATATACAAAAGTATGAAGGCTATTGCTTAACACATTGTAAACTGCCCTGAGTCTCCGGAGAAGGGCGGCATATAAATCAAAAACATTTTTTAAAAAAAGAAGGAAAAGAAAAAAAGGAAAAAAAGCCAAAATTCTGTGCTGTATTTGTGTGTTTGAATATTTACACACTTTGGAAAGTTTGCATATAAATGGGACATTGAGAAAAGAACAGGGTCTTTTTATCATATTTAAACTTGAGACTCTCCCCCCTCCCTCATATATTTTTTATGTTTGCAAACATGTAAGTATCTTTGAGCCATGGGGAGACAACCCTGTAAGGATAGAGATCAGGGGTGAAATCTTAAATTTGTTACTACTGGTTCTGTGGGGGTGGCTTGGTGGTGGTGGGGGTAATGTGACTGGGTGGGCATGGCCAATTTTTTTTTTACTTTTAAAACCATTTTTTACATGTAAAACCATGTAAAAAATGCTTTCAAAAGGCTCTGACAATCCCAGCTGGGTTGCCTGATCGGCAGGCAACTCAGCTGGGATCGTCAGAGCTTGGCTCTTCAGAGCCATTTAAAAGAAAAAAAGGCTCTGATGATCGCGCGGCTCAGCTGGGCATGGGGGGCAGGGGCAGGGATTTTTGCTACTGGTTCTCCGAACTACCTGCCGCCATCGCTACCTACTCTCCCGAGCCGGTCCGAACCAAGAGCATTTCACCCCTGGCAGGAAAGGAGGGGCTGTGAGGAGTAGCTTCTTCCCTGAAATGCTGGAAGAGCCGCTATGCAGCAGCCTAAGGAATGGGATTCTTCCAGATTGCAGGCTGCAATGGGGAAGCACTCGGACCAGGTGGTGATCTTGCAGAAAGGCAAGATTTTCTTGGACACAATCCCAGCCAATGAAGGAAGGTCTTTGCTTCTGGGCTTCTTTTCCACTTGATCCAGTGATGGCCAGGAAATGTCATATGCTCAACACGAATCTCAGGAAGGAATTCAAGAGAAGAAGGGGTGGGAAGAACCTCAAAGCATCTACAGGGCAATTATTTATTTATTTTATTTTATTTACTTTATTTGTCAAGCATATATAAGATAACAGATAAAAGTATAAGCATAATTTGAATACATGAAAAGAGTAAGTAAAAAGGAATATTAGGACAGGGACGGTAGGCACGCTGGTCCGCTGATGCATGCCCCTTACAGACCTCTTAGGAATGGGGAGAGGTCAACAGTAGACAGTCTAAGGTTAAAGTTTTGGGGGTTTGGGGAAGAAACCACAGAGTCAGGTAGTGCATTCCAGTCATTGACCACTCTGTTGATGAAGTCATATTTTCTGCAATCGAGTTTGGAACGGTTTACCTTGAGTTTGTATCTATTGTTTGCTCGTGTATGGTTGTGGTTGAAGCTGAAGTAGTCATTGACAGGTAGGACATTATGGCAGATAATTTTATGCATATGCTTAGGTCAGACTGAAGTCAGTGTAGTTCTAAATTGTCTAAGCCCAAAATTTCAAGTCGGCTGACATGAGGTATTTTATTGCTGGGAGAGGAATGGAGGACACTTTTCGTGAAATCATGAAATCTTGTGAAATTATGAAGGAGGAGGACCAAAAAGGACACTGATTCACTCATTTTGAGCTTGTGGAAACCTGTAAATGTCTTTTTTTTTTTTAACTTCATTTATATGCCGCCCTTCTCCGGAGACTCAGGGCAGCTTACAATGCGTTAAGCAATAGCCTTCATACTTTTGTATATTTTATACAAAGTCAGCTTATTGCCCCCACAATCTGGGTCCTCATTTTACCTACCTTAGAAAGGATGGAAGGCTGAGTCAACCTCGAGCCTGGTGAGATTTGAACTTGCAGTAATTGCAGGCAGCTGAATGTTAATTACAGTGCTTTAGTCTGCCACGCCACCAGGGTTTTATTGTCATGTCTGAATCAAAATACGGCTTTCATATTTTACTGTCTCCTTGCCCCACTTTCGGCATTGCCTTGCACAGTCTTACTAAATCATTGCAGGGCTGATTAAGTAAACTGTGAACTGTAAACTGTAAACTGTGATATGATTTAGAAAAGGAAAATAAACCAATATAGTATTTTCTCAGCAGATAGCTTTGTATGTATTACTCCATACTATGGCATATCAAGGATATTTTATGTTCCTGGATATACATTGAATTAATTTCCTTAAATTATGAATTTAAAAATGAAAATGAATTCAGAAGAGTAAGATTTCCTTTGTTGACTTTTATTATTAGACTAGCTCCTTTGAGTTCAGAGCTAGCCTTAGTAAAATAATGTAACATTTAGGGATGAAAAGTAGCTCAGCAGCCCTGCCCTGGAGGCCAAGATGACAATAATATACGTAGCTCTGGTGATGCAGTGATTAGAATGCAATATTACAGGCAAACTCTGCCCACAGAGCCAGGAGTTCGATCCTCATCGGCTCAAGGTTGACTCAGCCCTCCATCTTTCCAAGGTCTGTAAAACAAGGACCCAGATTGTTGGGGGACAATACGCTGACTCTGTAAACTGCCCAGAGAGTGCTGTAAAGTATTACAGAGCAGTATATAAGTCTAAGTCAGGGGTGAAATGCTACAGGTTTGCTCCAGTTCGGGCGAACTGGTAGTAAAAAAATTATTTAAAAAGGTTTTAAAAAAAGAAAAGTTTCTGATGATCACGCGGCACAGCTGTGATCGTTGGAACCTTTTTTAAAAACCTTTTTAAAGCAATTATTTACTATCGGTTCGGGCAAATAGCTAATAAAAAATGCTTTAAAAAGTAAAAAAAAAAAGCTGGCCACACTCTCCCAGTCACATGACACCCCCCTCCCCCCATCAAGCCTTGGATTCACATCTTTGGCTGTTTCTCTTTCCAATTGGAAAGCTTTTAATGATCCCTTTTAATACCACATACTCCCTTTCTTTCACAGCCTGTGGAGCAGTGGTGGGTTTCAAAATTTTTTACTACCAGTTCTGTGGGCGTGGCTTGGTGGGCATGGCTTGGCTTGGTGGGCGTGGTATGGGAAGGATACTGTAAAATTTCCATTCCCACCCCACTCCAGGGGAAGGTTACTGCAAAATCTCCATTTCCTCCTGATCAGCTGGGACTCAGGAGGCAGGGAATAGATGGAGGTGGGGCCAGTCAGAATTTTTATTACCGGTTCTCTGAACTACTCAAAATTTCTGCTACCGGTTCTCCAGAACTGGTCAGAACCTGCTGAAACCCACCTCTGCCGTGGAGCCACATTGGATTTATTTATTTATTTGGGAAACTTTCATTTACCTGTCACAGCCTACCTCAGCATCATCATACACTTCCAACCCTGCCTAATTTCAATTAATACATTAAGATGATAGAAAAAAAACAGAGCCTCAGGGTCTATCTCTGCTCAACACCTCCAAAGCCAAATTCCTCCTTTCTTTTTCGACACCTCCAGTCATTTTGCTCAGCTGAGCTCAGAACAGGGCCAGAAATGGCTGAGAATTGGAATGGAAGGGTCAAAATACATCCAACAAGTCTCCCTAAAGAAAATAGAGTTTTAGACATAGTTTACTGCCTTACACGCTCTTCTAAATGATGTCTTGATTTGGCAGCAGGAAGGATCTTGGCAACAATTTCACCACACTCACTCTATAAAGGCGCCCCAGCTGTTGTTCCTGATTATAGTTCAAAAACTGTGAATCCTACTGCAGACACCAGTTTCTGGAGAATCAAATGCAGCAGCCAAAATAATCAACAATCCAAGCTCACTGCAGCTATTATTTATTCAGTGAACATTGGAGGAATTTCACTCCAAAAAATTGTAGGAGGAAATCCTACAGACAAAAGGATGCACTCATATTGATACAGTATATTTCAGGAAAGGAGGACAAAATGATAATGATATATAGGGATATTTAGACATCATCTGAGTATGAATAGTCATAATTATCAAGCCTCAAGTTACTTCCCCGCCAAGCTATTGCTACTATCATCAAGAAAGAGTTACTGTGTAAATAAAAAGAAGCAGTTGCATTGCCTTACCAGTTTTAACAAAAAAAGTACTGAGAAATGAGGTTGTCAGGGTTGCCCATGCAATCCTTTCATATTTCTATTTTGTTAAAACATCCTCACTACTCCAAGAATGTCTTTTCCTCATAACGCTATTTTCATAGAATCATAGAATTCTATTATTGATAATTATGAATCTTCCAGCTGCCCTTTAATTATTTCAAGCAAAATCATTCTTTCAACTTATATATGGAGAACAGCTTTGACCTTTTCCTTGGTTTTGGCCTCTTGGGAAATGTTGAGCATGGGAATTCCTCTATTTCACACGTTTACATTTTTTCTGGTCGTAAGCTGCTTCTTTGTATTCAAGTCTGGCCTCAGAATGATAATGTAGCACTTGGGGATGAAGATGCAGCCCAGGAGACCAGCACTGGAGGCCAAGATGGAGAAGACCTGAACAGCCACCATGTATTTTCCTTTGGTGCTCAGATAAGTGGGCACAAAAGTCACCCAGACACTGCAGAAGACCAGCATGCTGAAGGTGATCAGCTTGGCTTCATTGAAGGCCCCAGGGAGATTCCTGGCTAGGAAAGCCACTGTAAAACAGATGGCAGCCAGGAAGCCCATGTAGCTGAGAGTGATGTAGAACATGACAACAGAGCCTTCATTGCATTGCAGGATAATTTCTCCAGGCTGAGAATGGAGGTCAGAGTCAGGGAATGGTGGGGAAATTCCAAGCCAGATGGAGCAGATTAAAATTTGGACAGTGGAACAAGAAAGGATGATGGAGTTGGCCAAGCTCTTCCCCAACCATCTCTTCACTCGGTTTCCTGGTTTTGTGGCCAAAAAAGCCAGCACCACTGTGATTGTTTTGGCTAAGAGAGAAGAAATGGCCATTGAGAATGTGATGCTGAAAACTGTTTGTCGGAGAAGGCAGGTGGCTTTCCTTGGTTGACCAATGAAGAGGAAAGGAGACAAAAAGCAAAGCAGGAGGGAGACCAAGAGGATGTAAGAGAGGTCCCGATTGTTGGTTTTGACAATGGGTGTTTCTAGGCATTTTGTGAATATGATTAAAACAAGGCCAGTGGTTAGAAACAAGAGTAGGGCAAAGGAGACCAGGATGATGCCCAGATATTCTTCATAAGACAAAAAGGAGATAACTTTGGGGATGCATTGGACTCTGTTCTCATTTGGATATTTATCATTAGGACACTTGGTGCATTTTTCCATATCTGAGAACAAAAAAGCAATATTTCTTTAACATTCTTCCCTTTTATCTTTTAAGGAATATCTTCTTGAGAGAACATCTGATACCAGCAGCATTTTCCAATAATTTCTTAACATTTTGATTTCCACCATTTCTTAGAAAATATATGGCTAGGTTCTCGGAAACTGGGAAATATCCTGGAATCAGAATGTTTTCCTATGTAATAGGCAGAAACTTCATAGGAACTGACATTATTTGAGGTAAATATTGAATCAATTCATTCTTCTAGACACACTTCCTGGCTCCTACCAAATGGCACTTTTTAATATACTGAATCTATTGTGAAATTATTTGCTTGGCAGAGAAAGCTAGTCTTCCAAATAATTCGCAGTCATCCAGGTCATGGTTGCCCAAAGGTGCTTTTTCAAAAGGCAATTAGACTTTTTACAGAATAGAATGAGCTGGAAGGGACCTTGGAGGTCTTCTAGTCCAGTCCCCTGCTCAAGCAGGAGAACCTATACCATTTTCCTTGAAGGATTTTTTTTTTAATTTTTATTTATTTATTTATTTTTCAATTTATATACCGCCCTTCTCCCTGAGGACTCAGGGCGGTGCACAGCCAGAATCAAAAACATGAAATACAAATATTAAAAACAATTTAAATATATATAAATTTGGCCCAAAAATTTAAAAAAACCAC
Organism: Pituophis catenifer annectens; assembly: GCF_029215685.1. Lineage (NCBI taxonomy): Eukaryota > Metazoa > Chordata > Lepidosauria > Squamata > Colubridae > Pituophis > Pituophis catenifer. Next base: position 19,244,637 of record NW_027256882.1, read on the forward strand.
AAACCAATTAAACATTTAAAAAATTTAAAAAAATTATTCCTAAACCAGCCCGGCTTGGAAGGGTTGAGCTTGAGCCTGTTCCTCCCCATCCAGATCCGCACAGCCTCCAGGCACTGAGACATCACTTCAAGGGCATCGTTGGGGTGGTCTGGGGTGGAGATGTACAGCTGGGTGTCATCAGCGTATTGATGGTATCTCACCCCGAAGCCACGGATGATCTCACCCAGCGGCTTCACATAAATGTTGAACAGAAGGGGCGAGAGGACCGATCCCTGCAGCACTCCACAGACAAGAGGCCTCGAGGTCGACCTCTGCCCCCCTGCCAACACAAACTGCGACCGGTCAGAGAGAAAGGAGGAGAACCACCACAATACAGAGCCTCCCACCCCCAACTCTTCCAGCCCGTGCAGCATGATACCATGGTCAATGGTATCAAAAGCTGCTGAGAGGTCTAACAGGACCAGAACAGAGGAGCAACCCCTGTCCCGAGCTCTCCAGAGATCATCAACCAATACGACCAATGCCGTTTCCGTGCTGTGCCCAGACCTGAAACCCGACTGGTTCTGGTTCTGGTTCAGTTCTGACTGAATGGTAAAGAATGGAAGGATTTATATTCCTTGCAGTCATCTGGTTGTTAGCACTCTATTTGAGAGTCTTTGAGGCCACTTGGAGTTTTACCTGTGTCCTCAGGGTCACTTGAATGGGTATGCACTTTGTCTTTCAAAGTCATTCTTTGAAAGTCATTCTTCTGCCGACAATCTGGACAGAGAGGACCATTGGTTTGAAAGAGGGATCCGAAAGGTCATCTACATTAAAGCCGAGCAGCCCTCTTTCAAAGGAGGAGGAATGATATAACACCATCTATCTCCTGTCTACAACATGGTCCTTTCAGCAATTCCAAGGTTCCATACCCATTTGCAACGTCTGGGTGACCCTGAAGGAATAGATAAACCTCCAAGTGACCTCAATGATTCTCAAAGGGAGTGCTAATGAACAGATGACTGCAAGGAATATAAATCCTTCCATTCACCACTCAGTCAGAACTGAGGAAGCTTTTTGGATGAGAAACAAAATGTTTTTAAGGAAAAGCAAAGAAAGGCCAGTCGCCTTTTGAAAAAGCACCTTTGGGATAGTCCTCCAAATAATTTGTTTGTTTGTTTGTTTGTTTGTTTGTTTGTTTGTTTGTTTGTTGGACTTATATGCCGCCTTTCTCCCAAAGGACTCAGGGCAGCTCACAACAATAAGAAACAGAAAATACAAAAATTAAAAGACAAATTAAAACAGAGTATCCAATAAATAAAGTTAAACGTGGGAATACCAATTCAAATTTAAGATTTAAGAATAAAAAAAGCTACAAAATCAGTATAGAATCAACCCAGGCCCGCCCGTTGGAAGAGCCAGGTCTTCAAGGCCCAGTGGAAGGTTCAGAGGTCAGAGATTATCCGGAGCTTCGGGGGTAATGTATTCCAGAGAATAAGGGCTTCCACAGAGAAAGCTCTCCCCCTAGGGGTCACCAATTGACATTGTCTAGCCGAACGTACCCTGAGGAGGCCAACTCTGTGGGAGTGAACCGGGCGATGGGATAATCTGAAATGACCATTAGGAACATTGGTAATATGGGTGTAATGAGGTGCATATATAGCTGTCTATACCACCTTATAGTAGACTAGTGACATCATCTCAGAGGTCCTTAAGGAGAGGCCTATGTTGTGTGTATTTCAATAATACTTCTGGGAGGTGGACCTAACACAATTTCTCATTTTTTCAAAGAACTCAGATGTTCCTAGAAAGGTAAATGCGGCAAAATACATCCATACTAAAAGCAGAAATACCGCCTACTACCACCAATAGCCTCCCACCGGCTGGTACGCTCTCACAGAGAGGGGCTCCTCCGGGTGCCATCGGCCAAGCAATGTCAACTGGCAGTCCCTAAGGGGAGAGCCTTCTCTGTGGGGGCACCTACTATCTGGAACGAGCTCCCCCCGGAGATACGGAGGATCCCGAATCTGCGCACCTTCTGCCGTGCTCTCAAGACCTTTTTATTCCACCAGGCTGGCCTGGCCTAATCTTTTCCCTTTTTTCCTTTTAAATATGTAAATTTTAATCTGTTTTTAAATTATTGGGGTGTTTTAAATTTGTCTTGGTCCAAATTGTTTAATTCAGTTTTATTCTGTTTTTAAATTTAGTATTTATGTGTTTTATCTTGTGGCTGTTCACCGCCCTGAGTCCTTCGGGAGTAGGGCGGTATATAAATCAAATAAAAGTAAAAGTAAAGTAAAGAAATTTTGAGGACCCAGTTTCTGGGGGCAACAAGCTGACTTTGTATAAATATACAAAAGTATGAAGGCTATTGCTTAACGCATTGTAAGCTGCCCTGAGTCTCTGGAGAAGGGCGGCATATAAATCAAATTTAAAAAAAAAAGAAAAAGTGATATTTTCTCTGGAAGTAGTAAAGTTTGCCCAATCTGTAACTTCCCATTACTTCCCAGCATCTCTTTCAAGGCCCTTTTTTGTTATTCTTTCCTTTATATAAGAACTTGTGCCATTTTAAAACAAACACGAAAACAGTTGAGCTTCTATATTTCTTTTAACTTGCATTTCCATGAAAATGCTCTGGATGAAGCCACTTCTACTTCCTTGTCTTTTCTTTGGTGTGACCAACCTTCCTGAGTGGAGATGGTCCCCTCCGGACAAGGAACACAGTCGTAACAGCAAAATGGTTCTCCTTCTCGCTTCCGTTTGACAAATCCAGGATGACATTTTTCCCCACATTTGGACTGAGGAAGAGACTAAGTAGAAAAACAGTGAATTCCAAAGAAAATATGATAGCACTAACCATCCTGACATGCTGACATGCTCTTGAAATAAGAGCAAAAGTGACTGCTCAGTTTCTAGAACAGTAGTGATATGAGATAGAGGTGAGGTCATGAGAATGTGTCCCTCAAAAAGTGTAAATTAGGAATCTTTTGTTGCAGCACATATGAGCCGTGTGTGGCTCAGCTAGGGATCCTTTCTCTTGAAGAACTACAATTAGGTAACAACAACTGGCTTGAAAGAAGAAACCCAGATTGGTTATTAGTTAAATTTGGAGCCTCCTTTCTTTCCCAGAATGATTTAAGATAGCTAACAATCAAGATGAACAATTGGATTCAAGGGGGTTTTAGATGAGGTACCCTCTTACAAGCCAAAGCCCAAATCTAAGTAGCATTTGCTTTTCAATTGTCTTTTATTATTTCAGATATCAGAAAGGCTTTTCTTTGAATCAAAATCATGTTCCAAATGCTTCAGTTTTCTGGGTCAGGACATTTTTTCTCAGTAGTCCAGTCATTCTGATTCCATGTGAACAAAAATTCTGGGACCTTTATAGGAGCAGAAGGCCTATTTCACTGTCCCAGTGGGATGAAAGGTTAGAATGGATAACTCTGGCCAGGTCTGGGTTTCTTAAAAATTTCTTCCCCCTGCCCTTTTATTGGACACTGGCCCCAACAAGGACAAGGTGAATCTAATTCCAAATTTTATTTCCCACTGGAACCAAAAGGATCTCCATCCAGTCTTGATCTTAACCCTGAAGCTGACCTGGCTGTGGCCATTCTGAGGCTTCAGTGCTGCCACAACTGGAGCTGTGGGAAAGGGAGGGAGAAGTAGAGATAGCTGGGGTGCTGTAACCAAAATAAAATACTTTCTCTTGGGAACCAAGGACATTCCCACCAGGTGTACAGAGGGAGGGAACTGGAGTCATCTAGCAACTAGACTGTATCCTGGTTGGACCATGTGACTGATTGTTTGGAGAAAGTGAAAGAACTTTTACTTTTAATTAGGTAAAAACCACGGGAACAAATAGAGTTGGTTTTCACTAGCTCATGCTAATATGACATGTCCAGTAAATCTTTTCTTTGAGGAATCCAACAGCCTCAGAGTTTTTATTTCTATGGGTGTTTTACTTGGAACCCTGACACTTGATTCAGTGTCATCACATTCAATGCAAACCTGAATTCAGGTACTGGTCAATAAATCTACCTTCTTGGTAAATTTGAAGACGAATAAGTGAATGACAATCCTTAGCACTTGAGGGCTATGAATTAGCCCTCTCTTACCATTTTCATACAGCTTCTCCATTTCAACACTGAGCCATGGTGCATAGGCTTAGCCCAATGAAATGGATCGGAACTCTATTTTCTTTGGAAAATAGAGAAAAGACACCAATATTTCTCCTACCTTGTTGTGTAACTTTAGCCATGACAGGTGATCTTGGTTGATAGTAAGTCCCTGTCTTTCAATAGTCACCAGTTGGTCTTTCATGAGATTCTTTTTGGGGAGATATATCCAACTCATGATCTTCATATCTGCCTTTAAATCCCCATTTTGATCCAAGGAAAGTTTGTAATGGGAAAGATTGCAAAATTCATTCTTCTCCAGAAAGGGATGGAACTAGAATGGGAACATCAAGCAATTTCAACATCAATAAACATTGTAATTTATTCCTTTTTGTCTGTTCTCATTTGAATCTTTCTTCTACACTTGTAAATATTCTTAGGAGAACAAGTTTCTGTCTTTAAAAATGAAAAAAAAGGTTCAGCAAAATTTGTCAATCACGTATTGACAATACATGTTTTGAAAACAATATGATTGAAAAACTTTGTCGATTATAAGAAACATTCTAAAGCAGGTCATAAATAAACTGCACAAAGAAAGAGAACATTCATGAACTCCTTGAAAACAACAGGTGATTACGAGAAAACATGTATTTATCAAGAAGAAAGTTGCCAGGCTAATCTCCTCCTAGGTAGACCAGATTATAAACATATTGAAATGAGATCATCCATCCATCCATCCATCCATCTATCGTCTATCGTCTGTCTGTCTGTCTGTCTGTCTGTCGGTCGGTCGGTCGGTCGGTCTGTCTATCTATCTATCTATCTATCTATCTATCTATCTATCTATCTATCTATCTATCTATCTATCTATCTATCTATCTATCTTAAGGCTCAGCTAGGTATCCAAGACAAGGTTCTTTCTATTGAAGAACTAAAATTAGTTAACAAACTCTGGTATGGAAGAACAAACTCATATTTGTTATTAGTTGGATTTGGAGCCTCTTTGTTCCCCCAGAATGACTTAAGGTAGCTAACAATAAATTAGAAGTAGTAGTATTTTTCATTTTATTTGATAATATTCATGTAATAAATTTAATGAAACTGTCATTAATGATTTCAACGTAATGGAATTTCATGGCTACTGGTGGTAACTGATAGGAAACTGGGTGTCTAAATGTCTAAGTTAGAACCAGACATAAAATGAAAATACATCTTCATGGTTTATCAAAATAGGCTTAAAAAAAAAAAAACCCTGAATGGAATTTAAGAGATTTTAGAAAATAGAAAGTCTTCCACATAGAAGAAAAGTGAAATGTGAGCAAGAATGATGAATGATAACAAACTTGATTAAAAAAAAAATGTGAAAATTATCTCAAAATAGTAGTCGATTTGCAAACTAAATGTGAATCAGTGGTGTAATGTTAATGGAAAGAAAGCAAATGCCTCCATAAATATCTTGTTGGAGTTCTGTAACACATATAGGTTGATACAGTTCTCCTCCTTTGGAGAATTCCAAAGGAACTAAGTTTGATGTATCCTTGTTGGGACCCCTTACCTGCCATGGCTGAAGCCTTGGAGCTCCCAACCTTACTTTGCCATCCTTCTTTCTCCTCCAAGATCTGGAGGAATAGGCAGCATTCAAGACATGGGCCACAGTATTAATGGCACTGTAAAAACGGTGGAAATTCGTGGCTCGCACCATGTCCTTTTTCTTTTGGGTCTCCAGTGGTGATTTCTCAGTGCATATTTTCCGGCCTTTGACTGAAAAGACATGTTTTGAAAAAGAACAGACAAATGACTGATGTCCAAAGGGTGGATCCAGAAAGAAGTTGGGTATAAAAGCATCCTTTATTGGCCCTTTTTTTATCTCAAAATCAACAGTACAGATATTATTTACATGTTTGAGAGCTCTGTGCTCTCTCAGTGGATGTAACCCATTGAGTGTTGTGATCCAGACTTTCCCTTCAGTGGGTCCTGGCAAATGCCTAAGTATAAAATCAAAAGGAAGAATTCTCTCAAAAATGGCACCATATTCTATGTAGTGAACATAGACATTGACTTGTCTCCACTTAGAGAAGGCATCACCATGGGGTGCTGTAAATTGAGTTGTTGAGAATTGTTGTGATATAACAACACAAATTCCATTCCTGATAAGCATAGGAGTAAAAGTCCTCATGAAATTATCTCCATTTTCTGAATCTGAAGCAAAGAGACCAATCAAGGTCCATCTGAAATGAAGGAGCACTTGGATAATTCCTAGGTAGAGGATCCCTTTTTTTGGGAAAAGCCGGTGATAAAATGGCAATTGACTTTTATCATGCAGTGAATCTGAAAATAAATCAAAACTGATCTGAAAAAGCAATGAAGAATTCTGTGTTATATTTCAGGTCAGATCAATTTCAAAATATTAACTTGAAAATAATCCAGTTTGGTTCACTTAAAGATATTCAAAACGTTTCTTGTTGATTAGTCATTAAACCATATAAAAATAAAGAATAAAAATAATAGCATTAACAAAACTGTATATAACAATAGTATAAAACAAAATTGGTTTAAAAAAAATAAGAATAAAGAATGCCAATCATATTTCTGTGTGATCTCTACAATTTATGGCAATCAGACCAACATGTTCATATGTCAACTGAAATGTTTTGTTCAAATAAAGAGCCATATTGACTGTTCTTCTTTAATATTGACTAAACGAAAAATATGTTGTTTTAATATAAGAATCCCAATAGGTTGTTGGTCTAATCTGAGGTCCAAGATATTGATCTCTTTTATAACTGACATTGAAATAATAGATGTGTTTTGCCTATCTCTGGAGTTCGGCAAATGCAAGTCTGTTCATTATAAGTGACTTGATTAAACCTTCCATATTTAACCATTGTGTCCAGTACTCAAATCTTGCTTGAGTAAATATCACCTTAAGATGTTTAGGCATTTCTGCATTGAAACACTTGCCAATTTGAAAGTACATTTGTAGTGGCCCATGAGTATAGCTGTATCTTTCTTTGTTTCGATATTAGAATTCTTTGTACGGCAATCTTTTTAGCTTGTTTCCCATTTACACAAGAATGAGAAAGGTCACAGGTAAAGAAGTCATTCACTGACATTTTGTCTCTTCTAAAACACAGAACTTTGGAGTCTTTCAGTTTCCATAGATTTAACACAATACCATTAATTGAGCACTGGGCCTAAGAGAGAATCTTGAGGTACCACACTGCATGCTTCCCTCCATGTAAATGAAATTCCATTGAGGATTACATACTGAGTGCTTTTGGTCAGCCAACACTCAGTCTAAACCCTACTTGTTCTTCAGCAAGAGATTCTTTGTTCGCCCACCCATTCTCAACCCTATTCAAGAGGACCTGAAGCCATTTATATTGAATTTCATCACAAACATTTTAGGGTAAAATGTTTATTTTAAAGTAAAATATTTGACATCTTAGCTAATAAGTTTGTAATAATTGAAAATGAGATGGTGGATTAATGATAGTAGTTCTTAATGAGTGCATAAGACATATGTGTTTAATCAGCTACCCTGTTTTCCCTAAAATAAGATATCCCCTGATAATAAACCCAATTGGGCTTTTGAGCACATGCACTAAAATAAGCTTGCCCCTGAAAATAAGCCCTCCCCGAAAATATTTAAATGCACGCGCAACCGGTCCTTGCCATTTCCTCTGGTTAGTGTTAGGGAGACATACCTGGAAATCAGGTAAGATGGCAAGAGGAGCCCCATCTTGCTCCACGCGTCCCAATGTAGAAGGCCAAGCACTTATTTCGGGGTTAAAAAAAATATAAGACATGGCCTTATTTTCGGGGAAACACAGTATAAACAAGACAATCCATTTGGATTATTTGGGATTATCCATTTGGGATTTGTTTACAATTGAAAATATGGTTTTTTGTTAAGATTGTATATAAAAGATAATTTCCCATCTCGGCTGCACTTTCCTTTTGGACAGAATCCTTTGATTGAACACAGAGTGTCTCCTTGCATTCCCAAATTGCAGCAGAAGACCCAAAGCAATAATGATGATGATGATGTCATGAGAGGACATCACTGCTTTGATCATTGCCTCCTAAACACTGTGGATCCCAATCCCAGTCCCTAACCATGACACCTACAATGGCCATGGTAAAAAGCAGTTCTTCAATTCCAAAGTGAAAATATGGTTGGATCTATCACACACCAACCCACCATCACATTCCATTTAAATACAAAAATACAAACCTGCGGGATTTTGTAGGTGGCTCCTAATCTTGACATCTGGATGGAGATGTCATCGGCAGCTCCATCAACAAGAGTCAAAATGTTGTCCTTCCTTTCACAGCTGTAGTTGGGAACATTGGCTTCTCCAGTAGAGAGCATGTCCAGCAAGGCTTCTGAAGTCATAAGTATGTTCAAATAGTTGTCATGGATGTTGTAGCCAAGTGTGAGATTGTGCAGAAGCCCAGGAGTCTTGCTCACCACTTGAATATTAAAAATATAGCGTAGTGCTCGAAATTTTTCATAAGGTAAACTAACATTAAAAAAATGTTAATGTTATGATCGTCATCAACAGCAATAACAAAAACTTTTTGAATTTTATCCTTTTTGTCTCCACAAGTCTTTTGAGTCTTAAGCCAATACCGATTCATAACCAGAGGCAAATGATAATTACCCACCACCATTTCATTTTAATGAGTGTTGGGGAGATGAGATAGTGTTCCACTAAGTTTAAGAATCACAAATAAATCATTATTTGTAGCCGAACTGATTTTCATTCAATCATTAAAGAGGAAACATTATAATAGGAAGATGTAGTTTCAGAAAAACCCAGAAAAGCAGAAACTTCTCAAATCAAAACATCTCTTATTCCTATAAGGATCAAGCATTGAATAGTGGTCATAAAAATATTTAACTATTTTAAACCAAAGTTGGTATTTATGTCATCATTGAGTATTAAACCAGGAAAGTGGTAGAATCTGGATTTTTATTTTGTCCCATTTTTGGATTTTAGGTTTTTTTTTAATATAAAATAAGATAAAAGAGAAGCAATGGAAATAAAATGACTCAAGAAATTATTCCTACAATACACACATAAGCGTAATAAGAAGAGAAGAACGAGGGTGTTATAGCTGCAAATACAGGGAACGTAACTCCATCACAGTGAATGACTTACATGTCAAACTGACAATAAGGAGCCCTATTGAAAGGCAATGTTGTTGTATGCAATGTTTTTGTTCCAGTGTTGATGATACTAATGAGATGGTCTCCTGGTCTGTAATAGCTCCATGGCTTTTTTTCATCTTGGTGCTTGAAATTCAGTGGACACTTCATTCTAAGCTTCCCAGAGACTGGCTGGGATACCAACAGAATCAAAAGCAAAAGATTCATAGTTTATCAGGCTGAATCAATCCCCTTCCTGTTTCTAAAAAAGAACAAGAAAAAGAATTAGATGAATTCAAAACACCTTCACTATAAAGAAATTCTAGTGACTTTCCTGATTCAGACAGCGACAAACCAAGCTTTACCTGGAAAAGGAGAGAAAGTACATTCAAGAGCACAGTCTCTACCTGTCTCAAATCCTGTGCCACAAAGTGTGTGGCTGAGGCATTTATCCTTTTCTAATGCAAGATTTCCTTCCATGATGTTTACCTCAAAACCACTCACTGAAGAAGTAGCAGAAGAGGTCTCACCTGAATTTTGAAAATTACAGTGAAAAACAGTTTCTCCTCTGGAGATCCTAAAATTCTTCAGGGTTCCATTTGCAGAGAAAGAGCTGGAGAAAAAAACATCTTAGTGAAAAATCATAAATCCACCCCTAATCCATTCTAATGCCAATTAAACAACCAGTACCTTGAATTCAGGGGTGAAATTCCGCAGATTCTGTCAGGTTCTGGAGAACTGGTAGCGGACATTTTGAATAGTTCACAGAACTGGCAAATACCACCTCTTGCTGGCCCCACAGTGGGGTGGGAATGGAGATTTTGCAGTATCCTTATCCTGCCATGCCCACCAAGCCATGCCCACCAAGCCACATCATGCAAGGAGTTCTCTGCCTGGTTCCTGGGTGGGCGTGCCCATATTGGGCATGGTCTAGTCAGCCTCCTGCACCATGAGGGGGGCATTTTTGCCCTTCCCAGACTCTGGAGGCTTTTGTCAAGCCTCCGGGAGGGCGAAAATGGCCTACCCAGGCTCCAGAGTCCCTCGGGAGGCTGGTTTCTGGCCTTTTCGAATTTCCAGTAATGTCCACCCTCCCTGAGCCTCCATACATGTCCTGCCCTTACCTGCATCCAAAACGGGGCACGTGGGGATTCTTGGGGGGAGGCAGGGCAAGGTGGGCAGAGACAGCCCGGACTGGGATTTAGGGGTTCTCCAAACTGAACAGAATCTTAGCTAGAGGTTCTCCCAAACCCCTGCGATCCCCAGCAGCCCACCCCTGGAGAAAGTTATAGAGGGGTTTGAACTTTCTATTCTTTTTCCCTTGATGCTCTCTCTATTGTCCTTCCATATTTGTGTAAGGACTGAGAAACTTTATATTTTGACATTTTTTAATTTTACTAAACATACAGAGGGCTGTGAGACCTACAGCTTTGATGGCAGCAATTCCCACAGCATGGTCCATGGTGTGACATGATTTCTTGCCACATCCTTCCTGAAACTGGTTGAAGGGGACCTTGTGGACCCTCTTCTTTTTGGTTTGGCCTACCCATCTCTGAGACTGTGTGTGAATCCCCCCAAGATTGCCAGATGCTTGATTGATGTGGTTGGGAGGCCCTGGTTTTTAATGTCTCTGTGCCACTTTTTCTCTTGGGGTTACTTTTCTTATCTGGAGATGGAGAACATTGATATGCACACCTTGAGCCTACAAGAGTTAACTTGGGATTTGAGTGAGAGAGGGAAGCTGACCAAATAGATAGAACTATCCTGATCATGATAGGTTGAATATGGGTCATACTTGGTGACATCTGATCTGCTATTCAAAAGTTGACCCACTATATATTTTTTATTTATTTATTTTGTCGCATTTCTATGCCGCCCAACTCCCAAGGTACTCTGGGCGGCTTACAACAAAGAATAAAACAATGCGAACAATCCCATAAAAAATGTTAAAAAGAAAAATATTAAAACATTAAAAACGTTAAAAACGTTAAAACACATGCACTCCTATTCGTGGATGGGTCTTGCAAGATAATTATAACGAGATCAACAGCCCCAGGCCTGCCAGAAGAGCCAGGTCTTCACCGCTTTGCAGAAGGCCAATAGGGTGGGGGTGGTCCGGACCTCAGGATGTAATTGGTTGCAGAGAGCCGGGGCAGTCACAGAAAAGGCCCTCCCCCACGGGCCCACCAGCTGACATTGTTTAGCTGACAGGACCCAGAGGAGACCGACTCTGTGGGATCTTACTGGTCTCTGGGAGCTATGTGGTAGAAGGCGGTCTCTAAGATATCCTGGCCGTAAGACATATAGGGCTTTAAAGGTAATGACCAACACCTTGAATTGCACCTGGAGACCAAGAGGGAGCCAGTGCAGCTCACGGAGAATTGGTGTAATGTGGGTGTATCTAGGTGCACCCACTATAACTTGGGCGGCTGCATTCTGGACCAACTGCCAGGAGTCACTGGCTCAAACTCCTCCCATACAATAGGACTAAGACACGCCCCTGTCATCTCGGTCGGTATTGCCCAATCAGAGTCCAGGTCCATCCGAATCTGAGCGATTTTATCCAATGGAAACTGTACAAATTCCTCAGCTCTATCCTGCAAGGGTTCCTCCGTTCCCCCAACCTTAAGGAGGGAGCGAGTTACCCTAAATAGGGTGGTTGGGCGATAATCAGCGGATGCCATAAGTATGGAAAAATGTGAACATTTTGCCGCCAGTATCACCACTAAGTAAGTCCTAACAAAGGCTCTTAAAAGCATTCGGTCGGATTCGGATTTACTGGTCCTCCAGCATCGCTCTAGACGTCTATTCTGGTGCTTCATCTGCCAGAGCTCCTCAGAAAACCAGGGAGCTTTCCTGGATCCGCTGCCATTGAGAGGCCGCAAAGGTGCAATCCAGTCCAATGCCCCAGACACCACCTTATGCCTTACAGCCCTTGGCTTCTCCTCTCAGTGCCTGGCTACCAGATATTTGGTGGCTCTGAGTCCCAGCTGTTGTATTTGAATGCCAGGTTGATGCCTAACAAGGTTACAAGGTCCTTGGATCATCCTGTGCTAATCCTAGAATGTACTTTGATTTGCAGAGAAATGTCAAGAGATGAAACACCTAAAGGATTTTTTGAGAACATTGAAGGAAAACTCTAAGGGAATCTGATCAAACATATGTAAGAGGCCACATTAGAGATCACCTCATTCAGAGGTAGTATTCAGCCAGTTCGGATCGGTTCGGGCAAACCAGTAGTGGTGACCTATGGGCCGCCCACCCGCCCCGGTGCAATCCCATCCTATATCACTGTGTTATTGATACCGCATGGATGTGTGGACAGTGCGTGTGAGTGAATTGCCGTGTTGTTTGACATCGCACACATGTGTGGATGGTGCGTGCTCACATTTCCAGTGCTGGGCAAACCGGTAGCTACAATATGTGAAACCCACCTCTGACCTCATGGTGATAAAGGTAGTGAAACACCCTTCCCACCCTCACTGTGTCTGCTGATAGCCATGTAGCAGCCATATGTAGAGTGGCCCAGTCCTTATTGGTTAGGGAGAATAAAGGAGAATATCTGTAGATCAGGGTTGAAATGAGGGGTTCTTGGTGCTCTCTGATTGTTTTCTTGCAGATTTTTATTACCCACACCTACCCTTCCTTAACACAAACTGGTTAAGGAGAACCCTTCAGAACATCTGCTAAGCCTCTGAGAGGATTATTCAGGCTATGTGAAGGATAAAATTGCTCAGATTTGTCCTGACCTGGGCAGGGAAGGGATCTGGGGCAAGGCCTGGTGATATGAACTGGGAAGAGTTTGAGTTGGTGACTCCTAAGGAAGTGGACGAGGTTCCCTGTAAGTTTCGGATGGCCTCTGCAGTGCTGCTTTTTCAAGAGTTTAGAACACTTTGTTCCTCACCTAGGATATTGGGGAAATGAGTGATGACCTTCCCTGGATTGCGTGGATTTCTGTTTGGTTTTTATCCTGGATTTTGTTATTCTTGCAATCTCCTTCATAATCTCTTACTGTACTGATTCTTGTTCTAAAGTCTGAATTTGTGAAGCAAACAGTGTAATGGGTCTCATTTAAGTTTAACAACATAAAGAAAAAATAAAATTATAAGCCTCTCTAACTGCATTAGGACAATGCCCAGCATGTTTTTTTAAAATCCACAAAGGAGGCTTGACAAAAGCCTCTGGAGTCCCAGGAGGGCAAAAACGCCCCCCCCACCGGGGTGCAGGAGGCTGACTAGGCCACTCCCACCATTGCCACGCCCACCCAGCAACTGGGCAGGGAACCCCTTGCTAAAATTTTTGAAGCCCACCCCTGACTTCCTCCCAATTAAGCAAAAGGGAGAGTCCACAGGCTGCTATTTTCCTGCTCTTAATCAAATCTCGTCTCAAAATTGGTATTTCTAGAAAAGATGGGAAATAAAATTTGACCTCAGTCACAAGCAATTTTAAAATCAGCTCCAGTCAGGATTCTTATATGGAGATCTAATAGAAAAGAAACTCACAAACAGGCCCAATTCTTGACGTTCAACAGGGTTCAAACAGTGGTGGAATTCATTTTTTTTTACTACCAGTTCTCTGGGTGTACCTTGGTGGGCATGGCGTGGCTTGGTGGGCATGGCTTGGTGGGCATGGCAGGGAAAGGATACTGCAAAATCTCCATTCCCACCCCACTTCAGGGGAAGAATACTGCAAAATCCCCATTCCCTCCCCACTCGTGGGGGAAGGATACTGCAAAATCTCCATTCCCCTCCTACTCTGGGGTCAGCAAGAGGTGGTATTTGCCAGTTCTCTGAACTACTCAAAATTTCCACTACCGGTTCTCCAGAACCTGTCCGAACCTGCTGAATTTCACCCCTGGGTTCAAGGTACTGGTTGCTTAATTGGCATTTGAATAGAGGCAACTCTTGAGGTAAGTTCCACCAACCTAGAATGTCACCAAAATACATGATTCTGGATGATTTTCCCCAGTGGTCTCTGGAGACAAGTTGCTACATTGAATGACAGCAGAAGTCATTATCTGGCTGTTGAAGTATCTTTATCCAGCATCACTTTCTGGACAAGACCTGACAGGAAGGACCACAACCACTATAGAACATTGCCCCAAAGGATGGATTTATGATTTTTCACTAAGATGTTCTTTTTTTCTCCAGCTCTTTCTCTGCAAATGGAGCCCTGAAGAATTTTAGGATCCCCAAAGGGGAAGCTGTTTTTCACTGTAATTTTCAAAATTCAGATGAGACCTCTTCTGCTACTTTTTCAGTGACTGGTTCTGAGGTAAACATCATGGAAGGAAATCTTGCATTAGAAAAGCATAAATGCCTCAGCCACACACTTTGTGGCACAGGTTTTGAGACAGGAAGAGACTGTGCTCTTGAATGTACTTTCTCTCCTTTTCCAGGTGAAACTTGGTTTGTCTCTGTCTGAATCAGGAAAGTCAGTAAAATTTATATATAGTGAAGGTGCTTTGAATTCATCTAATTCATTTCCTTGTTCTTTTTTAGAAACAGGAAGGGGATTGATTCAGCCCCATAAACTATGGATCTTCTGCTTTTGATTCTGTTGGTATCCCAGCCAGTCTCTGGGAAGCTCAGAATGAAGTGTCCGCTGAATTTCATGTACCAAGATGAAAAAAAGCCATGGAGCTATTACAGGCCAGGAGACCATCTCATTAGTATCATCAACACTGGAACAAAATCATTCCGTACAACAACATTGCCTTTCAAGAGGGCTCCTTATTGTCCGTTTGACATGTAAGTCATTCTCTGTATTTGCAGCTCTAACACCCTCATTCTTTTCTTCTTATTATGCTTATGTGTGTATTGTAGGCATAATTTCTTGAGTCATTTTTATTTCCATTGCTTCTCTTTTGTCTTATTATATATACATATATATATATAATTATATATATATAATTTTTATATATATAAAAAACTGGAAAAAAAATCCAGATTCCACAACTTTCCTGGTTTAATACTGAACGATAACATAAATACCAACTTTGGTTTAAAGTAGGAATTGAAAGGCTTGTAGTTGTCTCTGCCGAGCCCATGTCCATATTTTTATGACCACTATTCAATGCTTGATCCTTATAGGAAAAAGAGATGTTTTGATTTGAGCATTCCCTTCTCTTCGGGTTGTTATGAAACAGGCTCTTCCTATTACAATGTATCCTCTTTAATGATTGAATGAAAATCAGTTCTGCTACAAATAATGATTTATTTGTGATTCTTAAACTTAGTGGAACACTATTTCCATCTCATCTCCCCAACACTCATTAAAATGAAATGGTGGTGAGTAATTATCATTTGCCTCTGGTTGTGGATCGGTATTGGCTTAAGACTCAAAAGACTTGTGGAAACAAAGAGAATACAATTCAAAAAGTATTTTGTTATTGCTGTTGATGATGATGATAACATGAACATTTTTTATGTTAGTTTACCTTATGAAAACTTTCGAGCACCACGCTATATTTTTAATATTCAAGTGGTGAGCAAGACTCCTGGGCTCCTGCACAATCTCACACTTGGCTACAACATCCATGACAACTATTTGAACATACTTATGACTTCAGAAGCCTTGCTGGACATGCTCTCTACTGGAGAAGCCAATGTTCCCAACTACAGCTGTGGAAGGAAGGACAACATTTTGACTCTTGTTGATGGAGCTGCCGATGACATTTCCATCCAGATGTCAAGATTAGGAGCCACCTACAAAATCCCACAGGTTTGTATTTTTGTATTTAAATGGAATGTGGTGGTGGGTTGGTGTGTGATAGATCCAACCATATTTTCACTTTGGAATTGAAGAACTGCTTTTCACCATGGCCATTCTAGGTGTTATGGTTAGGCATTTTTACCTGTGATCTTTCTCATTCTTGTGTAAACGGAAAATTCGCTAAAAAAATTGCTGTACAAAGAATTCTGATATTGAATCAAAGAAACATGCAACCATACTCATGGGCCACTACAAATATACTTTCTAATTGGCAAGTAGTAAGCTTTGTCACATGATCTATCTATATTTGTAAAATATACTCCCCTTCTATGTGGATTTTAATTTGGTCTCTGATCGCAATAAAAAGCTTACTTATTTACTTGGCAAGTGTTTCAATGCAGAAATGCCTAAACATTTTAAGGTGATATTTACTCAAGTAATATTTGAGTACTGACACAATGGTTAAATATGAAAGATTTAATCAAGTCACTTATAATGAACAGACTTGTATTTGCCGAGCTCCAGAGATAGGCAAAACACATCTATTATTTCAAAGTCAGTTATAAAAGAGATCAATATCTTGGACCCCAGATATTAGTGGGATCCTTATATTAAAACAATAATTTTTCTTTTAGTCAATATAAAAGAAGAACAGTCAATAAGGCTCTTTATTTGAACAAAACATTTCAGTTGACATATGAAAGTTGGTCTGATTGCCATAAATTGTAGGGATCACACAGAAATATGATTTGCATTCTTTATTCTTATTTTTTTTAACCAATTTTGTTTTATACTATTTTTTAAACAATTTTTTTAAAAAAAAACAAAAAACAAATTAAACATAAAAAACATCACCAATCCAAATTACAGACAGTTTATCAATGGGTTAACATCTTTTTGTACTCCTTCCTCCCTTCAAAATATCGCTATATATCCAAAAATTTATTTCCAAAAAAAGATATTTCACTTAATTTATCTCAATGTCTACTTATTTCATATTGATCTCCATTTTTTATTGTCCATCCATTGGTAGAATAAATCCCATATCAAATAATATTGTTTGTCTTCCTGTTCTCTTATTTCAAATGTCAATTTACTCATTTCAGCACATTCCATCATTTTCTTAATAATTTCTTCATCAGTAAATATCTTTTCTTCTTTCCAGTTTTTGGCAAATACAATTCTAGCTGCTGTTAAAAGGTTCACAATTAAATATTGCAATTCTTTATTATATGTCTTTGGTACGATCCCCAACAAAAATATCTCTGTCTTAAAGTCAATGTGTCTCTTTATCATTTTTTCCAACCACGTGTGTATCTTAGTCCAATATTTCTTTGCATCTACGCATGTCCACCACATATGGTAGTAAGATCCTGGAGTCTGATGACACTTCCAACACATTTATTTTTGGTAAATAAATAAATAAATAAATAAATAAATAAACTTCTCCGATTTATTCTGGAACATTCTGGCTATTCTCGTCGGGGGTAAATGCCACCTGTAAAACATCTTATACAAATTCTCTTTATATGCTGTAGACATTGTCATTTTATAATTATATGACCACAATTTTTGCCATTTCTCTAAATCAATACCATGCCCAAAGTTTTTCCCTCATGCTATCATAGATTCTTTAACTTGTTCTTCTTCCAGCTTTATCTCTAACAAATATCCATATAGCTTTTTAATTACATGATCATCAGAACCCATTAAAATCTTATCTAAATTAGTCAAATCATTGTACAAACCTTCTTGTTTAAAATCTTCTTCATATCTAGTACGTATTTGCACGTATGAAAACCAATCCATCTTGCATTCCTGATTTTCTAGTTCTTGCTTTGATTTAAGTTCACCCTTTTCATCCAATAAATCACTATATCTTACAATTTGTTCCCTTTTAAATATTACTGAGTAAGAAAAAGCTTCAATTGTAGATACCCAGACTGGAATCTTCAAATAGTAATTTTTTTAAAACTTTCTCCCAGTTCAACCATAAAGCTTCTCGAATCTGATGTCTTCTAAAATGCCTCTGTATTTTTGTTCCTTTATACCATAAAAAAGCATGCCACCCCATCAACAAATCATGTCCCTCCAAATTCAATAATCTGGTGTTTCTCAAAGTTATCCATTCTTTAATCCACATTAAACTAGATGCTTGATAGTACAGTTCAAAATTAGGCAAGCCAAATCCACCCCTTACTTTAGCATCTTGTAACAACTTTAATTTTTTTATTGCCTTCTTTCCCTGCCAAATATATTTCAGCATCATTTTATTCAAATCTACAAAGAATTCCTTACCCAATTTTATTGGAATTGTCTCAAATAAATACAAAATCCTAAGCGAAATATTCATCTTAATAGTTGCAATTCTACTAATCAAAGATAACTGCAAATTTCCCCATTTTACCAAATCTTGTCCTATCTGCTATTTAAGCTTATTATAATTATTTTCTTTAAGCGAACTACACCTTGCTGTCAAATATATCCCCAAATATTTTACCTTATTTGTGACCTGCATCTTTGAAATCTCCATCAGTTCTTCTTTTTGCTTTTTCAAAATATTTTTAGTCATTATTTTGGTTTTATCTTTATTAATTTTCAAACCGGCTACTTTCCCAAACTCTCCAATAGTTTCTATCAATTTATTTATTGATGTTAATGGTTCTTCAATGATAAAGACCAGGTCATCTGCAAAAGCTTGCAATTTATATTCCTCTCTTCGAATTTTCATACCTTTTATCTCTTTTTCTTCTCTAATATTTCTATTTAAAACTTCTAAAGTCAGAATAAACAGCAATGGGGACAGCAGACATCCTTGTCTAGTACCTTTTTCTATCTCAATAGAACCAGTCATTTCTCCATTTATCATTAATTTTGTCGTCTGCTTAAAATATATAACTTCAATTGCCTGGATAAATTTCCTGCCAAAGCCCATCTCTTCCATTTGAAGCATCATAAATCACCAATTTACATTGTCAAAAGCTTTTTGTGCATCTAAATATATCAAGGCCATCTGCTTTTCAGGATGCGCTTCATAGCATTCTAAAGTATCTAGGATTATTCTTATATTGTCTCTAATTTGTCTTTTTGGGAGGAATCCATTTTGATCTGATTGTATAAAGTTACTCAAGTATCTCTTGAGTCTTTCTGCCAATACTGAGGCAAAGATTTTGTAGTCTGAGGTTAGCAGGGATATAGGCCTATAATTTTTAATTTGTTGTGAGTCTGTGTCTTCTTTGTGGATCAATGTAATGCCTCAGTCCATGATTGGGGTATTGTCTTTTTTGTCATTACTTCATTCATAACATCCATTCGTTTAGTCAATATTAAAGAAGAACAGTCAATATGGCTCTTTATTTGAACAAAACATTTCAGTTGACATATGAGCATGTTGGTCTGATTGCCATAAATTGTAGGGATCACACAGAAATATGATTTGCATTCTTTATTCTTATTATTTTTAACCAATTTTGATTTATGCTATTGTTATATACAGTTTTGTTAATGCTATTCTTTTTATTCTTTATTTTCATATGGCTTGATGACTAATCAATAATAAACTTCTTGAATATGTTTAAATGAACCAATCTGGATTACTTTCAAGTTAATATTTTGAAATTGATCTGACCTGAAATATAACACAGTATTCTTCATTGCTTTTTCAGATCAGTTTTGAATTATTTTCAGATTCACTGCATGATAAAAGTCAATTGCCATTTTATCACCGACTTTTCCCCAAAAAAGGGATCCTCTACCCAGGAATTGTCCAAGTGCTCCTTCATTTCAGATGGACCTTGATTGGTCTCTTTGCTTCAGATTCAGAAAATGGAGATAATTTCATGAGGACTTTTACTCCTATGCTTATAAGGAATGGAATTTGCGTTGTTATATCACAACAATTCTCAACAACTCTACTTACAGCACCCCATGGTGATGCCTTCTCCAAAGGGAGACAAGTCAATGTCTATGTTCACTACATAGAATATGGTGCCATTGTTGAGAGAATTCTTCGTTTTGATTTTATACTTAGGCGTTTGCCGGGACCCATTGAAGGGAAAATCTGGATCACAACACTCAATGGATTATATCCACTGAGAGAGCACAGAGCTCTCAAACATGTAAATAATATCTGTACAGTTGATTATGAAATTAAAAAAGGGCCAATAAAGGATGCTTTTATACCCAGATTCTTTTTGGATCCACCCTTTGGACATCAGTCATATGTCTGTTATTTTTCAAAACATGTCTTTTCTGTCAAAGGCCGGAAAACATGCACTGAGAAATCACAACTAGAGACCCAAAAGAAAAAGAACACGGTACAAGCCACGAATTTCCACCGTTTTTACAGTGCCATTAATACTCTGGCCCATGCCTTGAATGATGCCTATTCCTCCAGATCTAGGAGGAAAAAGAAGAAGGGCAAAGGGAGTTTGGGGGCTCCAAGGCTTCAGCCATGGCAGGTATGGGGTCCCAACAAGGATCCATCAAACTTAGTTCCTTTGGAATTCTCCAAAGGAGGAGAACTGTATCAACCTATATGTGTTACAGAACTCAGACAATAATGTTCCCAAAAATGGGAATTATAGTTTGATATTAAACATTGTTAATTTTTAAATGATGCATGCATTTTAAATAGATTCCTATATGTATAGGTTTGTGATTAGCATTATAGAACTTTACCTTCATAAATGAAGGTAAAAGCAGCTCCTACTTGATTTCATTACTTTTCCTATAGCCAATCCAGTTTTTCAGCAATATTTTTTTCCAAATGTGGTATGTTAGATCAGGCAATGGAAGAGACAGGACTCAGTGCTAACAGTAACAACTGTTCTTTATTAGTTGATCAATGCGCCTGGTTTAGCTCAACAAACAGAAGCACTGCAATTAAAGCACTGCAATTGCAGAAGCTGTCTGCAATTAAAGTAAGATTGAATCTCGCCAGGCTCAAGGTTGACTCAGCCTTCCATCCTTTCTAAGGTAGGTAAATTGAGGACCCAGTTTGTGGGGGCAATAAGCTGACTTTGTATAAATATACAAAAGTATGAAGGCTATTGCTTAACGCATTGTAAGCCGCCCTGAGTCTCCGGAGAAGGGCGGCATATAAATCAATTTTTTTTTTAAAAAAATGCAGATGAGCAGCTGGCTCGTCTGACTGCTTGACCTTTTATATGGAACTGTCAGACAGGTTGGCCAATGGGGTTTGAGTATTTTCCCGCCGCATTGGCGGACCTGAGTGAAGCCTATGCTCACTCCTATTCAATATGCAACACTCTATTCAATATGCAACATGGTGCCTGCAAGGGGCAGTTGGGGTCTCCCCCGCCAAATCAATATTCATTTCCTGAGATGTTTATGGAGACATTTGCTTTCTTTCCTTTAACATCACACCGCTGATTCACATTTAGTTTGCAAATTGACTAATATTTTGGGATCATTTTCACAATTTTTTTTTATCAAGTTTGGTATCATTCATCATTCTTGCTCTACATTTCACTTTTCTTCTATGTGGAAGACTTTCTATTTTCTAATTTCTCTTAAATTCCATTCAGGTTTTTTTTTTTAACCTATTATGATAAATCATGAAGATGTATTTTCATTTTATGTCTGGTTCTAACTTAGTCATTTAGACACCCAGTTTCCTATCAGTTACCACCAGTAGCCATGCAATTCCATTTCGTCGAAATCATTAATGACATTTTCATTAAATTTATTATGATTATTATCAAATAAAATAAAAAAATACTACTACTTCTAATTTATTGTTAGCTACCTTAAGTCATTCTGGGGGAACAAAGAGGCACCAAATCCAACTAATAACATATATGAGTTTGTTCTTCCATACCAGTTGTAGTTAACTAATTTTAGTTCTTCAATAGAAAGAACCTTGTCTTGGATACCTAGCTGGGCCTTAAGATAGATAGATAGATAGATAGATAGATAGATAGATAGATAGATAGATAGATAGATAGATAGATAGATAGATAGATAGACAGACAGACAGACAGACAGACAGACAGACAGACAGACAGATGGATGGATTATCTCATTTGGATATGTTTATAATCTGGTCTACCTAGGAGATTAGCCTGGCAACTTTCTTCTTGATAAATCCATGTTTTCTCGTAATCAACTGTTGTTTTCAAGGAGTTCATGAATGTTCTCTTTCTTAGTGCAGTTTATTTATGACCTGCTTTAGAATGTTTTTTATAATCGACAACATTTTTCAATCATATTGTTTTCAAAACATGTATTGTCAATACGTGATTGACAAATTTTGCTGAACCTTTCTTTTTCATTTTTAAAGACAGAAACTTGTTCTCCTAAGAATATTTACAAGTGTAGAAGAAAGATTCAAATGAAAACAGTCAAAAAGGAATAAGTTACAATGTTTATTACTTTTGAAATTGCTTGATGTTCCCATTCTAGTTCCATCCCTTTCTGGAGAAGAATGAATTTTGCAATCTTTCCCATTACAAACTTTACTTGGATCAAAATGGAGATTTAAAGGCAGATATGAAGATCATGAGTTGGGTATATCTCCCCCAAAAGAATATCATGAAAGACCAACTGGTGACTATTGAAAGACAGGGACTTACTATCAACCAAGATCACCTGTCATGGCTAAAGTTGCACAACAGGGTAGGAGAAATATTGGTTTTCTTTTCTCTATTTTCCAAAGAGTTCTGTTCCATTTCATTGGGCTAAGCCTATGCACCATGGTTCAGTGTTGAAATGGAGAAGCTGCATGAAAATGGTAAGATAGGTCAAATGCTAGGGATTGTCATTCACTTATTCTTTGTCTTCAAATTTACCAAGAAGGTTGATTTATTGACCAGTGCCTGAGTTCAGGTTTGCACTGAATTTGATGACATTGAATTAAGTGTCAGGGTTCCAAATAAAACACCCACCAAAAACTCTGAGGCTGTTGGATTCCTCAAAAAATAGATTTAATAAACATGTCATATTAGGATGAGCTGGTTAAAACCAACTCTATTTGTTCCCACGGTTTTTACCTAATTAAAAGTAAAAGTTCTTTCACTTTCTCCAAACAATAAGTCACATGGTCCAACCAGGATACAGTCTAGTTGCTAGATGACTCCAGTTCCCTCCTTCTGGACACCTGGTGGGAATGTCCTTGGTTCCCAAGAGAAAGTATTTTATTTTGGCTACAGCATCCCAGCTATCTCTACTTCCCCCTCCCTTTCCCACAGCTCCAGTTGTGGCAGCACTGAAGCTTCAAAATGGCCAAAGCCAGGTCAGCTTCAGGGTTGAAATCAAGACTGGATGGAGATTCTTTTGGTTCCAGTGGGAAATAAAATTTGGAATTAGATTCACCTTGTCCTTGTTGGGACCAGTGTCCAATAAAAGGGCAGGGCAAGCAGTTTTTAAGAGACTCAGATATGACCAGAGATATCCATTCTAATCTTTCACCATACTGGGGCAGTGAAATAGACCTTCTGCTCCTATGAAGAAGGTCCAAGAACTTTTGTTGACATGGAATCAAAATGACTGGAATGCTGAGAAATAATGTCCTGACCCAGAAAACTGAAGCATTTGGAACATGATTTTGACTCAAAGAAAAAAAACCCTCATCTAAAACCCCCTTGAATGCAATTGTTCATCTTGATTGTTAGCTATCTTAAGTCATTCTCGAAAGAAAGGAGGCTCCAAATTTAACTAATAACCAATGTGGGTTTCTTCTTTCAAGCCAGTTGTTGTTACCTAATTGTAGTTCTTCAAGAGAAAGGATCCCTACTGAGCTACATATGGCTCATATGTGCTGCAACAAAAGATTCCTAATTTACACTTTTTGAGGGACACATTCTCATGACCTCACCTCTATCTCATATCACTACTGTTCTAGAAACTGAGCAGTCACTTTTGCTCTTATTTCAAGAGCATGTCAGCATGTCAGGATGGTTAGTGCTATCATATTTTCTTTGGAATTCTTTGTTTTGCTATTTAGTCTCTTCCTCAGTCCAAATGTGGGGAAAAATGTCATCCTGGATTTGTCAAGCAGAAGCGAGAAGGAGAGCCATTTTGCTGTTACGACTGTGTTCCTTGTCCGGAGGGGACCATCTCCACTCAGGATGGTGGGTGACACAAAAGCAAAGACAGGCCTTGAGGAAGTGGATTCATCTAGAGCAGAGCTGTCAAACTCATGGCCCATAAGTAGGAAAAGAATAAGCTAAATGATATTTAGGGTGTGTTGGAGGGAAATAAGAGGTCTGTAAATAAGTGGAGAGATTGGTTTAAATTGATGGCAGAGATGACGAGCATACCTAATTTAACAAGGATTGGCACAGGAAGGAGGCAGGTAGACCAAACTATGAAAGTGGAACTGAGTCCAGCAGGGCAAAGATCCATTAAAGAAATGATGCAGAGGGAAAGATCAAATTCATTTAAGGACCTACAGTTAATGTTGCAATCCATGCTAGAGGTAATGCTGAAGAACAATGAAGACTTGAAAAGAGAGATAGGAGAAGTTAGAAGTGACACTGGAGAAATTAAACAAAAGATGAAATTGATAGATGGTAAATTTGAATGCTTCCAATAACAAATTATGAAAAATGAGCAAAAATTACAAGAGATAGAAGAAAAAATGGGATGGGAAGAAAAATGTGTGGCTGAAATGAGTGGAAAATTAATGCAAGCTAATAAAGAACTGGAAATGACAGTTATTCAGTTAGAAACAGAAAAGGCAGTCCCACTATCTACGATTCCAGAATGTGAAAGATGAGGATTTACTAGAAATGATGGCAGATCTGTTGGCAGGAGCTCTTGGAATTGGTAAAGAGGAAATGGCGAATGAAACCAATGAAATATATGAAATCCATACCAATTATGCGAGGAGACAAAATTTACCTAAAGAAGTACATATTAGGTTTGTAAATGGGGGAGAAACAGGCTCAGGCTCAACCCGTCCAAGACCGAGTGGCTGTGGCTTCCGGCATCCCGATATAGTCAATTGGTACCAGCACTGACTTTTTGGGGCGAGTCGCTGGCCCCCACAGAGAGGGCTCGCAACTTGGGCGTCCTCCTGGACTCACGGCTGTCCGTAGAAGAACATATGACGGCTGTGGCCAGGGGGGCCTTCTATCAGGTTCGCCTGATTCACCAGTTGCGGCCCTTTCTGGATCGGGATGCCTTGCGCACAGTCACTCATGCCCTCGTCACGTCCCGCCTGGACTACTGTAATGCTCTCTACACCGGGCTCCCCTTGAGGAGAACCTGGAGGCTCCAACTGGTCCAGAATGCGGCCGCCCGGGTGGTTATGGGGGCGACTTGGCGCTCCCATGTAACACCTCTCCTGCACGAGCTGCACTGGCTCCCGGTGGTCCCGTTTTTGTTTCATCAAGCCGAGCTAGCCTGACCTACTCTTTTTAAAAAGAATTGTTTTAAAAAATTAGGGGTTTTAATATAGGGTTTTTAACTATGCGTCAAATTGATTTTATTGGATTTTAATATTGTTTTAAATTTTGTATCTGTGTATTTTTTTTTGCTGGCTGTTCACCGCCCTGAGTCCCTCGGGAGAGGGGGCGGTATATAAATATAATAACCTAAACTAAACTAAACTAAACTAAACTAAACTAAACTAAACTAAACTAAACTAAAGAAGTTGATCCATGACAAAATTTTACATAGAATGAGAGACGACCCATTGGAATACAGAGGGAGACAGCTGGTGGTACTCAAACAAGTACCTAGGAGAGTGAGAGAACTAAGACGACCCTATCAAATATTAACCTCTAAATTAACATGATTAAATATTAACTTCTGATGGTTGATACCAGAATGGATCATGGCAGTATGGCAGGAAAAAAGAATTCAACTAGACACGATAGACCAGGTGGAAGAATTTTATAGGCAAAATTTTGGCAGTGATGACGAAGTAGAGGAAAGAGAATTAAGAGAAGAATGTGAACCAAGAGAATACACATTAGAAGTAACAGAAGCCCTAATAAAAGAAAGAGGAAACGGAAACAGAAAGGGCGACAAGATCCAGACAGAAGTAGAGAGGCACAAGAAGAAATAATGCTTTTATCCTTAAATGTTAATGGCTTAAATGCTCCCACAAAGAGGAAAAACTTTTTCAACAAATTGAGTACAATGCACTTAGATATAATAGTATTACAGGAAACACACATAAAGATGTCACATCAACAAGTACTAAAATGTTCTAAGCTGCGGAATATGTTTACAGCTCTATCTCAACAGAAAAAAGGGGGAATTATGATATATATTAAGGAAGGAATTCCAGCCAAGCAGATCTGTAAGGACGAGGAGGGTAGAATTCTAATAATAGAGATAACTTTAAATGAGAAGAAAGTAACTGGGACTATATGCGCTGAATGAAGTCCAAACAGTATTTTATAAGAATCTTATTAAAGTAGGAAGGGTAGTTACATATAAAGAATTATTAAATGAGAAAGGAAAATTGAATTCAAGAAATAATTTAAAGGAAGAAGGAATCGAAATAGAATGGTGGGCTTATTTACAAATACAATCTAAATTTATGAAGGACAAAAAGGAATGGGGTATAAGAATAGAACTAACAGAATTGGATAAAATTCTATTAAGTACGGAGGGAAAGACTATAAAGAAACTATACCACTATTTATTAGAGCAAGACATGCTTGAAGAACAAGTAAAGGAGATTATGATAACCTGGAGTAAATGTTTTGATTATAGTATTGATTTGGATATTTGGCAGAATCTATGGGAAAAAAATATCAAAATTACGTTGGCGGATTCATATAAAGAAAACCTATATAAAATGTTTTACAGATGGCACTTCCCACCCAGAAGATTGGAAAAAAAAAAAAAAATATTCTTCAAGATGTTGGAAATGTGAGGTGGTCGCAGGGTCCTATTATCATATGTGGTGGGAGTGCTCAAAGGCAAAACATTTTTGGCAGCAAGTAAAGATCTGGCTAGAAGAGATTTTAATGGTTAAAATAGAAGTCAAACCAGAATTTTTCTTATTGGGAATGATAGACAGTAAATATAATAAAAATGTAATATACCTAATATTACATATATTAACAGCTGCAAGAATAGCATTTGCTCAGAAATGAAAGAGTAAAGAAACACCATCAGAGCAAGAAGTGCTCTGCAAAATCTTCAATTGTGCAGAAGTGAACAGACTCACTTTGGAATCAACGTATTATGAAATCTGACTAAATTTTATGAATGGTTAGACAGGAGGAAGAACGCCAAGAAGAGAGTGTAGCGAATGTCTACATATGTATATGTCAATGTATATTGAACTTGTATATAGGCTTATTGGATATGGATATAGTCGTTTAGAAAGGATTATGTAGTAAGCTTGACAGGTAATGAATTAAGATATATGTAAATTTGTATATAGATTAAGGAATATATTACTTATTAATTTGAATTTGACAGAAATGTTAGAAACCAGAGATGTCAAACCATGTCCATTGTTTTTAAATTTGAATTATTAGTAAAAAACATTATGTGTGTGTGTGTGTGTGTGTGTGTGTGTGTGTGTGTGTGTAAAGAAATTTAGAGAATTGTCTTAGATTTATTTCCTGGAAGGATTATTGCAATACTCTCTACATGGGCCTCCCATTCTAAATAACTGGAAGGTGTCTCTGGTCCACAATGAGGTGATATGGACAGTTATGAGTGCAGCTCATTACACCAAATTTACCACTGGTCCAAGTAGTCATTCCAGATTATTTGCAGGACTACCTTTCTCTTCCAACCGTCTACATTTCAGGCATCCTCTGATCCAGTATGGTTTTTAGTAAGTGTGCCTTCTAAGATGAACTGATTCATTATTTACCAGGAAAATTCTGCAAAATACACAGGAAACCATATTGGTCCTAGGATTTTCCCTAATTTCATAGACCTTACTTTACTTTACTTTTATTAGATTTCTATACCACCCTTCTCCCGAAGGACTCAGGGCAGTGTACAGCCATATTAAAACACATAAAATTTACAAAATTTAAAAACCATTAAAATCAAATATACAAAAAATTGGCCCACAAACTGACATACACCCATTAAAATTCATATTCATGTTAGGCCAGCCCGGCTTGTTGGAACAAGAGGGTCTACAGGGCATGGCAAAAGGTGCGCAGGTCGGGGATCATATGCACATCTAGGGGCAGCTCATTCCAGAGGGCTGGTGCCCCCACAGAGAAGGCTCTCCCCCTGGGCGTCACCAGTCGACATTGTTTGGCCAACGGCACCCTGAGGACCCTCTCTCTGTGGGACCGTATTGGCCGGTGAGAGGCTGTCGGTGGCAGAAGGCAGTCTCGTATATACTCCGGTCCTAAGCCATGTATGGCTTAGCTCTGTATGGTTTAGAAAACTAAGTTCTTCCTATCTTCTTTTTGAGGAGATACTACGAAATGAATTTTATAAAACGCTGCTGGTATCAACTGCTATCCCAAAAATGTTACTTGAAAATCTAAAGGACAGAATGTTAATTAAATATTGGTTTTTGGTTTTCTCAGATACAGAAAAATGTACCAAATGTCCCCATGATCAATATCCAAATGAGGAACGAGTCCAATGTATCCCCAAAGTTATAACCTTCCTGTCTTATGAAGACGATTTGGGCATCATCCTTGTTTCTTTTGCCCTACTTTTCTTCCTAACTACAGTCCTTGTCTTAATTATATTTATTCGATACCGAGAAACATCTATTGTCAAAGCCAACAACCGGGACCTCTCTTATATCTTCCTGATCTCCCTTCTACTTTGCTTCTTGTCTTCTCTTCTCTTCATTGGTCAACCAAGGAAAGCCACCTGTTTTCTCCGACAAACTGTTTTCAGCATCATCTTTTCAGTTACTATTTCTTCTCTCTTGGCCAAAACAATCACAGTGGTGCTTGCTTTCCTTGCTACAAAACCAGGAAACCGAGTGAAGAGGTGGTTGGGGAAGAGTTTGGCCAACTCCATCATCCTTTCTTGTTCTGCTGTCCAAATTATCATCTGCTCCATCTGGCTAGGAGTTTTTCCCCCATTCCTTGACTCTGACCTCTACTCCCAGCCAGGAGTAATCATCCTGCAATGCAACGAAGGCTCTGCTGTCATGTTTTATATCACCCTTGGCTACCTGGGTTTTCTGGCTTTCATCTGCTTCACGGTGGCTTTTCTTGCCAGGAATCTTCCTGGTGCCTTCAACGAAGCCAAGCTGATCACCTTCAGCATGCTGGTCTTCTGCAGTGTCTGGGTGAGTTTTGTGCCCTCCTACCTGAGCACCAAAGGGAAATACATGGTGGCTGTTCAGGTCTTCTCCATTTTGTCCTCCAGTGTTGGGCTGCTCAGCTGCATCTTCATTCCCAAATGCTACATAATCATTCTGAGGCCAGACCTGAATACAAAGGAGCATCTTATGACCAGAAGAAATGTAGAAACGTGAAGAGAGGAAATCCAACTGAATAAATGTAGGAAATGTTCCAAGCAGTTCTTCATGCAGGAGTGAACCAATGATTTTTCTTGAAAAAATTAAAGGGCAGTTATACAATAGTGCTGTATATACAAGACTGTACATTCTTGTCCAGCAAAATAAAAGATAGTTGCATAGATCTTTTGAGTTTTTGAGATAGTATATCTATCTTGTGCCCTTATGTTACCTTAGCCCTAATATGCCCCACCAAGATATTTTAAACATGATACTTGTGCAGTAGGAATGTTGTTGGTATGCCAAACAACAACAACAACAACAACAACAACAACAACAACAACAACATGCAGGGTGGGGCTTTAAAATACCATTATTTTAATTGTATCATAGTTTATCTACAATTGTGGTTCTTTGCAGTATCAGACCCAGGATTTTAACATCAACAACATAAGGAGAATGGAAAGAACCTTCCAGTTGTATTAAGAGGAGCATAGTCTGGATTAACTTAGATATTACCCTGTTTTTCCCAAAATAAGACATCCCCTGATAATAAGCCCAATCAGGCTTTTGAGCGCATGGCAATAAGGCCAAGTTATTATTTCAAGGTTCAAAAAATATATAAAACAGGGTCTTATTTTTGGGAAAACATGGTATGTAGAAGTTAAGCAAGAAATGAGCTAAAGTATAGTTTGATGATATTACCAGAAAAAGAATTCCAACAGAATTGCAGAATCTGTTCACTAATTGACTATCCTATGGATGTTGGAAGGAAGAGTGGCGAGGTTAGACAAAAAAACCCAGACAGAAGTTGGGATCGTTCTTACATCTTCTGCTTGTAGACACTCTAGAGGTATCTTGTCAGATACACAGGAGTAGCTTCTTCCCTGAGGTTTACCGCAAAATCTCCATTCCCACCCCATTCCAGGGGAAGGATACTGCAAAATCTCCATTCCCTCCTCACTCCTGGGGGAAGAATATTGCAAAATCTCCATTCACACCACACTCTGGGGCCAGCTAGAGGTGGTATTTGCCAGTCCTCTGAACTATTCAAAATTTCCGCTATCGGTTCTCCAGAATCTGACAGAACGTGCTGGATTTCATCCCTGACCCTAAGGAATGGGATTCTTCCAGATTGCAGGCTGCAATGGGGAGGCACTTGGAGCAAATAGTGGTCTTGCAAAGAGGAAACACTCCAGGTTTTCTTGGCGGGTTTCTTGTCCTCTCTGAGACACAATCCCAGCCAATGAAGGAGGGTCTTTTCTTCTTGCGTTCTTTTCCACTTGATCCAATGATGGCTACTTACCTTCAGACAGTTGCAGCCAGGCCTTGCATACCTCAGCCCATTTCTTCTGCTGCAGCCAGCAAGGCTATTTTTAAAGCCTCTTGTCCCAAAAAGTATTTCATTAACCTCATGGTGTGGATTGTGAGATGGTGCATATTCAACTGGGACCAAGAAGAAAATGAGGAAGGCTGAGAACTTCTAGCATGTTAGGAAGTTACAGCTATGATACAGCCAAGAATACAATACAGCCAACCATAAATATTTTTGCGATGTTCAAGAATAAATGATTTCAGGATGACTTCATTCTGTGAATAGGAACTCCTTAAAAGCTTTCATTTCAAGAAAATAAGAAAAGGTCTTCTAGATCAGGCCAGTGCCCATATTTATGACAAAATGACCAACCAGATACCTCTAGATTGTCCACACGCAGAAGACGTAAGAACTATCCCAAGTTCTGACTGGGTATTTTTGTCTAACCTCCCCATTCTTCCTTACAACATCCATAGAATAGTCAATTAGAGCAGGGGTCATGAATCAGTGGTCCACAGATCACTGGTGGTCCACGAGAAAATTTTGTTGGTCCGCAGGGCACCCAGGGGAGGAGCTGCTCCAGGATGAGAATGGCCAGTCCTGTGACTAGAGCTCTGGAATATGGGACTGGTCAGGCATGGTGGAACTGTAAATCTCCACTGTAGAGGGAGGTTCTTTGCAAGTTTGCAGCACAGCCCTCACCAGCTGGAATAAGGTAATGGTGCAAGGGGGGTTGGCGGTGCAGGTGGGCTGAAGCAATGGGTGGCAGTAACCCCAGGCTGTTTCTTCCCCCTGCTGTAGCTTCCTGTCAGCTGAACCTACCAGTGGCTGTCCCCGCCCTTCACCCTTCCTTCCCAGTCACTCCTTATCTGGCAAGGGAAGGGCGAGGGATGGAGATTCACTCATATTCCAGAGCAGGAGTGAAACTTTGTCCCTTGCTAGATCTCACATCTGTTTCTTCTGGCCCTTGTTGGTCCTCCATGCACCTTGGTCTCTCGGGGAGATGCTTAACTTCCTTTCAGCCCCAAAACACTGGCTGGCCCATGAGATGAGAGAGAGAGAGAGAGAGAGAGAGAGAGAGAGAGAGAGAGACTGGGAGAGAAACAGGGGGAAGAGAGATGAGACAGAGAGAAAGAGAGAGGGGGAGAGAGAGAGTGAGAGAGTGAGAGAGAGAGAATGAGAGAGAATCAGAATGAGACAGAGAGAGCTAGAGACAGAGACAGAGAATGAAAGTGAGAGAGAATGAAAGAGAGGGAGAATGGGAGAGAGAATGAGAGAGAGAGAGAATGAAATAGAGAGAAAGAGAGAAAGAGAGAAAGAAAGAGAAAGAGTGGAGAGAGAGAGAGAGAAAGAAAGGGGGAGAGAGATGAGAGAGAGAAACGGGGAAGAGAGATGAGACACAGAGAAAGAAAGAAGGGGAGAGAAGGAGAGAGAGAGAGAAGGAGAGAGAGTGAGAGAGAGAATGAGACAGAATCAGAATGAGACAGACAGAGAGAGAGAAAGAGAGAGAGAATGAAAGAGAAAGAGAGAGAGAATGAAAGAGAGAGAATGAGAGAGAGAGATAGAGACAAAGAGAGAATGAGAGAGAGAATGAGAGAGAGAATGAGAGAGTGAGAGACAGGGAATGATAAAGAGAGAAAGAGAGAGAGAATGAGACAGAATGAAAGAGAGAGAATGAGAGAGAGATACAGAGAATGAAAGAGAAAGAGACAGAATGAAAGAGAGAGAATCAGAGAGAATCAGAGAGAGAATCAGAGAGACAGACACAGAATGATAGAGAAAGAGAGAGAATGGAAGAGAGAGAGACAGAATGAAAGAGAGAGAGAATGAAAGAGAGAGAGAGAGAAAGAGACAGATAGGGAATCAGAGAGAATGAGAGAGAATGAGTGGGAGAGAGAATGAGAGAGAATGAGTGGGAGAGATAGAAAGAGAGAGGGGGAGAGAGAGAGAGAGAGAGAGAAAGAGTGGTAGAGAGAGAGAAAGAGAGAGGGTAGAGGGAGAGAGAAAGAAAGACAGAGGGAGAGAGAGAGAGAAAGAGGAGAGAGATTCCCGTCACTGGGAATCCAGGTGCTTCAGCAAGCAGTGCACTGGATTCATATTAGTGGTCTGCGGGATTTAAAATTATGAACTTGGTTGTCCCTGAGGTCCAAAAGCTGGGGACCCCTGAATTAGAGAACAGATTCTGCAATTCTGTTGCAATTCTTTTTCTGGTAATATCATCAAACTGTACTTTAGCTCATTTCTTGTTTAACTTCTACATACTGTGTTTCCCCAAAAATAAGACCCTGTCTTATATATTTTTTGAACCTTGAAATAAGTGCTTGGCCTTATTGCCATGTGCTCAAAAGCCTGATTGGCCTTATTATCAAGGGCTGTCCTATTTCAGGGGAAACAGGGTAGTAACTTAGTTAATCCAGAATATGCTCCTCTTAATACAACTGGAAGGTTCTTTCCATTCTCCTTATGTTGTTGATGTTAAAATCCTGGGTCTGATACTGCAAAGAACCACAATTGTAGATAAACTATGATACAATTAAAATAATGGTATTTTAAAGCCCCACCCTGCATGGTTTTTTTTTTTTTTGGCATATCAATAACATTCCCACTGCACAAGTATCCTGTTTAAAATATCTTGGTGGGGCATATTAGGGCTAAGGGAACTTAAGGGCACAGGATAGATACACTCTCAACTACTCAAAAGAGCTATGCAACTATCTTTTATTTTGCTGGACAAGAATGTACAGTCTTGTATATACAACACTATTGTATAGATGCCCTTTAATTTTTCCAAGCAAAATCATTGGTTCACTCCTGCATGAAGAACTGCTTGGGCCATTTCCTAGGTTTATCCTGTTGGAAAACTTTGATAGTTGGATTTCCTCTCTTCACGTTTCTACATTTCTTCTGGTCATAAGATGCTCCTTTGTATTCAGGTCTGGCCTCAGAATGATTATGTAGCATTTGGGAATGAAGATGCAGCTGAGCAGCCCAACACTGGAGGACAAAATGGAGAAGACCTGAACAGCCACCATGTATTTCCCTTTGGTGCTCAGGTAGGAGGGCACAAAACTCACCCAGACACTGCAGAAGACCAGCATGCTGAAGGTGATCAGCTTGGCTTCGTTGAAGGCACCAGGCAGATTCCTGGCAAGAAAAGCCACTGTGAAGCAGATGAAAGCCAGAAAACCCAGGTAGCCAAGCGTGATATAAAACACGACAGCAGAGCCTTCGTTGCATTGCAGGATGATTACTCCTGGCTGGGAGTAGAGGTCAGAGTCGAGGAATGGGGGAAAAACTCCTAGCCAGATGGAGCAGATGACAATTTGGACAGCAGAACAAGAAAGGATGATGGAGTGGGCCAAACTCTTCCCCAACCACCTCTTCACTTGATTTCCTGGTTTTGTAGCAAGGAAAGCAAGCACCACTGTGATTGTTTTGGCCAAGAGAGAAGAAATAGTAACTGAAAAGATGATGCTGAAAAAAGTTTGTCGGAGAAAACAGGTGGCTTTTCTTGGTTGACCAATGAAGAGAAGAGAAGACAAGAAGCAAAGTAGAAGGGAGATCAGGAAGATATAAGAGAGGTCCCGGTTGTTGGCTTTGACAATAGATGTTTCTCGGTATCGAATAAATATAATTAAGACAAGGACTGTAGTTAGGAAGAAAAGTAGAGCAAAAGAGACTAGGATGATGCCCAGATCTTCTTCAAAAGACAGGAAGGTTATAACTTTGGGGATACATTGGACTCGTTCCTCATTTGGATATTGATTATGTGGACACTTGGTGCATTTTTCTGTATCTGAGAAAACCAAAAACCAATACTTCTTTAACATTCTATCCTTTAGATTTCAAGTAAGGTTTTTTTGGGGATAGCAGTTGATATCAGCAGTGTTTTGTAAAATTTATTTCTTAGTATCTCCTCAAAAAGAAGATAGGAACGTCATTTTCTAAACCATGCAAATCTAAGTCTATGAAATTGGGGAAATCCTAGGACAGTGATGGTTAATCTTTTTTTGGCCTGTCATGTGCCAAAAGCGGGGGGAGTGCAGGGGGGGTTGTGCGTGTGTGTGCCCACACTCATAATTCAATGTCCCCCAAGCCCTGCCCACCTGTGCATGTGCAGGCGATCCCCCCTTTTTGCTTCCCCCGCTACTGGCACACGACGGCAAAAAGGTTACATGTGGGCCTGGTAGGCCTGTTTTTTGTCCTCCCCAGGTTCTAGAGACTTTTTGGAGCCTGGGGAGAGAGAAAACAGCCCTCCCCACCACCCTGGAGGCTCTCCGGAGGCTGGAAACAGCCAATTTCCCGACCTCCGGTGGGCCCGGAAGGCTCAAAAATCAGCTGGCCCGTGCACGCATGCATGCTGGAGCTGACCTAGGGCAACACTCATGTGCCCACAGATATGGCTCTGCAGGCCACCTGTGGCACACGTGCCATAATTTCGCCATCACGGTCCTAGGACCAATATGATTTCCTGTGTATTCTGCAGAATTTTCCTGGTAAATAATGAATCAGTTCATCTTAGAAGGCATGCTTACTAAGAACAACACTGGATCAGAGGATGCCTGAAATGTAGATGGCTGGAAGAGAACGGTAGTCCTGCAAATAATCTGGAATGACTACTTGGACCAGTGGTAAATTTGGTGTAATGAGCTGCACCCATAACTGTCCATACCACCTCATTGTGGACCAGATATACCTTCCAGTTATTTACAATGGGAGGCCCATGTAGAGAGCATTGCAATAATCCTAACACAATTCTCTGAGTTTCAAAGAACTCAGGTGTTCCTAGAAAAATAAATGTGGAAGGACAGATAAAAAGTAAAAAGCAGTATTTTCTCTGGCAATAGCAGAACCTTTCCAATATGCCATAATTTGCTAATCCCTATCAAGGTCTTTATTCAATTCAATTTTATTTATTGATTAGCCCTTTGGGCCATATCAAGTGCAGAATTACAAAGACAAATCATTACAAAGGTTTGGTAAAACAAATTAAGTAAGATTGGAATAACTCGCAATTAAAATACAATTAGAATAAAATGCGATCTAAAATAAAATCGGGATAAAATACAATAATTTAAAGTACCATTTAAATATAATTAAATTTATATTATAATGTCGCCCCTGCATCTACCCAATCAGTGTTAACTGCTATTAAAATTACATTGTTAGATCAAGTGATCATTCTTACAATCTACCGCATTTTGCTGCACCAACTTTGTCCTCCTTCCCATCAACTTTACCACAAATTTAGCAATCCATTTTACCAACTGCAAGTTGGAACCTAACAAACAATATCGCAAAAAGTGCTCTTTAGACTTGGGGGTGCTGGTATAAAAGATCCTGCCCAGTTGATGTCCCCTCAGGTCTGAATATAGGGGGCAATCAAAAATTACGTGGGACATTGTTTCGACTTCCCCTGTCCCACATAGACAGACCCTTTCCCTTACAGGAATACCCTTATATCTACCCCAGAGCATATTTGTTCCAAGTTGGTCCAACCTCAGTTTTGTAAAGAATCTTCTCAGGATGGGAAACAAAGGCACAGCTAAATATTTTTCTATTTTGAAGATTTGTTTATTGGCTGATAACCAGGGGCAAACTTTTACTGCTGTCACCTGTGCAATATCCGATTGGGCACTTATGTCCTTAAATCTCTGTGCAATCCAATTTCGGATCTGCCTATAGTCGTACTGCTGCCAATTTAAAGGGATACCAGAGCTTGATACCTGCTTCAGAACTCTTGATAACCAGTTATTTTTATTACTTGAGATAATCTGCTCCATTAGCGCTAATTTTGGTAACCTCCCTTCCTCCATCTCGATTATTCTCAACCAATAATAAACAGTCTTCAACAAGGCCCTAGTGCCAGTCGCATGGACTCCTGTTTCTGCCCTTACTACACATGCTGGGGTTCCGGGGGACACTGCCAAAATTCTCCTAAGGAACTTATTTTGAGGGGTTTCCAGCCCATGCAGCTTAACTGACCCCCATATTTCTGCCCCATAGGTAAGTACTGGTTCGATTTTCACCTGGAAGACCTTTAGCACTGGGATTAATGAAGATGGAGTTTTCTCTAAAATAAGTTTGTTTAATTGAGCCATCCGAGCCATGGCCTTCCGAGCTCCGGCCTTTACCTGCTTATTCCATTTGCCATTTGTCTGAAATACTAGCCCTAAATAGGTAAATGACTGAACTTGTTCTATTCTTCTGTCATTTAAAACCTATCTCCTTATATTTTGTTGCCTGCTAAATATCATTACCTTTGATTTCTCTATATTAATTGTCAGGCGATTTTTTATACAATATGCTGCCAACCTCCCAAGTGACCTTCGTAGCCCCACCTGTGAGGCCGACAACAAAATTATATCATCGGCATATAACAAGCAATTGACCTGTCTTGTTCCTATACTAGGCCCATGGAGTGATGTATCTTCCAGACATTTTGGGAGGTCATTTAAATATAAGTTAAAAAGTGTTGGGGCTAAAATGCAACCTTGTCTGACGCCCTTTTTTAATGGGATTGCATTTGTTACCGATCCTGACCTATTCACTCGAACTCTTACTTGAGTTTCCATGTATAACAGTCAAATTAAATATAACAATTTCTTTTCTATTCCCATAGCCTCTAATTTATCCCATAAAATTTTTCTATCAATTGTATCAAAGGCTGCCTTCAAATCTATGAATGCCACATACAGAGGTTTTTTCCAAGACTTAAACTTTGTTATTAGATGGTCCAGCACAAAACAATTATCCATAGTAGATCTTCCGCTCCTGAAACCTGACTGCTCTTCAGCTAAGATGTTATTTCTCATTATCCAGTCCTCTAATTTATGAAGCAAGTGCTTAGCATAAATTTTTGCTGAAATATCGATTAGACTAATTAATCGAAAATTATCAGGATTATCTCTAGAACCTTTTTTATGTAAGGGGATAATTATTGATGAACGCCAACTGGCAGGAATTTGCCCTGTTCTATTGATAAAAGTAAAGAGACCCGCCAAGACAGGCGCCCACCAGGCTATGTTATCTTTAAATAAGGATGCCGGGAGCGCATCCTGTCCTGGAGCTTTGTTTGTCTTCAGGGAGGAGATTAAACGCCTCACCTCCGTGATTGACACTTCTTCCCACTGCGGTAAGGCTTCATATTCCTGTATCAAGCTCGGAGAGGATATAAGCTCATCAGAGTTTTCCACTGCTGCTGGCGTGGCCAAATGCTTCTCCCATCTTTCTGCACTAATGTTTGGGTCACTTATTGGTTTTCTATCTCTAATAATTTTTGAGACCTCCAACCAGAATAGTGTGGGGGAGGCCAGCTTTGCTGCCTGTTCTAGACCAGCCCATAGGTTGTCGATATAGGAGGCCTTTTTTCTCTTCAGTAGCTGCTTATATTTCTGCCTTATGGTAATATACTCCTTCTGTAGTTCCATGTTTGGGCTGCTTAAGTATCTCCTAAGTGATTTCCTAAGCTGTTTTTTCTTTTCCTTACAGTCACTGTCAAACCATGATGAGTTACTAGAATCAGACGGGCCCATTGGCTTGGTAGTCATGGAAAAATGCTTCAATTTATGGCATATTTCCGCAAAACAAACTATAGGCTCTTGTTCACCCGTACTGTTTGCGCATATATGCGCTAAGGCTTCCATACATGGTGAATTCATAAATTCAGTCACTGCTTTGCTATCAACCCTCTTCCATGTTAATCTTTTCTCTTGGGCTATTTCTAAGTTGAGGCCTATTTGTTGGATTGATTGATTCCTTTTCCTTAAATCTGAAGGGATTGCCAGGGACGTCGCAATAGGAAGGTGATCACTTTCTGACCTTGGTAACGTCAAAACCGAAGTTGCCCCTGCTACTAGGCTGTGAGAGACACAAAAATAATCAATAGAACTACATGCCTTGGGGCCAAAAAAAGTTATGGGGTACCTTCTGAGTTCCGAGTACTGGCCTACAATTTGGAGGTTACAGTTATATATCATAGTTAGAAATTTCCCCCCATCTTTGTTCTTTTTCCTGTCTTGGGAGACCCATGATTGTTGGTTATGTAAATATCCCTCAGGAATTGTACCATTTTCAACAAAAGGTTCCAATGAGGGACCCACACGCGCATTAAAGTCTCCTGCCAAAATTAGAGGTGTTTTTGTGATTTTTTTCCGTATTTCTAATATTTTTACCTCTAGAGCCTCCCACAAATCCCCCATTGCTGGGTTGACGTACACATTTGCAAATAACATTGACTTCCCTTCATATTCCAAATGGATTGCTTGAAAAAATAGAGGGCCATCCTCCAAGCATATCTCATTTCCCTTCCATCCTAGTTCGGCTTTCACCAAAATGCCCAATCCTCCAGAGGCTCTTCCTTTTTTAGCTACTCTCTTTGCTGGCAGCTGCCAAATATTAAACCCGGGGAGCTCAATTGGGGTCTCATCGTTGCTAACCCATGTCTCCTGCAAGGCAATTACATGGTACCTATTTAAAAATTTAATACAATCATCTGTGCACCAACTTCCTCTCCATCCTGCCACATTCCAAGAGAGGAAGTGCACTCTTGAAGGATGTAGTTGCTCACTATTTCCTAGTCAGGCTTCTTGGATAATCTCTCCTACCCCTCCTCCCTCGTTTACACACACACACCCATTTAATCGCCTGAGTTCAATAGAAGTCTGTTTGGGCATCATTGCACTGCCTGTTACTTTCGGACTTGCAGGTCCATGGGCTCTATTAATTTCTGCCTCCACGGTAAATGATTTTGCATGAGGCACCGCGTTTGTGACGTTTCTTGGTATCATCTTTGCCGCTAAGGGGGATTGGGGGATTCCTTCCTGGGTGCCTTCCATCTCCGATGTTTGTCCCACAACACTTTGTGTTATAAAATCTACTGTCTCTGGTACCTTGTGCTGTATAGACGTGGGCATCAGGCTTCCTGGGTTTATAGGCTGCTGGCTCTCCGGAGCTGCCTCGTGCCTTGAAGGGGGTAGAGCTATTGACGCTAAAGGAGCGGCAGAAGAAATAGTCTGCTTCAGCAGCTTCCTCGTCTCTTTAAGTTTTTTAAGTACTTCTTGCTGCTCCATTTGTGAAAGTGAGGAAAAAGTTTCCAAACAGGCAGAATCAAATGTCTCATCTTGTACCAAGCCAATTGAAGGAAGTTTCACTTCAGCTGGGTCCAACACCCTAACCGACATTTCCTCTGTAACGCTAAATCTCCTCCCTACATTGGCCAGCCTGCTTTCCCTATTCAGTCCACTTTCCCAAACAGCTGTCCCATGCACTGCCACACTCTCCCTAGGGGCTCTCTGAATTAGCGGAATGGCCTCACCACTGGAAAAAACTCGGGTAGGTAAAATTTGATAATAAGCCAAGAATCCTCTCATTCGCATAAGCAGGCTTGGGAAGAGCTGTTGTTTGAACTTAAAAAGAATTCTGATATAATTATCACGTTGTGGAAGATGTTCATATGCTGCCAAATCTACTGCCCCCTTGTCACACCGAGTAAGCTGTGACAAAGAGGTCACTATCTGTTTTTTTGAAGACCATCTACCCACATTTATCTCAGAATTATATATATTCAATACAATCTGCTCCTTCAATAATCGCCTGTTTTCCCCCCCCACTCTTGTACCGTGGGATTTCAGGTCCAACCAGCTCACCATCTCTTGCTTTTTTTCCATGCTTACAGTCAATATATTGTCCGCTTGTTCTTTCCCTCGGTTGCACCATCTGGCCAGGTCGTTCTGTCTGACAGCCAGTTGAACGTACCTGCAGCTTTTTCGTCTGTGCCGCAGAAATAAGATTGATCACAGAGTCCAACTTTAAACGCACCTCTGCAAATTGGTCAAAAATGGCCAAGACTGTCTGAGAAGTGAGCATACTGTGTCGGCTAATGAAATCCCTTGTACTAACATTTAGCTGGTTTTCAAGTCCTAAAGCTAATTCACTATGGTTGTAAAACTCCGACTCTAAGTCCTTGTCCCGGCCTGGAGCCGATTCACCCAAAGTTGCTGAGTCATTTGTCGTCAAATTACGCAGAGGGGTTCGCAAGCTTCCCAGCTGACTTCCTGATTGATTCTCCTCTGCCTGCAATTCCCACTCCAGGGGGGAATCCCCAAACAATGCCAAAACATCACAGCTAACTGGCAGGGAAAGGGGGGAGGATGCACGACCCACTGTTGAGTGCAAAGGCTGGCAAAATCCGTCAATCTTCTGTTGCTTTTGAGGATTGGTTCCAACTTCCTTACTGTTTGGTGAGCAATATGCCGTCTTTCTTTTCTTCCCCTTGGGAGAGGCCATCTGGACTCCAGTCAAACACGGCTGCAAAGGTTCTTCCCGGGAGCGTCTGCAGCCAGCCAGTTCCTTACTGTACTCGTTCCAAAAACAAACAGCTCAAAATCCCCTCCGAGGTTAGGGGCCTCCACTGAGGTTTGTCAACAAGTCCGGTAATTCGAATTTCAGGCCTTGCAAGGAGAAGTCGCAGGAGTAGCCTAAGCCAGGAATGCAGGTTGTAGTATTGTTAAAATATGTCTAAAACAAACAGTAGCCACACTATATGTGCTTTGTAAAAGTCCAGTATAAATTAAAAATAGATTAAAAATGAATTAAAAATATAAAAATACTTTAAAAACGTTAAAAAGAAAAACCTAATTTGCTTTTGGGAGAGCTCCTTACAGCCGTTGCTCCCAGGCAACACTATGCTGTGTCTTTATTAATTTTTGTTTTGATAAGAAATTATGCAGTTTGAAAATAAACAAAGGTCAGTTGAGATTAATTCAGTCCTTTAACTTTCACTTTAATGAAAATTGCTCTAGATCAGAGGTGTCAAACTCACATAGTCACGGCGATGTCACATGATGTATTGGGACTTTTTTCTGCTTTTCTAAAACGGGCATGGGCATGGCCAGCACATGATGCATTCGGTCCATGGGCCATGAGTTTGACAGCTCTGCTCTAGATGAATCCACTTCCTCAAAGCCTGTCTTTTCTTTTGTGTCACCCACCTTCCTGAATGGAGATGGTCCCCTCCGGACAAGGAACACAGTCGTAACAACAAAATGGCTCTCCTTCTCGCTTCTGCTTGACAAATCCAGGATGACATTTTTCCACACATTTGGATTGAGGAAGAGACTAAGTAGAAAAACAATGAATTCTAAAGAAAATATGATAGCACTAACCATCCTGACATGCTGACATGCTCTTAAAATAAGAGCAAAAGTGACTGCTCAGTTTCTAGAACAGTAGTGATATGAGATAGAGGTGAGGTTATGAGAATGTGTCCCTCAAAAAGTGTAAATTAGGAATCTTTTGTTGCAGCACACATGAGCCGTGTGTGGCTCAGCTAGGGATCCTTTCTCTTGAAGAACTACAATTAGGTAACAACTTTAGTTAATAAAACCCAGATTTGTTATTAGTTAAATTTGGAGCCTCCTTTCTTTCCCAGAATTTATTTTATTTATTTATTTTATTTTATTATTTTTATATATCGCCCTACTCCCGAAGGACTCAGGGCAGTGAACAGCCAAGAGATAAAACACACAGATTACAAAATTTAAAAACAGTATAAAAACCTAATTAAATAATTTTGGCCTGGAACAGATCAAAACACCCCTAAAGTTTTAGACAAATTTAAAATTTACAATTAAAAAGGGAGGTTAGGCCAGGCCAGCCTGTTGGAATAAAAAGGTCTTGAAGGCATGGCGGAAAGTGCGTAAATCTGGGATCCTCCGTATCTCCGGGAGTAGCTCATTCCAGATAGCAGGTGGCCCCACAGAGAAGGCTCTTCCCCTGGGGGCTGCCAGTCAACACTGTTTGGCCGACGGCACCCTAAGGAGCCCCTCTCTATGAGAGCATACTGGCTGGTGAGAGGCTACTGGTGGCAGCTGGCGGTCCTGTAAGTACCCGAGTCCTAAGCCATGGCACGCTCTAAAGGTGGTAACCAAAACCTTGAAGCGCACCCGGAAGACCACTGGGAGCCAGTGTAGCTCGTGCAGGAGAGGTGTTACATGGGAATGTCACGTCACTCCCATAACCACCTGTGCGGCCGCACTCTGCACCAGTTGGAGCCTCCGGATGCTCCTCAAGGGGAGCCCCATGTAGAGAGCATTACAGTAGTCCAGGCGGGAAGTGACAAGGGCATGAGTGACCGTGCGTAAGGAGTCCGGATCCAGAAAGCTTGTGCCAATATGACATGTTGGATAAACCTATTATTTGAGGAATCCAACTGCCTCAGAGTTTTGATTGCTATGGGTGTGTTACTTGGAACCCTGACACTTGATTCATTCTTCAGTGCAAACCTGAACTCAGGCACTGGTCAATAAATTTACCTTCTTGTTTGCTATTTGAAGACAAAGAATAAGTGAATCACAATCCCTAGCATTTGACCTATCTTACCATTTTCATGCAGCTTCTCCATTTCAACACTGAACCATTGTGCATAGGCTTAGCCCAAAGAAATGGATCAGAACTTTTTGGAAAATAGAAAAGACACCAATATTTCTCCTACCCTATTGTGCAACTTTAG
This sequence comes from Pituophis catenifer annectens, assembly GCF_029215685.1. Classification (NCBI taxonomy): domain Eukaryota; kingdom Metazoa; phylum Chordata; class Lepidosauria; order Squamata; family Colubridae; genus Pituophis; species Pituophis catenifer. The sequence goes on from NW_027256882.1 coordinate 19,287,807, forward strand.
CCATGACAGGTGATCTTGGTTGATAGTAAGTCCCTGTCTTTCAATAGTCACCAATTGGTCTTTCATGAGATTCTTTTTGGGGAGATATACCCAACTCATGATCTTCATATCTGCCTTTAAATCCCCATTTTGGTCCAAGTAAAGTTTGTACTGGGAAAGATTGCAAAATTCATTCTTCTCCAGAAAGGGATGGAACTAGAATGGGAACATCAAGCAATTTCAACATCAATAAACATTGTAACTTATTCCTTTTTGTCTGTTCTCATTTGAATCTTCCTTCTACACTGGTAAATATTCTTAGGAGAACAAGTTTCTGTCTTTAAAAATGAAAAAGAAAGGTTCAGCAAAATTTGTCAATCACGTATTGACAATACATATTTTGAAAACAATATGATTGAAAATTTTTGTCAATTATAAGAAACATTCTAAAGCAGGTCATAAATAAATTGCACAAAGAAAGAGAACATTCATGAACTCCTTGAAAACAACAGGTGGTTACGAGAAAACATGGATTTATCAAGAAGAAAGTTGCCACGTGGCAACGACCCTGCCCGAACTCCTCAATGTTATAGCCGAGGTGGCGGCTGATACCCCCAGACTTGTGGTCATGGGGGATTTCAACCTGCCATCCATCGGTGAGACATCTGAGGTAGCTCGGGAGTTCATGGCTTCCATGACGGCCATGGACCTGACCCAAGTAATTCACGGCCCTACTCATATGGGGGGACACACTCTGGACTTAGTTTTTATCTCTGGTCAGTGGTTGAGTGGCCTTGATATAGGGGATGTAGATATTGAACCCTTGTCATGGTCTGACCACTCGCTCCTTCGACTAGACTTTCTGACCGCCGTACCCCGTCGCAGGGAGGTGGAACCGACCAGGTGGTTCCGCCCCAGGCGCCTGATGGACCCTGATAGGTTCCAGATGGAGCTTGGGCCATTTCCTGAGACTCTAGCTCACGACTCGGCTGATGACCTGGTGGCCACCTGGGATAGTGCGGCTGCCGGGGCTTTGGACCGGGTCGTGCCTTTGCGGCCTCTGACCCGGCACCGAACTCACTTAGCTCCTTGGTTCTCTGAGGAGCTGAGGGAGATGAAGCGCTGGAAAAGACGCCTAGAGAGCGGTTGGAGGGCCAGTCGTTCCGAGTCTGACTTGACACTGGTAAGGTCTCATATTAAGACCTACCTAGTGGCGATAAAAGCGGCGAAATCTAGTTATTTTGCCGCTCTTATCGCGTCATCAGATAACCGCCCAGCTGCCCTGTTTAGGGTGACCCGCTCCCTCCTCCATCTGGGAGCGCGGGAGGACCCCTTGCAGGGCCGAGCTGAGGATTTTGTACAGTATCTGGATGATAAAATAACTCAGATTCGGGAAGACTTGGCCGCCGACTGGGTTAGTTCAGACGAGATGACTGAGGCAGGCCTTGAGCGTGTTATCTGGGAGGAGTTCGATCCTGTGGCTCCCGAGGACGTGGACAGGATCTTGGGGCGGCTGAACGCAACCACATGTTTATTGGACCCGTGTCCCTCCTGGTTGGTGCTGGCTTCCCGGGAGGTTACACGAGGCTGGCTCCAGGGGATTATCAACGCTTCTTTGAGTGAGGGTGTCCTGCCGCCTGCCTTGAAAGAGGCGGTGGTGAGGCCTCTCCTCAAGAAGCCATCCCTGGATCCGGCTGTTTTGGCTAACTATCGTCCAGTCTCCAACCTTCGCTTTATTGCGAAGGTTGTTGAGAGTGTGGTGGCGCGACAGCTTCCCCAGTACCTGGATGAAGCTGTCTATCTGGATCTGCTCCAGTCCGGCTTCAGACCTGGGTACAGCACGGAAATGGCATTGGTCGCGTTGGTGGATGATCTCTGGAGGGCCCGGGATAGGGGTTCTTCCTCTATCCTGGTCCTATTAGACCTCTCAGCGGCTTTTGATACCATCGACCATGGTATCATGTTGCGCCGGCTGGAGGGACTGGGAGTGGGGGGCACCGTTTTGCGGTGGTTCTCCTCCTATCTCTCCGACCGGTCGCAATCCGTGTTGACAGGGGGGCAGCGGTCGACCCCAAGGCGCCTTGTTTGTGGGGTGCCGCAAGGGTTGGTCCTCTCGCCCCTCCTGTTCAACATTTATGTGAAGCCGCTGGGTGAGATCATCCGTGGTTTTGGGTGGATTTCCATCAGTACGCTGATGATACTCAGCTGTACATTTCCACCCCAGACCATCCCAATGATGCCTTGGAAGTGATGTCCCAGTGCCTGGAGGCCGTGCGGGTCTGGATGGGGAGAAACAGGCTTCGACTCAACCCTTCCAAGACCGAGTGGCTGTGGCTGCCGGCGTCCCGGTATAGCCAGCTGACGCCATCGCTGGTTATTGGGGGTGAATCATTGCCCCCCACGGAGAGGGCCCGCAACTTGGGTGTCCTCCTGGATGCGCGGCTGTCTTTAGAAGGGCATATGACAGCCGTGGCCAGGGGGGCTTTTTGTCAGGTTCGCCTGATATGCCAGTTGCGCCCCTTTCTGGACCGGGACTCCCTACGCACGGTCACTCAAGCACTCGTCACTTCTCGTCTGGACTATTGTAACGCTCTCTACATGGGGCTCCCCTTGGGGTACACCCGGAGGCTCCAACTGGTGCAGAATGCGGCTGCGCGGGGGATTATGGGAGCGACGGGGCGCTCCCATGTGACTCCTCTCCTGCGCGAGCTGCATTGGCTTCCGGTGGACTTCCGGGTGCGCTTCAAGGTGTTGGTGATCACCTTTAAAGCGCTCCATGGCTTAGGGCCAGGGTACTTACGGGACCGCCTTCTGCCACCAATAGCCTCTCACCGGCCGGTTCGCTCCCACAGAGAGGGCCTCCTCAGGGTGCCGTCGGCCAGACAATGCCGGCTGACGACCCCCAGGAGGAGAGCCTTCTCTGTGGTGGCACCTACCCTATGGAACAATCTACCTCCAGAGATACGAGTGATCTCCGACCTTCGGATTTTTCGTTGGGCCCTAAAAACTCATTTTTTTCAGTTAGCCGGTCTGTCTTGATTTTAGGGTTAGTTTTTAAAATTTTAATATTGATTTTAATTGACAAGTTTTAAATTATGGGCCAAATTATAAATTATTTTAACTTTATTTTTAAACTGTGATGTTTTGTATAGATGTTTTTATCTTGGCTGTTCACCGCCCTGAGTCCGAAAGGAGAAGGGCGGTATAGAAATTTGAATAAATAAATAAATAAATAAATAAATAAATAAATAAATAATCTCCTCCTAGGTAGACCAGATTATAAACATATCCAGATGATATCATCCATCCATCCATCCATCCATCCATCCATCCATCCATCCATCTCTCTATCTCTCTATCTCTCAATCTCTCTATCTACCTACCTACCTATCTACCCACCTATCTCTATCTAAGACCGAGCTAGGTATCCAAGACAAGGTCCTTTCTGTTGAAGAACTAAAATTAGTTAGTTTACTAATTTTTAGTTGGTTAGTCTAGAACTCCAGAATGACTTAAGATAGCTTACAATAAATTAGAAATAGTAGTATTTTTTATTGAATTTGATAATAATCATATAATAAATTTAATGAAACTGTCATTAAAGATTTCAATGAAATGGAATTAAATGGCTACTGGTGGTAGCTGATAGGAAACTGGATGTCTAAATGTCTAAGTTAGAACCAGACATAAAATGAAAATCCAACTTCATGATTTATCAAAATAGGCTAAAAAAAACCCTTAATGGAATTTAAGAGAAATTAGAAAATACAAAGTCTTCCACATAGAAGAAGAAAAGTGAAATGTAGAGCAATAATGATGAATGATATCAAACTTGATAAAAAAAAATTGTGAAAATGATCTACTTTCAAAATAGTAGTCGTTTGAAAACTAAATGTAAATCAGCGGTGTGATGTTAATGGAAAGAAAGCAAATGCCTCCATAAGCATCTCAGGAAATCAATATTGATTTGGGGAGGGGGAAGACCCTAACTGCCCCTTGCAGGCACCACACTTGGGAAAAAATATTGCTGAAAACCCTGATTGGCTATAGGAAAAGTAATGAAATCAAGTAGGAGCTGCTTCTAGCGTTGAGGAAAGACAACAGAGAGAAGAACCATGTTGGTCTACAGGAGTGGAAAATCAGAAGGAGTCTGGGAACATCTTTTCCAATTAATTGAAGCTCTTAGATGGAGAATAACTGAATGATGTTACACAAACACTTAAGATCTGTTCAATGTTATTCCAGACTGTAGGACATAGGACATGGAAAAATGAAGTCAGTTACAGTGAAGAAGATTCTGACTGAATAAAAGGGGAAAAAACATATTAAAAGAAGTGTAGTTTTAGTGTTCAACCAGAGAAGCAGAGAATTTCAATCTCCCTTTCATTGACTGTCTTCATGCAAACACTAAGCAGCCATCAGTCAGAAAAGATTTCACTGGGATCCCTGCAGAGAGGAGAGGTTGAGATAGGTGGTCTCCTTCAAATTTATGAAGGTAAAATTCTATAATGCTAATCACAAACCTCTACATATAGGAATTTATTTAAAATGCATGCATCATTTAAAAATTAACAATGTTTAATGTCCACTATTGCATTGTAGTCACCAATCAAACAAACATTGTCATTCCCTATTTCTATTATCTTATCATACACATTTTTATAAAAATCCCTTTGGTTCTTATTGGGCGCATATATAACAACTAACAAAATATTTTTGACCCATTAATATTTCAATTATTAACATTCTTCCTCTTGTGTCTGTATATATATGTTTAGCTATTATCCCCTCTTTGATGTATACCACCACCTCTCCTTTTTTTCTTCTGCTAATGTTGAATAAAGTTTTCCCAATTTATCATATTGTAAATATTTTTCATCTTGTTTTTTAATGTACACCTCCTGGTGGCACAGAATACCTACTTTTTGTTTAACTAATTTTGAAAATATCTGTCTTCTTTTGGACAGTGAATTTAAGCTATTCACGTTTAGCGATATTAATTTCAGTTCCTCTTCCATTCTTAATTTTGCACCACTCGCTGTCTTCTTTGAATTCTCATTGTTACCCCCTTTTCTTCTCGGTGTTCCTTTTCCTCTTTCCTTCTATCCTCTTGGTCTTTCTCTTGAGTCTCCTGTCATTGTTCATCTTGGCTGGCCGATTCCAATTCCTCTCTGCTGCTATTTTCTTCCTCTGAGCCTACCAGCTAGTCATAAAGTTCTTGAGCTTTCCCCATACTGTCAATTTTAATCTTTTTTTCGTTCCAGGAGACTAACATCCCCTCTGGGATAATCCATTAGAACCGTATATTCCTTTTGTTTAATTGGGTCACTAAGAAGCGATAGTCTTTCCGTTGTTCACGCACCCTCCTAGGATTTGTTTCAAGGTGATAATTTATTTCCCTTTATACATCATCAGTTCCTCTCTTGTAATCTTATATATAATGTCTCTCACTTTCTTGTGGGCAAATCTTATGTGAACTTCCCTAGGGAGTTTATGGCATCTAGCGTAACTTGTATAGACCCTATACACATTGTCCAATTCATTGATGATCTCTTGCTGTTCCCTTTGAAGGGTTTATTGAAAGGATTATGCAAATAACCAAAAAAACAAAAGTAAAAAGGAATACCTTACCAAAAGTTTTTTTTTAACGGCAGAAGAATTAGATCTATCAGATATATGGAGAACCCGAAACCCAGAAGAAACAAAATTCACCTTCTATTCTAATTCCCACAGATCATGGTGAAGAATTGAGATGGCCTGGATAAATGGAGACTTAGTTAAAGATACTGAAACAGTAGAGATTATGCCAAATAAGGAAGAAAAGTAGATGGACATTGAATCCACAAATTTTAAAAGAAAAAGAATATATCCAAAAGATTTTAAAAGAATTGGAATTATTTTTTAAAAACAACAAGAAACACCACACCTCATAACAAAACCTCTGGGATACCACAAAAGCGTATTGAAGGGGGATTACAATAGCATATATTGCAAAAAGAAATAAAGATAAATTGAGAGATTATAACATATTGTCTGAGGAAATTAAAAAGTTAGAAAATCAATTACAAACAGATCCTGGGGATGAACAAACTAAAAATAAAATGGCCGTCGTTAAATATAAATTGAATATTTTGGACCAAAAAGAATTGGCAAGAAATTTAAAATTTGCAAAACAAAATTATTCTGAATATGCTAATAAACCAGGGAGGTGGCTGGCCTATCAATTAAATAGGGAAAAGGGGAAAAGAATAATACATTAGCTATAGGATCAAAATGGAATCATGGAAAGTAATATGGAGAAGAAAAAAATTACACAAAAATTCTTTGAAAGGCTTTATAAACAGGAAGAAATAGTACAGGGGAAATTAAGTGATTATTTGAAGGAAGAAATGGTGTTCTCATTGAGAGAAGAAGAAAGGGAAGTACTAAATAAGGAAATAACATGATTCAAGCTTAAAGAAGCAATTCGGAAGCAAAAAAGTAATAAAACCCCAGGACCAGATGGGTTGCCAGGGGAAATTTATAAACACTTAGGAGATTTGATGGAATTATTACTATAGGAAATATGTAATGAAGTCTTGAGGGAAGAAAAGGTGCCAGAATCATGGAAAGAGACATACATTACCCTGATCCCTAAAGAAGGCAGTGACAATAAACAAATTAAGAATTATAGACCAATCTCACTGTTAAATTTGAATTATAAAATTTTTATGATTATTATGGCAGAACGGATAAAAAAAACACTAAATGAGAAGATACAATCAGACCAAAACAGATTTCTCCCTATGAGACAAATTACAAATAATTCTAGAATAATAATTAATATACCGGAATATTACAAGGTGCACCCAGAGAGACAAGTGGCCCTTGTCTTCCTGGATTCTCAAAAAGCTTTCGATAACGTGAAATGGGAATTTATGTTCCAACAAATTAAAGCCATGAAATTCAGAGATAAATTTGAAAAGATGATTGAGTCGATTTACTCTACGCAAAAGGCAAGGGTAATAACAAAAGGGGAGGCCACAAACCTATTTAAGATAACAAAAGGAATTAGGCAGGGCTGTCCAATGTTACCTCTGCTCTTTATCCTGATCCTAGAGACACTACTACAAAGAATTAGACTAAATGTGGAAATAAAAGAAACTAAAATGAAACAGGAAGAATTCAAATTGCAGGCCATCGCAGATGATATGGTATTTGTCATAGAGGAGCTATTGGAATCTGGACCAATATTATTGCAAGAGATAGAGAAATATGAGGTCGCAGGCCTCAAAATTAACAAAGAAAAAACTAAAATATTAGTCAAGAATTTATTGGAGAAACAAAAGGGACAACTCGAGAAAAGAATGGGGCTTCAAATTGTAAAAAAAGTGAAATATCTAGGTGTTTGGCTAAGAGCAAGATGCTCAGCATTAAAAAAGGATAATTACACAAAATTAATAGAACTAATAGGGAAAGATTTGGAAAGATGGGGGAAGTTACAACTGTCGTTATTAGGGAAAATCGCAACAATCAAAAGGAATATTTTGCCAAAATTGTTCTATCTATTTCAAATGATTCCCATAAAACTAGACAAGAATTTTTTAAAAGAATTAAATAAGATGACTTTAAAGTTTGTATGGGCAGGAAAAAAGGCAAAGATAAAATGAATTTCACTTCAGGATAATAGAAGTAGAGGTGGCTTTGGACTCCCTGCGTGGGAGAATTATTATAAAGCAGCAAGTTTGGTTTGGGTCAGGGAATGGATAAATTTAAAGAACAGGAGAATTCTAACATTGGAAGGACACGATCTTCAGATAGGGTGGCATTCTTTCATATGGAATGCCAGAAAAAAGATACGTTTATATTTCTATAGACATACATTGCAAGATTCACTGATACAGACCTGGGAGGGAATTAGGAAGAAGCACTATTTTAAAATATCGGGCTGGCTATCCACTATGGAGGCAATGATTCACCCTAATACATTAGACATTGGTAAAATGGTAAAATATAATGAAATTTTGGATAACGGGGGAAAATTAAAATCCATCCAAGAATTAAAGGAGCAGGGGATAATTATAGATTGGTGGCCTTATCTCCAGCTACAACTGAGATACAAAAAAGATTTAGGGGAATTTGGATTTGAACCGAATTTAACACAACTAAACAAATTATGAAAAGGCCCGGAAGAGAAATTACTATCTAAAATATATAATTATTTATTAAATTTTGATTTGGAAGAGGAAATCGTAAAGGGGCCAATGATAGCTTGGGCTAAAAATGTGGGACATAATATTGAGTTAGAAGATTGGGAAAAATTTGGAAGAAAAATTATACATTAACAAAATCCACCGCATATAAAGCAAATCAGTATAAAATGTTCTATCGGTGGCATTTAGCCCCAACAAGACTTGCAAAAATGTACCCCAATCTAAACCCTAACTGCTGGAAATGTAAAAAAGCAGAAAGTACCTTTTTTCAGGTATGGTGGTTTTGCCCAGAAATCAAAAAATACTGGATTAAAATACAAAAATGGTTAAAAGAAATTACACATTGCCAAATAGAATTGAAGCCTGAGCTGTTTCTTCTGGGGATCATTAAAGGAAAATATCCTAAAAAGATTAAATATTTGATCATTCATATTTTTACAGCAGCGAGAATTGTACTCACACAAACCTGGAAAATGTCCACTACAGCGACAGATTGTGTAATAATCTGGAACATTTGTGAGAGTGCAGAAATGGACAAACTTACTATAGAATTAAATAACAAGGAAGAGTCGGAATATTACTTAATCAGGGAAAACTGGTATCAATGTATAGAAAATAAAAATAGGAAATATATAGATCAAAATAAGACATAAATTGTGTTTAAATGTATTCGATCAAGATGGAATATTTGAGAATATATGAATAGAGTTAAGATTTGTGTGCTGTTGAAATGACATTGAATTGTACAACTATCATGGACGTATTTTTGTTACAGATATATTTGTATTAGTATTTTAATATTTTAAATTTTAATAAAGGTTTTATGAAAACTAAAAAAATAAAAATTAACCATGTTTAATATCAAATTATATCTTTCATAATTCCCATTTTTGGGAACATTATTGCCTGAGTGATTAAATTGCCAAACTTGTAGGAGTTCCTCTAACACATATAGGTTGATACGGTTCTTCTTTGGAGAATTCAAAAGGAACTAAGTTTGATGGATCTTTATTGGGACTCCATACCTGCCATGGCTGAAGCCTTGGAGCCCCCACACTCCCTTTGCCCTTCTTCCTTCTCCTCCTAGATCTGGAGGAATATGCAGCATTCAAGGCATGGGCCAGAGTATTAATGGCACTGTAATAACGGTGGAAATTCATGCCCCACACCATGTCCTTTTTCTTTTGGGTCTCCAGTGGTGATTTTTCAGTGCATGTTTTCCGACCTTTGACAGAAAAGAGGTGCTTTGAAAAAGAACAGACAAATGACTGGTGTCCAAAGGGTGGATACAGAAAGAAACTGGGTATAAAAGCATCTTTTATTGGGCCCTTTTTAATCTCAAAATCAACAGTACAGATATTATTTATATATTTGAGAGCACTGTGGTCTCTCAGTGGATGTAATCCATTGAGTGTTGTGATCCAGATTTTCCCTTCAATGGGTCCTGGCAAACGCCTAAGTATAAAATGAAAAGGAAGAATTCTCTCAAAAATGGCACCATATTCTATGTAGTGAACATAGACATTGACTTGTCTCCACATAGAAAGGGCATTGCTGTGAGGTGATATAAGTTGAATTTTTGAGAATTGTTGTGATATAACAACACAAATCCCATTCCTGATAAGCATAGGAGTAAAAGTCCTCATGAAATTATCTCCATTTTCTGAATCTAAAGCAAAGAGACCAATCAAGGTCCATCTGAAATGAAGGAGCACTTGGACAATTCCTGGGTAGAGGATCCCTTTTTTGGGGAAAAGCCGGTGATAAAATGGCCGTTGACTTTTATCATGCAGTGAATCTGAAAATAATTCAAAACTGATCTGAAAAAGCAATGAAGAATTCTGTGTTATATTTCAGGTCAGATCAATTTCAAAATATTAACTTGAAAATAATCCAGTTTGGTTCACTTAAACATATTCAAAACGTTTCTTGTTGATTAGTCATTAAACCATATGAAAATAAAGAATAAAAATAATAGCATTAAGAAAACTGTATATAACAATAGTATAAAACAAAATTGGTTTAAAAAAATAAGGATAAAGAATGCAAATCATATTTCTGTGTGATCTCTACAATTTATGGCAATCAGACCAACATGTTCATATGTCAACTGAAATGTTTTGTTCAAATAAAGAGCCATATTGACTGTTCTTCTTTAGTATTGACTAAACAAAAAAATATGTTGTTTTAATATAAGAATCCCAATAGGTTGTTGGTCTAATCTGAGGTCCAAGATATTGATCTCTTTTGTAACTGACATTGAAATAATAGATGTGTTTTGCCTATCTCTGGAGGTTGGCAAATGCAAGTCTGTTCATTATAAGTGACTTGATTAAACCTTCCATATTTAACCATTGTGTCCAGTACTCAAATCTTGCTTGAGTAAATATCACCTTAAGATGTTTAGGCACTTCTGCATTGAAGCACTTGCCAATTTGAAAGTACATTTGTAATGGCCCGTGAGTATGGCTGTATCTTTCTTTGCCTTGATATCAGAATTCTTTTTAGCTTGTTTTCCATTTATACAAGAATGAGAAAGATCACAAGTAAAGAAGTCTTTCTCTGACATTTTGTCTCTTCTAAAACACAGAACTTTGGAGTCTTTTGGTTTCCATAGATATAATACAATACCATTAATTGAGCACTGGGCGTAAGACAGAATCTTGGGGTACCACACCACATGCTTCCCTCCACGTAAATAAAATTCCATTGAGGATTACATACTGAGTGCTTTTGATCAGCCAACATTCTGTCTAAACCCTACTTGTTCTTAAGCAAGAGATTATTTGTTCATTCACCCATTCTCAACCCTATTCAAGAGGACCTGAAGCCATTTGTATTGAATTTCATCACAAACATTTTAGGGTAAAATGTTTATTTTAAAATAAAATATTTGACACCTTAGCTAATATGTTTGTAATAATTGAAAATAGGGTGGTTGATTAATGATAGTAGTCCTTAATGAGTGCATAAGACATATGTGTTTAATCAGCTACCCTGTTTTCCCTAAAATAAGACATCCCCTGATAATAAACCCAATTGGGCTTTTGGGCACATGCACTAAAATAAGCTTCCCCCCGAAAATAAACCCTCCCCGAAAATATTTAAATGCATGCGCAACCAGTCCTCGCCATTTCCTCTGGTTAGTGTTAGGGAGACATACCTGGAAATCAGGTAAAATGGCAAGAAGAGCCCATCTTGCTCCACGTGTCCCAACGTATAAGGCCAAGCACTTATTTCGGGGTTAAAAAAAATATAAGACAAGGCCTTATTTTCGGGAAAACATGGTATAAGCAAGACAATCCATTTGGATTATTTTCAGGAACCTGGGATTTGTTTACAATTGAAAATATGGTTTTTTGTTAAGATTGTATATAAAAGATAATTTCCCATCTCGGCTGCACTTTCCTTTTGGACAGAGAATCCTTTGATTGAACACAGAGTGTCTCCTTACATTCCCAAGTTGCAGCAGAAGACCCAAAGCAATGATGATGATGATGTCATGAGAGGACATCACTGCTTTGATCTTTGCCTCCTAAACAGTGTGGATCTCAATCCCTAACCATGACAACTACAATATCCATGGTGAAAAGCAGTTCTTCAATTCCAAAGTGAAAATATGTTCGCTCTATCACATACCAACCCACCACCACAATCAACTTAAATACAAAAGTACAAACCTGTGGGATTTTGTAGGTGGCTCCTAATCTTGACATCTGGATGGAAATGTCATCAGCAGCTCCATCAACAAGAGTCAAAATGTTGTCCTTCCTTCCACAGCTGTAGTTGGGAACATTGGCTTCTCCAGTAGAGAGCATGTCCAGCAAGGCTTCTGAAGTCATAAGTATGTTCAAATAGTTGTCATGGATGTTGTAGCCAAGTGTGAGATTGTGCAGAAGCCCAGGAGTCTTGCTCACCACTTGAATATTAAAAATATAGCGTAGTGCTCTAAAGCTTTCATAAGGTAAACTAAGATTAAAAAAATGTTCATGTTATGAGCGTCATCAACAGCAATAACAAAATACTTTTTGAATTTTATCCTTTTTGTCTCCACAAGTCTTTTGAGTCTTAAGCCAATACCGATCCACAACCAGAGGCAAATGATAATTATCCACCACCATTTCATTTTAATAAGTGTTGGGGAGATGAGATGGAAATAGTGTTCTATTAAAGCATTGAATAGTGGCCATAAAAATATTTAACTACTTTAAACCAAAGTTGATATTTATGTCATTATTCAGTATTAAACCAGGAAAGTTGTAGAATCTGGATTTTTATTTTGTCCCATTTTTGGATTTGAGATTTTTTTAATATAAGATAAGATAAAAGAGAAGCAATGGAAATAAAATGACTCAAGAAATTATGCCTACAATACACACATATAGTAAGCGTAGTAAGAAGAAAAGAATGAGGGTGTTAGAGTTGCAAATACAGGGAACACAACTCCATCACAGTGAATGACTTACATGTCAAATGGAGAATAAGGAGCCCTATTGAAAGGCAATGTTGTTGTACGCAATGTTTTTGTTCCAGTGTTGATGATACTAATGAGATGGTCTCCTGGCCTGTAATAGCTCCATGGCTTTTTTTCATCTTGGTGCTCGAAATTCAGTGGACACTTCATTCTAAGCTTCCCAGAGACTGGTTGGGATACCAACAGAATCAAAAGCAGAAAATCCATAGTTTATGGGGCTGAATCAATCTCCTTCCTGTTTCTAAAAATGAACAAGAAAATGAATTAGATGAATTCAAAGCACCTTCACCATATAGAAATTCTACTGACTTTCCTGATTCAGACAGAGACAAACCAAGCTTCACCTGGAAAAGGAGAGAAAGTACGTTCAAGAGGACAGTCTCTACCTGTCTCAGAACCTGTGCCACAAAGTGTGTGGCTGAGGCATTTATGCTTTTCTAATGCAAGGTTTCCTTCCATGATGTTTACCTCAAAAACAGTCACTGAAGAAGTAGCAGAAGAGGTCTCACCTGAATTTTGAAAATTACAGTGAAAAACAGCTTCTCCTCTGGGGATCCTAAAATTCTTCAGGACTCCATTTGCAGAGAAAGAGCTGGAGAAAAAAACATCTTAGTGAAAAATCATAAATCCATCCCTAATCCATTCTAATGCCAATTAAACAACCAGTACCTTGAACCCAGGGGTGAAATTCAGCAGATTCTGTCAGGTTCTGGAGAACCGGTAGCGGTAATTTTGAATAGTTCACAGAACTGGCAAATACCACCTCTTGCTGGCCCCAGAGTGGGGTGGGAATGGAGATTTTGCAATATCCTTCCCCTGCCATGCCTACCAAGCCATGCCAACCAAGCCACATCATGCAAGGGGTTCTCTGCCTGGTTGCTGGGTGGGCGTGGCCATGGTAGGTGTGGTCTAATCAGCCTCCTGCACCATGAGGGGGGCATTGCCCTTCCTAGACTCTGGAGTGTTTTGTCAAGCCTCTGGGAGGGCAGAAATGGCCTCCCCAGGCTCTAGAGTCCCTCGGGAGGCCAGTTTCCAGCCTTTTTGAATTTCCAGTAATGTCCGCCCTCCCTGAGCCTCCATACATGTCCTGCCCTTATCTGCATCCAAAATGGGCCACGTAGGGATTCCTGGGCGGGGGGGGGCAGGGCAAGGTGGGCAGAGCCAGCCAGGACTGGGATTTAGGGGTTCTCCGAACTGCACAGAATCTTAGCTAGAGGTTCTCCCAAACCCCCGCGAACCCCAGCAGCCCACCCCTGTACAAAGTTTTTTTTTTAATAGATATTTTATTGACTTTATATACATACATAAAATATAGTAACATTTCTTTTTAACATCGGATATGCAGTGTTTATACATGAATACATGATATGTACCTGGTGTCATTTATGCTGTTTATTGCTGTTTAGTTACCACACCTTTTACTCCTTTGATTTTATCATTCATCCATTCATACCACCTTCCCCACACAGTATAATAATCTGAGTTCTTATCATTGTTTATTTCATGGGTTAGTTTGCTCATCTCTGTGCACTCCAATATTTTCCTAATTATAAGTTCTTCTGGTGGCAGGGCTTTCTCTTTCCAGTATTGTGCGTATGCCAGTCTGGCAGCTGTGGTTATATGTATTAGTAGGTGAATCTTTTTCTTTCCATACCCCTTCTTTACTATTACCAGGAGAAATATTTCCAGTGTCAATTCAATATCTTCTCCAATTATTTCTTGTAACCATCTCTGAATTTTACTCCAATATCTTTTCGCTTCGGGGCATGTCCACCACATGTGAAAGAAGGTGCCCTGACCATAGCCACATTTCCAGCAGTTTGGGTGCATGTTGGGGAACATCTTTGCTAATCTAGCAGATGCTAGGTACCTCCTGTGGAGCATTTTGTATTGGTTTTCCTTATACGTCACAGCTCTGGTCAATTTGTGGTTTTTATTCCATGCCTCTTCCCAATCATTAAAGTTTAGGCTGTGTCCAATATTTCTCTCCCATACTCTCAGTTGATTTTTGGCTATATCCTCAGCTCTGTCCTCGTCTAATAAGTAGTTATATAATTTAGCGAAAACTTTTTTTTCTGTTCCCATCAGAATTTTATCTAGTCCGTTATATCCTAGCTCTAGACCATATTAATCCTTATCTTTCTGGTATCTTGATTTTATTTGTAGATACGTCCACCAGTCTAGGTTTATACCTTGATCTCTCAGGGCATCGTTCGATTTAAGGTTTCCTCTTCTATCTAAAATGTCTTTGTATCTACACATTTTCTCCATTCCCCACCTATTAGGGTAAATCAGAGCCTCCATCGTGGAGAGCCATTTTGGTACTTTGGTATAATATCTCTGCCTAATTCCAATCTATGTTTGTATTAGAGAGTCCCTGATTTTATGTCTATGGAAATATGTTTTCTTTTTCTTCTCTGTGTCCCATAGGTATGCATGCCACCCTCTCTGTAAGTCGTGGCCTTCTAAGGTTAGAATTCTTTTATTTTCCAGAGTGGTCCACTCCCTTATCCAAACTAACTTGGCTGCCCTATAATATGTTTCCCAATCAGGGAGTCCAAATCCTCCCATATTCCTTTTTCCTTGTAAAATTTTAAATGAGATCCTCGGTTTTCCCCCCTCCCATACGAATTCCTTAATGTTTTTGTTTAATTCTAAGAAAAAAAATTATCTAAATTCAGTGGTATATTTTGATATAAGAATAAGACTCTGGGGAGAATGTTCATCTTGATCGCGGCTATCCTGCCTATAAATGACAATTTAATTTTCTTCCATCTATCCAGATCTTGTTTCATTTTTTTAATTAAAGGGGTATAATTATCTTCCTTTAGGGATGAGCACCTTATGGTTATCCAGATTCCTAGATATTTTATTTTTTTGACCACCTGTCATCCCAACGTTTCTTCTTTCTCTTTCTTCTGCACCTCGGTTACATTTTTAGTTAATATTTTGGTTTTGGTTTTATTCAATTTGAAGCCTGCCACCTTTTCGTATTTACCCAATTCCTCTAATACTTTTTGTCTGGATTCTAATGGGTCTTCTAATATTAGGGCCACGTCATCCACAAAGGCTTGCATTTTATAAGCCTCTTTCCTAATCTTTAGGCCTTTAATTTCCTCATTATTTCAGATTTTTCGTAGCAGGACTTCTAGGGCCAAAATAAATAATAGCGGTGATAGGGGGCATCCTTGTCTTATCCCCTTCCTGATCTGGAATGTTCTTGTCCTATCTCCATTTACTAAGATACTCACCCTTTGATTATCATAAATAGTTTTTATCATCTTTTCAAAATTTGTTCCAAATCCCATTATTTTAATTTGTTTAGTCATGAAGTTCCAATTTAGATTGTTGAATGCTTTTTGGGCATCCAAAAAGACTAAGGCCATCTGCTTTTCTGGATGTTCTTCATAATATTCTAGGATATCCAACACAATTCTCAGATTGTCCCTGATTTGGCTCCCCGGGAGGAATCCGTTTTGATCTTTATGTATCCATGTGTTTAATATTTTTTTGGTTCTTTCTGCCATTATGCTCATAAATAATTTGTAATCGGTGTTTAGAAGAGAAATTGGCCTGTAATTCTGAATTTGTTTTAGGTCAGCACCTTCTTTCGGCAGAAGTGTGACATGTGCTTCCCTCCACGAATCTGGGATTTTTGGACCCATCAAAGCCTCATTGAAAATTTCCATTAATTTTGGTTGTAATGTTTCTTCTAATTTTTTATATATTTTTCCTGGAATCCATCCGGGCCTGGCGATTTGTTGTTTTTGAGTTTAGAAAGGGCTTTTTTAAGTTCTTCAATTGTTATCTTTCCATTGAGCATTTCCCTCTCTTCCTCAGTTATTTGTGGAAGCTCAGCATTTACCAGGTATTGCTCTACTTTTTCTTCTGAGACCTCCTCTTCTTTGTATAGGGCTTCATAATATTCCCTCACTTTTTCTAATTTATCTTCCTCTTTATTTAGAAGGTTACCCTCAGCGTCTTCTAATATTTGAATTGTCCCTTTTTCATTTTCTTTTTTTAATTTATAAGCCAGCCACCTGCCCGACTTGTTGGCGTTCTCAAAAACGTATTGTTTTGTTCTTTTTATTTTTTGTGCTAGATCCTCTTGGTCTAAGATATTCAATTTGTGTCTCCACATCAGCCAATTTTCTTTTGCTACTTTATCTCCAGGGTTTTCTTGGAGTTTTCTTTCTGCTTCTCCTAGGTGATTTAAAAGATCTTCCAGGAATTTTCTTTTTTCTTTGTTTTTATACACTCTATATGATATCACAGCCCCTCTTAGATAGGCCTTCATTGCGTCTCATACTATTTCACGAGATGTTCCTTGGTTTTCGTTTTCTTTAAAAAAAGACTTTACTTCTTCTTTCAGTTTTTCTACACACTCTTTATCACTCAATAGTTTCACGTTAAACCTCCATCTCTGTTGTTTCTTTCTCTTTGTACTCTTCCACTTTATTTCTAGGGGATTATGATCTGACCAAGTATTTGGGCTGATTTCTGCCGTTCCTATTTCTAATGCAAGCTTCCTGGTGACCCATGCCATGTCTATTCTTCACCATGACTTTTGCGGGTTGGAATAAAATGTGTACTGTCTGTCACTTGGATGTAGAGTTCACCATATATCAATTAGATTCAATTCCTCAGCTAAGTCAAAAAAAGCTTTTGGTAGAGTTGCCCTTTTATTTTTATTGATTTTGTTACTTTGATGGTCTTTATCCGAGTCCACAATTCCATTAAAGTCGTCTATTATACAAATTTCGTTATATTCCATTTCTCCTAATTTCTCGTGAAGTTTTTTAAAGTATTCTCCCTGTTTTTTTATTTGGAACATAAATACCCACTAGTAACATTTTGGAGTTATTTCTCATAACTTCAATCATAAGAGTTCTTCCCTTTGTATCGTTATATTTTAATTCTGCTTCAATTCCTTTTTTAACATAAATTACTACCCCCCTCTTTTTTTTTCTGCTAATGAGGTAAATATTTTACCATATTTTTTGTACTCTAGACATTTACCCTTGTCCTTTTTATGTGAACCTCCTGTAAGCAAATTATATCTACATTTTGTTTTGCTAGTTTTGTAAGTGTTAATTTCCTCTTTTTACGATCATTTAATCCATTAACATTTACTGAAATTAGTCTCAGATCGTTCATTCCTATTTTCCTTGTCCGGTTCTTAGTTTCTGTTTGTTCTTATGGTTCTTACTGGTCTTGTTTTTTTCCCCTTGTCTTCTTCTTCTATCTTCTTTTCCTCCGCAGTTCTTTCCTTGGTATTCCGTTGGTGTGAGGTTTCCTCTTCTAGATTTGTTGCCTCTATTTCCTCTTTGCTACTTTGTTCTTCTTCTGCACCTCTTAGCTGGTCGAGAAAGTCTTGCGCTGTACTCCAACTGTCTATTTTTATTTTCCTCCCCTGCCAGGTAATTAACATCCCTTCTGGCAGGAGCCACCTAAATAATATATTTCTTTTGTTCAGTTGCACAGCTAGAAATCTGTAATCCTTTCTCACCTCCCTCACTCTTCTTGGCACCTGTTTTAAAATTATCACTTCTTTTCCTCTGTATGTTATTTGTCCTTCTCTCGCCATATTGTACAGGATGTCTTTCACTTTTTTTCTCGCGAACCTAATGTGGACTTCCCTAGGGAGCCTGTTCCTCCTTGCATAGTTTGTTTGTACTCTATAGACGTCATCCAGTTCTCTGATGATCTCTTGCTTGTCTTGCTGGAGTACTTCTGCAATCAGTTCTGCCATCTTCTCTCCCAGGTTCTCCTCTTTGTCTTCTACAACATTTTGGAAACATAGATAAAATGATGCCCTGTCCATCTCCAATTGGATCAATGAGTCCTCTAATTCCCTGTTTTGCATTGTCAACGTCTGGTCTACCATTTCTAGTTTCTTCTCATTTTGTTCTATTCTTAGTTCCGCCTTCTGGATCCTTTGTTCGTTGTTAGATATTGACACTTGAATCTCGTTCATCTTCTGGTCCAGTGCATGAATGTCTGTTTTTAATTGGGTATGATTGTTTGACATTTTTTCCTGCATAGGCATCATACTTTCTTGGATTAGCGTCAGTGTTGATTGCACAGTTTGCAATGTTGGTATTGCTGTGGATTTTTCCGTTTTAGATAGCCCTTCCATTGACTTCTGAGTAGCTGGGGAGGTCATAGTTATGGTGGGATTTGAAGGGTTTTTTTTCCTGTTTTCAGGATCGTTGATGACATGCTTGTCATTTCTTTCAGGATTATTTTTTGCTCTCTAATTATTCTCTCAATGTTTTTCCAGATTATCTTACACTGGCTGCCGCCTCTTTTTTGTCTAATATTGTCTGTTGTTTTATATTGCTAATACCTTTTCTGATTCTTCAGATATCAGTAAAGTCTATTTATCAATCAATATCAATTTATCAATCTATGTCCCTTCCAATCAATATCTTAGACAGGTATCACTTAGTTTGTAGTATTAGTAATAGAAATTAAATTATAGTTTATAATTTGTTTGAACGTAATTAATGTAGCAGTTAATAATTAATTAGTTAATAGAAATTGGTTATACTTATTTACAAATAATTAATTCAAGTCCTCCTAACACACCATGTTTATCTAACTTTTCTTAATAAGTTAAATCACATTATTTCCTAAATAAAATACAATTATACTCTATAACTCAGTTTTCTGTGTCCAACTTAATTCTTAATGTTGATTTCAGATTCAAAATCTTATATGGCTATATATAAATAAGTTAATATAAATAGGTACTATAAAAGCAAGTAAGTATAGTTAAATAGTAAAATAGTTAAATATAAATCTAATAGGCTCTATACCCCTGGACAAAGTTATAGAGGGGTTTGAACTTTCTATTCTTTTTCCCTTGATGCTCTCTCTATTGTCCTTCCATATTTGTGTAAGGACTAAGAAACTTTATATTTTGATATATTTTTATTTTACTAAACATACAGAGGGCTGTGAGACCTACATCTTTGATGGCAGCAATTCCCATAGCATGGTCCATGGTGTGACATGATTTCTTGCCACATCCTTCCTGAAACTGGTTGAGGGGGACCTTGTGGACCCTCTTCTTTTTGGTTTGGCCTACCCATCTCTGAGACTGTGTGTGAATCCCCCCCAAAGATTTCCAGATGCTTGATTGATGTGGTTGGGAGGCCCTGGTTTTTAATGTCTCTGTGCCACTTTTTCTCTTGGGGTTACTTTTCTTATCTGGAGATGGAGGACATTGATATGCACACCTTGAGCCTACAAGAGTTAACTGGGGATTTGAGTGAGAGAGGGAAGCTGACCAAATAGATAGAACTATCCTGATCATGATAGGTTGAATATGGGTCATACTTGGTGACATCTGATCCGCTATTCAAAAGTTGGACGAGGTTCCCTGTAAGTTTCGGATGGCCTCTGCAGTGCTGCTTTTTCAAGAGTTTAGACCACTTTGTTCCTCGCCTAGGATATTGGGGAAATGAGTGATGACCTTCCCTGGATTGCGTGGATTTCTGTTTGGTTTTTATCATGGATTTTGTTATTCTTGCAATCTCCTTCATAATCTCTTACTGTACTGATTCTTGTTCTAACGTCTGAATTTGTGAAGCATACAGTGTAATGGGTCTCATTTAAGCTTAACAATATAAAGAAAAAATAAAATTATAAGCCTCTCTAACTGCATTAGGACAATGCCAAGCATGTTTTCTTAAAATCCACAAAGGAGGCTTGACAAAAGCCTCTGGAGTCCGAGGAGGGCAAAAATGCCCCCCCACCGGGGTGCAGGAGGCTGAGTAGGCCACTCCCACCATTGCCACGCCCACCCAGCAACTGGGCAGAGAACCCCTTGCTAAAATTTTTGAAGCCCACCCCTGACTTCCTCCCAATTAAGCAAAAGGGAGAGTCCACAGGCTGCTATTTTCCTGCTCTTAATCAAATCTCGTCTCAAAATTGGTATTTCTAGAAAAGATGGGAAATAAAATTTGACCTCAGTCACAAGCAATTTTAAAATCAGCTCCAGTCAGGATTCTTATATGGAGATCTAATAGAAAAGAAACTCACAAACAGGCCCAACTCTTAACGTTCGACAGGGTTCAAACAGTGGTGGAATTCATTTTTTTTTTACTACCAGTTCTGTGGGTGTGCCTTGGTGGGCATGGTGTGGCTTGGTGGGCATGGCTTGATGGGCGTGGCAGGGGAAGGATACTGCAAAATCTCCATTCCCTCCCCACTCCTGGGGGAAGGATATTGCAAAATCTCCATTCCCATCCTACTCTGGGGCCAGCAAGAGGTGGTATTTGCCAGTTCTCTGAACTACTCAAAATTTCCGCTACCGGTTCTCCAGAACCTATCCGAACCTGCTGAATTTCACCCCTGGGTTCAAGGTACTGGTTGCTTAATTGGCATTTGAATAGAGGCAACGTTTGAGGTAAGTTCCACCAACCTAGAATGTCACCAATATACATGATTCTGGATGATTTTCCCCAGTGGTCTCTGGAGACAAGTTGCTACATTGAAGGACAGCAGAAGTCATTATCTGGCTCTTGAAGTATCTTTATCGAGCATCACTTTCTGGACAAGACCTGACAGGAAGGACCACAACCACTATAGAACATTGCCCCAAAGGATGGATTTATGATTTTTCAATAAGATGTTCTTTCTTCCTCCAGCTCTTTCTCTGCAAATGGAGCCCTGAAGAATTTTAGGATCCCCAGAGGAGAAGCTGTTTTTCACTGTAATTTTCAAAATTCAGATGAGACCTCTTCTGCTACTTTTTCAGTGACTGGTTTTGAGGTAAACATCATGGAAGGAAATCTTGCATTAGAAAAGCATAAATGCCTCAGCCACACACTTTGTGGCACAGGTTTTGAGACAGGTAGAGACTGTCCTCTTGAACGTACTTTCTCTCCTTTTCCAGGTGAAGCTTGGTTTGTTTCTGTCTAAATCAAGAAAGTCAGTAGAATTTCTATATGGTGAAGGTGCCTTGAATTCATCTAATTCCTTTTCTTGTTCTTTTTTAGAAACAGGAAGGAGATTGATTCAGCCCCATAAACCATGCATCTTCTGCTTTTGATTCTGTTGGTATCCCAACCAGTCTCTGGGAAGCTCAGAATGAAGTGTCCACTGAATTTCAAGTACCAAGATGAAAAAAAGCCATGGAGCTATTACAGGCCAGGAGACCATCTCATTAGTATCATCAACACTGGAACAAAATCATTCCGTACAACAACATTGCCTTTCAATAGGGCTCCTTATTGTCCGTTTGACATGTAAGTCATTCTCTGTATTTGCAGCTCTAACACCCTCATTCTTTTCTTCTTATTATGCTTATGTGTGTATTGTAGTCATAATTTCTTGAGTCATTTTTATTTCCATTGCTTCTCTTTTGTCTTATTATATATACATATATATATAATTATATATATATAATTTTTATATATATAAAAAACTGAAAAAAAAATCCAGATTCTACAACTTTCCTGGTTTAATACTGAATGATAACATAAATACCAACTTTGGTTTAAAGTAGGAATTGCAAGGCTTGTAGTTGTCTCTGCCGAGCCCATGTCCATATTTTTATGACAACTATTGAATGCTTGATCCTTATAGGAATAAGAGATGTTTTGATTTGAGCATCCCCTGCTCTTCTGGGTTGTTATGAAACAAGCTCTTCCTATTACGATGTATCCTCTTTAATGATTGAATGAAAATCAGTTCTGCTACAAATAATGATTTATTTGTGATTCTTAAACTTAGTGGAACACTATTTCCATCTCATCTCCCCAACGCTCATTAAAATGAAATGGTGGTGGGTAATTATCATTTGCCTCTCGTTGTGGATCGGTATTGGCTTAAGACTCAAAAGACTTGTGGAAACAAAGAGAATACAATTCAAAAAGTATTTTGTTATTGCTGTTGATGATGATGATAACATGAACATTTTTTATGTTAGTTTACCTTACGAAAACTTTCGAGCACCACGCTATATTTTTAATATTCAAGTGGTGAGCAAGACTCCTGGGCTCCTGCACAATCTCACACTTGGCTACAACATCCATGACAACTATTTGAACATACTTATGACTTCAGAAGCCTTGCTGGACATGCTCTCTACTGGAGAAGCCAATGTTCCCAACTACAGCTGTGGAAGGAAGGACAACATTTTGACTCTTGTTGATGGAGCTGCCGATGACATTTCCATTCAGATGTCAAGATTAGGAGCCACCTACAAAATCCCACAGGTTTGTATTTTTGTATTTAAATGGGATGTGGTGGTGGGTTGGTGTGTGATAGATCCAACCATATTTTCACTTTGGAATTGAAGAACTGCTTTTCACCATGGCCATTCTAGGTGTTATGGTTAGGGATTTTTACCTGTGATCTTTCTCATTCTTATATCAACGGAAAACTCGCTAAAATAATTGCTGTACAAAGAATTCTGATATTGAATCAAAGAGACATGCCACTACATGGGCCACTACAAATGTACTTTCAAATTGGCAAGTGTTTCAATGCAGAAATGCCTAAACATCTTAAGATGATATTTACACAAGCAATATTTCAGTACTGGACACAATGGTTAAATATGGAAGGTTTAATCAAGTCACTTATAATGAACAGACTTGTATTTGCCGAACTCCAGTGATAGACAAAACACATCTATTATTTCAAAGTCAGTTATAAAAGAGATCAATATCTTGGACCCTAGATTAGACTAACAACATATTGGGATCCTTATATTAAAACAACATTTTTTTCGTTTAGTCAATATTAAAGAAGAACAGTCAATATGGCTCTTTATTTGAACAAAACATTTCAGTTGACATGTGAACATTGGTCTGATTGCCATCAATTGTAGGTATCACACAGAAATATGATTTGCATTCTTTATTCTTATTTTTTAACCTATTTTTTTACACTATTGTTATATACAGTTTTGTTCATGCTATGCTTTTTATTCTCTATTTTCATATGGCTTAATGACTAATCAACAATAAACTTCTTGAATATGTTTAAGTGAAGCAATCTGGATTACTTTCAAGTTAATATTTTGAAAATGATCTGACCTGAAATATAACCCAGTATTCTTCATTGCTTTTTCAGATCAGTTTTGAATTATTTTCAGATTTACTGCATGATAAAAGTCAATTGACCTTTTATCACCGGCTTTTCCCAAAAAATGGGATCCTCTACTTAGGAATTGTCCAAGTGCTCCTTCATTTCAGATGGACCTTGATTGGTCTCTTTGCTTCAGATTCAGAAAATGGAGATAATTTCATGAGGACTTTTACTCCTATGCTTATCAGGAATGGAATTTGTGTTGTTATATCACAACAATTCTCAACAACTCAATTTACAGCACCCCATGGTGATGCCTTCTCTAAGTGGAGACAAGTCAATGTCTATGTTCACTACATAGAATATGGTGCCATTGTTGAGAGAATTCTTCCTTTTCGTTTTATACTTAGGCGTTTGCCGGGACCCATTGAAGGAAAAGTCTGGATCACAACACTCAATGATTTGTATCCACTGAGAGACCCCAGAGCTCTCAAACATGTAAATAATATCTGTACTGTTGATTTTGAGATTAAAAAAGAGCCAATAAAGGATGCTTTTATACCCAGCTTCTTTCTGGATCCACCCTTTGGACATCAATCATTTGTCTGTTCTTCTTCAAAACATGTCTTTTCTGTCAAAGGCCGGAAAAGATGCACTGAGAAATCACCACTGGAGACCCAAAAGAAAA
Source organism: Pituophis catenifer annectens (assembly GCF_029215685.1). NCBI lineage: Eukaryota > Metazoa > Chordata > Lepidosauria > Squamata > Colubridae > Pituophis > Pituophis catenifer. The sequence continues at coordinate 19,312,186 of NW_027256882.1, forward strand.
AGAACACGGTGCGGGCCACGAATTTCCACCGTTATTACAGTGCCATTAATACTTTGGCCCATGCCTTGAATGATGCCTATTCCTCCAGATCTAGGAGGAGAAGGAAGAAGGACAAAGGGAGTGTTGGGGCTCCAAGGCTTCAGCCATGGCAGGTATGGTGTCCCAACAAGGATCCATCAAACTTAGTTCCTTTGGAATTCTCCAAAGAAAGAGAAAAATATAGTTTGATATTAAACATTGTTAATTTTTAAATGATGCATGCATTTTAAATAAATTCCTATATGTATAGGTTTGTGATTAGCATTATAGAATTTTATCTTCATAAATGAAGGTAAAAGCAGCTCCTACTTGGATTCATTACTTTTCCTATAGCCAATCCAGTATTTCAGCAATATTTTTTTCCAAGTGTGGTGTGTTAGATCAGGCAATGGAAGAGACAGGACTCAGTGCTAACAGTAACAGGAGCTCTTTATTAGTAGATCAATGCAATCCAGCAGCTGGTTTGTCTGACTGCTTGCTCTTTTATAGGGAACTGTTGTTGTGGCCCGCTAGTGGCCTGCGCGGATCGTGGCTGATCCCGATGAAGAGGAGGCTGGTGTGGTGTCACGCCAGCAGCCTGCACAGCCAGCGCTCACGTCGGACAGTGAGGAGGCTGAAGAGGACCTGGTGCCAGAGGCAGAGACTCAGCCAGGGCCTTCAGAACCTCCACAGGTTCCTACAAGTGGAGAGAGCGAAGTGGAGGAGCCTCTCCTCAATGCTCGAGCACACTGGGCTGCCAAAAGGCAGGAGTAGCTACTCAGGAGGAGGAGGTCTACTCAAGAGTAGGGCTTGAGGATAATTGGCCACTCACTTAGCCTATTTAAGTCACACGCAGCTAGTGCTTTTTTGCTGGAAACAACTCGTATTTATAATTAGAGTATTTTGGTTTATCATATCTTGCTTTCTAGGCTGGTTGCCAATCTTTGCCGGTCTTGTTTATTCTTGCTACTTAATAAATTTGATAAGGACCATTGTTGTGTGTCAATATCCTCGGAAATCCAGAGCTGGGTCAGAACAACTGTCAGACAGGTTGGCAAATGGGGTTTACTCACTCTATTCAATATGCCACATGGTGCCTGCAAGGGGCAGTTGGGGTCTCCACCGCCAAATCAATATTCATTTCCTGAGCTGTTTATGGAGGCATTTCCTTTCTTTCCATTAACTTCACACCACTGAGTCACATTTAGTTTGTAAATCGACTACTATTTTGAGATCATTTTCACAATTTTTTTTATCAAGTTTGGTATCATTCATCATTCTTGCTCTACATTTCACTTTTCTTCTATGTGGAAGACTTTCTATTTTCTAATTTCTCTTAAATTCCATTCAGGTTTTTTTTTCTTTTTTGGCCTATTATGATAAATCATGAAGATGTATTTTCATTTTATGTCTGGTTCTAACTTAGACATTTAGACACCCAGTTTCCTATCAGTTACCACCAGTAGCCATGCAATTCCATTTCGTCAAAATCATTAATGACAGTTTCATTAAATTTATTACATGATTATTATCAAATAAAATGAAAAATACTACTACTTCTAATTTATTGTTAGCTACCTTAAGTCATTCTGGGGGAGCAAAGAGGCTCCAAATCCAACTAATAACAAATATGAGTTTGTTCTTCCATATCAGTTGTTGTTAACTAATTTTAGTTCTTCAATAGAAAGAACCTTGTCTTGAATACCTAGCTGGGCCTTAAGATAGATAGATAGATAGATAGATAGATAGATAGATAGATAGATAGATAGATAGATAGATAGATAGATGATAGACGATAGACGATAGATGGATGGATGGATGATCTCATTTGGATATGTTTATAATCTGGTCTACCTAGGAGGAGATTAGCCTGGCAACTTTCTTCTTGATGAATCCATGTTTTCTCGTAATCACCTGTTGTTTTCAAGGAATTCATGAATGTTCTCTTTCTTTGTGCAATTTATTTATGACCTGCTTTAGAATGTTTCTTATAATCGACAAAGTTTTTCAATCATATTGTTTTCAAAACATGTATTGTCAATACGTGATTGACAAATTTTGCTGAACCTATCTTTTTCATTTTTAAAGACAGAAACTTGTTCTCCTAAGAATATTTACAAGTGTAGAAGAAAGATTCAAATGAGAACAGACAAAAAGGAATAAGTTACAATGTTTATTGATGTTGAAATTGCTTGATGTTCCCATTCTAGTTCCATCCCTTTCTGGAGAAAAATGAATTTTGCAATCTTTCCCATTACAAACTTTACTTGGACCAAAATGGGGATTTAAAGGCAGATATGAAGATCATGAGTTGGGTATATCTCCCCAAAAAGAATCCCATGAAAGACCAACTGGTGACTATTGAAAGACAGGGATTTACTATCAACCAAGATCACCTGTCATGGCTAAAGTTGCACAACAGGGTAGGTGAAATATTGGTTTCTTTTCGATTTTCCAAAGAGTTCTGATCCATTTCTTTGGGCTAAGCCTATGCACCATGGTTCAGTGTTGAAATGGAGAAGCTGCATGAGAATGGTAAGATATGTCAAATGCTAGGGATTGTGATTCACTTATTCTTTGTCTTCAAATAGCAAACAAGAAGGTAAATTTATTGACCAGTGCCTGAGTTCAGGTTTGCACTGAACATTGAATCAAGTGTCAGGGTTCCAAGTAACACACCCATAGCAATCAAAACTCTGAGGCAGTTGGATTCCTCAAATAATAGTTTTATCCGACATCTCATATTGGCACAAGCTGGTGAAAACCGACTCTAAATGTTCCCATGGTTTTTACCGAATTAAAAGTAAAAGTTCTTTCACTTTCTCCAAACAATCAGTCACATGGTCCAAGCAGGATACAGTCTAGTTGCTAAATGACTCTAGTCCCCTCCTTCTGGACACCTGGTGGGAATGTCCTTGGTTCCCAAGAGAAAATATTTTATTTTGGTTACAGCACCCCAGCTATCTCTACTTCTCCCACTCTTTCCCATAGCTCTAGTTGTGGCAGCACTGAAGCCTCAAAATGGCCACAGCCAGGTCAGCTTCACGTTGAGATCAAGACTGGATAGAGATCCTTTTGATTCCAGTGGGAAATAAAATTTGGAATTAGATTCACCTTGTTTTTGTTGGGGCCAGTATCCCATAAAAGGGCAGGGCAAGAAATTTTTAAGAAACCCAGGCATGGCCAGAGATATCCATTCTAATCTTTGACCATACTGGGGCAGTGAAATAGGCCTTCTGCTCCTATGAAGAAGGTCCAAGAATTTTTCTTGACATGGAATCAGAATGACTGGACTGCTGAGAAATAATGTCCTGACCCAGAAAACTGAAGCATTTGGAACTTGATTTTGACTCAAAGAAAAGCCTTTCTAATATCTGAAATAATAAAAGACAATTGAAAAGGAAATGCTGCTTAGATTTGGGCTTTGGCTTGTAAGAGGGTACCTCATCTAAAAACCCCTTGAATGCAACTGTTCATCTTGATTGTTAGCTATCTTAAGTCATTCTGGGAAACAAAGGAGGCTCCAAATTTAACTAATAACAAATCTGGGTTTGCTCTTTCAAGCCAGTTTTACCTAATTGTAGTTCTTCAAGAGAAAGGATCCCTAGCTGAGCCATACACGGCTCATATGTGCTGCAACAAAATATTCCTAATTTACACTTTTTGAGGGACACATTCTCATAACCTCATCTCTATCTCATATCACTACTGTTCTAGAAACTGAGCAGTCACTTTTGCTCTTATTTCAAGAGCATGTCAGCATGTCAGGATGGTTAGTGCTATTATATTTTCTTTGGAATTCATTGTTTTTCTATTTAGTCTCTTCCTCAGTCCAAATGTGGGGAAAAATGTCATCCTGGATTTGTCAAACAGAAGCGAGAAGGAGAGCCATTTTGCTGTTATGACTGTGCTCCTTGTCCGGAGGGGACCATCTCCACTCAGGAAGGTGGGTGACACAAAAGAAAAGACAGGCCTTGAGGAAGTGGATTCATCTAGAGCAGAGCTGTCAAACTCATGGCCCATGGACCGAATGCGTCATGTGCTGGCCATGCCCATGGCCATGCCCGTTTTAGAAAAGCAGAAAAAAGTCCCAATACATCACATGACATCGCCGTGACTATGTGAGTTTGACACCTCTGATCTAGAGCAATTTTCATTAAAGTGAAAGTTAAAGGACTGAATGAATCTCAACTGATCTTTGTTTATTTTCAAACTGCATAATTTCTTATCAAAACAAAAATTAAGAAAGACCTTGATAGGGATTAGCAAATTATGGCATATTGAACAGGTTCTGCTACTGCCAGAGAAAATACTACTTTTTAGTTTTTATCTGTCCTTTCACATTTATATTTCTAGGAACATCTGAGTTCTTTGAAACTTAGAGAATTGTTGAGGAGGCGGGGGCAGCTATCAACAAGGAAAGCTGTGGAAAGTGACGCTCTGTTATAGAGAGTCATTTTTTTCAGCAAATTCCAACTGATTGGTGGACTTTGTGGAGTCCCAGATCTCTTGGAGGGGGATCGGAAGAAAGAGGCACTCTGCGGTGTAGCTCTTGGTGGCGGTCGAAGAAGCGAGTGGCAGAAAAGTCTTGGAGAAGCTGATCAGGGGAAGGAGATGGCCTGTAATGGCGGCCGAATGGAAGTGACAGTGGATGGTTGGACAACAATAGCTGGTTGAAAAGCGGGATGACGGTGAGACTGATCTGGTTTAAAGCGATCTTGGCAACTTCGTAGGAGTGATCCGGGGTGAGAGATCTATCCGGAGGATTTCTAAAGAGGGAAGAAAAAGAAAGAGGCCCCAGGAAGGAGGAGGGTGACTGGAACTCCCTCCAAACTATAGCGGTGAAAGGCAAGTTTGGGTGTAAAAAGAATTACTTCATCTTGACAGATCATATTGGTGGAGTGAAGGGGAAGGATCAATGAGGGGTTTTTTTTCCTTTGTTTATAATTTGTAATCAAGAAAATAGACAATCCGAAGGTGGAGACTGAAAGTGAAATGCTGACAAATCGGAGGATACTGACATTGTGAAGAGAGACTAAATGCTGAATAATGCTGTGTTAATGAGTTACAAAAGGAGGCAAGGGAAATGTCGGCCAGCTAAGAAGGAACTAGAAAATCCTTTAGAAGAGGAAAAGAGTACTGTAAAAAAGACTTTGAAAACTATATTTAAGAAAGCAGGAGAAAAACGTGGGAAATCATTTGTTACTAATTAATTTATAAATTATAGAGAGATTGAATATAATTGTGGATGTGGTAGTATTTATAGCTTTGTAGTTTAGTATTTAAATATATAGAGGAAATTGGTTGGAAATTGTTTTTATTATTACTCTCATTAATTATTGATATTATTGATATTATTAACGCCATAATATGATGCCTTATACCTGCTATTGTTAATGAATTTTTGATGCTGAGTGATATTTTGGATTGATAATTTTGAACTGTAGATTGACATAAATATTTAGAAATTATAAGTTATTGAGCTTAGTGTGCTAAGAGTGAGTAAATAGATATAAGAATAAGAATATAGATTTGGTGATAAGTAGGAAAAGAATAAGCTAAATGATATTTAGGGTGTGTTGGAGGGAAATAAGAGGTCTGTAAATAAGTGGAGAGATTGGTTTACATTGGTGGCAGAGATGATGAGCATACCTAATTTAACAAGGATTGGCACAGGAAGGAGGCAGGTAGACCAAACTATGAATGCTTCCAATAACAAATTATGAAAAATGAGCAAAAATTACAAGAGATAGAAGAAAGAATGGGATGGGAAGAAAAATGTGTGGCTGAAATGAGTGGAAAATTAATGCAAGCTAATAAAAAACTGGAAATGACAGTTATCCAGTTAGAAACAGAAAAGTCAGTCCCACTATCTACGATTCCAGAATGTGAAAGATGAGGATTTACTAGAAATGATGGAAGATCTGTTGGCAGGAGCTCTTGGAATTGGTAAAGAGGAAATGGCGAATGAAACCAATGAAATATATGAAATCCATACCAATTATGCGAGGAGACAAAATTTACCTAAAGAAGTACATATTAGGTTTGTAAATGGGGGAGAAACAGGCTCAGGCTCAACCCGTACAAGACCGAGTGGCTGTGGCTTCCGGCATCCCGATATAGTCAATTGGTACCAGGACTGACTTTTGGGGGGAAGTCGCTGGCCCCCACAGAGAGGGCTCGCAACTTGGGCGTCCTCCTGGACTCACGGCTGTCCGTAGAAGAACATATGACGGCTGTGGCCAGGGGGGCCTTCTATCAGGTTCGCCTGATTCACCAGTTGCGGCCCTTTCTGGATCGGGATGCCTTACACACAGTCACTCATGCCCTCGTCACGTCCCGCCTGGACTACTGTAATGCTCTCTACACGGGGCTCCCCTTGAGGAGCACCTGGAGGCTCCAACTGGTCCAGAATGCGGCCGTGCGGGTGGTTATGGGGGCGACTTGGCGCTCCCATGTAACACCTCTCCTGCACGAGCTGCACTGGGTCCCGGTGGTCTTCCGGGTGCAGTTCAAGATATTGGTTACCACCTTTAGAGCGCTCCATGGCTTAGGGCCCGGGTACTTACAAGACCGTCTTCTGCACCGGTAGCCTCCCACCGACCAGTACGCTCCCACAGAGAGGGCCTCCTCAGGGTGCCATCGGCCAGACAATGCCGGCTGGTGGCCCCCAGCGGGAGAGCATTCTCTGTGGGGGCACCTACCCTCTGGAACGAGTTGCCCCCAGAGATACGGCGGATCCCTGACCTTCGTGCTTTCCAAACTGCCCTAAAGACGTTTTTGTTTCATCAAGCCGGGCTAGCCTGACCTACTCTTTTTAAAAAGAATTGTTTTAAAAAATTAGGGGTTTTAATATAGGGTTTTTAACTATGGGCCAAATTGATTTTATTGGATTTTAATATTGTTTTAAATTTTGTATCTGTGTATTTTTTTTTGCTGGCTGTTCACCGCCCCGAGTCCCTCGGGAGAGGGGGCGGTATATAAATATAATAACCTAAACTAAACTAAACTAAACTAAACTAAAGAAGTTGATCCATGACAAAATTTTACATAGAATGAGAGACGACCCATTGGAATACAGAGGGAGACAGCTGGTGGTACTCAAACAAGTACCTAGGAGAGTGAGAGAACTAAGACGACCCTATCAAATATTAACCTCTAAATTAACATGATTAAATATTAACTTCTGATGGTTGATACCAGAATGGATCATGGCAGTATGGCAGGAAAAAAGATTTCAACTAGACATGATAGACCAGGTGGAAGAATTTTATAGGCAAAATTTTGGCAGTGATGATGAAGTAGAGGAAAGAGAATTAAGAGAAGAATGTGAACCAAGAGAACAGACATTAGAAGTAACAGAAGCCCTAATAAAAGAAAGAGGAAATGGAAACGGAAAGGGCGACAAGATCCAGACAGAAGTAGAGAGGCACAAGAAGAAATAATGCTTTTATCCTTAAATGTTAATGGCTTAAATGCTCCCACAAAGAGGAAAAACTTTTTCAACAAATTGAGTACAATGCACTTAGATATAATAGTATTACAGGAAACACACATAAAGAGGTCACATCAACAAGTACTAAAATGTTCTAAGCTGCGGAATATGTTTACAGCTCTATCTCAACAGAAAAAAGGGGGAAGTCAAACCAGAATTTTTCTTATTGGGAATGATAGACAGTAAATATAATAAAAATGTAATATACCTAATATTACATATATTAACAGCTGCAAGAATAGCATTTGCTCAGAAATGAAAGAGTAAAGAAACACCATCAGAGCAAGAAGTGCTCTGCAAAATCTTCAATTGTGCAGAAGTGAACAGACTCACTTTGGAATCAACGTATTATGAAATCTGACTAAATTTTATGAATGGTTAGACAAGAGGAAGAACGCCAAGAAGAGAGTGTAGCGAATGTCTACATATGTATATGTCAATGTATATTGAACTTGTATATAGGCTTATTGGATATGGATATAGTCGTTTAGAAAGGATTATGTAGTAAGCTTGACAGGTAATGAATTAAGATATATGTAAATTTGTATATAGATTAAGGAATATATTACTTATTAATTTGAATTTTTAAATTTGAATTATTAATAAAAATCTTTATATATATATATAAAGAAATTTAGAGAATTGTCTTAGATTTATTTCCTGGAAGGATTATTGCAATACTCTCTACATGGGCCTCCCATTCTAAATAACTGGAAGGTATCTCTGGTCCACAATGAGGTGATATGGACAGTTATGGGTGCAGCTCATTACACCAAATTTACCACTGGTCCAAGTAGTCATTCCAGATTATTTGCAGGACTACCGTTCTCTTCCAGCTGTCTACATTTCAGGCATCCACTGGTCCAGTATGGTTCTTAGTAAGTGTGCCTTCTAAGATGAACTGATTCATTATTTACTAGGAAAATTCTGCAAAATACACAGGAAACCATATTGGTCCTAGGATTTTCCCCAATTTCATAGACCTTACTTTACTTTACTTTACTTTAATTAGATTTCTATACCGCCCTTCTCCCGAAGGACTCAGGGCAATGTACAGCCATATTACACATAAAATTTACAAAATTTAAAAACCATTAAAATCAAATATACAAAAAATTGGCCCACAAACTGACATACACCCATTAAAATTCATATTCATGTTAGGCCAGCCCGGCTTGTTGGAACAAGAGGGTCTTCAGGGCACGGCAAAAGGTGCGCAGGTCGGGGATCATATGCACATCTAGGGGCAGCTCATTCCAGAGGGCTGGTGCCCCCACAGAGAAGGCTCTCCCCCTGGGCGTCACCAGTCGACATTGTTTGGCCAACGGCACCCTGAGGAGCCCCTCTCTGTGGGACCGTATTGGCCGGTGAGAGGCTGTCGGTGGCAGAAGGCAGTCTCGTATATACTCTGGTCCTAAGCCATGTATGGCTTAGCTCTGTATGGTTTAGAAAACTAAGTTCTTCCTATCTTCTTTTTGAGGAGATACTACAAAATGAATTTTACAAAACACTGCTGTTATCAACTGCTATCGCAAAAATGTTACTTGAAATCTAAAGGACAGAATGTTAATTAAATATTGGTTTTTGGTTTTCTCAGATACAGAAAAATGTACCAAATGTCCCCATGATCAATATCCAAATGAGGAACGAGTCCAATGTATCCCCAAAGTTATAACCTTCCTGTCTTATGAAGACGATCTGGGCATCATCCTTGTTTCTTTTGTTCTACTTTTCTTCCTAACTACAGTCCTTGTCTTAATTATATTTATTCGATACCGAGAAACATCTATTGTCAAAGCCAACAACCGGGACCTCTCTTATATCTTCCTGATCTCCCTTCTACTTTGCTTCTTGTCTTCTCTTCTCTTCATTGGTCAACCAAGGAAAGCCACCTGTTTTCTCCGACAAACTGTTTTCAGCATCATCTTTTCAGTTACTATTTCTTCTCTCTTGGCCAAAACAATCACAGTGGTGCTTGCTTTCCTTGCTACAAAACCAGGAAACCGAGTGAAGAGGTGGTTGGGGAAGAGTTTGGCCAACTCCATCATCCTTTCTTGTTCTGCTGTCCAAATTATCATCTGCTCCATCTGGCTAGGAGTTTTTCCCCCATTCCTTGACTCTGACCTCTACTCCCAGCCAGGAGTTATCATCCTGCAATGCAATGAAGGCTCTGCTGTCATGTTTTATATCACCCTTGGCTACCTGGGTTTTCTGGCTTTCATCTGCTTCACGGTGGCTTTTCTTGCCAGGAATCTGCCTGGTGCCTTCAACGAAGCCAAGCTGATCACCTTCAGCATGCTGGTCTTCTGCAGTGTCTGGGTGAGTTTTGTGCCCTCCTACCTGAGCACCAAAGGGAAATACATGTGCAGGTCTTCTCCATTTTGTCCTCCAGTGTTGGGCTGCTCAGCTGCATCTTCATTCCCAAATGCTACATAATCATTCTGAGGCCAGACCTGAATACAAAGGAGCATCTTATGACCAGAAGAAATGTAGAAACGTGAAGAGAGGAAATCCAACCATCAATGTTTTCCAACAGGACAAACCTAGGAAATGTTCCAAGCAATTCTTCATGCAGGAGTGAACCAATGATTTTTCTTGAAAAAATTAAAGGGCAGTTATACAATAGTGCTGTATATACAAGACTGTACATTCTTGTCCAGCAAAATAAAAGATAGTTGCATAGATCTTTTGAGTTTTTGAGATAGTATATCTATCTTGTGCCCTTATGTTACCTTAGCCCTAATATGCCCCACCAAGATATTTTAAACAGGATACTTGTGCAGTAGGAATGTTGTTGGTATGCCAAACAACAACAACAACAACAACAACAACAACAACAACAACAACACGCAGGGTTGGGCTTTAAAATACCATTATTTTAATTGTATCATAGTTTATCCACAATTGTGGTTCTTTGCAGTATCAGACCCAGGATTTTAACATCAACAACATAAGGAGAATGGAAAGAACCTTCCAGTTGTATTAAGAGGAGCATAGTCTGGATTAATTTAGATATTACCCTGTTTTTCCCAAAATAAGACATCCCCTGATAATAAGCCCAATCAGGCTTTTGAGCGCATGGCAATAAGGCCAAGTGCTTATTTCAAGGTTCAAAAAATATATAAAACAGGGTCTTATTTTTGGGAAAACATGGTATGTAGAAGTTAAGCAAGAAATGAGCTAAAGTACAGTTTGATGATATTACCAGAAAAAGAATTCCAACAGAATTGCAGAATCTGTTCACTAAATTGACTATCCTATGGATGTTGGAAGGAAGAGTGGCGAGGTTAGACAAAAACACCCAGACAGAAGTTGGGATCGTTCTTACATCTTCTGCTTGTAGACACTCTAGAGGTATCTGGTCAGATACACAGGAGTAGCTTCTTCCCTGAGGTTTACCGCAAAATCTCCATTCCCACCCCATTCCAGGGGAAGGATACTGCAAAATCTCCATTCCCTCCTCACTCCTGGGGGAAGAATATTGCAAAATCTCCATTCACACCACACTCTGGGGCCAGCTAGAGGTGGTATTTGCCAGTTCTCTGAACTATTCAAAATTTCCGCTATCGGTTCTCCAGAATCTGACAGAACGTACTGGATTTCATCCCTGACCCTAAGGAATGGGATTCTTCCAGATTGCAGGCTGCAATGGGGAGGCACTTGGAGCAAATAGTGGTCTTGCAAAGAGGAAACACTCCAAGTTTTCTTGGTGGGTTTCTTGTCCTCTCTGAGACACAATCCCAGCCAATGAAGGAGGGTCTTTTCTTCTTGCGTTCCTTTCCACTTGATCCAATGATGGCTACTTACCTTCAGACAGTT